>NC_140371.1:7920000-9170000 GCF_054491055.1 Hypomesus nipponensis | reverse complement strand
GACCCTGTCCCCTCCCCTCTCTTTCAAACCATCTCCCCCTCTATCATAACTTTTCTGCTCCATGTTCTAAGCTCCTCTCTTACCTCTGGCACCTTCCCCTCTGCCTTCAAACAGGCCAGAGTTGCCCCTCTACTCAAAAAACCCTCCCTTAACCCTGCCATCCTCTAGAACTACAGACCGGTATCACTGTTACCCTTCTTCTCTAAAACAATTGAACGTGCTGTATCTAACCAACTGTCTAACTTTCTTTCTCAGAACAACCTGCTTGACCCCAATCAATCGGGCTTCAAGACCGGCCACTCCACAGAGACTGCCCTCCTTTCAGTCACCACTGCCCTCCAGTCTGCCAGAGCGGCTTCGAGGTCATCCGTCATCATTCTGCTGGACCTTTCTGCAGCGTTTGATACGTTTAACCATCAGATCCTGCTCTCCAGACTTTCTGAGATGTGCATCACTGGCACTGCACTCCAGTGGACCTCATCCTACCTGTCGGGAAGATCCTACCAGGTCTCCTGGGGAGGCAAACTGTCAGACCCTCACCAGCTCTCCACTGGTGTCCCACAGGGCTCCGTCCTTGGACCCCTCGTCTTCTCTCTGTACACCACCTCACTTGGACCAATCATCACCTCCCATGGCTTCTCCTACCACTGCTACGCTGACGACACGCAGCTGTACCTGTCGTTCCCCCCGACCGATCCGGGGATCTCAGCTAGGATTGAGGCCTGCCTCGCAGACATCTCCGCCTGGATGACCGAGCACCACCTCCAGCTGAACCTCGCCAAAACAGAACTTCTCATCATCCCGGCCAAACCCTCCATATCCCACGACCTCTCAATCACCCTGGGATCTGCGACGGTGACCCCCTCATCCTCTGCCAGGAACCTTGGGGTTACCATGGATGACGAGCTCTCCCTCACGGCCCACATTGCTGCGGTCTCCCAGTCGTGTAGATTCACCCTCTACAACATCCGGAAGATCAGGAGATACCTGTCTGAGCACTCCACCCAGCTGCTTGTCCAAGCACTTGTCCTCTCCAAGTTGGACTACTGCAACTTGCTGCTCGCCGGTCTCCCAGCATGCGCAACCCGCCCTCTTCAGAGGATTCAGAACGCGGCGGCCAGCCTGGTCTACAATCTACCCAGACGCTCCCACGTTACCCCGCTCCTCATCTCCCTCCACTGGCTACCCATAACGGCCCGCATCAGATTCAAGACCCTGGTACTGACCTTCCGAGCAGTGAACGGGACTGCACCGGACTACATCAAGTCTCTCCTGCAGCCTTACACCCCCACCCGCCACCTACGGTCTTCTTCAGACAACCGCCTGGTGGTCCCACCGCTCAAGACCGCCCGATCCCAACACAAGCTCTTCTCCTGCTTGGCCCCCCAGTGGTGGAATCAACTCCCCACTTCCATCAGAGACACAGACTGTCTCTCCACCTTCAAGAGAAGGCTCAAGACGCATTTGTTCCGGGAGTACAATGGTACTTAGGAATGGTTTGCTGAACCCAACGCTGGTTTCCTCAAGGATCACAATGACTCTTGCTTAGACTGTTGCTCTTGTTTGTTAGTGGTAGCCGTTTTCTATTTTAGTTAATCCTATTTTTATTGCTTTCCTACAGGTACACTTGCACTTACAGTTTCATGTTGTTTAATTGTAACTTGTTTAACTACATGCTCTTATGGTTTCCTCCCTTTAGCACTTGTTTTTTGGTTGTTCACAATGTGTACTTCTTGTTTTGGCTACCCGTAATGCTTTGGGGTTATCTTGTTGTTATTATCAGTGACCTATGTGCACTTTGTAATGCTCTCTCTTGGAAGTCGCTTTGGATAAATGCGTCTGCTAAATGAATAAATGTAAATCATCCCTGTGCCCAAAAAGCCAAGGCCAACAGGACTTAATGACTACAGACCCATCGCCCTGACCTCTGTGGTAATGAAGTATTTTGAGCACCTTGTGCTGGCACAGCTCAAATCCATCACAGACCCCTTTCTGGACCCACTGCAGTTTGCCTACAGAGCCAACAGGTCAGTTCATCAGGTCAACAAATCTGACTACAGGTGGAAACCTGACAACCTGGTGACCTGGTGTAGCCAGAACAACTTAGAGCTCAATGCTCTTAAGACAGTGGAGATGGTTGTGGACTTCAGGAAGAACACAGCCCCACTCACCCCCATCACCCTGAGTGACTCCCCAGTCAACACTGTGGAGTCCTTCCGCTTCCTGGACACCATCCTTTCCCAGGACCTAAAGTGGGAACTGAACATCAGCTGCCAAAGACAATGATGGTTCACTTCTACACAGCCATCATTGAGTCCATCCTCACTTCTTCCATCGCCATCTGGTACGCTGCTGCCACTGCCAACGACAAGAGCAGACTGCAGCGTATCATCCGCACTGCTGAGAAGGTGATTGGCTGCCATCTGCCTTCCCTCGAGGATCTGCACACCTCGAGGTCCCTGAGGCGAGCGAGGAAGATTGTGGCCGACCCCTCCCTCCCTGGACACTCCCTGTTCCAGCTACTCCCCTCCGGCAGAAGGCTGCGGTCCATCAAGACCAAAACCTCACGCCACAAGAACAGTTTCTTCCCATCCGCCGTTGGCCACTTTAACAAGGCCAAGGACTCACACTGACTTGAAATCACATTCTGCACAATGACACCCTGCACATTGCTATTTGCACTATTGTATCGTTTGCACTATCTGTATTTTTTGGTATTTTTAGGTTAAATTGTAAATTATGGCTACTTACATTTTTATTTTTTATTCCCTCAATCACCATGGACACTCTCCTGGACACTCAGAAATAAAGAAACAATTTGCAAAGCGAACAGGATTACTAGAGATATACTGCAAATCCATGCACTAAAGCGCAACGTACTGGTCTAACGATCCGGCAGGGACTGGATGTCAGGCCACAGGTTAAGTAGAGTGATAACGATGATCAGGAGCAGGTGTGTAAGGGAAACAAGCTCAGGGGGGTGGGGTCGTGACACTTTCGAGTACCTTGATCAATAGGCTAGGCTACTGACCATTTACAATAAGTTGTTTACAATAAGTTGTCAATTATTAATTGGCAGCATATTTCTGCCATTTAGAACATACTTTAAGTAGCCTAACTGTATTGCTTTACGGAAAATAGGACAAAATATGCAGTATTACATTTGTTATTAGACTACTACATTAATCTACTCCAAAATATGGGGGGGGGGGGGGGGCGGACAGACCTGCCCCCACTGCTAAAAAATCCTAGGGGAAACACTGTAGGTGGCATTTCTTTTAGGTGCCTACTAGACACAGTAAGTAATGTAAGCACTTTGACAGAAAGATTTTTCAGATACCATCTTCATGGGGAAGATGAGGACATGCACTGTACAGCTAAGTGGCTAAGAATAACAGCAGCCAACAAATTACCGCTACCCTACTTAGGCCACGTAGAGTTCGACATTCAAGTGATGGGGCACACCATTCCAGAGTGTGGGTTCTTAATAATCAAAGATGACTATGTAGTTATATACAATTGAATCTAAGTCCATTGACACTTCTTTCCTATGCAAATCTCACAATAAAAAAATGTAGCTGTAAAACGGTCGGTTTGGAAAATCCACCTTTTTTGGCTCTGATCTGTACATAGCATATTGATGATGGACTACGGTGGTAAATTCAGTGTTCCAGGCTATACAGGGAATGCTGACACTTTTCAGAGTCTTACTAAGGAACCAAACACTCGACGATGAGAAGATCCCTATGCAGTTTGACCCTCGATTACACATTTGCTCGAACCATTTCACTGAGGACAGTTTTGAAAACCTGGGACATTGTAAAGCAGGATTTGCTATGAAGCTGTTGCTGAAAAGAGGTGATGTTCCGAACTTATGTTCATCACAACCGCAAGCTGAAGTATGATGTTTTCGCTAACAGTTATTAGCAATGCTAACGTACCATCGGTAGAATGTGTGATGATTTAATATGGGGCTAACGTTAATTCATGTTCCTGACTGTGTTTCATTCAAATAAATAACTCAGTTAGCATGTAAATCTACAATTCAAGATGCATGTTTGTCCAGATCTATTTTTCAGCAAGATAGCTAGAGCTAACTGAAGCTGAGCTGAGAAGTGGTACGTCATCATTTGAAATGATCTAGTCAATCTGTTGAAAACAGAGAAACGTTTTTTCCTGGGACAAATTCACAGGAAGCATCAGGGGGCGTAGAACAGCACCCGGGCCATTTTCGGCCCAACCAATGTTACATGCCCTTTTCGAGACCTTAAGGAACAGTGTGAAATACCCCAAAAACCCAGTCAATCACCCCTTTAAGATATGCTAAATGCTTCATTCCATTCGATTTTCTAGAATCTCTACATTGTAGGAATATTGTATTTTCATTGCAAGGGAATAATTGGAGGAAAACTAGACAAGCTTGTAGCTCCTGCTCCTTGCTTTGAATTGTAATAACTCACATTAATATGTGATGTAGAGCTCGTGTCAGCTTTTGCATGTGTTGTGGATGAATAGACATCATTCAACCTACGTTAAAACTTTTAAGTTCTGTTGATAACTTTTAACTTAAAAGTTGTCAACAGAACATAAGATAGATATTACAATAACATGAATAAGAATTTTGCTTTGTCCCTCTTGTACAAATGATCTTCTGATCTACTGTAGCTATTACATCCAGACTTGTCCACAGAACAGACAACCTGGAATGTTCTCACGGGGCCTGGATCTAGGGAGTGCTCTTGGCAGCCCACGACTCAATGGAGGGGCACCCACAAATGTTTTGTCGCAGGCCCTGTGATTTTTGTCTACTGACTGATTACATAATTTCTCCATTCTGTCTATAAAATACAGTAATAAAAATTAATCAAGCATTATTTCACGCCCGCCTTATCATGTATCAAAAACATTTGGGCACTAATCAATAGGTGTGTTTGACATCGGCTGTGGCTGGATGGATGGATCGGCGAGAGTTGCGGCCTGCAGTCGGGGGAGGAGTTGAAAACGGAAGCATCAAGTTGACGTTTTTTGCTTCCCGTGGTTAGCTGCGTTTATGTCAGTCATCATGATGAATCAAGCATTATTTTCTCACTGTCAAACTGGACATGATAGAAATCAAATAAAAATTGCACCATATGTTATTAAATTGTACTGTTTAGTCCGTAGGCTATTTGAGCATTAGCGGAGCTGCAGGTGTCAGAATAAATACAAAAACATGTAATGGTTGATGTGTGTGAGTTTGGCCAATCATTAAATAGCTGTGTCATTATCAGAGCTTGTGCAGTTGCTCTGGAGAAGCTGCGCTGGCTGACCCAGAGCCATAGAGAGAAAGAGCAGTGTATGCTCCTTTGCCTTCAATGACACAGTTGTTTTCCAAATATGGCCATTCATGGAGAGCATAAAAGTTCCAAACAAAGCGGCAGCATCATTAAGAAACAGCTGTCGGTACGCTGAAGGTAAGAAAGTAAGAAGTTAAAAATACACCATCTTTAATCTTAAAAAAAAATAATCTCATCACAGTTGAATGGTGGTAGCCATCTAGTATATATAACATTATCTTAAAGTACAGAAACATTTGATGCTAGCTAGCAATCTCTCAAATAATAATGCCAGGAATATGTGTGTTTGTTTGTGTGTCCTATGTTACTTTCCCACGATTATCTGGAGAATGGGGTACTTCGCAGGTTTCCTTTTTATAATCCAACGGAGTGCAGTGAAATTAATTTTAAATGTATGTGTGTGTGCCACCAATTGTATCACATCTATAGTTCTTAGTAGTCTGTATTTGTGTGTTTCACTGACACCTTAATCACCAAGAGCATCAGGGGCTCTGTGCAAAAGTGTAGTTAATTTAGCGTGTAGTTAAAAAGGAATGCGTAAAAGGTTACTGTAAATCAGTTCAACAATGTGCTACAAAGTGAGTTATGAGCTGTTATGAAGAAACGTAATATTACTGATCACTTTGCACAAATAATCTTGGAGTTGGTTAGCTCTAGAAATTGGATGAGATTAAGTTATTGTGGCAACCAGTGAGCTCACTCAGGCTTTGACCTTGTAAACAGCACAACCGAGGAAAGATCAACCCAGGTAGGGTATTTATTCAAAAACACAAAATCAAAGTAAAAAAAACAAAATACTTCCCAGTGGAGGAAAAATCCACTGCCAGGACTTGTCTAACTGGTGGCTCTCTAGGCCTGATGAAAGAAGAAAACAAGGTGTTCTTCTTCCAATGCAGCTCTCACTGTGGTTGCTCTCTCCCCTGCTTCCCTGTACTGGCCAGCTTATATGCAGCGGTTCTCCCTGATTGGCTGACAAGGTGCAACAGTGGTCCTGGGGAGTCTGTGATACTTCCCCTGGATCACCTGACCCCGAGCTCCAGGGTTGCGACACTAAACACAATGTCAAAGGAACCATCAAACACCAGAGTGGTGCTTAACCAACAACATAGTTTATCTATTCGTAACATGAATGTTTACTAAGCAAACTTTGAGTTAGAGACTATTATAACATACCGTCCGTCATGTAATAATTAGTGCTGTCAGTTTAACGCGTTATTAACGGCGTTAACGCAAACCCAAATTAACGGCGTCAATTATTTTATCGCGCGATTAACGCTCTTTTTGGCCTAGCAAACTTTGTAGTTTTTTTCACATGCTGTTGCAACAACTACCGACGTTAGAAAAACTACAACACCACACCGGATCTAGCTAGACCGGAAACAAAACAACAGGCACGCCAAACACTCGTTTGGCTTGCGAGCTGGCTAAAGAGTAGTAGCAGAGCCCGTTTACGGATATTATACATTCTCTGGTAGTAGGCTAACGTTACGTTTTGAGTGGATGACGAGCGCGAGATGCCGAAATGGATGCCAATAAGATTCTGAATGGAAAGTTTGCTTTTAAAAAGTTGCCAAATGGTTCTATTGACAAGACCAGTGATCTGTGTGTTTTGTTGTTGTAAACTGAGCTATCATCGCAGCACGTCCAGTCTGAAATACCACTTGATGGCCAAGCACACAGCTGATGCGAATTCTCTGCCCCCTCGTCAAAGCCAGGCGATTGCAATGTTGTTTTCAATAAAAAAAATATTTGCACAAAGCAATCCGAACCACTTTTCTTTGTTGATAAGAGCATTAAAATTTGAAAAAAGTTCGGGACAAAAATAAATCAGGGACATTTAGAATAGATAAAAATGTGCGATTAATTGTGATTAATCGCGAGTTAACTATGACATTAATGCGATTAATCGCGATTAAATATTTTAATCGTTTGACAGCACTAGTAATAATCAATAACAGGATACGTAGTCTAGCTAGGGCATTAGCTAAGAGTCTATTTTCTGACCAATTTAGTTAGTTTACCGTAATCTATAAATATAACAGACATCCCCACAGGTCAGTCCACATTTTTACCTCTGTGATGGCTTTGGCAAGTTTTTCTATTCTATTTAATCTCCCGCTCTGCTTTTTTTGGAACTTTTCTGAGACAGATGAACCACATGACCACCTAGCATTCTGAGTTTAAGTTGATGCAACTCTTTCTCTCTATGGCTCTGGGCTGAGCCAGCCGTCCACTCTCGAATGGCACTTGTGGTACTTTGATGGCATACAACACAGTGACGTGGAGTCGCCGCCGTCTCAGGTCGGACAAAAATTCTAACCAGCATGCATTGCGTCAAGTCAGCCGCCTATCAGTGCCACCAGTGCTGCATGAAGATGAACAAACCTAATAGTGTTCTAGAATGCAGGCGGCACCGTGTGAGGCTACAAACCTTTCAAAATAAAAGCAGACCATTGGAACAAAAGTTAGACTTTTTGACGGACCCGAAGCACACGTCCACAAAAAATGTATCAATAATTTAAATAAAGCTTTCTATATTTTTTATATCAAGTGTGAAAAACAGGCATTGCCGCTGCTCTTTGCTTCAGCAGGCTTGACTTGTTGAAAGAGACTTGCCTGACCAGACCCAGGTTGTGTGTGCTAGCCTTAATATGTTGTTTACACTGCTGCCATACCTTACCCACATGCCTGTGGCACCACTCTCTGTCTCTTTCTCTGTCTCTTTCTCTCACTCTGTGATTCAGTCTCTGAATTCTGTTTCTCTCTTGGACTGCCAGCATCTTCTGATGTTCAGTGGTGCTCACCCAGAAGCAGCCTGGGAGTGTGGAGGTGGAAATAGAGAGATCAATTTGATTTTAACAAATTACTTTCTAAGTGCATTACCCAGCAGCTGTTAAGTCGGTCAGCCTTGGCAGCAAAGCAGTTGGAGCAAAAGAGAGAAAGAGACAGGGTGCTTTCTCCTGCACCCTGCATTTGGAGCAGACTGCAGACACTGCAGAGAAAAGTCAGCTGTGGCCCGCGGCAGGCCAGTGCTGCGTGGCGAGGCCGTGAAGGGATGATGACTGGAGGAATACAGAGGGAGTCAAGAGGACACTGTCTCCAGGGCCCATGATGGAGACAACTCTGAGACATGCAGGCCTTCATACTGCTTTACCACACGTGGAGGCTCACAGCCACCGCAGGCTAAGGCCAGTCAGGCCACACTCTCTCCGTCTCTCTCTTTCTTTTCTATCTGGGCAACCCATCCCACCCAGTCCTGTCCTCATAATTCCTCAGACTTCCGTAGATACATGTATGCACAGACACACACACAGACCTACTATTATATCCAGTAATAACCTCAATCTTTTAAGGTTCCAAAACAATGTTTCAGCACTGTAAATGTTGCAGTTTTTATGGTAAAGTGCCCCTAATGGCTCAGTACCTCTTAAAGGCCCACTTAGACACAAGCTAGGCCATAAACTGGGTGACATTCAGATGTGAAATCTGACTACACTGGGGGTCCACCACTCTCGCTGTTGGCAACCAAGTCTATTTGTGCATGAGTGTGAAAAAGAGAGAGAGAAACAGACTACAACAAGACGGTTTGAGAGAGGTGTAATTTGCAGTCCTGTTTGGTTGAAATGTACCATACCCTCACCTCCAGAACTCACTGTGAGTGAATTTGTCAATAACAGGATACACAATACAAAACTATCACGCACAGGACAGCTCCCCATGGGAACATGTGAGCAAACCTCCAGACGTGTGATTGTTCCAAGGAAAACAGATTTTCACCTAAAACCTGACTGCCTCCAAAGACTCTTCCGAGACTTGAAGGCAGTGTGGAGCTGTCAACTAAATGAAGAAGGCCAACACACAACACTGCACTGGCAGACAGTGCAAAGGAAACTCCAGTATCTCAACTCAGCCTCTGTTTATCACCTCTTGAATGGCCTTACAATGCAGCCCAGAACAGTCAAATAAACATTGCTTGCAGCTAGCACACTCCCTCCTATAACATTCAATTTTTGAAGGAGAAGTTGCCTTCATAACTACAGGACATTGTTGCACCTGAGGCCTGTTCCATAAAGGCTGCTCAAAAAAGTTGGACTTAAAGTCCCAAACCTAACTTGAATTAGATTAATTAGTCAAGCGTGGCTAAAGCGGTTCCATAAAGGCCAATTTCAGCTCATGCACTCCTACTAATTCAAGTCAGATTTAAGTAGTCAAGCTAATTGCGTGTGCACCCTATTCTTAAGCAGCCCGAGAGGTAAAACATGGATCATACAATCCACCATGGCAAGAGCAATGCACACGGTCATGTGACTTCTTACAGAAAGAACGTTCCCTTTAAGCCGTGTACTATGACAGCTCCCTCATCCACCGCTTCATCAAAATAAAATGACACACCATGATTGACGTGAACGATAGGCTACGTAGGTCGAGGTCCTTTTTTAGACTTTTACTTCGTTGATTAAAAAACAGACATATCACAACACACACAACACATCTAAATTGACTTTTTTTACATTGTTTAAAATAAATAGCCTACTATTATTCAATACATTATCCAGTAGCCTAACTTTTAACATGGTTTTTGTGTCAGGAAAATGGAGAATAGATGTATGGATTTAGGTTCATTTTGCAATTTTAGGCTACTGTTAACAATTATATAGTTGTGATAATTATGCTCAGGTAATTTAGATTGAGATATAGGCCTATGCCTGATGCCTTAACATTTGAAATCACGTCTATGGTGTGTATCAAATCATTGTTCATCATTGTTTATTACATTAGGCTAAATGTTGTAGCCTATTCTATTTAAGTTTACTTTTTATAAATGTAGCCTACATATTGAACTAATGAGAATAAGAAAATGAGAATGTCTTTGTTTTCCTGTTGGGTCAGTGTTACAGGAACGTCTGGTTAAGCAAGAACACGGTCTAAGCCTGACAATTAACCTGACCCGGACCAGGCTAGTTCCGAAGCATTAGTTACCAAAGTAACTGAGTTCAAACTACATTGAGCTAGCTTTATGGAACCGAATGAACTAGAAATGAGTCAGACTAACTGACATAAGTCTGGCTTATTTGGTAAACTTTATGGAACAGGCCTCTGGGGTCTGGTCCCAGAGGATAATACAGTATGGTTCTCTTAGAGCACAGAACACATTAAGCAGTTTTCTGACAGCTTTCTTCTGGTGTCAGGAGACTGACAGGCAGCTGGGATCACAATGTGCACTATTTATCAGCCATTGTGTTAACATTATGAGGTGTCCTACTAGATGTTGTTTTCAATATTACAACAGTATTATGCATACAAGCATTTCTGAGCTTTGCTTTCACTCCAACCTGCTGCCAAATATGGTGGAGGGCTGCGTGCGATTGTACAGAATTGTGATTTCTAAGAAATGTTCATATTTTGAAGCTGGACGTTTGGGGCTCTAATTACTGCAAATCTTTTTTAATGTAACATGAGAGCTATTTTAGCATTCCAATACATAGCCATTTTAGCATTCCAATAAATAGAAATAAGTAAAAAGAGTGGTGTGTTTGAGACACTCTATAGAGACAAATATGGACATCCATGGTTAGATGTTTTAGACTCCTCCTATGTAGACCAATACAGTGTTGTTTATCAAGGGATATTCTTCAGCATGATCATTTCAACTTCAATTAATTCAAAGGCATCAACTTTGAGATATATTTGCACATTGTGAAAAATTATAAAACTGAGTGTCATAAAATTGATTATTTTATGTATTTATGTAATTACAAAACTATAAATGGGCTCTGTTCATAATTGTTTTTTCCAATATGAACATTCAGCATTGTTGTGGTGTTTTGCTGCTGCAGGCCTAAGAGAAGATAGTTGTCTTATTAATTAACTTTGTGTATGACTGACTCTCATGGATGGACTGTATTTCCACTATTTTCCTTTACCCCCCAAACTGCACAACTCCTCTCCCTCCTCCACCAACCCGCAACCCTTGACCTTCCCAAACCCCAGAGAGTAAAATCTAAATTTTCTAATTAAACCTTTATTTGTCGAATTGATTGGTGTGTGAGAGGTTTAGGATTGGTGTTAGGGTCCCCTATCACATCATGGGACCAGGACAGTCTCCCCAGAGACTGGTTATTTATGAGGAGTCTGATATCTTTTGAAAGGGAGGGAAACTGCATAAAGGAGATTGGTTCTCCTATATTGTCTAATAATTCTGATGGGAAGGATAATAATGATGAGTATAGTCCCAGAGAAGCATACAGTATCTTTATCATCATAATAATGAACAAAGGAGGATGATGAGTGAGGCAAACAATTTGTTGAATAGATGAAAAATCATGTTATAGAAGTGTCTACATGTGAGCTTGCAATGTCTAGAAATAATTCCTACAGAACAATTTATCATTAATTTCCAACTGTTATTAACAGTGCACCCACACTGTCACCTAGGAAACCCACATTATCTTTGTCAACTCACTAAGAGAAGGGGACAGATCAGAAAACAGAAATAATTGTGACTTGCTATCTGCTGGGACCAAACCATTTGATTGTCAAGTTATTTTAAAGAAGGCTGGCATGTTAGATTTTTTCAGATCAAATATTTAAACATTTGTAGATCATAAAGTATGTTTTAAACTTGGTGGAGAACTGAATTGGATTGCTTACTTTCTGAATACTTAACCATGTCCCAACTAACCCATAATTGCTGCTTATAAGATGTGTAATACAAAAGAGAAAACAGAGAAAACAACAGTAAGACATCTAAAAAACATTATACCAAGCTTTAAGCTTCTAAATTCCATTCAGTTTGTGGCATCACACTGCCCCTAGTGGACAAGATTACATCAACGTACCTGAGTTTGGATCTGCTTAGATTTTAGGCTGAATTTTCCCTCTTTTGAGAACCCTCCCATACTGCCTCCCCCCTTCCATTACCTCCCTTTCCCTCACCTCCCGTTACCCCCTTCTCCCAATCTCGCCCCTCTCAGCTCCCCAGACCACTCTTCCCTCCCACAGAGAACAGCTTAGGTCATTACAGTGTGCTGTCAAAACCTGTGACAGACCTCGCGTCAGACCTGCATGGATTAGAGACTGAGAAAACAAGAACAAGGGGGGGGGGGGGGGAGAGGTGAAAGCTGATGGAGGGAGCAAACCCTTAAATATTTTCTCCTTCCCCTCTCTTCTTCCCTGCTACAGTTGACCGCTCACTGATTCTTTCAGCTACTTTGGAGCAGAGTGCACCAATGCACATGGATGAGGACGCATGGAAAATCCAGAGGGGGAGGAGTACTCTAGGTGAAAGAGGGGGAGAAGGGAGCAGAAAACAAAAGGGAAGGGAACAGAACAGAGGAGGACAGAAGAAAGCCAAACAGAAAGGAGAATAGAGGAAAGGCCCTTAACACATTAGTATGTAGAATCTAAGTGAAGTTACATATGGTGTCATTATTGTAGTTAAATTGTAAATTCAGTATATCAGGGTATTGTTGGTAACTTATTTCAAATATACACAAACAGATGTAGGACCTATGCTTGAAAAATAATAAGCTGCATGTCTGCAGAGATAGAGGTAGACAGGGCAGGGAGGCAACAGATTGGGGAGATGGACAAACATTTCCAAGATACTTAATGAAAGTGTTAACAAACCATGTACAGTATATGTGTATGAGTGTGTGCGAGTGTGTAAGAGTTTGTGTACGTGCATGTGTGTGTAAGAGAGAAAAAGAGAGTAAGAGAATGTTTGTGTTTTTAAGGAGTGATGGAGGATATTACAAGGGGTTACATACTGTAGGGCTACAGGCCTAATTGCCCTCTCTGTGTCCAGACGTGTCAATGTGTGCGTGCATGTGTCTGTGTGAACGTGATTGTTGAAGGCCACAAGAGTGGCTGTGTACAACTGAAAGCATGTAGAACTCGATAAAATACACTAACAATCCTCCAATGCAATAAACCAACAAAAACTTCCTCTTGCTGCAGGCAAACAGGAATTAAATCGCGAATTAGAAAGCCTAGAAAAACTGCATCATATTTTACCCCTTAATTCTCCATAGTAAGCGAGCCTTGGTAAGCTTGACGGCAATAAGATGAACCAGGGCTCCATTACCCCCCCTCCATTAATCTGAAAATAATGTGAAATGGCTCGGTAACAACTGCTGCAGCTTCCTATTACTCCAGCTCCATTTGGGCCGCTGTCTTGGAGAGGAGAAAATACCTATGTGGTGTTTTATTTACCAGCACTGACCGTGGGATGGGGAGGGCTTCATTGATTCTCTGTTTGCAAACATTTATAGCGGTTTGTCCCCATCACTGTTTCCTCCTATAACCTTTAAGGCTGTCTCCATCTCTTTTTCACTTTATTTTTCTGTCTCTCCCTGTCCTGCATTGAAGCTTTATATTCACCTATTCTTCTGACACCTTTGTTCTGACGCCCCCTGTGGATGGTCCTGGGGTACTGGCTCTGCTGATCCAGTCCACCAATCTGAGAAAGTGCACTGATTTGAGAGATGTGGCCCAGTGTTATGGCTGCCTCCCCTTTACATACACACACACACACACACCACCACCGAATGCACCCCCTGATTATCTCACGGTTGTGCAGTATTTTCCCTCTTCCCCTCTTTAAAAGGACTGCATTACTTCCAGCTCCCCTAACTTGTCAAAACCAATTTGCTTTCTTATTATGCCCCACAACTGATTTCACCAGGACCCCTCCCCACAAGTTCCCTCCACAAATCCAAGACCCTCTACTTTTCTCAATCCAAGCCCCGAACACGGCCTGTGCAACCCCAACCCACACTTCCTACTCCAACTCACCCTCCCTACCCCCTCACCAAAGCTGTATTGGCCAGATTTTAAACTCCCCATTCATACTCTTTCTATTTAACACACTTTCTCTCACACTTTCTTTCCCTTTCTCTTTATATATCACATCCCAAATCATCGTGTTTCAGCTTTCATCTTTGCTCACTTTAAAGCACACAAATCAAAACAAAAAGAAACATACTCCATACTCTCTTGCATTAGCATACACACACAGACACATGCACAAGTACATACACAAATGCACGCTCACACACACACACACACACACACACACACATAGTGTGACTAACATTTATATTGTCATTCACGACAAACTATTTTTCTTGGTGCAAAAAAATAGTAAATTAAAAGGAGCTAAGATTCTGATTGGTTGTTGGCTTGGGCAACACCATCATATCCAGTACAAACCCTTCCAGGCCTCCTACCCACCCCCCTGGTGCACCCCCCACCCACCCTCCCACCCCACTCCTCTTGTCCTTCCTCTCCCTTCAATTAGCGCCTCGCCAGTGACAACATGGAGGATCTTCATTAGAGGAGAATGCTCAATTATATCAGTTGATATTCGTTTCCAAAACTAATTATCCCAGTTGCATGGCACGGCTGACTGAGCCTGCCCTGGCCCTGGGGCACAGCGGTTACTGATGTGATTGAATTTTGGCTCCAAGATCTACTCAACTCCCCCCCTTCTGTCCAAGTCCCTCCTTTCCCTCCTCTACCTCATCTACCCTCTTCTTTCAACAAACTAAACAAAGTCAGTCCAAATCTAGCCCCTTCTTCTTCTTCTTCTTCTCATATCTTTGTTTTTAGTAGTGTATACTGGTGGCTCAGTATAACTACTTATCTAAGTCGAATTGTGTTAGCGAAGCATCTTAGCCGCACATCCCAATGTTATAGCAAATGTGTAATCTGTTGTTTGATGTCAACAACCATTATTCACATGTCAATGAAGGTTGAAATAGTATACATCTCAACCTCAACCTAGTCTAAATACATAAGGCAGATGGATTCTGTATTGAAACACTGTACTGTTTTTCTACACAGTAATACATATGACACTTCCTGTAGGGTGTCAATGTGGTCTTACACTGCAACAAGCCTCACAGAAGGACAGGCCATTTAATCACATTTCAAGTGGCTGAGGCTGCAGAGCTCATTCATTACACATAATTGTCCACCTCCTTTCTACAGTTCACTCCTGCTCCCCCTTTGCACCCCATCCCTTTCTTTCCCTTTTCTTTTCTCCCTGTATCCCTCTCTCCCTTTCAATCTCTCCATCTCTCTCCCCCTCACACTTACTCTCTCTTTCTTTCTCTGGATCTCTAACTCTCTCAACCCTCCCCCCCCCTTCCTCTCTTTCTCCCTCTTTCCCCTTTCAAAGGCCCTAGGTCTTCAGTCCTGAGTCCGGAGGTAGATCACTTTAATTCTGCTTCACAGATCTTTTTCAAAAAGACCCAGGACCCGGAGACCCCAGAACTGGTGACCGTTGATTGAACCCGCATGGACCAGCCAGGGCCTGCTCGCCTATAAACACAGCAATGGTCTCACACGCTCCCATTCCTCTCGGGCCCCCTTTGATCCCTTCTTCACAATGGCACTAGCATCTGATGTTTTAGGGAGTCATGTTTGTTTGTTTTTCCCATCACTCTCGTCTATCCAGATACTATATTGGCTGTCTACAAGATAAGAGCAGCAATTGATGGTGTAAAGGTAGACTCCAGCTTTTGCCGACATCTCATTAAATAGGAGTCGGGGTTGTCTCATCTTGGGAAGCTGCCCTGCACCTCCCCTGTCATTGTAACATCCAGCGGTCCCTGATTGCATGCACGGTTTGCCCGGAACAAGGTCAGTGTTTGAGAGAGGGCTTGACCCTACCTAGTCTCACTCAATGTTCTCATTCTGTAGATAATGGAGTGGCCTAGATGACTGCAGGTTGGCCAGGCCTGTCCCCTGTCACTCGGGCCTGCTCGATTTTCAGTTTAACAATGAGGGCATCAACGTAAAAGCGTTTGCATTATGATATTACAGAACTGTAAATAAACTGAATGACTGACACTTCATATGCTGGCTAGTATCTTTCCTCTAGTCTCTTATGATGGATACCAGACAACAGTCATTCTGAAATGTACTTCCTGCCAAAGTAAATTCCTTGTCTGTGCAAACTTTCATGGCGAATGAATCCCATTCTGATTCTGAAATAACATTCTGATTTATAAAGTTAAATAAAGCTAAAACTGTTTTAGCTGTTTATATAGAGCGGCTGTCATGGTGTGAAAATGTGAACGTCTAAACGATCTGTCTCCTGTTTTGTTGTGCTGGGTCATGTGGATTTATGGATAAGAGCAAGCCTCTAAGAGAGATGTCCCAGTTAAGCTGTAGCTGTCCTCTTCCCTGTCTTCCTCCCGGCCCTTGGAAAGGGCACCAATCTGCAGGCTTTGAAGGACCACCAAGGGATTTGCTGTGATAATGTCTTCAGGTTCCAAAGGATTGGGATTAAACTTATTCCAATTTTAAACAGCAATGTTACCATAGAGATGACCTTCACTCAACTCAGATGACGTACATGATGTGTGGCATTCACAGTTGGTCATATGGTCCAGAGAAGCTTTGATTCCTTCTGACATTTGGCTTGATTGAGCATTAAAATTCCCATATAAACCCAATAAACTGTTGAAAATAATGCCCATCAATCAGGAACAAGTTCCATATCCAGGAGGATATCTCTCACTGTGGAAAAAGCATGACAGTGGCACGGGATGATTTTAACTGTGAAGACCAACACAAGTTAAAGTCTAAATGTCACGCTGTGGGCACAATTCCTACAACCAAGCTTCCAACTAACCCTACCTAGCTAACCTCCAGCCCTTAACCCATCTAATCTGAAGCACCCGCACCCCTCCCACCACCCTAATTAAGGTGAAGAAAAGCCTTCCTGGTAAAGCTGATGAGGGCTGACACAGGGCCAGCCTGTGGGCTGTATGCAGACAGGAGCACCCAGAGCAGTGGTCCGGGTGAACCACTCCGGAGCCTCACAGTTTGGGGTCAGTGTCTAGCATCCTCCAGGGCAGCTCGTTCACACTCCCACACCTGCCTGTCAAAGACAAGGCCCACTGGGCCTCATCGGGAGGTATGGGCAGTGTGTATGTATGTGTGTTTGTGTGTGTGTGTGTGTGTGTGGGGGGGGGGGGGGGCAACGTGGGAGGAGAGATGGGCTGGGAGTCAGTAGCTGATCTACAGGGGCAGGGGGGCAGCTGCCCTCCCACTCTAGAGCCTTGCCCCTCCCAGCTGCCCCCCTAACTTTGGTGATCCAAAAACTGTACTTTTAAAAACAAACTACCACTATGTCCACAAGCTTCTTAAAACATTGAACTGAACAATACATTTACCGAAAGTTAACAATTAAATGTTTTATTTTAAACGTATTCTAGGCCCCTTGCCCCTCCAATAGCTACGTCCCTGCATCAAACGTGCAGAGCTGGCTCAGCGAGTCTGCTACGGTGCGGTGGCACTGCAGCCCGGCAAAGACTGGAGCAACTGAGCTGTCCCCGAGCCTCTGAAGTTGAAGTCAGTTTCCCCAGGTGAAGTTTAAACACACGTTCAACTTAAATTTACTTTGGTAATGAATGTAAAGTATGCTAAAGACGATTCAACATCAGCAAAAACAGCGAGTCTATTACGATAGCCAAAAGTCAAATCGCTTCATTTGCAAAAGCACTGTCCTTTGATTAGTTTTGATTTTGAGACAAGAACAGCTTAATATATAAATATAAACTCGTTTGTATCCATAACGTTTACTGATGGTCGCTGTTTTGCCGACCTTATGTTACAACCAGGGCCAGGTTTAGGGCGGTGGGGGCCCCTGCGCTTTCGGGCCCTATACCAACTATAGGCTTACATGACTTTGAAAAGAACAAAATTATACACAATAGGGATGGGAAGATTCACCGATTTGCATCAGTGCATCGGCTAAAATGCTCACTATGCGATGGCACGGATCAAAAAAGTGTGCACCGGATACAATGTGGGATGAAATCGCGATGCATTGTTTCTAACATCTTTGCATCGGTATAATCCGATGTATTTATATAGAATTGTGTATGCGAATACCTTTAGTATTTAGAAATTTGACCAATGATTTGTGACCAATGATTTTATATTTAGATAGTTTGTTAAGCAGCTGCTGTCAGTGGCCAATTTTCGTGATGTCTCTCCGCAAAGTTTTGTGCGAGTTGGATGCGTATTGGCGGAGGAAGAGTTACACGTTCCTACAAATTGCAATAAATCCAAGGTTTGGCAACACTTCGGATTATAAAAGAACGATGGGCAATTTGACAAGACCCATGCAATTGGCAAGATATATCGTACTGCTATTAAGTACACAGAGATAGCGCACGGCTAATTTGGGTAGTCACCTGAAGAGGCTACATGGTAGGCTATTTCAATCAGGAGAGACCTGGGATGAGTGAAAGATGTTTATTTACAGAATGATAAATGTACTACAGTGTTTGGAGCTTAGAACCCAGGGAATTATAGATCAACGGGCGCCTGCCCAACATCCGAAGAAGAATCCCCATGGAGTCCAGACACTGGTGGCGGTGGCGGCAGCCGACGACCAACGAGTCGAAGAGCAGACGAGGAACCGGGTGGCGATGGGGAGGTGGAGGGTCGCGCGCATGATAGCATGGACAAACTACACAGGGAGAAACTCGTATTTAAAAGGCACGGGATCATGTGACAGCGTTAATTGATAGACGGGAGGCAACTCGAAATGAACCCGAATGAAAGCCCGACATAGGAACAGAGGAAGTAGAGCGCTCTTAGCGGGAGGAGTGAGTAGTGGACATTATCGAGTATGCCCGAGTGCAGGGATCGAACTGAACTTGCGCTATGCTTCATTTCAATCGGGAGAGACATGGGATGAGTGAAACATGTTTATTTACAGAATGATAAATGTACTACAGTGTTTCGAGCTTAGACCCCAGGGAATTATAGAACGGGCGCCTGCCCAACATCTGAAGAAGAATCCCCAAAAGTAAGAGTGGTAGGAAGTTACAGAACGTAAAACATACTCATCAACAGAAGGAACCATGAAACGCTGGGGAATAAGCGACACAAACACAACAACGAAAAAAAACAGACATAGGTGCTCAGCACCGATCGGTGCGACCACGATAAATACGAGCGTATGACAAAATGACCTAATAGCATACATACCCGGGCCGGATCCAGCAGGAGATGGCAAGGCATGGACAGATCCGTAGAACTGTCCTATACCAACGAAGCCAGCCGACATAAAAGCAAGAGATAGTAGGCTGTAGCCTGCCGGCCAGAGGCCGACGCCCTAGTGCATGAATGAGTTATGAGCTAGAGGGCCGGCCCCCTTGTGATGTTGGCGTTTGCCTTAGATGGCTGAGGCCCGACGGCCTCAGGTATTTGGCGTTTGGCCTTTGGCGGCTTTGGTTGGCTAGAGGACCAACGCCCTTGAGTCTATGTGAACAGCTTGTGCCGGCTGGAGGACCGAAGTCTCCGCGTACATGACCTATGTAGGCTAGAGGGCCGACGCCCTTGAGACTATGTGACAGCCTGTGCAGATGGCTGAGGACCAACGTCCCACGTACATGATCTATATGAGCGGAGGGCCGACACCCTCATACTGTCGGAGATAGCCTGCGCCGGCTGAGGCCCGACGCCCTCGAGTATGCAGGTGATAGCCTTTGCTGGCTTGTCGGCTAGAGGGCCAGTGCCCTTGAGACTGTGAACAGCCTGTGCGGGCTGGAGGACCGACGTCCCCGCGTACATGACCTATGTAGGCTAGAGGGCCGACGCCCTTGAGACTATGTGAACAGCCTGTGCCGGCTGGAGGACCCACGTCCCCGCGTACATGACCTATGTAGGCTATAGGGCCGACGCCCTTGAGACTATGTGACAGCCAGTGCAGATGGCTGGAGGACCGACGTCCCCGCGTACATGGCCTATGTAGGCAAGAGGGCCGACGCCCTCGACTATGTGAACAACCTGTGCCGGCTGGAGGACCGACGTCCCCGCGTACTTTTACCTATGTAGGCTATAGCGGGCCGACGCCCTTGCGTGTGTGAGCAGCCTTTGCCGGCTGGAGTGCATAGGAGCCTTTGTTGGCTGTTATACCCAGCTATACCCAGCCTAGGCTAGAGGACGCTGTCCTGAAGTGCAATAGCCAGTAAAGGCCATGGGACCGACGCCCCAATGTAGGATGTGAAGCATGCGTTAGCTATAGCTATAGAGGACCGACGTCCTCATGTATCTATGTGATAACCTGTGATGCTGGAGGACCGATGCCCTCTGAATGATATTATGGCATGCTGCGGAAGGCCTGGGATTAGCCAGCAACAGAGAGGGCATCAATACCTACAGGACGGGGCCCATGGGCTGTAGCCCAGTCAAGCCCAATGGTAAGTCCGGCCCTGGTTACAACACACAATAATACAGTGCCAGTTGGGAGATTGATCATTTATATGATTAAGCAGCCCTATGAAATCCACTTACTCTAACATGCTTGTGAACTGTTAGCTGCAAAGCATAACAACTGTCACCTTAAAGGGGCGATTGATTGCAAAACCGATTCGACCTTGTCATAGTTGAATAACGACAGTTCGGTAGGAAAAATGAAAATACAGTGAATATCAAAGTCCATTGACACCTCTTTCCTAAGCAAATCTCAAAAAGAAAAAATGTGGCTGTAAAACGCTAGCTTTTCAACAAAGCCACCGGTGTGACGTAGGACCGGGGACCGCCCTTTTTGGCTCTGGTCTGTATCTTTGTCACGCCCCAAAATGTACATCCAGACCAGCCCGAGGTAGCGTCTATCTCTGATACTAGTTTAGCTGCGCGCTGCTCTGTGTAGGTTACTTATAAGGAATTACAAAGAAGAACGTTTTGAATTATAACAGGGATATTGAAAATGGACCACGGTCGTAAATGCTGTGTTCCAGGCTGTACAGGGAAAGCTAACACTCACAGTCTTCCCAAGGACCAAACATTCAACAGGCATGGCTGTCTATGAGAAGATCCCGGCAAAGTTCGGCACTCAATCATTAATTTGCTCTGAACATTTCACCCAAGACAGTTTTGACAACCTTGGACAATTTCAAGTAGGATTTGCTAGGAAGCGTATGCTCATTGCAACCGCAAGCTGTAGTATGATGTTGCGCTAACAGTTATTAGCAAAGCTAACGTGTCCTGTATACGTTTGTACAGTACACACATCAAATGACTCTAGCTAGACTAGCTGTAGTCGGCATTAGAAAGGAAGCTTCCAAAAAAATAGCCGAAGCTCAAAAAACAAACAGCAGTCTGGTTTATTGCTACCGCCTGTCTAGATAATCTATTTGAAAGAATTGGAGAAAGGCAGGTGCTAGATACAAGATACGTTAGCATTGCTAGTAACTGTTACTAGTAACACCGAGACTGTAGTAGGCATGTAAACTAGTTTAGTTTGCTAACGCAAGAGCATAGGTAGAATGTGTGATAATTTAGCCAAGTTTATTGGCAATGGGGCTAACGTTGTTTCATGTTCCTGACTGTGTTTCATTCAAATAAATAACCCGTGTCATGTAAATCTACAATTAACGATGCATGTTTGTCCAGATCTTAATCAGGTTATTTTTCAGTTAGTTATCTAGAGCTAGCTAACTGAAGCCGAGTTGAATCACAATATGGTTTGGTTGCTAAGCCTAACGTTCTACCCACCCAAGTCAATCCAGTTTGCTTCAACAACAGAAGTGGAAACAAGTAATGTTATCATTTCAAATGATATGTAGTCAATCTGTTGAAAACAGTGTTGTGTAGACATAATAGATTTATTTGCACATTTTTATTTCAAGTCTCCACCTTTGGTGTTTCAGTGAGTGCTGCTGTTGGCCGTGTCACGTTTTTGCTCCCCAGCTTCACTCGTTGAAAACCAACCAATCAGCGCGCAGCTTATCTAAATATTAATGAGCATAACTTAAAACGAAAAAAGCTAGTGTTTTTTCCCGGGAACATTTCAGAAGATCTATCAGGGGGCATAGAAGAGCCCCCGGGCCATTTTCAACCCAACCAATGTTACATACCCTATTCGGAGACTTTGAGGAACAGTGTGAAATACCCCAAAAACCCAGTCAATTGCCCCTTTAAGCTTTCCTTAAAAAGATGGGTGATCATGGGTTATTTGTGGACTGTAATGATACTTTTTTAATTAGGCTTTAATAAGTAGGCCTACTTGAGTATTGTCTACTGTTTTATACTTGTAGTCCACTGCATCTTGGACACAAATATTGTACTTAGAATTTTCATTTTGCTTTTTATACTTTGACTTTTTAAAAGATGCACAGTTTTGTTTTGTTTGAACACTGGGCTCAGGCCCGGAGTGGCCATCGGGAGATTCGGGGGAATTCCCGATGGGCCACTCTGTCAGCTCATAAATGGGACCAGCAGATCGCCTGCTTTCTCTTTGTTTTTGTCACACACCGAATAAAACAATTTGTGTTAAGTTTGTTAACTACTATGTGACTGATGAGTAAGCTAACAAGCTACACTAGGTTTTAATTTAAATAAACGCACGATCAGATCATGCATTAAAAAGTGCTGTTTTCAGTTGTCAAGTCACACAAGTGCGTGTACCAAGGTTGTTGCCATGGAGACAACCCTAAACTGTCATTTATTGTTGAGGAAGGGAGTTAGCAAGATGAAGATGATGCAAAAATAATCAAATGGACGGGAAGAAGATGCCAGGAGGAACTGAAAACGCCACGTAAAAAAAGAAAGATCTGTCACTTCATAAATCTAGGTTCCTGCAAGGGTGGGTAAAATATTGTTCTCAAAAGCCCCGAATCTTTCAGGTAAACACTTTTGTTATAGTTTCAGGAAATATAACTAGCTATACGAGTCCAACGTAATGTTCATAATACATAAAGCGAAAAAAAAAAATGTTGCACTGAAATGAATACAAAAAAATTTGCTCGCATTACTGTGAAGTTCTGATTTCAAATAACTTTCAAATAATAATAATAAATAGCTGGTTTAGGCCATTACACTCCCGTGCTAAAAATTGGTCTTGTTTTCCTTTTGTTAAAGCCATTCACATATAGGGATTCCCACGTACCGTTTACCCATGCCACCCTGCCAAGACCTCTTGCCCCCCCTTTGCCACCCCATGTAAAATGTTCTAGATTCGCCACTGCTCACTGAGCACTTTCCATAGAAATGAATGGGGATGCCATCTTAAAGACCTCCGTAGCTTGGTCTAGTTATTTAGGTTTATGTTCAAAACAGGCTTTCACAGACCAATGGTTGACGTCACGATAACTACATCCATCTTTTACAATCTATGGTGTGGACGCAAATATAGTTATTGTTATGTCTGAATTAATTTACGTGTATACGGGTTATCTCCAAAGAAGGTATTAATTTAAATAAACAAGTTTAAACAATCCTTTGGATGAAAGTGCCAATCCCGCCAAACTTTTGATAAGACTAGAGAGCCCTGCTACACCTCCCGGTCAGGGCAGCACAGTGGATTACTTCTGTCTCTGTAAACCCTTTAGAGCTGGTGGGGTAATTGCTCTTTGTATAATCTGAGCACTTTTCATTTATTTTTAAACTTGTTTATTTAAATTAATACCTTCTTTGGAGATAACCCGTATACACGTAAATTAATGTTTACGTGGCAGGGTGGCATGGGTAAACGGTACGTGGGAATCCCTATATGTGAATGGCTTTAACAAAAGGAAAACAAGACCAATTTTCAGCACAGGAGTGTAATTGCCCAAACCAGCTATTTATTATTATTATTTGAAAGTTATTTGAAATCAGAACTTCACAGTAATGCGAGCAAAATTTGTTGTCGAGCGTCGCCCGAGCGTCGCCCGAGCGGTCTTTCGGCTTTCTCTCATCAATGTAACTTTTCTTAAATTATTTAGACATGTAAACGTCCATATAAGTTTATGAAATTTGACACGTAGATTGTTTGGTATGCCTAAAATAATATTACTTACACTTTGCTAGCGATTGCGAAATAAAATGGTGGCAAAAAGACCGGAAACTGGGTGTCCAAACCCCGTTCGGGTTTGGACAATAGTAGTTTACAGCGGTCGGGATTGGACACAGTGACGGTAAGTGTTTGAAAAAAACATTTGTGTAAAATGTACACACACACCGACACAGATTCCTGGAAATATAGTATACATCCTTTTACAAATGGAAAAACTGTTGGATGTAGATTTCACTTGAAATGTATTTGAAACTGATGATTGAGCGTGATACACTTTAAATTATTTCTTATTAGAATGTCAGTTCCAGTTGGTGTATAAAATGAAAGTATCCACATAATGTATACTGTGTCAGGTTGATAAGGGTTAAACATGTGCCTATATTGCCTCATTGTGGCAAATTCATGTAGTTCAGCAAAAGCAATCCTGCCAGCATCCTACCATCATCATCACAATAATGTCAGTGCTCTTTGAGTAATTCAACACTTTTGGTGTGCATACACACTTACACTCTCAAAAAATACACATGTATACACATACACTCAACACATAGGTAAATATGCTGTACATACGCAAACAAAAATGCGTTCAAATGATTGGGTCTTGTATTACGTCAGTTTCCAGACTATGGAACAACTCAACTTTGAGAGAATCTTTGGGTCATTGTGAACCATCAGTCATTGTGACCCCCCCAGGTGTTGTGACAAAAAATGAAGCATTTTCTTTCAACCGTTGGGTTGTCTCACAACCCCCACAGCGCGAAGGTTAAAAGAAAATGCTTTTTATTTGTTTTTGTATTGTAAGTTGTTGGGTCGTTGTGAGCCTTCGGGTCATTGTGACAAATACAATGAAGTGTGTGGTGACACCAGAAAACACAGCTCTTCGTCATCTTTCACCAAAATAAGCTCAATCTGTCCAACTTCATTGACTCATCAGACTCCTGTTTTAGGCAGAGAAAATATCCCTTTTTGTAAAGTGTTCCCTTAAAGACAGCGTCAGTGGACACAGACTCTGATTCTGTAAACATGTGTCCTTCAACTGCATTACGCACTGCATCACTGTATAGATGAGCGTGATATGGAGTTGAGTTTTTGGATGTCAGCACAGGTGCAAAAAAGGAGCTTGCGCTAAGGGTTGTTTGGAGGAGCTGGTGCTGGTTTGCAAAAGACTGGCATACATTCTTGAAGTTTTGTGTCCTCCTTATACACCTCTTAAAGTAGGAGTGCTTACTCTCAAATGTCATTGTCCATAGTCGTATTAGGGGGCCCAGTTTGAGTATCAATGCTGCATAATGGAGAAGATAGTGGTGCTTGGGTTTTAGATGTTCAGAAGCACACACTGCTTTCCTTGTTTCCAGATATTCAACCACAACAACGTTGAGGTAAGCAACCCGGGCAGTGGTGATTGTGGGTGCACACACTAGTTCTACAAGTGATTTTAAAGTGATCAATAGTTGCCATGCTGGGTCATGAGGATCAACTTTGTCACCAATAATGACAGGCAGGAGTCTAAGCAGACACCAGTTCTCAGCTGCTTGGCCACCTATCGTTTTAGCCTTTTCGCTCACCTGACAGGGAGCTGAGCTGGAATCTAAGTCCTTGTAGGCAAATTGTTTGATTCTTCTGTTCAGCTGAGTGTATGCGAAGGAATGGTTGACCTTTATAAAGTAGCGCAGGTAAATGGCTAAGTCATAAGCTACAACTCCCTCAAACAAGTAATGGCCTATGCATGGAGGAAGGCCTAACTGACCTACATGTAAATATTTCAGAGAGTTGAAGACTGAGTCACAATATATGCCTTTGATATTATCGACATCACTCTCCTGCAATAATTGCATTGCTTCTTTGTAGGTATCAACTGTTTGTACAGGAAAGCTCAGACCCACATTTTCAAGTTGGTCTCTTTGTACCTCACAATACCTGCAAAAGTACTTGGAAGTGCTGAAATTCAGTGTGTAGCAGCGTCGGAAATACACGAGGGCAAAGGGCAAAACTGCCCCTAAGAAATATCATTTTGCCCCTGATATCACTAGGAGAGGGGCAAAAAATGCCCCCAAAATTTCCTCTAATAATAATGATAATTTAATTAACTTGTCAAAAACATCGTGACCTGGACCAGTTGCTATAATGCTTTTGATTTTCACCTTGACTGATGTGCGTGTGCGTAAAGAACCGAACGTTCAAAAAAATGGAGCGCTTCTTAATCAGACCTATGAGTGACTGCGAGTGTGAGGAGAACTGAGGAAGCAGTAAACACAATCTCCGTCACAATCTCAGGTTCCAAAGATGAAATTCACTCGCAGTGACCATCGAACAATGGAAGCTAGATTGTCTTTTGGGTGGACACGATTTTTTGCAAAGCATGTCGAACTTGTGGACAACGAGTTGCAAAAGTTGTTGTCAATCCGGCACAGGCGAATTCTTCTGCTGAATCTAGTTGAGCGAAAACATTAAGAAATACGTGGCCTTTCGTCACCAGCGACCAAGCAACACGCCATCGCCTACGGTGATAACTAGTAATAATAATAATTTGTTAATTATTTAGTTCGCTTTAGCTAGTTTAACGTAAGTAAGCTAACGTTAGCTAGCTCTGATAGTGCGTTAGTCACAAAGGCTTGCTTGCTTGCTAGCTAGCTTGGCTAACGTTAGACAGAGTGCAGTCAGTGAATGATTTTCCCCCCATCCTCGTAACTGTCATCTTGTGGTTGACAACCAATCCTATATTTGGGGAAAGTTGTGTGCAGTTGAAAAAAAGTAAAAAAAATGAATGTAATAATAACAATTAATAACCACAGAGAAATAAGATAACATTGAATATGATGGTCTGATTTATGTTTTCTGTTAAAATAAATCTAAGACAACAATTTGAATCTGTAGACTACTACTTAATAGTCTTATTATTGCCATTTGATGAAAATTGCTCATACTGTAAGCCTAAATAAGCACATTTATAATCTTGAACAAAGGTAAAATGTCTTATTATTACATTTAGTAGACACTCTTATCCAGAGCGACTTACAGTAAGTACAGGGACATTCCCCTGAGGCAAGTATGGTGAAACGCCTTGCCCAAGGACACCAAATCATTTTGCACGGCTGGGAATTGAACTGTCAACCTTCCGATTACTAACCCGATTCCCTAACCGCTCAGCCACCTGACTCCCTCTGGATAAGAGCGTCTGCTAAATGACTAAATGTTGATTCAAAAAGTGCCCCCAATTTAAAAAAAAAATGCCCCTGGATTTCAGTCAGTGGGGGCAAAAATTGCCCCCTAAAAAATATGTAAATTTCCTACCCTGGTGTGTAGCCACCAATGCAATGTGACCCCAAATTGTCACCTACAATAGTTATTATTGTTGCCCGAACCGCATGACCAGCAGAGGTTACAAGTCCATTGTCTTCAAGCTGTCTCAGGTCTGACAACATTCTAGAAAACACTGTGTCCAGACCGAAGGATTTAAAATCTGTCTCTTTGCACAACATAATTAACTTTTTTTAGGGGTGCTCAAGCACATATATTATTCTTTATTATCATTTGATGCTGGTAGTTCATGAAGAAAGGGACATCCTTCGTTTTTTCATTCATTCAATATTTGGCAAAATAATACATAAATCTATTAATTGTTATCAAGTGAAATTAGGGATTTATATTAGCAAGGGGGTTTAGCACCTTTGCAAGGCAAAGTATTCATGTCACATTCTAATTGGGGGCTGAGCACCCCTAGAGGTCTGATCCTAGAATAGCCCCTGCTCAGACACTCACACCAAACCTTGTACTTCTCACACTGAGAAGGTAACGCAAACCAAATAGTCCTGCCAACGTTGTAAACAGTAATGGACGAGGTGCCCACGTGAAGCAACATAGACACGCGAACACCTACGAAAGCTTGTCTCATGGCCATTTCTCATATTTTAGATACAGTAGAAATTTAGATAGCTTGCAAATACTGAGGATAGCCTACCAAAGTAGAGTTAGCCAATGTCGTAGCGATGCTAGCTAACGTTAGTTTGCTAGCTGTATAACATTTCACTGGGTCTTACAGCGTTGCTTGATTTACTGAATTTATTATGAAATGTTCTACTAGCCATTTGCCTACTTGAGCAAGTCAAAGTTTTGTTAAGCCCTGATGGTGTAATTGCGAGGACACAGTAAATAATTCCTCTTTCAAGTAATAATCCCCCGTTCAAGTGTTTAGCATTAAATTAGCTGCACGGTCTGTACGAGTAGAGATCTTGGGACGAAGCCACTCATTTTGTGTTTTGCTAATGCAGGATTCGGTTAAATAAATTCTGTAAAATAGACTTAACTAGAGAGGGTACAATTTCTGGGGAAATTGTAGGGTGTGCTTGCTTGCTTCAGTTGCAGGTGGGTCCGTTTTCCCTTCTAGTGATATTTTCAAGCATAGCCTACTCATATTTAGTACTCATATTGCATAATTCATTAAGAACAGCCTTTGAAACAAGGAACCCCCTTTGAAACAAGCTACTGTAACAACGTTGTCGCTGGCAGTATTTCAGATGGAATTGCGATTCAAATAGTACCGTCTGCTAACTGAAAATAAGCCCCCCAAAACGTAAATAAGTTTGATATTAATTTAGGGGGACTTATGTCATATGGCTAATTCAAAAGCAGTTTGCTAGAGGCAAGCTAGCTGCCGTTGCTAACCACACCACTGATTGTTTGAAAGCGCAGGAAATTAGAACGTTTCTTTTGTAAGGGATAATGTAGATCCGACAGGGCGAACAGCACGAAGCGGAGGGGTTTTGTTTCACCCTGAAGGAGCATATTTCCCCGATAATGACCGGCGTTCTATAAATTATCCCACTTATTACACGGCTGCTTGCCAACAAAAATAACTTAACACAGTGTGTCTTTTTACAATGTATTTGTTTCCATTCGTATTGTTGATCAGCAGAGAAATAGTTCGCCAAAGACGTTGAACTTAATAGACTTTGAGCATTATTTAGGCTTCAAATCAGCTGACGTCGCTAAGCAACAGAGTACGCTGGGGTTGAAAAGTTACCGGACTACCGGACTTTGCGGAGTGCTATGTAAGACGTGAATCCGAGGCAAAAAGGCCACTTCCCTTGACAGCGGTCAAATATGCATAGCAACGGTCAAATATGAGAACATTGTTCACCGCAGAACCAGAGCCTGTTTAAGGAGAGCCTTGCCACTCCCTATTAAGCCCCATTGTACCGAATTTGGTTGCAGTTCCACCAGAGTTCCACTGGGAGTGATCGCGAGCGAGTGCATGTTGAATGGAAGTCTATGGAGCTAAACGGCTAAATTGGTCTCTTTTGCCTGATTGTCGTTGAGAAATCTCCGATTTGTAGTTTGTGCATGTTCAACACGTTCTTACAGGGTGAGTCGTTGTTGCCTATAACACGCTAGCATTCTGCTAATGAATGCTGATTGGTTAGTGAAGGACTGATACGACCAGAGCTCTTGCTTGATGGCATCCGAAGTGGAATCAGAATGTCAGAGCATTAGCAACATTAGCAACAACATTAGTAAGCCAAAACTCTTTCTAGCATGTGTATTGAAAGGAAGAGCCTAACCTGTCAGCTGTGTTGTCGATGCCCTGAGAGAAAAAAGTAAGTGACCAGAGCTTGCCGTAAAGCAGTAGCTCTGGTCGTACAATGTGTATGACGTCAATTACATTTTCGAAAGCTTTTTAGAACAGAAAGGCGACTATAAAAAAAAAAATGTTGCCTCCCTTTTCGAATTCAGAATTCAGATTACTAGACAAAAAATTATATCCTGAGAAAAGTGGATTTTGAGGGGTATAGCTCCATAGACCTCCATTCATTCTGCACTCACTCGTTAGCGCCCTCATATGGAACTTCAACCAGTTCAGAACCCGGAAGTTTCCCGAGAGTGGCAGTTCTCTCTATATTAGACATGCTCTGGCAGAACGTTGGGAAGCCCCATTCAAGTGAATGGAGCATTCTACAGCATTAAGAACAGCCGTGTAAGACATACTAAGGTTTAGCCATAGCTGTGGCATTGAAGACAGTACTCTAGCCTACTACACTGCCAGTGGGCGAGCCGAGTCTGAGACTCTGTGGCTAACGTCAAAACAAGACGCAGTCTCACTCAAATTCCAAGTTTTACACAAATAACAAACTATGCTGACCCGCTGGCTGTCTTCGCAATCGCCATATCTTTAAAACACTGATGTCCACTTACATGTAGAATTGACCCTGGTACGAAATTAAGAAAATACTCACCAGACGCAGATCGACAGTTGACTGAGTGTCAACACTGTTGACAACACTGTTGTCGCTGCCGCAATCGTCAAAGGAGGCTGACAGGCTCTCACGTAGCAAACAAATCTACATTTTTACAGCAATCTATATTAAAATCTCACCACCTGGCTGTTTTCACAATAGTCATATAACATTTCCCTCTCAGTTTTTTCGTGTAAAATTGAACTATAAAATTAGCTACAAAAAATACTACTATGACGCTTTCTAGCATGGCTGCCGCCTAAACGACGAGGCGGTCTCACGGACGACCTGCACTCGCTCAAAAAATCAAAGACTGTCACGACCTAAATCAAAAATGCGAGATTGCAATTCCACTCAATCGCTTTCTCTACAAAGCCAAATGGTTGTGATTTTTGGGGGGTGGTATTTTTCACTCGTATTCCAAGCTCCAGTTTGCGAGCTAGAAAGTCTCTATCACATTGTATCCATGCGTCGTTGTTGACGTGGTGACGTAGCTAGCACAGGTTACCCTTCGTCAACAAAAGGCACTTTGTCCTCACAAAAACGTTGTAACCTCCCAAACTGTGCAACGGAACGTAAATCCAAATAGAAGCAACACAATCGAGACCAAGACAAACCTTTTGACATTGACGTTGTCTATGTAGTCCAAATATTGACTGAGCCTTAGGGGCGCGAAAATAAACAATAATAAAAAATAAATAAATATATATGTGAGATAACAATGGTTTGTGCTCGCCGAAGGCAAGCACACCCCAATAATTGGAACATAACGTGAAGTAACATAGCATTTAATTTGAGTTTTAACTTGACAAGTTCTCTTCCACTTGCCCTACAAAAAATCCACTTGTCCCGGACAAGCGGACAAGCCTTAATGTCGAGCCCTGAGCTTTGCAATGGACTGACTCACTCCATATTAGTCTGAAGTCAAATGTTGGAACTGCTGTGGGTAGAGGCTTATGATTAAATTACAGGATTAATTCGTTATTTTTGTTTAATGCATTTAAAGTAATATAACCACAATTCCACCCAATCTGCAACTTCTGGATGAGAAGTTTGTGTTCCAAAAAAACTAAGATGGAACATCCAATAAAACCAAAGTGATGCACACTCTGCGGGAAGACGTTATCGCTCTGGATAAGAGCGTTTGCTAAATGACTGAATGCTAAATGACTGAATGTTATCGTTTCACCGAAGCAATACCAGCCTAAAGTAACCTATACCACCTCAACGCAAAGCATGCGTTGGTCGGCGAGGGGAGTTCAAGTAAAATGCGCCAAACCACCCTCACTGAACAGCGTAGGGCCCTCACTAACAGTGCGTGTCCACTGCAGCGACGCGAATCGCTTGCCATCGCTTGCCTTCCCACAGTTCACCACGCTCGGGGGCGTTTCAAACAGATTAATGTAGAATGTAGTTCTCTAAAGTCACTGTTGTAGTTGTCATGGCCAAGTGTGCAGACTTGGGTTTACGTAGTTGCAACATCGATCAAAATACAACTTGTTTACAAAATATAAAACTGTTTAATACTGTAGACATACACGTTGACATATGTAAAAAAAACGTTTTACTCTATATTCCTCAATCTCTGCTAATCTGCCGATACGATAGGGAGTTTCAGCCCGGCTAGCTAACTAGTTAGGACAGAACGAAGTTACGTAATGTGACTAAACTGAATTTGAAAGTACAAGCACCCACAACTTTGGCAAACCTTGCGCCATGCATCGTTTTTTTGTATTAACATCTCTGTACGAATACAGATATGTATCGTACAGGACTGGGTAAGCAGCCACACAAACAATTAGTTTCTCCTCCAGTTTGAAACCTAGAAAGCTAGAAATGTTTACCATGGTTTCTACGTTACGAGAAACAAGAAAACACTCCGATTGGCCATCGCTAGCGAAAATCGCTCCTCATTAGCATAAAGTTGAGAAAATCTCAACTCGAATCGCTTGAATCGCGTCGCGTCGCTACCCACAATGCACCACGCAAGCGATTCGCCTGACTCCATAGAAAATGAATGGAAAACTTGTTGTCGCTCGCATCGCGTCGCTGCAGTGGACACGCACTGTTAGTCTGCCTGTGACAAGGTGACTAGCACAGTTGCCAAATGTATTGCAAAAAGCTGTAGACCGATTGATATTGTTGAGGACGAGGGGTTCCCCAAAGTTTTGCGAGTGGCAACGGGCGACTCGAACATCAAGGTACTGCAAAATCTAAGACGCGTACTAATGACAAAAATTCGGAAAATCGGTAATATGTAATTAATCATGATTAATCCACATAAACCTGTGATTAATTTGATTAAAATGTTTAATCATTTCACAGCCCTAATGGAAATATATATGCGGTATGACTACTGTGAGTTTGTAAGTCTTGTATGAATACAACATAACCACATTATGACATGTTTCTTCTTACTAAAATAATTTATATCGGCTGTCTCACTGAGTTGCTTTGAACATGATTGGTTTATCTGACTGTCATCCATGAAACTGCCCAATGACAACTGCGCGCCTTTTGCCGCTCAAATTTGAAAATAGGTCCGTTGCTGTTGTTACAGAGCATACACAGACACAGTTTGCACCCCGCACTGCTACTTGGTTGGTCTGCTGCCATGGGTGTTAGGCTACCTGCCTAGATTATTTCACATTTTCCTGCCAAATACCACTTTGAATCTTGGGATGACAACGGAGAACAACACCTAAATATGGACACTGAGGAGAAGTCGGGCAAGTTCTGTTTAGTAAGTGGATTTTTATTTTAAATGATATCAGGTCATAAAACATTTTCCCTGCTATTTATGTAGAGCTACAGTAAAGTACTGTAGTATGCTCGACAGTACTGTACTACAATCTAACAGCTATGTTCTATCATCATGTCCTTAACGAACCCAACTGCCCAGTTTTACCAATGATGAATAATGGACAACCATCATAAGGTAAATAGCACGTTAGCCTGGATAGCTATTGTACTGGGTAGCACCCTCTATTTTTGTGCTATTTCATCATCTAAGCTAACTAATATTTAATAGAGTGTTAAAGTGAGATGGTAATCGCAATATATTCTTGCGAAAAGAAGGCACCGTCAAATACTTGTAATTTGTCTAGAGGTATGTGTTTTAAAAGTTACAAAGCTAGCTTTAGCTACAGTAACATTGTTATCATTTATGTTAGCATAGCTAGATTCTAGACTACACACAGGTTAGCACGGTTAGTCAGACAGGTAAAAGAACCCACTGCACTGGCCCCTGCTGCACTAACTGCTGTGTAGCTACATGGGTAATGTAGGCACTGTAACACAGTCAGGTAGCTAGCTACATTATTTCCTTTAGTACCTTTGCAAAGTCTCTTGTTGGCATGTTTTTTTTTTAAATAAATAATATCCGCTGAGTAATATTTTGCATGCCCATGTCTCTGTCAGTATTTCAATAGTTAATTTTGTTTTGTGTGCAGGGCTCGACATTTTTTGAGGCAAGTACAGTAACCTTTTCCTTGTCCTTACACAAAAGTCAATTGAACATCTCACTGTGTACTGCATCCATGCTCTGTTCAACAGGATCAGAATGTGCAAATTGTTTTTTATTTTCATTAGTCTCATAATGTCAGTGTAACTGACAATTCGACACAAGCCTGTAAATAAAAGGACATGGGGAGAGATCTACCAGTAGCTACCATACATAATTCTTTGCATCCATTTCTGCGGGAGCAGTCAATGTTTATTTGTCATCTTAATCATTATCATCATCATCCTTTGATGAAAGCATTTTGTTTATTTTGACTGCCACTACAAGTTGAAATAGGCACCAATTGATATTTACTTTGTATCATATCGAATATTACTAAAACCAAGGTGACGTCGAGGCTACTATCACAAGCGTAGCCAATGTAATGGGTGTGAACTTGTAAAACTCATTCCTCAGGTATGTAACAGGCCACCCACTACAACGAATAGCTAGCTTTTCTTTGGCGTAGCTGATAGTGGTCACGTTTGGCAAGTCGGAGGTCGTGCATTCGAGCCCAGTGAGTGGCGAACGAGCCTTGTTGTGACATAACGTAGCTACAGCTCTTACATACCCGTCACATTGGTGCCGTGACCCGAATTCACGAGGTTAGCACTTGCTAACCGCAGGAGTGAATTTTAGAGGGGTGAATGTAACAGGTGTTAACCTGTGAAACTCACTCCTCATATATGTAGCAGGCTACCCGCACCAACAAATAGCTAGCTTTTCTTTGGCGTAGTTGGTAGTGTTCACGCTTGGCAAGTCGGAGGTCGAGCGTTCGAGCCCAGTTATGGGGGGTGACAAGTGCCCCAAGGATAAGTTGCCTACGTTGTCGCATCTACTTGTGGATAACGTTGTCGCCATACTTTTAAGTACATTTTAGAGTAAATTTATAGTTATAACGTTTTTGCTAGTTCATCATTTGAGTTTTTAACACGGAGCAAAGACAATGTCAGAAGATGACTCGCCTTCTCCATCTGTCATTCATTTCCGTGTTGTTAATCAGTGATTCATTAGAACATTTGTTGTCTTGCCCTTCAATCTCTCAGTAAAATGTAGGCTAATTATTTGGCTAAAGGATGGCACACACGTTGTATCAGACAAAAGTTGTTTTATAAATGCATAGCCTGACATGAAAAACATTTCATAGTCGGTTGACTGATTTCAGTCAAAGGAATAAACACACAGGAACATAAACATTCAATGGTCTAGCCAGCAAAACATGTAGCCTAATGTTCTTTATTTATTGTCAGGACACGGTTCAAGTAGGCATACGTAAAAAAGAAAGATAATTCGTTTGGAAATTCTAGGCTATACTTGATGGTTAGGTAGATGTTACATGTTGATGCTCAGCCTATTTCATTTAACAACTTTCAGAAGGACTAGACAGGCAGTGGATAATATCTTCATATATTTTTTTGTATTTTCTTTTTTGTAGCCTACGTCACTTTCATTCTTTCCTTTGTGTAGCCAAAACACTGCTTGTTTAAGACTGAAAGTTATTAACTTTGATCTTTTCCCATTTTTGATACTTCCTTACATTTTGTTTTAGAGGCATAGCTTCTGACCCTACACCCCTAGGCTACTGTGTATTGAAGATGTCTGTCCTTAACCACTGATCAGTTAACAATAAAGATCATTACTTTATTACTTGGATACTGTTTGGAATACTCTGAATATAATAAACAATGTTTGATATATACCCTGCTATATTAAGCTCATGAGAACATAACTCTTGGTCATGTCCAGGAGAGAAATATTCTTATCTATGAATTGTGTTGCTTGTATCCTTGATAAACTGACATTTTGCTGTTTACTTATGCCACTACTGTAGGTCAGTGGTCACAATATAACCAAAGTGTACACATCAAATAAACTCAATACAATTACATTACACTGTTGCCACATGTTGGGAAATAACCAAATACAAGCAATATAAAAAATATAATGAATGCAAACTTTACAAGCATGAAACAAACTGTATTGTGGTCACCTAGACTATTCTAGGTAGTGGTTCAGTGAAAGCACAGTTTCTTCAGTAGGCTATAATTGTTAAATCCTACTTTAGAAAGGATACTGTTCACAGCTGTATGAGTCAAAAGGACATTACCATTACCCAAATGACTTGTAGTGATCGGGAGGTTATGCCTGTTCTGATGATGGCATAAACCATGTTAGATGGACCTGATATTAGTTTCCTCCAGGAACACAATGACTGTTATTGAAGGACTTGTTGCTCTTGTTGGTTAGTTGAAACTGATTTAATATCTTGTACTCGCTGTGAATTATATTATTGTGACTTGCTTTCCTACAGGTAAACTCCTGCACTTTTTGAGGTTCATGTCGCTTAATTGTAACTTGTTGGACTACATGCTCTTATGTTTCTTCCCATTGGCACTTATTTCCTTTTCACATGTAAGTATGCTTCATGTTTTGGCTACCCACAATGTTTTGGGGCTATCTCGTTGTTTATGATCATTGACCTATGCACTTTTGTAAAGCTTTCTCTTGGAAGTTGCTTTGGATAAAAGCGTCTACTAAATGAATACATGTCAATGTAATGTAGATCGTTGCCTCTATGTGCAATGTTTGGGTCTCCTCTCCCTTGTCTTCTGTTTCTGTGTCTTTTGTTGCAGGATGGCAGGCAGGTAGAGGAGCTGTGATTGCTGCTAGAGTACACCTGTGATCTGTGCCCTAACAAGCTGGGTCTCTCCCTTACTAGCAGGAACATCATCACTGTTTGCTTTTTAGTTGGAAATTATTCTCTACACTCGCACTGATCCCACATCCACTACTGATTTACACGACCCTCTTATCCAACCGTTTCTTTGTAAGCACTTTTTATTGAATAAATACACTGTTATCCTTATTTCCGCGGCTTGTCACTTCCTGAAGTTCTTAAGTATCCATCAAATCTTCCTATGAACCCGGTTGACAGCTTTAAACCAGTACTGGTTGGCTACACACACCATGCCAGGCTTATACAGATGTGTGTATTGGCACTTTGAAAGGTTTGAATTATTATATCCACACATCAATGTATAATTGTTCAATCCACTGCAACAATAGGATAAAGGAACACCAAATAGCCTACAAACAATGAGCAAACTACAGACTCGAAGCGATTCTAGGTTTTCAAACTGGGGGAGCAAAAACATGCTCAAAATGAATACTAGATCTTAAAATGTATAATCAATAATAAAAGTACAACAAACCATGATAATACATACAACTGACATCACTAACGTGTTCTAAAAACATGTATTTGTTTTTTTACATTAATGAAATTGAAAATGTAATGTTTTCATCCCAACAGTAGAGGGTGCAGAAGCACTCCCTGCACCTGCGGTAAAATCCTCTATGCTACAGACTGTGCACAGTTAGTTACTTTAGTTCTCAATAAAGACATTATAACATATGAAACATGTAGCCTAATGCACAACTTGATTTCACGTGTGCCTCACACGGCTTAATGGCAACATACTTATTTTAACCATAAACACTAAATAAAACTTATACCTAAAGTGTGGTGAAGTAGGACACATTTTTGTCATCGAGTGCCATGGTGAATCCTAGTATCGGAGCTCCATTAGATGTTGGCTTTTGGTAGTATTCATGCACGCGCTAAACTCAGAGTTGCGTACTGAGTTGAATTAACTAATTCATCAGCTGTTCTGGAACCGAGTTTTCTGAAATTCCCATTTCAAAGTAACTCAACTCAGAGTTCAGGGTTAGGAGAGTTTGTCAAACCCTCTATCTGACAAGGGCATAGGTTTGGTCTCAGCTTTGGTAGGGACACTACTGCCCGCCGTACTAGGCCTACATCATCTGTACTGGACTTCTGAGCAATGAAATTTGGGCATCCCAATTTATAGCACCCTTTTACTAGCCGACCTACAAGTATAAGTGTGAATGATAACATTCATGGATAACATTGTCTAAACAGCCCTTAAAAAAAAAACACAAAAGAATTCTTAGTCCAAAGAAGATATTTAGACAATACGGCTATGATGAAATTTTCTGAACAATTTGCTCTATATGAACCAACTAATCATGATTGCTCTCTGAATGAAATGGTAGAGAACCTCAATGATGCACTATTATCTGTGTTAGACTCTGTTGCACCACTGAAAACCAAAAAGAAGTCCACAAGCAGAACCTCCCCATGGCTGAGAAATAAAAATGTTAGTGAAACGAAAAGAAAATTCCGTGCAGCAGAGAGAAAATGGAGGAAAACAAAGATCACTATCCACTACAATATCTATAAAGATACACTAACCACCTACAACAAAACCATCCGTCTAGCGAGGAGAGAATATTTTTCCAACATTATTACAGAAAATGCCAGAAACTCCGGAGTTCTTTTCTCCACCATTGACCAGCTGCTAAACACTGTCCCTACCCCCCCGCCATCCTCAGCAGTTAAATGTGAAGAGCTTGCTTTGTTCTTCAAGAACAAAATAACTTTGATCAGAGCTAGTACTAGTAATAGTGGGGTCGAAACTGACATCAGTAGATTCTGCAACATAACTATGAGCACATTTACCTGTATCACACTTTGTGAACTTTCAAAAATTGTCAGTGAATCTAACTCCACGACCTCAGATATTGATCCTATACCCACAACATTCTTTAAGCGATTGTTTGATAGTGTCTCAGGTCCGGTGCTAGAGATTATAAACCCATCCCTTAGAACTGGCGTCTTCCCAGAGGCCTTCAAAACAGCTGTTGTAAAGCCCCTATTAAAAAAAACCAAATTGGATAACAGTCTACTTGCAAATTACAGACCAATATCAAACCTTCCATTTATTAGTAAAGTACTGGAAAAGATAGTTTCAGTCCAACTAAATTCTTTTCTTGAAGAAAATAACATTCTGGAAGTCTCGCAGTCAGGTTTCAGGAAATATCACAGTACTGAAACTGCTCTCACCAAAATAATTAGCGACCTCAGACTAAACTCTGATGCAAATAAAGTCTCTATCCTTATCCTTTTAGATCTCAGTGCAGCATTTGATACCATTGATCACAACATCCTAATCAATAGACTGGAAAAGCTTTTTAGGAGACCATAGGTCTAAGAAACATGAGAACTGCTACGGGGTTGCTCAAGGAAGCTGCCCAGGTCCATTACTTTTCTCTCTTTATATGTTACCACTCGGTGACATAATCAGAGAACATAACATGAATTTCCATAGCTATGCGGACGACACACAACTATATATATCCACTGAACCCAATGATGCAACGGCCATCAATTACATTACCAGCTGCCTGTTGGCAATAAACAAATGGATGAATGATAACTTTCTTAAATTAAATGAAGACAAAACTGAAGTCCTATTATGTGGCCCCAAATCCAAAAGAGAGATGCTTACTAAGAATCTAGGAAGTTTAACCCCCTGGCTTAAACCAGAGGTGACAAGTCTCGGTGTAATCCTGGACTCAGATTTGAATTTCAACTCCCACATTAATAAAGTGACCAAAACTGCTTTCTTTCACCTGAGGAATATAGCAAAGGTACGACCATTCATAGACCAAAATGATGCAGAGAAGTTAATTCACGCTTTTATATCCAGCCGGCTGGACTACTGTAACGCACTTTTCGCTGGTCTTCCCAAAAAAAACACTGAAAGACTACAGCTCATTCAAAATTCTGCAGCTAGATTATTAACCAAAACTAAAAGGAGAGAACACATTAGTCCTGTCCTAGCTACTTTACACTGGCTCCCTGTTACCTTCAGAATTGACTTTAAGGCCCTATTCCTCACATACAAAGCTCTATACGGACAAGGACCTAGCTACATTGCTAACTCTCTTATAAACTACACACCAGCTAGAACACTGCGATCATCAAATGCAGGCCTATTAGAGGTCGCCGGAAGCAGCCATAAGAAGATTGGTGATGCTGCCTTTGCCAATTACGCCCCAAAACTATGGAATAAATTACCCATAAATATCAGAGAAGCAAATACGCTGACATTTTTAAAAGACAGATTAAAACCTACCTTTTTACCAAAGCATCTAACTAATTTTTTTATCTCAGAAGGGTTTTAACAGATTGTTTTAACAGATTTGCTTTGCATTCCCGCAAAGATTGCGGCTTGTGTTTGACTTGCACTATTGCTTATGTGTTACATTTTATCAATTTTTGTTGAGTTATTGTATTTTGTTATTCTGTTTCTATTATTATTATAATTTTACTCCGCAGATAAAGTGCGGCTTGTCTGGGTTGTTATATGTTTGGAAACTGCACGAGGCAGCTCGGATCCAAGACGGATTCGAGAGACCGCAAATAGAGTGCGGCTAGTCTGGTTTGTTATGTTTTAGATTTATTACTTTTATCACTTGTATTATTGTTTTTATTGATTTTATGTAAAGCACCTTGAGCTGCAATTCCTGTAGGCTATGAAATGTGCTATATAAATAAAGTCTTACTTACTTACTTACTTACTTAATAACGTCAATTTAATGCAATTTTTACCAAAATGGACAATTCAACTTCTCACCTGAATCCCTGATGCTGATTCATCACCAACCTGCTCTTCAGGGTGCTTTTTTTTCTGCACAGTAAATCATTTTATACAGACACTAACCATGCTTAGTTGACTGGTGACATTGGTCGAGATTACAAGGATAGCCTTTTACTATCCCAGACCTGCCAACTCTCACGGTTTTGCCGTGTGACACACGAATTTCAACCATTTCTCACGCTCTCACGCCACACCTTGTATATCTCACGCTGGGGGGGGGGCTTGCGAAAGGTCGGGGTTGGTGCTACCAAATCTCACGCCAAGGTTTTTGGAAAAATTGGCAGCGCTGTCCAAGGGATCCCCTGCTGTCCAAGGGATCTACCTATTACCAGTTAATATCACTTTTGAGTTGCTAGCTGCTGGAACTAGGCTAAACTAGCACGGTCCATTTATGTGTGTTCTGGGTAGTTTAGCTATTATCCTTCTGGCTTCAACAAGACCAGCTGATGGTGAAAGATTGCAGACGCTAGGGATAGATGTAATACAAGCAAAAGTTACTCTACTACAATAACAACTTTCAAAACATGTTTCCATTGTAGAATGGGTTGCGATGTAAGGCTAGCAGGTTTGCAGTGTGGGTAGTTTTCGTACTAGCTAACTATACTTACTGCTGTTGATTAATTTGTTACACTAGTACTATGTACCGTGAGCTGAGCATGGAAAATAATAAACTATACACACCCAGCATCCTACTATTTGTCATTGACTACGACATGGACGTGCTTTCCCCAACCTTGCCATTCTTAATCGCATGTAGGCATGGGCAGATCTACAGGGGGGCAGGGGGGGGGCAGCTGCATTCCCTACCTTCGAGCCTTGCCCCCCTAACTTTGGTGATCCAAAAACTGAAACAAACTTCCACTATATATGTCCACAAGCTTCTCAAAACATTGACCTGAACAAAACATCTACCGAAAGTGAACAATTAAATGTTTTATTTTAAACGTATTCTTAGCTACATCCCTGCATCAAACGTGCAGAGCTGGCTCAGCGAGTCTGCTGAGATGCGGTGGCGGTACGGTGGCACTGCAGCCTGGCAAAGACTGGAGCAACTGCTGTCCCCGAGCCTCTGAAGTTGAAGTCAGTTTCCCCAGGTGAAGTTTAAACACACTTTTAACTTAAATTTATATTGATAATGTATTTAATGTATGCTAAAGACGATTCAGCATCAGCAAAAACAGCAAGTCTATCACGTTAGCCAAAAGTCCAATCGCTTCATTTGCAAGAGCACTCTGTCCTTTGATTAGTTTTGATTTTAGTAAAGACAAGAACATCTTAATATATAATATAAACTCTTGTTTGTATCCATAACATTTACTGATGGTCGCTGTTTTGCCGACCTTACGTTACAACACACAATAATACAGTGCCAGTTGGGAGATCGATCATTAAGCAGCCCTATAAAATCCACTTACTCTAACATGCTTGTGAAATGTTAGCTGCAAAGCATAACAACCGTCGCCTTAATCTTTCATAAAAAAGATGGGTGATCATGGGTCTTTTGTGGACTGTAATGATACTTTTTTAATTAGGCTATAATAAGTCAGAGCCGCAGGAACATATTTTATCAAGGGGGTGCTGGGGGCGCTTAATGTTGCGGGGCGGCAGGGACGTAAAAATAGGCCCTGCACTTTGATCCAGACCGGCCCACCAGAAGTGGCGCCCATATACGCCACCACAGCTGCCCTGTTAATGCAAGCATATTCAGTGTTCGATGTGATGCAAGTTTGGGACTTCTATATCTGTAATGCGAGCGCGCATAGCGCGCGAGCCAACATTTTTGGTCTTTATTTGAGCGCAAAATAGTTGAGCTTTATGTAAAATAAACAAAACCGTTTTTTAATTGGTAAAACCTTGTCTAGTGAAGGTAATTTCTTTCTCTCAATTTTTCAGCCCCACCCTACGTTTCTTCTGTCAGCACCCCTAGTTCCCGAGGCCATGTAATAAGTAGGCCTACTTGAGTATTGTCTGCTGTTTTATACTTGTAGTCCACTGCATCTTGGACACAAATATTGTACTTTGAATTTTCATTTTGCTTTTTATACTGTGACTTATTAAAAGATGCACAGTTTTGTTTTGTTTGAACACTGGGCTCAGGCCTGGAGTGGCCGCTCTGTCAGCTCATAAATTGGACCAGCAGATCGCCTGCTTTCTCTTTGTTTTTGTCACACCGAATAAAACGATATGTGTTAAGTTTGTTAACTATTATGTGACTGATAAGTAAGCTAATAAGCTACACTAGGTTTTAATTTAAATAAACGCATGATTAGACCGTGCATTAAAAAGTGCAGTTTTCAAAATAATCAAATGGACGGGAAAAAGATGCCAGGAGGAACTGAAAACGCCAGGTAAAAAAAGAAAGATCTGTTGCTTCATAAATCTAGGTTCCTGCAAGGGTGGGAAAAATGTTTTCTTAAAAGCCCTGAATCTTTCAGGTAAACATTTTTGTTGTATTTTCCGGAAATATAACTATCAGTAGGCCTATATGAGTTCAACGTAATGTTCATATTACATAAAGCAAAAAAAAACTATTACTGAAATGAATGCAAAAAAAGTCACTCGCATTACTGTGAAGTTCTGATTTCAAATAACATCAACAGCACCTCGGTCCTAGGTTCGGGTTAAGCCCCGAATGTTCAACATATGGCTCGGCCCCTGGTGGGGGTTGGCTGGTTTGGGCCATTACACTCCCGTGCTGAAAATTGGTCTTGTTTTTGTTTTGTTAAAGCCATTCACATATAGGGATTCCCACGTACCACCCTGCCAAGACCTCTTGCCCCCCCTTTGCCACCCCATGTAAAATGTGCTAGATCCGACACTGCATATAGGTACTTGACAATTCTGATAAGCAGTGCTTAAAGCAGAGAGGACTTTTTCAGCCATCTGAAATTGATAATGTGTTTGTGTTTTGACCTTTGTGTAGGCATTGAGTTTGCCGGTTTTGAGAGATGCACTATACATGTCAGTTTGGAAAAGAAAATGATTATAGTCTAGTAGAATTTTAGTTCAATCGTAGCATGCCTGTAGGTGGTCAACTGCAGTGCGCATCACGAGTGTGTGTTTCACACTTGTTTTTTTTTTCATGGGGGCCCATGGTGCATGGTGTCGCATATAGCTTGCCCAAATTGTTGCTGAAAGAATTGTTTGTTTGTTTTTTATTAGTTGTCACTGTTAGGATGATTATAGGCTACAGTCTTTAACTTAATTTTGGGGGGCTTATGACCTCTGATTTGAATTTGAATATAGTGTATTTGCTAAATGGACAGATCATTAAACCCATGTTATGCATGGATTTGTGCAGGCCTACTGCAGTGCAGGCTATTTACATTTAGTCATTGAACAGACACTCTTATCCTGAGCGACTTAGTACAGGGACAGGGGTACTAAGTACAGGGACATTCCTGTAAGGCAAGTAGGGTGAAGTGTCTTGATCTGGCGACCTTTGGATTACTAGCCCGACTCCCTCACCGTTCAGCCACCTGACTCCTATGAGTGACCTGCTTGGCTATGATGACTGGACACATTTATTATATAGGCTAATATGTGCTGTTCACAATAGAGGTTGCCATTGGTTACTTTTTATTGTAATATTTTATTGCACTGCAAAATGTTAATAACAGGGGGGCCCCCAATCAGTTTCCGCCCCCCCTGAGACACAACTCTTGCTCCGCCCCTGGCTCAGAGTTTGTTAAAACAGCTACCTGGAATACCCCCCATATCATGTTAGTTGACATGAGGTGCTGATGAATGGAGGAGCAACTGTTCTGTAACTGAATGATCTTAAAGTATGTATTGTTAAGAAAATGAGAGGTTTTACATTCAATGCCTCTAAGCCTTTTCCCGAAGGGGAGTGGCGTGAAGAGGAAGTTGACAAGATGAATGAATGAATGAATTTCTTTATTTCAGACAATTTACCACAAAAGTGAACAACATACATATTCCACCTAGCCTCGCATTACATATTCATACATACATTTTGAACATAAATAGAAACTAATAATATACACAAGATTTCTAATTGAATAGACTTGTAAGTATACATACCTTCAGATATGAATTAATACATTTTGTCTGAAAAGGGGTATGAAGAAGCAAAACGTATTTGTTCATACCCCTTCTCCTTCTAATTTCCCTTATAGTAACCTTCCTGTTTGATTACTATGCTTTTATCCAAAATTCACAAGACAAAACCCCCCCCCCCCAAAAAAAAAAATATATATATACACACATACATCCATGTAAATACATATCCACGTACCAAACTGTGTTCCGCCTATATAACAACAACCCTACAGCAGGCTCTTGTGAGACGATCATACCTAAATACACATTCACACCCTTGTACATCAGCACACAGAGTACAGAGACCCTCCCCAACCCCCAGCGAGAGAAGCCAGGCACCAACAACTGCAGTCTCAGGATGCAACGACAGAGGGCCAGGAGAAGTGAAGTGGGCCAAGCGCCCCCAAATGCACCACATACAGACACATAGCACACACTGACCTCCACTCTTCATCACAGTACTTGTTGAAAATCAACAGTTTGAGCCTTTTTTTAAACACCCTCATGCTTGGACTTTGCTTCAGCTCTTTTTGAAGTTTATTCCAGACCTTCACGCCACTGACTGAAATGCACATTCTCTTCAAGGTAGTTCGAACCCTTAAGGTTCTGAAGTTAAGGTTTTCCCTATAGTCATAGCCCCCCACTCTCTCAGTGAACAGATTTTGAATGAGATCTGGTAGTTGTTTATTTCTAGCTTTATTCATCAACTGTGCTGTTGAAAATTCTACCAGATCTGGGAGTTTGAGGAGGCAGGATCTATAAATAATAAGTTGGTATGGTCATGGAATCCTGCCTTATGAACCACTCTTTGGGCTCTTTTTTGTAATGTGCATAACGGTCTCAACAAGGTCTTATAGTTGTTGCCCCATACTTCCACACAGTAACTCAAGTAAGGCAAGATAAGTGAGCAATATAGAGTATGTAGTGCAGCATAATTTAGAAAATGTTTAGCATTTCTGAGAACAGCTGCACTTCTGGATATTTTAGACTGAATGTATTTAATGTGCGGTTTCCAGCAAATCTTATGGTCTATCATCACTCCCAAAAACGTAATCACATTAACTCTCTCCACTGATACATCATCTATTAGGATTTGCAAATCAGTTTTGCTTTTGCAGTGCCCAAACAACATAAACTTAGTCTTATCGAAGTTTAATGATAATTTATTAATATCAAACCATATCTTAAGTTTACATAACTCTAAGTTGCTTTCAGCCAAAAGCTGCTGCAAATTATCACCTGTACAAAAAATATTGGTATCATCTGCAAACAAAACAAAATTAAGTATCTTAGAAACTTTACATATGTCATTAATATACAGAATTAACAGTTTTGGTCCCAACACTGACCCCTGGGGGACACCACAGACGATGTCCAAGTAAGATGATTGGCAGTCTTCCATTTGCACAAATTGTTGCCTGTTGCTTCGATAATCTTTCATCCATTGCAAGACTACGCCCCTGATACCATAGCGCTCCAGTTTCTTGATTAAGATTTCATGATTTATTGTGTCAAATGCTTTTTTGAGATCAATAAATACACCAACTGCAGATTTCTTTTTGTCTAAGGAGCTAGAGACTTTTTCTATTAGATCAAGGACTGCCATTGCTGTGGATCTTTGCGATCTAAATCCATATTCACTATCAGAAAGGAGTTTGTGTTTATTAATGAATGTATCCAATCTACACACAAATAATTTTTCCAAAATTTTGGAAAATTGTGGAAGTAGAGAAACAGGCCTATAATTTGTGAAATGGTGTCTGTCCCCAGATTTATAAAGTGGAATGACTTTTGCTATTTTCATTTTTTCTGGAAATCTGGAAAAACCCACTTGAAATGACAGATTACAGATGTGAGTCAGAGGCTGAATAATGTCCTCAATTACTTTCTTAATTATTGTCATATCAATGCCATCACAGTCAGTTTATTTAGTCCTTTTATTTTTACATTTACTGACAATATCCAAAATTTCACCTTCTCCCACTGCAGTGAGAAACATTGAATAAGGATTTCTGCTGATTAATGTTTAATTCAGAGCTCCAGCTGTTGTAGGATCAGGGATTTTTTTTGCCAGTTTAGGTCCCACACTTACAAAATATTTATTGAAATTATGAACATCTTTACTGTCCTCAAAATGTTCATCGAGATTTTCTTGATAATATTATTTAATACTTTCCAAATCCCTTTCATATTTTTCTTATTTCTATCTAATAATTTACTGTAGTAATCCTGCTTAGCTATTCGTAAAATAGCAGTTAATTTATTCTTATATTTTTTATATTTATTCTCTACCTCCAATGATCTATGCTTTATGAAATCTCTATATAGTTTGTTCTTTTTTTTACAGGCATTTTGCAATCCCATCGTGATCCATGGAGCTTCTGAGTATTTGTTTTTTCCAGAGAACATTTTTAATGGACAGTTTTTGTCATATAATAATTTAAAGATATTCAGAACATTTTCATAAGCTTTGTCAATATCCTCTTCCTGCACCACTGACTCCCAATTATGTTTCAATACTTCATCTTTGAATGATTTGATTGATTCTTCTGTTCTTAATCTTTTAAACCACTGCTCAATTTTCTCCTTTTTTTCATATACAAATTGTCACAAACTACAAAGAGTTATTAATCCACTTATTGTATTGTTATATAATATATTTGTAAATATATTATCTATTAATGTGGCACTGTTAAGTGTGATCCTGCTGGGTCTAGTGATTCTGGGAAAAAGGCTCAAACTGTACATGGTACTAATGAACTCTTCAGTTGGTTTATGATTATTTGAGTTAAGTAGATCTATATTGAAGTCACCACAAATGAAAAAGACCTTCTGAGATGAAACTGTATATGTTTGCCCAAACCCTTCTCTAAATATGTCCATATTATAACCCTGAGCTCTGTATATACAACTAACAATAATGTTTTTAGTTTTTCCCATATATATTTCCACTGATATACACTCAAATACATCTTTAGTCACTCTGGTCATGTTTTCTACTATTTTATACTTTAGGTTTCTGTCCACATACACAGCTACTCCTCCACCGGTTTTCCCTCTCTGTTGATATAATTGAACTCATAACCCTCCAGGTCAAAGTCAGCCCCCTTCTCAGAGCTGATCCAGGTTTCAGAGATAGCAATAATGCTAAATGGTTGTTTAAACTGACTCAGACAGTCTTTGATACTATTAAAGTTTGCATATAAACTTCTGCTGTTGAAGTGTATGATTGAGAGCTTATTGTCTACTTTAACTGTCCTGTTGATGATCAGAGTCCTTAATTATCTTCTGCCCTTTGTGCAGAATTCAGGGTTTATAAATGTCAGAGATCAAACTTAGTTTGCAACCAGTAATTTTTTATTCAGAGCGCTCAATTGTGTCCAGCTGTCTTCATTGCTGCTGAACGGCCATACCCAACAGTTATTGAAAAGGTGAGAACACTTTCTATCACTGCCCTGTAGAAGGTTAACATCCTATTCCCAGAAACCTCAAACAGAGGCTTGTATGCATAGTGAGAACATGTTGTATGGAAGTGTTTATCCCACTCTCTAGATCACAGAAAGCTCACAACACATATTTAAAACACACACATGTTGAGGCTCACAGAGTAAAGAAAAATCATTTTTATTAGTTGTATTTACAATGATCTATGAAGTAGAACAATGACCTGCAGTAAATCTGTTCGAGCATCATACTGTAAATCTAATACAGCGGGATGCAGCACAATGACTCCGATCTTGCACACTGCTAGATACAGACAGACTTCATTACATCATAGAACAGAGAAAGAAAGTGGTTGCTTGTTTCTTTTGATCCAGTATTTTTAGAAATGTTGGGTGCAAGATACATTTGACTTAACCTATGATTATGGCATTATGTCTTATTAAGAGTTCCAAAGCTCATTACTGCAGAATGAGAGAAAATACTTAATGTGTGGCATTTAACAAATAGGCTACTTTAGCTGTAGAGTTCCGACAGTTTTTTTATGTTAACTAGTTCTTCTCTTCATCTTCCCCTTGTATCTCCCTTATTCTTGTTCTTACTCACTCACTCACTCACTGTCTGTCTCTGTCCCTCTCTTTCTCTCTCTCTCTCTCTCTCTCTCTCTCTCTCTCTCTCTCTCTCTCTCTCTCTCTATTTCTACTTTTCTTAACGTCCTCACAATCATATACTGTGTGAAGAGTAACAGTGAGAGCACTCTTTAAAAGATCATTCTGATAATTATTTAAACTGCTTGGGGCTGATGAGTGGATTAGCCAAGCACCTGGCCACAGCATCTACAAGGCTTAGGTAGCTTAACAAAGCGCAAGGTGAGTTCCTTCACTTCCAGATTTCACAAATACCCTACACATTAAGTTACAGTCAGAATCCAGTTAAAAGGCTAACAGACCAACTGCCACTGGAGCTGTCCATAATCAGCCTACATCTGGTATGCTACAGTACACTCCTGTAAGTAGCATAAAGGAACCCCAGTCTGCTTTTTTACCATGGGTATTTAAGACTGTCACTGGAGGACCTAACTGTGACAAAACAATATCTTTAGATTGCAGTAGTTTGTGTGTGCACATACAGTATGTGTGTGTGCGTGTATACGTGTGCTACGTGTGTGCATTGTTCTCAGCAATCAACATACTCAAACAAGTTACTGCTGTATACGGTTAATTTGAGAGTTAAATGGAATTTTAAGGGGCAACACAGTTGTTCCTACATTTCAAAGTGAGGAGTAGACAACACTTAAATGTTATTTTGACTACATCATGTTGCCTGACAGATGGTGGGAAGTGGCAAATCCAAGATTTGGACCGTATATAAGAGTCGTTGGCATGATTTTGGGGGCAGGGGTATGGATGGGAGGATGGTGGCAGGGTTAATTGGAGAGAAGGTGCAGCAGCAAGGGTAGCAGAAGTATCAGGTAGCTGACCCCTCCACCCAGCTTGGAGCCATTGCCTGTCAAGTTGCAGTCGTCAGAGAAACAGCAGTGAACCTTGACCCCGGGTGCCCTGTAGCCTTGGCTGTTGGCCTGGCTGCAGAAGGACTTGTAGGAACAAGACTTCATCACCCCACCTGGGACAGAGAGAGGCAAAATAGAACACCTCCATCACACCATGGTTTTTAATTAGATAGTCCTAAATGTACAATACGTAATTGTTGCTAAATCAAAAACAGCTAATTAAGATTATTGAATGACTCAACATTAAATCTTCTGTTTACCCCAGAAAGCCACTAGTCAGTCCCCTGCTGTTTCTGAGCTGTGGCCAGACAGAGCAGCCTGTTTGCCCAAGCCCACACACATGCAGGCATGCACACATATATACGCACGCACACACGCACACACACACTGTGTATTGATATTAAGACGTATACTACACTGTGTGACTCACTGCCGTGGCCTCGGACAACGGCACATGCGTCTGAGTAGCTAGGACAGATTTTGGAGCCCTGGCGGTTGCAGTCCTCGTCATTAGAGCCCATGCAGGTGTAGCATTGTAAAGCTTCACCTGGAGACAGAGAGTAAGAAGGATTGATAGACGGTAAACAATATAGTGTAGATATATTACATTTTTAAACATGCAACAGGACCCAAATGGTTTATAAAGAATACGTTACGATTAGAAGCAAGAAAATAAAAAAATGCAATCAAACTGGAAATCTGTAGGAGCTGAGGTTGTTAGTGTCAGACTGATGTTACATTAGGATTCATCCGATAAAAAACACCATCTCATACATTATCCATCTTTACAGTAGAACGTATTTCAACACCTCACTTACAGTAGGTAAAGAATACAAAATCAAACTAGTCATACAGCTAACAACAAGCCTGATAAAACCAGATTATTGAGTGACATCCAATGATTCAGTGATGGTGGATGAGTGTGTCCTGTATCTGACTCAAGGTGAACATCCATTACCGCATTGGTAACATGCATTAGCCACTGGACTTCTGATTTACTCTGCTACACATCTACTAAGCGAGCTCCTGAATACCATACACAGGTTCTCAATAAGTCTCCCTGGTCTTTATACGCCCTTGAAGAAAAGTTAGTAATAGAAAGGCTTCTAAATAACAAACTTACATTTTTGCAACCTCAGTCAGCCTCACGGCTTGACTTGTGCTGAGATGGATTAAAAAGCAAAACAATATTTTTTGTGGTTGTTTGTCTTATGAAAATCTTAAAAAGAAAGTCAATTCAAATTACTACCACAACTCAAACTCGACTTTTACACAAACAAGGTGTCTGTGATGTATGCTGGTTGTAGACCAACTTAGCTACAGTGCTGTGACAGGTGTAAGAGTTTTTCACTGGAATACACTTTTTTGTTCAAATCTGTAATTCATCTACCTTCCAGCTTCTGATCTGAAAGTAAATTGCCAAAGTAATTTCCCTGTCTGTGCAAACATTCATGGCGAATAAAATCCCTTCTGATTCTGATTCTAAAACAGTGTTGGTCCCATTAGTACATTTATAGTGTGCATGATAAGTAGATATTACTGTAACTGTCTTATGATATTATAGTGGCCCTTACTTCAATTTCAGCAACAAGGTGAAGTCAATCCCATTAATGTACTGTAATTGGTATGGTCTATGGCAACAACCCGCGGCTTTCTTTTGATGTATGATTTTAATGTTGCTTTCATCCATTTGTCTCACATTATAGAAGCTGACCCCCACCATACAGCAAATACAGTGGATGTAAACTGTATATACACAAGATAGAGTGTCCATTTAGGACAGATGGGACTGCACTTCTTACCTTATTCTCTGAACTCCCTTAGAACTCCTGTGGAAACACTTATTCTCCACTCAGTTTTATTGTATTTTTGTAGAAGGGATCAAACAGGACCCAGCTCAGAGGGACCAGAGTGAACTACGCTCACCCCCACCTGTCTGATTTGTTGGACCAAAAAACTATTTTCTCAAGCCTTTCTTAGTTTAGTCCACAGAGATATTGATCTTAAGGCTGCACCAGGTCCAAGTTTGCATACCCATCAACCCCTTTGTACGGCTTCAGAATTCCAAATCTCCTGTTCTCTAAAGTATATATTTTTATTGTTTCTATTCCTACAGAATTCAGAAGAAAATCAACAAATTCCTGGTAGCAGCAATCGTCTGTATTTTGGGTTTCTAAGCTTGTCTATGGTTTGACATGTAAGTGCCCCCTGCCGTGTCCAGATGACCCCAATCCATCCCTGCAGCTTCAGCAGCCCAGCTCACCACACATGCTTCTGGAATTAGCCCTCAGGCCTATTAGGAGATTAGCTGATGGGATGGCATGCTCGTTAGCAGATGACAGATTGAGGTGTTGCTAAATCTTGAAACTCAACTAACAAGACAAACGTAATCAATTTAAGGAATCAATAAAAAGAGAGACTTTCTATTTAAGGTCTAATAAATATCATGTAATACATAATATAATCTGTTAAAATACTGTACAATAACTGGATGGATGTTTCATATCAAGAAACAAAGTTATTATTCTACGTTGCATGTTCTAAGATAGGAGCATACAGTCAGCAATTAATAGAAAAGTATTTGGGAGGATAAGGATCAGAAAACTGAATTAGAGGTTGCTCTCTAAGTACATTACATTTCAAAAAAGCTAAAGAATGAAAACATATGAAGGACGTAATGAGGAAATATGGATAAAAACAATCAAAAGGTAATATACTTGCGAGTGAATAAAGGATAGAAAGTCAGAGAAATGGAGACAGTGTGTGAGGGAGAAGGGAGAGAGTCCTTACTGTAGGTAGTGAAGAGGATGAGGGAGGCCAGAAGCAGGTAGCACTGGATGGCTCTCATGTTGCTGGTGGTCCGTACTTGTGGCGATCACGGAGAAAAGCAGGTTGTTTGCTGCTAAAGCCCCTTTTTCTTAATCCAAGCTATCAAAGAGTTAATACCTCTGCATGTAGGGACTCCGAGATGATCTGCTCCTCCTCTGAGGCACCTCAGCAGACTAGGGCTTTCCCAAACAGACTAATCAATGGAGAGGCAGGTACAGTACTGACAGCTCATCTTACAGCTACTTTCCTGAACTCTGCCGGTCTTGACTCCGCCTTGTCCTGCCATGCCTTATAACACCCAGTCACACCCCTCTCTCTTCACAGGGCTTTGAAAATGTACTTTCTTAAAGAAATCATAGTGATGAAACTAGAGTTTGTAACATGATCTAAGGATATCTCTGGCACTGTTTATGTCCAATTTCCTAGTATTGTGATCATGTTCAAAAAGACAGCCTTTTTGAAAAAGGATCAATCTGCTTTTTTGGTTTAAGTAGAGCAGAAGTGGAATTTCATACCCACAAACATTAGAAACTCAGGATGCTTTGCCGTTTTTAAAACCAGCTTCAAGCTTTGGCTAAAGTCAACATAAATATGTCACCACCAATGATAGCCTTGCATTTGTTGTATTTATCTTACTGTTTCTATCTCACATTGATGGACTTTTATGAATTGCAATGTCTTATGTAATGTATTTGCTGCTCTGTGGTTGCTTTTTGTCTACCTGGAACAACAATTAACATTGTGATAAAAAAAGACAATTGTGAGATTTAAGGTACAATACGATGTACACAGATATTATTAGTACACATATTTTCGCAAACAGTATTAGAACCCATGCAGTTGTAGCAGCAAAACAGTACAGACAATTTTCGTTTCTTGACTGAGGCGTTAGCATAATTAGCCCGTTGGACGTCATATACGACACCGGTCTGTGATACATCCGTTTTCAATCGCTAAAATAATAAACATGCCTAACATTTAAATGAACGTTTTAGGATTTATTATGACATTATATTACTAGTAAACTATTCATGGGTAAAATTGTCATTATATACCTGTAGTCTTTAGCCAATATAGCTCACTGTATCTCTGAACGCGACACGGTTTACAGAGCTGCCAACTCTCACACATTGGCCGTGAGACACGCATTTCAACCAGTCCACACACTCTCACGCCACACCTTATATTTCTCACGCTGAGAAGGCAACGCCAACCAAGTAGTCGGGGGGGGGGGCACCATTTTGGAGTGGGTAATCGGGAGAATCGGGAGAATTCCCAGTGGGCCGCTTCACTTTTGGGACGGTCGAGCATAATAGTTGGAATGCTGTTTCAGCATTCCAGGTATTGTTCTTTGAATCTTTATTCAACTTCTTCATATTCATATTTGTTGGAATGTTGCTTCAGCATTCCAAGTATTGTTCTTTGGATCTTTATTTAACTTATTTTATTTCTTCCGCGACACCTTTCAGCGCCTTCAAATCTTCAGCTATCAAAACCAAAAAATTCAGCCATTTCAGGCCAAGGGTGCCTTAACTTTTCAGCTTTGTACCTTTTATGCTTGAATGAATATAAATCAATATTCATCATATTTTTTACATGGTTTTCCAATTGAGTTTTTTTTCAAATCCTCTCAATCCTCTTAAACTTCAACTTTCAAATCCTTCTTCTTCCTCAATCTTTCAGCTACAGCCACCATTTAAACTTTAAAATGTTGACAAACCCCTAAACTATTTAAAAAAATGAATGATATCTATTCAACTTTTTAAAATATCACTGATTATGTTTCATGAGTTTTCAAACCTTTTCTGAGATTTACATGGGTGTGTATATGAGAGCCTAGAGTGCTGACTGAAACGCTTAGAGTGGACGGGAGCTTCGAAATCAGTTTCAAAAAGTATTTCTAGTTTACCAGCATTGCAACAATTTTCACTCTTCATGCATCATTTTTGTATCAATAGATAGCTAATTTTGTGTTGGTCGTAGACAGTTGTCTGTGGAATCCAACAGACTTACACATTTGTTCAGAGCACCACGAAAGCAAGACAAAGTCCAACTCTCGCCCCAAATCTAGTGACACTCTTATGACCGCACAGACATATAAAGGATATCTATGGTTTCTACACAGTCTTGGGTAATATCATTATTTTTGGGATTGGACGTATAGTTTTGTGTCTAGGTTAACTTGTTTGTGTGGATTCAAGGTAAATTTATGTTATTCTCTCGCCCTCAGCACAATAGCAATCATAGCTGCACCATCACCGTGGCAACCACACAGACACACCACTCAGTCTCTTACACAGGTGATTGGTATCATATATATTATATATAGGGGAGAGTGGGTAAGTTGTGCCAGCGGGAAAGTTGTGCCACCCCCTGTTTCTAGGGAACCATAGAAGAAATTGGTCATGGGACCACACATTTTTGAAGAGTCAGTCATTTTACTCATCCTGTAAAGAAGAGAGCCTCATTGCATGAGAAGTAAACACATTTAAGTAAAAAAAAACTTTGCCTTCCAAAGTAAATTTTCTATGATCAATGTATTTTGATTGTTGTGTCTGAACAGTTATAGACACGTTTGAAAACATTTCACACATGTTTTAGTGCTTTGGTAAACTACACAATGAGTCTATATAGCTGGCATGATTTTAGCTCAAAACTGCTGGATGATGCATTTTTCCCATAAACGTGGGATTGGGGCAAGTTGTGCCAAAGGGCCTGGGGTAAGTTGTGCTCGATCTGTGAAGAGAATTGCAGTCAATTTGGTCTTCATTTGAATTTCATTTTGTTCTTAACATGTGTTAATGTAAATTACCTTTAAATAGAATTGCTTATTTTTTTTCATTTGAACTCAACTTTGTTCTCATGTGTTCATGAAGCTCTAGGCCTTGTTTAAGAAAATTGACCTTTGATTGTCAGACATCCTAAGTCTCCTGGAAGTTTGGGGAGTCTCCCGCATTTCAATAGCGGCTCCCTGACGCCCGAAAACGCTATACAATCTCCTGGAAATCGGGGATTTTGTATTTAGAGCGAGTGGGAGACCAATGGTCCAATGGTCATTTCTAGTCGAGACAGGTGCATATCACACGTCCTGATTGTGTCCCGGGTGGGGGGGGGGGGATGTGCTGGTGGGGGGGGGGAGAAGCCACCTCCCTGAAATTAGTCTCTGCAGGTTGGATGTCTGTAATGTGCTCATGTGGCGCAATTGGCTTGTAGAAAATCGGCCTTTGATGTTGTAACACAACTTTAAATACCTTAAATTAGTAATTTTGCATTGAATTTGTCTAGATTTTATATAGCATTACAGTTTCTGAGATGAAAATAAACAGTTTTACTTCAATAATCAATGGCATAATTTACCCCAATGTATTCTCTCGCAAGTTGTGCCACAAGACCACTTTTTTTCAGAAAGCTATATTTCTTAAATAATATATTTCAGATCCAAAGTGATTGTTCCCAGGGATGCACCACGTCTTGAAATATATGTACATATTTTAGTTGGAAGCATTACTGTCATGGCCTAGCTTTAAAGTCACTTTAAGTAAAAACTGGCACAACTTACCCCACTCTCCCCTATCTGTGATTGGTATTAGCTGATCAGTTGAGTCACAAGACAGAGCTATTCAGTCAACTCGTCTCATTAAAAGACTAAGAGCACTATAATTTCAGCTACTAAAACAAATATTCTACTTCTACAACTTTTCACTACTATTCCAGCTCTTAGCATTGTTAGATGATGCAGTTCAGTTTCCACACTGCCTCTTTTGTGTGACACACATTTTTGAAATTCATTTCAGCTTGCGGGTATTTTCTCATTTCTGTATTTTCAGCTATAAAAAAAAAGAAATTTCAGCTTTCAGCATTCCAACGCATTTTCTGCAGGAAATGCACTTTCTAGTTTTTGTTGTTGACATTTTTCACGTTAGTCTATCTTCTCTTCTCTTATCTTCTTAAAGTATGCCACACACTTTCCGCTCTCTGACACTGCAACCTCTGCATGGGTTGTACCGTGTGAGGGAGTTCTCACCTCCCAAATAATTAGTTTAGTCCATAGCCCGTCTTTTCCAAAACGTTTTCTCAGATAGGCTACCAATAACTGGCCCGGGCGGCCCTACCGTAATGATACGTCATTGCGTCAAGGCTGAATTAAGGCCGATATATGCTTCTCCGTTTTACCAAAAATGTACACATGGGAACGCCCTCCTCTACGGGGAACACCCTCTCCGAGCTCTCCGAGAGCCCTCTCCGAGCCTCGGAGAGCTTGACATGCACCTCCTGAATTTTCTAACTTACCGATTCATTTTCAAGAGGACAAACACAAGTTGCAACTGGTATTGAGAGATATAGGCCTAATGATTAACATTAGCAACGTAATTGTCTGGCGGCCTGGGGAAACCCTTCGCATGGTGAAAATGTGACTTTCTAGGTGGTATTCATCTTGTGGAATCTACAAACTTTCATGAATACAAATCTGTTTGAATCAATTAGATATCTTTATCACAACTGAAGTTGCATCATTTTAAAGCTGACCTGTCAAGTGATAAGGGAGAAAACTGCATTCAAAGATTCCACTCCGTTTCATTCGAATTCTATTGTGATGCATAAGGGAAACAATAACACTCAACTCGACTGTTGTCAAACAATCTGTAAACAGATTGTCAATCTGTTTACAGTAATAACTTTTCAGCAAGTTATTTAAGTTTAACAGCCCGACTTCATTGATCGGTTGTTTGAAAAGAGCAGGCAAATTGAGTATTTACATTTATCCATTTAGTAGACACTTTTATCCAAAGCGACTTCCAAGAGAGAGCTTTACAAAGTGCATAGTTCACTGATAATAACAACAAGCCCCAAAGCATTGCGGGTAGCCAAAACAAGAAGCACACACTGTGAACAACCCAAAAATAAGTGCCAAAGGGAAGAACCATAAGAGCATGTAGTTAAGCAAGTTACAATTTAAACAACATGAATCTCTAAGTGCAAATGCAGCATCAGTAAAAATTAAAATAAGATGAACTAAAATAGAATATTTTGCAGCGAATACAACAGTTTAAATCAGTTGCCACTAACCAACAAGAGCAACAAGTCTCTAAGCAAGAGTCATTGTGATCCTTGAAGAAACTAGCATTGGGTTCAGCAAACCATCCCAAAGTACCGTTGTACTCCCAGAACAAGTGCATCTTGAGCCTTCTCTTGAAGGCGGAGAGACAGGCTGTGTCTCTGATGGAGGTGGGGAGTTGATTCCACCACTGGGGGGCCAGGCAGGAGAAGAGCTTGTGTTGGGACCGGGCGGTCTTGAGCGGTGAGACCACCAAGCGGTTGTCTGAAGAAGACCGTAGGTGGTGGGTGGGGGTTTAAGGCTGCAGGAGAGACTTGATGTAGTCGGGTGCAGTCCCGTTCACTGCTCGGAAGGTCAGTACCAGGGTCTTGAATCTGATGCGGGCCGTGATGGGTAGCCATTGGAGGGAGATGAGGAGCGAAGTAATGTGGGAGCGTCTGGGTAGGTTGTAGACCAGGCATGCCGCTGCGTTCTGAATCCTCTGAAGAGGGCGGGTTGCGCATGAGGGGGGAGACCGGCGAGCAGCGAGTTGCAGTAGTCCAACTTGGAGAGGACAAGTGCTTGGACAAGCAGCTGGGTGGAGTGCTGGTATTGTGCTCGAGTATGGCTAAAACTCTTGCTGGCTAACATCTCCAAAAACCGTTGAACTGTTTTTCATAAGAAATCATATACTTTTTTACATTACAATTAAGTTTAGGGTGTTAACTATACAAAACATCAAAAATCTAAATTTTGACAGAAAACAGATTTTCGATCCGCCACACAATTCGGCTAATATTGTTGTAGCGTTGTCAACCTATTCGCAAGCAAAATAAAAGCAAGAAAAGCGGTCCGGTCTTGGGCTAAATATTAAATGTAATTAAAATATTAGCCTTTTTGTATCACCCAATATATGATACAATTTTTTTTTTCTGTTTCTATTTTGTCTAAATTCTGTTCAGGTAGATTGGTTGCTCAAAATGAGTGAATAACATGTGCCACAAGTGACCCAGACCTTCTAAGATTGTTGTTTGCCAGCCATCAACAGAACAGAAGACTTAAAAAACTTGTAGGCAATGAGGGAGTGAATGTGACCGTGCACCGTGTGTGCACCGTTGAAAAGGGGGGCATGGCCGTATTGTAGTTCAGTACGGACGTGACATTTTCTCAGGGATTTTCATCGTTGCGATCGTTGTTGTGTTTATTTGAAAGAAATGCAGTTTTGCAGGGCAAAATAACGTTTGAAAGTTGCAATATTGTTTTCGTATAATTTTTTAAAAATTGATTTATTTTTATTTATTTTTTTGGGGGGGGGGTGCCAAGAGTGAAGCTCGCCTAGAGCGCCAAATGTGCTAGGGCCGGCCCTGGCTACATCTTTTCCCCTCTGCTCTTCTCCCTGTACACCAACAGCTGCACCTCCAGTCATCCGTCTGTCAAACTTCTGAAGTTTGCGGACAACACCACCCTCATTGGGCTCATCTCTGACGGGGACAAGTCTGATTATAGGTGGGAAGCTGACAACCTGGTGACCTGGTGCAGCCAGAACAACTTAACAGCTCAATGCTCTTACGACAGTGGAGATGGTTGTGGACTTCAGGGAGAATACAGCCCCACTCACCCCCATCACCCTGTGCGACTCCCCAGTCAACACTGTGGAGTCCTTCCGCTTCCTAGGCACCATCCTCTCGCAGGGCCTCAAGTGGGAACTGAACATCAGATCCCTCACCAAGAAAGCACAACAGAGGATGTACTTCCTATGGCAGCTGAAGAAATTCAACCTGCCAAAGACAATGATGGTGCACTTCTACACAGCCATCATTGAGTCCATCCTTAACTCTTCCATCACCATCTGATACGCTGCTGCCACTGCCAAGGACAAGAGCAGACTGCAGCGTACCATCCGCACTGCTGGAAAGTTGATCGGCTGCAATCTGCCTACTCTTGAGGACCTGCACACCTCGAGGACCCTGAGGCGAGCGAGGAAGATTGTGGCCGACCCCTCCCACCCTGGCCACTCCCTGTTCCAGCTACTCCCCTCTGGCAGAAGGCTGCGGTTCATCCAAAACCTCAAGCCATAAGAACAGTTTTTTTCAATCTGCTACTGGCCTTTTCAACAAGTTCATGGACTCCCACTGATATTCATTCATTATTTAACCCAGTATCTGATTGCACTATTGCACTATGTTTACCACTCATGCTGCTCATTCTTATTCTTATTTTTATATGTTTTATTTTATATTTAAATCGTTTTATTCTTCGATTTTTGGTTTCTTAGGAATAAATATAAATTGTACCTTTACTTAATTTAAGATTTGTATATGTTCATGTTTGCACCTCCCTGCCACAGTAAATTCTGTGTTTGTTTAACATACATGGCGAATAAACCAAATTCTGATTCTACCGCTAGTTAGGAAGCCAAACGGCGACAGTAAAATCTCGGCACTCCCCTTACTCAAATCAAAATTCCTAGATTAGTTTTTCAATTGATAAACCAACCTGTCACTCAAATTTGAGCCAATCCCTGTATGAGTACCATCCCGTATGTGGCTTGATACTCGTTTACGGAGTCAGTCTCCACTGAACGCAGTTAACACACCAGCTTGTTTTTATTGTACAGGTCTTGTTGTGAACGCACGAATCGTGTGAAATTGTGATGTTTCAGTGGATAGCTAGTAAGCTGCACTTTTTTTACAAATTTTTTAAGATTTTAATTTATTTACACTCCTGTGTAATAATTCTGGCATTACCACACCAACTAATGTTGAAGCTATTGAGAGAAAAGTTGCCTTCCATACCATTTACTTATCAAAGGTTTTGGCAGTCCCTTCGCACATGGTTCTACTACATTTTACATTTGAACACTAGATGTTCAATATCTTTAAATTTGACCACAATATGTAGCCTAGTCATTGTTGTTCAGAGAACTGTATTCTGGTCAGAGTGGAAAAGCCTCTGAAACTGTATTTTACATTAAGTAGGCTGGTGGAGCTAATTTAATTTTAGACGACATTAGCATAGTCCGTTATGGAATTTCTTAAAGATTATTATTAGCAGTAGTGATGTTATTAACTACTTACTAACCTCGACCGTTCGGTCATGCCGGGAAATATCAAACTGAGGCTGGAACGTAGCCTATTGACCGAGCGATAGCGAGGTTGATACGGCAAAGCCGAGGTTTGATATTTCCCGGCATGACCGAACGGTCGAGGTTAGTAGGCCTAAGAAGTTTATTATATGGCATTTTTAGCTTCTTTTCATTTTGTAAACGAAAATAAATGGTACCTCTAGGCTAATTTTAGCTAGCTCTCAAGTCTTCTCACGCTGTGTTTCATGTGTTGCCTAGCAACTCATTACTTTTGATAGAAAGCGGACAACATGGTTCTGCTAAAATGACTTTAATTTGAACACAAAATAACGACACAAGTAATTCAAAGAGTCTAGTCTTCATCCTCACTTTTGATGACAAATCTTTTCAGCATCATCTGGATAGTAAAACTCAGCAGCTGACTCGTCGCTCATTTTGCAGATGACGTCAGCGGGCAATACGGAGCCGTATTGACCGCTGAGGAGGGCAATACGCGTCTGGCATGACTACCCATTAGCCAATCAGAAAGCTCGTAACGTCGTTGCCATATAATAATAGCTTATAATATCTTATTGTTAAGCATAATATCTGAAGGTTAGTGTTTTATACCATTGGGATTGGCCTATTTAATGCTAACCCATGCTTTTACCTCTCAAAGGCCTCATCATAGGACAGGAAAGTGGAACCAACTAGATATAGCTGGGTTCGCCTCTATGCATACCACTGGTTTTGAAACCAAACTCCTGGAGGGGGACTCTATCCTTTTCTGCAGTTGATCAGGATGGCAGGTGTCCGCAGCTTGTTTTTGGTCCATTTTGGGCTGGTTTGGTAGAAGTGTGTTGGAGAACTGGTAGGGCAGGGTAAGTTTTGCGAAAATTTTTGGCTTGAGTTTGAAAGTATCCAACCCAAAATATCCCACTCCCTCCCTTCAAAGTCACTTCCCTCCAAAAGGTAAACAGGCAAGTAGCACGTCCAATCATTGCATTCGGTCCGAACACAATGATTGGTCATGTTTATTACGGTCCTGTGAAGTCCACAGATATTGGATTCATTGAATTTTACTGCCAGAGCATTTGATTTATTGATTGCTAACAGGATGTGAAGTTTATTTCAGCAAATAAGACCAACAGTGCTTCTCAAAAACATTGCCTACCTTGCCTTTAAACACATGCATTCCTTCTTTCTAAATCCAAGATGGTGGTACAGGGCACCATCTACAGTACACTGGTTTGACACACACTGGTCTTGACTCACACAAGCAATGCCTGTTACTGTTATTATCTGTCTACAACCTTTGTTTCTATGAACCTGTGTGTAATATCATTGGTGAGGTATGATATCGAATCAGATGGCTTCATTTATGTTGTGTTGAGAAACGCAAAAAAGACGATGAGTAGCGACGGTATGTGTATTGCAATTTTTATTGCACTTTGTAAGCAGATGCTGTGCAGTGTAGCTGTGCACTGTGGACTCAACCCTCGGGACTATGACATATTGATCAAAAACTAAATTACCCTGCAATCTTAACTGACAATTAGTTTAGTTATATATCAAAATAAAATCCCACAAGGTTTTAACGAAGCTATGACATTAAATTCACATTAACTATCTACAAGATTACATGAGGAAAGCTGTTTGAACTAACAGTAAATTGTGTAAAAAATGCAGGTGTGTACTTTTTATCTGCATAATATACAAAAGGAACTATCCATCCACTTCCACATGCAGTTATCTCTGGGATAAGGTGTACATTACCTTTTGGCAAAGAAACATTGATAAGTCTAAATGTGCCATATACTGTATGTACACACTATCTCTGTTTTTCCTTCTCTCTGAGTCTTTCCTTTTCTCTAAGATACAGTAAGGTGGATAAATGGTCGTTCCCCTCAGTGGCTGTCATGGCAACATAATTCTTATCACCTCATCAACATAAAACTCTTACTTAATTTGTTTTTAAATAACTCACTCACACTTTCTTTCTCTCACACAGTCTCTTTTACGATATGGAATACGTTTCTAAAACCTTTCACTGACCCCTGATACAGGAAACGTATACACATTTACACATCAAAATGTTCAGGGTGAACAGTGAAGTTATTCCAGTGGGTAGGGTACTGTACTATACAGGGAGAAAGTCAAGAGATCGCTCTGGCCAGAGATGTCCATCTATCCAAAGAGGCATTCATGTAATCTCTCTCTTCTTTCGTTCCCCTTTTCCTCCTGTCATCTTCTCTCCTAGGATGACTAAGAACACAGAAACAGCAGTGCTGCTAGCTCTTTCCCATCTTGGCGATCAGCTCATCACAGATCTTCGTTAGCTCCTCAATCTCTTTGTTCTAGACAGGAGAGACACAATCAGGAAGTCACCATCCATCATTAACTACAATAGGATATTTTCTGTAGTTAGCATTTAGCATCAAAGTCATGTTGATGATATGGTGTATCTACAAGATTTGCTAATGCAAGGTTCCATTGTGTCTGACCTTCTGCTCCAGTGTACGTTCTAGGGAGTCCACCTTCATCTGCTCCTTCCTTAGACTGGCCTGGTAGGCTGCCTGCTCTTGCTTGGCTTTAGTCCTCACCTGGGCAATGTCTGTATTGGCCCTGAAAGACACACACATTATCAGTCACATCTAATCACCTTCACGGAGTAGGCGATTGAAAGGGTTTTTGAAAAGACATCCTCATAGGAAGGTAGCTATTTTGAGTTTGATTCTCAAGAGTTTGCACACTTGGAACTGTTGTATTTACTGTCATTGGACTGCGCATTTATTCTCAGTGTGGACTAACTTGTCAAGTTTCTCCTCAGCATGGATCTTGAGTGCCTGGTAGCGCTGCTCCTCCTTACGGACTCGTGACAGGTACTCCTGGGCGCACTTTTTCAGAACCTCTTCATTCTGAAAACACACACACACATTGATCAAATACTGTACCTATGTGTGTGTGCGTGCATGAGCGTGTGTGCTTGTGTGTGAATGGCATGGCCCACCTTGCGGAAGCCCTCCAGCACGTCTTTCATCTTCTCGTAGCGGCGGAAAAGATCGGCCAGTGACTTCTCCACTGAGTTGAGGTCTGCCAAAGCCTGGTCCTTCTCCACGATCAACTGCTGGATAGTGTGGTGAGACAACGACTTTTCTTTCTGCTCATCTTCTGATGAAAAGACACACACACACACAGTTTAGATTGCAGTCCTGGAACTTCACTAATGCACCCATACAGGACACACACTATGTGCTCACAGACTATTGTGTGCACCAACTGTAATAATCACAAACAAAAACATACTGTACACATACACTCTTAAAACAACTTCACTAAACTGAGTAGATGAGGACATAGCTATTGCCCTCTGCATGAGAGTTTTATTGATCCACAAGTTTCCATGTGAAGCATGCAGACAGAACATAGAACTATGAGAGAAACTAGAGACCAAAATACTATTCGGAAGTGTCAACATACTATCAAGGGCGATTGTCTGTTACGACCCTCGACCCCCTTAAGATATATTTTCCATTCCAGTTTAGGAAGAGAATTCTGCTTAACTCTCTAACACCTACTAACTGACTTATCACTTAAGAACCAAAGGGGAAGGCTGATAAAATCAGAAGCAAGTTTCTCACAAGTGAAAGACAAAAATGCAGAGATGTCACAGATATGTAACAGGTAGAGGAGTTAGTGTCTCACTCTCTCGCTCACTCTCTCTCTGATGGACAGAGTGTGTGACACGTGTGCTGACACAAATTACATAAGAGTATGTGCTACTTACCTGGCATGCCTGATAGGGGGTGTCAAAGAGTAAGGGGCAACAATGAGAGCAGAACAGAAAAGAAGGGACTGTGTTAAATCAAGCTGGGAAGACTTGTGTGACAAAGCTGTGTGGTAGACAGAAGTCAGAGACTGAAGAGGAGCACTCAGAATTCAAAATATGAACAGGGAGTGGTGCCAGAGAGCGGCAGAATGATTTGTTCTGGAACAGAAATAGAGGTAGAAATAAAAGAAAAAGAGTGCAAGAAAGAGATAAAGAGACAGGAGAGACTGACAGAGAAAGACATGTCATTGAGTGAGGGCAGCAGGATGTGCTGAAGATAATGCCATGTGGGTTCGAAATTATATGTGGCACAAGAAATAGAATATGAGGATATTTATTTTCAATTTCATCACTATGCAATACCATCCAACCATTTGAACAAAATAGGCAAACAGATAAAAGAGAATAAATTAGACACAACAAACTCTCAAATAAGGGCTACTGAGGAGCCTCAAGCAAGGTGTATGCCTTTTCTTCACTTGCAAACAATCAACATGTTGTGAAAGGCAGAAGGGGTGTGGGGTAAGAGATAATGACTGGGAAACGCTGGGAAACAAGTTCTAGCATGTTTTAGAATCTCACCACTCACCTATCATCTGTGCAATAGTCTTCTCATACTCTGCAACGATTCTCCTAACAAACAAAGTTCACATAAATATTAACAAAATGTTGGTTAACAGATTATTTTCAGATGCAGCAATAAACCATGCTATCTGGCAAAGGAGATCACACAGTGATCACACACATTTACATTTAGTCATTTAGCAGACGCTCTTATCCAGAGCGACTTACAGTAAGTACAGGGACATTCCCCCCGAGGCAAGTAGGGTGAAGTGCCTTGCCCAAGGACACAACGTCATTATGCATGGCCAGGAATCGAACTGGCAACCTTCAGATTACCAGCCCGATTCCCTAACCGTTCAGCCGCTCAGCCACCTGACTCCCAAAGGTGAATAATATAACTATCTTTAGGCTGGGACTAAGTCTGTCCGGCTTTGTTTTCCAAGCTGAGTGAGTGGCTTCCTACAGGAAGGAGATCCTCTAACAGTCACCAGCTCGGTGGGCTGCAGGAGGGAGGGAGCACTTGTTTTGGGAAAAGCAGGTTACCATAGAGTTAAGCAGCTGGATTAGCAGTGCCTTCCCCTTAGCCTCTTACAGGCTCCTTATCCTGTACCCAATCAGACTAATGCAGTAAGCTTCTATCTTATCCACACTAACTAGGCCGTAGCCAGATGGACCACCAAGCCTGCACTCCTTTAGTCCATCATCTTCTCTCCTCCTCTCCCAGCCTCTCCCCTCTGCTTCCTTAACTCCCTTCAACCCCCCTTTGCTTTCCTCCACTCTGCTACCATCCTCTTCCTTTCCCTCTCCTCCTCTTCCCAACACCACTCCCCAATTCCCTAGCTCACCAGCTACTTGATGGGTGGAGACCTTTCCATGATGATCACTGTGATGCATCATCTGAGGTTATTATAAGCCATCATTCGCACACATGTAAATGCTCAAACAAGCACATGTACACAAAGATGCATACAAAAGCAAACAAATGAGAGACATCTAAAACATAAAACACTAAATATGTGGTCCAATGGTGGTCAAGGACATGCAACATGATTGATTTCTTTAATCTCACCTCATCTCCACCACTTCCTGATGACTCTCGTCATACTTTCTCTGCCACTCCAACACCTCCTTTTCTTTTGTCACAATCTGTGAAAACGAGAAATCACTGTTTGGAACTGCACAGCATATAATGCATGTAATGTAAAGTAAAAATGTGTGTGTGGGTGTGTATATGTGTGTGTTTACCTCTTCCTGTGCAATGCCGAGGGACTGGTCAAGGTCTCGGGGCAGGTAGGGGCTCTCCTGCTGGGTGTAGGCTGGCCGGCTGGTGTAAAGCGAGCCCTCGGACACTGAACTCTCTCTGGGAGATGCTACCTCTCTCTCCTTCTGCTGTTGCAAAGAGCCAGGCCACAAACACACCAATACACAATTGTTAGACCTGCTACCATAATCTGCACATTGCACATTTCAGCAAATTTAAAACCAAATGTTTTTCTGAATTTGACCCATGTCTATAATTCAAAAACCATCATGGCCACACATATTCTTGGAGGACTCTGAACCAAACCACTAGGCAGCATTACAGTCAGTAAGGTAGAGTAGACGCCACACCGCAAACCAAGTATGCAGATGAGGCAGGCTGTGGAGGATGTTCCTGAAGATACAGCAGGGTGTGATTGGATGGAGCCTACAAAGGTGCTATTGTTGTTTCCCTGTGATTGGCTAAGAAAATCTGCTTGTCTGAATATCTTAACTGTATTTGGGTCCAGGCAGAATTGCATAGGGGAAGGGAAGAATGGTTGGACTTCTATACAGACATATGCTGCATCACATTGTATAGACAGGGAGAAAGGAGGTGGGCAGCAAAGACTGAGGAGTGTTAATGTTGGGTTAGGCGGTGCGTCACACAATACAGTTGATTGTATAAACAGCAACCAAAATACATTGAAATCTGTATGTGCTTAAAGTTCTCCTTTGCTAAAATATGTTTCAATAGGATCAAAACAATACCATAGCCTCCCCAGCTATAGTACTTGTTGAGCTGTGAACAGTTCATTTGGCTGAAGATACTTTCTGTGTCCTCACTCAGTTCTACTATTAAAGCATGATTTACTTTTTGAGGCTCTAAAATTGTCTCTGGTAGAGATTATTAATTCCTAGGAAGGAGGAGGGATTAAGGGATGATTTGATTGAATCTGAGCGTGGTGGGGGTGAAGGAGACTAATGAAACTCTAATACAGGGGTCATACAGAGAGGTGTTGGGGCTGGCTACAGTATTTATCACCACTAATGCCATTATTCTGATCACTCATTTTACTGCAGGCTCTTTGTCACAGCAAAGGACTGTTACCGTGTGATCCTGGGCTTTGGCATTAACTCAGCCGACTGACCATACCTTGCGGAACAGAGGCTTTGTCCAGAAAATAGAGAGAGACTAATCTCAAACCAGGTTAAACTGCTTGGCAGAGTCACTACTAAGGCACACTAAACCCTTTGTTTTCATCTATTCTAGACAATCCCTGAGGGATGCCCTAAAAATCGAATTACCCCAAATTCTCATTGCTCAGTGTGTGGTGTGTGTGGATCTTTAGTGTGACATAAGAGCGGTGTTTCAGTAATGAATGTGCGTATGTGCAGCAGCTCAAGTACAATCCCCCAAAACAGATGGAATAGGATCCAACTGCACAGTTGAGGGATGGGCCTCTGTCTGGACACACTTGCCAACAGTTTCCAGTAAAACACAAAAATGTTAATGCTTCCTCAATCTATGGCAGTAAAAGAGACCAAGGGAACATGGAGACAAAGATATCATGTGCTTTCCAACAACTTTGTGTTGTTGCGGGCAGCGTCGGAAATACACGAGGGCAAAGGGCAAAGGGCAAAACTGCTCCTAAGAAATATCATGTTGCCCCTGATATCACTAGGAGGGGGGCGAAAAATGCCCCCAAATGTCCTCTAATAATAATGATAACTTGTCAAATCATGACCCGGTCCAGTTGCTATATAATGCTTTTGATTTTCACCTTGACTGATGTGCGTGTGCCTTATGAACTGAACGTTCAAAAAAATGGAGCGCTTCTTAATCAGACCTGTGAGTGACTGCGAGTGTGAGGAGAACTAAGGAAGCAGCAAACAGTCTCCGTCACCATCTCAGGTTCCAAAGATAAAATTCACTCGCAGCGACCATTGAAAAATGGAAGCTAGATTGTCTTGGGGTGGATCCAATTTTTTTGCAAAGCATGTCGAACTTGTGTAGCCTGACGTTGTCATACTCATAATTCTAGTCAGAATATGAGTCTGAAAACTCTCCGTTGGGCTGTGACTATGGTGCGTGTTTCAACCGAACTTGTAAAACAAATGCCACTTTGCTCAATTGGATAGACCTACAACCAATCAGAGCAACGTAATATGTTGTTTGTTGAAAACAAATTCAACCCAAGGGCTCTTTTGTGACGTTGTTGATTATGTTACTGTTGATCATATGTCCATCATCGTATAAAGCCCGTCCTGGCAATTTCATTGGTCCGCCCAGATCCTGGTTGTATATAGTTGTTCCCAATACGAGACCCTTCAGACCCAACTTCCCGACAACATTTTTTTGTGGGCGGGGCGAAGTTGGGCTGGCAGCCAGGCTAGAACTTGTGGACAACGAGTTGCCAAAGTTGTTGTTAATCTGGCACAGGCGAATTCTTCTGCTGAATGTAGTTGAGCGAAAACATTAAGAAATACGTGGCCTTTCGTCACCAGCGACCAAGCTACACGCGATGGTAACTAGTAATAATTATTTGTAAATTATTTAGTTCGCTTTAGCTAGTTTAACGTTAGTAAGCTAACGTTAGCTAGCTAGCTCCGATGCATTAGTTACAAAGGCTTGCTTGTAAGTTAGCCTAGCTAACTTTGCTAACGTTATACAGAGTGCAGTGAATGATTTCCACCCCATCCTCATAAGTAACTGTCATCTTGTGGTTGAAAACCAATCCTCTATTAGGGTTAAGTTGAGTGTGCAGTTGAAAAAAAGTTTTAAAATGAATGTAATAATAACAATTAATAACCACAGACATCAAACTGACACATCAAATTAACATCAAATTGAATATGATGGTCTGATTTGTTTTTTGTTTTTTGTTAAAGAAATCTAAGAAAACCCTTTGAATCTGTAGACTAGTCATTTATAAATAAATAAGTACATTTAGAATCTTGAACAAAGGTTAAATGTCTAATTATTACATTTAGTAGACGCTCTTATGCAGAGCGACTTACAGTAAGTACAGGGACATTCCCCTGAGGCAAGTATGGTGAAACGCCTTGCCCAAGGACACAACATCATTTTGCACTGCTGGAAATTGAACTGGCAACCTTCTGATTACTAACCTAAATCCCTAACCGCTCAGCCACCTGACTCCCTCTGGATAAGAGTGTCTGCTAAATTACTAAATGTTGTTTCACAAGTTTCAAAAAGTGCCCCCAATTTAAAAAAATGCCCCTGGTTTTCAGTGAGTGGGGGCAAAAATGGCCCCCTAAAAAATATGTAAATTTCCTACCCTGGTTGTGGGCTCTCTGCTCAGTATGAAACAAACTAATCAAATGCAACAATGGAAGATGTAAGGAATGTCATAAGAAAGTAGAACACCAGGAGACTGAGGGACAGCAACTGTAAAGGAGTCTTAGAAACGAGAGATGCAGAGTGAGAGAATAAGTAGGGAAGTGGCACTAGGACGTCTCCAATCTATAGACCACATACATTTTGTGGATTGGTGTAGCTTGTAGTTGGATTAGCGCAGGATGGGAAGGGTCATATCTATAGGGCTATGGGATTGTACACCTCTTATTTTGACTAGGGGTATACTGTTGAGATTCCACCTTCGTAAACTAGGCTTCTTGAGGAGAGACTGTGGTGCATGCGAGACAAGAGCTTGAGGTAGGAGAACATAGGGGAGATGGGAGATGTATCTATATCACACCGGCTGGTTTGAAAACATGGCAACCTAGATTGCGATTCTGCATTGTACTTTGTTTTTCAGTCGATGAGCTAGTTGATCCTTCAGTCGGCAGTGTCCAGAACGTGGTTTCATCCTAATACTTGTTTTACAACTCTGATCACCAACCCGAAAACAACTACCACCTATATTGATTTTTTGAGTTCTGTTAGTTGGTTTAGAAACTCCGATCATAAAACAAGAATGTGACCAGGGATTAGGAAGCCCAGGGAGAGCAGCATCCAGCACTATCTAAAATGGCAGAGTTTAGATTAAAGGTCACATGACATGAAAACTTCACTTTAGGTTATTTAATATTAATGAGTTCCCCTAGCCTGCCTTTGGTCCCCCAGTGACCAGAATTTTCGTTAGATGCAAACCAAGCCCTGGGTGTTCTTCTCCGCCTTTGAGAAAATGAAGGCTCAAACGCTCTGTTTGAAAATCTGCTCTTTGTGATGTCACAAGGAGCCAGGCTACCGCCCTTCTTCTCTGCTTTGCCCGCCCTGATAATCTGGCCCGCCCATGAAAAACTGAGCTACGATCGTGCGAAGTCAAGTGCTATATCGTTTTTTCCTGGAAATACATGGCTAGCAAACGAACGGAGCATAACAGTTGCTCAGTGTTTGGATGTACAAATCAAAATAAAAATATTTTTGTAGTTCCTTCATCCAAGCCTCTGCACAACCAGTGCGCCGACACAACTTCCCAGAGTTTTGTACGTCTGCGCCAAACATTTCAGCCTCTACTGTTTCCTCAATTTCAGCCAACACAAAGCTGGCCTTGCTGAAATTAAATTCTGGATCATTACTAACTCTTCTTGGTCAAGCCACAAACCTTGGACAAGTAAGTTAAAACGCTATATCATTTTGTTGCTTTACTGTATGTTTACCTAGCTTGCTACCCTTAGAATGTGGCTGTAACATTAGCTCTGTAGCTAACAGCTGAGTTACTGTTGCTAATGTAAAGGTAGATGGCATCAAGTGTGTGTGTGTGAATACAAACGCTGTAACGCGAGTGTTGTGCACTTATTTGTTATTTGGATAACTGTTATGCTGTTGGTGTTATGGCGCGCGCGATATCCGCCTTTCCCCTCATTGAAATTATTATGAGTGTGCACCTCTGCAAAGCAGGGTGATCAGATGAGAATGGGCAAATTCGAAGCATCTTACAGCAACGGGGCTACGAGCCAGCTGAGTTACTGTCGCTAATGTAAAGGTAGATGGCATCAAGTCAAGTGTGTGTGTGAATAAAAAACGCTGTAACGTTGTACACTTCTTAGTTATTTGGATAACCGTTCTGCTGTTGGTGTTATGGCTCGCGATATCCGACTGTCTCCTCATTGAAATGACTGAGTGTGCACCTCTGCAAACCAGGGTGATTAGATGAGAATGGCAAAATTCGAGGCATATTACAGCAACGGGGGCTCCGAGCCATTGTGATACATCCGTTGTAAATATTAGCGCATGTCGCCACCCCTCTACTCTTCATTAGCATTTAAAGCTACAGACACAGAACCAGCGCGTTTTGAGGAAAGCTCATTGAGGGACAGCTCGTAGTGGCTGTAATTATGCACCAAGGCTGAATTTCGGAAAAGATACTTCAGATACAGTAATAGGGAACCACTAAGACCTATAAAAGCATCCAAAAACAGCATATCATGTGACCTTTAAGAAAGTAGTTCTTATCAGATTGTGATTTATTGCCTAAAAATTGCATAGAAGTGAAGCGCAAGAAGTCCCAAGTCACGTTAATGTTTACCAAGCCTCTCCTGCACAAGCAACATGCATGAGGCAAGTTAAAGAAAGAAGGCATGGCACTGTCGTCGGGTGAGGAAGGTGGTGGAGTGGCAGGGATTAGGGGTCCGGGAGAGCTGGGGTGGTATTTTGGGGAGTAAGGGGTTGTTAAAGACAGAAAGCCATGTTAGAAATGTTAAATGGTGGGGTTTAGGAAGCTGGGGGATATTGAATATGTTGTTGTTGCACAGCCACCATGTGGGGTAGACGGCCATGGGTTCACACATGGAATTGTGTGATTATAGGAATCAGGGGAAGGGCAGGCTGAGACACGCCCATGCCGCCAGACATTCGACAGACGCGCACACTCTCACACACACTGCAGGTGCAGGCTGACTCAGCACAGTACCTGGGGGGTTACAGTGGAGAGGGAGGGGCACTGAGAGATGTTTTGGGCTACCTGCAGAGCCTCTATCCTCAGAGCAGCAAGCACCAGCTCCTCCTGGGCCACACAGGGTAGGTGTGGGGGGATATGGGGGTTATAGGGGGGGGGGGGGGGGTGCGGCCCAGGGTAGAAAACAAATAGGAGACATACAGAGACCAAAGTTGAGCACACATACCCTCTTCTCCACCCACAATCTAACCAGACACCCACCCAGACACAGGAATATCAGCGTAAAGAAATGGCAGCAATAAAGGCATGAGAACAATCCAAGTTGATGTTAACCTGAATAAGCAGGATGGGAATAAGTGGGAACAGAGTGAACACACATAGACGGACACACAAATCAAGGAGTACTATGAAGCTAGCAAGGGGCAGGTTGATGGCCCAGGTGTGAAGGAACAGGAGGTGTCTACACACCTGGAGTTTGAGGGCGAAGGCTGTGGGGTTGGTCTCTGCCAGGTCAGGCTCCAGGTACTGTAGGGGGTTGTCATTCGCTGGCAGCCTGTCTAAAAGGGGTGCGGCTTGGGCCAAGGGCTCCACAAAGCCCTGGGAGGGGGGCTACAGGGGTGTCAGGATGGGGGGATCGGTTGAGGAGTGTGGAGGGGTCAGCATTGGCAAAGCAAGTGTTGGGCATATCGGCGGTAGAGTGTTGGAGTTACGCTGAAATTGATCACAACTGTGTGTTGCTGGTCATTTCTGCTTGGGTATCAGAGCCATTTAACTAAACTAGGTCAAGATAGTCTGAGGATTGAAATGTTGTCTCCATCTAGTGGCTAAACCACTTATGCATGGTATGTGAACCATAAAGAGTCATATGGAAAACAGACAGACACAAGAAATGTTACATCCAGATGTGTCGACTGACATAGGACAATGGGTCACATACAGTGTGTACTGTCTGTTTGAGTTGGCTTAGGCTGGTAAGGTTAGTATGAGTGCTGGAGTGAAACTTACCACTCCTTCCCTGACAGCACTCAGCTCCTGGCTCTCCCGCGTCCTGCCCTTGTCTACAGCAGAACCCTCCGGACAAGGTCTGGAGTTCAGCACTGGGGTCTTCATCCCTGCTGTGATCTGGGCCTCCATCTCCTCAAAACTCCTGCAGAGAGATAGAGATGTCACAGAGGTTGTTACATATGCCCATAGAACTGCACCTTTGATGTATGTAAACAAGCATTGTAAGTAGTGAAATAAGCATTGCTGTGGGTATTTTGTGCGTTTAGTTCCATGTGAATTTGTGTACAAAAAAAAATCTAGTGCTACCCTGTGCATGGTGAGTTGGGCTCAGAACCATGGGAGCAGGTCTTTGTCAGGTTGTCCGATACAGACTCCAACTTCAGGTACAGAGAAGGCTTCTTCACTGACAGAGGCTAGAAATACACACAGACACAAACTCACTTCAACAAAATGTGACACAGGCTCAAGTCTTTAAGTGTCAAGTTCAAGTTCTAAAAAGATCATGGCTACTTTGTTTTTCAGGCCAAGTAGCAGTAGATACTCACAGGTGAGGAAGAACCAATCTTCTCCATGTACTCAATCTCATAGTCTGGCACTGAGAGAGAGAGAAAGAGAGAGACACAGTTAGAGACGAAGGAGAATAGAATAATAAGGGAGAGAGCACCAAGAGATAAATGAAAATGAAAGCTAGATAAAGAAAGCGAGAAATAAAGAGAAAGATAGGAGAGACTGAGAGACAGACAGACAGGCAAGTGACATCAAAATGATTGTTGTGCCGGTGGGACAGGTCTGAGGCTCTGCTAGCTGGCTGCCCTTTTTCCATCCATGGCTCAGTTCATCCAGGGCAGAAAGAGCCTCTGGGGGTTCAGGGGCCAGTAGAGAACTGGGTCAGTATATTGGTATCACCGCAAGGCTCAAATCATTGCTGATGCAGCATTGATGGCTACTGTATGTTACATATACGAACAGGCGCACTGTCACAACATTTGTTCAGTTTGGTTTCCTCTGTACACACCTCTGCCTTGGTGTTGTTTAATTGTTATTCAGACACAAAGTTGCCAAATTTTCTTTATGCAGGAAAAATCCTGATTGCCCTCCAATTACCGTGGGTCTGGGGAGGCAAACTGTTTTCGTTTACAAAAGACGTAAGGTCAGACGGCTGAGGGAAGTCCTGGGTATCGGAGGTCAGCTCCGACTCCATGTTATGGAGAGACGCCCACTTATGATTGGTGGAGGAGGCGAGCTTCTCCTCATCTGTGGCATGGTCATCCTGGAGTGGGGGTGAGGGGGGCTCAACCTCCGGAGTGGGCTCCTGGAAAAGAGGGTATTTAGAGATCTTGTGTGTGTGTGTGTGTGTGTGTGTGTGTATGTGCGTGTGTGTGTGTACGGGGTTACCTGTGATGATGGATCAGACATGGGGGATCTTTTCGGTGACCTCTTCACTCTGAAAGTGTTACTGAGAGGAAGGAGACCTGATTAGGATCAGAGTTTTTTATTATAATGCTATTTTTCTCCCCAATCTCCCCTATGTAAAAATACAAAATATGTACAGAGATAAGATGTATTATTTTCTGGGGAGCATTTCAGAAGAGCATTAATTCATTTCCATGTCCATGATATTTTTGATTATGGTAAAAGAACCTAACACTGTAGAATGCTCCAGTTTTTTTCAAAACAGAGAAAAGCTGAATACATACAAATATTAGTTGAAGTAAATTAGTTTGATGGGGAAATGACCAGTAGGTTTTATGGTAAATTATGTCAGAGACGAAATGAGAAGACATTTCAGGAGTGAGGCTGTATTTTTAGGCAATAAATGAAGGGAGGGTTGAAGCAGGAAGGGCTTTTTACGACAACAATGTTTGATGACAGTAATGTGATGAAGAAAATACATTAAGGTTAAGAGAAGGGATTTGTGGATCTACTTTAGTGGGCATGTTGGGAGGCTGTGTTCATGCCCCTGTACTTACAACAGACAACATAGAGAAGAAACACCCTTGGACTTCCTGTGACATACGAGAATACACAGACACAAAGGTGACAGAGAGACAGACAGAGGGTACAGACACCGCGCACGGGCGCAGCACAAACACACGCAGTCACACCCTAATAATGGCATCTATACATTGACATACACCTAAACACTGTGTATGAATGCATACTATATGATGGCAGTGAATGATGATTGGCTAACAACAACCTGGTGAACTTACGACTTGATGGGCGTTTTCTTCTTTTTGGCCGGTTTGTTCTGGTTGTGGTCCTGCAGCTCTCCAACGTTGTCATTTTCAACATCATTGTCATTGGTCACTTCAAAGGAAGCAGACCCAGCTTTAGGTGGGGAACTGGTCATTTTATTTAAGGACTTGAAAGAGTCTATGGTGTCATCAAACAAATCTGCTTGGAAGCTGTAGGATGGCCGGGACAACTTGGGCGAGTTTGGAATGCCGCTTTTAGAGGAGAAGGGGTTGAAGTTTGGGTCTTCCCACTTGTTAGGGTCAAAGTTGTAGGTGGCTTTGGGGATGGGAATGTCATCATCAATATTGGGGTATGAGGTGGCATTTCCCAGAGGCTCCATCTGTGGTGGGGGGGCTTTCTTTAGCCCCAGTCTGGGCTTCCTCAAGGGCATCTTTGCCCCTGCCTTCTTGCCCAGCTTCTTGGGGGGCGGTGAGGCCTGGCGGGGTGCCTCACCGTTCTCCTCGGAGTAGTCAAATTCCAGCCTCACCGGCTGACGCTTGGGTAGGATGGGTACCTCCTCAGGGTTGGTGACTGAGCCTGCAAGGGGAGCAATGGGGAGGTCTGAATTGGCTGGTTCCTCTGCAGGGACAGGGGGGCTCTTTGGGGGTGAAAAGTTAGAGGCAGGCACTGGTCCTTTCCTTCCCAGCACGGGGGAGTTGGCTATCTTGCTCCCACCGCTGTTGAAAGGGTTGATCTCCTCAAAGTTTTCTGGGTCCCATTTGTAGGAACCACTTGGGGGGAGGGGGGACTCCTCTTCAGCCACTGGTGGCTCTGACACAGAGAGAGGAGCTTCCTCCTGGCACAGGAGTAAGGAGAGGTTAGGTTGAACCTTCTCTGGGCTTGTGTAATTGGTCTCCTCAGGGAGAGGGGGTGGGGTCTCCACACGAGGCTTGTTGCGAGCCCTGCATAGGGTGCCCCCAGGGCTGGATCCGTCTGACCCTTCCTGGCTCTGCAGAGGGCTGGCAGCCCTGGGTTTGGGCCTCTTCACCTCTGGTGTGCTGGAGGAAGAGGTGGGCTGGGGGCTCTCAGGGTTGGAGTTCTGCCTAAGTAGAGGCTTCTTCTTCAAGGATCCAGGACGGACTTTCTTGGCTCTGAGTAGAGTCCCCGGAGCGCTCTCAGTGCCTGCACTGAAGGGCTCTGCAGTGGGAAGAAAGCCTCCAGTAACAGACCTGTCTATTGAGCCGGAGTCGTCAAATTCCCCTGCCTGAAGGCTGATAGAACGGGTTAGAGGGGCACGGCTGGGGGACCCAGCAGTAGACACTTCAAAGTTGTAGGTGCCACTGGCAGCAATAGGCTTGTCCTCATCAAAGACTATGGAGAGCGAGCGACTAGGAGGACGGCCTGGAGGAAGGTCTGAGGCTGGATCACTGTCTGTTACTGATCCAGTGCCTGAGATGCAACCTGAGAAAACACAATACATATATATACAGTATACTTTGTGAGTGTGTGTGCGTGTGTGTGTGTGTGTGTGTGAGTGAGTGTAGGCATTGCACACCAGTGTGAGAACTTCCTAAGCGAGATAAAGAATCCATCTGGTTTTAGGAACTCTAATTACAGTGATATGTGTGCAGTGATTCATTTAATAGCAGGACCCCAGTTGGCCAATCAGGCATTAGACAAGTCATGAAGAATACAAGGAGGATGGATGGTGATATTAAGCATAGCTAAGCCTGCTAATGTATTTGTGCAGCACTGTACAATACTAACGGCAACAACTACAGGCTGTCTAGAGCCATATTTCAGTATACAAAAATCTTCTCTACTTCCATCAGCACAAGGCTGTACTTGTCAATGTATATCTGTGTAGCCATCCAAATGATAAAATGATGCAGGAAATGCACAATGCACTACAACTGGAGGCACTAAGGAGCATGTGTCCTTGAAGGTCCCTCCCTCATAAGACGTTTGACCTATGGTCTAGGAATCTCTCTCCCTCTTGATGTTAAGTGTTACTAGCCTTTATCATGTGCTTTCTCAAAGGTCAGCTCCATCCACTATGGTCTTGGCACACAGTTTCAGCATGTGTTTCCAGTCTGCTGTCTCACCTGTGTCCTCTGCAGTAAACTGCAGGGAGCGGGGCTCAGTCTCTGAGGGAGGCAGGATGGGCGACAAAGCCTTCACTGGGGTGGTCGACTCAGGGGTCTCAAATGCTCCGTCTGAGTCTGAGCTCCTATGAGGGGGAGAGAGCACAACATTGATACAAAAGAGTTAATGAGAGAGACAGAATGAGAGAGCGAATAAGAGAGAGTCAATCAGAGACAGCTGGGGTGAAGGAAGAAAAGAGATACTGTACATCGGTGTTTAATGGCTGGTTACATCAATAGAACAGATAACCTTCTCGTGTCTGCCAATGATCTGCATGCTGCCATGACTCTTCCTTACAAATACACTCCCACATTGAGCAAAACAAAGGCCTTTATCAGGCATTTGCCTGTGTGTGTGTGCCTTGCATGAGATATAGAATACCATACATACGCACACTCTTCTAGTTAAACATCCCTTATTTTTCACACAAACACACACACACACACACACTGCCCCTTCCCTCACACAAACCCCTACTGCCATCACACACACCAACATTGGGAACTACTGACGAACTTGGTTGAGCAGTTCACCTAACAAACCTGACAAATCCAATAAAAAGGATACAATTCTGTGAAACTACACTGTCATTGTACACTGAATTAATTGATGTAACAAAAAAGATTGTCATCATCCACACACACACATACAGACACACAAACACACACACAAAACCAACACATGACCGCAAATACATTACCTGCTCCTAGAGTACACCTCAGTCCTCAATTTCACCCCTCCTTCACATCTTTCCATATCACTCCTCCATTTTCCTTCCAGCTCACCTCTGTCTTCTAGGCCCCCTGGCTGCCTCCAGCATGCTGTTGTGTCGAGACCCCCAGGAGAGGCGCTGGAGGAGCCCCAGAGTAAGGTCTGGGCTTTCCCCTCCTCCAGTCCCTCCAAGCAGTGAGCCCCAGCTCCAGCGAACCCACTGCAGGGGAGACAGAGCCTGCCACACGTTCACCGCCATGGCTGCTGACTGCTCCGCTCACCACACAAACTGGCTGGCTGGCACACTGGTAGACACCCACCGAATCCTCAAATGCTCCTCATCTTATCTTCTCCTCTCCTCTATTATCCCCAACTTCTGTCAGTAGCTGCTTGCACTGGCCTTTGCCAGCACCCCTTTACGCTCTTATCTTGTCGCAAAGGATGCTGCCTTTTTTCAAATGCGACTGACTGCAGAAACGCCCCATCTGCAGATATTCTGGCAATCTCTCCCTCTCTCTCCCTTTCTCTCACTCTCATTCACTGTCTGTCTCTCTCTGAACCTCCACCTTACATATTCTCTCTCCTGTTTTCTCCCTCTCTTTCATGAGAACAGGAGAAGGATACACAATTGTATCAGACATATTTACTAAACACAAATAGACATATAAACTCAAACACACACAAACATTAATTGCCGACAAATTGACAAAGCATCTTCATTTTCTCTCTTTCATATCTGTCTCTTAAATTCTCTTCTGAATTCCAATGAGATAATTGACATGCAGAGATATTGTGAAGGGGCAGAGAACCCACCTGCCAACTAAACAGACTCCATCCACCAGAACCACTCCTTTTTTTTGGATGTCCCTAAGGATGACAATACACTGGAGGTTATAGACTTGCTGCTGCTCTGCTTCAACAGAGACATTAATTTTGTTTTTACTGCCAAAAACACCCAGAGGCAAGAGGACTAATGTTCCCATTTCAACAATATAAACTCAGTCACAAGCAACACAGAAGGACGTTTCCTTATATTGGGGAGGAGTTGTGGGTAAAGCAGGTTGGTATGAAACCCTTACTCCAATAACATCTGGTAATATCTGGCAATATCTGGTAATTTCCTGTCTCTGTACCACATACAATACTACCACAGGGGACAGCAGTGGCGTGGCCATAATCTAGACAGTACCAATAGGGGTTATTTGAGACATCAGTTTTGAAGTTATTACAATTTACAATCCGTAATATGTAATGAAGAACTAAATCCATAAGTTATTAGTCTCAATGGCTTTCAACTTGAAAGCAGCTAGCCCCTGTTTAACCCCACCCACTTTGCTTCCCAACAGAAACACACAGTTGCCATGGTGACTGGAGGCTGCACATGACATATGTTCCACTGTGGTCAAAACCCAGACTGACAGTAAGCACAGTCTGAGCCAATACACACATTGCACACACATGTACATGCTGGGACACACAAATCCGCCCAGCTAAGAATTTTGCACTACTAATTTTGGTGCTACTTCCCTCAAGTACTTTTGAAACACAGCAGTTTTTTCCACAGTGACCGTTGTGTAATTGAGACATTCTTTCCAATAATTGCCTGGCTCCCACAGCCAGGGACTCATTCATACCAGCCTATCTAATACTTGTCTTTTATAAATGTAGTAACAGCTCCGATATCTTTGCAGATGCCAACAGAGGCAGTGAGTTAGCATTTCTCAGAGAGAGAGAGAGAGAGACAGAGACAGCAAGAGAGAGAGAGAGAGCATGGAATGACATATAAACGGTTTTGAATCAAAGGTTCAGTGGAGGTGGGAAATCAAAAAAAGACGACGATGGACTGACAAAAAGGATGCCTCTCTGGTTATACACAAACATAGATGTCTGCCTAGAGACAACGAGACACAGCAGAAGGAGGAGGACGTAGAGGTGGTAGGTGGGTCCGCAGACAGACACATAAGTAGGCGGATAGGCAGACAGACTTGTGTCTCTCCTCCTGCCAACAGGCTTTGCCCCTCCTTAACAGCCCTCCACCCTCGGGAGAAGGCAGATCAGTTTACACCTGTGCATGAACCCACCACCTGTTTACCCACAAGATGGGCGGGTGAATGGACAACATAGAATACATTATATGCCTCTTCTGTTAGCTCAAGTTGGTCTGTCAAGCACAATAATGGGTTAGAAATACAGGAATAAGTGTTTTGGTCATGATCATCCAAATAATGCTGGATTTGATGGAAAGATTAGTGGGTGAAAAGTAGTGATGTCATCTCTGAGAGAAAGATGAAGAGTCAAAGAAGGTGGATGGAAGGGCAAAGAGGAAGAGAGGGAGAGTTACGGTTAGTGGTTGTCTCAAATATGTGTGAATAGCGAGGCATCCGATTAGTAATGCTACCCCCTCTTACACACATTATAACATACTGTCAACCTTTTTCTTTGCCTGTCAAAATAGTTGTCTCACTAAATTTAACTGTGACTGCTACACAGTTGCTTTTTCCCACCTCCCATTTCACTCTCTTTCCTGCATTCATAATTCAACTTGTGTGTGTGTGTGTATTGCTCTTTCTCTGTGTGTGGGTTATAAAGTGGGTGTGCAAGAGAAAATAAAGGGTAGTGAATGATGAAAACAACAGAGGGCGCTATTGTGATGTTAATTATAGACATGGACAGGCAGGTACATATAAAAGGATACGCACACCTTACAACACTGCACTTTATATTTTATCTTTCTGCTTTCCTTTCACAACACTCACATACACACAAATAATGGCATATAACTGTACACGCACACATGAATGAACAGTCCATAGACATACACAGACAGAAGGAAATTAGACAATGATCTGTGAAGAGAATCTGGATGATCTATTTATCTGCAGCTTCTTGTCCTGACAAGTGATTCATAGCAGAGAAGAGTTTCTGCAATTGTATCATGGTCATGATCATCATTGTGTCATGGTCACTGGAGACCTATTCCCTGGCAAGATATGCTGAGAAACTAACCTGGTCCGGGAAAGGCTAACTGTCAAGCTTAGCCTGTGTTGTTGCTGAACCAAATGTTCCTGTAAAACCGACCCAACAGGGAAACAATGATTTACCACAGACATTCTGGCGTGATGCCATATTTCATTTTTTAAACCACTATCAGTACAAGTATGTTTACAAAAAATCTACTTAAATAAATAATACATGCAATAAATTATACAATGATAAATGATGATACATACCAACATACGTTTTGATTATGGTAGCCTATGTGTACCTAAATCCATATGCCATGATACAAAAAACATGTTTACTACTTGAATCTCCATCAAGCCCAAAAGACAAGAGAGACTTCGATCTGCTTATACATGTGGTCTTATTTTGCTGAACAGCGCTTACCCTTTTCCAATCTCCTATTATTTTTCACTAATCTCTGAGAACAATAACAAGAGAGGCAGGTGAGATGGCATTATCTGTGTAAAGACCCTCAGACTATAACATTTTAAGTCTAACAAGGACCAGTCTAATCGCAGACCGGTCAGTCAGCCTAGATGAAAAAGAAAGGCTCTGAATTTGAGACATCAACAAGCTGGAAGTTCACATCAACACCAGCATCTACTGTAAGCAGAGAGATCAGGCCATAAACCAGATAGAGACAGACAGACTTGTGGACCCTATCATTATTTTTCCAAATTAAAAACCAGTGCAAGTCCCTTACGTCCTCCACTATGGAACAGCACTTTATCAACTCTCTTGACAGTTCTGAGTTCTGTGCTTGAACATAAAGCGCTACAGACAGCTTCCAGGTGAACCTAACTTGTGTCAGTGCACTGAAAACAGTTATGTAACCAAAACCTTGAACATCCTAAAAGCCACATTACTTACGGATAACCACACAGCTCTCTGGTGGCACATACACACACACGTACACAAGCACACAGACTCCCTCTCTTAGTCACTTTCCCTGGCACACTGTCACACTCTTCCTTTCCCTAAGTATTTGGGATATTAATAAAACACAGGAAGTAGAACACTCTCTCCCTTCATCTCACCATCCCACCTGTCCTCCCAGTGTCTCCTTCCACAACATTATATTTCAGCCTTGTCACCAGCTCCCTCTCATGATCCCATCACTGCAGAGGTGCCGTCCTCCCTTGCCCCATGAAAGAAAACACTGGGATCTGATCACAGCAGCCCATTTCTGGAGCCCAGGGCTGCTACCCCCTGCCTGTTTGCCTTGAACACTGCTGGGTAGTATTTTCCTGTTGCATTGATCTGAATAGTCTGACACACATACTGTGCAATGTGTTGTATGTTCCATTAGACATGCTACTCATTGATCCTTTCAATGAGCAAAAACACAATACATGTCTCTCTATATTTAATTTCATCCCTGCTGTGGCCAATCAAGGCACATGCTTACACACATTCTCAGTTATCTATGGTGCAAAAAGGGATTTTAAAAAGCTTGTGAGCATTTTGCAGCATGGGTAGGTGGCCTGTATAGGGAACTGCTCACAGCCAACCCAACAACAAAGGCAGCAGCAATGGCGGCTCTCATCTACCCAGAGCTCCAGTCAGTACAGTTCAGCACAGTCCTGTCAAGGCAGGAAGCCAGTTCAAAATTCAGGTAGCCAGTCACACAGCTATAACGGTCAGTCAACCTGCTGTAGAACTTACATGGTCTCTGGGTTCTCCTGAGATGGATGCGGGGCTCCGTTTTCCATGGACTCAGTGGCTCCCATCCTCGGCTATGGTCCTCTACCCTTCTCCTCTCCCTCCCCCCTGGTCTGCTCCTGCTCCTCAGCCCCCTCCACATCCACTCTCCTCCTTCTACTCTCTCTGTTGGACTCTGGGACTCCTTTCTTCCCCTGGTAAGGCTGCCGTTGCCTGGTGTGTGTTTGTGTGAAACACAATGGTTATGCTCCGCGGTGTGTGTTGCGCCGCAGCAGTGCAAATGTGGAGCTCTTCCTTCTGATGCCAGTAGCGATCTGAAGGTCCTCACTCAGTCAGCACAATATCAGTCTTCCTCAGTTACCCTCTGATTCTCCATGATTCTGATCCTCTCCTTCTCTGTCTCATTGCTACCCTCTTCGTTTATCTATCACTCTGTGCATTTCCATCACAGAGCAATGATAGAGGTCTATGAGAGAACAGCAGCAGTCAAGGTAGCATGCAGCAAAATAACAAGATACATCATTCTCTTCAAATGCATTATGAATGGAGAAAATACTATCAAAACAAAAGGGTATAAATGAAATTGCTATCCGCTCCCTCTTGTTCCGTCACTGAGGTGTCTTCTTCTTCCCCTCTGTTCGGTAGATGGTGGAGCTGAGCTGTGTTGCAACTCTCTGCCTCCTCCCCCTCAATCCACCACTCTCCCCAGAGACCAGTAGCCCGTAAAAAGACCAGCAGCTTTTTAACATCAGTGCAGGAAAGCCAAACAGTAGCAGACAGCAAACCCAACAGATTAACAAAAGCTCTCTCTATCACTCTCTTCATCTCTTTCTCATTCTTTCTTCCAACCTTCCATTGAGACTTTCCCCTGTCATCTCGTTCTCCCTTTCTTTTAATTTCCTTCTCCTGTCAGGATCTCTCTCCTAGCCTGGTTAGTGGCATAGGGAGCGTGTCAGACCCAGTCTCATTTCACACAATGGAAGCTTCCAGCAGCCAGCATGGCCAACCAGAGTGATGCAAGAGGTAAACAATAGACCCTGAGAATGTGTGAGCATGTGCATTTGTTCCCCACCCCCCTTTTACCCAACCCCCCACCATTCCTATAGCACACTCGAAAGAGCTTTATCAGACACAAAAAGCAATGACAAAAACAATTTGACAAACCTGCTCTCTGCATTTGAGAGAAAAGGAGTGTGCTATGCACTGTGTGTCTGGTGGCACATCATATTTACAAAATTTCCAAAAGGGTTGTGAATGCATTAATGCAGATGCCTTCCCAGTCATTGCCATTTGAGAACTGTCATTCTGCTGACTACCTACCAGGAAGGTCTAGTGATCTCATTCAGTGGAATTCTCATTCACCAAGACACTTCACTGATAAATACTGGTCTGAAAGGTGACTATGGTTTTGTGCCTACTGTATACTGTATGTGCGCACATGCTTGTGTTTGTGGTTGCTGAATTGAGATAAAGAGAGTAAGAGATTGAGTGAAGATTAAAGAAAAAAACTGAAATGCAGAAATTAGGTTGCTAATGACCCTAGGTTAGAAATAGGAGCTTAAACAGGTTAAACCAATGTCCATTGAAGGTTGCTTATACTGAGCCTATTATGCCATCTGAAATATGAGATCACTAATATATTGTACAGTCATGTGAAAGAAGAATACGGGGCTTGGTCTGTCTACACAATAGCAGTTTGGCCCTTACTGGCTGAAGTGATTGTAGACTGGTGTAGTCAAGTCAGTGTTACTACAGAGATTACTAGATTCCCAGTTCTGAAAAAAATTGTAGGCATAAAATGTTTCAAACACACATAAACAAACACACACACACTGTGTACATATAAACACACACACACACACTGTACATATTCAGAAATATAGACCAAAAAAACATATGGTCCATCAACAGAAAGCACCGCGGACATCCAGTGCTGATAGGACTCATGGGGGGGTCAGTCAATAACTCTGGCCATATGAGACCAGTGCTGCATACTCTACTATCCTCACCCTCTCAGACCTCTCAGTTCACAGGAGAAACATTGATTCTCAAGTCACTAACATGCCGCTCCATTATCATTAGGTTCATGGGTCAACAACAAAAATGTGTGTAGAGCACACAAACTCTTTGGATGAAACAAATCTAAAGTTCAACAGTGAAGGCGACGAGTATGTGTTAGCCCTCAGCCTCAGACTGAGGAAATTAGAATTTCAAGCGAGTCAGGAATACGGCAGGCTTTTTCTGAAAGATTTATAAGGTCGGTATGTTCAATGTAGGTTGCCATATCCAAATTCATAAATTGGTGGAGGTTCAAACGCCCAGTATATTCAACCAGGGTGGATAGGCTGAGAAGAGCTTTGTATATTTATATAAACATCAGCTGTGTGGGGTTGTGATCCATCTCATTAAGAATGGTAGTAGTTATCGTTTGGTCAGCACATCCATTCAAAATCTGTCATATCATGACAGCAAAGCCCTCTGGCATTCATATGAACTCACACTGTAATTACCAAGTGACATGTGAAATATGATACGCAGCTGTTGTTTAGATTTAAAGTTAACCACCCTTTTAAATATTTCGCATTCTGGCTAGCTGTATTTTATTGCACTGAACTAAATCAGATTCTGAAATTTAATAATAATGTATTTATACTTTTATGCCTGATTAACATGAACTCTTAATACATTTTTACAGTCCTTTTACAGGCTGTGTTTTTGCCTGTTCATCTATTTATCTGTCTTTCCAGCACTTATCCCAAAACCTGTACTTCAATCCTCAGCCTGACTGTGCAAACTGCACAGTACAACATGTACACTGTCGACTTCTCTGTTGCTCTCTCTGGTCTGCCTCTGCCGGTATTTAAAGTGCATCATAAATAATAGTTATAGCTGCTCCACTTTACTCTAGTTTCTTTCATTCATCTTTTGTATGCAGGGTAACGCTCATGCATAGTGAATTATAGGAAGTCATTTCCCATTAAATTGAGCAAGTTATATTCTATATATTTATATATATTTTGCCTGTTTGTGTATGCACCACCTGACAGTAGTGTTCTAATCTGAGTGTTCAGACAGTATGGTGCAGACACATACTTGCTGTGAATACTTAATAACATTGACTCCCTCTTCTGTTAAAAAATTGTATTACAACTGAACTGACAAAAAATAAAAAAGAGTCTGAGTCACTACCCTGTATGAAACTAAGTCCACAGTTGGTCACATTTTATATGTAGTAATAGATTAATATACTAGATAATAATTCCAGATAGCCATATCACACTTACAAGCTAGAATATCTCAAATTGCATCTGTGAGACTGTGATGGATGTTGTTTATGATAATGTTGAGGGCATTGTTATAACTCCATACAACAAAGCCATTAGACAGGCTTATGCGCAAGCACTGTCTTAACACAGCAAATCCCTTTATGGCAAAGTATTTCTCATCAATGATAAGCAAAAAGATTATTCTGTACAGTATCTCAAAAATACAGTATGTTATGGCATGTTTGTAATTAGGTTGACCAAAGTACAAAAATGGGATGTTGGACCGGACCTCTAGTTCAGCAAGCTGTCCATCCCTGGTCTATCAGATAAAGCCTTACTACCAACATGGGGTTGATGGCACAACAGATGGCACATATTAGACAACCATCTCCATCATGGTTAAGCCCAGCTTCCGGCAGATAAGGGCATTCCTGCTTTTTGTCAAGTAGGCTAAGCTAAGTGGACCAATCAGATCTCTAGTCTTACAACAACAGCAAGGCAGACTTATAAGATAATCGGTCTGACCATCAGTGTTAATTAAAACAATAGTCTGTACATCTTTTCAGTGGAACCACACAAGCAGGAAAGAAGGTAAGTAGTTAGTTGGAATTAAATATACAAAGGACTCAAGGCCATAATAAAAAAACATTAAATATCTGGAGGATTGACAGAGGGGATCATACCTGTTTAGGGGAGGACAGGAAGTGAAAAAGGGTTCCTTCCCCTGATTGCCAGAGGCTGGAACTGGAGGAGGAGTTGGGGAGGAAGGATCCGGGGCTGAGGCAGGATGCAAGACTGAAGCAAGGCCTGGGGTTGGGGCTGAACAAGGGTCAGGGGCTAAGGCAGGGTCTGGACCTGAGGAAGATGCTGGGGCTGGGGCTGAGACAGGAGCTGGAGAAGAGTCCGGGGCTGAGGCAGGGTCTGGACCAGAGGAAGATGCTGGGGCTGAGACAGGAGCTGGAGAAGGGTCCGGGGCTGAGGCAGGGTCTGGGACTGAAGAGGTCTGAGAGGATGCAGGAGCAGGCCTCTCTGGGGGTGTGGGGGGAGGAGTGGGGAACTCTGTGGTGTCTTGAAAGAGGTAGGGAGGGAGGGCAGGTGGGAAGCTGTGTCCACCAGGAGTGGGGGCAGAGGTAACCGGAGAAGAAGGAGTAGAATTAAGAAAAGGAGCAGGGTCAACCACTTGTTCTGTTAAGAAGCACCTGTGGAAGAGGAAGAAATTAGAAGAGAGGAGATGCAAGGACAGGAGAGGAGGGGAGAGAGGAACATATGAAATACACAAAAGGGAGGGGGGAGCCTAAACTAATTCATTTGAGTAGCCTACTTTAGATCAGGGATGGAAATTACATTTTTTGTCCACCGGCCACTGTGGCTGGTGGATTTCAAAATCTACCAGCCACTCAATGTTTTTACCAGCCACTTTCTTGTTTTTAACCGACAATGTGTAACTGCATGTGAAAATTAATACTACAAGATCTATAATACTTAAGCAGTTTATTTAATCTCAAGTCTCAATGAAACACTGACACTTTCTCTTTCTCTCTTATACACAAACCACAAACTGATCTACATTTCATTAAATGAGTAGGGCAGATTAAACAACAAACTAACATTCCTCCACCCATCCTCCACACTCCCAGTACAATTTACTCCTGCTCATCAGAATCAGATTTTGAAGTTTCAGAAGTGAGCGTTCTTCTTCCAAGACAAGGCGAACAGCGTAGGGCGAATTCGGGTAATCTGGGACATTGGGTAATGTGGGTCACCTAAACTACAAAACGTTTTCTTCCCTGCTATGACAATGTTTAGTCCACATAACTTTGACTCTAGGTTTTGCATGGATGTTATGTGACAGTAAACACAAAACAATGTTAGTGTGTCACAGAAAGGGTCAGGGCACTAGTTCAACAGGAAGCTCAGATATATGCCAAAAATGTCCCAGATTACACAAATTCACCCTACAGTGTAGTTTTACTCTGAAGGGGCTTATTTTCCCGATAATGACAACGGCGTTCTATACATTATCCCGCTTATTACACGGCTACTTGCCAAAAAAATAACTTAACACAGTGTGTCTTTTTACAATGTATATGTTATCATTCGTAGTGTTGATCAGCAGAGAAATAGTTCACCAAAGACGTTGAACTTCACAGACGTTGAAAAATTTTTAGGCCGCGTTCACACTTTACTTTGCTGCCTTTTGAGCGCCTTTTGAACACCTTTTCAGAAAAGCGCTGGGTGACGTCAAGCGCCTTTTTCTAACGAGAATTTTGTAACCTGAACGGGAATCATTTAGTCTAGCGATACATTATTATCCGTTATTTTCCGTTTGTTACTTATTGACAGCTAGCTACTATGGCCGATAAAATGCCATTACTTGCTTTAGCTTTGGCGATTGAGGAGCCATAGCCATAGCCTGGTAACTAAGGTAGGTTACTAGGGAAGGTACACTCGTACCTACTCTCCATGTCCTGATTGGTCAGCTGTCAAAAAGGCGCTTGAAGTCACCCAGCTTTTTTCTGAAAAGTTGAGAAAATGGAACTCAAAAAGGCGTCGGGCTCAGCGCTTTTTTAGAAATTTTTAAAAGGCGTCCGCCTTTTTTGTTTTCCCATAGGGTTGCATGTAAAAAGGCGCTGAAGGCAGCGCTTTTTTCAAAAAAAAAAGAAGTCAAGTGGGAACGTGCTTCAAATCAGCTGACGTCGCTAAGCAACTGAGTACGCTGGGGTTGAAAAGTTACCGGACTACATGTGGAGTGCTACGAAAGAAGTGAATCCGAGGCAAAAAGGCCACTTCTCTTGACAGCGGTCAGTTTTACATAGCAACGCTCTGTTATTGTAAAGAAATAGACCGCAGAACGTTGGGAAGCCCCATGCAAGTGAATGGGGCATTCTACAGTATTAAGAACAGCCGTGTAATAATTGTATTCACCCGCCACGGTGGCCAGTAGGTGAAGCGAGTTTACCCGCCACAACACAAAATCACCCGTATTAGGCTGGTGGCGGGTGCTAATTTCCATCCCTGCTTTAGATCCTTGGTATGGACTATAGGGAGTCAGGTGGCTGAGTGGTTAGGGAATCGGGCTAGTAATCAGAAGGTTGACGGTTCGATTGACATCAAATGACGTTGTGTCCTTGGGCAAGGCACTTCACCCTACTTGTCTCGGGGGAATGTCCCTGTACTTACTGTAAATCGCTCTGGATAAGTGCGTCTGCTAAATGACTATTTGTAATGTAAATGTGGTAACCCATTACCTCCAGTTCTAAGGCTAGGGGCGTGAGGGGCTAGCTACCCCCTCACCCCCTCTTAAAATCCCATGCAAGCTGTGCTCTTAGTTGAGTGGGTTGGGCTTGATCCTCCTGGGAAGAGTCTGTTTGACATAACTATCCTGTAGGGGCTCTGTTATAAGAGGCCATTCTTATCAGAGGCCACAAGGCTCTAAACTGACAGCAATTTGGAGGACGCCCTTGCAGCTGTTCATCACTGGGGCCTGCCTGTAAGGCTCTAAAAATAAACAGCTGCACAATGGCCTTACAGCAACTACACAACGGACACACTGGAAGACATACAGTACCACATAGCACACAAGGTGGCACAGTGTCTTATACAGAGCAAAGACCTGCCTGCCTGTCTGCTGTCTGTCTACCAGCAGTCTCTGTTAGCTCAAGAGTAGATTTCTGTCTGTCTGTTTGCCAGCATTCCTGCCTGCTGTCTGTCTCTTTGCCTGCGTGCCTCCCTTGCTGCCTGCCAGCAGTGTCTGTTAGCTCAACAGAGTAGATTTCTGTATTCTGCCTCCTGCTGGTGCCTTAAACAAAAATGTTAACTTCGTTTTTTTGCTGGATACACTTAACATGATTCCATAGCCTTTCCTTGGAGATCTATACTCCTCTTGTACCCAAAAGTGTTAAGTCTACTAGTGTTAGGTCAACTTGACATTCCTTGAAAAAGAAGTCACATCACGTGTCCAGGAGCCGAGCTTGTGGTGATAACACTCTGATTTCTGCTTATAAACGCAAGGAGACCTAAACCGGAGAAAAGTTGTGGGATGTCACACAGGCACTGCCAAAAATAAGGTTATATTTATAAGAATCAGTTGTATTCACAGTCCATGGGTCTTTCTAGCTTTTCAGTGAAGATTATGTAATTTGGTCTGATGCTGTTTCTCAGCTGGAGCTCTCAAATTGCGTTCTAGTTTACTCTCACACCTATGCTACTCGCTAGAAGAGGCTTAGACAAACACTATGAAAACAGCACTGTCAGACTCAGAAGGTGGTGTTGACCTAAAATTGTAAATAAAACATCTTGAGCGCAGCTGACACACACACATACACACAAACTGTCAATCTTGGAAGCAGCTGGAAGCAGAAGACAGAGGGCCAGACAGAGTGTTAAGACTAACATTCATCACTAAATAAAGCCAGCTGAAAAAAGCACACTGCTGTTCACACACACACAGATGCACTGACCATCCTGCTGACTGAAGTGTTACAGTAAGAGCATGCTTACATTAGCGTCAAAGACTGCTCGTCAAAAGTTGGAGGAAAACACACACAAACACAGAGAGAGAAACACACACTAAAAGCAATCAATCCACCAGCGCATTCCTTTAATTAGCTAAATTGAGCAATACTATCCAGAACCTGTCAAGCTAAACAAATGATAGTTATTAGGTGTAGATGTAACTATCATAAATTGCCAATGAAACTAACCTATTTTACATGACACATGGGCACACCCTCTCTCTTTTCGGACTTCTATATCTCTGAAACAATACCCCAAGAGACTGGAGAAGATTCCTTCATACAAAACCAGGTACATTTATGCATACAATACATTGCATTTTACAGTATACCACACATTAAACTCCAACCTCTAGCATTACTGCTTTTAGAAGCCACAACATCCTAGTCTGAGACAACTAAAAAACTTTTTGTAATGGAATCCTAAACACCAGCAACATCTTACATTTGCCTGAGTGTCACAAATTCTACCTAAGAAGCAAAGAAACAGAAACTGTTTTTAAATAGTCAAGTGTCTGATAAGGCACATAGTGAGTGAGGAGCTCTCTAGACCTGTGTCGGAAAAGAACATGCCTTGACTTGTGTTTCCAAAATCGTGTTCCATTCTGCTCTTTCTCTCCCTCTAATTCCCTTCCTCCCTCCTTCTCTTTCACTCCCTTCATCTCTCCACCCATCTGGTGAGGTCAGTGTCGGCAGAATGTAATTAGCAGTAGTTACCTTGTAAACCATCTGCTTCGGCCTCATGGCAGAATCCTCAGGACTTGTGGAGAAGAACAAGCTACAGGAGCAATAGCAGATATGTTCCACTCACTGCCGAGGAGTCAGTCAGAGAGCCATAGAGGTGGACATTAAGTTAAGTTATTCACTGTGCTGCTCTTCAAATACCACAGATGATTTGGTCCCAACCGCTCCTTTTCTCTTCCTCTCTTGGTCTCTCCTTCCCTGTCTCTTTTGCTTTTTCTCTCTCTCTCACTCCACCATACACATACAGGCACCGGCACATGCTCAAGTGTTTCTCTGAACTCTGAACGCTTTTGTTCCAGTCAGTCTGGCCTTTGTGGGTGACTTCAGTGTGCCTGAGCGCCAGCCCAAATTCCTCCCACTGCACAGCTCATGGCCCACATGAGCCAAAATGAGGCTGACAGCCAGGACAGCCTCCCAGGGGCGGAGACATACAGACACACACACAAACATATATATACGCATATATACATATGCACATATACATACACATACATACACATTTAAATATATATACACATGCATGGGTATTGACACATTCATGCAGTAACTCTTTGTTGACACACACTACCTTTTTTATACACATAAACCCTTGGCACATAAAGGGAATCTATCTGTAAGGGAAGTATTTGTGTGTGTTACTGTATCTCCCCCTGTTGTTACCACAGCAGCAATAGGACAAGTGTTGTGACTGACAGGCAGCAAGTGATGCAGTGGCATGTGGGATGGCTCCAGAGGCACACAACCAGACAACAGACAGAGAAAGAGAGCAATGAATAGAGAGAAGGTGAGAGAAAAGATAAAGAAAAGTAGAAGCTATAGAAAAGTAATATTGCACAAAAACCTGAACAGCAAGAAAGTTAACTTGATCCAAGTGTTTATTTTTCATTCTGTATGTTTATATATTATTATGTTTATAAGTACCAAATAGATTCTCACACTTAGAGGTCACAGTCCTCCACATGTTTGAAGTGTGTGTATAATGAACCTCAGGAGGTTTACCAGAAGCTTCATTGCTATGATATCAGCCAATACAACTACACAGACTTAATATGTTCTTTCTGCAACTTTGAACTTCAATCAACTGAGAAGTGTGATGTACCATCAGTTAATCTTGAAACTGTCTAATCCTAACCTTCTTGGTGTATTTTCAGATGTACTCTAAGTGTTGTATCTGCCTTGAACTTAAGTACAGTAAATCTTTACCATCACTGGGATTCTCCAAATGCTTAATGCATAATTTCTAAGGCTTCATTGGATAGTTTGTAGTGAAATGTGACAAGAAAGGCAGAGGGAGAGAGAAGAAGACATGCAGCAAAAGGCCAACACCGGATAAAAACCCAGGCCACTGTGGTAAGGCCTAAGCCTACATGGTACATACACATATCCGTCGAACTACTAGGGTGCCCCCCCATCACTGGAATTCTAAATGAAATTCCATGTATATTGGGATCAATGAGTGTTGTTTGATACTGGCTTTTATTGAATCACCTTTTGAGGTTTTTGTTTAGTATCTTATATTACATTGTAACTTTAACTCTCCTGTTTCATCTAATTCTATAATATCTACATTTTTTGACTTTTTTAATAGCATTTACATGTATGTTTAATGTTGCTTTTAAATTTGGTCTTGATACCTTTTATGTTTTATGTAAAGCACTTTGTATTGCCTTGTTTAAAATGTGATATATTAAAAAAAAATCCCTTGCCTTACCAGGTCTTCTACTCCTTTATATCTTGACTATAAGAAATTAATTGAAAATAAAAAAGTAAATGCAAATGTAAATTGAACTCACCCACTCTCCCCTGACTTGTCTACTGTAGGACCTTTAGATGTACTCTCTGCTGGGCTCTCTGCTATGTTATCCTGCTGGCCAAGAGGAGTAGTAATTTCCTCTGTGGGGGTTTGGTACACAGCCTGGGGAGACTCCAGAAACTGGAGTGCTCTGTGGAAGGTGGAAAGAAAACCTTGTTATTCCATTACAGATGACACACATCTACCGAATGAAAGAATGCATGCGTGTGTGTGAGTGTAAAGTATTGCTGTTTTTTTTTGTTTCTATTGTGAACAGCTGGGATTTCTGAATAACAACAAGGCTCATTCTTGGTCAGAGTTGATGTCACAGTGATGTCATCCTGTGGATATAATAGTCTGTAGTTCTCCCATTGACCTTCCTTCTAATTCAACCAGTGTCATCTGACCCAAAGACCAGTCACTACAAAGTCAAGCTCTGTGCTTATGAGCTCATTCATATTCATTGTCACAATGCTATTTGCAATAGCTTCCATTACAACAAATCTGTTCTGAATATGATACATATAATACATAGAATCTGCCAAAACTATAAAACTTTGAATTCTGAGAATACAGTGACCTAAATGTGATAAAAAATAGTTCTAATACCAACCTTTTAATAAGCGTGGAAAATATGGTTAGTACAGAAACACTGTGTGTGTGTGTTTCTGTGCGTTTGCACACGTTTGTGTGTGTGTAGTTTGCACGTGTGTAGATACTGTTAATGCCCCTCACAATGTATGGCCTTTTAAAATCGCATGCCCCTTGTCTTCTGCTCTGTCATGCTCAATTCTGAACTTTTCCGTAACTATTGGCCTGTCACAGGTCATTATCAGGCCTTTTACATGATTTCACAGTTTGCTTCCAGGCCTAATATGTTATTAAGTTGTAATTTGTGAAAACGAGAAATAATATTAAATAAATAATTGTATTACTGCGAAATGATAGTAATCAAACGAAAACAAAATCCTAATAAGGACCATTAACACACACTATGTTATGGTGCAGGGTACCTGGTTGGCATGATTTTATCAGTCTTTTCTCTGTTCTGATGTTCAGTCTGAGAGTGGGCAACTGCATCACGGAGGGCTTTTACTAGCCAGTCAGTGTCTTTCTCAGCCTGTGGTGGGGCAGGAGCAGGGCAAAGTATTGGGATAGGTCCTGCATTTACAGAGATTGGCCCTGTTGGCTCTCCGACTTCCGCATTCTGAGGTAGCCCTTGTTCCTCCTTTTGCTCTTTGTCCTCTTTGGTCTCATTCTCCTTCTTTTCCTTTTTTATGTTGTCTAGCTCTGAATAAGGGCTTTTTTTAAGGGTTCCTGTTGCTGTGAGGCTTTGTGTGTCAGTTTCTTTCTTGTTGTTTTGAAGCACAGGAGTGTCACATACTACATCCTGACCTCTCTGCTGGATTCCACGACTGGATCCCAAAACCACATCAGAACAGGTCTCCTCTGCCATAGGCTCTTTGTTTACCAGAGACAGATTCATTGGAGTAATGGTGTTGCTGGTTATTTTTACAGGAAATTCCTGGATCTGGTCTGGCCTGGGTGAGGCCTCGATGCTAGACATCTGGTCATCCAAGCAGACTAGGCATTTCAGTGCTGTGCTTTCCTGTGTGTGTGATAAAGGTACAATAGGAGCTTTTGTGTTATTGGCTGGGGCCTCGCTTTCTCCATCTTGACCTTGACAAGCTGATGCTACCCCTGTTCTGAGAGCTTTGGCCCACTCCTCCACGTTTCTAACCTCCAATGCTATCAAGGCATTTTGTGTCTGAGGTTTTTTACTCATTAAATCCAGTTTGACCAATCTTGGCCCTACGCTATGATTTTCATCCAACCTCTGTATTTGATCTTTTTCAGGACAGTCTGTCTTTGTCTCTGTCTCTCTAACTGAGGTGACTCTCTTCATATCTGCACAGCTGTTTCCATCACTGTGGGTATATGAAGACATGCTAATACTTTGATCACATGATGTAATTGGTAACTCCACCTCCAACTTGTTATGCCCCTTCTCTCCTCCCGGACCTCTCTCTCCATCCTTGATACAGCTGTCGTCATTTCTGTCATCCATGTCTCCTGACTGACTCAAACTCCCATCAGGCCTCTCAGCCACTTGAGTTACCTCTGGCAACAGATTTTTGTTGTCATCTGAGGAGTCTCTGAATCCCAGTTGATGCTGTTCCTGTCCATGTTTCTGTTGCTGAGCAACCTGTGTGGAACTTGATTGGCTGTGAGCTAAACTTCGGTCTGGTTTAGGGTTGATGTCAGAGTCAGGCTCAGCTGTTGCTTGGACCGATGGGTACAGAGCCAGGCTGTGGTCTGACACAAAGGGAGGCACAACCTTAAACGCCTTTTCAACCCTCCCTCTGTCCTTACAGAACCCTACCCCACTGAGGTCAGGAGCAGATACGGACAAACACTGATCTTCTACAGTTTTCCATCCGCTTGTGTCATCCTTCTGTATGGCCACTCTTTGTACATCCTTCTGTCTTTGTTTTCGCTTTTGTTTCTTTTTCTTCTTTAAGTGTAGCTCTGTTTCCTCCCCAGCCTCCTTCTCAGTTCCATTATGCAGTTGAGTACAGGCTTGGTCTAGTTTTATTGTCTTGTGGTCTTCCTCACTACCATTTTTTCCCATCTCATAGAGTGTGATGTTTTTAATGTCTTCTTTAAGTTTTTCTTTCTGCAGTTCTCCTTGTTCATCTTCTGTGTTTTCACCAAAAGCCCGGCCAAGGGGCAGCTCAGACGTCAGAGGCGGGGTTACATTGATGACCTCATCTTTAATGGACACCTCACTCCTACAAGGTTGGACATCTGTGGCCTCTGGTCCAATGTTAGATGGCTGAATGTCATTATCAGAACCAGACATGAGACATGACATGAGTTTGACATGAGTGACATGAGTTTCATGAGACTGGTATAATATATCATGGAGTCCTCTCCCACTCTGTGGAGCTGTAATGTTGTACGCTGGGTTGGGGATATTCATATTTATAACAGAATCAAGAGACAATTTAGATAAGGGTTCCAATGTTTTTTCTCTGTCTTCCTTCATCTCTTTTTCTAGGATATTTTCATCCCTCACTGTCCTATCATTCACATCTTGTCTGGTTCTCACATCACTATCCTCCAGAGGTTGCGTTGATATTGATTCTTTTGTTGATGTTGTGGATGCTTGTGTCATTTTCCCACTCCCTTCAGGTCTGACTTCTTCAAAGCGTGGGATGGTGTCATGGCTGTCATGATGACTATTCTGTCCAGGATGTGAGACGCCCCGGTCATTGATGAATTCCCAATGAATCAACATGGGTCCCGGAAGCCTCAGGCACAGAGTAGATTCATTGTCAAGGGTTGGAATCTCTTGAACAGCAGCCTGAGATACAACAGGACCATCAGCAGGAACAAGAGATTCCTCCTTGCCCTCCATAGTCTCTGTGATAGGCCTGTCATGAATAACAGATTGATTTAATTGGTTAGAGAGCTGATCCAGCTTTGTCTGCAGGGAGATTTGCGAGGAGGTCATGGTCAATAATTTTTCAGGACTTGACTGTTGCTGGTCAGAGATGGGCCCCTTCTGCAATGCATGCTGAGAGTCTCTGTCAGACTCAGTAGTAATAAGCTGGTTTAGAGATGCTGCAGAAGAGGGAAGCTCTTGAAAATGAACCATTTCAGATTCTGGATCAATAGACAAGTTATTGGTTGAAGCTGTCTCCTGAAGTCTGTCAGGGTCCTCTGATTCTTTAAGATCTCCACCGGGAATCTGTAAAGGATCTGACCCATCTGACACACAGACTTTAGTCTCTTCCCGTTCTCTATCCACTTTATGTATACCATCCATTTTTCCTCCTTCATACACTCTTCTTCCTCCAGCCATCTGAATGCTTTTACAGACACTTTCTAAGTCTTTTTCAACATCTAGGTCTCCCTTCTCTGGAATGTCAGCTCCTTCACCTTGAGCTGTGAGCATTATGTTTCTGCTTGTAGTACTGAATCCACTTCTATGACTTTTCAACTGGGCTTTTTCAATTGTTTTATCTAAAAAAAATTCTGTGACATTTACTGGTGTCACATTCTCTGTATTGACCATTCTCTGCATGGTGTTGTGATCAATGGCAGACTGACCTCCATGTAGTTTCTCATGATCCTCATCTCCTGCAGCTTCTGTTTTGGCCTGCTGGGGGTCTGGGAGACTAGCTTCTGCTGCTTGCTCCCCAGCCAAGGCAGTCTGTGGAGGGGTATCAAGCTTCTTGAAACTAAGCGTCTCTTGGACGGTAAAACTAGCTTCAGTCACAGGATGCCGGAGGCTCTCATGTACAGATAATGGAGGAAGGGACGCACTGTTCGTCCCAGCTGGCAATGGTGAAGGAAAAATAAAGCCCTTGGTAGAAGAATCGTCATATTTGATGGATTCTGTCCAATGTACTCGTCTGCTGTCCCGAGTGGCCAGCTTAAATATTCCAACTGTAGCCATGGTGAGCTCCACACTGCTGCTGCTGTTCCTAGGCTGAGCCAAACTGAGCAGACCAGCCTCAGTTTCCGCAAGTCTGTCCACTGTGTTGCCAGTGGGCTGGAACGGATACACCTGGGCACTGGAGCTTCCCACGGCAGTTATGTTCTGGACTGTAGATCCCAGTGTTTGAGAAGGAACAGAAGGCAGACAAATTCCAGTGGGGCCCTGCTTCATCTCTGTAGTCCTGATGAAGGCTTGTCCAGATTCGTTTCCTTTTGCTATTTTTTCCTCTGAACTCAGGCTCTGTTTTAAAGTATCAAGCTCTGTTGTGTCTCCCTCTGTACGGATGCTGATGGAGTCATGTCCAGAATGAGCTGGGACCCTGTCTATGTCCAGGATGGACTGAGGCAGACAGACCACCTGAATAGAGGTACTGGCGCTAGAGATGAGCTTACTCCTGCACTGCAAATTCACTGGTGACTCGGCAGCATCCGGGGGCAGACATGTCTTTGCTGGGGATGACGTTCCTCTCACTGAGCCTGCCAACTGGTTGAATGAAATCTGCTCTCCAGCTACCCCACCACCTCTTTGCCCTCCCTCCTCCTTTCCTCCGCTTACTCCTCCTCTCCCTCCTCCTCCCTGTCCCCCTCTCTCCAATCCAGTAGCTTTGTTTTCCTGGCAATCAGATTTACTGGGTAGTCGAGGGGGAGAAGCGATGACATTTTCTGCTACCTGGAGTGATTCCCTCTCCTTGTCTATGTCACCGGCTGGAGAGAGAGCATTAGTAGTTGGGGAGGTAATGGTGAGCTCCCCAAGTCTCTCGTTCTGTTTTCTGCCCAGTGAGTTGTGAGGCATGTCTATTCTGTAGCTCTGCTCAGTCGCAGCTTGTAAGTCCTGGGCTGAAACTGAGAACACAGGTAAGCGTATTATCTCTGTGCCGACTAATGCAGGTTTGGCCTGGGGGAGGTTGGCCGGGGGGGGGGTCTCCTTCCCCTCTCCTGCAGAGCAACTGACACAATCGCCTAATCCCCCCAAACATGTATCTTCTAATGCTGAGTTGTTCTCTGCTGCCATTCCTGGAGCAGCTCTCCCCAATGAGTCGATTTGCTCGTCTTTCCCCTCTCCCTCACATTCTATCATTTCTGGCGTTGTGGGTGTTGTCAGTAGCAACGCAGAGGCAGCAGCAACTGCTGAAGCTTTTTCAAGGGCACTCTTCTCCACTTCTCCTGCCCAGGCTGGGTTGTGATATGTGTTTACGTAACTGCATGTAGGGGGTGTGATGTGCTGTGTTCCTACACTTGATCCCTTATCACTGCCCGAAGCAACATTTGGATTGAGCACATTGATTACTGTGCTTTGGACAGATACCAGTGTATTTTTAACATGACTGCTCTGGTGTGGGGATACAGGCCCTTGGGTCAAACTCCAAGGGTCATCTGACTGTTGGGGCACGGATTCCAAGTGAAGGTCTGGGCTGGGGACACGACAGCCCAAAAGGCTAGTAAGACGACCCTCCCCTTTCACTGAAGACGAGTCTGTTGCTGGGGCTAGAATAGGGTCATTTACTTGTGGGCTGTTACTGGGATGTCCCCAGAGGATCAGCTGTTCCTGTGAATTGGAGTCTTTATTCTTGCCTTGCCTCTCTGTCTTACTCTCTACCTGCGTGTTACTTTGTTTCTGTGATTTAATCTTTACTGCCTTTGACTTAGACACTCTGTCTTTCTCAGTTAGTTTTTCTGATTTAGTGTGACTGACATCAACTGCTGCCTTTGACTGTGAATTACTTTGTACCTCTTTTATATTATTTTCCTCTGTCAATGTATTTGACAGTATTGTATTTGGGTCCATTTCTTGACTGGTCTGTTCCTTTTTTTCAATCTTTAGCTCCTTCTGTTCAGCTGAATATGTGTACTTCTGTATTTCATGATGTATATCTGTAGTTGGCTTCTCAGGCTGTCTCTGTGTGGGTGTGTCCTTCTGTTCACGTATTTCTGTATCATTCAGAGGCTCATGTCTGTGCAGTCTTTCCTCCTCATGGATTTCTTCACTCTCTTTACCCTCTCCTTCTGCCCTTGTGTCTCCAACTTCAATACCCAGAATATAGTCCCTGAAACTAAACACAGAGATGTTTTCCTTCTCGCTCTTTCCGTTTGTTTTATTATTGCCATGGCTACCATTATAAAGGCCTGGCTGAAGCACCATTGGAGGAAGCAGGGATGACTTATCATCTTTGTTAACCAGCCTTTTACACCTAGCTCTGTTTTCCTGGTCCTTATGTCGGGGCAAGGCCAGGGGCGTGGCTGTGGCGTGCTCAGCCGGACTAGCATTATTGGTCATGGGGACAAGAGGTTCAGAGGAAAAGTGGGCTAGGGGAAGTCTTCCCAGTGAGGCCATCTGTTCCTCACATTCCTGAAAGGCCTCTTGGAGCTCCTTGTCTAGGAGAGTGGAGAAAGGCAGGGGTGGAGCACCTTCCCCGAATGTAGTAGAGATTTGCGGGGGAGGCCTGGAGTCGAGGGTGGGTGTGACAGTTGTCGGAAGGGAAGAAGAGTGACAGACAGGATGAGAGTCTGACATAGCCAGGAAGAATTGTTCACTCCACAATACAAAGGATTTCTAGTAGCATGCGAAGAGGGAGATACAAGTCAAAGATTTAATCCCCCTCCAGACACAATCTCAAACACATGCCTCCTTTCTGTACTCTGAGAAGTTTGGGGCGAGCAAAACGTTGTTATTTCACAACATTTCCAGGAATATATGAGTGTCTGTGTTTCTGTTTTTGTGGCTTGATTATCTGTAGAACGGGAAATTGTATGAAGTTGAAAAGGGGGCAGGGGGCAGGTCCACAAACAATACAAACAATGGTCCATCCATTTGTTTAGAACCCTATGGTTTAGCCCTTTTGTACAGGGATTTGATTTCCATTGCTTTGCTTGGCATCACCAAATGGACTTACTTGCTGGATATTTCAGTTGACTATTCACAAATATGTTTTTTGGGCATTCTCTCACTTACATGATCATCTTTGTATTCCCATTACATCGCCTATACCGCCACATGAGCAGGGCTGACTGCCAATGCCAGCACAAAAGTAAAGTTATACTCAGGTTCTTTCAAAGGGTTTTCTGAAATGCTGGCAAACTAACAGTAAGACAATATAAAGTGGATACATTATTTTCAGTATAGATCAGTGCATTTTCTTATTTCTTACTGATAATCCATGTGGATACACAATAATATCTCTAAAAGACCTCGGAAAAGGTTTTGCCTTTGAGCACAAACTCCAATTAAGTTCACACAGCATAACTGACCAACATAATCATCAACTGCATCATGGCCACAGGCATCACAGGCACTGCATTAGTCATCCATTATGAAACAGCTGCCACTTAGCATTCAGATACACGCCCTCCATAATCTGACAATGTTAGAGGGCATCAGCCACATTCTGTGTCTACATCAATGCATCACTACTACTCTGCTCTACACTGCAATACTGCTGAGTCACTGTGGAATCAGGCACTGGCTCTCTGCAGCAGGAGAACCACGCTATATCGCTCCCCACAGAATTATCACCTCAGCAATTGTACTTGCTGCAGAATTACTGCTGTTTTATGCCGTTTTTTCAACGCAAAGAAAACATAGGCTTGTCATTCACTTTAATTTTGTCTAAGCCATAATTTATGCACATCCGCAAGTAGAAAGCAAAACCTGCCTTAAATAATTAAAAATGAATTTGCATAATGCATAATCAATAATTTCCTTGACAACGCAACCTGGGCCCCAGGATAGAGGCACAGATTCTCGACCTGGGAGACCCAAACTGGATCAGCCTGTCCCTGCATGAATATGAGCCTGGCTCCTCCCTAAAAGGCATAAGGAGACCATAGCTGGTGTCTTTGACATGTTGCTGCCTGCTGTTCATGCCTGATGCTCCCTAGTACACTCCCTGCATTACAATCTGATCTACTCCTGTCATTTCAACATCTGAAGTGTCACTGTTTTTCTTACACTTCCTCTAGAAAAGGTACTGATAAAATGTATCATATCCAGTATTTCTTGTCCCTGTTTCCAAGTGCGGTTAGTAGAAGGACTCCATTAGGAACGCATTAACATCTGGAGTGTCACTGTGTTTCTTACACTTCCTCTAGAAAAGGTACTGATAAAATGTATCTTATCCTGTATTTCTTGTCCCTGTTTCCAAGTGCGGTTAGTAGAAGGACTCCATTAGGGAAGCATTGGGCAGCACTGGGGCAACACTTGCAGGTCAGTGCAGTGACATCATTATGGCAGCCCTAGCGTTGCAACCACAGCCCAAACAACACTTCAAACCATGAATCATTCTTCAGATAATTTACTTTAAAGTGTCTTTACACACATCCAAACTCTGAACACCACACACAACATGCTGCAATGTGATACCTCTTGTCTACAGAAACCAGTGGTGGTCTGTTTACTTCCATGTGGTGCTGGAGTCCAGTTAGCAGGTGGTTTACCTGATCATCCTTTATCTTATTTGAGCTATGAGGACTGCCAGCGCACACAAACACACACATAAATACACACACACACGCAAACAAACACACAAGAATTACACTTAAATGAGAATCATTCCATATTTTCTGAAAAAGCTCCCTTTCTTAATTGTCACACCACCTCAAAGCATTATTTGCTGTAGCCCTTGATGTTGTATAAGCTAAGTACAATCCTCCCATAAATTCCTGCAAAGCCTAGATATTCTCAAAGATAAACCACAGTGTGGTGAGACTACAAACCATATTTCAAAGAAAACCTAAACAGACTGAAGGTAGGCCTGAACTTGCTGCCTGGCCTCTACCTGAGGCTCCAGAGCTGGCTTTACCACAATCAGAGCTACCTGAAAATCTATCTAGGCTATCTAGGTGTGTTCATTGTTGAGGTACTAAAGTAAACATGATATTGCTGACTAGTAACACATTAATTACACTACATGTATTAATGTCTTAGTACACCACAATTAACATGCACAGTAAAAGACAGGGGACATTTGAATCTCCATAGATAACACTGGAAATGTATGTCAAATCACTTACATGTCTTAAGCATGTATTTGTACATTATAGAGACACTTGGGGTTTTTATTGCCAGTTGGATGAAAGTGTATATGTGTGAGTGTCTGTGTGGGTTCCAGTAAATGTTCCATAAACAAGACCTACCCGAGTGAGGTCTCCCAAATGTTAAATTCACTGCCGAAGTCTAAGTTGGGCAGCAGGTCATGAGGAAACTCCAGCTCCTCTTTATCTTCCTCCACAACCTTGTTTGGATCCCCCCAGGTCTCCTGGATGCGTTCTAGCGGGCCTCCCTGCTGTTGCTGCCGCTGTGAGGCAGGAGGTTCAGTCAGTACAGCTCCATTATCTGTTTGGTTGTCCTTCCTCTTTCCATTGTGGTTTATACTCTCAGCATGAACTTCAGTCTGGAGAGGAACAGACCAACATGGATTTCAACACACTTTGCATGACAGGCTACTGTTAATATACTTCTAAAATACAAACACACACACACACACCAAAACACAAAATTCCTCCCACCATGCTCTGCTGGGATCAGTCAGAGACTTGGCTCTGCTCATAACACTTAAACAAATACTCCACCCATGTGATGCAGAACTAGTCATACAACCTTTGAGGTAGATCATTTAACTGAGCCAGCAATCCTTATTATCTGTCAGTCTGGCATTTTTAATTACTCTACAACTAATATCAAACAACACGCCCTTAAAGCAGATGTCCAGTACATGGTGTCAATTTATACAGGCCTAACCTTAGCAAATCATGCATCCTTTTTAACATCAAAATGTTAAGCTTTACATATTTAGACAAAGGTAAGTACACCAGATCACTTTGTGAAGGTGGAGGATTGAAATATGCCCCTTAATGCCAGTCCCACTCCAGACATTCAAACTGGAACATCCATAAACTGAAAATCATATCTCAATGTATAGTTTGTCTTAATGCAATTGAGACAATGGTGGTCCATGGCACATCTTAACTCACTATAAAATCAGTATAGTACAATAACAAAATATTAATCATCACTGAAACTGACTCGATGGACTCGTACAAACACAGTCAAATCCACCAGGGCAGAGTTACTGCCCCGTGGGGGTCAGATGGCTAAGCGGTTAGGGAGTCGGGCTGTTAATCAGAAAGTTGCCAGTTCGATTCCCAGCCATGCCAAATGACGTTGTGTCACTTGCCTCGGGGAGAATGTCCCTGTACTTACTGTAAGTCGCTCTGGATAACAGCGTCTGCTAAATTACTTAATGTAAATGTAATGTACTGAAAAATGAAAGCTAAACCACAGTTAATTTGAAGAGTTGGGTACTACAGTAGGATAATCTTCCTCTGTCTTTAATGTTTTGTTGTAGGAAGCCTACAACAAAACATACATAGGATGTGTGTCACCAGGCTAAGTTCAGGCTAACAAGCTCAAGCTAACAACAACAGGACCATTAGTCACTCAGGTGAGTGTGATCCCTATTTCTCAGTTTCACACTGAGACCACATTAAAATGTCCTCCCTCTTTCAACACTGGACCTCTGTCATATGCAAACTTTTGGCATGTTTGTTTGTGTATGTGTGCGTGTGTCTGAGAGACTTGTATGTACTTCTGGTTTCCTGTGTCAGCTCTTAACTTTTCCAACCCACTGTCAGACCTGTTAAGGCAGAAGTTTATAGCATGGAACCATATCCTGCTACACACAGCAAAACATCTGAGATTTGAGTTTGAACCTGAGGTCTGGTTCAAACAACTTGTGACAAGACATCTGGTTTGTTTTGTTGGAATAGCTATAATGTGGTCAATCTGTTCATCACCACTACTTTAAAGTGTTGCAGCTTGAATCTCCTTTTCACCCTTTTGAAGTGCTCAGCCAGAAAAGCATACCCCCTTGACTCACTCAGTAAGTGAGCATGAACACGAGGCATTGTCTGCTGTTATAGTCAAACCCCCCAGTAACATGAACACAACAGCTTGCTGCAAGCAAGGGTTGTCGAGGAGCAACACTAGCTTACAAAAGTCACCAACAGTTCATACATCTTCTACTGTATTCTGCCATGTGCTAACTAAGGCCAAATTTCAAGACATTGCACAAAGTAGGGAATCTAAATACACAGAGAAATAAGCACACATACATGCAGCACACATGCCAACACACATGCACACACACACTAACAGACATGTAACTGTACCATCTCTTCCCTGACTTACCAAGAATTGTATCAGAGCCACTGAAGGTCACTCTCCAGAAAAAAATCTTCTCTGTCAGCTCTCTAACTCTCTGTCTCTTTCTGTACACCTATCTATCTCTATCTATCTAGCTATGTTCCCCTTTCTCTACTTCACTGAAGGAAGAATTTGTAGGTCTCCCTGTTATGATCTGCGACTAACCGACCGCACATACATCTTGCTACACACATTGCTGCTGCTCTATTCCTGCCTCAGCTAACCTCCTCCTCTCCTTGGTTGCTGGCCGCTCCACTGCGAGGTTTCCATGTCTCTTCTGGGCCACTGTACAGAGACTGCTGTGTGTGGTGGAGTTCAGAGAGGCTGCGAAGAGACAGACGCTGAGAAACACACTTGCGACTGACTGTATGTTTCTCACGGGGCCTGCTACAGGGAAGTGGTGTATAACACTCCCAGTCCCTCCACCATAAACTCTTTCTTCTTAACACTCACTCTCTGTCTCCTCCCCCTTTCCCTCCCTCTCCTTGGTGGTGTTTTCCTGCTGGGAAATTGAGGGCGGGACTCTGACAGTGCCACTGCAGGTGAATGCTGGGAATTGGGCCAAGGGTCAAATTCACACATTGACCCCAAAATAATTAATCGGGTTACATACTATGAGGCTCTTAGCTGGCACACAAACACACACACTCACACACAAACACAGAAGTACATACAGATACACACACCCATGCTGACCTCTACTGGACTTCCAAGAGCTGTAGTCTACAGCCCCTCCACAGCCCATCCTGAAAAGCTAATACACCTCATTAACCCTCCTCCACTCATGATAATGGGGACTAGCAATGTCCTCAGACTCATTACAATTCAATGATGTCAACCACTTGTAGCATTTGAGCACAGATGAACAAGAAACAAATGTTAGAAATAGATGTTAAGGCCACGTTTACACATAGCAGGGTATTTACAGAAACGAATATTTCTGCCCCTCCGTTTTCAAAAATAACGTCGTACACACAAGTACGTTTTCAAAAATGTTTCTGTTTACATTAGCCCGCATATGCGCCCCCGAGCGCCATCATAACTATGCCAAACCTGTAGGCGGCAGTGTAATGTTAAGGATAAAGCCATGCAAACCAATCCGAATTTTCTAAATCAACAACAACTACGAATAACACGATCGACTTCCTTCACCTTTCAGGAGCGAGGTTCATTTGTTTGAATGATTCACAAATGTGATGCACAAATGAATTTTGTGATTCAGAAATGTAACGCAATTCACAAATAAATGACCCCATTACGCTTGTTGTGTTGGACTGTTGTGCCGACAGCCGGCTGTGTTGAAGCTGAGAATGCCATTGGCTTCTTCAAGTCAGCCGGGCTGCAGGCGGCTGCAGGCGACGCCGGCGCTGCATGAAGTCGAACGCACCTATTACTATAAACAGGACGCTCACATGACGTGATGCTTTTTTAGTCCCAAACTGTGACGTTTGAGAACCTAAAACTCAGTTTAAGCTAGTGCACACGCAAACACAAAAACTGAGTTTTCAGAAATCTCAACTTTGGCCGGAGTTTTTTTGGTTTTTTTGAAATGATCGTTTTCCATGATAAAACCTCCGTTTTCGTGTAAATGAAAGGCCAAACCGCATGAAAATATATGCGTTTTTCTTCCGTGTAAACGGGGCTAACTAGTCCAAAAGCACAAATTGTTAATAACACTCAAATGCTGTATGTCTTGTAGCAAACCAGGGGAAACAGACCAGCCAATCTGGCACAGGGGGTGGGTCCATAGGCCCAGATTGGGGGAGGTGATTGAGGGAGTCGATCTGCCTGTTCAAGTGCTGCAGCCACTTGCACCTGGCACTGGTCACAACTGGAGCCCATCAGGGGGTCAGGGGAAGGCATTAAGGGAGCCAGCCCAAGGCTGCATGGGAGGAGAGTGCAGAACAAAGGACCAGAGAGGCAGCATTGCAGGAGTTTCGTTCAGGAAGGAGATGGAAAAAGGACTGACCTCTCGCTCTGCTCTAAACCCCCCACAGGACAACACCGCATGAAGGCTGACAGATAGTGGTGGGGGAAACGAAGCTTTCCAAAGCGACAAGCTATTTGAGACAATTGTCAAAAAAGTATTGCTTTTTCAAGGGTTTGATACATCTTCTCCATAGGGGCATCTGCTGGTCAGTTCATGGTATGGCGACTGTATCGAGAGATTGAAGGAATTGAGTGACGTCAAGTCCTCAAGACGTTAGTCTAACAATCATCATCAATTTGATAAATAAAGGTTATGTGATAAATGTTTCGATGTGCAAGTGTCAAAAATATTATCGTATATCTTGTATTATAAACAACGTAACGTCTTTGCTACTTTACATTCATAACATTTATTTCTAGGTTCTGATGATATTAACCACACTGACAGCCAGAGGTGTCAAGTAACGAAGTACAAATACTTCGTTACCTTACTTAAGTAGAAATTTTGAAAATCTATACTTTACTGAAGTAATTATTTTTCAGCCGACTTTCTACTTCTACTCCTTACATTTTCACGCAATTATCTGTACTTTCTACTCTTTACATTTTGAAAATAGCCTAATTACTCCAATTTCAGTTTGGCTTGTTTTCATTCCGGCTTGTCCTTAAAAACACACACAAAGAAAAATTATCCAGAAAAATTGCGCCATCCGTATAGAGTGACTTTGATTGTGGTTGGATGAGAAGTATAAACATACCATTCCGACACCCTTATTGGTTTATACGTGATGCATCACTAGCCTGGCTCTGCCCTCCTACGTACTTCCGCTCAATTTGAATTTTGCTTCAGTACTAGGTCTGGGAGCTAGGCTCCGAAGTCGGTTTTCAGAAACACATTTTTTATAGGTCCAATCAGCGAACAGAGGGAGTGGCTGAGAACGATGACGTTAATGTCGTGCACTAGTTTGAGTAGTTCAGTTATGGCGGTGGAGAAAGATGTGAGCGAAGTTATTCTGCGGTTGTGGCAATGCTGCCGAATATCCATAAGTTAAAGCCGGAGCAAGAACATTCCTTGCTGAGTTTTGTAGGTGGCCATGATGTTGTAGCCCTCCTCCCCACGGGGTTCGGGAAAAGTTTGATTTTCCAGCTACGGCAGCTAGCTCCGTTAGAGTAGTGGTGAAAGAGTTGGCTAAGACGAACGCTTGCGATTGGTTATGGCAGAACAGAGTGGCTCTGGGCAGATCCAATAGTTTTAAACTTCAACAGAGGACCCGCCTTCAAGGAAGTTAACGTTTGTCAATGGGGCGATCCCAGACCCTCTGTACAAATGAAATGTACGAGGGTCTGGTTAGGACCAGGCTAATGCATCACCTGCACATGACACAAATCACGTCAAACTCCAGCAAGGAAATAGCAGACGTATGTAGCGTATGAAGATGTCCGCGGCAGAGACTCAAGAGAACTTGAGCAAAATGTCCTAACCAAGCACCAGCGAGGAGGTTGGTAGCTAGGAAGATTAGCCAAAGCTTCTACATCCCTGGCCATACCTATAAGAATTTGTATGCAAAAACAACTCCTTTCGAATGCGCTGCGAGCTCTGCGCACCCAAGTAGGCTACCACGAGCTAATGGCTTTCACAAACTCGCCGTCTAATTTGAATAAAGGCTATTGATAACATGCCTATGAAGTTTGACTTTTTGCACCATTACAATACTTATAGGCAACTAGTTAGTCATCATATCTTCCGCTCCGTGAAACACATGTTAATGCTAAGTAGTAGGCTACACAAAAATGGTAGGCTACTAAAATGCGTTCATTTTCAATGGGCATAAACAGGTGCAGCCCACATTTTTCATCAATAACATTTCAATATAACAAGTCATTATGGCCTTTGGAAAAAAATATGTTTGGGGGGAGGTGGATTATAGACCGTGCATTATAGACCCCTGTGCCTAAGCCTTTGTCCTTAATGGAATTTTTTCTCCGTACATTACTACTTTTACTTTTATACTTTAAGTAGTTTTGAAACCAGTACTTTTATACTTTTACTTGAGTAAAAAGCTTGAATTGATACTTCAACTGTGACGTCTGTACATGTCCGCTGCTCCTTTAGAGGGCGATGTAGATCCTAGGACACACCCTTCACCTTTCACCTGTCACTGACTTCCTATTTAAGGACAGGAAGGCCCTCCTCATTCACTCCGTCATGGTTTTTCGCGAACACGTGAACCGAGGTTGGTGAGATCATTGTTTCATTGTGAGCTTTTTGGAATATACCTTTTTGTTGTGAATATTTGGACTATACTGACTGCTCCGCACTGTGAAATTCACAGTAGCCGGAAACGAACTTTCCTTTGTTTTTCTGGTTTCCTGTTTGGATTAAATTTTGTTGGATACATTGCCCGCTCTGTTCCAAGGAGAACTCGGCTTCAATAAACTTGTTTGAACCCTATGCCTGCGTCCCCACCACTCTCCCTACGTAAGGCGACAAGTTCATAACTGCACAGCTGATAAGGCGATGTTAGCATGTATTAGCATGTGTAACGTTGGCCACACAAAAGTACTACAACACTTTTGAAAGAAAAAAAAGTGTATTATGCTTATTTAAAGTATTTTTGGAGCTGGCGTTTGTGCTTTTAGGCTTGGCATCTTCCTGGTTGTCATGGAGATGACGTTAGTAGCCCCGTTTGTGTGGCTGCTTAAAATTGAAATGTTTGGCTCGCTCCCTTTCATTAACCTATTGGTTGCGACCAATCATGAACCAAAAAAAGCTCAATGGCATTGCTGTGTACCATATTCACCAAGACAAACTTGACAAACTGGACAGACAGCTTAGCAATATCTTCAGGGAAATGAAAGGAGAGATTTTTTGGGGACCTATTGAGTCTGCTTCTATAGGGTAAATTTGTTTGGCTGCAGAATTCTTTTTCTTTTTTTTTTTTCTTTTTTAAGATCAATTTTGTTTATCATTGGGGGGAAAATGACAAAGAAAAAACATACTTGCAGAGGGAATTCCAAATATGTAATTTAAAGTGTAAATGTATTTTCAAATTTCATGCTATGTAGGCTATACTTATCTGAATTTATGTAAATCTATTGTTTTTATACCATACACATTGTTATATTTGTAATAATTTACATCCTGTTGAGATCAGCATGTTTAGATAAAACATTTGCAGAGGGCATGAAGTTTTGGTGCGTGATTGACATACTAATGTAATATATATTTATATTAGTGCTGTCAGTTTAACGCGTTATTAACGGCGTTAACGCAAACCCAAATTAACGGCGTAAATGTTTTTAATCGCGCGAGTAACGCTCTTTTTGGCCAAGCAAACTTTGTAGTTTTTTTCACATGCTGTCGCAACAACTACCGACGTTAGAAAAACACCGAATCTAGCTAGACCGGAAACAAAACAACAGGCACGCCACACACACTTGTTTGGCTTGCGAGCCAGCAAAAGAGTAGTAGCAGAGCCCGTATATATATATATATATATATATATATATATATACACACACACACACACACAGTTGGAATCATTTGCTGACAGCTTGGTCCCCCACAGTTCAAAAATTCCATCTGCACCTTCTGAGCACCTTCTGAGCTTGCCAAATAGCCACTGCAGCACGCACACAGAAGTCCAGGTCTCAGACTCGGCACATGTCAGAATTGAGGTAGGCTAAGAAGCATTATAAAACTAAAGATAGTTTCTAAATGATAGGCCTACCGATAATCTTATCTACTAAAGCATAAAACAATATTACATGAAGCTCAAAAAAATAGTATTTGCTCTCAAATTTATGCAAAAAAAGTGCCTTCCATTAGGTATTGATGTCCTTGCCAAATCTGATATCAAACTTGTGTCCCTGAACTGTTGTATAGTGAGTTAAGCAAGGGGAGTTTCTATAGCCTAGTAGTGCATTGTGCGCAACAAGCTTGAAAGAAAAAAAAGAGATATGAACAAGGGTTTGTCACACAACCTTTATTTATCAAATTGATGACAATTGTGAGACTAACGTCTCAAGGACTTGACGTCACTCGATTCCAGGGGCGGCGCCAGAATTTGTTTAATGCAGGTGCTGAGAGGGTGCTAGATAAATTGAGAGGGGAGCTGCGCAATTATATATATATATATTTATATTTATTAAATATATATATATTTATATTTATTAAATATATATATAAATCATATTTATTTATTTATTTATTAAATAAAAACTATCAGGGCCGGAGTGGAACCATTTTAAGCCTGGGAGTTTCAAACCGGCCCAGCCCCACCAGGGGCCGAGCCATAGGCTACATTGAATATTTGGGGTTTAACTCAAACCTAAGACCTCGTCAAGGTTTTGATGTGACGTGAAATCTGAACTTCACATTAATGCAAGGACTCATGGCGCGCGAGCGAAGTTTTTTGCATACATTTCAGTGAAAAATATTTTTTTTAGCTTTATGTAGCCTATAATGAACATTGCGTTGGACTCATATTTTCCGCAAATTACAATCCAAATGTTTACCTGAAATATTCAGGGCTTTTGGGAAAACATTTTTCCCACCCTTGCAGGAACCGAGATTATGAAGTGACAGATCTTTCTTTTTTTACCTTTTCAGTTCCTCCTGGCATATTTTTCCCTTCCATTTTATTCTTCTCTTATCAGCTTAATCTAGCTAACTCCCTCCACAATAATAAATGATGGTTTATTGTCTCCATGGCAAACACTTGGTACACGCAGTTCTGTTTGAGAAAGAGAGCATGCGCGACAACTGAAAACGGCAGTTTTAAATGCACGGCCTGATCATGCGCTTATTTAGATTAAAACCTAGTGTATCCTATTAGCTTACTTATCAGTCACACAGTAACATAACAAACTTAACACAGATACTTTTATTTGGTGTGTGAAAAAAACAAAGAGAAAGCAGGTGATTTTATAAGCGGGCAGAGCGGCCCTCTGTGAATTCTCCAGATTCTCCCGATGGCCTGAAAACTATGAATAAAGAAGCAATATTTTTGGGGGTGCTATCGGGGTGCTTTGGTCTTTCTTGGGGGTGCTGAATCACCTGCTAGCCCCTCCCTAGCCGCCCATACTCGATTTCTTCAATCTCTCAATACAGTCGCCATACCATGAACTGACCAGCAGATGTCCCTATGGAGAAGAGGTATCAAACGCTTCAAAAAAGCGATACTTTTTTAACACAATTGTTTCAAATAGTTTGTTGCTTTTGTTGAAAAGGGTGCCTGCCCCTTTAAAGTCCATATGGCAGGTTAACCACCACTGTTGATTAATGGGTACTTAAAGCACTCAAGATATGTATATTATTCAAGAAATCTCAAAATGGTGTCTCAAAATGGTGTTTAAGACCAATTTTTGACGTTTTTTGTGTTAGCATTAGCATATTAGCGCAATTTGGCGATTACGTCACGTTGGGGAGTCGTTGAGGAGAGTAGCCTCAGTCTAGTACTAGAACTATGGCGATCTACTGGGATGAAGAAGAGGTGGCAAGAACGACTAATGTATATGATGGCCCGCAGCCGTATAATTTTGAACCAAGTTGACCTTATGGCCGTCAAAGCCAATTAAATGGATTGTTCATTGTACCGAGGAGAATGAGTGGAGAGTTGATAAAGTGTCCTGGTGAGTTGCTATCATTTAGCAACACAGCAACGACACCTGGAGCTCGTCTATGAACAGCAGTGCACATATACTATTTATTTTGACTGTCAGTGAATAGCACCGAGTGGAAGTCAACGTTTTCTTTATATCTAGTGATCATTCAGGGCCTGACATTAACTTTTTGAGGCACTACACTAAGTAGCCTACATAAGTTCCACTTTTTCATGCACAGGTCACATCCGGGTAAAGATTGTACCTTTGACCAACGAAGATGAGCTGTTATAATATACAAATGATAACAATTGAGGTGTTATAAAAATCATGTTTATTACATTAAACATTTACACAATTTCTGCAGAATAAACACGTTCTGTTACGTACTGTATTGCATCTTCGTCCCAATATCTCTAGCTACAGACCGTGCAGCTAATTTGATGCCTAACACTTGAACGGGGGCTTATTACTTGAAAGAAGAATTATTTACTGCGTCTTCTCAGTTACATTATATGTGCTTTGAAATACTGTGACTTGCTAAAGTAGGCAAATGGCTAGAACATAACATTTTATAATAATTTCAGTCAATCAAACAGCTGCAAGACCCAGTGAAATGTTAGAATCAATGTCTATAGCATCGCTAAAGAGGAGAGATGGTATAAGTTCTGGGGAAATTGTAGTGTGTGCTTGCTTGCGTCGGTTGCAAATGGGTCAGTTTATTATGAAGCAAGCCGAACCCCCTTTGATACATACAAGCTATTCTAACAACGTTGTCACCGGCAGTATTTTTCAGATGGAATCGCGATTCAAACAGTGTACCAACTACTAACTGAAAATATGCCCGCAAACAATTTATTTAGGGGGAAATGGCAAATTCAAAAGAGGTTTGCTGGAAGCGATCATTATCAGTAAATAAGCCAAAAGCGACCATTTCTGTCGGTCTCAGTCGAGCAAGCTAGCCTAGCTGCTGTTGCTAGCCAAACTTCACTGAATGTGCTGGAAATGAAAACGTTTCTTTTGACAGAAAAGCCTGTGGCATTGAAGACAGTGACACACCACACTAGCTTGAGTTTAAATACATTATTTAATGTGACATTACTTACTGTACATGCAAGTCTTGAATTTCTTAAATGTATGATGCTGCCACTACAAGGCAAGATACAATACTACCATTGTAGAACTACTTCTACAGAGAGAACTGCCACTCTCGGGAAACTTCCGGGTTCTGAACTGGTTGAAATTCCATGTGAGGGCGCTAACGAGCGAGTGCAGAATGAATGGAGGTCTATGGAGCGCTACCCCTCAAAATCCACTTTTCTCAGGATATAATTTTTTGTCCAGAAATTTGAATTCTGAATTCGAAAGGGGAGGCCAAAAAAATACACACTGCCGGGTTTTAGATTTTTTGAAAGTTGCCTTTCTGTTCTAAAAAGCTTTTGAAAATGTCATTGACGTCATACACATCGTACGACCCGAGCTACTGCTTGACGGCAAGCTCTGTTCACTTACTTTTTTCTCTCAGGGCATCGACAACACAGCTGACAGGTTAGGGTCTCCCTGTCGATACACATGCTTGAAAGAGTTTTGGCTTGCTAATGTTGTTGCTAATGTTGCTAATGCTCCGACATTCTGATTCCGCTTCGGATGCCATCAAGCGGGAGCTCTGGTCGTATCAGTCCTTTACTAACCAATCAGCATTCAGTAGCAGAATGCTAGCGTGTTATGGGCAACAACGACTCACCATGTAAGAAATCAAAAGGACATAAGTACTCGTTCATTAAATTTTCGACCTATAATCCATGTTGAACATGCACAAACTACAATCAAATCGGAGATTTTTCAACGACAATCAGGCGAAAGAGACAAATTTAGCCGTTTAGCTCCATAGACTCCCATTCAACATTCACTCGCTCGCGATCACCCCCAGTGGAACTCTGGTGGAACTGCAGCCAAATTCGGTACAATGGGGTTTAATAGGGAGTGGCAAGGCTCTCCTTAAACAGGCTCTGTTACTGAGCAACAGTCTATCCCGCCTAGCACATCCAAGAAAGTCGTATCTACTGCGTTGTCTCAGTTACACTATCAGGGCTTGTAAACACTGTGACTTGCTAAACAAACAGCTGCAAGAACCAGTGAAATGTTATATACTGCCACTGCTAGCAAACTAACGTTAGCTAGCATCGCTAACGACATTGGCTAACTCAACTTCGGTAGGCTATCCTCAGTCTTTGCAAGTTGGCCAGTGCAAGTAACATAGCTTTTTTACTTGTCCAGTGGGGCAAGTACATTTCTCTTCCACTTGCCCTACAAAAAAATCCACTTAGTTACCTCTAGTAGTACTAGTAGTACAGCAGAAGACATCATGCTAGCTATGGGCTAGCTATTTTTTTTACTTGCCAGTCCCACCTGTAAAATCCCCCCAAGATCATCGCTAATTAAATATTTACCCCAACGTTGTAAACACATTTCAGAGATGTCCCAAGTTTTGATGGTACTAGCAGAGCCCATATGAGACATTCTCTGGTACTAGCCTAGTAGTGTTTATTTCCAATGGATTTCAATGGTCTTAAAGCAGACATTTGTCTGTTGTCTCCCCAACGTGACGTCATGCAATGCATTGTGGGGGAAAGAAGAATCATTGCAAAAAGTTGCAACTTTTTTGTATTATATTACGTTTTGTGACACCCAACAACATGAAATACAATGGATAACAGTTTAAATGTTTATTACCAACAACCAAATAGCGCAAATTCGTTGGAAAAATCAACCTGCCACATGGCCTTTAAGAAGGACTGCGCGAGCGTTCACCTAGATTAGTGACGGTTATTTTACTAGAGACTGCAATAAGTCAGAAAGAGTTTGACAGGATTTTAGAGCTGTTAAGTTTAAGTTAGTTAGTAGGATACGTTGAATCGTGTGCGTCCACCCAAATGTAAGTTGTCTCTGTGTTGTCCATTTATCAAAACGTGTTAGCCTATGTAAAGTAAATTGTATGGAATGTATGGTTTACAGTTCAATGCTAGCCTACTAACGGAGCTTAGCGCTGTTTAGTGTCGGTTTAGAACGTGCATATTTTATTCTGCATTACTTATATATCTATGTTTGTATTTTCTGAAACCACACACACACACCCACATACTGAATATTCTGAGAGAAACTACTATCCCAGCTCCAATCCTGTCAGTTGATAAATAAAGAATACATTTCTGGATACAACGTCTGATCACTGGAATCTTGCATGACCACACAAAGTTCTGACCGGACTCCCCACAGTGTTTTGAACTAATCCAACCACCAGAGAGTATACTATTTTTAAGGCTTTGTTTCCCCCATCACATGCCTAGAACATCTAGCCTGACGTTGTCATACTCATAATTCTAGTCAGAATATGAGTCTGAAAACTCTCCGTTAGGCTGTGACTACGGGACGTGTTTCAACCGAACTCGTAAAACAAATGCCTCTTCGCTCAATTGGATAGACCTACAACCAATCAGAGCAACGTAATATGTTGTTTGTTGAAAACAAATTCAACCAACCCAAGGAATCTTTCGTGAAGTTGTTGATTACGTTACTGTTGATCATCTGTCCATCATCGTATAAAGCCCGCCCTGGTAATTTCATTGGTCCGTCCCGATCCTGGTTTTATGTAGTTGTTCCCAATACGAGACCCTCCAGGGGGGTGTTCCATCAACTAGGGATGGGCGTGGTTAATCGAATATCCGGATATCCTAAAGTAAGTTGGTATTCGAATACTTTTTTCGAATACTTATGAGCGTAGTTTAATAAAAAAAAATTTTTTAATTAAAAATCGTTGTGTTGTAAATTCTAATAGTTGTGACATTAGAAATGATGAAAACCATCAAAAAAGGTAGGCTACGCCTGCGTTCTGCTGCGAGTCTCCTTTCATTTCATTTGGCGCTACAAGAAGCATTGTGTCCTGGCTAAGCAGTAGGCTACCTCGCAGCAACCTCAGTTCATGCAGTTTTTTCTACGCCAGCCTGCTCGTAAATCGACTCCGTACTGGCCTCTCCCCTGAGCATGTTTACGTGCTCATTTTCCTGAATAAAAATGCGTATGGCTAATTCAGTTGTGGTTTATTTATTTTCTTACCAGTAGCCATGTAGAGCTAGCGTAATCCGCTGTTTATGTTTGCATTGTGTGGTGGCGCACCATATCCTATAGGATTTCGGTTCCAAGTTAATATCCAAGTTAATATGCAATATATTACTCCATGTGTGTCTTTCGTTTTTATCGAGGATAGCCTTCCCAATGTGTTTAATTTAGTCCAATGTAGCCTACTTTTTATTTCACATAATAATAGGCTATCGCTTTTCCGCCAAATTAAGAGCTCACGTCTGAAGACGCAGCGTTTTTTCAAGTTCATTGTCTTTTCATCATGTTAATAAATTGATCTTTCATTTGTTTTCTTTATTCAACCCTTATTTAATCTAATAGCTGAACAGTCCCAATTATTGCCAGAATGTGTGGTGGTTCATGTGTTTACTGTATGCTTTGCGTCACGGCAGGCTAATTAACGGAACCACATTAACAAAAATAGATTATCCGGATATTCGAAAATAATTTCGGATACTATTCGAATAGTGAAATCAGTTCAAATCTCCATCCCTACCATCAACGTCGATTAAGGGCAAGCGAGACTTATTTCGCCAAGTCTCACTTACTTTAGCGAGAGTTCCGTTCCATTAAGGTGGATTATTCTAGTTCGAGCTACGTAACCAAGGATCGGGACTAGCCTGATCCGTGTCAGGCTAAAAGTCAAGCTAAACTAAAATGTGTGGCAAATAATTTCAAACAGGCGGAAACAGAATATCAAAAGACAGTTCCGTCGAGTAAATTCCTGCCTCAAAGCACTTTAGTCCGTGTTCGGGAACGTAAATTCAGACTTTTTGAAGTGCAGACATGAATGATTCGCGTGTTTAGGCCTACTTCATCTCCCAAAAATATATTAATTTAAATTAACAAGTTAATAAATAATGTCACTTTATCTGTTGGTTAATTGACATAAAATAAGGCCTTAGAAACTAAGCAGAGTCTCAAGACAAGTTACAATCAATTATGGCGTATCCGTTCTTTGACAAGCCTGTGGTGGATGAAGGTGCTCAGAGTAGACAAAGAGCGTTTATCCCACCAGCCCCAAGGGTCTTCAGAGACAGAAGTAATGCTTCCCTGACCAGTATCTGTGGAAGAAGTATAGGTTCAGCAGGCCCAGCATAGTTTATCTAGATATATTTAATTGTCATTCTTAAATAAAATAAAACATATATATATATATATATATATGTTAAGTAGATTTGGTAGGTCTACAATATACGCATTTTAACGGTCGTAATTGTTTGAAAAGTTGTCTCCCTTGCCATGTTAATTGCGGCAACATTGCCCTTTTTGGGGACAACTCCAAGAAAACTCAAAAACTCAACGCTGCTGAAACAACACCTTCACGCTTTGCTTTTTGCGACACAACTCCTCTTTTCGACGATCGCCTGATCTGGGCTGCAGAGTCTAAGCTTATTGAGGTCTAGCTTTAATTAGCGTTGCCTGTTAGTGGAACGGAACGTTAGTGGAACGGCTTCAGGCTTAAGTCTAAGTTGACGTTTACCCAAGTGAGACTTATTCGTGTTAGCGCGACTTGCGTTAGCGACGTTGATGGAACACCCCCCTGACCTAACTTCCCGACCAAATGTTTTTGTGGGCGGGGAGAAGTTGGGCTGGCAGCCAGGCTATCCGCCTTATTCTCAGGGGGTCTACTGTAGAAATGATTATGGGTGCAACTTCCGGTGAGTAGCAGAAGTTGCGGTTTGCTATACGTTAGTCCCAGCCAGCCGTCAACAGTGATTCTTTCGAAAGTAATTTCAACTGTAATTTAACTAAAACTGGTTTGTTTTTAAACACTTGTTGTCATTTGATTGTTATTATCATTGTTATAAAATTTCATTGCGGAGCTCTGGTAGGCTACCTGTTGCGCTGTTTGCGGCTTTACTAGCTAACAACCAGATTTAGCTAAATCGGTGGCTTCAACGACAGTGTGTTGAACACACACCCACAACAAAAAGGGATTTCTGGTGACAAACGGTACAGTTTCCTTTGCCTGCCGACAGATGAGGACTACAAAAGAATGTAGCTGAAAAACCTAGCCTCGAAGAGACCACCCAAAACACTATCGTATGTGTACTCATTTCATTTTGTGGACAAAAAGCCGACAGAGAAAATCTGCATCCTACTTTGTGTTTAGGCTACAAAAGACCTCCACAGATTTAGTTGCAGTACTGTCAGGAAAGGTGGGATGCAATTATTCATATATGAATTTGTGTGTGTTGGTAGTGTGCTGGTCCAGCTACACATGAGCACCCAGCCGTTTCTATTTCACCTGACGATGAAACTAAAACCCAGGGCCGGTGATTTTTGAGGCTCTGACTCGGCGTCTGCTTTAAGGTAGATAAGGTTGTGTCCCACCTCCTTTATTAAAACGCGACCAACTTTATTGCTGTGGAGGTACCTAGCTACTGATAAGACTCAGAGCTTTTCAGGTTATTTATCGCTTCACCGTCCATTGCAACACAGTTAATAAAGTAGCTAAATATGCTATTGTACGTTATTTGAGGCCACTTTTTCAGGTCGGCCTCCCATCCCTCGATAGTAGAAGGCAAAGGTATGATCAAACTGTCCCGATTCTGGTGTAACAGGCTGTGTTCCCACATGTTTTATTTTGCATCAGAATTAGCTTACCGCAATGACTGTTTATGAGCGTTACCATGACAATCGCCTGCTCCGGAAGTCGCGCCAATAATTCAGGAAATGGATCTTGGGAGCTAGGAATAAGGTGGATATAACATCTGATTAGAGTTAGGAACTAGGGCTGTCACGATAACTACTTTTTCTTGTACGATATATTGCACAAAAATTAATTGCGATAAACGATATTATTGCACACGCGTCAATACCCCCCCCCCCCCCCCCCCTCGGCGAGCTTTCATGGCTGTTTGCGCATCTATGTCGCTTCACTCCATCATCCCTTATTGTTTACAACGTTAACAGGGCTACTTGGTTGGTGTTGCCCTTTCAGCTTGAGATATACAAGGTGTGGCGTGAGAGTGTGTGAAATGGTTGAAATGCCTGTGTCTCACAGCCAATGCGTGAGAGTTGGCAGCCCTGTGTTTGTCAAAGGTTTGCAGCATATTTGTAAATGCTGTTTGTTTTTTTACCGTGTTTAATGGCTGCATCTCTTTGGCTATATAGCGAGTTACGCTATCCGTGAGTGTGCGCCATTTCGCGCTGTCACGTTTATATTTGCACTGTCGGGAAAAGGCATCTGTAACAGAACTGTATGGAAGACCCCTTTCCAGCTCCAGCTGCAGTTGTTGTTCACAGGTTCAAAAAATGGGTCAGATAAAAAGTTATGTATTGCTAGGTGAGATGTCAGGTTAGCCAGTTGCCTCTTTTCGTTTCACTTAAACAAAGTTGACATACCGGCTCATTTGGCTCTCATCTCATTTGGCTTGAAGACAAAATGTTCCCACACCGGAGCTGAAGATTGCGGCTTTGAAACCAAGTCAATTTTTACTTGTTCTCCCTAACTAGCTGTAGATGTCACGTAACAAAACACTTTATAACACAGTGAGTTCACGCCTTCACCTGTCGGGGTCTGCTCTGTGTGTGGAGACGCTAGTCCCGCCTAAGCTTTCGACACAGACAGCAGACAAGATGACTGAGGCAGCGGGATCGACTAAAATGTTGGTGACATTCGTTCTTATGTAAAATGTAATATAATCATTATTTATTATTATAAAAATGATCAGTTGCAATATATCGCGGCACCAAAAATTATTGCGCTCATTTCCATATACCATGCGATAAGTCAATATATTGACTATCGCGACAGGCCTATTAGGAACAATGAATTGCAGATTAAGGGGCCCCCGATCGTCCAGCTAGCTCTCAACGCTCGGCAGGAATTGCAGGTCCACTCACTAAAAACAAACTTGACCCTCTCACTGCACATATTGTATAATAAATATGATGTTTTGAATGCAATTGGTTGCCTTGTATATTCTGTTCTATTTACCAAACTCCTTGTCTTAAATTGAGCAGTTGCTGGCTGGTGTGATTGCTATCTAGATTAGATTCAACTTGCATCAAGTACAGTACTAGCCTACAAATGTAAATGTTGTTAAGATAGTCAATTGTAAGTGCTGATGAATAATAAAACGTGTTTAACAAGTCCTATTTCAGGGGTTAATATTAAGGCTTTTCCAGGACAAGTGGATTCATTTGTAGGGAAAGTGGAAGAGAAATGTAGGCTACTTGTCCCGCTGGACAAGTTAAACCTCAAACTAAATAAAATACCATGTTACTTAACGTTAGGTGCCACTCTTAGGCTACGTCTATTTAACCGATTTTAAAGTAGCTAGCTAGCTTTTTCCCTCTGTTTCGGTGAAGTTGATTTAAATCTCGGTGAATTCTGCAGCAAAAAGGTCAAGGAGAGGACAGCCTTTAAGAGAGAAAGCAATTACCCATTGATCTGTCGCATCCGAATTTTGATTTGGGTCACGAAAGTCTTGAAATTTGAGTGAGAATGCGTCGCCCGCATAGTCTTTGGCGGCAGCCATGTCTTGGTCCCCCGCAGTGTGCGAAATACGGGTGTCCGGCTCCCCCCCCCCGATAAACCCATGAGCCCCCTGAAAGCCTTAAAAGCAAAAATTTGAAGGGGGTCTCAATTTTATTTTATAAATATTGTCACTAATGGTCACTAAAATGTTTTTAAGATCACCATGTCCAGTACTCAGAATTCAAAACGTTAATTCACCATTTTTTTGGCCAATGACCCGTCAACTAGCCAGCCAGCTAGTTGACGGGTATTTCGCACACTGGTCCCCCGTTAAACTGTTTTGAAGTTAGCCTCAGTCAGACTCGGGTCACTCACAGGTAGTGAGTGTGTTCACAATGTTGTATATTTCACTCCATTCTACACCAAAAAACGTCAGGGAGGACTGCTTTTTGTAGATACGAGCCTGAAGATAGCCAGAATCTTGGATTTCTTTAACCGAGCCCGTTTCATTCGTCCTGAGAAAGCAACTTCCGTTAGCCAGGCTATTCGAAAACCATTAAGCGTGTCGCAACTCTCTTTTTATATGGCTCTCAGTACCTTTCGAAAGGTCGATACCACTTTGTGTGCACGGCTTTGAGCGTAACATCACTACTGACAGACCCCAGATGGGAAGAATCCAGAGTTAAAGTTTGTCCCACTACCCTTTTCCTGGCATAAGTTATTAATGGACACTTTATGTTAAAGCTAACTGTCTCTGAGTCTCCCATTGTCATTGTGAATCTGGCTTTCAAGTCCCCTGGGTTGCTACATTCTCCGCTGTACCCTCCACAAATTGTTTTGGAACTCCTGAGGTGGAAACAGTACCACATATTCAATAGTATCCTCTTGTGGTTGAAACAGGGAATGGTCACCTATGTAAAGAAGATACATCTATTTGGCTATTACTATCTAAAATGGTAAAGCTCTGCAAAATGTGAACATAGACTTGTGGATTTTGGAGGAAAGCCAATAGCGTTGAAAACCAGTTCAATAATAACAACAGTCCTGTACACATAATCTATAGAGCATGACAAAGGATTCAATGTTTATGTTAATCCTATTAAAGATAATCCGTGGATTCCACAGTTTAAATTGTGCAGCAACCAGTAGATGTGACTCTTTTCTACTAGCTAGAACATCATTTACTCTGTAAGCAGTAAGCTATTGAGTAGAATATTGCGCGACCTACAGTACAAGGTCTTCTCCATCAACCACCACAAAATATTTGAGCCATTCACACTTATTTTCCCTAATGCAGACATTCATTGTCAATCACTTCAATAGAACGGCACAGCCAACAGCATGCTGGACCACCGTGAGTGCCACGCTGAAAGCCATAAACACCTGGAGTCCATAACCGTCCAAAAACATGACAGTGTGCTGCTCCAGCTGTCACAGAATAGCCAATGCCTGTTATCTAATTGCTAACAAGACAGAGACAGACAGAGATTTTCCCACACACAGGAATGTACACAAAGTGTACAGACAGTCAGAAGACACCAATACCAAACTGTCATTAAGACCCGAAAGACAATTAATCCAGTGCTCATACCAGTAGCATCAGTATGGTCAGTCAGCGCTGTTCAGCAGTTTAGTGTAGCAGCCTAGCAGCACCAGTCGTTGGTACACATGTTCAGCACCGGACGGCCTTACCGTTGGCTCCTCGGAGCTGTTCTCATTTCCCATGGCTGGGTCGGGAGCCTCAACCCCAGCCCTGTCAGATCAGCTGGCTGCAAGACACCAGCACTAGCATCAGCACTTTGCAGGTCCCAGAAAGAAAACTACTCATAGGGAATACAGTAGATTGACTAGTCATATTAACACACTGCTACTCTATGGGATTAGAGATCTTGTATACTTTGAGTATAAAGCCTGAGAGTGAGTGTGTCATGTGTTAAAATTAAAGGCCAGCGAAGCAGAATTCCTCACTGACCAGTGTAGGCACGCCCTCTCTTGGAGGAGGACAGGAACTACCTTATCAAATGTTGAGGATCTATTTCCAAACATCCTCACAATGTTGTTCATCTATTTTTAAACATTCTCAGATCATTAATCATCTGTATTTCGAACTGTGCCTACAGCGTTGTCTGAAAAAGTTGCATCATGGTAGCATTTTGACACAAAGGTGTCAGCAGTGCTTAATGGGGACAGCTAGAGATGCACTATCAAATACAATGAATTCAACACTTGCCAGTTAAATTCAGTACTACTTAGTTAAACGCAATTGGCTGGCCAACAGCTGCTCCTCCTATCTCTGAGCGACCTTTCACCTTGTGTGCTTTTTGCCCTTGTTTACTTTTGAAAGGGTGTAATCGGAAGACAAATGTAGGTCTACAAGCATAAGGGTCTGCTCTCAACTATACTGCTCATTACAAACCTAAATTAAGTCCTGAGCAAAGACCCTGACTATGACCAAGAGTTCGAGTATGATGGGCGTTACAACAAGGGGAAAGTTACCTCTGGTGTGACCGAGAGGGTGCCTGGGGGTGGCAGACGAACTACTCTCAAGCAAAGTAGGCCTCTCCTTTGTTGGAATCTTGTACAAATAAGACAACACCAACTTTTTTTTTAAATAAAGCAAACCGTGTGTTTATGTATGTGTGTGATCATGTGTTAGTTTCTATGGCAGACATTGCCTGAGGCTGAACAATGCCAGAAGGTAATCCTCTTGGGGTACATAGCCTTATGTAACACATTATGGTGTGCCTTCAGTCATATGTATTTGTACTGAATGTGTACTAGTGTGTCTGTGTAGAAGATATTGCATGCAATCTATTATAATGCTGAATCCAATGACTAATTACCTCTCTTAGAAACATTATGTACTTTAACTTTACGATGGTGACTACGCTACAGCTTAAAGACACAAACGCTTATTCTAGGAGGCGTCTGTGCTCTCAGAGGACATCAAAGACTGATGTACGGCCAGCGTAGTGTATGATTAGTCAGAAGGCACTAACCTGAATATGAAGCCCGTTATTAATAGATCAGTGTATGTCATCTTTGCTGCAACATTCGGACACCTGCTGTATGACACACTTCCAAGCTATCAAGTCTTGTGTATTTAATTTAAATACTTCAAATAAGTCCACCACTCGTCAGTAGCAAATCAACTTTGGAATTATCTGTTAAATGCTTGGCTTGTAATTATTGGTGACAGTACTATATGTCATCATCAGTTTTTCAAATAACTGCTCTAATATTCTAAGATGGTTCTCAGTTATATTCTGTGGTCTGGGCACTATTGAGGCTTGAGGCTATTTGTGGGAATGGGATGTAATTTCAACCTCTCTGGTGTATGTGAATATTTGTATTTGTTTGTGAGTAAGTGTGTTAGCTGAACAGTTTAGAGTCTTTTCACTTGTTTGGGCAGTGAAGAAACAATATCAATCATATCAATGATTGTTGCCAAGTCCTCTTGCACCTCATTATCATCAGTATGCTTGTCACTCAACAACAGGGCCTCTCTTACACCTCTAGTGGTCACTATGTCCCTCTACACACACACACACACGCACACACACACACACACACACACGCACACACACACACCTTGTTTAGCTTTATTTAAACCAACTAATACTATTTCTATAATAATCAATTAAAATTGTTCACAATATTACAGACGTTTAATTAAAAATTAGCTAATCTACACTGCCACACTACTTTAGAAAGAAAGAAATATGTTCATACATAACCTGTATAATACATATTAAACTGAATGCCTGATTCTCCTGTCTATGACAAAACTTTGCTCAGATCCTTAGCTTTGAAATCCCAGGGTGATTTGCTGCCTAAAACTGATTTATCAAATCAGGATTCTTGCAATTGAGTTTTATGAAAATCAGAAGCTTTCCAAATGGTTTCTGTACAAAAGGATCTTATCTCGATTTAGGATAATCTATTCAAATTATCTTCTACAAACTGACCTATAGGAGGAGTACCTCTCCTTCTCCAATGCAAAGAATAACACAATAACCATACAGTACTAGGAAGTGAAAGCATGGGGTATAAACATAGGATAATTGTAAAGACACCACAAGTAAACCAAGCAACACAAACTCACCTAGACCAAACAGCAGCAGAGAACTTTTACCTTCAAGATTTTCCTCTGCCTATGCGCTGCTATGTTTATTTATATTGTGGAGGGCGCAGTGTTGACTGGCTTGCTGTGAGGAGCCCTGCTCTCACTGTTGCTAAATCTGCTCTGACTGGTCTTCGTGGAGGGGTGGGGGGTGAGTTGAAGACAGGAGAGCAAAAGAGAAGCAGGGAGGGAGGGAGGGAGAGGACGGAACTGGAGCTTGTAAAGCCATGTTTGCCAGTGTCAAGCTGGGAGTCAGCTGGAAGGGACAGCCTCATGGATGACACAGGACAGGCTCTCAAGTTTTGAAAACAGGCAAGAGTGACTGCCAGGGGGTCAACATTAATTAATTAATTGCTTTTTACCTGACATCTTTGAAAGACATTATTTTAAAAGTGACCTATAACATCGACTATGCAAAACACTTAAATGCATTTAGTGCTAATAAAATTATTACGCCTATTTTGAAAGAGATGTTTATAATGTGACAATATGTCAGTCATCGTGTGATAACGAAAATATGACTAGGTCTATTATATATAACAGACGAAGCTCCGTGACGAAGGCTTGTGACCGGCGCGGAGAAATGCGCGTCTGGTGTGAACAGCTTTTGCTCAGTCGTAGCCGATCATGGCGCTTCGCGGCGCGTCCATGCGCTTTGCCGCCAGTGTCCCAGCCCTAATGTGTCACCATTTGAACTAAATCTGGGGAAATCTGATACATTGCATCCTCACACTAGCCTGACGTTGTCATACTCATAATTCTAGTCAGAATATGAGTCTGAAAACTCTCCGTTGGGCTGTGAGTATGAGGCGTGTTTTAACCGAACTCGTAAAAAAAATGCCTCTTCGCTCAATTGGATATACCTACAACCAATCAGAGCAACGTAGTATGTTGTTTGTTGAAAATGAATTCAAGCCAAGCGCTCTTTGGTGACGTGGTTGATTACGTTACTGTTGATCATCTGTCCATCATCGTATAAAACCCGCCCTGACAATTTCATTGGTCCGAACAGCTCCTCCCGAACGTTACACTAACTTTTTTAATTAAATATATATGTATTACATCCTCTCCTACTCTTTCTTAAAAGGCTAACAAATCTATCTCTTTCTCTCCCTGAACCTGTTTTTCTGCTTGAGCAGCACTGGTTGAAACCTCAAAATATTGTAAACTATTTCTGCATATATGCAGGTAGCAACGCTAGTGCTAAATAAGTATCTGGTCAGCTCCATAAGTAGGGCTCGTGAGACTGCTCACCAAAAGAACGATGGGTAACCCGCTTGTTTAGCAGATGAAGATGATGTTCGTAGGTACCTAGCGAAAAGTCACCAACTTCCCTAAACTTGTAGCTACGGTAGCCAACTAAAGGCCGATTTATACTTCTGCGTTTTTACGCACACGGGGAACGCCCTCTCCGTCAAGAAACGCCCTCTCCGTGTCCTCTCCGAGCCCCTCGCAGAGCTCTGCGTGCACCTCCTGATTTTCCTGACTATCCGTCTGTCTGTCCGTCATTTTACGGATACCCCTTGGCTGTGATTGGTCCGTATTAAGAACCGCTTGCGTCAGGGGTTGCCGTGACGAACAAGAGAACAGAATCTATGGGGCTATTATTGTAGCAAAAGTATTCACAAATGCACAGCACGATCCACGAATGCACAGCAAGATTCACAAATGCACAGCAGATCCACGAATGCACAGCACGATCCACAAATGCACAGCACGATTCACGAATGCACAGCACGATTCACGAATGCACAGCAAGATTCACAAATGCACAGCAAGATCCACAAATGTGTACGATCCACAAATGTGTACTATCCACAAATGGTTACCGCGATCCACAAATGCGTACAAGGATCCACAAATGCGCTCTCAGATTTGTGTATGTGTAAAACCTTGTCCAAATATGTAATCACAAAGGCTGGCCTCTCAATTGGCTGTGTTTTTTACACTTGACTTTTGCTACACTTCTGCCGTGGTACAAATCCACAACTCGTGTGCGTGTGCATGTGCAACGATATGTGCCTCGGTAGCTATAAAGCCTCCATACCACCAGCTGGCGGTATAGTGGTCCAGTGATTTTTAAGGCAACATGACATTGCTGGGTGGTTCAAGTGGTTAGACTCGTCGTGGCTGCACTTGGGATGCAAGGCAGACACCTCGAGAGCTTTCGGTAAGTATATTTTTATGTTTAGTAGTAGGCCTAGGTGTCATAAGTAGCCTTATATTGCTCAGTAAAATACAATATTATCAGTAACACTAGTTATCTGTGGATAAATAACTTTAGCTCCGCTTATGCGTCACCGAGCAAACATCATTGAAGTGGCACTAGCAAGCTAACGCTAGACCAATTAACCAACCTGAAAATGTCTGGGCCGTATATGGTGTGTAGGTAGCTAGGATCGAGTCACGATCAGGAGTCTATCTAGCTTTAAAACTAGTTTGGTGGAAGTTTGTATTTAAAAAAGGCTAATAATTAAGAGTTGTCTTGAGTGTCATCAGCTAGCAAGCTAGGCACATTCAATCATCAGAAAATGTTTTCCTAATGTACATTTAGACTTGTTCTTTGTTCTCTTTTTAATGCTCTGCACATGTCTGGACTTAAGTTAGTAAGTATATGTATTTAAGTGGCCGATCAGGAAACAAATGCAACAGTTGAGAAAGGGATTAAAAGTGACTGGCATTTGGCCACTTCTAACAGATAAGATGTGGTCAACCAACCTGCTTTTCCCTTACGAGAAAGATGCTGAAATCACACTCAAGGTACATGATTTGGTTTAGTACTTAAATAATTGAGATAATTATCCTATCTTTTTTTAAAGACCCCTTCTTGATTACCTACTCTCCAATTTGTATTCCCATGTATGAGTTGGCTACGTCTTCATTATCATTCTCTGTCTTTCCAGATGATTCTTGCACACATCACCCAGACGTTGATGACGAAGATGTCTCTGTCGAGGTTGTCACTCGGGTCATGGCTTAATTCCGAACTTTTATTTAACCCTAACCCTTACTTCCATCCTTCCTGCCTCTAACCCTCCTTCAATGGCTTTTTGTTTATAAAGTGTGTAAATATAAAGAAGAGTATAGAACAAGTATCTCACAGGTCTGTCTTTTCAACAGCCTCTTCAGAGCATCTGAGGAATCTGCTGCAGTTCTGGTTCTTTGGTCCATCCACAATCATGATACAGACATGCTACTGTCCCATGTTTCTTCTGTCATGGCTAACTCCTCTGCATAACAGCTAGCTGAAAGATCTTGCATGTGTATGTGTGTGCTTTGGAGTTCTACTCTGTTAGGCTTACCAAATGGCATGTTGTAAAGATAAGCTTGGTGTTGGCTGAGTTCATTTGGTAAGGTTCCCCCATTCTGTAGGCAAGGAATGCTGAACACTATCACTTTATACAGAATAAAAGGTTATATCTAATTTCTCTTAACAGTTTCAAGCTCACTAAGTTTTGCTAGTAATAGTTTATTAGATACACACACAAATTGTACATAAGCCATCCTCACTATTACGGTCCCCTTCATCTCAAGGCTGGAGAGCCTAACATTAAGCGGATATGACACTATTCAGGTGCGTGGAGCACTACACGGGAGGAGACGGAGCTTAAAGATGTACTTCAATGCAAACACAAAAGCTTATATAAATTATAACAATTGCCACACATCTTCAGCGGCCAAAACGAAGCTTCAGCAGAGGTGGCAACTGGGTCTATTGATATTTTTAGATGATCCATCTCCAGTTCATCCAGACAATTCTCAAGGACTGGTACATGGACACCAGGCCTCTGGTCAGCAATATTGTCATTGGACTCCCAGTCGATCTCTGGTTTGTGCAACTCCTATAGAAACATAACTTAAAGTGTTAACATTTGGATTTGCATCCGACTGTAAAGTCATGCATAATCATGACAGGATGGCCCACTTTATTAACTGACATTAAGAGCCTTAAGTGGAGGATCGATTTGTTCATCTTATTAAGTTATTGTATAATGTCAAACAGACTCATTCAATACCATACTGTCGTAAGAAGCACGTGAACAGTGGTTACTGTACTTAAGACAAATGGATGCAAGCTACTGTAGAGAGCCTTGAATTAACAGTACAGCTAGCCTAGCGGGATTAAGAGGCACTTTTAGTTGTTCGGCCACTTAAATACATATACTTACTAACTTAAGTCCAGACATGTGCACAGCATTAAAAAGAGAAAAAAGATTGAATATGCCTAGCTTGCTAGCTGATGACACTCAAGACAACTCTTAATTATTAGCCTTTTTTAAATACAAACTTCCACCAAACTAGTTTTAAAGCTAGATAGACTCCTGATCGTGACTCAATACTAGCTACCTACACACCATATACTATGGAAGCAAATCGTGACCGAAATTCAAATGAAAATGCATTTCCAGAAATGCTTTTTCATTTTAAGAATGTGGCTGCATTATTTGACTCAAATAAAATGAGTAATCAATCATTCTATTTGCATTTTAATTTTCTTCTTTAAGACTGCTCATTCTTTCACTTAATTAAAATGAAAACGAAAAAGACATTTGAAATTTAATTTTCAAAATATGCCCCAGCAAATAGATACCAAAAATCGATTTGAAATGTTAAATTCGAAAATTTCCAGAAATGCGTTTTCATTTTAAGAACGTGGCTGCAAAATCGTGACCACAATTCAAATGCATTTCCAGAAATGCTTTTTCATTTTCAAGAACATGGCTGCAAAATCGTGACCACAATTCAAATTCAAATGCATTTCCAGAAATGCATTTTCGTTTTCGTGTCCTGCCCGCAAAGAACTGCCCATAATTCGAAAACGAAAATGCATTCTGAGCGGCGCAGCAAAGTGACGTCAGTAGCCTCTCTTCCAGCTCCCTGCTGACCGAGCTACCCATCTTGTTCGGTAGGGGGCGGTGTGCACATACGCATTGCATTACATGACAACATTTGCCGGGAAATTGACTGAATTGCCGAGTCTTTAGAGGACGCATCACAGATTATGGCGCTCCCTCTAATTGTGCAGATACTTGTAAGGTATTTTCTTGTGTGCTTTTATTGTGACAGGGGTGTGTGGTTCTGACGTTGGAAGAAAGTGAGTGGAGTGAAATGCTATGTGTGGGGGAGATACAGTAAAGATGTACAAAGTGTATGGAGCTAAAGCTGACAAAGGTATCTGAATTTGAATATGAAAGTTAAGAAATATTTGTGTGTCGAATTTCATAAAACTGAAATATTTTGCTGTTTAATATATAATATCTGAATTATTTGTATGCCGAATTTAATCAAACGGAATTATTTGATCAAAAAATTCAGATTCTTGAAATTCAGATTCTTGAAATTCAGATTCTTGAAATTCAGATTCTTGAAATTCAGATTCTTGAAATTCAGATTCTTGAAATTCAGATTCTTGAAATTCAGATTGCTGAAATTCAGATTCAGATTGCGGAAATTCAGATTTTGTCTGAAATAGGCCAAAGGTGAAACAGCTTGCTTTCACAGGGAAAAGCAGACGATTTCAGAACGACCGAACTTAACCTCAGAACAAAAGCTCAGTTGCTCATTGGAGGAACCGTATTGAGCAAGTGCTTATGAAACTTGTAAACACTTGTGTCTTCTCCTTTGCCAAAATCGGCAGTTACTGTTACCAAGTGAGTCGAGACAGACTCGGAGGGCGGCGGAGACCGATGGAAGACGTGGAACAACTGGCAAAGCTATAGCCTATATATTTATGTTTCGTTGTTTTCTTTTCTGTGTTGGAGTTCTTTTAAGAGCTTGATGCAATCAACATCCAGCCTGATATAAAATCATGAACTTCAATTGTGTCTCTTAATTATAATACCCACACAGAAAATCCAGGTTGAATAAAGTAGGCTACTGTATTGCTAATAGCCAATTTTGGATGGTCAAGCATATTTTTCATTGTCTCCTTATTCCTATCAAAGTCAATGTTCAGCCTATAGGCTATGTTCATTTGCTAAGTGACATTTCATATCGGTTATGGTTAGTGAAATATTTGCTTTCTGAGAGATCGGACATAGCCTATTTAACAGCATATAAGGAGTTATCTATCGGAATATATCTGTAGTGCGGCCGGGTGTGATTTGATTAATCGTCCACACATCATCTGGAAGTCAGTTTCGATCAAATACCAACTATCTCCATACTACATCTTGCCGACGTATCTTATACACATCGGGCCGACGTCGGCAAGAAGTATGTGTGCTATCCCAGATGATCTGGGTCTTCCTCAAGCAACTAGCAACTCAGTTTGTTCTACTCGGTCACGGGCATCAGACTCAGATATATTATTAGTTTCTACCAGCTCAGCTAATTCTATCAGTGTATGCACAATTTGAGGGAGCGCCATGATCTGTGATGCGTCCTCTAAAGACCCGGCAATTCAGTCAATTTCTAGGCAAATTTGGTTATGTAATGCAATCCGTATGTGCACACCGCCCCCTACCGAACAAGATGGGTAGCTCGGTCAGCAGGGAGCTGAAGAAGAGAGGCTACTGACGTCACTCTTCTGCGCCGCTCAGAATGCATTTTCGTTTTCGAATTATGGGCAGTTCTTTGCGGGCAGGACACGAAAACAAAAATGCATTTCTGGAAATGCATTTGAATTTGAATTGTGGTCACGATTTTGCAGCCATGTTCTTGAAAATGAAAAAGCATTTCTGGAAATGCATTTGAATTGTGGTCACGATTTTGCAGCCACGTTCTTAAAATGAAAACGCATTTCTGGAAATTTTCGAATTTTACATTTCAAATCGAATTTTGGTATCTATTTGCTGGGGCATATTTTGAAAATTAAATTTCAAATGTCTTTTTCGTTTCCATTTTAATTAAGTGAAAGAATGAGCAGTCTTAAAGAAGAAAATTAAAATGCAAATAGAATGATTGATTACTCATTTTATTTATGAGTCAAATAATGCAGCCACATTCTTAAAATGAAAAAGCATTTCTAGAAATGCATTTTCATTTGAATTTTGGTCACGATTTGCTTCCATAATATACGGCCCAGACATTTTCAGGTTGGTTAATTGGTCTAGCGTTAGCTTGCTAGTGCCACCTCAATGATGTTTGCTCGGTGACGCATAAGCGGAGCTAAAGTTATTTATTCACAGATAACTAGTGTTACTGATAATATTGTATTTTACTGGGCAATATAAGGCTACTTATGACACCTAGGCCAACTACTTAACATAAAAATATACTTACCGAAAGCTCTCGAGGTGTCTGCCTTGCATCCCAAGTGCAGCCACGACGAGTCTAACCACTTGAACCACCCAGCAATGTCATGTTGTCTTAAAAATCACTGGACCACTATACCGCCAGCTGGTGGTATGGAGGCTTTACAGCCACCGAGGCACATATCGTCGTACATTATTACATATTTGGACAAGGTTTTACACCTACACAAATCTGAGAGCGCATTTGTGGATCCTTGTACGCATTTGTGGATCGCGGTAACCATTTGTGGATAGTACACATTTGTGGATAGTACACATTTGTGGATCGTGCTGTGCATTCGTGAATCGTGCTGTGCATTCGTGGATCTGCTGTGCATTTGTGAATCTTGCTGTGCATTCGTGGATCTTCCTGTGCATTTGTGAATACTTTTGCTACAATAATAGCCCCATAGAATCCTTTGACCGCCATTGTTGTAAGTTTTTACAATTCATATTTCAGCTAAACAGTACATGTTCCCTCTGATCATTGAAATAAGCTTGAGACAAGATGTCTTCAGCCTGACACATCTATGAAAATTGATCATTTCCTAAAACCCAGTACCCACTGATACTGGTAAGATAGAGCCTGTCATACAGGTGTTAGAAGAGATAATAGATTACTATGCAGTGAATTTCCCCTACGACAAACTACTAATCAGCTCTATTTATATTTGATGTCCTCTATCCACAGCAAGTTTCAATGAACAATAGCTTGTGTCTCACTAGGCTACTTCTTGTTAGCTCAGCCCTAAAAATCTTTAGTTATGTCTAATGTGTTTGAATTTACTTTAGGTTCGTTCAATAAGAGTTTGGTCTGTCTTGACAATCTATCAGACCCCTTTGAGTTTTTCTCTTTCATCTTTATCTCTCGCCTCTTGGCAATTCTGCTTTATCCCATCTCGCGCTTCACATCTGATGGATTCCCCCTCCCCCCTCTCTTCCATTCCTCCCTCTCCCTCCCATTCTCTTTTTTGTGCTGCTCAACTGACGTCAGTCCTCCATCCACACTATAGTACAATTTTTCATCACCATTACATTGACTCTGCATGCTGACAGAAATCCTGTACATGGATTTCTCTTTGTCACTACCCCCTCTTGATGTTCTTCTCTTTGCCCATCCATGAGATGCATTCTACACTACATCTCTGTATCTCTTCCTCAAGCATGCTGCTCTGCCTTGTTACCTGGCCACGCACGATTCCAATGCAGCTCCCCATCTTGTATTCCATGTCCTCTTGTGGCGATATGACAGAAGTGCTACAAGGCTGGCAGAACACCTCCCTGCAAAACTGCATTGCTCACACCCATACACTGCATCACACAGCCCGGCAACCACACTGAAGCCAGCCTCTTTCCTGTAGATGTGTCTGCTATGTGTGTGCGACTGAATGAGCATATTCATGTACTGCATGTGCCTTTGCTTGCTGTGTCTGTGCGAGAGGGTACTTGTATGTGTGTGCGTCTATGTGAGCCTCAGTGACTAATAAATGCTCACTGCATTGCCTTGGGTTCATCTGTGACTTACATGTTCATACTGTATAAGATGTTATATAACTTCAACATCATATCAAGATAAATGATGAGCAGTGTAGAAGCTGGAAAACAAAGCTACTGAGGAGAGAAGAGTAATAAAGAACAAAACAACTCTTCACACAGAAATTTGATATTTTGGTGGCGTACAGTACATTGTAATTGGAGCCAGAAAGCAAATACTAGGGCTTTGTATTGTGAAGTAGCAGTCATACAACAAAATAGCTTTCTTTTATTGAGTGAAGTGCAGTAAGCCAAACTAGGACACCAGAGAAATTAGGCTACTGAATTTGAACATTCAAATCCTCATAACTACACAAATTCTAGACTCACTAACACACAACCTTTTTACAAATGCACCATATGCCTTACAGTAGTACTAACAAATTATTCTCTCTTCCCCTCTCTCATATACACACACATACTCAGAAACTTGATCAAGAAGCTACTACATACTCTATTCAACTGTCCTGATCCCTGCTTTTCTGAACTGGGCTATGCTGGGCTGTCCCAATTCCTGCTTTCGTGGCTGGGCTGGGCAGTTGACTACAGGGGCAGCAGAGCTGCAGAATGGTTTCAGAATGCATAGGAATTGTTGATTCCCACATGCATTTTGGGAGAAGGCAATAAAACAAACACACCATCAGACTTGGGTTTTCTTTTCTTTTTTATTAAATCAAAAGCACTTACGAACTGGAAAATTCTAAAACAATATATTTACATCATCCCTGGAAGTTTATAAAACATGTAATATCTTTAAAAGGACTTAATCCTGCTTCACTCCAGTTGTGTGTTTGAGGCTTGGATCAATGGCTCTGTTATGTCGAATGCATCAATGAGCTCCTGATGGAACAACAATCACCAGCAGAAAACATGAGAAAATTAAAGCATTTATTTTCCAATATTCCAATACTAAATCTGAGGGTGGCACTACAACAGGTGATATGAAGGGCGAGAAAAGGCTTGAATCCACCGGCAGTACAAGGCATCATTTCCCCTAGAAGCAGATTTCTCTGTGCCGGTCACCAAGTTTCTACTGCTCTGCACTTTTGCCATAACATTGAAAAATGATCTTTATCATGGTTAAGTAAATAAAATAGCCCCATTGATTTGAAATGTAATGTATTCCTGACAGCTGTACATGTATGTTCACCTATTGGGTGGCTATGGTAATTGGATTTTATCAGGGTTATCGCTGAATGGCCACAGTAGCCTATAGACAAAGAGTGTGTTACCAGGGTTGTGTAGTTTGGTCTGCACCTTAAATGGTATAACCTCAAATTAACATACACATAATCTTAACAAATGTGTTAATCCAAACATTTTACGAAAATTGTGTTTCATCATCTTGTGACCGAATTCACCCGCATATATATTTTTTTTGCTGCAGAGCGTGGAGCTTTTAGGCGCTTCACAGCCAGTGGAGAAGGTCCATTTTGGTCAACATGGGTGCCAAAAAGGTAATGGCTGCTATTAACAGCGCTCCACAGCTGGTGGATTCTGGGTGTAAGTGTGTGTGTGTGGTACATACCTTCCAGCTTTTGGGGCTGATGGAAATTACACACTGCTGTCGACTGGACACCCCAACAGCCTCCACCTCTCCTTCCTCCACAGGGGCTGCAAAACAGAGGGGCAAAAATGATAAATCTACTGCAAGAAATGTTTATGTCCACAAAAGAACAGTCTGACATTCAAAATGTACTTCTTCCTCACCAATACAAGGCAGCTTGTCACTATCCAAATACATCCTGGCCAAACCATCCTGTGTAATGCAACATAAACTTAATTACTGCTCATCCTCTCCAGAATCACAGTAAGCTTATGTCGCAGGACTTACTCTATAACGCAAGGTTTGTGATCTGTTTTTTTTGGTTCCTTCCCTCTGCAGATAATGTACTTAACTCACCCTGATCAGGAATGATGTGTGGAACATGTTTTCCACCGTCCGTGAGAAAGAGGTGGGATCAATCACAAATTCATAATAGGAGATAGGAGATGTGGCTGCAAAAGAGTATTTGAGTGAGAAACAACACAGTCCTTAAAATATCAACGCATGAAAAGAGCCAATACTTACGGTCATCTGCAAAGTAGCTTCTCAGATAGCTCAAGATCCTCTCTACCTCTTTCTCTGTGGCTTCCTGATGGGATTCCTCCATTTTCTTCAACTGTTAATTAGAATAAAATGAACTTCTGTTAAGAGAACAAACAGATTGTTCATCAACTATGGAGTGACCTATGGAGTAACCAGTGACCTGCTCAGGTGTAATGTAATTTGATATGTGCAGGGACCTGAGTGGGCATGATACGCTTGGCCTCCTTTGAGGGCGCCTTCCTCTGGCGCTCAGTGCGCTGCCTTGGAGGTGGGGGGACAGCCAGGAAAGAGCCCATCCTAAATGAGAGCACACAGAGGGGTTGGAGATACAGACACATCACAGGCAATGTTAAATCACTAGTTACTTCTTGGAATAATCTCTTGATTATTATTAATCATTGTTCAAGTATTTGAACCAGGCCCAGAAGTCACTGACTTACATGTAGTGGAATGATGGGGCAGTCCTGAAGCAACACTCCACTCTCTTGGCCACCCTCTGCCAGGCGTCCGGGGGCAGGTAGCCATTTGTCGTTGCCGATTCTTCTTCAACATTCTCCTCATCTTCCAACCGGTTAAGGCCCATGAAGGACAGCTGAACAACGGGAAAAAAATACATATAAAATACATTTTAATACCGGCACAAATTGAATTAGACATTTGTCATTTTGAATTTCAAATGTTGTAATCTAATGGTTAGAATTCAAATCTAATGGTTTGAAATAGAATAACTCACTGCTCTCCACTGAAATTATTTCAACATAGTTCCAAGTTCAGTTTTCAATTTCTCAATTCTGTGTAACTGAGATGCACTCATTGAGGAACTCTAAACTAGGCAGAATATGCACCATAAACATTTCCTGTAGATGCTTGCTGATTTACCAGGCGCTCGGCAAAGGCTGATGGGTCAAAGGCTGAGCCCTCTGCATGGAGCTGGCTGGCCTTCTCTTTGCCTAGGTCTGTAGCAAGGACCAGGAGTTGGGCATCTAAAGCTGCCTCTCGGGCTTGTCGTACTGCCAGGAACACAAACACGGCATAACTATTGGATTAAACCACCAGTCTACCACTACTGGATTACTTAATTTAACAATGTTGTATACCTTCTGCAAACAGTTTGTTGGCCTCCTCCAAAACGTCTGTGAGTTTATTGTTGGTAGGGCTAAGCATGTCTTCTCTGTTCTCTGAAAATAGAGACAATCGACAACAGCCTCATTCATACGGTTTGTTGGAAGGTTTTAGGTGTCACCTGAGCTAACATATTAGACACGTGGACAGCTAATGGACTCACGCTGAACCGAGTTGATGAGATCCCTGTACTTGCTCCGGATCTCCCTTCTTCTAGCTGGGTCGTTGTCTTCATCATCTTGTATGTCAACCGGACTGCCGCCTGCCTCTTCGTCATCAGGGGCATCCCCCCGATCGGCTCTGCTTCGCCCAGCTACACCGTTCTGCCGAACCGTGGACTCATCACCTACTCTACTGGATCTTCTCATCTTTTGAGTCGCTGCTGCTGAAGCCTTCTCTGAATTCAGCAAAGCCCCCTACTTGGACTACTTACTTTTTTTTTTACTGCAGGCTAGTTGTTCTGAAAAATAAATAGGTGTAGGTTTCAGGATAACTCAACACGCTCAAAACAAGTAGCTCTAATTGTTCCGACACGACAGAAAATAAATAGCTAGCTAGATAAGATAGCTTTATAGCTATTACCAGAGAATGTCATAATCTAAAACAGTTAATCTTAAACAGGCTCTGCTATAACGTAGAGTAAATTACTGCATCCCATGACTTCAAAAACTCACAACTTACTGCTATTGTTTGGCTAAGCAGTATTAGTTAGCTAGTTGGAACAAAATGACATTAACATGATCCTTTCATAGAGATTACTTTACAACTTCATAGAGATTACTTTACAACTTCAACGCTTTGACGCCTTACGTTTTCCCCAACCTTCAAAGAAAACTTCCAAACAATTATTTGATCCCTCAGCAGTTGGTTACCATCATGTTTTGTGCAAACTTCCTTAGCACTGTGGTGGGGTAGTGTTGGCGACAGTACCGTAAAGTGGGCGCCAACTTATCTTTCAAAATAAAGGTCTCACCAAACCGACGACATTCTCTCAGAGAACGTCTAATATAAGGAGAACCATAGATATATATAAACATACATATATATAAATCTATGGCAGAGCCTGTTTAAGGAGAGCCTTGCCACTCCCTGTTAAGCCCCATTGTACCGAATTTGGTTGCAGTTCCACCAGAGTTCCACTGGGGGTGATCGCGAGCGAGTGCATGTTGAATGGGAGTCTATGGAGCTAAACGGCTAAATTAGTCTCTTTTGCCTGATGTCGTTGAGAAATCTCCGATTTGATTGTAGTTTTTGCATGTTCAACATGGATTATAGGTCGAAAGTTGAATGAACGAGTACTTATGTCCTTTTGATTTCTTACAGGGGGAGTCGTTGTTGCCTATAACACGCTAGCATTCTGCTAATGAATGCTGATTGGTTAGTGAAGGACTGATACGATCAAAGCTCTTGCTTGATGGCATCCGAAGCGGAATCAGAATGTCAGAGCATTAGCAACATTAGCAACAACATTAGCGAGCCAAAACTCTTTCTAGCATGTGTATTGACAGGGAGAGCCTAATCTGTCAGCTGTGTTGTCGATGCCCTGAGAGAAAAAAGTAAGTGACCAGAGCTTGCTGTAAAACAGTAGCTCTGGTCGTACGATGTGTATGACGTCAATGACATTTTCAAAAGCTTTTTAGAACAGAAAGGCTTTAAAACAATTTAACAGCCAGCAGTGTGTATTATTTTTGCCTCCCCTTTCGAATTCAGAATTCAAATTACTAGACAAAAAATTATATCCTGAGAAAAGTGGATTTTGAGGGGTACCGCTTCTAGAGCGTTCTAGAGCGCCCTTAGAATGTTCTTAAGACGCTCTTAGCGCTAAGAGCTTCTTAACGAATCTGGGAAACCCGGCCATTATTAGTTTCTACCAGCTCAGCTAATTCTATCAGTGTCTGCACAATTTGAGGGAGCGCCATGATCTGTGATGCGTCCTCTAAAGACCCGGCAATTCAATCAATTTCCCGGCACATTTACCATGTAATGCAATGCGTATGTGCACACCGCCCCCTACCGAACAAGATGGGTAGCTCGGTCAGCAGGGAGCTGAAGAAGAGCGGCTATTGACGTCACTCTGCTGCGCCGCTCAGAATGCATTCTCGTTTTCGAATTATGGGCAGTTCTTTGCGGGCAGAACACGAAAATGAAAATGCAATGTCCGCTCATTTTTCTTTTTGATTATGGCATAACATGTGCAGTCTTGAGGAAGAAAATGCAAATAGGATGATTGATTACTAATTTTATTAATGAGTCAAATAATGCAGCCACATTCTTAAAATGAAAATGCATTTCTGGAAGTGCATTTGAATTTGAATTGTGGTCACGATTTTGCAGCCACGTTCTTAAAATGAAAATGCAATTCTGGAAATGCATTTTCATTTTCAAATTTTACATTTCAAATTAAATTTTGGTATCTATATGCTGGGGCATATTTTGAAAATTTAATTTCAAAAGTCATTTTCGTTTTCATTTTAATCAAGGGAAAGAATGAGCAGTCTTAAAGAAGAAAATTAAAATGCAAATAGGATGATTGATTACTAATTTCATTTATGAGTTAAATAATGCAGCCACATTCTTAAAATGTGAATTTTGGTCACGATTGCTTCCATAGTTAAAAAGGCTCAGATTCTCTGTTGTAGACCTATTCTTCTTCGGGTTTTGGTTGGCGGATCGCATCTAACTGTGAGGTGCATACACCCCCATCTACGGCAAGCCGTTTTAACATGCTTAGATTGACTATCAGGAATAACCTTTACAGATACAAACGTTTTTTTGTTGACTAGGCCCTACTCCTATTTACATTGTGTTTAGTCAGATTTGTATTCAATATATATATATAACTATGATGGCTATGAACAGTTCCTTTGAAGCATTATTGCTTACCTGTAGTAGACTAGTGATTTTTATTATTCTTTTTTATGCTTTTTATTTTATCTTTTACTGTTGTTTTTATGCCTTAATGTTCTCGTGCTTTTATTTCCTATAATTTACTGTTGTTATGATCATGTTTTGATGATCACCATTTGCTTTTATTTATTTATTTTAAATGTATGTTTTACACATTGTATTGCCATTGTGTATTTATGTATGTGAAGCACATTGTTGTGTATTTATGTGAAGCACATTGAATTACCACGGTGTATGAATTGTGCTATATAAATACATTTGCCTTGCCTATAACGTCATACTGAGTAGTCAAAACTATGGCAAGCTGTTTTAACTGGAAAGGGTACAATTTCTGGGGAAATTGTGAAGAGTGCTTGCGGCTGCCCCATTTGCCCATAGTCTCCTGCTGTTAACTGATATCAGTGTGTTTTTACTTCGTTTTTAGAAGGAAATTGTTGAAGCTTGTTGAAACTAGTCATTTTGAATTGTTATGTGGCTACTATGATTATAATTTCTTGAGAAATTAGATTTCTAAAAAAAATTATCCTCTCGTGAGTTTTTCTGGGAATTTTTCTTTGTCTTCCTTGAGGGTTTAGATTGGTTGAGGGGCAGTTCTATGGGCTTATGTGAAGCCCTCTGTGACATTGCATGTAAAAAGGGCTATACAAATACATTTTTATTTGATTTGGAGAGCAAGTGATATCCTCCATTAGTTGCCATGTACATAAATCAACATATTTACACATGGATACGTATTTTGACACATAAAATCTTCATTTCAAAGTTCAAACATGTACCTGCATAAAGTTTCCCTATGTGCCATGGGTTCTCCTCACGACGGCCTTACGCAGCACACCACTAACCACCCCAAATGTACTTCGACTTGCGAGAATTCTTAAAGGGACAGTGTACCTAAAAAAGCTAGTGGTCCTACCACACAACATTTAATTAATTATTAGCATTATATAGATTTGGGATTAAGTGTTCCCCCCAAAGTCAGATTTACATATACAAATACCAAACATTTAAAGAAGCACACTTTAAGTTAAAGATCCCATGACATGGGATCTTTAACTTAAAGGGGTGCAGCCAGAGCAACCTAGAGCTCAATGCTCTCAAGACAGTGCAGATGGTTGTGGACTTCAGGAAGAACACAGCCCCACTCACCCCCATCACCCTGTGTGACTCCCCAGTCAACACTGTGGAGTCCTTCCGCTTCCTGGGCACTATCCTCTCCCAGGACCTCAAGTGGGAACTGAACATTAGCTCCCTCACCAAGAAAGCACAACAGAGGATGTACTTCCTGCGGCAGCTGAAGAAATTCAACCTGCCAAAGACAATGATGGTGCACTTCTACACAGCCATCATTGAGTCCATCCTCACCTCCTCCATCACCACCTGGTACGCTGCTGCCACTGCCAAGGACAAAAGCAGGCTGCAGCGTATCATCCGCACTGCTGAGAAGGTGATTGGCTGCAATCTGCCTTCCCTCGAGGACCTGCACACCTCGAGGACCGTGAGACGGGCGAAGAAGATTGTTGCTGACTCCTCCCACCCTGGACATTCCCTGTTTCAGTCCCTCCCCTCTGGCAGAAGGCTGCGGTCCATCAGGACCAAAACCTCACGCCAAACAAACCGTTTCTTCCCTTCCGCTGTTGGCCTCCTCAACAAGGCCAAAGCTCACACTGACTGAATGTCCTAAAAAACTTTTTGCACTACACTCAACTCCTGTAATTTTTGTATTTTATATTGTATTTTATAATGTAAATTGGCAACTTATATTCTACTTTATTGTATATTCTATTTTATTTTAATTGTATTCCACTTAGTACTGCTAGTTTATGTATCCTTAGTATAGTTAGACCACATATTACAATTTAAGATTCCTATATGTTTACTGTATGCACCTTCCTGCCAAAGCAAATTCCTTGTCTGTGCAAACTTTCATGGCGAATAAATCCCATTCTGATTCTGATTCTGACATGAAAATGTCACTTTAGGAGGTTATTTAAGATTAATGAGTTCTGCTAGCCTCCTTGGTCCCCCAGAAATTTTGATAGGTGTAAACCAAGCCCTCAGTATTCTTCTCCGCCTTTGAAAATATGAAAGCTCAAACGCTTGGTCTTGAAAATGTTCCTTTTATGTCGTCACGAGAGGGAAGGTTTCCTCCCCTTTCTCTGCTTTGCCCGCTCAGAGAATCTGGCCTGCCCATGAGAAACTGAGCTACGACCGTGCAAATGCAATATTGTTTTTTCCTTGAGAGACATCATGGCTTGCAAACGAATGAAGCATAACAGTGTTTGGATGTACAAATTAAAACCAATGTATTTTTTTTTCCCTTCATTCGAGCCTCTGAAGAACCAGTGTCTTCATTTTATTTTCTCTGGAAATGCGGCGACACAACTTCCTAAAGTTTTGTATGTCTGTGCCAAACATTTCAGCGACGACTGTTTCCTCAACTTGAGGAAACTGGAGGAACTTACAGGGTAAGTTGTTGTGCCCATAACACGCTAGAATTCTGCTGATTGTATGACGTCATTGACATTTAAAAAGGCTTTTTAGAACAAAAAGCCCTTTCGAATACAACAGTGGTTCTCAAACTGTGGTACTCGTACCACTGGTGGTACGCGTGCCCCCTTCTAGTGGTACGCGGAGGAATATCAGAAATATTTAAATACCTTAACTATGATATCATTGTAATGTGATTTTTAAAAGTTTTGCCTGCCCTATAATATTTTTGTTTCGAAACAAAAATAAATGTTGGCTTGCGCTACTACCTGACAGTTCTCGGGTAGTGGCGCATGCAAACATCCAAGATAGTTGCTGCGCAAACTGTGTGGCTCAATAGGGCAGGGCTCCAGACCGCGACCAAATGGTTGCATTTTGCGACCAGTTTTGAGAAAGTGCAAGCATTGTTTACAAGCACTCACACGTGTGACCTACAAATTTGGAATTTATTGGGTGTGCACAACGTCAGCACACGGTAGCAACAACGCATAGATAAGACGTCCTTGTACAGCGATATCAGCGAGCCCTCAGCATTAGTAGCCTACCGTAGCTAAAAGTCTTGGAAAGTTTAGGCTATTTTTCACTAGGTATATAAACCTAGCTCAAAGTCGAGAAAAGTTTAGGCAACTTTTTGCTAGGTTCCTACAAACATGTCTTACGTAATCTGCCAAACTAGTGGGTTTCCCATCGTTCTTTTGGTGAGCAGTCTCACAGGCCCTTCTCATGGAGACGAGCAGCGAAATACATATTTAGCATTAGTTGTTAGCTACTGTATCCCTGCCTGTTTGCGCTGTTGTGCTGTTACAATCAGAAAGTATCGTGTCGTGGTGTAGGAGGACTGTTCGAAAAGCGCTGCATCATACATATAAGTTATTTAGCTAAGACTTGCATGTGCAGTACGTAATGTCACATTAAATAATGTATTTAAACTCAAGTTTGTGTGGTGCGTCGCTGTATATCAGTTGTAAAAATGTCAGTAAAAAAACGTACCCATATGCAACCGACGCAAGCACACACCACAATTTCCCCAGAAATTTCCCCAGATATTGTACCCTCTCTACATTAATAATTGCTTTGCAGATCGATATAAGGTGTACCCCTAAATTTTCTGCTTGCGCTCCAAAGAAATTCAGTCCATGGCTACTGTAATCCTAGTAAAAAAAGTTTGTCTGGAGCCCAATAAGGTATAGCCTACGCTACTGTATATTAACGTTGGTCATGATGGTGGTACTTGGAGAGTCAAATATTTTCTGAGGTGGTACGGGGTCTAAAAAGTTTGAGAACCACTGGAATACAACATTCAAATTACTAGACAAAAAATTATATACTGAGAAGTGTGTGGATTTTGAGGGGTATAGGTCGGTAGACTTCCATTCATTCTGCACTCGCCTGTGAGCGCCCTCATATGGAACTGCAACCAGTTCAGAAGCTGGAAGTTTCCTGAGTGGCAGTTCTCCCCTTATTAGACATTCTCTGTCTCTATCCAGGCACTCTACTTCAGACCAACGTAATGGATCAGACTATATTTGTGTTAACTCCATCCACTGACTTTGATGGGCGAGTTTGACAGATAAAATAAATTCATGAAGCACTGCCACACGTGGTGACATGAAAATGAAAATGGAATTGACTGAGGGCGCTGTTTAGCGTATTGCATTTGAATATTGTCCACCGCACAGTAACACAGGACCATGAAATAATTCATTAAATAGTGAAATATTTATGTATTTTACATACAATTTATTGGTATTTTAATGAATTCATGACACATTTAATAACACATTTATGTATTTAATTCAAATAGTAATTAATTAATGAAACATTTAAGTAATTACTCAATGGTGTATTTATTTAATTAATTTTGGCACTTTTAGTCCTCCATACGTGACTGGTGGCGTAACATGTACTGTAATCTTGCACTTGTAAAATATTGCTAAAAAGAGCCAGAACCATTATATAGTATATAAAGTCATGCTACATCTAGCCAGCGGATCATTTCTAGCATCATGTACACACTGTAGTGGCGTTCAAGTTCGGTCGCTTAACATTTAACTCTGATTAAAATACTGCTGCAAAAAAAGCTTAACTATTGTGGGTAGTAAATAAGATCATGCTACATCTAGCCAGCGGATTATTTATTGTATCATGTGAGTAAAAGTGGTATGTTTATCGATATTGTGAGTACATGAACCCAAGTCTGCACGCTTGGCCATGACTACAACACTCAGTGACCTTAGAAAACTACAACTCTGTATTAACCTGTCGGACTCGCCCCCGAGCGTGGTGTACTGTGGGAAGGCAAGGGGTGCAGAGCGTTAAAAAACGTGGTGTAGTGGACACTACAGCGTAGTGGTTTGCTGCACAAACATGGAATGACCCACAGGACAAGCTCAGGCTTAATAATATAAATAAAGTCACAATATGATTTAAAACACAATTTTCTGTCCCTATCTCTCCACCTATTTGGGATGACCCTGTGGCTTGTACTGTACTATGTGTACTAGGGATTCATTGATACCAGTATCAGTATCGGGTCCGATACCAAGCTCATGTACTTGTACTCGTAAAAATACCCCCGATACCAAAGACCGATGCTTCAATGGTAATTATGCCCTTTGACGGTTATTGGACACAGAAATTTGTGCTTTAAGTTTGTGATAAGCACATAAAATAATAGTTTTTTAATTTTAGTAATAATAAAGAAGCTGTCCAACATTTGTTAGTCTTACTGTGTTGTGCTTGGAAAAACTGCGACATTTTAAAAATAAATTAATAAATGTATAGGTATCGGTATCGGTAAATACCAGAAAAGAAATATTGGTACTTGTACTCGGTCCTTAAAAAATGGTATCGATGCATCCCTAATGTGTACTATTGTTACCTTGTTACTTGGTATAAACGGTACTACCCCTAACCATAAAACCTTATGGAAGATATTTTTTATCTCCTTTATTATGCCCAACAAACACATGTTCTATGGATTATAATAAAGACTAGATTGCACCCTGATCTGATATTTTTAGTATCTTCAACATTGGAGCCCATCTCGGCATTTTCCTTCTAGCTGTCTATTTGCCTGTGTTTGCCAAGCTTAACAATTCACCCTTACAGAGACAGTTATGTTTGGCTGATAAGGTTTATGTTGTATTACTACAACCCCAATGTGAACAACATTAGCCTATTCTAATATATGTACTAAACATAACATGGTGTTAATAATGCACCCAGTCAACCAAATAAATGCATTCTCGATACACAGCCTTAAACATTGCAGACTGCAACGTAAAGGTTATCATTGCAGACGTTGGAGGGACATTAGAGTGTATTCACCTCTACGTCAATGCTGTCTACGACAAAAAAAATCGCTTTGAAAGAAGAGGACGCATGCACTGGCAGGAAGTCAAGCCAACCGCTGATTCTATACATTTTCAGCACCATGGACAGGGTCATTCTGCATTGTGAGCGGTTAACGACGCATATAAAAGGCTCGAGTATTACCCTTTCTGCACAATCCCATAGCAGGATTCCAGCTGCAGCATGAGCAATAGAATGGAGCACAAATCGGGCTCTCCGAATAGGAAAACTCAAAGAAACTATTTGCAGCACCATTTAAGATCTGAAATCCACTCTGCATCGCGGAAAACTTCAGGGACACCCGTGCCCTCAAATCTGTATAGAGGCAATGCAGTGAATGATGACTTCGATTTGGGACCGGTGAGCCTGGATCTTGCTAACCCTTTTTCTGGTGTGTTACCGTTAACAAAAATGAATGAGAAAGAGCAACTGCATGGGCTGAACGACCGCTTTGCTGGGTTCATAGAAAAGGTGCGTAATTTAGAGTACCAGAATCAATTACGAGAGAGGGAAATCGAGAACATCAGACAAAAGGCGCAATCCCTCTCTGTGGAACAAGAATTCGAAGCGGAGCCAAGGGACCTCAGAAATCTAGTTCAAGACATTACCCTTCAGAAGTGTCAGATCGAAATGGAACACGAGAATCTGGAGGAAGATTTTCAGATCTTGAAGAAGAAATATGACGAGGCGTGTAAAAGATCCGATGCCGAGAACAGCTATGTGGTGTTAAAAAGGGATGCGAATGACGCATACCTGGCTAAACTTCAGATGGACAAGAAAGTTCAGTCTCTAGTAGACGAGATTACAATAGACATGAGGTTGAGGTTTCAGAGACGGTCGCCCAGATCAACGAGGCTCAAGTAAAGGTGAAGTCGCACGACTCTGGAAAACCAGACCTTAGTGCGGCTCTCCGGGACATCCGTAAGGTCATGACGTATCTAACATCCAGCAGGTAGACGAATGTTTCTGTGCTCAGTTTGCAAAATTGACCAAGGCGACTGAGAGCAACAGATAAGCGCTGAAAGCCACAACATTCAAAATCCAGGAGAACAGAAGACGCCTGAAGGGAAAGAACATTGAGTGGGACAGCGCCAAAGGCATAAGGGAAGGTTTGGAAAGGCAACTTTGTGAATTGGAGGAGCGCCACAACAAATAAACTATTAATTATCAGGTCAACTTTTATTTTAAAAACATCTCTAACCAGCATGAATATATTATTGTATATTAAACAATCACTTTATTTTAGAGAAGAAACAACATCATCTATTTTCTTTTTTCATCATAAGGCAGGTCTCAAAGAGAAAGGAGATTTGAAGACTGAAATCAAGCATATTTCCTCAGAAGTAGGCATAATCAATCATATTTATATTTTGTTTACAGGATGCCATTAAACAGCTGGAAAATGAGCTTATGAATGCCAAGTTTGACATGTCTGGCCACCTTAGAGAATATCAGGACTTGCTAAATGTAAAGATGCCGCTGGATGTTGATATCCTGTCTTACAGGTAAACCACATCAACACTCTGGAACAAGTTTAAGCACAATGTAATTTATAGCAGTTATGTTTTGTTCACATGCACATTGTTCATGTCAACCCCTCATGTACGAAACTCATGGAGGGTGAGGAGACCCGCCTGTCCACCATGTCAGGTACCCACATCACTATGCCGTACATCTATCGCCAGTCCCCAGTCTACACCTTGCCATGCCTTTCAAGGCAAGGGGGGACAACTCGCAGGGCAGAGTCCCAGTACAAATTTGTTGAGGAAATCATCACTGAGATCACCAGGGAGGTTGCGATGTCTTGAGTTCAAAGAGTCTGGGTCAGAGGAGAACATTGGCGGAGAGGCAGGGGACCAGGGGGAGGGTGGCGAAGCGCAGATGATGAGCTGTGAGGGGAAGCAGGGGAAGGATGCAGATGAGGAGGAAATTCCAGAAGAGAAAGTTGAGATAGTGACAAGTTCAGGAGGTAGAAATATCATCACAGGATATGGAACATGCAAATCCAGAAAGCTCTGGTGAGGGAGAGGAAAACAAGGAAGACACTTATACACCAGAACAAAAAGACAACATTGTCCCAGATGTAAAACATCCAATTGAAGTCAGATCAGAGGAGGTCATCATGAGCAACGGGGAAAAGGAGAAAGGTGACACAGAAGATGCTGGAAGGGAGAAAAAATATGGATATGAAGATCCACTAAAGAAAAAGGAAACCCAACCACAGGTTCTTATGTGTGATGACGACAAAGATATGCTCCAAGAGGACAGCAAGTTCACTGAGAGTCGGCTAACAAAGGAAACAACAGAGTCAACTGAGGATAAGAAAGCACATAAATCCACAAGAAAGTAGAAAGTCAGAAAAAAAGACTGTTAGTGTGGGGATGGCATTGTCAGTAGATGACAGAACAGTAAGGGAAGCAAAGACATCTCTCAAATCAGATGAGAATGAAAAGATCAGCAGTGAGTCAAACTAAAACAGGTCTGATAGAATCTCAAGAGTTAGAGAAACAGGTAGTTGCAGCTGTGGAAAACAAAGACTTGAGCAAGGTGGTGCCAAACAGCACCAGAACTACAAAAATATTAGATTGTCAAAGAACCTGAAAAAGGTGAGAGATCCTAAAGATACATCTTCAGACACAAAGAAAGCAATTGAATCTGAACATGATGAGGTTTCTATATCCAAGACACCTGCAGAGAAACAGTGCAAATTGGAGTGCAGGAGAAGAGAAACAGTGGTCAGTGGAAAACAATTTTGCTGCGGGAATTGTAAAGAAGGAAGTGAAAGAGTTGACAAAAATATTCAAGGGTCAAGTTGTGACTGCCGAAGACCAGGAAGTAGATTATAAAACCTCTGTTTACGATATCCATTGGGAGGGACAGGTGATGGTTTCCTGTGGAACTGCCTGACCAATACAAGCACAGGAGACAATATAAAAACCGCTTGCATGTGCTTGGCTTTGGAATATTAACCAAAGCTAATGTTAGGCTGTCTTTTAGTGGATATTTTCCTCTCTCCATGAATGCAAGTTGGAAATCTTGAATGTGCTGAAAAATAAATGCTACTTAAAGTTCAGTCCTTTTTAAAGCTTTTAATTGTGGCCAACTATATTTAATATATTCCAGAATGCAGGTTTACTCTAGAATGATTATACAGTACCTTCCACTCAGTCTTTATCAAATAGAGCAAGTGTCAGCACACCAACCTTGTAACCCAAGTTCCCATTTACAGCTACATGTCAACTTTATTATGCAGATTAAAAGTCTGCTGACATAACATTCTTCGATTGCTTGATCAAACATCGCTTTACTACCTCATGGTTCCATGGTTTACCCGACATTCCAAATAACTCATCTTAGGACACAAAAATAGCCAACTTTAAAGTCACAAACAAATGCAGTTCAAAGACTTTATTGAAAAGATAACATATAAGGACCTCCAAGGTTTCCTGTGAGAATGTCAGTTACCCTGTGACAAGATTGCCTGAGAGACCACACATCACATCTGGAAAATGATCCAGTTGAGCATTATTGTGAACCATAACACCTCAGGTCATGCCTGCAAACAGTAGAAAACAAAACAAAATCTGCCTGGTTGGCCAAGCATACAGGTTCCCCAAAACATACAGGCTACCAAGTTTAACCACCCCAAAACTACTTGGTTTAGTTTAAGGGAGGGCTCTGTGTTCATCTTTGAAATAACATTTCAAATCTTGATGGCGAGACATGGGCAAACCAAGGTACAACACAGCTTAAGCTTGTTCTTGTGTGCATTGAAAAAAAAGGACCAATTGAATAAAAATAATAATTTTAAGTACTCATGTTCTGAATAAAAGTTTCAAATGGGAGATGTGAAGACAGCCAAGGGATATCAGATCCATGGATGATCAAATCAGAAGAAAGGTTATGTATAAACCCAATCATAACCATCTACTTACGTTTTACTAAAATAAAACACGTTTCAGGAATCAACACAAAGGAGCCACAGCCAACCATATGGAGACGTGTAATTCACTTTCATGGAAATGCTATATGATGATTTGTATTCATTGTTGACCCACTGGAGTGTCTTTGGATGGAAACATTTATAAAGCAAAACAGATTCAATGACAAGAGCACCTCTAGATGAAATTGTGTTCAAAAAATTAGTTTGTTGTAGCCTTTAAAACTGTCCCTCCCAGACTTCCCATTGTTGGTTTGAGATGGAAACACATTGATGCTAGATTCTTCTGATTCCCTTGTCCACTTTACCACAAAGAGTGCTTAGGCCTCAAGTTCCAAACCGAGACCCAGCTTGTGGCCTCCAGAGTTGATGCTTTTACCATCTACAAGGGCAGACAGGGTGAGCTTCACACCTGGTCAGGAAACAGGAATGGATAACATCAAGTCAAGTCTATATAATTTGGCAGGAGCTAAGTTGTGTTTTTAATCAAGTTAACACATTTTGCAAACTTAACTTTGAAGTCAAATAAAGTAATGAAAGCAGTTGGCAACATAAGGCAACATATCAAATATGTACCACAGTGTATTCACAGGTGGTATTTTAGAATGGAGCACAATTCAACAATACACATGTAGACCACCCCTGATGAAAACAAGATACTGTACATACTAAACATTTTGCCCCCAGGGCCAAAAACGTATTTATTAGCAAGCCACGTACTAAGCTAATGCTTCAAGCTTCTCTGATGCCGGATTATGCTTCTAGGGTGTAATACTCATGCATAGAAGAGGGTTTCTATAGATAACCTACTACCACCACCACTACCTACTACCATCAGTGTGAATCAGGTTAAGAGCTTTAGGTCAAACAGACCCGAGTAACACACACTAATGCTCCACACTGAGGTTACCTTTGGAGTGAGTGATGAGAAGCATACAATCCTGTGTTAAGTAAACATAAATCAGGCTTATGAGAGCCATTAGGCATCACACATGAGATGGCTTACCTGGTCTCAATGTTTGGATGTAGCCAACACCAACAAGGCTGGTGTTGTTCACTTTAGCCTGAAAAGACAAAAACAATGGGATAATCTTCAAGATAATCATGGCTCGTCACTGAAAAAAGCAGCCTAATTCACTATTGCGCGTATTCAGTATTACTTACACTAATAGCAGCATCCTTGTCCATCTGGTACTTGGCGGCAATGCCAAAGCGTGTGCTGTTGTTGCCTGCAGTCCAAGCCAAGTTGACCGCTGTTTCGAGCTTGTCGCTCACCTTCTGGTAGATGGAGCCTCCGAATTCTGATCCATCATTTCTATATTAAGGTGTCATTTAGGAGAATAGAAAAGGATGAAGTGTGTGCTAGCATCACCCGTGTCCCCAAAAGCACAGTAATTTACTCATGAAATTGACATCCATGAGATATTTCATATAGTGTCATTGATAAAATAACAAAATAGGATATGTATATATATATATATACACACACACACACACACACACTTTGTACGTACACATTGATGCGCAAAAAATAACTATCAAGTTTAAAAGTCTGACACATCTCACATACACATTGGTGTGCAGCTGGAAGTCTCCGGTTTTGTAACCAATGGCAAAGTTGTTTTGTGTCATCTTAGACTTGGCGGTGTCAAAGGTCATCTGATAGCCAGCAAGCCAGCCCTCGTAACCAACCACAGCAGCTCCATGTATGGCTGGACCAGCAAAGTCAAAGTCAACATCACACCCCAGGTTGACATACTCGCGCTTGTAGGCTGTCTTGACTTTGCCACTCTTCTTGCTGTTGGAAAGAAGAAAAAAAGAATCTTAAGCAATAGTCAACAGGGACCTACAAGAACACCAGACATGTTGACATGAATTACATCCAGTTACAAAACACAAATCCAACCTACTGTCCATCAGTTTCTTATGATCTACATCCAAAACAAATTTATTTTTCTAAAGGAATTGAACTACAAGTAGCATGAGCTTCTCGCCCTAACAGTTTATAACTCAGTTATCAGCTATGCAGGACAGAATGACAAGTGGACATGGCAGTCCCAACATGACAACCCCGTCCCCAACCCCAAACACATAAAAAGGGCCTAAATGTTAATTCCCACCTAAAATGACATGCCCAAATACTTGATTTTGGGATGAACCAGTTTGAGTAAGGAAAGGAAACAAATTAGATTACAGTGAAACAAAACTTTATGCATGGGAAGCAGATTACAACTTGCAATAATATAAATACATATATTTTGACTGGATTCAGTCAAATCATTCTACAATGCTGTAGAACTTGCTTTGTCCAGTTGCATAGCGATTGTCTTTGCCTAGCATGGCTAGCTTGATTGTATTCTCCATGTGTGCCTTTGTGCAAACTGTTTTGTTTTCTCAGATAAATGTTTAATGTCCTTAACTCCTGTAACAGTCCATGCTGTATCTGTTCCGAATGTTATAAAAAGCAAGCACGGGAAGCAAAATAAGGCATTGACATGACTACATCCAGCTAGCCAGGCTCTTCTGTTGTAGCTTACCAATCGTGGGAGAAACCTCTGTGTATGATTTACCTCTACCCTTTTCGCTCGCTTGTTGTGTAATTTTGATGTCAGGTTGGGCCAAACTCTTTTATTTTTATTTTTTTCACTAAAGTTCTCTCAAAAGGATTTTGGAGAGGATATCTGACAGAATTAGAGAAATGAGAACGTAGTTAACGTTAACTCGGCCCTACAGTCGCAAAATCACTTCTATACTCTGACTCTGCTTGGGGCGCTAATTCCAGCGCCCTTTAGGCATCATTTTTGAGGACGCTGATTGGCTAAATATGTGTTTCTTGTTAGCAACAGCCAGCAATTCACCTATCGCCAGCAGGTTGGTAGGCGTTTCGATGGGCGCTTTTTCTAGCGCCCCAGATGTCGAACATTTTTGTGTGTGTGTGTGTGTGCGCACACACACACACACACACACACACAACTGTGTATTTTTAACACAGTCATGCTTAAAATGAGTAGTTATTGTTGAAAATATATTACATGAAAAACAAAATCCCAAACACTTCACCAGGGAGGGCGGCGTCCTAGCGCCCTCTATTGACCAGCCGCCACTGCCGAGATGTTATTTTGCACTGTTGCTGATAATGACAGACTGCCCTGACTCTAACCACTAACTGCCTCTACCGTTAGAACTTCTGATCCTTGACTTTCTAGATGCAGCACTATTTGTTGGATAAAAATTAACATTAAATCAATTAAATGTAAATGCACACTTGACTGGCAACGGAGTGTTAAAGTTCCATTTGAGGACTGACCACCACTCACCCAGACATGTACAGACCTCCTAATCATGTGTTGTATGGGTTATGAATTAAGTCCTTGAAGAAATATTATTGCAGAGCAACTACAGGAATCAGATAATCATATGCATAGACATAAATGCATCTGATGATCGAGAAACTCATCTTACCCAGTGTTGGGAGAGAATGTTGTGTCAAATGTCAGCTTCAGTCCCTTAGCAATCTGGAGGCAAAAAGGCTCATATTAACTAAACCGACTTATTTCGTCCATCTTAAACTATGAGATGTTTGCATGTTTCAGACTTGTGACCAACCTGGTCTTCAACTGTGATTTCGGTTCCCAAGGTATTATCAGTGTTCCACTTCTCTGTGAAGGTCAGGCCATACTCTGACCTTTTGTATTTGGTTTCCAGGCTCCCGACCACTTTGCTGGTGTCAGTGTTGGACGAACCAGCAGTTTTGAATTCCTGTTGAAGACACCACACAGCAAACAATTTAACATGGACAAAGCATTGATGAGAATAAATTATCGGTTTAAAAACACAAACCTAAATGTTACCGAGTCAGATAGCTATTGTGATAAGTTTCAAAGTTCAAACTCCATATGCACCCAACATAGGCCTACTCCTGACATGTGCACAGCATATTCCTACCGTCACGTATATTACATGTACATACATATGTATATACACACGTACGTACATATACACACACACGTACGTACATATACACACACACACGTATATACACACACACGTATATACACACGCACGCACGCACACACATACACTAATTGTTTACATAATCAAATAAACCTGCTCTTCAAAAGGTTAGCTCGCATTTAGTGGTACAAAAATGTATATTGAAAAGGTAAATTAACTGGTTCAGACAGCTCCTATTCACCAAGTACTTACATGACAGTGTTTCCCCTATGTTGATTTTGTCGTGGCGGACCGCCACGGCTAAATTTCTGCCGCCACGGTATCAGAAATAGGGTTGTACAAGACAGGCCGTCTATCAGCAGTGATTGTTAGAGTGCATGTCGGAGAATAGCAAGGACACGCGCTTCACAGCACAGTTAAGATTGCGTGTGTCCATCTTTGAGAACTGTAAGTCGTATAACTTATGTTTTCAGTTCATTAAAGCCTGTTATTGTATTAGTCATCAGTTATTGCAAATTTAAGTTAACTGGTGATTTTCGTTGTTTGTATTCTTCCCCTGCTAGCATAATTGCATGCCTGTTGATTCGATAGCGATTGCTACCCTTGATCACGTTTGTATTTTGGGTGCATTATCATGAAGAAGTAGTTTTAATTAATAGTGGGTATATTGTTATTATTTGCTAAAGAATGCTTTGCCTATCAAGATCAAATGAAGCCGACAGTGTACATGCTTTCGAGTACCTTGATCGATAGGCTAGGCTACTGACCATTTACAATAATTGGTTACATCAATTATTAATTGGCAGCATATTTCTGCCATTTAGAACATACTTTAAGTAGCCTAACTGTATTGCTTTACGTAAAATAGGACAAAAATATATGCAATATTACATTTATTATTAGACTATTACGTTAACCTACTCCAAAATATAGGGTTAGAACTTTATTTCGGGGGAGGGGGGTCGGACAGACCTGCCCCCACTGCAAAAAAATCCTAGGGGAAACACTGCATGAACAGAAGTCATGTTACAAATCTCCACTGTTTTGGACTCTATTGGTGTGCTTTAATAAATGTTAGACAACATTAATACATCTTATGCAAACTCACCACTCCACTTGCAGACTTGGTCTTGACATCAAGTTTGACCAGGCCAAACCCTTCAAACAGAGAAGATATCTTTACATGAACCACATAACTAATTAATTATATTATGGAATAATTAACCAATTATTCCAATTGAAACTAGAGAGTGCTTGAGTGTGCTTGCTTGCAGATGGGTCCGTTTATTTACAATTACATTTAGTCATTTAGCAGACGCTCTTATCCAGAGCGACTTGTAGTACAGGGACATTCCCCCTGAGGCAAGTAGGGTGAAGTGCCTTCCCCAAGGACACAACGTCATTTTGGCTCGGCAGGGAATCGATCTGGCGACCTTCAGATTACCACCTGCCACCTGACTCCCGTTTATGAACTATAATTTTTACAACTGATATTTCTGTATGTTTTATATACAAATGCATACTTATTATTTAAGATTACATAGATTTAAAAGCATACATTTGTTGTTGCTCATTTACAACTCAGAATACTAAGAGTGAAGTATAAAATGTAACAGTTAGAGTGAGTCACAGGGTGTGCTTTATTGAGCCATACAATTTACATTTACCTTAAAGGGGAGCGTTCCATATTAGTGCGCACCCAAAATAACTTCAAGGTTGCCAAAGAAAGACTGTCTACAAGTAGAGCTTCTCGTGTTTAGCAGTTTATTGGTTAGCAAGCTAGACTAGCAATATTGCGTAGAGTTTTTGCAATAATGTTGCACTGTGTCATGCTATCAGTGCTAACTAGCTGGTCTAGTTACTGAAACGTAACACAGAATCTCAGGTCTAGCTAGCTACCAGTTCACATCTGCTCATGCTAGCCATTACAGTAGTTGCTAACTAGATATCCTTAACAACAGCCTAATGTTAGTCTATCGAGTTCCAAGTCACTCGTAACTATTGTTACAGCATATGTAGCTAGCTAACTAGCTAGCTAGCATATACCCAGTGCCTACAAAACATTTGATTGATTTAGAATGTTTAGGCCTAATGTTTAAATTAAATATTATTTTATTAAAACTGTCCCATTGTCGTTGTTATTTTAAAGGCAACTTTTATAAAATGAGCAATGTGAATGAATGAGATGGTGCGAGATCTAGCTAGGCTAACAAACGTGAAGTTCAAAATGCATGGCAACAGCCATACGTACGGGCCTATTTTCTCTCGGCTACTGAAATACGATACACGTTTGTTGGCTATAACTATTTTGTGCTGAAAGGCAGCTTACTATTTATTGACTATTTATAATGTCGCTGGTAACCGTATTATAAAAGCAATAAGGTACGAGAGGCAGTACTTATCGTCAATTAAGTACGTGTTCAAGGGTGTTGTTAGGCCAGACGCGCAGCGGAGACCCTAAAAACGTAAATAAGCTTGACATTTATATTTAGGGAAAATCACTAATAAAAAAGCGGTAGCGGTCAGTCAGTAACAACGCAAAATGCGCCCATTTGGTCTCAGATTAGAGCCCTGCGTGGAGAAGCTGACCCCGGTAAATTGTACTACTACTAGACTACTGCTGTGTTAGTCTTGGTAGCAATTGTGTTGCTTGAATTTGATGTAACGTTCCGTTGTACGGTTTAGGCTGAAATTAAGTTCTCATGAACAGATTGACACAGTTTAGGCTGTGGCAAGGAAGTTCGGGTTAGTAGTCAGATAGTTAGAAATTAGTTTTGTCACTGATATCAGTTGGCCAGCCCATGTCGTCTGCTATTTTAGATTGACTATGATTTGAGATGTGTTGTTGGCTGTGATTTTATATTGTTTGCAGTGATTATTTCTGTTGTGGTGTTTTTCATATGATTTGCGGTGACAGTGTGCTGATTGTATTACAATTAGGGCTGTGAAAAATAACGCGTTATGATTAAATTACAGGATGAATTCGTTATTTTTGTTTAACGCATTTAACGTAATATAACCACAATTCCACCCAATCTATAACTTCTGGATAAGAAGTTCGTGTTCCAAAAAAACTAAGATGGAACATCCAATAAAACCAAAGTGATGCACACTCTGCGGCAGGGCTCCAGATTGCGACCAAATGGTTGCATTTTGCGACCAGTTTTTGAGTCAGTGCGAGCATTTTTTACAAGCACTCGCGCATGTGCATCCTACAAATGTTGAATTAATTGGGTGTGCACAATGTCAGCACACGTTAGCAACAACGCAGATACGTCGTTCTAGTAAGACAGCGATATCAGCTTTCCTTCTGCATTAGTAACGTAGCTTAAAGTCTAGGAAAGTTGAGGCTATTTTTCGCTAGGTACCTATAAACCTAGCTTAAAGTCTTGGTAAGTTTAGGATATTTTTCGCTAGGTTCCAACGAACATGTCTTAATCTGCCAGACAAGTGGGTGCCCATTTGTTCTTTTGGTGAACAGTTTCACGAGCCCTTCTTACCCGGTGTCATGGAGCCTAGCAGCTAAGTACTTATTTAGCACTAGCGTTGCTACTGTATCCCTGCCTGTGTTTGAGCTGTTGCACTGTTATACTCGGCAAGTATCGTGTTGTGGTGTCGGAGGACCGATCGAAAAGTGCATCATACATTTAAGTCATTTAGCTAAGACTTGCATGTACAGTACGTAATGTCACATTAAATAACGTATTTAAACTCGAGCTTAGGTTATATGGTGCGTTGCAGGGGCGATTCTAGGATCAGACCTATAGGGGTGCTCAGCCCCCAATGAGAATGTGACAGGAATACAGTGCCTTGCAAAAGTGCTAAACGTAAACCCCCTTGCTAATATAAATCCCTAATTTTACTGGATAACAATTAATACATTTATGTATTATTATGCAAAATATTGAATGAAAAAACTAAGGATGTCCCTTTCTTCATGAACTACCAGCATCAAATGATAATAAACAATATATTTAAGAAAATATAAAAATATTAGGAGTGCTTAAGCACTCCTAAAAAGGATCTAAAATTGACACAGAATTGTACCCTCTCCAGTTACATTAATAAATGCATTGCAGGTCAATATAACGTGTGTGCCCCTTAATTTTCTGCTTGCGCTCCTGAAATTTTCAGTCAGGGGCTACTGTGCTCTTAGTAAAAAAGGTCAGTCTGGAGCCCTGCTCTGCGGGAAGACGTTTTCGCTCTGGATAACAGCGTATGCTAAATGACTGAATGCTAAATGACTGAATGTTATCGTTTCACCGAAGCAATACCAGCCTAAAGTAACCCATACCACCTCAACGCGAAGCATGCGTTGGTCGGCGAGGGGAGTTCAAGTAGAATGCGCCAAACCACCGAACAGCGTAGGGCCCTCACTAAGTCTGTCTGTGACAAGGTGACTAGCACAGTTGCCAAATGTATTGCAAAAAGCTGTAGACCGATTTATATTGTTGAGGACGAGGGGTTCACCAAAGTTTTGCGAGTGGCAACGGGTGACTCGAACATCAAGGTACCGCAAAATCAAAGACGCACACTAATGACCAAAATTCGGAAAACCAGTAATATGTGATTAATCATGATTAATCCACAGAAACCTGTGATTAATTTGATAAAAAAATGTTATCATTTCACAGCCCTAATTACAATGTTTGTTGACAACACGGATGGGGGGAGTGAACTCCCCAACTGAGGGGGGGGGGGGGGGAAACAAACTAAGAAAAACATAGAAAAGCCAAGGAAAGACAACATTAAAGTCAAGTCTCACTCCAAGCACGCTATCCGAATAGCAACCAGGATCCAATCAACCCACTTCAGATTGGCTTGGACGACATTAGCCAACAGATTTCTACCATGCAGAACAAGCTGAAGGCTGAATTAAAGTTCAAGGAAGAAATAAGTCATATGAGAAGCGAATTGTCACATTTAAGGGAAGATATGGACCAGAAACTGGCAATAATAACAACTCAAGAATCCCAAGAACAAAATGAGAAGATAGATGCTGTTCTGACACGCACTGAAGAAGTGGAGGCATGGAGCTACTTCGGGAACGGAACAGGACAAACTGGATGACTTGGAATCAAGGTCTAGAAGGAATAATCTGCGGATATACGGCATACCAGAAGACACAGAGTCAACCTCGGTGCGGTCGTTTGTGGAAGAGTGGCTCCGCACGGAATTATCCATTGACAGAGGCCTCCAGATTCATCGTGCTCATAGAGCTCTTGCTATAAAACCGAAAGCGGAGGAGCCTCCACGATCTCTGGTGGTCAACTTTCTCCAATACACAGAGAAATAACTTGTTTTTACCAAAGCATGGAAGAAGAAAAACATCACGTTGGGAGACAATGGCATTTATTTCGACCATGACAACAGTGCTGGAGTGTTGCAAAAGCGCAGGGCTCAACATTAACATTTTTTTTTTTATTCAAACCCACTGGCCCCAAGACAATTTCTACTGGCCCCCCCTCAAAGTTGTAATTTATCATTGTTACAACAAAACCAAAGACTTATAAGTTGTGTTATTCTGTTAACATGTTTAACCATATATTAAACACATCCTGGATATAAAAAGAACAAAAATGAAATCACATTTCTAGTTTTAATAAAATGGTAATAGTCAGCAAAACAAATTACTTTTAACCTCAAACGTGACGTGCTCTCTTCCCTACTGACAGCCATCTCTGCACAACTCTGTCTGACAGAAACTGTGAAACCTCTGGTCCCTCAATGCTAATATATAAAAGCTTCCATAGCATTTCATCAGTATGATACTAAGTACCCAAGTCGAAACCATTCTTCCGCTGCAGTTCAATAGCTTGGGGGAACGAGGCGAACGGCTGGCCCGTCTTAATTACGCTATATGCCATTGTTATAAGTCGTGCAATAACACGATGGGCATCTACATTGAAATTCCTGACCAGCATAATCAACGGCCTGGAAGATGGATTGTCAACCATCCGCTTAGCTGTCACGCAAACCAGGTGGTGTCTGCTACTGCTAGCATGGCTGGTCAGGTATTGTTTTCGAAAATTGTCGGTGCCTCTGTAAAATGTAAAAATATCCACTTTTGTCTACTTTACACGGGAACATACGACAAACGACACAGTGCATCTTCGTTTCATTAAAAAAGTTGCTTCCGTTTGAGCTCGTAGCTCTATTTTGCTGCCATCTTCACTTTATTGTCTCGCGCCAGTTGTTAAAAAATGTATCGAGATTAGAGAATTACAATTTGACAACCACTCGTCACCATAGACATTAGAGTAGACGACGCATTGGCTGCTGGGCACGAGAAATGCGGCCGCCATCTTGGAAAGGGAAAATTCCTAGTTGCTTAGCATCAGAATAAACAAGATACCAGCAATGTGCAGAATATTCCTGCTCAAATCGGCGAACAATCGCAAACAAGAGTTCAAGGGATTGCTTTTCACATGTCCTGTATCATAGCTATATGTATGACCTTTGCAGCAAAGCAAACCCCATGAAAATCAGTTCGGTATTCAGTTCGGTATAATCAATTAAATGCGCTGACAACTCGTGGCCCCAGCCAAACAGATTACACTGAGTGGAGCGGTTGACCTTTCCAAGATGGCGACCCCACGGCTCGTCAGCGCCAGTAGGCAGTAGCAGTCAATGCGGTGTCTACTCTTTATTATGTCTATGCTCGTCACTCCTCAACTCTTGATTTGCCAACTGTGCGCCCCACGAGCTGCAAAGTTATTTATGCATTTAGCAAAACATAAGAAGGATGTTAACTTTTACAATGCAATTTTTTTTCTGATCAATAATTTGCAGTGGCCCGATCGGGCCAGTGAGTTGCTAGTTTAACTGTCCCGACGTTACTCTTTTCTGGCCCCGGGCCCTCGTTATTGTCGAGCCCTGCAAAAGCGCAAGGCATACGCAAATGTGAAGGTTTTGAAAACTCAAGGCATTTGCTTCCAGACACCATTTACCAAAATGCGTATTCACTGGGCCAACAGTCAGAAAACATACAATACAGCAGAGGAGGCTACCGAAGACCTACGACGAAGAGGAATTGAAGTGGAAAGTCAGACTGGTCCTCCCCAGCTCGAACGGCTCCTGTCATCCAAAGCTGTGGCCTGGCAGCGCGTTGGACGGGATGGAATCACGGAAACAAGAAGACGAACCAGACAGAGGCTGCGAGGATTTCAACACGACTCCAACGAGAGGCGTCAAGGGGAAAACGACTAGGCAAGGATATTTTTGGTTGATAGGTGTTATACGATTAGATACAGAAATTGTAGAAAGAAACGTACATGTCAATGATTGGCTAATGAAAATGTTAAATGATTAATTCGTTAAATGATGATGGCTATTTAGATGAGAAATATCAAGGGTTTATTTTTTATATTTTAATATTGATGGAATGCTGGCTGGAAGGGTAGCCTACTCTTATCTTCCGAATAAAAGTACCCCCCGGAATATAAGTACCCCCGGACAAATCCTCAAAATCTAATAAAAGTACCCCGCGGAAAATCGCCAAATCAGCACGCAAACTGTGTCCATATGCGATCAAAATGTGTTCCTATCAGTGTAAGTGCGCATCTTTTACTGTCACTTGCAATCAGGAATAGAAATGGACAGCAAATATACCATTGCCAGGAAAAAACTTCAACACTTGTAGTTTGGAAATACATAATCATTATTAGAAATTTTCAACAAAAAAAAGAGGCTGTTAAAAATATATGGTAGTACTTTTCCTCAAACTTAGTCAACATGACTGCAACATAACATGAAAACCACTGGACATACTTAGTTATTACAAAGTAAAAAAAGAGGCTGTCTAGTTACAAACATACATGTACTAGTACTATCACTTTTCCTTAAACAGCTTACAGTCAACATGACAACCACTACCAAATAATGCATTGCTGGGAAAATACTTCAATGCCTGTAGCTTGGAAATACATGGTTACAAATCTGTCAAATAACAAACATGCCATGACTACTGGTATACGGTACCTCAACAAACTTATAGTAGACACGACTGCCGCGCAGCACAATTGCAGCTGCTGTGATTTTTCTAATGACATCATCTTGCAGCACCTCATATTCTGCGTTTTGTGCGGCATACAATCCTGAACTTGCACCAGTACTAGTTACACCTTCAAAGTATCTACTGTACTTGAGTTTGCAAAATATAAAAAAGTAAATGCCCTGGGATTTCTATTTGACGATGAGAGGCTCGTTGTCTATAGGTTGTGACTGTCATGCTGGTGTGGTGAATGGGAACCGTTATGTGAGTGTACAGTAGCTAGAGCTAACGTTAGAGCATAACGAGGCTCTGGCTAACATTTACTACAGTAGCTTGCACTGACAACCAGTTGTTAGCTAATGTCGTTGGCTAATGTAAGCTACTTGCCAGTAGCTAGCTAGCTAAGGTAGCTAACGTTTTCACATCAAAGACTTCAAATTTATCTTCCCTTCTGAAAAAAATGCATGGAATTTTTAAAAATTATGTCTTGATTTCATCCCCCCAAAAATAAACGTACCGTCCAAAATAATAATGTACCGGGTGGATTTTTCATGTAAAAAATGTACCGGTACGTTTATTCGGAAAATGAGAGTATGCCTTAACCACAACTAGTACGGGTAGAGCAACTCTACATGGGTGGACTCACACCGCTAGCCGGGTGCCGCTTCTCCGTGAAAGGCCTTTCCCCCCGAAACGAGAGGGATGTCAATGTATAATAAGAGAAGTTGAAGTTGACATCTCTTGGAAGTCAACTTTGTCTTACAATGGAAAGGATTTTTTTTGTTTGTTAAATAATTTTTTGTTGTGTATTGTTAATGTTTGTTCAAATGTTGGCCTAAAAGGAAGTGAAGTTAAGATTTGGATAAATAATAATAATGACATGTAAAGGAAATTAAGGTTATGTCTTTAAATGTAAACGGTTTAGGAAACCCAGTTAAAAGAGCAAAGGTAATGAGTAAAGTGAAAAAAGATGAAGCACAGATCTGTTTTCTCCAAGAGACTCACCTTTCACGAATTTAACATGAGAAACTAAAAAGGTTTGGATTCTGAAAATCCTTCAATAACTCACACACCAAAGAGGGGTAGCAATTCTAATATCAAATTCAACCAATTTTGAATGCCTGCCTGAAATAATAGATAAAGAAGGTCGGTATATACTAATTAAAAGGACGATTGATCAGAACATGGTCACTCTGGTAAATGTTTATGCACCACCGGAAAGTGATAAATCATTCTTTGATGTTATTGCAGTACAAATGGAAGGTACATGTGCATCTACAGGGGGGATTTCAAAGTAGTGCTGGACCATAATCTAGATACAACTAGTAAGAATAGAGGTAAGATGAATAAATCAAGACTAGTAAACAAAACATTGGAAGAAATGGGCTGTTTTGATGTATGGAGGGATATGCACCCGCTAGAAAGGGACTACAGTCACTATTCAGCAACCCACTCAGTATACTCAAGAATATACTTTTTTTAATGCAAAAAGACAGACATAAAGTCAAAGACTGTCAAATAGGCGTGACTGATGTATCAGATCACAGCACCGTATACATAACTGTTTACTTAAAGGGCAGAAGGAGAAATACACTGTGGAGGCTAAATAAAGGTCTGTAACTGCAACTGCAGTGGCAGCTCGGATCCAAGACGGATTCGAGAGACCGCATATAGAGTGCGGCTTGTCTGGGTTGTTATGTATGTGGAAACTGCAAGTGGCAGCTCGGGTCTAAGATAGATTCGAGAGACCGCAGATAGGGTGCGGCTTGTCTGGGTTGTTTTATGTGTGGAAACTGTACGAGGCAGCTCGGATCCAAGACGGATTCGAAAGACCGCAGATAGACTGTGGCTAGTCTGGTTTGTTATACGTTTTAGATCTATTACTTTTATCACTTGTATTATTGTTTTTGCTGATTTTATGCAAAGCACCTTGAGCTGCAATTCCTGTATGAAATGTGCTATATAAATAAATTCTTACTTACTTACTTACTGTTAAACAATGAATCAGTAACAGACCAAATCAAAACCGGAATTCAGAACTACCTGGAGGACAATGATAATGGTGAAACAGCTCCAATCTTTTTGTGGGATGCCTTAAAGGCTGTCATGCATGGCAAACTGATAGCAATTACCAGTGGCCTCAAAAAGACAAATATTGCTCAATATCAATCCCTTCAAACTGAACTTAAGATGACAGAACATAGACATTAAGTCCAGAAGATAACACAAAACAACAATTAAAAGAGATAAGTCAATAAATATATTGCTGTAGCAGTAAGTTGAAATGAAAACGAGATACCTTAAACAAACATTCTATGAAGTGGGCCCAAAAGCTGCAAAACTGTTGGGACGGAAACTGCGTAAACAGCAAGTAGAAAGAGCTGTCCATAAAATACAAGACCCATTATGTAATTAGTGGCATAAAATGGACTGAAGTACAATTGACGTGTGTGCAATAATATCGTTAATCGCTTTGGTGCGATATATCGCACAAGAAATAGTAGTTATCGTGACAGCCCTAATAGTAATTATGAAGAAGTAAATCATTTGATAAAAACGGATATAGACAGATGGCGTACTTATCCCATGGATCTCACAGACAGGATAAATGCAGTCAAAATGAATATGCAACGCAGGTTATTATACCTGTTTCAATCACTCCCAGTGGAAGTGCCCCAAACAGTTCACAAAATGGGACAAATTGATATCCAGATTTGTATGGGAAGGAAGACGACCTTGAATACGCTTTACCACTCTTCAGCTACCTAACGGTGCGTTCACACTGCAGCGGGGTGGGCAGAGCGGGGCGTCGTCTTCCCATTCATTTTCAATGAAACCAGGCATTGACGCCCGCGTAGGGCATTGTGGGAAGGCGAGCAGGGCGTTTTCTCAACTTTATGTAAATGAGGAGCGTGAAAATGTTAGCGTTGGCCAATCAGGTTGGTTTCTTGTAGCGTAGCAACTGTTGGTCATGGTAAACATTTCTAGGTTTGACAATTTCAAGATGGAAGACTTTTGTTTTATACGCCTCTGTACGATTAAAGAGACATTAACCTGTATACCTGGCGCAGGGTTGCCGAGGTTGTCGGTGTCCCTGGTGTGTTAAATTCAGTCTTGTCACTTTAGCTAGCTACAGTACGTAACCTAGCTCTAACTTTCTTCTGTGCTAGCTGCATACTGTACTAGTTTAGCTACAGTAGTCTAGTTTACCCGACACACGATTGACATTCAACGTTGAAATGCTGGTTGGCAATCACTCGCTAGCCATACAGTAAATGTGTAGTGGCCATAACCTAGCGAATGTTACTGGAAGAATGTTTGAAGTCAGGGATGCAAACACATGTATGGTCAAAAAAGAGAGAAGTAATTCGCCCTCGCCCCGTGGCAAATATTCATACTTACATTGCCAGTAACTCCCTGACATCCCTTGCCCACCCCTATATGCACAGAGTAAAATTACATTCTGAAGATCAAAATACACCAACACTAATTTGTAATATTAAATTTCATTTTTTATTCCGAGACAAACTCTTATTAAATTATCTAGCACTTCTTCTGGTTTTACTCCTTCTTCCTCTTCTTCCTGGCCACCTCTAAGGGCAATAAATGTTGATGATCCAAGTCAACTCCTTCAGCTGAGTAACAGCCTGGGAATGGCCCCTCACCACAAGATCAATGGAGTACAAGGCCTGTAGATTCTTACTTTTAAGAGGTAGTTTGTTCTACTTGCCACAAGCTGTGTATACCCTGGTCACTTTCCTAATAAAATCCATGACAGTAGGAGATTTCTTTAAGACTGCAAGGGGAGCTAGGTTTCCCCTAAAACAAGGGTACTCAATTAGAAACTCAAAAGGTCCACTCACCAAATTTCCATTCAGTTCAGGGTCCGGAACGGACCATGGTTTATTTTTCTGGCCCTTACCTTTCCCATTGACTCCCATTCAAAATTGGTTTAGGAGGGCACAGTGCCCTCCCATAGACCAGAGTTCTGGGGGTAATTTTGTTCAAAGTGTCTATGCTTTGTGTCATAGTGACATTTTATGTTAGCTCTACCACTTTTGACAAGGGCAACTGTCTCAATGCAGATTAAACACATCGGTTTTGTGCTCCCCACCGGCAACACAAATGCGTACTTGTCAGTCAATTCTGTCTGAAATTTGTGATTTTCGGAATCAACTTTTTGCTGGGTTTTGTCACGCCATGATTTTTGCTAAGGAAGAAACAGGTAGGCTAGCTACCGTTAGCAAATCGATTAGCCTGCGTTGTTGCGAATGACACACACAACCTGCGTCACCCACAGAGGTTGTTGCGGCCAACGTTGAGTGAGTGAGTTGTCATGGTGATTACAGTTATTATAGCTCCTGACTGGAGCTTTTGATTGGACACGTAAGATACAAAGCACATCTATTAGGAAAAAAATATTGACTATAGGACAAAATCACGCACCAATGAATTGCGTCTAGGTATTGCGGTCCAGATCCGGACCAGAGTCCGTTTATTGAGTGGGCTACCCACCGCAGACAGTAAAAGATACGCAGCAAGAAGAAACTAGTGGTTCACGCTTGCGCGCATAGGCTACTGGTGATTTGCTTATTTCCTATTTATTTGGTTGATGGAGGCAATCCAGAATTACTGTTGGTGCAATTATAATCAGACCCCCCCCCTTAAAAAAAACTTCTTCGGATCTGCACGATTCACGCAAGTCACCCAAACTGACGTGAAAAAAGCGGAAAAATCCGGGAAAATCTGATCCGTTACTTTATCACTCTTAATTACAAGTTAACAGTCGTCAACTCTGCAAATGTGCTGGAGACGATGTGGTGAGGTGTCACCAAATCATACACATTTTTGGGAGTTGCAAGAAAATAGAACCTTTTTGGAGAGAGGTGCATGAAGTTGTATGCCAGACCCTGGGATATCCAATTCCCTCTACATGTGCAGTCTTATACCTAGGGGATTTGGTTGGGTATGTAGCTAGAGATGACCTTTACATGCCACAATGTAAGCAATGGCTATCTATAATCAAGGAATTCCGGGGGATGGAAAAGTTAACATACAAACTGAAATTGAAAAGAGTTATTTGCTAGGAACTGGGGAAAATGGATACAAAATTAAACATATGTAGACATGACTGGATAGTAAAAGAAAATATGAACATTATTATCGAGTACTAAGAATTATATTATATTGTTAAGGACTCATATATTCATAATATGGCTCCTGTGAAGTCTCCTCCTGTTAGCGGCCAGGTTTGCCCTTACATTTCTTTTAAATGTATTTCTGTTCACCTATTTGTCAATGTATGTTGGTACCTTATTTATGTTACTGTGAATATATTATGTATATGTGTCTTGCTTCCAATAAAGACAAAGTAAAAAAGAAAAGACAAAAGGAGCGGGGACTGAATGGAGGGCTGAATAGAGATCTCTGGAGCTGAGGTCGCCGAGATGGTTAAAAAGCTCCGCGGTGGCAGGGCCTCTGGGGTGGATGAGGTCCGCCCGGAGTTCCTTAAGGCTTTGGATGTTGTAGGGCTGTCTTGGTTGACACGACTCTGCAATATCGCATGTACATCGGGGACAGTGCCTCAGTGTAGGGATGGGTATTGAGAACCGGTTCTGTAAGGACCCGGTTCCAAATTTCTCAAAACCCGAATATCAATAAGGTCCGAGCTTATCGATACCGCTATCGAGACCAAGTAATAAATATAATGTAACGTTGACTTATGTCTCGAGAAATAAGTAATGTCATTTAAATGAAATCACTGGTGCACAAACATAGTCTGACTAAAATGACTAAATTCAATTGAATGGCCTGCCAACCGCCTTTAAACTAAACTAAGAAGAATTTAATTGCCTCACGCGCTACTTCGCTTCATTTCTCATTTTGTTACTAGCTACGATGGCAGAACGCACAAACGGTCAAAGGCTTGGCTACATTTTATTAAAACCAAAGACAAACAAGAAGCAAAGTGCAATATATGTTCCAAAGTGATTTCTTGCAAGGGGGGTAACAACTGCGATGAACAAGCACCTCAATGATGTGCATCAGATCAAGATTAAATGCAGTACCTTCGACTGTCTTCGAGTCGCAACGGTGCCAACTACAGCTGCCGTTGCAGGACAATCCTCTGGTGAGCGCACCCCAACTTTGTAGCAAGTCTCCATCGTTGATAATAATAAGCCAATTCAGGGCTCAACAGTGCAACTATTTCACTCACATATGCCCCTAAAATTTGATGTGTGCGCGAACTGCATTTATTTAGGAGCACAGTGTGTGAGTAAAGACTAGCCTCCCCCCCTCCCTGCTGATTTTTCAAAACTAACACCGCGAGTATGGCTCTGCCATCGTGTTAAACAAAAACAGAAACAGAAGAAAACAGGGATAAGATAAGGAAGGTTTTGGTTTGGTTTGGTTAGCTGGTTATTTAACTATATCAGGTGCCTTTGGTTGAAACGTGTTCAACTTTTCATAAAGTCGATAAGCTTGACAATGTTACTTTTAGTCAACCAACCAATCACAGTGTAGTTACTCATCCAGGTTGTGGATAGTACATCTGTAGTGGACAGATTTAGATTTAGCCAGAGTCAGGATCCATTGTGCCTATACATGCTCCTTTAAGCCAGCCTCCTCCTGGGAGCAACTGGTTCCCCTTGTTCGATTTTACATCTGTTTTACTTAAGTTATTCTTATAAATGTTGTTCAGTAATCTTGTTTACATAAAGTGTAGCGTGGGATGTGTGCTGCTATATTTTTATATAACATTTGCCAAATTCAATCATTTAGATGGTGGTCAGCTCAAGTCCACAGCTCCACCCCCCGTACACCAAACACCCTTCACCCTGGCTGCCAGGAGGATGCCATCAGATAAAGTGGAGGAGTGTCATAGGGCTGTCGCAAAGTTTATAGTGAAAGGGTTGCATTCCTTTGCAACAGTTGAATCACTATGGTTTAGGGAGATGACCAAGGCCCTCAATCCACATTACGGCCCTCAATCCACATTACACCCCTCCCGGCAGGACTGTTCTGTCCAACACCCTCATCCCTGCATGGTATGAGGTGGAGAGGCAGAATGTTATAACAGAGCTGGCAAATGTGGGCAAGGTAGCCATCACAAGTGATGGCTGGACTAGCTTAGCGCAGGACCACTACATAACAGTAACGGCCCATTTCAGCAGCCAAGGCAAACTTCACCAAAAGGTCTTGTGGACCAAAGCTGTCTTCCAGGCACAGACGGGGGAAACAGTGGCAGTGGAGATTGGGGAGGTGTTGGAAGAGTTTGGCATTGCGCACAAGGTGGTTTTGATGACCGTGGACAATACGTACAACATGGATGTTGCTGCAAAGAGGCTAAATATCCTCAAACTTGGATTCTTTGCCCACACCCTCAACTTCGCAGCGCAAAAAGTCTACATCATTGCCACAGTGACCCGGTGGGCAGCAAAATTAAGAGTGGTCATCATATGGATGAAGCGGTCTACAATGTCCAAGAATGTGCTGAAAGAGAAGCAGCTCCTCCTCAAACTTCCTCAGCACACCATGCTACTGGATGTCAAAACCAGGTGGAACTCTCTCTTCCTGATGGTTGAGAGATTCCTCGAACAGTATCCGGCTCTCCAAGCTGCAGTGTTGGATACACGCCTGAGAAAGCCAATGGAGAGGGACAAACTGGATAGGATCACAGATGATAACTTCACCAAAGCAGAAGAGTTCATCAAGGTCATGAAGGTCCTGTACACCTCTACACTGTGTGTATCGAGCGAGAAAAGCCCCACCTGCAGTCAGATCCTCCCGATACTCGAGAAACTGAAAGACCACTTCACAATTCAGGAAGAAGACTCTTTTTGTGTCTGGCATTAAACAGAAGGTTTGGGCTGACCTCTTTGGACGTTACCAGAAGGACACTATACAGGAGTTTCTGGAAGAGGTGACTGCGATGGACCCCAGGTTCAAAGCCAAGAGTGACAGGGACACCACCTGGGACCGTTTGCAGGAGGCAGCTATAGCAGCCAATGCTACAGAAGCGGAAGCGGTCCCACTCCCAGACCTCAAGGACAGTGACACAACCCAGGAGGAGGCAGAGTATGATAATGATGACACAATGATCTCAGAGGAAGAAGAGAATCCTCCAGTTACAGTCACTCCACTACAGCCTAAGACCGCTTTGGAGGAGCTGTTTGCTGAGGAAGACAGAGAGCTATGGACCATCCAGCCAAACAACTTGACCAGTACTTGAGTCCGTCAAGAGATCCAGCTCTACAGAGGCCTGCCTCCGATCCCTATGGCGGAAGACCCTGTCCTCTGGTGGTGGGGAAAGAGAGACATCCTGCTCCTGCTAGCTGAACTTTCTTACAGCAAACTTTGTGCTCAAGCCTCTTCCACCCCTTCTGAGAGGGTGTTCTCCACTGCTGGGGACACCATCAGCCAGGAGCAATCCAGGATCATGCCTGACAAGGCAGAGATGCTAATATTTTTGCAGAAAAACTACTGTTAAGAAGAGCTGTCAATTATTTTGTTCTTTTTGTTGTGTAAAGCATAATATTTATTTTATTTATGTATATTATTTATTTTCTTCAGGGTGTCTACAGGTATATAAACAAGTTACATTTAAGACTTAAGACATTTTAATACCACTTCTAAATGAAATTTAAGACCAAACTTACAATGGAAATACAAATCAAAAGTGGAAGTATACTGTAATCTTTCCAAATAAACACACTGATGTCTGTTCAAAATGAACAGTATAGTAAACTGACAATAATCGGTTGAGTTTAAGAACATTGACTAAATGTGTGTAATTGCTCAGAGGTCAGATGGCATTGTTGGCTCTGGATTTCTTATCGTAATTTGTATTTATTTGTTTGTTTATTTGTCAGGGACAATGCAGCGCACATTATTACATACATAGATAATGTTGTAGATGTGTTACATAAAAGGTTTTGAGCCAATAGGCTAATTTGCAACCCCAGTCCCTGGTCAGATCTAAATACAATTTACTGCATAGTGTGAGTTAGACAGTCATGCAGCAGATGCAATATATTAGTATTTCACAGATTCATGACCACATTACACACAACAGCACATCACGTCACAACACACAATACATTACAACAGGGTGGTAACAACACAATACATTACAACAGGGACAACAGAGACGCACTGTGTGCTCCTGCTTTTATGGACCTGACTTAGTGGCTACATGTTTGGTTTTCTTTCAGCCAGCTATTGAATCTTTTCAGTTCGGTTTGTGTTTTTATTTCAGTTGGTAAATTATTCCATAAATGGGTCCCTATCACTGAAAAACATGATTGGCCGAAAGTGGTTTTGCGCACCTCTACTATGCAGTTGCCACCCACTGTAACATCCGCCGTTGTAGCGTTGACATCGTTGCTAGCGATGGAAATGTTGGAGAAGAAACTAGCACTTGCAGGCTTCTGGTGTGCCCTTCGTAGTCTGTGTTTTTGCTCTGCACGTGCCATTCCATCGCTCTGATCCCCATTGTACCAAGTTTGAAATGTTCCCGACACACAGTTCATTTCATAAGTATTTCCAGGCACCAACCTTAACCAAGAATACTCGTTCTTTTCAAGCCATTTGTAATTGAACTTTAATTTCCCCAAGTTTCTAAGTTGAGTGGCTATCAACCATTGCTGGATTGCCGATGCTTTACGTCATCAAAATCTGCGCTGTAGGCTACGCTCTGACCTAACCATAGACAACGCAGCGCAAAAAAAATAATAATCGAACTGACAGAACAGATTGCCTGTATTTTCGCAGTGACAAGACACAAAAAAATGTTTAAGACCCATCCAATCTGAATTTAAGACAATTTAATCATTTTTAAGGCCTTATTTTTAGGAAAAGTGATTTAAGACTTTTTAAGGACTCGCGGCCACCCTGTTCTTTGTTGTTGGAAAAAACATGTTGGACATTTTGCTGCTGATATTATTGTACTGTTCTCATAGTTAAACTTTATATTGAAATCGGAAATTAAAGACTCACAGTTTTTGCAATAGAAGCATTAACAGTTCTGTTAATAATTTATGATCTTGTCTTTCTTTCCACCAAATAGAAAAGTATCGATAGTGGTATCGATAAAGACTTGAATCGTTATGCAGTCTCGAAAATGGGATCGGTAGCTAAACTGTGCAACGGAATGTAAATAAAAATACAAGCGACTCAATCGCCACCAAGACGAACCTTTAGACACCGACGTTGTCTGTGTAGTCCACATATTTACTTATCATTAGCAGGGCTTTAGAGTGCAACAAATTTGGTCGCATATGCGACCAAAATTTGTAAGGGGTGACAAAAAATGTTCCTAGGTCGCACCGGTGCACCAAACGTCCTCGCATCCGCTGCCTCTCCACAAACAAAGCGCTTGTTCTCCTCTCAAACATGGTTGGATCATATTGTGGTCTAAACCAATCAGAGACCGGGATGGGTCTTTGCCTCTGATTGGCTGTGGTCCTGATATTCCTGTAGGCCTACACTGGTCCGTGCTGTGTGATTGAAATTGCGACCTGAGCACCAGAGAATCAGGTACGACAATCAGCGTCAGCAAAATAAACGTAAAAAAAACAGACGACAAACAATGAAAAGACCCACAGAGTTTTTTTCTTTAAGAAAATTAGGCAGGCCTGTCCCCCCCCCCCCCCCCCCCAACACTCTCCAGGGTCAACGCTCTGACAACAGCCCAGACATGGAGCTACTTCAGCCAATAGTCTCCCCAGTCCCTGGTAAGATACTGGTCCTTTGTCTCAGTGAAGCACTTTAAAAAAATATATATCTTTTTTTTAGATTTTTGTGCTTCAAATAAAATAAAATAGTGTTTACCTACAACTTATTCTTGTTCAAAATCATTTACATAATATATATGAATGTATATGGAGTAGGGATGGGCATTTTATTAAATTGTCTTAATCGATTGTCGGGAGAATTATCGGTTTTCGATTAATCATAAAATGTATATAAAAATTCACTATTTATAGGCTATATTAAAATGCTGTGAAAATTGAAAATACTGCGTGTTTCCGCGTTGAGATCTGTATTACAAGAAGAACAACTCTTTCTGTACTCCTAGCAGCGGAGCTGACAGGTAGAAGCCAGTGCTCAAACACAACTGACCCTTGTTTTTGTCTGGCTAATTAACAAAGCTTCATAAAAACCTTTGCCCTCAACAATACAGCATATCCATCTCAATGGACTTGCAGATCCGTTGGGTAATTTTCTCTGCTCGTTGGGCATCGCAGCTCCTCCGTGCTAACACAGAAAGCAGGATGCACCGCCATTAACCAGGGTCGGATGTAGGCTACGTTCTTCACGTGGTAGGCTACATCATTTGAGTCGTGCAGGAGTTGTATTAATAATCAGCTTTAGAGTGTTGGCAGTGAACAAAGTCATTTTTAAGTCAAAATGGTCTCACGCTAGGGCTGCACGATTAATCAAATTCTAATCACGATTTCGGCTTCCAACGATCAAATTCACGTGATCGAGCGATATTTAAAATGCGTCATTCCGTTAATAGAACGTTCCATTTCAAAGTAATTTTTTCATAGCCAATCTAGCGCTACGTAAACCAATAGGTGCGTTCGACATCGGCTGCATGAAACGACCAGCGAGAGTTGACGCTTGCAGTCGGGGAGGAGTTATAAATGGCTCTGTAAAGTCAGAAAATTTGTCATTTTATGTATTGGGCTATGATAAACTTGTTCTCCAATCTGAAGGCTGCAGCCGGCTGCGGCGCTGCATGGAGTCGAATACACCTAATGTCTGATCACAAGATGTTCCTCCCTGCACCACGCAGCTTAGTTTCTAGATGTAGACGGTTACAGAGGACAGAGGCCCCGTCCACCCAAGCCCGAGTACATTTAGAAACGCACACGTCTGCGTTTGCACCTCCCATCCACACTAATACGGCGTATTCGGATACTGAAAACAGAGCTTTTCGAATACGCTCCCCTAGCCGGAGACATTTGAAAAAGCTGGGTACGCGTAGTAGTGTGGACGGGGTCCACTGAGCTTTTCAGATACGATGACGTTAAGTTGCAACGGCATTGGGGGTAGCTTTCGTTCTATAGCTATAATGTCAAGATGAACATGGAAGGTGAAAGAAATATGCTGCTCCATTTCTATAATTTATTTACCAGTTTAGTGAGTGTACTTCAGGTACAAGTATTATCACTTAATAGATACACGTTACTCCTACTGTACGCAAAAGGCGAGCGTTGTACTCGGTGTGCCTGAACGATAGGGGGACAAGGCAGAGAAGACGGTTTAAACCAAACAGAGCAGCGATTCTGGGTGAGACCTGACTGAACGGCTAGCTGGTGGGACAATTTTAAAACACCTAATAGTATTGCCAGAGGAATATGTAAACAGGGCATCGTGGCGGGAGGTAGGGGCAGGAGTGGCGTAACCATGACAATGATTGTCACTTACAAGGGTTAGTGTGGACGGCAAACATTTGGAAAATGATATGAAAACGCTAGTGTGAACGGACGGTGTTCTCATTTGGTTACATTGTTATGGAATATTCGTTTTTTTATTGATTGTATATTTTGAGTTTTATTCACATCCATTCTGCAGGTACAATGCATTGTGACAATACAATTTGATTAGGTTAAAATCAACAAATAATCGTGATAATTAATCGTGATCTCAAAATTGATCAAAATAATCTAATTATCATTTTGGCCATAATCGTGCAGCCCTGTGTCTCACACTACACTTCGCCGTGACCTGTTCATGTTTACTTTTGAAATACATGCAACTCGCCGGTAAGTGAGTAGGCCTGTGGCATTATTTTTCAAACATTGCCTTTGTGTGGTAAAATGTTTAATTGTTGCCACATAGTGAAATCCATTGCATTCCTTCAAGACTCACAGTACGCAACAGAACACGCATTAGTTTTATTGATGAAAAAATACTGTAATCGACGAAATTCTTAATGATCAATTAATCGATCGTCGATTGATTATGGCCATCCCTAATATGGAGCGTGATAAAATGGTGACCTTGAAATTCTGGCGTTAAAGGCGACGCAAGGACAAATTTGGGGGCACCTAAATAGAAAAGGTTAGGCGCAGCAGTGCAACCACGGCAAAAAGTTAGCCTGGAGCCCTATTATGGGTTGGAAAATAATAATAATAAATATATATGAGCGAGAACAAAGGTTGTGATCTTGTCGAAGGTAAGCACACCCAAATATCCTGTAGCTCTCTATATTTCTAAATTGTCACTTCTATGCCTACTTTAGAATAAAATAAAGGTACCATAGCCTTTGTTGAAAATGTCCTTGGCCGATTTGCCCAGATCAGCATATGAGGGAGGCACAGCCATTCTTCCTGCAGAGTGAAAAAAAGAATTATTAAGCAGTCTAATGATCCTATACTTTACAATAACTGCATCTGACCTAGGCACAACTTAAGTAGACAATATTTCCAGTTGAGTTTGTGTGACTGAACCCTTACTACTTTGTTCATTAATAACTCAGTGTTGGGTGGAAGAAATCATTAATGAGCAGGGTTTTTCCTGGGTCAAAATGGGTCTTTGGTGCTCAAAAATAAATAAATAAATATATATATATATTAGTGCTGTCAGTTTAACGCGTTATTAACGGCGTTAACGCAAACCCAAATTAACGGCGTCAATTTTCTTATCGCGCGATTAACGCTCTTTTTGGCCTTGCAGACTTTGTAGTTTTTTTCACATGCTGTTGCAACAATTACCGACTTTAGAAAAACTACAACACCACACCGGATCTAGCTAGACCGGAAACAAAACAACAGGCGCGCCACAAACACAGCCGGCTAAAGAGAAACAAACACTTGTTTGGCTTGCGAGCCGGCTAAAGAGTAGTAGCAGAGCCCGTTTACGGATAGTAGACATTCTCTTGTAGTAGGCTAACGTTACGTTTTGAGTGGATGGCGAGTGCGAGATGCCGAAATGGATGCCAATAAGATTCTGAATGGAGAGTTTACTTTTAAAAAGTTGCCAAATGGTTCCATTGACAAGACCAGTGATCTGTGTGTTTTGTCGTTGTAAACTGAGCTATCATTGCAGCACGTCCAGTCTGAAATACCACTTGATGGCCAAGCACACAGCTGATGCGAATTCTCCGCCCCCTCGTCAAAGCCAGGCGATTGCAATGTTGTTTTCAATAAAAAAAATATTGGCACGAAGCAATCCGAACCACTTTTCCATGTTGATAAGAGCATTAAAATTTGAAAAAAAGAATGTGACAAAAACAAATCAAGGGACATTGAGAATAGATTAAAATGTGCGATTAATTATGATTAATCGCGAGTTAACTATGACATTAATGCGATTAATCGCGATTAAATATTTTAATCGTTTGACAGCACTAATATATATATATATATATATATATATACACACTTTTTTTTCTAAATGGCATAAATGCTGCCAATTAATAATTGACATAACAATTTATTGTAAATGGTCCGTAGGCTAGCCTATCGATTAAGGTAGGCCACTCTGAAGCATGTACACTGCCTGCTTCATTTGATCTTGATAGGCTAAGCATTCTGCAGCAAACATAAAAAATAAACCCACTTTTTATTAATTAAAACTACTTCAGCATAATAATGCATCTTAAATACAAACCTGAGCAAGGGCAGCAATCGCTACCGAATCAACAGACGTGCAATTTAGCTAGCAGGGGAAGAATACATACAACGAAAATCACCAGTTAACTCGATTTAAACTTGCAAGAACTATAGACCTATACAATAACAAGCTCAAATGAACTGACAACATAAGTTATACGACTTATGAGTTACTTAGTTATACAAGTTCTCAAAGACGCACACACGCAATCTCAATTGCGGTGTGAAGCGTGTGTCAATCACTGTTGATAAGACGGCCAAAAATGTTGTACAGCCTGATTTCTGTTACTGTTGTGGCAGAAATTTTGCCATAGAGGAAACACTGCACTATATATTATCATTCCAGGTTAAGAATACCATGGACGCTGCGTTTGAAATCGCAAATCAAACTTTTGTCAGCATTTTGAGTGGACATTTTATTTGTATTTCTACAGGTGTATTCGCGCAAGTCGGGCTGGCCCTCGCAGCGGAATGACAGTTCAGTGGCCACTCTGTCCATTCGCGCACCTCACAGTTGCGTATTGTTCAGACAAGAAGACACGCTTATCAACTTGATTACTATTGATCAAAACAGAACGAGGGTTCAGCTGTAGCCTGCTTGAAACATGCTGTTGAGAACATATTCGCTGACATGCATTGCATACGTTTTTTTTCTTTTCATTGCAGACTTTTTTTTGCCTTTGGCACTCGGGATTTGTCATTGGCGCTCAGGAAAACGGCTTTGGCGCGCGCCAACATTTTCTCTATGCAGGAAAAACCCTGCTGAGGTAGTTATTTGAGATCAGAAGGTCAGGCTCCCTTCCACAAAAGAGCTGGTAAACAGACATTACAGCGTACTTTTCTTTCCCAAAATGAATATAGTGTAGTGTACATCTACCACTAACACTAGAGCTTACATGTATCAGACATTCTATTTGTGATTAGAAAAGTTAGGCAGTAGTTAATATTAGGGCTGGGCGATAAATTATAGAAGTAATTATTTCCCTCAAAAGATTTCATAACATTAATTAATTATCAATAATATCGATAGAGAATAAATAGGAACAGTGGTCCATTTAATTTCTGTGATGAAGCAGGAAGTTGCGGAGAAATGGTAGCCTAAACACACTAAAATATACTGAGCACCTCCAGGAGTAGCTAATGTTAACTGCGGAAAATTAGTCTTTTTGCAGAAAACAGTGGCAGCGATAGCCATGGCGAGGGAGCAACTTCCAATGAAGAAATTATTGATAAAGGGTTCGTCTTCAGTTATTTGGAAGTTGTTTGGCTTTTTAAAATCCGACAAAGAGCAGAGCAATGTTCGGTGCAAATTAGTGTAGAAAACAAACAGTTGGCTACCAAGTCTGGTACAAACAAATCGTTTTAACAAATCGAGGCGACAAAGCGTTTGCTGACCTGTCGAGAAGTAAACATTTGGTTTCTTATATACTACAACAATACATGGGAAGATCCCAATCAAACACGTCAAATCTGGAGCAGACGCTATGTTGTCAGAGCAATCAGCTGCACTTGCACTGGTGACATCACTGCATCTCCAAGGCAACATATCAACAACTGTGGAGTTTCAATAACAAATACTTTATTTCGTGAACAGAACAACTCTCAGGGGGGCATTCCAAGTAGCGGGTTTAGTGAAAACTTTGAGTTGTTTAATCCTGAAAAGAGGCATACTCCAAGTTCCACTGGGTTACAAAAGACCTCCACAGATTTAGTCACAGTTTTGCCAGTAAAGGTAAGAATTGTTGTGGGTTATTCGTGCCCTGGTCCAGCAACACATGAGCACCCAGCCGTTTGTATTTCATCTGACGATGAATTAAAACCCAGGACCGGTGATGTGGGACTTTGAGGCTCTGACCAGGCTCTATGTCTGCATTAAGGTAGACACGGTTTAGTGCCACCTTCTTTACTAAAACGCAACCAACTTTATTGCTGTGGAGGTACCTCGTTACTGATAAGACTCGCTTTCAGGTTATTCATCGCTACTTAGTTAATAAAGTAGCTAAATATGCTAGTGTACGTTATTTGAGGCCACTTTTTCAGGTCGTCCTCCCATCCCTCGATAGTAGAAGGCAGAGGTATGATCAAATTGTCCCGTTTCAGGTGTAACAGGCTGTGTTCCCACATGTTTTATTTCGCATCAAAATTAGCTTACCGCAATGACTGTTTATGAGTGTTACCATGACAATCGCCGGCTCAGGAAGTCGCACCCATAATTCAGGAAATGGATCATGGGAGCTAGGAATAAGGTGGATACGCCGGGAGACGATTTTAAGTTAACGGTACCATTTCCTGTCACAATCTGGAATTTATTTTAGCAACATTCTCAGCCCTTGGGTCTTCATCACTAGTGTTACTCAGAATTTACCAAATGCCTTTTGGCACTGAAATAACAACAAATAATTGAAATTTTATTTGGTCTTTATTGCCTACAAATAGAAATCTAACAATGAGTAGCTTATTTCTATCGGCTATTGTTCCTACAATTTACATGATTCATATGATTCCTACAATTTACATGATGTAGGCTACCGTCCTGTAACTGTTGTTTCAGCAAATCTATTTCAACATTGTTGGGGGTCAATATATTGGCCAAACAACCTAAACTAATTCCCCTATGGTTTGATGGAAGATGGGAAACTGAACAGTGTATTAACATTAACCAAATAATGCCAATACCAATGGAATTAGTTATTTGACTCTTTGGGTTAAATCAGAGCAGGAATGGTCAAATTAAGGTTAAATAATATAATCATTTTATCATATTGCAAATGAATGCAATCAATTAAGTTAACTCTTATGCCTACTCTACCATGATTATTGTAAACCAGAGATGGAAAGCATGAAGTGAGGAAGAAGGAGAAGGACAAGCCAGAGTTGAGGAGACGGTCTCAGGAGATCAAGAATCCACAGAACAATGCTTCACAATTCCTTATATACCCAAGAACAACTACAATCCCACCAGAATCTTGACCCTTACTTATCAACATATCTAGCAATGCTACAGTAAGTTACAAAGATGTGAGAGCCATCAAGTTGAGACTCCATCCAGTAACTCCATATTTTACCATATGAGAGGTGGGGGCAGGTTGATAGCCTTACAAGATCAGCCTTTATTCTTCTGCCCTAAAGTACAACAAAATAAAAATTCAGCAAATTCAACAATTAAATATAACTGCAAGCAGTAAAGGCGGATTCCTCCAAACATTGCGAACCAGAGGGTATCGAGTACACGCAGCAAGTTTGGTGTGAATCCATCAAAGATTTGCTGAAATACGACCCAACTTCCTGTTTGCTGGCTTAATGGCACATTTTGATTGCCTGTAGGGGGCAAACGGTTTCAAAAATAAAAACACCATGTAAAAGCTTTTGTGAGGCTTGGTCTGAAGATAATATCTGCCAAATTTGGTGAAGATTGGACAACATTTGTAGGAGGAGTAGAGAAAAAACATTTATCAATTAATTCAAAATGGCGGCAGCATCAATTTGGCTATTATCACAAATTATTATGAGTCACACACGGGATGTCCCAAGATATCATGAGACAAAGGAATCACTTAATAAAGGCAAACAAATCAACAGTTATTGGCCAAAACACATTTTTGCTTCCTGCGGCCACGCCCAGAGATCACATGACACCAAATTTTGCGGACATCCTCAGAATAGAGTTCCGAGTCATCATACCAAGTTTGGTGTTGACATCTCAAAGATTTGCCGAGATTTGATCCAATTACCTGTTTGGTTGCTTTGTTACCGATTTTGATTGGCTGTAGCGGACAAACGGTTTTGAAAATCCAATATAAAAGTAATGCCTGAGTGAGGGTTGCTCCGAAGATGATGTATGCCAATTCTGGGGAAGATTGAAATAAAATTGTAGGAGTAGGCTTTCAAAGTTTTTTTTATAAAACCGGAAATAGCGGAAAATCTATATAACCGGAATCGACGCCATGGTGTGCGTTGAACTTGGCTTGATCCAGGGAATCCAATGGTACCTCATTTTTGAAAATCGGTCATACGGTTCAAAAGTTACATGTGTAAACACAAGTCCAACTTTGACCCGTTAGTGGCGCTAGAGTGGTCTAATGGGAGACATGAAACTTGGTGTAACTGTAGAAGTGCCTGTCCTTAATGAGTGTGCCAAATTTCACAAAAAGTTACCATATGGTTCTAGGGGCTGCCATTGACTTCCATGGTACAAGAATAAAAAATAAAAAGAATAAAACTAACAATAACAATAGGTTTCCTCCTTACGGAGGAATCCTAAATATCTATATCGATAATTATTTACCCATATCGCCCAGCCCTAGTTAATATAAGCTACGTTTTGTTTACGTGCATGTATGATAGTTAGGGAGTCCATGTTCCACATCTGCAGCTATTGACGACGCAGAGCAACTGGCTCGCTTCATGTCAAGCAGTGCAGTGGGCAAGGTGGACAGGAAGCCATTTTAACATTAATAAGTAGCAAACTTCATTTTGAAATGGCCTCGTTCAAAACTGTAGAAAATGTGTCGAGAAAGATAGTAGACGTAAAGACGTTTCCCTAACCAGAAAAACAAGCTACTGCGTAAGCAAGTCTAATGATATTACAGAATTCGATTTAATTCAGCAGCCAGTGTTCCTTTAAAAAGCTGTGGCCAAACTGTGTAGCGCAAGAAGCTGTGTATTTGAGAACAAGGTGGCCATGCTGGCGTATGATAGCACCGAAACCCAAAAACATTAGGGATACCATTGGGGTCAGTCATTTTGAACACATCGACAAATCATTTCAGATATGACATGTGTTTCTCTTCGGGTGCGCCTGTCCTTTCGAGGCCCTGCTCTATCTGCATTAGGTAGAAGTCGTGCTAGCCACGACTGTTGGTAGGCTTCTACAGTATAGTAGCAGTTAGCTGCAGTGACGCACCTAGCTTAGCTTGAAGTTAGCGCTTTCCGGCCAGCATGGTCATGCACTGCGACAATCGTTCCTCATAAGAGTGGATCAACAGTGGCGAGCAGGACTATTTGCGTTGCTTACCCGTTGGAAATTTGTCTTGCGGTTAACTAAAGCGACTTTTATCCTGGTGTTTCTGACACCACGGTGCCGTTTTTAGCTTTACCAGTTGGAGGGCGAATTGAAGGAGACTGCAATGTAACTCCAACGTATCATTATCTTCCTAGACATGCAGGACCCCTCACAGGATCACAGCGCGCCTGCATATAAATAACATTTTAACAAGTGTAAAACTGGAAAGGGGTTACAGCTTTTACAACGGTATTTTATTAAAGTTTGTTTGCGATACACCATCTCCATCGTTTCATTTCATTGTATTCATAAAATTGATCATATCTGCAATTATCTTACTGGCTAATGCAGAGGTCTTCAACAGGGGGTCCGCGACCCCTAGGGGGTCCAGAGAGGTACTGCAGGGAGGTCGTGACATTTTTGGTTGATAATACCAGAGTCTGTTTAAGGAGAGCCTTGCCACTCCCTATTATATGGAAGCAAATCGTGACCAAAATTCAAATGAAAATGCATTTCCAGAAATGCTTTTTCATTTTAAGAATGTGGCTGCATTATTTGACTCATAAATAAAATGAGTAATCAATCATTCTATTTGCGTTTTAATTTTCTTCTTTAAGACTGCTCATTCTTTCACTTTTCCAGAAATGCGTTTTCATTTTAAGAACGTGGCTGCAAAATCGTGACCACAATTCAAATGCATTTCCAGAAATGCTTTTTCATTTTCAAGAACATGGCTGCAAAATCGTGACCACAATTCAAATTCAATTGCATTTCCAGAAATGCATTTCCGTTTTCGTGTCCTGCCCGAAAAGAACTGCCCATAATTCGAAAACGAAAATGCATTCTGAGCGGCGCAGCAAAGTGACGTCAGTAGCCTCTCTTCCAGCTCCCTGCTGACCGAGCTACCCATCTTGTTCGGTAGGGGGCGGTGTGCACATGCATTGCATTACATGACCAAATTTGCCTAGAAATTGACTGAATTGCCGGGTCTTTAGAGGACGCATCACGGATCATGGCGCTCCCTCAAATTGTGCATACACTGATAGAATTAGCTGAGCTGGTAGAAACTAATAATATATCTGAGTCTGATGCCCGTGACCGAGTAGAACAAACTGAGTTGCTAGTTGCTTGAGGAAGACCCAGATCATCTGGGATAGCACACATACTTCTTGCCAACGTCGGCCCGATGTGTATAAAATACGCCGGCAAGATGTAGTATGGAGATAGTTGGTATTAGATCGAAACTGACTTCCAGATGATGTGTGGACTATGAATTAAATCACACCCGGCCGCACTACAGATATATTCTGATAGATAACTCCTTATATGCTGTTAAATAGGCTATGTCCGATCTCTCAGAAAGCAAATATTTCACTAACCATAACCGATATGAAATGTCACTTAGCAAATGAACAAAGCCTATAGGCTGAACATTGACTTTGATAGGAATAAAGAGACAATGAAAAATATGCTTGACCATCCAAAATTGGCTATTAGCAATACAGTACTTGATTCAACCTGGATTTTCTGTGTGGGTATTATAATTAAGAGACACAATTGAAGTTCATGATTTTATATCAGGCTGGATGTTGATGGCATCAAGCTCTTAAAAGAACTCCAACACAGAAAATAAAACAACGAAACATAAATATATAGGCTATAGCTTTGCCAGTTGTTCCACGTCTTCCATCGGTCTCCGCCGCCCTCCGAGTCTGTCTCGACTCACTTGGTAACAGTAACTGCCGATTTTGGCAAAGGAGAAGACACAAGTGTTTACAAGTTTCATAAGCACTTGCTCAATACTGTTCCTCCAATGAGCAACTGAGCTTTTGTTCTGAGGTAAAGTTCGGTCATTCTGAAATCGTCTGCTTTTCCCTGTGAAAGCAAGCTGTTTCACCTTTGGCCTATTTCAGACAAAATCTGAAATTCAAGAATCTGAATTTCAAAAATCTGAATTCTTGGATCAAATAATTCCGTTTAATTAAATTCGGCATACAAATAATTCCGATATTATATATTAAACAGCAACATATTTCAGTTTCATGAAATTCGACACACAAATATTTCTTAACTTTCATATTCAAATTCAGATACCTTTGTCAGCTTTAGCTCCATACACTTTGTACATCTTTACTGTATCTCCCCCACACGTAGCATTTCACTCCACTCACTTTCTTCCAACGTCAGAACACACACCCCTGTCACAATAAAAGCACACAAGAAAATACCTTACAAGTATCTGCACAATTAGAGGGAGCGCCATAATCTGTGATGCGTCCTCTAAAGACTCGGCAATTCAGTCAATTTCCCGGCAAATGTTGTCATGTAATGCAATGCGTATGTGCACACCGCCCCCTACCGAACAAGATGGGTAGCTCGGTCAGCAGGGAGCTGAAGAAGAGAGGCTACTGACGTCACTCTGCTGCGCCGCCCAGAATGCATTTTCGTTTTCGAATTATGGGCAGTTCTTTATGGAGGACCAAACCTGCCATTTTTAAAAATGAATTAATGAATAAATAAATGTCCACATCCATGCATTTAGACATAAATAAATGAATACATGTACTAATTAATGCACAATTGTCAATCAATATTACCTTATAATTTACATGTATTTATGTATTTATTTGTGTATTCATTTATCTATTCATTTATTTATTCATTCATGTATTCATTCATTCATTTATTCATTCATTTGTTCATTCATTTATTCATTCATTTATTCATTCATTTATTCATTCATTCATTCCTGTATTTCTTCTTCTCAATATGTTAATGAGATGTGTCAATCAAAATAGGTAGGCGGTATTTGACACACCATTGGCTAATCGTTTTCCACGCTTTGTATTCGATTATGTAGCCTTACATCCATCCTTGCTGTCATGGACAACATAGCCTACATGGACAGGCTGGCTGACCTTGTTGAAAACAAATATTTAATTCACCATATATGATATTTGGATAAACAAACATGTTATAAAGATTTTAATACGTTAGTTGTGGGCTATCACTTAACACCCAACTTCACTACGCAGACCGGCCAACCATGTGTTTACCCCGATAAAAACGTAAACATTTTAAAATAAAAAATCCTGATTGTTGATTGTCAAACCAACATATTTGTCCTGTGTGTAAGAGCGAGATAGACAATCTGGCATATAGCCCCCAATCAAGCAGAAGAGAAATTTGTGAATATTGACGACACAAAGTTAATCATCGAAGATGAAAAGTAGCTTAGTCCTAAATGGAGTTGTATGCCCCATAGCACATATTTTACAAAGACTACGGCAACAAAAGCCAAACGTTGCCACGTTATATTGGGAATGGGATGCCGTTGCGACAGTTATTGTTGGAGCAACAAGTTGCCTAAATAGCCTGTAGCCTATGCCATGTTTATGTACATGTCAGCTTTACATGTAGAAAAGAAAATCTCAGAGAAGGTGAAAGGCTTGGTGACCGGCGTGGAGAAATGCACGTCTAGTGTGAACAGCATCGCGCCATTCGTAGTATATTGTGGCGCTCCAGGGCGCTTCGTAGCCAGTGTGTCCCAGGCGTTAGCTAGATTGAATCTATGGCTCTGGATTGATTGCAATGTCTGAACATCAGTTTCCACGCCTACTGGCCTCCTCTCATTATCATATTGGGAACAATGAATGAATGAATAAATAAATGAATAAATAAATGAATAAATGAATGAATGAATAAATCAATAAATCAATACATAAATGAATACAAAATAAATAAATACATAAATGTAAAATATATGTAACTATTGATTGACAATTGTACATTAATTAATATATATATTCGTTTATTTCTGTCTAAATGTAGGATGTGGACATTTATTTATTCATTCATTCATAAATATGGCAGGTTTGGTCCTCCATAGTTCTTTGCGGGCAGAACACGAAAACGAAAATGCATTTCTGGAAATACATTTGAATTTGAATTGTGGTCACGATTATGCAGCCATGTTCTTGAAAATGAAAAAGCATTTCTGGAAATGCATTTGAATTTGAATTGTGGTCACGATTTTGCAGCCACGTTCTTAAAATGAAAACGCATTTCTGGAAATGCGTTTTCATTTTCGAATTTTACATTTCAAATCGAATTTTGGTATCTATTTGCTGGGGCATATTTTGAAAATTAAATTTCAAATGTCTTTTTCGTTTTCATTTTAATTAAGTGAAAGAATGAGCAGTCTTAAAGAAGAAAATTAAAATGCAAATAGAATGATTGATTACTCATTTTATTTATGAGTCAAATAATGCAGCCACATTCTTGAAATGAAAAAGCATTTCTGGAAATGCATTTTCATTTGAATTTTGGTCACGATTTGCTTCCATACTATTAAGCCCCATTGTACCGAATTTGGTTGCACCAGAGTTCACCAGAGTAGTTCCACCAGAGTTCCACTGGGATTGATCGCGAGCGAGTGCATGTTGAATGGGAGTCTATGGAGCTAAACGGCTAAATTTGTCTATTTTGCCTGATTGTCGTTGAGAAATCTCCGATTTTATTGTAGTATTTGCATGTTCAACATGGATTATAGGTCGAAAGTTGAATGAAAGAGTACTTATGTCCTTTTGATTTCTTACAGGGTGAGTCGTTGTTGCCGAAAACACGCTAGCATTCTGCTAATGAATGCTGATTGGTTAGTGAAGGACTGATACGACCAGAGCTCTTGCTTGATGGCATCCGAAGCGGAATCAGAATGTCAGAGCATTAGCAACATTAGCAACAACATTAGCAAGCCAAAACTCTTTCTAGCATGTGTATTGACAGGAAGAGCCTAACCTGTCAGCTGTGTTGTTGATGCCCTGAGAGAAAAAAGTAAGTGACCAGAGCTTAGATTCTGGAGAAGTTCAAGATCAATCCAAAGACCTACCGGCAGCGATTTCAATCCACACACATACTACAGAGTGAGTCATGTAAAGAACTTTTCACCAGACTGCGGGAGCTGTTTGAGAAATGGGTGCGTCCACAGGCCCATGCAATGGACGAGATCGGCGACATGCTGGTCTTGGAGCAGTTCCTGAGGATGGTAAACAGCGATGTAAAGCTCTGGATTAAAGAACACAACCCCAAGTCGGCAAAAGAGGCAGTGGTGCTGGCCGAGTCTTTCATCGCTCCACGTAGAGACTTAAGACCTTACCAGATGGCCGGGGGGAAGGAGAGCCAGACGGCATGGCCAGGTAAGTCTGAGGGTGGTCGGGATGGTGGTCAGAGTAACAAAAACCCTAGAAATTTCGGTGTTAGTCCAGAAGACATTGTATGTTTTTATTGTGGTCAGGCAGGGCATATGAAAGTCGAGTGTCCTCGTAGAAAGCCAAAGGATGCACAGGTTGAGTTTATCCCAAAGACCAGTAAGGGGGAGCCTCTCTAGATCAATGGGAGTCCCTAATAAATGTACGGGTGGATGGGAAACATACTCAGGCTCTGGTGGATACAGGAAGTAGCCAGACTATTGTAAGGGCAGACCTGGTGGCCAGACGTAACACACTAAATGGGGAGGTTTTTATCCGTTGTGTACATGGGGATGAGGTACCCTAACCTACAGCAGAGGTTTACCTGGAGGTGGATAATGTTTCTTATTTGTTAACAGTGGCAGTGGCAGAGAAGCTACCATACCCAGTAGTCTTGGGGAAGGATATTCCAGGGTTACTAACACTGGTAGATCAGGAGCAGAGTTGCAAATGCAAGACAGGGATAGTTCATGGGACATGTTACCTTTCGCTGACTCAAAGAGATGTAAGACAAGGAGCCAGAAGAGAAGAGAGAAGTTTAGGGGTACTAAACAGGTAGCAATGGTTCCAAACCCTGAGCTTGACAGTGAGTTGAATAAGGCAATCCCTGCAGACATAGCTAAAGCTCAAAGAACAAATATGTCCCTGAAACCATTCTAAGCAGGGTTGGTTGAAGATGGGCATGGGGAGGCGACAGGCCCCATGTTTAAGCTAAAAGGAGACATCTTGTATCTAGTACATAGTTTTGGAGCTAGCACATGCTAGTGCATGGGGAGGGCATTTAGGCCAGAATAAGACATGGGACAGGGTTGTTGGCCGTTTGTATTTATTATTTTGGAATAATTTTTAATAAGTGATTAATTTTAATTTTTCACTTTCATATTTTCACAGTTTCACATTTCATGTTTTCAGATTCAAAACTTGTTTTTTACGGCTTCATTTTTTTTTTTTTGACTTTTGGCCCCAATTTTGCGTAGGGGGCGTGGCTTCAACTCAGATGCGGGAATTATGAGTGACAGCCTAACAAAGAGGCAGAAGACTCGGCAGTCGGCATGGTGTCCACTCCGCCAACCCACTCTCATACTTCTGCGTATCTATGACACGGGTTTACACATCTATTTTGCGTACCATATATACTCCAAATCAAAGATCACTAATTACGTGTGTGGTAAATATTGAGACGATAGTTGTCTTGAGTTATAAAGAGTTAAATCAGAAATCAATTTTTAAAATCTCCACAGCCCACCCTTCCATAGCTGGCAAGAACCTGGCCTGTATAGACTACATCTTATATTTCCTGTCTCTTTTTCTTATTTATATTTACAAGAATGCTGCTTGGTGTTGGTGGCAAATAATAATTATTGGTTGTTATTTAAAGGTGGTTGAGGTGAAAATTACCCCACAAAAACGTATAAAAAATACATTTGGAAGCTTCGATATTGTGAATCTCCATAAAATCCGAGTCTGAAGGATGACGTATAATGGATAAAGCGTGTGATAGACGCATTTTCTGTTGATAGAAATTATGGGAGGAATTTGAGTATAACCTGCCCGCAAAACAGCGATTTGGCGTTTTAAAAGAGTGCGCCCGAGCGGTCGTTTCGGTCAGAGATGAAAAAGGCACGCAAGCGCCGCAGGACTTCCATAAACAAAATAGGCTTTTATTGCGCATAACAATTCCTCTCATAGCACGTGCTCCTGCCAACCAGCCTCCTCACTGAGCTGTGCGGCACACCTTTATTCACCTGGGCGATACCATCTGACGTGCGTCACAATCAATTAACCCTCAATCAATCAATTAACAATCGATCAATTAACATGCTCACCCGGTTTTCCCCATTTAACACCATATTGACATGACACATTTCACACATACATTATGTCTTATCCTGGACTGCCATAAAATCACTGCTTTACGTGGCAGACGCCACATTACGCCCCCCTCAAGAGTATCCGTCCTCGTACACTCGCGAAAGGTAGTCTGCCACAATGTTGTCTGAACCCGCCCTATACTTCACTGTGAACCTAAATGGCTGTAATGACAAATGGCTGTAATGACAAATACCATCTAGTCACTCTGGAGTTAGTGTCCTTCATTTTGTCCAGCCACTGAAGGGCCCGATGGTCTGTCTCCAGAACAAATTCAGTGCCGCCGCTCCCATAACGCGCACTACACGCTGTGCGTAGGGCACCGAGTCTTGGGGGGGCACCAAAAAATTGCCAACTGAACAATCATCATAGTTATAATAATTATAATGCCAATATTATTTCAGTATAGAAATATTAGGCACCTTTTAGGCATGTATATCACAACATAGGCAGAACAAGAGATCTATTTAATTGCTCAAAAAAAGTTACATTGGTGCCCCCCCAAAAAAAATAAACTTCCCAAGCTCGCCGTGGGTGCCCTTTCCTATCTCAGTGGCCTGACGAACTTTGACAGTAGGCTAGGTCAACTATTCAAAAATTGCCTCAAAGAGACAAGAGGAGTCAGGGGCAGAAAAAAAAAGAGAAAGAAACTGCGAGATGATGCCCATGCATCACTTTCAGGTAAGTCCATGTTTATTCATTGTTAAATATGGGAAATGTGCTGCTAATTTAACGGTTAGCCTATGCATACACCTCGAACTAGCTGACGTTATTGCTAATGTTAGCACACTCAAATATGTTAGGTGCAAGCTAAATTGAGATTTTACTGTTAAACATGATCTATACATTTTACAAGTAACTGACGCCAGCTAGCTGTTACTTTACTTTAAATTCTATGATGCTTTTATATTAAATGTATCAAATAGTTTTAAAATGAGTAATAAAGGTGGAGAGCTCCTTGGCTGCTTTCAGTTGTAAATGTTTCGGAAAAACAGGCTAAGAAATGTAAGGGTGGGGCTGAAAAATTAAGAGACAAAAATACATCAACTTTACTAGACAAGGTTTTACCAATTGAAAATCGGCTGTTTATTTTACATGAAGCTCAAAAAACTATTTTGCGCTGAAATAAAGGCCAACGCTTGCGCGTGTTGCGCGCTCGCATTAAGTCGGGAACTCCGTAACTATTATCAAACACAGAATGTGGATGCATTGGCAGCAGGGTTGCCAGGTCTGTGTGACAAAACCAGCCCAATGGCCAATCAAAACCAGCCCAATATCAGAACTCAAAATATGCCCCTGCTAAACCATATACACTGCTTTTAAAGTCCAACAGCATTGCTTTCATTGCCAAATCTATTGTAATATCTACAAAGTAACACCAAATGTTTAGTATGCCAGCATTTAAACCAGTTTTTAGAAGATTTTCTCAGAAGACTGAGTGCATTAGGCACGTCTGCACACGCACAGTGCGTGTGTGCATGTGTGCGTGCCCCATGTCCATGTGTGTATGTGCTGATCTGGAGTCAGTTTGGTAGGATTTGGGCATAAATAAATTATTTAATTTAAAATATAAATTTGTAGTTAAAGATATTAATGTAATTTGCAAAATATGTCTACCCGAACCAACGGACAAAAAAATCAACCCGCGTCAACACTTCAAAAGTAGCCCAATTCCGCGGGAAAACCGCAGACCTGGCAACACTGATTGGCATGGCAGCTGTGGTGGCGTATACGGGGCCGGTTCTGGGGGGCCGGTTCTGGATCAAAGTCCAGGGCCTATTTTTACTCCCAGTCCGTCCCTGCCAAGCCCTGATCAACCACCCTCAACCAGCTGTTTATGGACAGATACACAGCAGAGAACCACCACCTCTCAATAGGTGTTACATTGTGATGCTGCTGTTGTGTTAGGCAATTGGTATTGAGGTATATGTATAGTAATAAAAAGTTAAACTGGCAAAAACTATCGTTTTTTTTCGGAGGGTGGGGGTGGGGGCATCATAAAGGAATTATGCTTAGGGCACCAAAATGGCTAGCAGCGGCACTGAACAAAGTCTTTCCACCAGGTAATATTTCAGAGGCTCTAACGCCCACTTTATGGCAAGGCATTCCTTCATTACAGAGCTCGCTCTCCTGGCACTCATTTCACACCATAGTAGCCACTCAGAAGCAGAGTAGAGTTGGGTCTTACCCTCAAAGGGTGGGGACCCACCTTGATGGGGGAACTGACAGATTGCATTTTCATTTGAATTTTGCAACAAAAAGAGCGTGATGACAAGTAAATGCTAATGCAATAGACTGGGGGCGCTGCAGTGGCGTAACTATAGGCAGTGCAGGGAGTGCAGCTGCACTAGGGCCCATGGCGAAAGGGGGCCCGTCCTCGATCTCAAGTGAGAACTCTACCTGAAGAACTGACCGGGCCCCTCGCTCCGTGTAAATCACAGAAAGGTTAACATATGATCCAGTCCTATCAATTCGCAAACATTTCTCAATTATGGTGTCAGTTATTCTCACCTGCCCAATAAACATTTGAACAATAGTCAGTCTTAACAACAGAAAATAATTCATTTAGCCTTTTGCTGAATGAAACGAATCTCGTTTTTATTAAGTAATATTGTCTGGGTAAAATGTTGTTCTTATAGCCCACCCACACGTTGTGATCGTTTGCTATCCTGTTGTGTTGCATTGCGTTGCGTGTTGAGTAATTGCGGCAAGTAGGCTACCCCATCATGCCCTTCATTCAAAAACACAAAAGTGGGGCACGAATGCAAAGAGCAGGATGAAAGGGTGGCAAAGCTGACAAAATTATCTTCATTTGGATTTGTGGCGAGGTGTTCAAGAGGATGCTACGTCTGTCCCCCAGCCTAACAGCAATGAGTGAAACTCAGCCACCAGGGTAGGCTAACGTTTACTGTCTGGTATAGCCTATTGAATGCATTTAGACATGGCTATTAAACGTCATAAAATGGACGTATAGGCATTAGGCAGCAGCCAGGTTAGATATTAAAAACAATGTGCAGGATGTTGTTGGAAAATAGCTAAAGTTAGATAGGCTAAACTTAAGCTAGCATACCTAGCTAACAAAAATAAAATTAAACATTCACCAATCAATTCACAGTGTCTATTGTAATAGGCCTACGCAGTGTTAGGAACGTTCACTTTCTACATGAACTAGTTCAGCTCATAGTTCATAATTCAAAATGTTGAACTAACGCTACGTTCAAAGCTCCAAATAATGAACTAGGTTGGTTCAGTTCTTTTTTTCAATGTGGCTGCCGTCTGCAATACTATGGAGGATTATAGGGGCCAAAACTAAATAAATAAATACTTGGATAAATAAATAATTATATAACACAAAGCTTAAATAAATGACACAAAATATATAAATGTTACATGTATTTGTGTGCATATATATATTACATTTATTTATTTATACTTACATTTATTTATTTATACTTACATTTATTTATTTATCCTTACATTTACATTTATTCACGGCGTAACTTGCACACAGCAAAATAAATCTGTTGTCTCACGTCACCAGGTCAGGGGGCGGGTTAAAGCCTCTGATTGGTGAATGAACAGAATTAAACACCAGGCAGACTCCACCAGTCAATCAAGCTCTCTTCAATCTAGAGGGATCTCTCTACAGCTGCTAGGGGTGTGCGACACTGTATGATGTGGTATAGATCCGATACCAAGGAGTAAATACGGGGCTAGTATTGCCAATAATACTTTTGGCTTAGAAAATCAGTTTATCTACTTTCGTGTCGGGGAAAGCAATGCCTCAAAATCGATTAAGTGAATGCATCATCAATATGAATATTTGAATGAACATTTAAAATGTTTCCTTTAATGAATTGTTCATGATTATGATCATAATAAAACACAGGACAACAAGTTTTGTCAAAAATACAAATGTGTACCGCTGAGTCGTGTTACTGCACGTACACGGCAACAACTCAGCCTAGCAGGGGAGGGGCAAAGTGAGTTTGAGCGAAGTTAGACGGTGTTTGCACAACCACTCTGGTGTAAAGGGAGTTGTGTACTCAATGTGGAATTGAAACTTAGGTATCGATCTTATCACACTATCAATCAGGCTATTGATACCAACGCTGGTTGGTCGGTCTTGAGATCTATTTGCCCACCCCTATGCTGTATCATCTCGCAGAGGATCGTGAACACATTTTCATTTATGTCTGTGTCAGTTAAGGTCAATATTATTGCTATAATTTCAGCAAAGCTCTCAATATGATGTAAAAAAGAAGTGAATTGGCAGGTGCCTCCATCTCTTCAGCTACCGCCAACTTCTCGACCACTGTAGCATTCAGTATTTCATTCATTGAATCCGCACAAGGTGCTGCCATCTTGGATTAGTCAAAATCAGTCGAATCAAGTTGAGCCACCAATCAGAGGCTTTAACCGGCCCCCTGACTTGGTGACGTGAGACAACAGATTTATTTTGCTATGTGCAAGTTACGCCGTGGATAAATGTAAATGTAAATAAATAAGTATAAATAAATAAATGTAAGTATAAATAAATAAATGTAAGTATAAATAAATACATGTAAACACACAAAAACGTAAACATATATATATACACACAAATACATGTAAGTAGATAAACTGATTTTCTAAGCCAAAAGTATTATTGGCAATACTAGCCCCGTATTTACTCCTTGGTATCGGATCTATACCACATCATACAGTGTCGCACACCCCTAGCAGCTGTAGAGAGATCCCTCTAGATTGAAGAGAGCTTGATTGACTGGTGGAGTCTGCCTGGTGTTTAATTCTGTTCATTCACCAATCAGAGGCTTTAACCCGCCCCCTGACTTGGTGACGTGAGACAACAGATTTATTTTGCTGTGTGCAAGTTACGCCGTGAATAAATGTAAATGTAAGGATAAATAAATAAATGTAAGTATAAATAAATAAATGTAAGTATAAATAAATAAATGTAATATATATATGCACACAAATACATGTAACATTTATATATTTTGTGTCATTTATTTAAGCTTTGTGTTATATAATTATTTATTTATCCAAGTATTTATTTATGTAGTTTTGGCCCCTATAATCCTCCATACAATACCGGTCTCTGACTCTACGCAATTCGGCGTTCTCACACTTGCCAGGCATGGACAGTAGCTAGAAGAAAGAAAGACAGCACACGCAGCGATTGACAGGTTGGGCAACCCTGGACACAAGACTGTTAACGGTGTGTTTTTAGCCTGAAAGTCTCTAGAAATCTGGCACCTTATTAAACGAAATTAAAAAAGAGTGAAAGTGCCATTCACAGACACCAAAATGAATGCGTCCACTGCACAGTATCGTTCATCAGGCAGTAATACAGTAGGCTACGTTCAGTTCACCAAAATTATGAACGAGTTCATGAACGTGTTCAGACGCAACACTGATAATAAGTACATTTCCATGCGCCTCGCTTAGCTCAACACTCAATAATTTCGCCTGACGATAGGTCGGTTAAGGGGCCCGTTGATGAGATCTGCACTCGGGCCTGCCAAGTCATTGTTACGCCGCTGGGGCGCTGTTTAGCTACCACATTGAATCTCCATTTGAATAAAGAGTCGAAAATACCGTGTCAATATGAAATGCAATGCAATAAGCCTTCGTTCAAATTTGTATTTAAAATAATACAAACTGAATTGCTGATTGCATTGTCATGTGCACATTGAATTGCCATTTGACCACTACTTTCCATTTGAATTGCTGATTGCATTGTCACTTTGCGCATTAAATTGCCTTTGACAAATGCATTTTCATTTGAATAAAGAGTCGGAAAAACCTTGTCAATATGAAATGCAATGCAATAAGCGTTCATTCAAATTTTTATTCAAAATAATACAAACTGAATTGCGGATTGCATTGTCATTTGCACATTGAATTGCCATTTGACAACTGCTTTTCCATTTGAATTGCGGATTGCATTGTCACTTTGCGCATTGAATTGCCATTTGACAAATGCATTGCCATTTGAATAAAGAGTCTAATAAACTTCCATACTGACCAGGGACTGGGCTTGCAAATTAAAAACCTTTTATGCAACACATCTACAACGTTATTTATGTATGTAATAATGTGCGCTCCATTGTCCCTGACAAATAAACAAATAAAATATATCGACGATTAGTCTGACATGTGCTGCTTAGGTCTGAGTAAGGAAGTCGGGTGAATGTAAGTAATGGGAGGGACTAGCGAGTCTTAAAGCGAAGTGGTTTTAAGTTTTTCTGTTTACCATTTTCCAAGATGAGCTACGACAAGGAATGAAGGGATAGCCTACTTGGATAGTCGTGCTTAGATCATAGTTGAAAAGTGTCGATTTTTAATTAGAAATCATCATGTGTGATGCATAATTTGTTTCTACAGAACATGCGTTGAATTGGTGAGTAGTCTAGATATTTCCTTCGCTTCACTTCCTTCAACACAATACGTACAATACTACTTAATGTACACAACCGAAAACGTATGGTTTTATGGCCGTGATTAAAGTAATACTAAATGCATTTACTGTTGTGTATCAACTTAATATATACATATCTTTTTTTTCCAATTATGGTTTAAGTTAGGTTTGATTGTAAATTGTTTCCTCCATCACTTGGCTACAGCACATGTCGCTAGATCAGCTCTTTAAAACTCACTTTTTTTTACTTGGTCAGAAGACCTGGGTTACTCATATTGTGTAACAATTACATTTATCGGTGAACCGTGAGGAAATCTAGCATTTTCTGTTGAGTTTCTGTGGCCTATAAGGATCCTGTGACACCATACACCGTATATTTGGCCACTTTGCATTACTGTTATGGTGTCACGTGGCCATTTCACAAATCAGTCATGGATCGCATACATGTCCATTTGTGTATTGGAGTTTGTCTTCCAAAGGCAGGGTTTTGTGACACAGTTTCAAATAATAATTTAAATAATAATCAATGAAATAACATGATCAATTCACCAAATGACAATCCTTTGTAATCAGCTCTCTTATCATCCTGAAATTACAGACCAGTACAAATGCTATTCGATTAATCAGGATTTTATATCCATTGGATACAAACTAAAAGAAAGTGTCTTGAGTGTATTCAACATTTTATTGTGAATGATAATGTGAGGCAAAAAAATATAGAAAATTGTATTTTCCACTCAAACTGATGTAAATTATTTGGCTTGTGTGGATAACGTGTGAGGATTCACATCCCTAATTTAGTTCAAATAAAGCCTAGTCAAGGCCCAATGTTATGTTTGTGCTAAGCCCTGAATGTTAACAACGTCTGTCTACACCCCTGGTGCAGACTGGTTTATTATTTTTAACAATTTCACACAAAGCAGAAAGAAAAGCAACAATATTCCTGTACAACTGTAAGCCTATTTACAGTATTATGAATGAATTGTGGTTTATTTTGTAGCATTTCATACTATCATATTTTACTTATTGCATTACTGTACAAAGTTAGTGGTGGAGGTGCGCTATTTGATAAATTCCCCTGTTCCCCCTTCCTCGGGTTTCCAGTAGGGAGACCTGAGCCCCGCCCCCCAAGCTCCCAAATTAGAATCAGGGCGCCCACTCTGACCAGGCGAATTGACCCACAGTCCCACACAGTGACATTGACGTGATGTGGCGATTTTCTTTTTGGTGTGGGCGCCCTGTGCCACCCCCGGCAAGATGCCCATGTCGCCTATGCCTAAATCCGCCACTAGCTCTGAGATAGGAGTAACATATGCACAACAAAAGTGAAATGCACTATGATGTATACTCATGCACAGCTGAGTGCTTCTAGGTAATATCCCCATGATCAAGACAATGTGTATCTACTCTCAACTTTCAAAGCAACTCAAAGTCTATGGACATTTCCAGTGTCACAAAGGCTTCCGAGGGCCTATGCTTTGAGTGGTCAATTAACATAGCTAGCAGCAAGTGTACTGATTTATTAGCAGAGTACATTCTCTGTGTAATTGAAATGCCAATGTTGGATATTGGAGAATGAATCAGTCACATTGCCATGAGACACTGTAACTAAGAGTCCACATTTAATCTGAAAGGAATTTGCCATCCTTCTACCACAGATAAAAACAAGGACATGTCACAAACTGTGGCTGTAACTTTAGTCTAGATGCCATTATTAAAGACACATCCACAGCACTTTCACAGTTGCGGTGCCAAGAGGCCCACAGGCATGGGGATACAGTTAAGGTTGAGGGATGTATAGATTCCACTGAGTCTTAAACACAGGAAACCATTGTTAAATTGTTTCTTTCTCTCAGAAATGGGTCATCTCGCCATGACATCCTATTTTATGCTGTGTATGATGGACTTATCATGACCTTTAATTAGGTTGTAGGTGATGTCCCATAGCCATTATAGGGCTCTAAAAATGTGTTTTTAGTTGGGAGCACTGGTGCTCCCAACTAAAAGAAGTTAGGAGCACCAGCAAATAGTTTGGAGCACCCACCAAAAATATTCTTTTCAGCGCTTCAAATTTTGAATGTGAGTTAGCTTCCTGTCACGTGACAACGGAGCACAGTGTCAAGGAGTGACTGACGGCTCATTTTAAACAATCTCAAATCTGCATTAAAGTTAAGAACGTGAAGATGAAGTTTAACTGTAAAGTTGGATAGAATGGTAGACCGGTGACTGTATCAGCTCACAGTAGGGACATACTGTGCAGTAGTCTAATTAGCGCGTGTTTTGTACAGAAATTAAAACCGGTCGCATCATAACATTATTTGCACTTGCACAAATACTCCCAAATATATTTTAAGGGAGCACAGATACAATTTCAGGAGCATTTGCGACAACAATTGTTGCAATTCCAAGCCCTGCTTTATCAAAGAATGGTTAGAGAGGTAACGGGTCATGTGAGCATAAGGCAACAATGTGTTTCATATGATAAGCAGTGTTCTTCCATATTCCATATATTTATTTATTTTCTCCTCTCTCTTTGTGGTGTCAGAATTACTTTTATTTTATTCTTTCTAGGTAGGGACAGTGTTTTAGCCAGTTGGACACATTCCAGCTCTCTGGACTATGCACTACAGCACTATGACTTGCAGTAAGGGGTAGTGGCTTAGTGTTGATATCCCTGACAAGTACACCACAGTTATAGGTAGGTGCGTATGTGTGCTGTGTCTTTTATTTGAGTATATTTTGGGCCTTTATAGCCCTTGTTGTTCCAATGTTTTAACCAACATTTGTTTTTGTTTTTTTGTTGCAGTTACCCTCAGCTCATTTCCTTAAGATCCCCCCCCCCCACACACACACACACACACACACACTGTCTCCCCCTCTTTCTCCTTTTCCTTTTGGTCTCTCTGTATGTGCTGTCTTCTCACTGTCTGTGCGCATGGTAATGGATGGTGTGGAGGACAGTGTCAATTCTGCTTACGTGCCTGTTGCTCTCCACCCTCACATGTCTGAGGACGAGGAGGCTGAGGGCCAAGGCCCCGATGTAGATAGGGCTCCACTCTTGCCCAAACATCCCACAGGGCCTCTGGCTGTCCGTCATAGCCCAGAAGACTCATACTGCATGGTATATGCCATATTCTTCATCATGGGAATTGGCTCCTTACTGCCGTGGAACTTCTTTATAACAGCTAAACAGTACTGGCTGTTCAAGTTGAGCAATGGCTCTGACCCTGCTGGACACATAGAGCCTCGCTCTGACCTCAGCGTAAGTTTGAACGTATAGTCTTGTGTAACTCTTACACAACTTTCTCTGTTTTTCTTTGTTGCATGTGCATGTTCAGTCCATGTTCAGGTCCTTTCACATCTCACTCAGGTCCAGTTGAATGTGATTATATTATAGGGAGTATATTGAGGAGCAAGTGAGGACATTATTCTAGGTTCACTGTTATTGCAAATGGAGCTGAGGCTGCTTCAAAGAAAGTTGATTGGTATGTCATACTATGATAAAGGTGGGTGTTTGCCATATACGTTTTTACCTACCTTTTTTCTTCCTTTCAGGACTATTTTGAGAGTTATCTAGCCATCGCCTCTACTGTGCCATCTGTGCTATGTCTTATACTCAACTATCTGCTGATAAACAGGTCTGTTGTCTCTTGTTTTTGTTACTGTTTATATTAGTGCTGTCAAACAATTAAAATATTTAATCCCAATAATGTCATGGTTAACTCGCGATTAATCGCGATTAATCGCAATTAATTGCAAATTTTTATCTATTCTAAATGTCCATTTAGTTCTTTTTGTCCTATTACTTTTTTTTCTAATTTTGATGCTCTTATCAACATGGAAAAGGGGATCGGATTGCTTAGTGCAAATGTTTTTATTTATTTATTGAAAGCAACATTGCTATCGCCTGGCTTTGATGAAGGGGCAGAGAATTAGCATCAGCTGTGTGCTTGGCCATCAAGTGGTTTTTCAGACTGGACGTGCTGCGATAATAGCTCGGTTCACAGCGACAAAACACAAAGATTGATCTTGTCAATGGAACCATTTGGCAACTTTTTACAAGTAAATGTTCCATTCAGAATTTTGTTGGCATCCATTTCGGCGTCTCGCGTTCGCCATCCACTCAAAACGTAACGTTAGCCTACTACCAGAGCCTGTTAAAGGAGAGCCTTGCCACTCCCTATTAAGCCCCATTGTACCAAATTTTGTTGCAGTCCCACCAAAGTTCCACTGGGAGTGATCGCGGTCGAGTGCAAAATGAATGGGAGTCTATGGAGCTAAACGGCAAAATGTGTCTCTTTCTTTTGATTGTCGTTGAGAAATCTCAGACTTGATTGTAGTTTTTGCATGTTCAACATGGATTACAGGTCAAAAGTTGAATGAACGAGTACTTATGTCCTTTCGATTTCTTACAGGGCAAGTCGTTGTTGCCCATAACACGCTAGCATTCTGCTAAAGTATGCTGATTGGTTAGTGAAGGACTGACTACGACCAGAGCCATAGAAAAAATGAGTTGCGACACGCTTTGATCTCGCCGACACGTGATCACGTGGTTCATGTAGCTCACTGTAGTTCAAAAAATCCCCACTGCCATCAACCGGTTTAAATGGTTTTCAATGAAGCTGGCCAACAGAAGTCGCTTTCTCAAGCAAATGACGAATGAAACAGGCTCGGTTAAAGCAGTCCTATATTCTAGCTATCTTCAGCTGACTCGTATCTTCAATTTTCGGCGGGACAGACATCAGCACCATCTCGATTCATGGATATTTTCAGTATATTAACACATAATGTCAATTGGTTACTGGTGTGTTGTATCATGTCTGATACTTTATTAACATTTATGTATTACGTTAACTTATAATACATAACGCAATATTGTGAAGCAGAGCTAGACATGGCTATGCAAGCTACCATACTGTACAAACTGTACCATACTGTACATTAGGGCTGGGCGATAAATATAGTAATGACTTCCCTCAATACAGATACCGTAACATTAATTCATTTTCAATAATATCGATAATGTTGATAGAGAATAATTAGGAACAGCAGTCCATTGAATTTCTGTGATGCAGCAGGAATTTGCGGAGAAATGGTAGCCTACGCTCACTAAAATATACTGAGCACCTTGAGTGGAGTAGCTAATGTTAACCTTGGAAAATTAGTCTTATTGCCGAAAACAGTGGAAGCGATAGCCATGGCGATGGAGCAACTTCCAATGAAGAAATTATTGTTAAAAAGGGTTTGTCTTCTTCAGTTATTTGGAAGTTGTTTGGCTTTTTGAAATCCGACAAAGAGCAGAGCAATGTCCGATGCAAATTGGTGTAGTAAACAATAGGGATGGGCGTGGTTAATCGAATATCCGGATATCCTAAAGTAAGTTAGTATTCGAATACTTTTTTCGAATACTTATGAGCGTAGTTTGATAAAAAAAAAAGGTTGTATTGAAAAACCGTCGCGTCATGTTGTGAATTCTAATAGTTGTGACGTTAGAAAATGATGAAAACCATCAAAAAAGGTAGGCTACGCCTGCGTGCTGCTGCGAGTCTCCTTTCATTTCATTTGGCGCTACAAGAAGCATAGTGTCCTGGCTAAGCAGTACCACGCAACAACCTCAGTTCATGCAGTCTTTTCTACGCCGGCCTGCTCGTAAATCGACTCCGTACTAGCCTCTCCCCTGAGCATGTTTACATGCTAATTCTCCTGAATAAAAATGCGTATGGCTAATGCAGTTGTGGCTTATTTATTTTCTTACCAGTAGCCATGTAGAGCTAGCGTAATCGGCTGTTTATGTTCGCAATGTGTGGTGGCGCACCGTATCCTATAGGATTCCGGTTCCAAGTTAATATCCAAGTTAATATGCAATATTTCTCCGTGTCTTTCGTTTTTATGGAGGATAGCCTACCCAATGTGTTTAATTTAGTCCAATGTAGCCTACTTTTTATTTCACATAATAATAGGCTATCGCTTTTCCGCCAAATTAAGAGCCTACGTCTGAAGACGCAGCGTTTTTTCAAGTTCATTGTCTTTTCGTCATGTTAATAAATTGATCTTTCATTTGTTTTCTTTATTCAACCCTTATTTAATCTAATAGTTTAACAGTCCCAATTATTGCCAGAATGTGTGGTGGTTCATGTACTTAGTGTATGCTTTGCGTCACGTCAAGCTAATTACATAACGGAACCACATTAATAAAATAGATTATCCAAATATTCGAAAATAATTTCGGATACTATTCGAATAGTGAAATCAGTTCAAATCTCCATCCCTAGTAAACAAACAGGTGGCTACCAAGTCTGGTAATAGCCTTCGACGAACTGCAAATGTGGACTTCTTGTTGACCTTGACCTACGGTCTCAGTTAACAAACGTTTTAACAAATCTCTGCTTACAAAGGTGTTTGTAGATCTGTCAAAGTCCATATTTGTTTTTTTTATACAATGCAACCACACGTAGGAAAATCCCAAATCAAACACGACGAATCTGGAGCAGACGCCATGTTGTCAACATCTCCAAGGCAACCGCTTGCTAGGTCCGCAAACGGTTTTGCGGATTTCTTAGAACGTCTATCGACCAATAAGAACAACGTATTGGTCCAATTATAATACTAGTGTAAAAGAAACCTTTTTTACCACCTGAAGCAAAATATCGAATTTAAATATAAATGTAAATATAAATATCTATCGATAATTTTTTACCCATATCGCCCAGCTCTACTGTACATAACAAACAGTAGCCTAATGAGGACTATATTGTTCCACTTAACGTTTAACCTTTGACTGTTGAAGTAAATGGGACTTGTTAAACATTTTTTTATTCATCAGTCCACTTACAATTTACCACATTAACAACACTTATATTTGTAGTACTCGATGCAAGTTGAATCGAACCATTATCACCAGCAACTGTTCAATAGAAAAAAATAGAACAGAATATACAAGACAACCAATTGCATTCAATAAAACATTTAATTGTACAATATTTCCAGTGTTCTTCCACTCCTTTTGTTTGTAATGAGCAGGTGATCTAAATGTCTGCTTTTTACAAACCTTAGACCGCAGTAGTGATGGGAAGTTCGGATCATTTTACTGATTGAACGAATCGTTCGTTTCCTCTAGCTACCAGTACAGAGCATATGCAGGTCACGTGAAAAATTATCCAAAGACTCGTACCCGAAGACCGAGTCGGGAAATGAACGAATCATTTTTGTTTACTTGGACGAGCCTTTGCAACATCCCGATGCGCGGCCACGAGAAAATGAACAAATCACTCTTTGAGAGGACTCCCGAGTCCTTGCAAGGATTCGTTCAAAATGTCAGAATCGTTCACGAACGACACGTCACTCGACCGCAGTAGTAGCCCTTGTGCTGCCTTCGGGTCACATGACCAAAAGGTTCATAACGAACCATCGTTGTGTTTACCCAATACAAAAGCAATTTTTTTTCTTTTCTTTTAACCTTCACAATGTGGGGGGTCTGAGACAGCCCAACGGTTAAAAGAAAATGCTTCACTTTGTTTTTGTATGCGGTAAAGTTGTCGCAAATGACGGTGGGTCACAATGACTGATGGGTCAGAATGACCCGAGGAGAACACAAGGGGTAGATGCATCTAGTTGAGCTAACTAGATAGTGAGTGGACCTGAAATTCCTGCCGAGCGTTGCTGGACGATAGGGGACCCAAGGCTTAATCTGCAATTCGTTGTTGCTAGCTCTAATCAGATGTACTATAGGCTAATAAGAGCAGACTCTGTAAACTTTGTATGCCAACGAACACCAATAACTAGAACTAATTTCTACTAACTTATGGTTATGATACACGTGCTCTCTAGCTAGCTACAAGTGTTGCTTAGCTCTATTTTAGATACTAGACCTACAGTCTAGAGCTAACTGCATTCATTGTCTAACAAGCTATAATCTTACTATACATTTTATCTACAGCTGTCTGTATGAAATATTACTAATAACAATTAATATGTGGTGTCTGAAATATGAAAAAAATCTGGATTTTCATCAATTTACTAGCTAACTTGCTTCGGACCCCCTATTCTGCCATTCGCTTACCAAGTAGGCTAATAATAGAAGACTAACTTTGTATGCCAACGAACACCAATAACTAGAACTAAATTGACAGACTATCCACCTTTTTCTTAGGGGGTCAACTGTAGAAATGATTATGGGTGCAACTTCCGGTAAGTAGCGGAAGTTGCGGTTTGCCATACGTTAGTCCCAGCCAGCCGTCAACAGTGATTCTTCCGAAAGTAATTTCACTAAAACTGGTTTGTTTTTAAACATTTGTTGTCATTTGATTGTTATTATCATTGTTATAAAATGTCATTGCGGAGCTCTGGTAGGCTACCTGTTGCGCTGTTCGCAGCTTTACTAGTTAACAACCAGATTTATCTAAATCTGTAGCTTCAACGACAGTGTGTTGAACACACACCCACAACAAAAAGGGATTGTTCTTGTGACAAACGGTACAGTTTCCTTCGCCTGCCAACAGATGGGGACTACAAAACAATGTAGCTGAAAAACCTAGCCTTGAAGAGACCACCCAAAACACTATCGTATGTGTACTCATTTCATTTTGTGGACAAAAAGCCGACAGAGGAAATCCGCATCCTACTTTGTGTTTTGGCTACGAAAGACCTCCACAGATTTAGTTGCAGTACTGTCAGTAAAGGTGGGATGCAAGTGTTCATATAGGAATTTTTGTGGGTTAGTAGTGTGCTGGTCCAGTTACACATGTATGGAGGATTATAGGGGCCAAAACTAAATAAATAAATATTATAACACAAAGCTTAAATAAATGACTAATTATATAATGTAATGCCTAATTGACAGACAAAATATATAAATTACAAATTAAATGAGACACTAAATATATAAATGTTACATGTATTTGTGTATATATATATATATATATATACGTTTTAATGTGTTCACATTTATTTATTTATACTTACACTTACATGTATTTATTTATACTTACATTTATCCACGGTGTAACTTTCTGCAGCAAAATAAATCCATCGTCCCCCGTCACCAAGTCAGGGGGTGGGTTAAAGCCTCTGATTGGTGAATGAACAGTATTACACACCAGGCAGACTCCACCAGTCGATCAAGCTCTCTTCAATCTAGAGGGATCCTCTATCGCCTCGTTCTACAGCTCCTAGGGGTGTGCGACACTGCACAATGTGGTATAGATCCGATACCAAGGAGTAAATACACGGTCAGTATTGCCAATACCGATAGTTTTGGCTTAGAAAAGCAGTTTATCTACTGTCGGGGAAAGCAATGCCTCATAATTGATTAAGTGAATGCATCATCAATATGAATATTTGAATTCACATTTAAAATGTTTCCTTTAATTAATTGTTCATGATTATGATCATAATAAAACACCGGACAACGAGTTTTGTCAAAAATACTGTTAATGTGTGCCGCTGAGTCATGTTACTGCACGTACACGGCAACAACTCAGCCTAGCAGGGGAGGGGTAAAGTGAGTTTGAGCAAAGTTAGACGGTGTTTGCACAACCACTATGATGTAAAGGGAGTTGTGTACTCAGTGTGGAATGAAACTTAAGTATCGATCTTATCACGCTATCAATCAGGCTATTGATACCAACGTTGGTATCGATAGTTGCCGGGTTTCCCAACCCTGCCACTGTCAGTCTTGAGATCGATTTGCCCACCCTTATGCTGTATCATATCGCTGAGGATCGTGAACACATTTTCATTGATGTCTGTGTCAGTTAGGGCCAATATCATTCCTATAATTTCAGCAAAGCTCTCAATATGATGTAAAAAAGAAGTGAATTGGCAGGTGCCTCCATCTCTTCAGCTACCGCCAACATTTCGACCACTGTAGCATTCAATATTTCATTCATTGAATCCGCACAAAGTGCTGCCATCTTGGAATAGTCAAAAACAGTCGAATCAAGTTGAACCACCAATCAGAGGCTTGAACCCGCCCCCTGACTTGGTGACGTGGGACGACGGATTTATTTTGCTGCAGCAAGTTACACCATGGATAAATGTAAGGATAAATAAATAAATGTAAGGATAAATAAATAAATGTGAACACATTAAAACTTAAATATATTTATATACACACAAATACATGTAACATTTATATATTTAGTGTCTCATTTCATTTGTAATTTATATATTTTGTCTGTCAATTAGGCATTACATTATATAATTAGTCATTTATTTAAGCTTTGTGTTATAATATTTATTTATTTAGTTTTGGCCCCTATAATCCTCCATACACATGAGCACCCAGCCGTTTCTATTTCACCTGACGATGAAACTAAAACCCAGGACCGGTGATCTTTGAGGCTCTGACTAGGCTCTATGTCTGCTTCAAGGTAGATAAAGTTGTGTCCCACCTCCTTTATTAAAACGCGACCAACTTTATTGCTGTGGAGGTACCTAGCTACTGATAAGACTCAGAGCTTTTCAGGTTATTTATCGCTTCACCGTCCGTAGCAACAGAGTTAATAAAGTAGCTAAATATGCTATTGTACGTTATTTGAGGCCACTTTTTCAGGTCGACCTCCCATCCCTCGATAGTAGAAGGCAGAGGTATGATCAAACTGTCCAGATTCTGGTGTAACAGGCTGTGTTCCCCATCAGAATTCGCTTACCGCAATGACTGTTTATGAGCGTTACCATGACAATCACGGGCTGCAAAGTCGCGCCGGAGAATGTCTAATATAGAGAGAACTGCCACTCTCGGGGAACTTCCAGGTTCTGAACTGGTTGAAGTTCCATGTGAACTCGCCTTTCTGTTCTAAAAAACCTTTTGAAAATGTAACTGACGTCATACACATCTTACGACCAGAGCTACTGCTTTACGGCAAGCTCTGGTCACGTACTTTTTCTCTCTCAGGGCATCTACAACACAGCTGACAGGTTAGGCTCTCCCTGCCAATACACATGCTAGAAAGAGTTTTGGCTTGCTAATGTTGTTGCTAATGTTGTTAATGCTCTGACATTCTGATTCCGCTTCGGATGCCATCAAGCGGGAGCTCTGGTCGTATCAGTCCTTCACTAACCAATCAGCATTCATTAGCAGAATGCTAGCGTGTTATGGGCAACAACGACTCACCCTGTAAGAAATCAAAAGGACATAAGTACTCGTTCGTTCAACTTTCGACCTATAATCCATGTTGAACATGCAAAAACTACAATCAAATCTGAGATTTCTTAACGACAATCAGGCAAAAGAAACAAATTTAGCCGTTAAGCTCCATAGACTCCCATTCAACATGCACTCGCGATCACTCCCAGTGGAACTCTGGTGGAACTGCAACCAAATTCGGTACAATGGGGCTTAATAGGGAGTGGCAAGGCTCTCCTTAAACGGGCTCTGGTCGCACCCATAATTCAGGAAATGGATCATGAGAGCTAGGAATAAGGTGGATAAACCAACGGACTTCTGGTTATGATACACGTGCTCTGTAGCTAGTTACAGTAAAAGTGTTGCTTAGCTGTACGTTAAATACTAGACTTACAGTCTAGCTCTAACGGCATTTAGAATCTAACAAGCAACAATCTTTCGAACATTTTTTCCTTAAGCTGTCTATATGAAATACTACTAATAACAATTGATATGTGGTGGTTGAAATATGAAATCAATTTACCAGCTAACTTGCTTGGGAGACACTGAAAATGGGGTTCAACCATAGAGTTACTATAACTAGAGACAGCTACTTCTGTCTTCTGTCCCCATTCATTTCTATGAAAAGTGCTCAGTGGCGCAGTGAGGCAAGCGAGAGCTCCTAACGGACCGCGCCATCTTTCCAGACCGACTCGTCCGGTCTTGCGCAGAAGCTTGTTCCTAGCTCCGAAACTCGTGCATGCTTGCAACTAGCTGTATACGTCATACTTTGCGACAACCAGTCGCGAACTTGTGAGCTGGAGCTAAGGCATTGCAGAAAACTGTCAGAATGTGGTACAAGTCCGATCAAGAAGCAGATAGCCTACATGTGAATTTTACGAAAATCAATACTATTTGTAAATACTAAATTAAGCCTATATCTTTGTTACTATTATAATGATGATGAGTGTTGTTTACTATTACTAGCTTATTGTTAATGCCATCGTTGTGGTGTTAACTGACTCAAAGTTCTAACAATATAACGACCATAACAATATTGAGGTTATCAGACATGATTTATTAATCTTTGTCTTTGCCTCAGAATAACGTGTCAACAATATATAATGATGCCGTAACATGCCACAATATTATAACTAATTATATTAGGCTATAATTACGTATGCCATGCCATGAGCATAATAACTTTCATTACAAAATGGTTACATCTGCTTTAAAATAACTGAAATTAACTCTACAAACAACCGCCATGTATGTGCAACCATTTGTAAAACGTGCTACAATAAAGGCAGGCAGCTGTAGATTATCAAATCCTTTCTCCTTGTTCTCATTCAGCTCAGGTAAATCAGGCAACTTTTCTTGACGTAAGCAAATAAATGGGGTGCTAGTTTACTCATTTTGGATTGGTTTCAAACTCAGCAAAAATCTGGAAAAATTATTCTATGAAAAAGCTAGTAGAATGAGCCAGGTTCGAGAATCGAACAAAAGTTATTGGGGGAGATAGTTTTAGATATGTTGACTGGAGTTAATAGCATAAAAAGGACCGGACGAGTCGGGTAGCAAATCGGAAATGCAATACCACCTACATCCACCGGGGCTGTTGCCTCACGCCGAGGGGCAAGGGGTGAGGGCCTGGGAGTGGCAGTTCTCCTTATATTAGACATTCTCTGCTACTACTCTTTAGCCGGCTTGCAAGCCCAAACAAGTATGTGCGGCGTGCCTGTTGTTTTGTTTCCGGTCTAGCTAGATCCGCTGTGGTTTTGTAGTTTTTCCTAATGTCAGTAGTTGCTGCAACAGCATGTGAAAAAAACTACAAAGTTTGCTTGGCCAAAAAGAACGTTAATCGCACACAAAAACAATTGACACCGTTAAAATGGGTTTGCGTTAAGCCCTTAATAACGTGTTAAACTGACAGCACTAGTTTTTATACAATATAATAAACATAATCAAGCTGTGGCATTAAACCATTATGCAATATTCATCATGTGATTATTTGTATTTCTCAAATCAAGAAATGACTGCATAATGCATGTAATGCGCTTGTCAAGTTCCCTTTTTAACATGTAGTTCTCTAACAGCTTAAATAAATATCCCATACAAGCCTTATGAACACACATTTGTACCAAAGAGGAAGAGGAATTTAAAAAACTAAATGAAAAAGGTGAGAGCGACTAGATTCAACCAGTCTCACTGTAAAAATATGCCTCCATGCTAAATTGCACTATTCTATTTGCATAAACTAAGTTTAAGACTAGTCTTGTCCTAACCCTAACGCCCAGTTGTCCAGTCATGGATTAAGCCTTGTCCTAGCCTAAAACGTTTTCAATGATCTTCATAGAATCTTTAGACCAGTGGTTCTCAACCTTTTTTCAGTGATGTACCCCTTGTGAAATATGTTTTTATCCAAGTACCCCCTTAACAGCGCAGAGCATTTTTACATTTAGTCATTTAGATTTTTTTGATTGGAAAAAAAAATGTAGGCCCTAATACACTGCTCTATGCCATTGTAACGGATGTGTTCAGGGCATGAACAGGCACAACTCATGGGTGGATTTTTAGATGTATTTGCTCCTGCAGAAGACAATGAAAGAACAAATTGCCATCTTATTTTCTCTCTTTGCACCTCAGCTTCCCTAAAGCAATACAAAATGTAATGTTCAGTCAACATTACATCACATATTCAATGCACACTACTAGCCAAGAGCCATTCAAATTTCACCAGAAAACATTGAACAAATTAATGTTAATATCACGAAAAACTATATCCAGAGGAGATAACAGTGCCACTTCGAGCAGGGGTTCTCAAACATTTAGGCCCACGACCCCTAAAATAATGGTGCCAGTGACTCGCGACCCCCGCATCCACGGAGGTGGTTTACGTATACGTGGGAGTAAAAATAGGCCCTGGACTTTGATCCAGACCCGCCCACCGTATATTCCACCACAGCTGCCCTGCTAATGCATGCACATCCTGAGTTAGATGTGATGCTAGTTCGGAAAATTAATAATTAATGCGAGCACGCGTAGTGCGCAATCCAAGTTTTTTTGCCTTTATTTGAGCGCAACATATTTTTGAGCTTTGTGTAAAATAAACAAAGCCGTTTTTCAATTGGTAACACTTTGTGCATAGCAACCCACCTTCTGACTTCAAGTTTCAATGACTTTCCGTTACGTTAAATGACCGGACTACTTGCAGAATGATATGAAACGTACCCCCTGGACTGCCTTCACGTACCCCCAGGGGTATGCATACCCCCGGTTGAGAACCACTGCTTTAGACTACTCTCAATCCATGTTAGGGAAACTGGGCCTTAAATTGTCAGGTTAGACTAGTCTAATTTAGTCTGTTGCATACATACTAAGACTGACTTAATTTTCCGGTAGAAAAGTTAGCCACCTCTCCCTTTGACTAAGCCTGTGGTAAGAGCTTTGTTGCTATTCCAATGTTCTAGTTGTAGGTCATTATCTTAGCATAATTTATTAGAAAAATAATTTAATTGGCTCATTAAAGTGCATAACATTTTTACTGGGTCTGCTTTTCCACAAAAACTACATTTTATTAAATGAGTGAGTAGATGACCATACAGTGCATCCGGAAAGTATTCACTGCGTTTCCCTTTTTACACATGATACAGTCGTATTCCCAAATTGATTACATTCATTTTCCCCCTTAATTCTACACACAATACCCCATAATGATAACGTTTTTTGTTGTTGTTATATTTGCAACTGTATTACAAATTAAAGAGGGTACAATTTCTGGAAGTGTGAGGTGTGCTTGCATCCATAGCAGATGGGTCTGTTTTATTACTTACATTTTACAACTAATATTTCAGTATATTTTAAATAATGATGCTTAGGCCTACTCAGGGCTCCAGACTAACTTTTTCCCTTGGTTGCACTGGTGTGCCTAACTTTTTTTATTTAGGTGCACCAGCACAACATTTAGGTGCATCCAAATTTTACCTTGCTTCGCCACAATTTCAATCACGCTTTTTATCACGCTCCATATACATTCATATACAGTCATGGCCAAAATTGTTGGCACCCCAGAAATGTTTCCAGAAAATCAAGTATTTCTCACAGAAAAGTATTGCAGAAACACGTTTGGCTATACACATGTTTATTCCCTTTGTGTGTATTGGAACAACAACAAAAAAAAGGGAGGAAAAAAAGCAAATTGGACATAATGTCACACAAAACTCCCAAAATGGGCTGGTCAAAATTCTTGGCACCCTTAACTTAATATTTAGTTGCACACCCTTTGGAAAAAATAACTGAAATCAGTCGCTTCCTATAACCATCAATAAGCTTCTTACACCTCTCATCCGGAATTTTGGACCACTCTTCCTTTGCAAACTGCTCCAGGTCTCTCTTATTGGAAGGGTGCCTTTTCCCAACAGCAATTTTAAGATCTCTCCACAGGTGTTCAATGGGATTTAGATCTGGACTCATTGCTGGCCACTTTAGAACTCTCCAGCGCTTTGTTGCTATCAATTTGTGGGTGCTTTTTGATGTATGTTTGGGGTCATTGTCCTGCTGGAAGACCCAAGATCTCAGACGCAAACCCAGCTTTCTGACACTGGGTTGTACAGTGCGACCCAAAATCCTTTGGTAATCCTCAGATTTCATGATGCCTTGCACACATTCAAGGCACCCAGTGCCAGAGGCAGCAAAACAACCCCAAAACATAATTGAACCTCCACCAAATTTCACTGTAGGTACTGTGTTCTTTTCTTTGTAGGCCTCATTCTTTTTTCGGTAAACAGTAGAATGATGTGCTTTACCAAAAAGCTCTATCTTGGTCTCAACTGTCCACAAGACGTTTTCCCAGAAGGATTTTGGCTTACTCAAGTACATTTTGGCAAACTGTAGTCTTGCTTTTTTATGTCTCTGTGTCAGCAGTGGGGTCCTCCTGGGTCTCCTGCCATAGCGTTTCATTTCATTTAAATGTCGACGGATAGTTCGCGCTGACACTAATGCTCCCTGAGCCTGCAGGACAGCTTGAATTTCTTTGGAACTTGTTTGGGGCTGCTTATCCACCATCCGGACTATCCTGCATTGCAACCTTTCATCAATTTTTCTCTTCCGTCCACGCCCAGGGAGATTAGCTACAGTGCCGTGGATTGCAAACTTCTTGATAATGTTGCGCACTGTGGACAAAGGCACATCTAGATCTCTGGAGATGGACTTGTAACCTTGAGATTGTTGATATTTTTCCACAATTTTGGTTCTCAAGTCCTCAGACAGTTCTCTTCTACTCTTTCTGTTGTCCATGCTTAGTGTGGCACACACAATCAAAGCTAAGTGAACTTCTCTCCTTTTGATCTGCTCCCAGGTGTGATTTTTATATTGCCCACACCTGTTACTTGCCCCAGGTGAGTTTGAAGGAGCATCACATGCTTGAAACAATCTTATTTATCCATAATTTTGAAAGGGTGCCAAGAATTTTGACCAGCCAATTTTTGGAGTTTTGTGTGACATTATGTCCAATTTGCTTTTTTTCTCCTTTTTTTTGTTTTGTTCCAATACACACAAAGGGAATAAACATGTGGATAGCAAAACATGTGTTACTGCAATACTTTTCTGTGAGAAATACTTGATTTTCTGGAAACATTTCTGGGGTGCCAACAATTTCGGCCATGACTGTATATTATGTAAATGGTCTTAAACCAGGAAAAGGTGTAGGTAAATATTGGTTTTATTTGAAGCACAATTAAACTGTATATAAAAATACAAATCTTGTGATCAGTGCTTTACTGAGCTGCCAAACTAAAACATTGCAAGTAAAGTAAAACATTTCAAAAAAGAAAGTGCTACTGACCTAACATTTCATGGCTCAAAGTCTTATAGCGGGTCCCCCCTTGCTGTCGCATGCCCTTCAAAAGGCCAACACCTGTAATTTGGCTTTCTTGCCCTTTGGCATTGGCTAAACCAGCTTGTCACACTCTCCCTAGCATCAAAATCCCAGCTCCAACCGTTCCATGGCCCAGCTCCGTAACTCAGGGGTGGACAATCAATGTTGACAAGGTGCCACATGAGAAACTTGAAATGTGTTGGAGGGCCGCATCAACAATAACTTGAGCTTAATTCTGCTCACTATTCATTTTCCCCCATTGTAAAAAGCAGTAAAGTATATAATTTGATTAGCTGCTACTGGTTATCAGAAGAAGGATATTCTGTAAATATTTACTTAAACATTTTACATGTTGGTCAACTAAGAAAAGACTAAGTAACAGTAAAAACTAAAATAATCATTACATCAGTGTTTCATTTTATTTGTAACTTGTTAATCTTCACAAAACTGAAAAGTTGTTTTGCAGTATGTTAAAGATATGCAATTGATCAACTTTATACAAAAAGCAATACTTTTTCCCCAGTTAATTTAGTTCTGTGAGAGGAATCCAGTGGGCTTGAACAAGTGCATCGAAATCTGGCTGAATGTCTGAGGTGGATATGCGAAGGACAGCTTACAGGTGATGATCCGGGTCTGCAATTTAACTAGCAAACCATTAACCATCAGCCCACGCCCACTGAATCAGTCAACTTCTTATTATGTCCGCCTTAGTTTTTTTCTTTAGTCCCTTTGTTCGATCCAGAGTTTCTCTAGAGCAGGGGTGTCAAACTCCGGTCCTCGAGGGCGGCTATCCTTGATGTTTTAGATGTTTCCCTTATACAGCTCACCTGATTCTAATGAATGGTCGTTATAACAACCCATTTAATTGAATCAGGTGTGTTCGAGCAGGGAAACATCTAAAACATGCAGGACAGCGGCCCTCGAGGACCGGAGTTTGACACATGTGCTCTAGAGTAAGGAGAAGCTTAGAAGGTTGGGCCATTTGGCTGGACCTTCTCCCTCCCATGGGGAGAAGGAGACGCCAGCGGCCTCATGTAAAGATGTTGCGTACACACAAAAAGCTTTCATAGCCTATACGCTGGTTTTCACGCACACTGTGTGATGTATAAAGATTTACTTGACGTGAGAATGTGCGGGCCGTCCGCAAAGTCTTGTCTGGCTCTGTAACATGGCGAATTCTAACTGAAAAGTGCCGAAACTCACCAAACATTACAAAATAAAGTTTCCATTACTACGTTTATGATGTTGACTATTCAAAAAACATGTAAATAAAAGTTTGATCATTAATGTGGATGATCACATCAAAACCTAAAATAGGAAATGCTATATAGCCTTCTGTTTGATCCGCCACCACTTAATAACTTCTGTTCAACTTGAGGGTGTCAAACGAACGACAAAATCACTCAGAAAATGCATGTCACGCTTACCTTACAGCTGCCATGCTGTTACGTATGGAACGCCGAGTTAGTCAAAATTTAATCAATAAATAAATAGGTTAATAAATAAATACATACATAAATAAATATGGCTATGGAATAAACTCTGAAATAAAAAAAAGATGGCAATAAATATATAAATATAGCATTATATAATTACATAGCTGAATCCATTTACCGACATCAATAAATAAATACATTTATTTATTTCAAAATGACGTTTTTGTAACATTATTATTATTATTTATTTATTTCATGGGACTTTTACACGCCACATTTATTTCCACATGTATTTCCACGCCACATTTATTTCCACACTACATTTATTTCTGTGCTGTATTTATTTCAAATCTCACATGCAAACGAGAGGGGCGTGCTTATCGTCAGACCAACGCAGCAGATAGCTATGCTACCTGTATGGGGGTGACAGTGGAATCGCACTGCCGAACAGCATGGCTTGTCAGGATATATTATTTTGGCACAGATAGTAGATTTTGTAGAGGTACTTGGGCGGATAAGTGCTCTACAGAACATAGATATTGAAGTCTTGAATAGTTTGAGACTTATCGAGCACTGTTTGTGTGCAAGATGTACAGGTAGTGGGGGGTGATAAGTGCCAGGTAATGTTAGCTAACACAGCTAGCAACAAAGAAGACAATCACTGCCACCACCGCTACATCGCTCTGCTATTATGTGGATAACTAGGTCGATAAGCACCTGATTATAACGATCCTGCCTCACCTTTATGCCATGCATTACCATTTAGTGAGACGAGACCTGAAGTGAAGCCAGACCATTCCAGACATTACCCATACCTTTGGATTTACAGTAGGCTACTGCTTCAAATTGAAGTCAAGTTTCTTAACGCTTTGTTATTATTGGCAATTTAAAGTTGCAACTAACCAAGACGTGTCAAGACCAAGACCCATTCAACACGGTACACAATAACCAAACCCAGATATTAGGTACAGGTTTATGGAATTATTCAATATTAAATCAAACCACTACCACTGGACTCGTTTTAATGACCATTCAGTGACAAAACGTGTTTGGCTGTTCATTTGTGCCAATACAGCACAACACTACTAGCTCTACAGTAGCTAGCTCTAGCTGAAATGGCCACACTGATGTCGTCCTTTTATTATTTTGTCAGCTAGCTAGCCGGATAGCCAGCCACTTGGCCTACAGTTGCCGACTTCGAGACCGGTGATAGCCAACATACCACCTACTAGTAGGAAGACAGTGTTGTCAGTGATTGTTAGCTTTGCAGACGAGTTCCACGTCACACGAGCGAAAGCCATGTTTATAAAGGTAACTTCAGCGCAACCTCATAGCTATCAAAGATCAAGTCCCCACACGTAGGCTACTAAGTCACCGCCATCACTCCCATACAAAGGCAGAGACGACACAGACATGGGCAAAGCTTGTCTACATTGTATGCTTTTCGGCAGTGCGATGCCACTGTCACCCCCATACAGGTAGCATAGCTATCTGCTGCGTTGGTCTGACGATAACCACGCCCCTCTCATTTGCATGTGAGATGTGAAATAAATACAGCACTGAAATAAATGTGGAGTGGAAATAAATGTGGTGTGGAAATACATGTGGAATAAAATGTGGTGCGTAAAAGTCTCAAAAAATAAATAAATGTGGCATTAGGAAATAAAAGTCCCATGAATTAAATACATGTTGTCTTTACAAAAACGTCATTTTTAAATAAATAAATGTATTTATGTATTGATGTCGGTAAATTTATTCAGCTTTATAATTATATAATGTTATATTTATATATTTATTACCATCTTTTTTTTATTTCAGAGTTTATTTCATAGCCGTATTTATTTATGTATGTATTTATCTATTCATTTACCTATTTATTTATTTATTTAATTTTGACTAACTCGGCGTTCCATAGAAAGGTGCGTAAGTATTTTTTTTAGTTTTGGACGTACGCCATCTTCTGGTATGAAAGCTGTGCAATCCTGTATACATGAGGCCCCTGGTCTGGTATAAGCCTTTTGAAGCTCATCCTAAAAGATAGTGATATTGTATGAGGCGTCATAATGCAACGTCGGGGGTGGTAATGTGGTTTGCAGTAGGCCTACTGCGTTTTACTTAGGTGCTCAGATTATGATTGTGTTGAAGGTTTGACGCACATAGATCACATATTCTAAAAATAATATTTTATATTGTAGTAGTTTGAAACATTTCTGCTTATGAGCAAGCCAAATGTTTATATTCATATTTATTATAAATTGCGCTACATTTGCAATTCACTTCCTTTAAATTCCACAGCTTAACTTCCCATGGAAAGTTTCTGTAAATGTTCTTCCCCTTTGCAATCCTAGTCACAAAATGGGCAACTTTATGCTGGGTTTCCACCACTCAGCAAAAAAAGGCATTACTCCAGGCAAAGGGGTGAATTTAATTATTTTATTGATTTTAACTTAACATTTTTTACTTGCTCTCTACCATTTGTCTCTTCAAGGCTGTCCCCCGATGTACGAATCCTGTCCTCCTTGTTTGTAATCTTGGTGGTGTTCATTGTGACCACTGTGATGGTAAAGGTGGATGTGTCGGGCTGCATCAGCCAGTTCTTCATTGGGACTCTGGCCAGTGTGGCCCTAGTCAGTGGAGCCTCTAACCTCTTCTCTGGCAGTATGTTTGGAATCAGTGGACATTTTCCTATGAGGATATCACAGGCTCTTATATCAGGTAGGCCTAATGCCCTGACAACTATTTATATCAAAACCATTTAGGGTTGACTCAATCTATCAATCTCAAATGTAATTTGCTTCCAATGCCATAGCTTTTCTGGTGATCCTTTTCTGCCAGGCCAAGCAATGGGGGGCACCATAAGTGCTGTAGCATCCGTGTTGGACCTGGCTGTTGCCAAGGACGTGACAGACAGTGCCTTTTTTTACTTCCTGACTGCTGATATGTTCATCCTGCTCTGCATCATCATGTACCTGATTCTGCCTAAGCTGGCTTATTCACGGTCAGTATTAACAAGCCAGCAGGCATGCACACATACTCACGCACACATACACAGATGTACATACAAACACACAACATGACTCATGCTGTTGTGCTGCTGGGGGTTTATTACTTATGCTAAGCTTCAGAGAGTACTGGAAGAGAAAAGAGGAAGCAGGAATATAATGATTGCCGAGTCGTGTCCTGTTTAGGTCTACAAAACCACAGTTGGGGGAAACTTGACGCATCCCCGAAACTGCGGCACCTGCGTCTGGCTTGATCGAGGCTATGTCTCCAGGGGTTTTTCTTAACCTTTTTTTTGGCGAATATGCAGCATTATGGAAAGACATTTATATAACACATTCCCGTGGCCTTGTTTTGACCTCAATCGGTATCATAACATCAGTATCATGGAAAATGCTTAAGTACACAATTTAGTTCCCAGGACAGTGTATTACATGACAAAATCATACAGCAAACACATGTATAACTGTGTGCAGTGAACTCCTTATTGTAATTAATTGGAGACACAGAGGATCTGATAATGGATATATGCTGCAGAGATGGGTAGTAAGTAAAAAGGGTATTTTTATTTTCTTTAGGTACTACATGTTGGCAGGTTCATGTACCGGTCCAGGAGCTCTCTCAGAGGGAACTTTGCCCCACGAAGACACTGACGGGTTGAGGGCATCTGCAGGCACAGTGCCTCCTCTACGGCCCATCCTGAGGAAAACTTGGGTACTGGGTCTGTGTGTCTTTTATGTGTTCTATGTCTCCATCATGGTCTTCCCTGCTGTCTCCTCGGGCATTCAGTCAGTGCACAAGGACACAGGAAGTCCCTGGACTAACACTTACTTTGTGCCACTCACTAGTTTCTTCCTCTACAATGTGGCAGACTTCTGTGGGCGGCAGGCCACCTTCTGGCTACAGGTGCCTGGTCCGACCAGCAGGTGGCTTCCTACCCTAGTGGTGTTGCGTACCATCCTGATCCCCCTCCTTATGTTCTGTAACTACCAGCCCAGGGACCACCTTCACACAGTGCTGTTTACCCATGACCTCTTCCCTGTTATCTTCACCTGCCTTCTGGGTATTTCTAATGGCTACCTTGGCACCCTGCCTATGATCTATGGGCCCAAGGTGGTGCCACAGGAGCTGGCAGAGGCCACTGGGGTGGTCATGTCCTTCTTTCTTACTCTAGGATTGGCATTGGGCTCAGCCTTTTCAGTGATCATCGTCCACTGCATTTGAACTTAGTCTGAACATTAAACATGCTTACCGCTCAATATTTATATGGAACTGTGCAGAAGCTAAGTTGGCAAAACAAAGTGTGATGGAGGACTTCTTTATGAAAAGCAATACTACTGTACAGGAAATGTATTTTACCACCAATAACACAAAACCTTGTTATTGGTTATGACTGACTTGGCTCTGAGGGCATTAAGGCATTGAAACGATGAACTCTAAATTCATACTCTAAAGGACACACTTCAGGGCTGTTATGTGCAATATGACAGGACCGTACCAATGTTCCTGGAATAAGTGCTCCCTCTTCTGGTTAATGCTTAGTGCATGGTGAACCAGCCAAGTGCGTATCATGTGTATGTGAGATGTACCTTCAGAGAACCCATGGAAGTGACTACAGCTCATTTCACTCCATGGTGCAGTTGTATGCATGGGTGTATTTTAATGTAGTTATGAATATCCAGAAGGGTGACATTTAACCCTGTTGGTCATTTCAACAGATGTGTTTGGTCTGGTCTGCTGGTCTTATGCATGTCCTGATTTGATCATGGAATTTTACTCAGTTTAATAAAACTATTCCATCAACACCTTTTTGAGTGTGTTCTTTTTGTCTAGATTTCTTTACTTAAATAGGGCCTGATAGGGACTGAATGAACACCTCCATTTAACTTAGTATTTGCTATGAAAAATGACTTAGACTGAAAATATCAAATGGATAAACACATTACCTTGATGCAGTGCCTAATAATTGTTTACACTTTAAACATAAGCTGGCTTTGAATGCCCTGTATGTGTTCAGCTCTGAAAAGGGGAGATATCGATTAAGACACTTGGACACGATGCTTCCTTTCTGGCAGCTGCATTGAGAATTTGTATTGTTTTCAAAATGATTTACATAGTTACAAAAGTTATCTCATCTATACAAGACACAATTTGGAAGAAAAATAAGCATATCCTTTACATTCCAAAGTCAACTTGATAATCAAATTTTCTTATTTTCTTAAACAGGTAAGATCAAATGTGATGGTATTCATGAAGATGAGCTATTCGTCAATAAACAAAGTAAAATTATGAAACAGGTACTGGGGACAACCAAAGAGATATTGCAAAACATTACTAGCCATTTATCTCTTCTTTTCCTTGTTACCTACTAATTCAGACATGAACACACAACCACAATAGTCATCAATCAAACACATAAACACCGTCAATATCAACCACACGCATCGACAACCTCACACTCCGCATGTCTCACTGAGCTAAACGCCATCAAAACGCATACAACACGTGCCATTTTTATGCCGATTTGTACCGAGTTTAGCTAATCGAAAATACAAATATTGTGCTTTTAGACACTCGACATCCGGTTGGCATATTAATAAAACACAAACAAAACAACTTATTAAACATATTCAAAAGTTCAAAAACACATAAACATTTTTGTACCTGAAAAGGGGAGATATCAATTAGGACACTTGGACACGATGCTTCCTTTCTGGCAGCTGCATTGAGAATGAGGCATTGTGACCGAAAGCTCAAAACTCCCCCTACCGGCCTCTGCAGGCATGACTAATCAAACACAAAATCAATCTATCACATATGCAGAAAGACCCACCCCTCTCCTTTACTACATCCATGTAAAAACAAATGAGAAACAGGAGCATGAAAGAAAGCAGGGTGAATCTAGTAGCAGAGGTGAAATCAGGTGGAAATATCCATGTTCTCTTTACTTATCCAGCCATGAAGAAACAGGAACCCAGAGCTCCATTCTCAAGTTGCTGCTCTCTGCAGCCTTTTCATCTACATGGTAGGAATTTCCAAGTATGCTGTGAGGGAATTAAGTTGCATGTGATATCCCCTCAGTCAAAACCCCCCACACCATATACTAATTCAGTCTATCAGAGTTAATCATGTGGTGTGACTTACAAATCAAATTAACCTGGGTGCTGCATGCATATCTGAGCCAAAATTGTGTGTACTTTCTGTAATTAACTAGGTGTGACCTATGTTGTTAATCAATATATTTGTTGAAGATTCCATTTGAGGCTTTTCAGGCAATACATGCTGGTAGGCACAGCAACTCTTGCACAATGCTCAATTGCACTTGACTTCACTCAAGGGGCATAGCCAGATTTGTTGGCGGGGTAGGCCTAGAAAAATATGGATAGGCATCTTTTCAGTTTTTTTTTTACTTATTTACTTTGTGATGTGCACCCAGTGCATAATTCTTCTGAGATATTTTTGTTTTTGGGTAGGCCTTAGAACAAATTGGGTAGGTCTGTGCCTACCCGTGGCTACGCCCCTGCTTCACACATTCCATAGAGAGAAATATCTAGTGTCTCTCATTAAACCAGCATGGCATAAAGCACAAAACAATACTCTGCCAACAAACATTAAACCAAAGGTGTCTTTGTCACAACATTATAATTCTATTTTACTTTTTTTTGTCAAAATATGATCAAACCTCTGATCTCTTAAAAGGAATACAAATTGATAGCCTTGCACCATACCACATATGAGAAAAGGTAATTTATCATGAGTGAAACTTGTCAAAAGTCAATCTTGTAGACAAAGTTGAATCAAAGGATTTGATGAATACAGTCCTCAGCTTTGGGAAAATACCAGTTGAAGACTTCCAAAGCTGTACAGCAGGGTTTTAGCAGGGTGTTCAGTATCTTAATGAATCCAAAGGACATGACCCATCCTGACTGTTGTATCTGAAATCCAATACAAATGTCTGCTACTTAAAGACAAATCCCATTGGGAGAACTTATTAGTTAATAGCTTTACGAAAACGGCCAACCCCTTTTCAAGGTTACTGGTGAATAAAAACAAGGTATTTAGACATAACCTAATTTCTTCTCCACTCTCGCCTGTTTGAAAGCAGGGGACTCACTTTCAGCCCAGCACATCATAGATCTCATAATGTAATCATCCTACCTGCTTATTATAAACATTTCCTTGGGGCCTCCAACTTTGCATTCAGCCTCAATGCTGCAAAGTTAGGCAGCAGAGCCAAGACTGTTACAAAGATCAAATTGACCCCAAAGTTCTGGAGGGCCTGCAGCAAGTTCTTAGTCAGTACAATATATTATATACCATAATTTTCGGACTATAAGGTGCACCGTTGTATAAGCTGCAGCAGCGAAATTGAATGATGTGTACATATACTGTATAAGCCGCACTGGACTAAAAGCCGCAGGTGTTTTAATGTTTACTCACCATATGTAAGGGTTCGTGCACAGAGGGGATTGTCAGGAAAGAGATGGCTGCTTGAGGAAGCTCCCATTTATTAGCTGTTAGCTGTAAAAATCCATAGATAAGCCGCACCGTTATACAGTCATGGCCGAAATTGTTGGCACCCCAGAAATGTTTCCAGAAAATCAAGTATTTCTCACAGAAAAGTATTGCAGTAACACATGTTTTGCTATCCACATGTTTATTCCCTTTGTGTGTATTGGAACAAAACAAAAAAAAGGAGAAAAAAAGCAAATTGGACATAATGTCACACAAAACTCCAAAAATTGGCTGGTCAAAATTCTTGGCACCCTTTCAAAATTATGGATAAATAAGATTGTTTCAAGCATGTGATGCTCCTTCAAACTCACCTGGGGCAAGTAACAGGTGTGGGCAATATAAAAATCACACCTGGGAGCAGATAAAAAGGAGAGAAGTTCACTTAGCTTTGATTGTGTGTGCCACACTAAGCATGGACAACAGAAAGAGTAGAAGAGAACTGTCTGAGGACTTGAGAACCAAAATTGTGGAAAAATATCAACAATCTCAAGGTTACAAGTCCATCTCCAGAGATCTAGATGTGCCTTTGTCCACAGTGCGCAACATTATCAAGAAGTTTGCAATCCACGGCACTGTAGCTAATCTCCCTGGGCGTGGACGGAAGAGAAAAATTGATGAAAGGTTGCAATGCAGGATAGTCCGGATGGTGGATAAGCAGCCCCAAACAAGTTCCAAAGAAATTCAAGCTGTCCTGCAGGCTCAGGGAGCATTAGTGTCAGCGCGAACTATCCGTCGACATTTAAATGAAATGAAACGCTATGGCAGGAGACCCAGGAGGACCCCACTGCTGACACAGAGACATAAAAAAGCAAGACTACAGTTTGCCAAAATGTACTTGAGTAAGCCAAAATCCTTCTGGGAAAACGTCTTGTGGACAGTTGAGACCAAGATAGAGCTTTTTGGTAAAGCACATCATTCTACTGTTTACCGAAAAAAGAATGAGGCCTACAAAGAAAAGAACACAGTACCTACAGTGAAATTTGGTGGAGGTTCAATTATGTTTTGGGGTTGTTTTGCTGCCTCTGGCACTGGGTGCCTTGAATGTGTGCAAGGCATCATGAAATCTGAGGATTACCAAAGGATTTTGGGTCGCACTGTACAACCCAGTGTCAGAAAGCTGGGTTTGCGTCTGAGATCTTGGGTCTTCCAGCAGGACAATGACCCCAAACATACATCAAAAAGCACCCACAAATTGATAGCAACAAAGCGCTGGAGAGTTCTAAAGTGGCCAGCAATGAGTCCAGATCTAAATCCCATTGAACACCTGTGGAGAGATCTTAAAATTGCTGTTGGGAAAAGGCACCCTTCCAATAAGAGAGACCTGGAGCAGTTTGCAAAGGAAGAGTGGTCCAAAATTCCGGATGAGAGGTGTAAGAAGCTTATTGATGGTTATAGGAAGTGACTGATTTCAGTTATTTTTTCCAAAGGGTGTGCAACTAAATATTAAGTTAAGGGTGCCAAGAATTTTGACCAGCCCATTTTGGGAGTTTTGTGTGACATTATGTCCAATTTGCTTTTTTTCCTCCCTTTTTTTTGTTGTTGTTCCAATACACACAAAGGGAATAAACATGTGTATAGCCAAACGTGTTTCTGCAATACTTTTCTGTGAGAAATACTTGATTTTCTGGAAACATTTCTGGGGTGCCAACAATTTCGGCCATGACTGTATAAGCCGCAGGCTCAAAAGGCGCGGCTTATAGTCCAAAATTACGGTTGTCCAATATTTTTATTTCATCACTATGATCCTTTTTTGGATGTAATATGCTGTTAGCGTAAATAAGAGTGCATAAGGAAAAAATAACATTCGGACCCATTGAAATAAGCTCTTTATGCACCTAACGACAAGGCTATACAATCAAACATTTTAAGAAATATAAAAATAGTTCAGTTCAGTATAAGTTGTTCAGTTCATTCATAGGCTATCCAGAATCCTTTGCAATGTGTAACTGTACTTCTACTCTTTGAGATCATCTGATCAAAACTATAATTTGGAATACCTTCTGTGCAATATATTGTTGTTAAAACAAACATCTTGGATAATTAATCATCTTCTGCAGTGGCAATTCCCAAAGACTTTGTATTTAACCAATGGAAGACATCACTATAAATTTTGAATACGATCAATCCAGAAATCCAAAACATTTACAGACAGAAATATCAGAACCGTCATATACCAGTCCAAATCCCAACCCAGCACTTATTCTCAAACATACACACAGACATTTACCACGCATGCTGTAACGCATAACACAATTACTGTATTAACATTTTGTGTGGCATAACATTACCATTACCTCGACTGGTGCCCTTGACAAATAATTGTTACAACCATACCTTCATCTCCCACTTTTTTCAGCTGTAATGTTACATTTTACATTTACATTTATTCATTTAGCAGACGCTTTTATCCAAAGCGACTTCCAAGAGAGAGCTTTACAAAAGAGCATAGGTCACTGATCATAACAACGAGATTGTCCCAAACATTGCAAGTAGCCAAAACATGAAGCATACATTGTGGAAAAAAATAAACAAGTGCCAAAAGGGAAGACCCATAAGAGCATGCAGTTATACAAGTTACAAATTAAAACAACATGAACCACAAAAGTGCAGGACTGTACCTGTAGAAGAACAATCAACAGTAAAATATTTCACAGCGAGTACAAGACTTTGCTTCGTTATATCTAACCTAAAAGAGCAATGAGTCACTTAGTAAGAGTCATTGTGATCCTGGCGGAAACTTGTACTCCCGGAACAAGTGCGTCTTGAGCCTTTTCTTGAAGGTGGGGAGACAGTCAGTGTCCCTGATGGAGGTGGGGAGCTGGTTCCACCATTGGGGGGCCAGGCAGGAGAAGACCTTGTGTTGGGACCGGGCAGTCTTGAGCGGTGGGACCACCAGGCGGTTGTCTGAAGACCATAGGTGACGGGTGGGGGTGTAAGGTTGCAGGAGAGACTTGATGTAGACGGGTGCAGTCCCGTTCACTGCTCGGAAGGTCAGTACCAGGGTCTTGAATCTGATACGGGCGTTGATGGGTAGCCAGTGGAGAGAGATGAGGAGCGGGGTAACATGGGAGCGTCTGGGTAGATTGTAGACCAGGCGGGCCGCCGCGTTCTGAATCCTCTGAAGAGGGCGGGTTGCACATGCTGGGAGACCAGCGAGCAGCGAGTTGCAGTAGTCCAACTTGGAGAGGACCAGTGCTTGGACTAGCAGCTGGGTGGAGTGCTCAGACAGGTATCTCCTGATCTTCCGGATGTTGTAGAGGGTAAATCTACAAGACCGGGAGACTGCAGCGATGTGGGCCGTGAGGGAGAGCTCGTAATCCATGGTAACCCCAAGGTTCCTGGCAGAGGAGGAGGGGGTCACCGTCGCAGATCCCAGGGTGATTGACAGATCGTGGGTGATGGAGGGTTTAGCTGGGATGATGAGAAGTCCAGTTTTGGCGAGGTTCAGCTGGAGGTGGTGCTCGGTCATCCAGGCGGAGATGTCTGCGAGGCAGGCTTCAATCCTAGCTGAGATCCCCGGATCGGTCGGGGGGAACGACAGGTACAGCTGGGTGTCGTCGGTGTAGCAGTGGTAGGAGAAGCCATGGGAGGTGATGATTGGTCCAAGTGAGGTGGTGTACAGAGAGAAGCGGAGGGGTCCAAGGACGGAGCCCTGTGGGACACCGGTGGAGAGCTGGTGAGGGTCAGACAGTTTGCCTCCCCAGGAGACCTGGTAGGATCTTCCCGAGAGGTAGGATGAGATCCACTGGAGTGCAGTGCCAGTGCCAGTGATGCCCATCTCAGAAAGTCTGTAGAGCAGGATCGTGTCAAACGCTGCAGAAAGGTCCAGCAGAATGATGACGGATGACCTCGAAGCTGCTCTGGCAGACTGGAGGGCAGTGGTGACTGAAAGGAGGGCAGTCTCTGGAGTGGCCGGTCTTGAAGCCCGATTGGTTGGGGTCAAGCAGGTTGTTCTGAGAGAGAAAGTTAGACAGTTGGTTAGATACAGCACGTTCAATTGTTTTAGAAAAGAAGGGTAGCAGTGATACCGGTCTGTAGTTCTGGAGGACAGCAGGGTTAAGGGGGTTTTTTTGAGTAGAGGGGTAATTCTGGCCTGTTTGAAGGTAGAGGGGAAGGTGCCAGAGGTAAGAGAGGAGTTTAAGACATGGAGCAGAAAAGTTATGATAAAGGGGGAGATGGTTTGAAAGAGAGGGGAGGGGACAGGATCAAGGGGGCAGGAGGTGGGGCGATGAGAGAGAATGAGGTCAGAGAGCTCTGACTCGGACAGGGGAGAGAAAGAGTTTAGACATTTAGTTGGGTCAGTCGTGAGTGGTGAGGGGGTAAGAAAGGTGGGTTTAGGGAACCGACTGCTAATGTCGGAGACTTTTTCCTCAAAGAAGGAGGAGAAGTCGTCTGCTGTCAGGGTGGAGGGGGGGGGGGTGGGGGAGGTGGGTTAAGAAGGGTGGAGAAGGTAGAGAAAAGTTTGTGGGGGTTTGAAGCAGAGTTAATTTTGTTAAGAAAGTAGAGGGATTTAGCACCAGTTATGAGAAGAGAAGGATTTAAAGAGAGAGTGATACTTATCAATGTCCAGACCGTCTTTGGACTTGCGCCATCTCCTCTCAGCTGCACAAAGGGTGGACCGCTCTTCAGGAATAACATCCGTAAGCCACAGGCAGGAGGGAGAAGATTGCGCAGGCCTGGTTGACAGGGGACAGAGAGAGTGAAGTGATGCAGTTAAAGTGGTTAACAGGGTGTCTCTGGCAGTGTTAGTGGGGTGGGACGAGAACTCGTCAATGGGAGGGAGGGAGGATGTTACAACAGAGGAGAAATGGGCGGGGGATAGGGAGCGGAGGTTGCGCCGGAAAGTTACGAGGGGAGGGGAGGTAGGAGGGGTTGGAGGGAGAGAGACAGAGAATTTGATAAAGAAGTGATCAGAAATGTGCAGTGGGGTTAGAGGTTAAGTCAGTGATACAGTTACGTGTCAGGATGAGGTCTAGCTGTTTGCCTGCCTTGTGGGTCGCCGGTGTGCTCAGCAGCATCAAGTCAAAGGAGGTCAGGAGGGACAAGAAGTCGACAGCCTGCGTTCCCTGGAGGTGGATGTTGAAGTCCCCAAGGACTATCAGGGGGGGTTCCATCATCCGGGTGGACGCTGAGGAGCATGCATGTCCAGCTCCTCCACAAAGTCAGCAAGCGGTCCTGGTGGGCGATAAAGAACAATTAAGCATGCTTTGATAGGATTAGTTATCATCACATAATGGTGTTCAAATGATTTGGCAGTAAAGGAGAGTGGTGTGGATGTGTATTTAATATGAGGGGAAAGAAGCAAATCTGTCCCACCACCCGTGTGAAGGAGTGGTTGACGGAGAGAGCAGCTGGAGTTGCAGTGTTCTCTGGGTGGATCCATGTCATTGTCAGCGCAAGGGCATGAAGAGAAGCATGCGATGCAAACGCCGGGATGAAGTCTACCTTGTTCACAGCAGACTGGCAGTTTCAGAGCCCTAAAGAAAGAGAGAGGGCAGGTGGAGAAGATCTGGATAGGTAGTGAAGGTTAGAAGTTGACCGTATATACTTTGTGACATATCTACGTCTACGGGTAGTGTAATGAACAGGAATGCTAAAGAAACACATGCTAGCTAAGAATAAGTTCTAGGTAGAATATGATCTAATTATGAATATAAATAGGTTGATACTTATCAGAAGAGGTGATCCTCCTCGTCGGACTTCCCAGGTGGACTCCGCAGGTAGACTCGTTTGTCTTTGTTCGACTGAGTCTTCGTGCGACGAGGCTGCCTCTGTAGTGCTAACCGCCTTAAATATGCAAGGCGCAGCTGACAATGACCCTAATTATGTAAACAAAGGTCAGGGTCTCACGCGGCGGCAAGTACCCTGAACAGATCTCTAGCTAGCTACTTAACTTAACGGCCTGGATAGCTGCTGTCTAACAGCCCTGCCCAGACACAAGAATTAGCAACAACACAACACAAAAACTACAAGTTAAAGTCACTTACTTGGTCAGGAGGCAGTCACGACGTACATTCATTAAAAACACTTTTCGCTCTGAATCTGGTTACAGAGTCAGGGCTATTTAGCTTCTTTATTTGTTCATTATTTGTTTGCATCATTAAACAGGCAAAATAGTTTGCCTTGGTGAAACTTATTGCAAGTGTGTTTGAACAGAGTCTGGTGGGGGTACCCAAGGAGAGACTGATGACTGACTCAATGTGGCCCCAAATCACCACCTCTAAGGAAAAATCTATCTCCAGTAATTGAAAGTGCATCAGGTCAGCAGACTAGAATAGAAATTGATTTGGCAGACAATAGTAATTCTACAGATACTATGCTTACTGTTTTACTATTATATAGAGAATGAGGGAGAATGAGGGTTTGGTATTCTGTTGGTAAATGGGCTTTAGATGATGGAATTATAAGGACTCTCATTAATATTTTAACATATGTTGAGTCGACATAACCATACTTGATAGCTTTTCCATGCCTCACAGGATGTCCTTCCTTTGAATTTATGATAAGCTTTGTCACAGACTATGAATATGCTGCCATCAGTGCCAGCATAAACTGACCCTTTCACTTTGTCTGCAAGAGTTTGACTAGAAAAGTCAACTGGTCAAACTTACATCATGAAAGGTTGTAGTTTTGCACCTTTGGTAGATAACTAGAAAATGATGTGTGCAGTGCATTAACATGCTGGGGCAATGTTAGATAAAGCAGGGGAGGCTGAGCAAACAGAAGGGAGAGGAAGATGGCTTATTTCATCATCCTGGATGCTTTTTAAATTTGGGAGCCTGTGATGGCACAGATCTTCTATTTACTACAGACTTTCAGTGTTAATTGCAAAGTGTATGTGATTGCACTGTGAATGACTGACCAGAATGAAAATAGCTCTTTCATATCTCATCCAAGAAAAGGGCCACAACAGTTGCCTAAAGGGACAGCTGTTACTGGGTTTGCTAAATTAATGCAGTCATTTCTATTGCCAGAGAATGTCTAATATAGGGAGAACTGCCACTCTTGGGAAACTTCTGGGTTCTGAACTGGTTGCAGTTCCATGTGTGGGCGCTAACGAATGAGTGCAGAATGAATGGTCTATGGAGCTATACCCCTCAAAATCCACTTTTCTCTGGATATAATTTTTTGTTTAGTAATTTGAATTCTGAATTTGAAAGGGGAGGCAAAAAAAATACACACTGCTGGCTGTTAGATTTTTTTAAAGTCGCCTTTCTGTTCTAAAAATACTTTGAAAATGTCATTGATGTCATACACATGGTCCGAACAGAGCTACTGCTTTACAGCAAGCTCTGGTCACTTCCTTTTTTCTCTCAAGGCATCGACAACACAGCTGACAGGTATTAATTACAGCTGACAGGTTAGGCTCTCCCTGTCAATACACATGCTAGAAAGAGTTTTGGCTTGCTAATGATGTTGCTAATGCTCTGACATTCTGATTCCGCTTCGGATGCCATCAAGCGGGAGCTCTGGTCGTAGTCGGTCCTTCCCTAACCAATCAGCATTCATTAGCAGAATGCTAGCGTGTTATGAGCAACAACGATTCATCCTGTAGGAAATCAAAAGGACATAAGTACTCGTTCATTCAACTTTTGACCTATAGTCCATGTTGAACATGCAAAAACTACAATCAAACCGGAGATTTCTCAACGACAATCAGGCGAAAGAGCCGTTTAGCTCCATAGACTCCCATTCAACATTCACTCGCTTGTGATCACCCCCAGTGGAACTCTGGTGGAACTGCAACTTCTGTACAATAGGGCTTAATGGGGAGTGGCAAGGCTCTCCTTAAACAAGCTCTACTATTGCGCAATACCCTGGACTCGCAGCAGTATGACAACACTGGCATTATCAGCGCAACATTTTATCAACTTTTGCCGTATAGTGCTTGTGTATTACATTTGTGTTAAATATAGGCTCAATAGTTCATAACATTGTGTTTGTCATTTCACTCATTTGATAGGATTATTATAAAACGCAACAACTATTGTCTGCACTGCACTGCAATGGTTATCGAAAAGTCAGAGCAAATTTACAAATTAGCTAGCCTGAATAGTAAAATATTGTAGCCTATATAGATAAGGTCACACAAAGGCAATATTCATTCAACCCTATTACAAACCTGTGGGCTGAGTTGATGAGTGCACAAGAGAGTAGGACCCTGGATGATCTGGAGAGATTCTGTAAAGAGGATTGCTGTCTGACTCCTGACAAACCCTATTTGACTGTAAATCTGTCATGTCCCCGGCCTAGGCCAGACCGGGTTTTAGTCTGTTCTTCCAGGTCCAGTCATCCATTACACTTCTTCACTCCTTCCCGGTAACTCACCTGCGGCCCTTTCCCTCATCAACACCACAGCTCTTAAACCCCGGATTGTCACCCACTACTCGCCAGTTTGTTGAATCACCGACCCCATGTCTGTATTCCTGGCTTTCCCATCTCTCTCTCAATAAAAGTCTGCGCACATCTAGAACCTTGTGTGTCGTGTGTTTGGGTCCTTAGTACAGCCGTGACAAAATCATGTAATATTTGTTTTCTCTTTTCACTATCAACACCGTCCTATCCTCAGAGACTTCATTTTAAGTCGTTGTGTTATCTAAACATTCTCTCCAATCTGCATATTGATAAAAGGCTTCTTATAAAACCCACAACTCAGCTTAATTTTGTAACTCCGTTAGTGAAATTACAAACACTTTTCTCCATTAAGGAGTTAACAGTTTGCCCTGTAGCAGAACAGCGATCAGATGTTTTTCAAGATGTTAATACAACTTAATGCCCCATTATTTTCACCTTGTATGCATTGCATTAGTCTACTGTGTATGAGTTCTCTTTATCTCACACGCTACCTCACCAATTTAACAATCCTAAAAACCAACTGCTTCTTGTATCAACTATTTAATGATGCAGCAAGTCAACTAACTGGGGGAGTAGGATTTTGGCAACACTGTTCATCATACCTGCCAAAATCCTACTCCCCCATATATTGGGGCTATAAGATCTGACACACCCCCAAATTATTTTGGTGGCTCCTCATCCCCTGTAAAGTGTGCCATAAAAAGCTTTTGATACTAGTTGCTAAAATGTAAAAGTTAGAAGGGGAGTAGGATTTTGGCAACATTGTTTTTCATACCTGCCAAAATCCTCCCCCCCCCATTTCTTGGGACGGTAAGATCTGACACACCCCCAAATTATTTTGGTAGCTCCTCATGTCCTGTAGAGTGTGCCATAAAAAGCTTTTGATACTAGTTGCAAAAATGTAAAAGTTAGAAGGGGAGTAGGATTTTGGCGACACTGTTTTTCATACCTGCCAAAATCCTCCTGGAACCTTCTGAGGCAGCTGTCACAGCCAACCAGAGATTTTATTTGGCTCCCCCAAATAAAATCTCAGGTTGGCTGTGACAGCTGCCTCAGAAGGTTCCATCACTGTTGGGCTAAAATCCAACTGAGGGGAATATGTCTGTGCTGCCTGCCCTATATCCCTGACCTGTTGTCATGGTCAAGCCTCAAATTGTGAAAACTGTTATTTAAATGTACACTATTTCTGTCTTTTTTTTCCTACCTTTTGTTAAATATATCATTATAGTTTTTTGTTTGGAAATCAAATCACCAATCAAAATGTCATCATTTATTAGATGTTTTTCCACTAGTCATTCACAAAGGGAAGGTCCAGGCTTGGCTTATCAGGTACTAGAACCAAGCACTGTACATTGCAAGTTAGAAGATACAAGGCTGTGGGAAGCAGGATCTATAAAATGGATATGATTGTAAACAAACAAACAACTTGTGTGGCAAGTAGTTTACTGAGAGGGAAATAGGAGTTGAATTCTGGTATGAGGGACCCCTGAGCAGGGGCCTTTTATATACATTTGTAAAATAATGTAGCTATATTCATGTAACAGACGATTATATTACAATTGGCATAGTGCATTTAGTAAGTAGCCTATAACAGCAAGTACAACGTAATCAAGAATCAGAAGTGAATAGTTCTACTAAAAGTGATTTGTAATGAATACAAAGAAAAATGCTCGCTTTAACCAGACAGTGACATAACAGCAGTCGCACATAATTTACATATTACCCTCATTCCGATAATAGGACAGTGTAGCACAACATCGACATCAACATGGTTTTCAAGTGCAGCTCCAAATTACTATTTTCTATTTTCGTGAGTGAATCATTCGGATTTTACGAGTAGAATGACATACAAATCGTATCGGCTCTCAAGTATGGAACGCAGAGTTAGTCAAAATTAAATAAATAAATAGGTAAATGAATAGATAATTACATAAATAAATACGTCTTTTACACACCTTTTGAGACTTTTACACACCACATTTATTTCTGTGCTGTATTTATTTCAGATCTCACATGCAAACGAGAGGGGCGTGGTTATCGTCAGACCAACGCAGCAGATAGCTATGCTACCTGTATGGGGTGACAGTGGCATCGCACTGCCGAAAAGCATACAATGTAGACAAGCTTTGCCCATAATGTCTGTGTCGTCTCTGCCTTTTTATCATTGGTTCCCAATGGGAGTTATTGCGGTGAGCTAGTAGCCTACGTGTGGGGACTTGGTCTTTGATTGCAATGAGGTAGCGCTGAAGTTACCTTTGTAAACATTGCTATTGCTCGTGTGACGTGTAACTCGTCTGCAAACCTAACAATCACTGCCAACACTATGTCTTACTAGGTGGTATGTTGGCTATCACCGGTCTCGAAGTCGGCAACTTTAGGCCAAGTGGCTGGCTATCCGGCTAGCTAGCTGACAAAATAATAAAAGGACAACATCAGTGTGGCCATTTCAGCTAGAGCTAGCTACTGTAGAGATAGTAGTGTTGTGCTGTATTGGCACATACCTGAACAGCCAAACCCGTTTTGTCACTGAATGGTCATTAAAACGAGTCAAGTGGTAGTGGTTTGATTTAATAGCCTATTGAATAATTCCATAAATTATAATATCTGGGTTTGGTTATTGTGTACCGTGTTGAATGGGTCTTGGTCTTGACACGTCTAGGTTAGTTGCAACTTTAAATTGCCAATAATAACAAAGCGTTAAGAAACTTGACTTCAATTGGAAGCAGTAGCCTACTGTAAATCCAAAGGTATGGGTACTGTCTGGAATGGTCTGGCTTCACTTCAGGTCTCGTCTCACTAAATAATAATACATGGCATAATGGTGAGGCTAGATAGTTCATCAGGTGCCTTATCGACCTAGCTATCCACATAATAGCAGAGCGATGTAGCGGTGGTGGCAGTGATTGTCTTCTTTGTTGCTAGCAGTGTTAGCTAACATTACCTGGCACTTATTATATGGCAACGACGGTACGAGCTTTCTGATTGGCTAATGGGGAGTCATGCCAGACGCGTATTGCCCTCCTCAGCGGTCAATACGGCTCCGTTTGCCCTCTGACGTCATTTTCAAAATGAGCGACGAGTCAGCTGCTGAGTTTTACTAGATAACTTATCACCCCCCATTACCGGTAGCCTACATCTTGCACACGAACAGTGCTCGATAAGTCTCAAACTATTTAGGACTTCAATATCTATGTTCTGTAGAGCACTTATCCGCCCAAGTACCTGTACAAAATCTACTATCTGTGCCAAAATAATATATCCTGACAAGCCATGCTTTTCGGTAGTGCGATTCCACTGTCACCGCATAGCTATCTGCTGCGTTGGTCTGACGATAACCACGCCCCTCTCGTTTGCATGAGAGATCTGAAATAAATACAGCACAGAAATAAATGTAGTGTGGAAATAAATGTGGCGTGGAAATATATGTGGAAATAAATATGGCGTGTCAAAGTCTAAAAAAATTAATAAATGTGGCATTAGGAAATAAAAGTCCCATGAAATAAATAAATGTTGTCTTTACAAAAACGTCATTTTGAAATAAATAAATGTATTTATTTATTGATGTCGGTAAATGGACTCAGCTATGTAATTAAATAAGGCTATATTTATATATTTATTGCCATCTTTTTTTAATTTCATAATTTATTCCATAGCCATATTTATTTATGTATGTATTTATCTATTAATTGAGCCTACCTATTTATTTATTGATTTAATTTTGACTAACTCGGCGTTCCATACTCAAGTGCAGCACAACAAAAACTTAGCCTATTTTTTGATGAAACATGAATTAAATATCCGACTGATAGTTTCCTCAAAGTCTAAGACGAGGGAATTTAGGCTTGTAAAAATCGCCTCGGTTGTCAAACTACAACTAGCAATACGCTATACGCTAAGAAGGCAGTGCACGTTCACGCGTATGGGAGTGGGATTCTGCGGGGGAGTGAGAATTCGGTCCAACAACGGCGCCGAGACTAAGTCACTGTGTTTGGTAATTATTATGACACCTTCCATTTTGCCAATGTTCAAATCCGGACCAAACAGTTGAATTGAATAAAAAATGTGTTCAAGAAAAAGTTTTACACTGCCTCTTCATTAACGGAAGGACTACATTTAATTATAAATTAAGTAAGCAAACAGCGCTTAATCGGCTGTGACTGACAACGCAGCAAACCATAAGAGGCTGAAATGTCCGACTTGACAGAGCTGTTTTTAACTCCTCCCCGACTGCAAGCGGCTACTCTCGCCCGTCATTTCATGCAGCCGCAGTCCATGTCGAACGCACCTATTATGTCGACCAGCGTAGCGCCCGTAGTGCAAGCGTAGGGTTCGAAAATTTGGCCGAATTCGAACCCCGTCTAAAAGCCCAATATTCGGCTGAAACCGAATCCTGGATTCGGTGCATCCCTAGTATGAACGTTTTGGCATGCTGCCTCAGATTTCGACACAATGTAGAACATCTACATGAGACAGTTGTACTACCAATGTACACCTAATCAGGGGCGGAGCCAATGGAGGGGCACAGAGTGGCACGTGCCCCTCCTGGAATCTGATTGGTTCTCAGATGCCCCCCCTATTTTTATTGGCTCTGAATTATGTCAATCTCAGTAAGAAATTATTTAAAATCCTTTAGCGATCTGCCTGGACAGAACACGACAGAAGCCATTTCCGCGTTTCCTAGAGGATTTGTGAAGGAATGATAACATAGGCCTACTGCTTATCAATGCTGCTTTACCAATCACTACCTCGTATATGTATGTATACACATATGTCACGTAATGCTTAGTACTAAAACATGTATCCAATTGTGATCAATTGAATTAATAAAGAATCTATGAGATCATGCAACAGGATGCCTTCTGTGCAAGTGGGGCCATGCTGAGATGTATCTGTGCAGCAAGTTTGTGCGTCAATGTAACTCTGGTGTGTGTGCAAGCATGCCAAGGTCAGACAGGAGGCAACCTTGAGACGTTCAGAGACTGGTGCGAGCACAATAGGGCCTCTCTGCTCTTGGGAGTAAGAGTGTCAACTTGAGAGATAAGGCAATGCTGGGAATGTAACTCTTCTCTGCTTAAGGACAGGTTAGACCAGCCGGTCTGACCACCTTTGGATATACCCTGTTCTGAGGCCCCCTTTCCGTTGGAGACCCTGCCCCACTTTCCCCCATACATCATCAACCCTGGCCTGGTCTGCCTCACCCCTTCCCTGGAGCCCCCCTCCCTTGGATTACCTCAGACCTATGGGTCTTTTCCGCCCCCTCCCTCGCCGAACATCTGCCCACTTTGTGCCACCCCAACACCCTGAGACATTTAATTGGACTATCACATCCCCGCCCTATGGTCTTCTGACCAATCACCTATCAAAGTCACTCTCTGATCTCTGTCACGACCACTTTCTCAACGAAGGCCTTCGTTTGTTCTATTCTGAAACTCTGTTTCTGTGAGACTGCTGTTGCATCATCGACTGATTAATTGTATTAGACGACAAACATTCTGGTGTGTTGTTTTCATTGTGTATCTTGTGATTGCATCATTACTTACATTAAACTACAAATAACTTGGTCTGATATTTAACCTTGTATTATTCTCCACTACCCAGCTACACAATCCTTAACAATTTACACTCTGTGGACAGCGTAAACTGAGTGTTAAATGTTGTTAAGTTATATGTAACCTAACATTATCTAAGTACAAAACATTAGGTAGTGAGTCTGTTGGAAAAAAATCACGGAAATTAACAAAATGATACGGTGTGCTTTATATGGTTTATAGCAACCTTCCCCAACCGCCTGCCCGCGGACCGGTACCGGTTGTGAGTCATTTGGTACCGGGCCGCACAAAAGAAAATTAATAACATTATTTCCTTAATTGATTACCAGAGTCTGAAAGACGTTTTATTCTGAAAAATGACTGAATTCTCACCTTCTCCGTGGGCCTTTTCCCCAGAGCAAAAAAGCTCTGCAAAAACGTTTGTTTACTAATTTTTTTAATCAAATTTGTGGGCTTCATCGTGCAGTAACTATCACGCGCGTCTCTTCCTCTTGACACGTGATAGTTACCACTCAATGAAGCTTGTTTGAGACAACAACTCTACTCTGAAGGCTGAATATCCTGAAATCGCCACAAAAGCACTGAAAACCCTTTGGGAAGCGAGATTTTCAGCCATGAAAGCAATAAAACTAAATCACGGAATAAACTTGATATAAGGAACGCACTTCGGGTGTCACTGTCATCTAAGTTTAGTCTCGTTTACACACAGTGGGACTGACTGATCAAAAGCTAGCTAGTAACAATATAACAACGGAAAACCAGGCTGAGAAACATAAAGATGGCGTTGAAAAATTAAGAGACAAAAGTACATCACATTCACTAGACAAGGTTTTACCAATTGAAAAACGGCTATGTTTATTTTACATAAAGCTCCAAAAACTATTTTTTGCTCAAATCAGCAAAACATTTATTGCGTGCTCTGCGCGCTCGCATTACGTGTGACAGTTGTTAACTAGGATCACATCAAACCCAAAATGTGCATGCATTAGCAGGGCAGCTGTGGTGGCGTAGGCCTATACGGGGGCCGGTTCTGGTGGGCCAGTTTGGATCAAAGTCCAGGGCCTATCTTTCCTCCCTGCCGGTCTGTGAAAATATGGCTTACATGAAACCGGTCCGCGCTGGTTTATAGGGAACATTAAACAATGAAAAGGAGATGTGAAATTAAAGATTCTTTACTATGCCCCCCCAATTCACGGCTGCTCCCGCTGTGCCCCTTCACTGAAAATATTCTGGAGCCGCCCCTGCACTAATTGATTGCCAATGAGAACGGGAGTTGTCGCACAAACAAAGAATAGCCAAGGAGATCAGCGGTAGTTAATTGAAACCTGCGTTTTAGCTGCATGATTCATTTGTCACAATGCCAGCAACGAAGTTGTCTATGGTTGCACTGCAGCTACAATTCACAAAATCTCTCTTACTAATTAAACGCCGCCCTCGAAGAAACGCCGCGGCATTTATTCGAAGAAAAACTGTATTTGTTTTTGTTTGGTAGTAGCAGACGTTGTAGTAGCAGGCGCCTGGCGCTAGATGGCAAGACGGTCAAATAGTTTTAAAGTTGCAGTCAGATGAAACATGCACACAGAGCTGTCCTGTAGGCTAGACATTTCTTCGTTTAGTTTGTCTAGTTATGAAGATCTCCCTGAAATACAAACACACACACAAATATCCGAAGAAAAGGATACATGGCATAATTATTATTATTATAAGTTTGACTTGTTCACATATATGTCTGAGCTTTATATACAAAAATACCATCGCAACTGTAACAGCCTATGAAAGAAAATGTATGTTTCATGTTATGATACGCATATAGGCTATGTACAAGAGCTGCGCTCATCTTATCATCTCGGCTACACAATTACGGTAAATCAACAAAAGATAAAGATCACTCGAGTGATACTGTACTTAACTAGTCAACTATTAAAGCCAAATCGATCGTATTCTTTAGCAAGACCCATTGGAACAGGTTCTTCTGATTTTGTTTTGTGTTTGAATAGCGCATCTATTTGCACTTCTCAGTCTCTGTGTTAATGTGGGTAGTCAAGTCTACCCACTCTCCGAGAAGCAAGCACTTGGAGTGTTCGTTCCCCTGTATCACATACGATGGTTGAGTCCGGCTTTCCGTTAGATACAGGCGTCTTCTATTCCCGCTGTTACAGCATCCTAGTACACATCCTGTCTCTCTTCAGATCAAGGAAATCTGTTTGGGTACCCGCTCAACAATTTCATATCTCTGCAGTATCATTTTTTTTTTTTGATGATATGAGAGCTAATATAGGTGAAACCCAGCAGCATAGGCGTCACATCGTTTTGCCAAAGCTGGATCTCTATGCATTTTTTTGATCGTTGAACAAGACCTAAGAAACCGGTGGCTGTGTGGAATAACAACGAACATGACTGCAATGAGGAAATTTAAGCATATCCTGCTTATTTTCGCAGGTCTAATTACCGCAGCCAACAGTAAGTTTGACTAGTTATACTAAATATAACCCTACGTCTCTTTTAATTAATATGTCTCGTTTGATAGGCTCGAGTCGAGTGGATGTGATTACCTGGCAGTAATTACTTCCAAAAACTTGAATGTATTCATTCATGTATTCAGTTTGAGCGAATGCTTTCAGTACGTGCTCACCTTCACTGCTGTGTCATGGCCATGATTTTGTATTGTTCTGGTATTATCTTGATCATTGACATTATGTTAATTTGGGCTCATACGTAGTAGCCTGTGAGATCTAACGGTCGGTCTCATTCCTTTATTTCCGTGGGAGACTGAAATGCCGTTGCACAAGACAGTACCACCCTCCATGCATGTTAGGCTACTGGTCACTTTGAGGCACCTATGGCTTTAGGTGTTGTTAAATACATATTTTACACAACAAAACGTCGGCCCACGTCAGGTTTGCGGTTTTGAAGATTAATATTTAATTCATGCACAATGTAGTTTTTTTTTTTTTTTTTTTACTATGCAGTGCGTACACGTTTTGTTTAAGCCTGTAGGCCTATACTGTAAAGACAATATTTGATTGGACTGTCATTAGTCCACAGTATAAATTAGAATGAGGATACTGGATATTTATCTTGGTCTAATTGTAGATATTTTGGCAGCGATGAAATACCTGGGTTCAATGTCTGCGTCATGTTGGTGCCTGACAGATAAAATAGATTTATGTGAGGAGAAAGGGGGGTTAAAATGGGTTATAAAGCAGAGCCCATATTGTCCTTGGACACCAATGAGGATTGGTTTTAAGTTTGTGTTTCTGAGACCTGGCTTCAAGACTGGTCACCCTGGTATAGTGATTTAATTAGGGCTCTACAAAGTCAAAGGCCTCATTTTGGTATATAGAAAAACTGGTTAGCTACCATATAGGTCATAGATAGACACATGGACAGATAACTTAAATTTAAATAACATGGCCATGACATGAATACTATTAGTGATATTAAGATTAAACTAATATTTCGATTTTATTTTGGATTTTGGTCATTCGGCAGTGTTGTATAATTGAACAGAGATAAGAAAGAGGTTTGCTTTAAAGGTTAAACAAATACTAGACATCCTTTCTTTCGAGGCTAGCTGTAGGTAGGTTGTTAAACACTGGTGGTAACTTCATTTTCCCACTCAACACAGCCGACCTCATGCAAGTTTGATTGTCCAAGACAGATAGATAGGTGCTGACAATTAGATGACATTGAGCCGTTGCCAAACTACAAGACATTGCGAATCAGTCAGGGTACAAGGCTTGCATGCAAATGTGATATTCTAGACCTTGGAGGGAGGAACTGACTGCAACCATAGCAGGCCACTGTCTATGGAAACAAGACAGTCCTTGTGGGTTGGTAGAACAACCTCATTAAAAAGTGTTATCACAAAAGATTAATTCCTGTTCAAAATGTGAATTTAAATATGATTCAACATATTGGGCAGCCGGAGAGAAAAATAATGTAGAATAATAATAATAATTCTGCTGCATAACTGTTTCCAGGGACTTGTTTTACATGTGTTGAGACCAGCTGTAATGAGGAATGGTCAAGCATAGAATAAGCAATGGTACAACAAATGCATGAAGAGAGATTACGGCAAAAGAATCAGAAACAGAAGTTACTTGGGATACTTGGCTGGATGTTGGAGGTCATTGTAGACCCCTCCCATTCTGAATAGAACAAATAAGGTCATTAACATTTCAAAGCTGCCAGAGTCACCAGAAATTAAGTTGCTGTTTCATCTATGAATGTGATTTTAAAGGGATGGAGATGAGTGGCAAACAGAAGAAAGGCTTGATGGTTTGAAATGGGGAAGAAGTGCATATTAAGTAGTTGGCAGGTCAACATGGTTAGGAGATATGCTATTTCGGACTTGTTCTACACCAATTAGTGCTGTTTGGTATTTGCAGTATTTGACAGCTAGATTGGTTTCCATACTAAAATGTTCATATCTGAGGAGTAGAATGTTTGAATGGATCTGTCAGTCATATGTTCAGTGGGGCTTACAGCCATGCCCATTGTGGTGACTTGGGAAAAAGAGCTACGGTTGCATTTATATCACATTCATGTTTAATGCCCTTTAAACAGAAGATGGTTTCTGAATACACCACTGGGATTGTGAAACGTTACACAATGTCACCATACTGGTCTGTCAAGAGTGTGGGAATCCATGGTGGTAAATGGTGGGAAATTGTATGAGCTCCTTGAGCTAGTGCAATACAGTATAGGACTGTAAATGTGATGCAATAATGCAACAAAGCAGTGAACCAACCTGGGCAGGACATGGCCAAGCCTGTTTGCTAACTTTTTCTGTGGTCAAAAAGTAGAGGAGTGTCTAATATGAATTTAAAAATTCAGGTTCAGAAGTAAAACAGTACCGTATTTTCCGCACTTTAAGGCGCACTGTAAATAAATGGTCTATTTTCGATATTTTTCATATATAAGGCGCACCGGACTATAAGGCGCATTAAGCGAAACAAAACAATCAGATAAGTCAGTCAGTCAAACTTTATTAAACGTGTTCACAATAACTCTCAACATTGTTCAAACGTTAATGAGCATATTCACAATAACTCCCAACCTTGTTCAGTTGTAACACGTAAAAAAAACAGTCTGATACCGTAAAATCGAACGTTAGCGTATTCACAATGTAACAGTATGGTGAAGCACAGTATATTTTACTCCGCGACACCCCTGACTACGGTAGCCGTAATGCTGCAATATAGAGTTAATATAACTAGTACAGACATCCCAAGTCTCCCGGAAGGTCCGGGAGTCTCCCGCATTTCAATAGCGTCTCCCTGACGCCCGCAAATGCTATACAATCTCCCGGAAATCGGGGATTTTGTATTTCGTGCGAGCGAGAGACTGCGAAATTGTCATTTCTGTTAGAGATAGGTGCATATCGCACGTCATGACAGTGTTTCGGGGGAAGGGCGGGGGGCGGGGTGGGGGGGGGGGGGAGCCACCTCCCGGAAATTAGTCTCTGCAAGTTGGGATGAGAGTAAGCTACTTTTGTCTTCCAAGATGGCGTCCCCATTCATTTCTATGAAAAGTGTTCAGTGGCGCAGTAAGGCAAGCGAGAGCGTGAAACTGGACCGCGCCATCTTTCCAACTCTTACGGTCTAGCTTTAAACAGTGGCCCTATTTTTCCCTAGCTCCGAGACCTCGACTGTGTCTACTACCGCGCACTTGTGCACTTCGAGCGCTGACTTTCAGTGCTTAGGGCGCTTCACTCACAAAACCAGCAGAATTCAGTGCACTGAAAGTACCCGGATGGCGCACTGGGTGGAGAAGCGCGTTCATTTTGGCAGGGTTTCGCGGGTGTCGCGAGCAGATTTGCGTCCGTCACTTGTTTAACGTAAGTGTTCCATTTCAGACAGCACTTATCAGCGACGGAGTGCACTGAATATGTAAGTGTACTGTTTTGCAGTGCACTTACATATTTCCTGCACTGTTTTGCAGGAGACGCTTCGTTCACCTACAGAGCGAACCACTGGAGCTCGAGTATCACTTTGAGCAGTCATGATCTCCTGTTTTAATGTTACAACAAATTCACAACTTGTTTGACACTAACAATGACAACTTGACTGCTGTTAGAAAAGGTTTCCCAGATAATTAGCATCAATTTTGGTGAAAAAGTGTCTGTAACTTAACCAACAGTTTTACAGCCTGTTCACTGACAACACCTGCTAAAAACAAGTAGTTCATAGATGTAGTCGGTGTGTATCAGTGAAACTCACTACTCAGGTAATTAAAAGCCATCCGCGCCAATTGATGGCTAGCTTTTCGTTGGCGTAGTTGGTAGTGGTGGCGCTTGGGATGTCAGAGGTGACAGGTTCAAACCCAGTGTGGCACTAATATAGGCCCGATACCTCTGACAGAGGTTGCAATACCACATCTGTTACCTATATTAGGCCTAGTCATGTTTTCGTTATCACACGATGACTGACATATTGTCACATTATAAACATTTCTTTTCCAAATAGGCGTAATAATTTTATTAGCACTAAATACATTTAAATGTTTTGCATAGTTGATGTTACAGGTCACTTTTAAAATAATGTCATTAATTTTGACCCCCTGATGGGGGGGGGGGGGGGTAATGTCACTCTTGCCTGTCTTCAAAACTTGAGAGCCCTGATAACGTGATCTAACAAGACGTAATAATGTAATAAATAAAAGCTTGAGAACTGTGTCTAAAATATACTTTATTGAACATTTGCCTTTGAAAGGGGCATATTCACAGAACCATACCGGCTACAAGACGTTTCCATCAGATGTAAGTGGGGGTGAAACATAGTCACTGAGAACCTTCATTGTCCCACAAAAGCAGTCTGGCTTGATGACACGATCAAAAAAAGAATAATGGGGGTGTTTAACAAAAGCTTCTGAAGGCAAGACTAATATTATTTAAATGTATATCAGTTTAAGTATTAATCTCCGTCTTTGCTTCAGATAGACATGTCAATAATCTATGCTCGCGCTTAACATAATATATTTGCCATCATGTCACAAATGTTTTCACGAAAAATCAAATCTGTTTAAAATAACGGGAATAAACTATATTAACAACATTTCAAGTATGTGTGACAACCATTTGCTAAACTTGATACAGGGCAGGCAACTCAAGCCATTTCTCCTTGTGCTCATTCAATATAAGTCTATGGCTCATTCAGCTCAATGTAAATTGGCTATCGGCCACTGTGAACTTTTGTGCTCGTGCCCTGTTAGTATCCGCGAGCACATTTGCAGGTAACTTTTATTTACGTAGGCAAATAAATGGGATGTTAGTTTATACATTTACATTACATTTGTCATTTAGCAGACACTCTTATCCAGGGCCAGTAAGTACAGGGACATTCCCCCCGAGGAAAGTAGGGTGAAGTGCCTTGCCCAAAGACACAAAGTCATTTGGCACAGCCGGGAATCGAACCAGCGACCTTCTGATCACTAGCCCGATTTCCTAACCGCTTAGCCCTCTGACTCCATTTCGGATTGGTTTCAAACTTAGCAAAAATCAGGAAAAATTATTCTATGAAAAAGCAAGTTGTATGAGCCAAGTTCGAGAAATCAAACTAAAATTATTGGGCGAGATAGTTTTGTAAATGTTGACTGGAGTTAATAGAACAAAAACGACCGGAAGTCGGAGTCGGAAGTCAAACACAAAACGCAATACCACCTACATCCACTGGGGCCGTTGCTTCAAGCCGAGGGGGTGGGGGCTTGTGCTGCAAGCAGTGCGGCTTTGTAGTTTACAAAAGTCGTAACTACTAAAACATTTTGACAGAGCGCTGTGTACCACACAAAATCGCTTCGAGGTCAGTAAGCACAACCAGAAATAATCCATATATAAGGCACTCCGGATGTGTGGCCATTGTGGAGGCACTCGATGTAAAAAATGGAACGGAGTACAATGGAGTATAATTGTGCGCTTTGAATACTATAAGTGAATGTAGCCATGTCTAAACAACCGAAAAGCTCATCAAAACGCGTCCAATATGCAAAGGCATATAGGGAAGGACTTGGACCGTGGACTTGGATCATGTTTTTTCCCTCGTAGATCTTGGTTGAGCATTGCCTCCTTTCCTTTGATAATCTCTGGCATCCCTCTCCCTGGTTTTTTTATAATTTTTGGAAGTCAATAATATTCCAATAGTTTTTCTCGATTTGTGTATTGGTACAACCTGAAACACGGCCATAATTAACCATTTTCCTTGACAACATTATATACTTCAGTGGGTGTGCTTTGTTGTGATGCGGAGTTCCTCCAATATGGCGACTTCCGGTCTGATGACGCGTCGTGAAAACCCTCTATTGTCATCATGCTGCTCAAGTTATTTGTCAGTAATTCTGTATAAGGTACTGCATGACAATATGCTAGAAACAATTATAAATATATCTTATGATACTACAAAACACACATACAATTTGGCAAGACTTTTACATAAATATTTAGTAACAACAGAGGGCTTGAAATTAACTTTTTTACTTAGTGGCACTGGTGCTCCCAATTACGACGGCGTATCAGGGCCAGTTAGGTAAAAAAAATGTTTTTGAGGAGAGGTAATAAGACATGTAACATTTAGCAAACTAAGAGCCAAGATAAAATGGTATGCTGTATATCTTCCCATCTAAACCCAATAGTTTATTTAGATATTATACTTGAGAGGGATCTATGCATGTATGGTCACAGACAATTATTATTTAGTTTATTTTCCTCACAAACTTGTTCCCTCGATTCATGAATTAGCTATAGGATTTGGATGATCAACAGAAACTATTGGACCTATCCCTTTCTCCCTTCATCTCTTTTTCTATCTCTTCTCTCTTTCTCATCCCCAAAATCTCCTAAAAATGATCCAATGACGTGATGAAATGGCTATGCTTTTGGACAATCTGAAGAGAGGACATTTGTAGCCTTAGACGAGCCAGTTTTGTTTTCTGTGGTTCTGGCAGCAGAGATGCATTGACAGTAATTGGAGACAGAGATCTGAGGCGAGAGAATCTCAAAAAGAAGAGCTTCAGGAGCATCTTACATAACACTTCAAGAAAATGCCAGCAACCTAATAAAAATTCTCTAAAGGGCAAAATGTTGCCAGAAATAGTAGTTTCCAGCTGCTTGGTATTTGACATTTACCTTCTGAAGGTGATTTCTACTGGACTACTGGCAACTCTAAACTTTAGTGGAAATGTTTACAACTCTATCTTAGGCAACATAACATGGTTGCGATGTAATAACAGTCTGACATGTTTGCCAGCTGAAATATTTCTCAGACACATGGAGTCCACCAGACCAGGATTTAAAGATCATGAAGAAACCATCCACTCTCAGTCTTTTAGTGGCACTATTTAATGCATTAAAAGACAAAGTCTTTGATAACTACATGTATCATTTTGTCATTTGAAAAGCAATTCATTTCTATTTGCTGTAGCTAAGATGTAATGGTGCATAAAGGGTATGCCAACAGGGGGCAGGCTTGAAGGCCCCCTGTGGTGAAGTACCCAGATCCATCAGCTGTAAAAAGCTGTTTGTTTTTGTCACGGAATTGACTTTGAAAGTTACAACCTTTTCTTCCTGTTTTAGATGTATTATTTTAATATCTGGTTGGCTTTGAGGCCTACTTCAGTGGAATTTACGACACAGCTAGTATGCTTTTTGTGAGCTTTAAACAACACATGTTTTAAGTTTATTTATTTCTCAGTGTGATCAGTTGCTTTATGAGTCTGATTCAGACCTCATCATTGTTAATATCTGCATTGTGTGAGGAACTACAGGAACAGAACTTTTGTGTTTATTGTGTGTGAAATTACCAGAACAAACAATAAGAGGTTCTGTTTTGGACCTAAACCAGCGATTGTGTTCCCTATTTGTAATGACCTGTCAGAATAGGATGGATGGGTTCGTGTGGGCTATTTCTAAATTAAATTCACAGCTGCATGTAAATTGTTGCATCAAATGTAAAGCTAGAACTGGTTCATCAAACTGAGCTTGGCTGCTGTTTGGGATGATAACATTTGAAGGCAGGACTGAGGTTATGATTGATGTTAACTTGTGGTCAGCTGTCTAACTGCTCACTTAATTTATGGTCATGATTATGTAGATGGCCACACACCAACTGCTCTGTTAAATAGATTACATCAATGACTGGAATGATGACAAAATGGATGGTGTTATACCACCAAAATAAATAATCAGCTTTCCTCCACCCCCAAATCACACACATTCCTTGTGTTTACAACGTAACCATTGACAGCACAGTGTCCCTGAGGATGGCTGTGTGGAAGAACTTTCTTACTGGGTAGATCTATCATTGGCATTGCCAGCACCTATGACTAAGATAAGTTATGAAAACCGGTTCCCTGCTGTTATATTGTAGAAATGGATCCCAAACAGTCATTTTAAAATAGGCATGAAGAAGAGAGCCATATAGTAGCGCATGTCAAGTTTCCTCTACACTTCCGTAGAAAGAGATGACAAAAAAAGGAATGAATGGCAGAATGATAATACCCTTGAAAGAGGGAATGTTGGGAACATAGAGGCACACAAGTTCTGTGACAGGTTCTGGGATATGATCGATATGGAAATCTGAACCAAAGGGTCTGATGTGGTGGCTAGTGTACTACGTGATTGTGTTGCTATTGCTGATAGTGAGAAAAACAGATAGATGTGGAGATACATGTTTAAGATTGGAGTTTTCACTCATAATTTAGTTGAGTCTTTACTGGGATTTTGCATAAGGGTTTTACCTCAAAAGGTGTTTCCCGGCTTCCTCTGATTGCTTAACATGAGTAGGCCTTGATTAATTACATTTCCAAGAATAGTTGGAAGTGGAACATGGAAGAATGGGATACTGTGATTACAGCTGATGGAGATTGCTCTTGGCTAAATCTTGTATTTATTTAGGAGATTTCACAGTTTAATCCATTTGTTGTTATTTTAAACCTGTGGGTTATCAATGACAGGAGCCTGACACTACAAATGTTTAAAGAGTATATAGGGAAAGACATAGGGCTAAAGGGAGGATGTTTTAAAAGGCATCAAACAGTTAATGTTGCTGTATATAACCAACCATCAAACCTCATCTGAGGGGAGAGAAGACGGCAGGAATGGAATGGGGGAGTGGAAAGAAAGGGAATTGAGGAAGGGGAAAATGAGAGAAGAAGATGAAATAAAGTTGGGTGGTAAGACGACAAGAAATCTCAGGAAAATGGGTAAAAAGAAGGATGGGAAGAAGAATGCAGTTGTGAAGCTGAGCCTAGTGGCATCTCATTACAACACTTGGACTTAGAATAGAGTTGCAGTGTGTGTTGGAAAGGATGGTGGGAATGTTCCAGTGATTAATGACGTTCCAACACCTCCTGCTGTTAGGAGACACAAATACTCTCTGGAAGAATGTCTAAATTATAGATATTTACAAGATGCACTTCTGTAGATCCCAAGCCTTACATACCATTTGACATGCGTTGCCTTGATGTTTACCTTGACCCCTAAACCACTGCTTTGCTGGTGTTGTGATTGTCACAGTCCCAGTGGTTAAAGAAACAAAACACTTGACCTTACAGTCATTTTTACAGTGTAAATACATACAGTAATTGTAAATTCATACAGTTCTGTGTAATGGGCACTGTAACAAATATTACAGCTATTTACCAATATAATATAATAATATATTATGCTATATACCAAATCAAACGTACAAAAACATTTATGATTGTTGAGTGTGATTTAATGTTGTAACGTTTGTATTAAGTATGCACTGTTCATGTTGTTACATTGACAATTCTACTTATGTACTTGCTTCATTCACAGTAGTAGTAGTAGTACACAGGACACTATGGTGTTAAATGTGACCAACATTTTAATAATTGTAGTAAGCTCTAGTAAAGCTAGATCACAAAAGTCAACTTTCTTCTCAATGTCCTATGTACACACCGCATGATTAGTCAAGTAGTAGGTAATGCTTCTGTTTCCAGAAGTACATATAGTTCATTAAAGATAGCATGTCACAGGTTTTTCTTAATTTGGACATTTAGATTAACTTTAGGCTATTGTATGTTCAGTGAATATTGAAGAGGCCAGGTAATATGATAATTAACTTTTGTTTAGGTGTTGTTGTTATTGGGTATGTAGCTACCAAGATGACAGACATTGATTCAAATCTAGCTGAAAGAGAGGGGATGGACGTTTCAACTCTGAATTCTCTAATAGCTTGATCTACTCAGGATGTAGGTCTGAATTATCTGGCAGACTGGACTATCAAGAGGTGGGCTAAGGCTGACTTGAGGGACAAGAGGGCTCACCCAAAGGCCTTGCAGTACATACAGAAAAAAGAAAGAAGATGAAAATATCTCTTGGAATCAAAAGCTGACAAAGCTCATCGCATGAAAGCAGAGTAGCAATGAAAGAGAATTTTTAAGGAACTACAAGCAAGCAGTTACATCATTGGGGCTCGGGTGCTGGGTGCGATGGTTTAGATATCCTTTTCAGCTTGAAGTTCAGCGGAAAAATCCTACTTGTTTTTTGAGCCTAGATCAGTGGCGGTTCAAGACACATTTAACTGGGGGGTCCAGTGTTTAATCAGCGGGGCACATAAAAAAACTGAAACAATTTATATTTAAACATTAAATACATTAATTTCGCTTTACATTAAAATCATACAAACGGCTCTGGCCTCCGGTTCTTCCAACTCCTCAGCTCTCTCAATACCATGATATGTTTCTCTCACTTTTTTATTTACTGGGGCAAAAAAGGCTGCAATGTCCCCTTCTCATTTCATGACGACTACTAGAAGAAGAAAAACTTGTAAAAAAAACTAATTCAGTCAGCTCAGGGGGGCCACATGGGGGACCAGGGACAATTGTACAGGGGCACTGGCCTATGTAGGCCCCCATGTAGAACCGCCCCTGGCCTAGATCAAGAATGTGAAACCACAATTATAATGTCAAATTTGTTTAGAGCCCCTCTGCTGCTGTATAAAGAGAAGATCATGTTTACTATTATACTCTCCTCATCCATCTAATAGTCCAGCAAACTGTGCACATCTTCTGGCAGTTCACCTGAAAAGAGGAGAGAGAGAGAGAGAGAGAGAGAGAGAGAGAGAGAGAGAGCGCGAGAGAGAGAGAGAATGACAGATTTAACCCGTGGATGTATGAGTCAGGCCAAGTAAAGATGAACATGGAAGAAAGCCTATTCTTAGGAGTTGCTGGTGTTAACAGGCTCTGCATCTGCTGCAGATCACACATGCACTCACACACAATGTTCTCATATCCATGTGTGTGTGTGTGAGAGAGAATATGGTTTTCTACTGCAGAGGAGGGGACAGAAATAAAGACACTGGAGAGAAATCTGCACAAATTAGACTGGCTTCTTTTTTCTCTCTCCCACACAGTTTCTCTCTCTTTCATATGTAAAAACATACATATATACACACACTCACACACACATACAGTCATGGCCGAAATTGTTGGCACCCCAGAAATGTTTCCGGAAAATCAAGTATTTCTCACAGAAAAGTATTGCAGTAACACGTTTTGCTATACACATGTTTATTCCCTTTGTGTGTATTGGAACAACAACAAAAAAAAGGGAGGAAAAAAAGCAAATTGGACATAATGTCACACAAAACTCCCAAAATGGGCTGGTCAAAATTCTTGGCACCCTTAACTTAATATTTAGTTGCACACCCTTTGGAAAAAATAACTGAAATCAGTCGCTTCCTATAACCATCAATAAGCTTCTTACACCTCTCATCCGGAATTTTGGACCACTCTTCCTTTGCAAACTGCTCCAGGTCTCTCTTATTGGAAGGGTGCCTTTTCCCAACAGCAATTTTAAGATCTCTCCACAGGTGTTCAATGGGATTTAGATCTGGACTCATTGCTGGCCACTTTAGAACTCTCCAGCGCTTTGTTGCTATCAATTTGTGGGTGCTTTTTGATGTATGTTTGGGGTCATTGTCCTGCTGGAAGACCCAAGATCTCAGACGCAAACCCAGCTTTCTGACACTGGGTTGTACAGTGCGACCCAAAATCCTTTGGTAATCCTCAGATTTCATGATGCCTTGCACACATTCAAGGCACCCAGTGCCAGAGGCAGCAAAACAACCCCAAAACATAATTGAACCTCCACCAAATTTCACTGTAGGTACTGTGTTCTTTTCTTTGTAGGCCTCATTCTTTTTTCGGTAAACAGTAGAATGATGTGCTTTACCAAAAAGCTCTATCTTGGTCTCAACTGTCCACAAGACGTTTTCCCAGAAGGATTTTGGCTTACTCAAGTACATTTTGGCAAACTGTAGTCTTGCTTTTTTATGTCTCTGTGTCAGCAGTGGGGTCCTCCTGGGTCTCCTGCCATAGCGTTTCATTTCATTTAAATGTCGACGGATAGTTCGCGCTGACACTAATGCTCCCTGAGCCTGCAGGACAGCTTGAATTTCTTTGGAACTTGTTTGGGGCTGCTTATCCACCATCCGGACTATCCTGCATTGCAACCTTTCATCAATTTTTCTCTTCCGTCCACGCCCAGGGAGATTAGCTACAGTGCCGTGGATTGCAAACTTCTTGATAATGTTGCGCACTGTGGACAAAGGCACATCTAGATCTCTGGAGATGGACTTGTAACCTTGAGATTGTTGATATTTTTCCACAATTTTGGTTCTCAAGTCCTCAGACAGTTCTCTTCTACTCTTTCTGTTGTCCATGCTTAGTGTGGCACACACAATCAAAGCTAAGTGAACTTCTCTCCTTTTTATCTGCTCCCAGGTGTGATTTTTATATTGCCCACACCTGTTACTTGCCCCAGGTGAGTTTGAAGGAGCATCACATGCTTGAAACAATCTTATTTATCCACAATTTTGAAAGGGTGCCAAGAATTTTGACCAGCCAATTTTTGGAGTTTTGTGTGACATTATGTCCAATTTGCTTTTTTTCTCCTTTTTTTGTTTTGTTCCAATACACACAAAGGGAATAAACATGTGGATAGCAAAACATGTGTTACTGCAATACTTTTCTGTGAGAAATACTTGATTTTCTGGAAACATTTCTGGGGTGCCAACAATTTCGGCCATGACTGTAGGTCACTAATAATAACAAAAAGATAGCCCCAAAGCATTGCGGGTAGCCAAAACAAGAAGCACACATTGTGAACAACCAAAAAATAAGTGCCAAAGGGAAGAACCATAAGAGCATGTAGTTAAGCAAGTTACAATTTAAACAACATGAATCTTTGAAGTGCAAGTGTACCTGTAGAAAAAGCAGTAGCAGTAAAAATAAAAATAAGATTAACTAAAGTAGAATATTTTGCAGCGAATGCAACAGTTTAAATCAGTTGCCACTAACCAACAAGAGCAACAAGTCTCTAAGCAAGAGTCATTGTGATCCTTGAGGAAACTAGCATTGGGTTCAGCAGACCATTCCCAAGTACCATTGTACTCCCGGAACAAGTGCGTCTTGAGCCTTCTCTTGATGGTGGAGAGACAGTCTGTGTCTCTGATGGAGGTGGGGAGTTGATTCCACCACTGGGGGGCCAGGCAGGAGAAGAGCTTGTGTTGGGATCGGGCGGTCTTGAGCGATGGGACCACCAAGCGGTTGTCTGAAGAAGACCGTAGGTGGCGGGTGGGGGTGTAAGGCTGCAGGAGAGACTTGATGTAGTCGGGTGCAGTCCTCTTCACTGCTCGGAAGGTCAGTACCAGGGTCTTGAATCTGATGCGGGCCGTGATGGGTAGCCAGTGGAGGGAGATGAGGAGCGGAGTAACGTGGGAGCGTCTGGGTAGGTTGTAGACCAGGCGTGCCGCTGTGTTCTGAATCCTCTGAAGAGGCGGGTTGCGCATGCTGGGAGACCGGCGAGCAGCAAGTGGCAGTAGTCCAACTTGGAGAGGACAAGTACTTGGACAAGCAGCTGGGTGGAGTGCTCAGACAGGTATCTCCTGATCTTCCGGATGTTGTAGAGGGTGAATCTACACGACCGGGAGACTGCAGCAATGTGGGCCGTGAGGGAGAGCTCGTCATCCATGGTAACCCCAAGGTTCCTGGCAGAGGATGAGGGGGTCACCGTCGCAGATCCCAGAGTGATTGAGAGGTCGTGGGAGATGGAGGGTTTGGCTGGGATGATGAAAAGTTCTGTTTTGGCGAGGTTCAGCTGGAGGTGGTGCTCGGTCATCCAGGCATAGATGTCTGCGAGGCAGGCCTCAATCCTAGCTGAGATCCCCTGATCGGTCAACAACAGGTACAGCTGCGCGTCGTCAGCGTAGCAGTGGTAGGAGAAGCCATGGGAGGTGATGATTGGTCCGAGTGAGGCGGTGTACAGAGAGAAGAGGAGTGGTCCTAGGACGGAGCCCTGTGGGACACCAGTGGAGAGCTGGCAAGGGTCTGACAGTTTGCCTCCCCAGGAGACCTGGTAGGATCTTCCCGACAGGTAGGATGAGATCCACTGGAGTGCAGTGCCAGTGATGCCCATCTCAGAAAGTCTGTAGAGCAGGATCTGGTGGTTAACCGTATCAAACGCTGCAGAAAGGTCCAACAGAATGATGACGGATGACCTCGAAGCCGCTCTGGCAGACTGGAGGGCAATGGTGACTGAAAGGAGGGCAGTCTCTGTGGAGTGGGCGGTCTTGAAGCCCAATTGGTTGGGGTCAAGCAGGTTGTTCTGAGAGAGAAAGTTAGTTGGTTAGATACAGCACGTTCAATTGTTTTAGAGAAGAAGGGTAACAGTGATCCCGGTCTGCAGTTCTGGAGGACGGCAGGGTTAAGGGAGGGTTTTTTGAGTAGAGGGGTAACTCTGGCCTGGAGCCAGAGGGGAAGGTGCCAGAGGTAAAAGAGGAGTTTAGGACGTTGAGAAGAAAAGTTGTGATGGAGGGGGAGATGGTTTGAAAAAGAGGGTAGGGGATAGGATCAAGGGGACCGGAGGTGGGGTGATGAGAGAGAATGAGGTGAGAGAGCTCTGCCTCGGACAGGGGAGAGAAAGAGTTTAGACGTTTACTTGGGTCAGTCATGGAGGGTAAGGGGGTAGGAAAGGTGGGTTTAGGGAACCGACTGCTAATGTCGGTGACTTTCTTCTCAAAGACGGAGGAGAAGTCGTCTGCTGTCAAGGTGGAGGGAGGGGGTGGGGGAGGTGGATTAAGAAGGGTGGAGAAGGTAGAGAAAAGTTTGTAGGGGTTTGAAGCAGAGTTAATTTTGTTAAGAAAGTAAAGGGTTTTAGCACCAGTTATGTGAGAAGAGAAGGATTTAAGGAGGGAGTGATACTTATCAAGGTCCAGACCGTCTTTGGACTTGCGCCATCTCCTCTCAGCTGCTCGAAGGGTGGACCGTTTTTCACAAATAACATCCGTGAGCCACGGGCAGGAGGGAGAAGATCGTGCAGGCCTGGTTGACAGGGGACAGAGTCAAGTGATGCAGTTAAAGTGGTTAACAGGGTGTCAGTGGCAGTGTTAGTGGGGTGGGACGAGAACTTGTCAATGGGAGGGAGGGAGGATGTTACAATAGAGGAGAAATGGGAGGGGGATAGGGAGTGGAGGTTGCGTCGGAAAGTTACAAGGGGAGGGGAGATAGGAGGAGTTGGAGGGAGAGAGACAGAGAATTGGATGAAGTAGTGATCAGAAATATGCAGTGGGGTTACAGAGGTTTTGGTTGTAAAAGGTATCATTTTGGCTGGTGTGATTGTAGTTTTAGTTGGCATGGGGGATTTTTTTATTGGTATGGGAGAAGTTCTGTCTGGTGTTGTGGTCATTTTGGATGGCATAAGTATAGTTGGTTGGTTGGCTTGGGGATCATTATGGATAGTATGTGTGTAGTTCTGGCTGTGGTGGTTTGGTATGAGGGTGTTGATGGGTTGTATAGGGGAGGAATGACCATTACGAGGGTACTTCTAGTTGGTTCGGGCGTTGATAAAGGGCCCACCATCCCCTATATGCCTTCTGGGTCTGATTTCATCTACCATCTGTCTCATGAACTAAGCAAAACCTTAAAACAACTCCATTCAGTCCCTGTAGACTCTACACCATATGAACTGAGTTTGCCTTTTGAAATAATGGCCGTGAAGACAGACAAATAAAGAGAGACAGTATCACAGCCATAAAATAGACAGTACACATGTCAATTGCTCGGCTGTAAAACGGGAAGGTGAAACAAATGTTGTCTTTAGCACAATAATGTGTTAAATATCTTGGTGAATACTCTGCTCCTAGCACATACATGACATTTGTAATGGAGGTTGGAGGGTGGCCCTGTGTGACCAATGACCAATTTGTTTCCCTTCACTAGTATTAATTTGCTGACCTCCTTTGGATTATTGGCCAAAAGCAGTGAAGATATAACATTTAAATGTATTACGCTGAACTGAATCAAATTTTCTTAAGTTAGCATCTTGCAGCACTTGTTCACAACAAGAAAGGAGGGTCTAGACTATAAGAGAACCATGTGTCGTGAGATCAACACTGTGGTGTGGTAAAATCCAATCCACACAATTAAATATAGTATTTAACACAGAAGCTACATAAAACACAACACCAACACGACAAAAAATAGGCTACAACCAAATACATAGCTGCAAGCAGCATTAAGGGCCCAAGCGCAACAAAGAAAAAAATTAGGAACTAAACACACAATAATATCTTTTTTTGAAGTTGCATTATAATTTTGGTCCATAAGGTGGCCCTGCTCCAAAACATTTTGATTACCTTCACGGTAGTGTGTCAAAAGCGAAGTTTCGTAATGATACGCCAATGCGTTCATAAAATACATAATTTTACGACCAAATTTCAAATGGCCGATGCCCAAAATAGCTGACATCGGAAAATGTGATATTTTTCTACTTGGTATGTGACAGAATCAGAAGAGACCAATCTTGTGATTTTTGGTCAAACTGTTCAGGGGGGTATTCGTCGTAGCTAAGCAGTTTAGCGAGCTAATTTTCAGGCTAAGATAAGGCCCCTCTTTTTGGTTCGTGGAAGCAAGTTTAGATAAATCACCATAGTAACATATCAATTAGTACTAACATGCTCGAGAGCAGGCTAACGTAAGTGTAGCTGGATAAGCTTGCCACACCCCCGGAAAATAATTGGCAGCTCCCTTTTTGAGAGACCCAGCTGACCAAGGAGATATATAGTTCGATTAGCTTTCCATACCAATGGAGTTCTTCGCGATCGCCAAGATCCTTTATTTCACACGGATGAGTTCTTGTTTGAGCGATATCGATTCAGCCGACAAGGACTCATTTATTTGCAAAACCTTGTCGGGCCGTACATTGCAAATATCACACGCCGCAGCAAGCTATGCATGAGCTTATGCTGCTGTATGTGAATATGTAACGCTATGTTTCAAGAAATGTCTTATCTGTTGTGCCTGTCCTTTTTATGTTTCACTGTGGGAGAGTGGGAAACTATGGAACGCCGAGTTAGTCAAAATTAAATCAATAAATAAATAGGTAAATAAATAGATAAATACATACATAAATAAATATGTCTATGGAATAAATTCTGAAATTAAAAAAAGATGGCAATAAATATATAAATATAGCATTATATAATTACATAGCTGAATCCATTTACCGACATCAATAAATAAATACATTTATTTATTTCAAAATGACGTTTTTGTAAAGACAACATTTATTTATTTCATGGGACTTTTACACGCCACATTTATTTCCACGGCACATTTATTTCCACACTACATTTATTTCTGTGCTGTATTTATTTGAAATCTCACATGCAAATGAGAGGGGCGTGGTTATCGTCAGACCAACGCAGCAGATATGCTACCTGTATGGGGGTGACAGTGGAATCGCACTGCCGAACGGCATGGCTTGTCAGGATATATTATTTTGGCACAGATAGTAGATTTTGTAGAGGTACTTGGGCGGATAAGTGCTCTACAGAACATAGATATTGAAGTCTTAAATAGTTTGAGACTTATCAAGCACTGATCGTGTGCAAGATGTAGGCCTACAGGTAGTGGGGGGTGATAAGTGCCAGGTAATGTTAGCTAACACAGCTAGCAACAAAGAAGACAATCACTGCCACCACCGCTACATCGCTCTGCTATTATGTGGATAACTAGGTCGATAAGGCACCTGATTATAACGATCTAGCCTCACCATTATGCCATGCATTACCATTTAGTGAGACGAGACTTGAAGTGAAGCCAGACCATTCCAGACATTACCCATACCTTTGGATTTACAGTAGGCTACTGCTTCAATTTGAAGTCAAGTTTCTTAACGCTTTGTTATTATTGGCAATTTAAAGTTGCAACTAACCAAGACGTGTCAAGACCAAGACCCATTCAACACGGTACACAATAACCAAACCCAGATATTAGGTACAGGTTTATGGAATTATTCAATATTAAATCAAACCACTACCACTGGACTCGTTTGACCATTCAGTGACAAAACGGGTTTGGCTGTTCATATGTGCCAATACAGCACAACACTACTAGCTCTACAGTAGCTAGCTCTAGCTGAAATGGCCACACTGATGTCGTCCTTTTATTATTTTGTCAGCTAGCTAGCCGGATAGCCAGCCACTTGGCCTACAGTTGCCGACTTCGAGACCGGTGATAGCCAACATACCACCTAGGAAGACATAGTGTTGGCAGTGATTGTTGGCTTTGCAGACGAGTTCCACGTCACACGAGCAAAAGCCATGTTTATAAAGGTAACTTCAGCGCAACCTCATAGCTATCAAAGATCAAGTCCCCACACGTAGGCTACTAAGTCACCGCCATCACTCCCATACAAAGGCAGAGACGACACAGACATTATGGGCAAAGCTTGTCTACATTGTATGCTTTTCGGCAGTGCGATGCCACTGTCACCCCCATACAGGTAGCATAGCTATCTGCTCCGTTGGTCTGACGATAACCACGCCCCTCTCGTTTGCATGTGAGATGTGAAATAAATACAGCACTGAAATGTGGAGTGGAAATAAATGTGGTGTGGAAATAAAAGTCCCATGAATTAAATACATGTTGTCTTTACAAAAACGTCATTTTTAAATAAATACATGTATTTATTTATTGATGTTGGTAAATGGATTCAGCTATATAATTATATAATGTTATATTTATATATTTATTACCATCTTTTTTTTTATTTCAGAGTTTATTTCATAGCCGTATTTATTTATGTATGTATTTATCTATTCATTTACCTATTTATTTATTGATTTAATTTTGACTAACTCTGCGTTCCATAGGAAACGTCATATCGATTCTTTTTTATGTCTTGACTTGAAGAAATTGACAATAAAGCTACTTGAAACTTTTACTGTGCTTCAGATTCTATGCATAGCCTTGAGACTACATTTTTTTACAGTATAGGCAATGCAGAAAACATTGGCAAAGCCGCAGCATGCGTTGCTGTAAGAAAAGTGTAGGCTATTGGCGCTTAAACAGCTGAGGAATCAATTCATATTCCCTGGCCATGTCCCAGTCAATGAAATCAAAGAGGGATTTACACATAGGCCTACATGCATATACACATATGATATCAGGTCAAATGGGCCATCAGGTAAAATGGGCCATTTAAGGTTTGGGGGTCCCAGCCCTGACAAGTAATAGGGGATTTGATTGCTTTATGGTTGCTATGGTGGGCGGGCCAATAATTCAAACAAGACTGCACCAGAAAGCTGCATGGTAAGTAGCCTGGCATACCAAATCTAACTTAACAATTATAAGGATGAAAAATCTATTTAAAAAAAAACATGCACATAAAAAAACTATGCATAATATCTGTCTTGATGGCATCAATCAGAAATAATGTTGTTAGTTTGGTATGTTAACATATTATTTGCAAAAGTTATGTTTTTCTTGGTGGCCCAATTTACCTTAACCCACTGAGGTAAAATGAGCCATCATCTGTGTCCCTCACAAACACACATACACAAGTGTTGGAGTGTGAGTGTGTGTGTGTGAGGGTGTGTTTTTGTGTCACACCATGACCCCCCCCAACAGTAATAATGGTAGTAGATATTTTATGTATAGTGAGTATGGCGAACGAGAAGGAAGCAAAAGGAGAGAGGGAGAAGGAAAGGGAGAGAAAAGAGAGGAGGAGCAAGGACCAGAGAGGAAAAGATACAAAGATAAAACAGGGATGGAAAGGAAGGAGGGATGGAATCACTGATCAGCCAAACAATTACAATCTGTGGAAAGAGGAGAGGATGAAGGGGCCTTAGATGAATACGTGGAGGGAGAGAAGAAAGGAATTACAGTGAGTGTGCACCTCTTATCAAGAGCATGGGGTGTGCCGCAATCCACACTGCAAAGACGCATCAGTGGAAAGGTGACTGGCAGTGAACATGTGTCAGGGCGGAAGCCCAACCTTCCACAGGAGGCGGAAAGGGAGCTTGCTGCCACCCTCAACACATTGGCGCATAGGGGGTTTCCCTTTACAAAATGTGATGTCCAGCAAGTGGCCTTTGATTTTGCAGCCAAGAACAACATATCTGGTTTCTCCAAGAAATTATTACATCATTTCAACAAAAGATTATCAAAAACAGTCATTAGTAATCATAAAAACACATGGAAAAGGCATGGTATTGTAGCCTATTATTGTCCCAAACGATTTAAGTGGCCCATTTTACCTGATATCACCCTAGTACATGCGCTTTCAGTAAGCCTACATATATCCTCATAAGTGTCTATGAATTTGTCTCAATTAGATACTCTTTGGCCTTGTTTTTATACTTATTCTGAAAGAGTTTATATCATAATTTTCGCTAGCAAGATCTCATTCGATGATTAATTTCCATTAAGCCTACTGCCAGCAGGCACATTTAAAGAAATGTGATCTGATTGATCAGGGTAATAAGCCACTAAAGATGAGCATATACATTTGACCAAAATACGCAATTAGTTTATCTGCAATTTTTTGCCAAGCTTGCTCTGGCAGCGGTGGCGGTGTTTGATTTAGCCATAATAATATGCTTATTGTCTTCGTAGACTCATTATAATAGTTTGCTCAGATGGCGAGAATATCACCGCTCTCTCTTTCGTCTTTTCCGCCATCATACCATTACAAAATCACGGTTTTGGTGATCGACCTTTCCTGCCTTTTGAAGTAGGACGTGCTTGTGCACTTGCCCTGATAAGTTTAGCCTGATTGAAATTAACCACATGATTTGGATGCAGATCAGCCGTTGACGAACCGATATTTGCGGTTCTCAGTTAGCTCGCTAATGTTAACGGGCTAAAGGGACAATTGATTAAGTTAGCTTCAACCCCTACGACGAACGGGCCCCAGAAGTTATAAGCACAAAAAGCCTTTTGTCGCATTTCCTGACCAGTAGGTGACACTGTGCAAGTACTCTCAAGTCAACAACTCAACTCAAGTCTCAACTTCACGTCCACTTTGGCATGCTCTCTGTCAAATTTGTTTGCGCATTATACAAGCATTATTCCATAACTGTTTGTCGGCATGCTCTGACAATAATCAGATTCGATTTTTGTGAAAATCGGAGCAACGGCCTAGGAGGAGTTTGGAAAAAGTAGGTTTTTAAGTAACAGTGAGGTGTAAGAGAAGTCGAGAAGTGTAAGAATGAGCTGGTAAATGGATGTGTGCTGGGGAAAGAAGGAAGGCTGAACCAGAGGGGTGGTTGTTGTGTCCACTGCACTCTGCTGAGTGACAAGGTTTTACTCTACCTTCTGACTGCAGCCATGCCAATGTTATCACAGTAGCCACTCTTGAAAGTGTCTCTGCTTTGGTAGAGTAAAACTCCAACTGTGTTTGAGCAGATACCACCTGGCGTAGCTCTCAGTAAACGGTGTTGGGTCATAATGGGAGGTAAGAGCACTTCAGCCAAATCCCACCACCATCTTTGAGACTGAACAACAGGTTGAGAGTGATAAGTCGATGGGAAGGACTTTGTGAGTGGTATTCTGTGTGGAATTCTATGATTCTGTGTAATGCACATTTCAGTGTCTGTGTGTTTAGTATTTAGTAGAGTCGAGTCCATCTTTTGACCAGGGTGATGGATCCGTTTGACTGGTCCTTGTCCAACCCTTTAAACCCTTTTATGTGTCAACCGGAACTGTATTAATTGAATGAGAGGTAAAGCGTTGTTAAGCTGACTCACCTCTGACCGTGGGGATAATAATTAATTGGTCCTCTGTCCTTATTTACAATCAGTGCATCTCTCCTCAAGATTGTTTTGCACACAAAACAGTCACACACATAAACTCACAAGCATAGTATACCCTAAGCACCGGCTGCCAGACCGATGTAACAGAATCTGTTTAGACTGGCTACTTTTTTCCAACCTGAGCCAACATTCTGAACATTCTATTTGCTGTTAGAATATTATATTAATATGCATATTCATATTTTTTATATATTAATTTTCATATTAAACCATCCACCTTAACTGTTTATACCATATTGAAGATAAGAACAAAAAAATGACTATTGTGCTCAAATTAATTAGAAAAAAAATGTGCGTGCTTGCATTAAGTATTGATGTCCCTGCCAAAGCTGATATCAAACTTGCGTACCTGAACTGTTGTACTGTGGGTTAAGCAAGGGGAGTTTCTATAGCCTAGTAGTGCATTATGCGCAGCAAGCTTGAAAGAAAAAAGGGACATGAATAGGGGCCTGTTCCCCAGTAGAGTTGTATGTCTAACAATGCCTCTGTGATTACTGAAGGCAATTATCTTTTATCAAGGAGATTTCAGGCAGCCATTTTTTTTACAACGTTTTTTATCAGTTTTTTCTTCATCGAACAACTTCATTTTTTAAACACTTTAATTACAAGATAGAGGAAAACTTATAGTAAATACAATTTACATAACTCCATGGGCAATGTAGAACAGAAGTGATTAGTGGAAAATGTGATTCCCCTCCCCTCCCCCCAAAAGTAGCTAGCGCTATGGCTGGCTCTCCATAACAAAAAAAGAACTTTCTTCCACAATCGACCAAATTGGCCAAGCAAGGTATATACATTTATCTTAAAGGGTACATAATCTAGCTAGTTCATGTTTTTTTTTGCAGGTTTCACAAATCTGCATTATCGAGGCTAAACAGTGCTATCGGGGGGGTCAACTTCTTCTCAAGGACGTAAAGTAATATTTCCGATTACATGATTACAATCACAACGATATATAAATGTATTGACCCCCCCAACCTGTTGTTTTTACCTCTTTTGGGGGGGTCAAAGTCTTAATTAGGGGGGTCAAACCCCCCCAAGTCCCCCTGGCTACTCATAGCTGCCTGTCATGAACGGCAAATCTGAGACACATTTCTTTCCTGAAATAACTCGCATGCAAATGCTTCAACTAAAAAGTTTTGACTTTTAATTGACAATATTGAAAACACATATTAAGAAACTTGTCTTTACTCTGTTGTCTCCGATTTCAATTTGAAGCGGTAAATCTAGCCTAACACTAGTCTGTAGGCAATCTCCCATGGTATCCTCTCAGGTCCGTTTCTGGATCTGGTCCGTTTAGGCAAAAAATGGCTAATTTTGCTGACGATACATTTATTATTTACTCCAAGTAACCCCTTAACTAATAATATGTGATTTTAGATTATTTTCTCATAAATATGTATCAGTTTACAGAAAAAAAAATTGTGATTGGACAGCAAAGATATTAAGGCGTGAAACATGGGAAACAGGTTTCCCATACCGGCTTCGCTCAAATAAATGGCGAAGAAAGATCATGACAATACATTTATTATTTCCTCCCAGTAACCGCTTAACTCATTATATGTCCTTTTAGCTTATTTTCGCATGAATATTTGGCAGTTTACAGAAATAAAATCGGTGATTGGACGACGAAGATATTAAGGCGTGAATCATGGGAAACTGGTTTCCCATATTTGAATGGTATGGCTGCAAAGTGTTAAACTTATCATAAAAAATGTGTTATAATGAAGTGCATCTCATGCATTAAGTTCTAGAGGTCTGCTTCACGTAATCTAGTCACATGGCCCCTGAAATATGGTTCTGAAAAGAAGCACCAGTTTAGGAGATATGTGGCTTGAATGTGATGTGTGGAATTTCAGCTATTTCCCAGTTCATTTTGACCTTTACCAGGTAATAATTGGAAACATGCAAAGGGATTTTAAAAAGTAGACTTACTGACTGGACCTACCATGAAGTTGGGCAAACTTTTGAATTCAAAATGTATTAATCATTCATGATTAAGAAAGCTCAGGTACCTTATGTTAAAGTTCTACACAGCAGTCACTCCCATTACACTGTAAAACTAATATCTTTTGAAACACCAAAACAAGTAACTGAACTCAACGGACTCTTGGAACTTTTAACTTTGCTAAACTTTAAATTTGCAACTTATTAGTTCAATTGGCAACATGATTGAGTATAAAATGAGCCTCTCAGAGTGTCAGTGTCTCTCAGAAGTCAAGATGGGCAGAGAATCACCAATTCCCCCTATGCTAGGAGTTTCTCAGTGAAAAATTGCAAAGAGTTTGAAGTTATCATCATCTACAGTGCATAATATCATCCAAAGATTCAGAGAACATAAGGGTCAAGGACGGCAGTGCCGCTGCTAGCCATTTTGGTGCCCTAAGCATAATTCCTTTATGATGCCCCCCCCCCCCCCCCCCACCCTCCGAAAAAACGATTGTTTTTGCCAGTTTAACTTTTTATTGCTGGCTGTTGGATTGTTTTAACGTCGCCTTTCTGTTCTAAAAACCTTTTGAAAATTTCATTGACGTCATACACATCGTACGACCAGAGCTACTGCTTGACGGCAAGCTCTGGTCACTTACTTTTTTCTCTCAGGGCATCGACAACACAGCTGACAGGTTAGGCTCTCCCTGTCAATACACATGCTAGAAAGAGTTTTGGCTTGCTATGTTGTTGCTAATGTTGCTAATGCTCCGACATTCTGATTTCACTTCGGATGCCATCAAGCGGGAGCTCTGGTCGTATCAGTCCTTCACTAACCAATCAGCATTCATTAGCAGAATGCTAGCATGTTATGGGTAACAATGACTCACCATGTAAGAAATCAAAAGGACATAAGTACTCGTTCATTCAACTTTCGACATATAATCCATGTTGAATATGCACAAACTACAATCAATTGTATCAATCGATTTTTCAACAACAATCAGGCGAAAGAGCCAAATTTAGCCGTTTAGCTCCATAGACTCCCATTCAACATGCACTCGCTCGTGATCACCCCAAGTGGAACTCTGGTGGAACTGCAGCCAAATTCGGTACAATGGGGCTTAACGGGGAGTGGCAAGGCTCTCCTTAAACAAGCTCTGCGAGCGCACAACACGCGCAAGCGTTGGCCTTTATTTCAGTGCAAAATAGTTTTTTGAGCTTCATGTAAAACAAACAGCCGTTTTTCAATTGGTAAAACCTTGTCTAGTAAAGTTGATGTATTTTTGTCTATTAATTTTTCAGCCCCACCCTTACATTTCTTAGCCTAGTTTTCCAAAACATTTACAACTGAAAGCAGCCAAGGAGCTCTCCACCTTTATTACTCATTTTAAAACTATTTGATACATTTAATATAAAAGCATCATAGAATGTAAAGTAAAGTAACAGCTAGCTGGCGTCAGTTACTTGTAAAATGCATAGATAATGTTTAACAGTAAAATCTCAATTTAGCTTGCACCTAACATATTTGAGTGTGCTAACATTAGCAATAACGTCAGCTAGTTCGAGGTGTATGCATAGGCTAACCATTAAATTAGCAGCACATTTCCCACATTTAACAATGAATAAACATGGACTTACCTGAAAGTGATGCATGGGCATCATCTCGCAGTTTCTTTCTCTTTCTTTTTTCTGTCCCTGACTCCTCTTGTCTTTTTGAGGCAATTTTCGAATAGTTGACCTAGCCTACTGTCAAAGTTCGTCAGGCCACTGAGATAGGAAAGGGCACCCACGGCGAGCTTGGGAAGTTTATTTTTTTGGGGGGGGGGCACCATCGTAACTTTTTTTGAGCAATTAAATATATCTCTTGTTCTGCCTATTTTGTGATATACATGCCTAAAAGGTGCCTAATATTTCTATACTGAAATAATATTGGCATTATAATTATTATAACTATGATGATTGTTCAGTTGGCAATTTTTTGGTGCCCCCCCAAGAGTCGGTGCCCTACGCACAGCGCGTAGTGCGCGTTATGGGAGCGGCGGCACTGAAGGCCGGAAAACCATACTGGATGCCCGTGATCTTCGGGCCCTTAGACGGCACTGCATCACATACAGGAATGATACTGTAATGGAAATCACAAATCATGGGCTCAGGAATACTTCCAGAAAACATTGTCGGTGAACACAATCCACCGTGCTATTCGCCGTTGCCGGCTAAAACTCAGGTAAAAAAATAAGCCATATCTAAACATGATCGAGAAGCGCAGGTGTTTTCTCTGGACCAAGGCTCATTTAAAATGGACTGTGGCAAAGTGGAAAACTGTTCTGTGGTCAGACGAATCAAAATTTGAAGTTCTTTTTGGAAAACTGGGACGCCATGTCATCCGGACTAAAGAGGACAAGGACAACCCAAGTTGTTATTAGCGCTCAGTTCAGAAGCTTGCATCTCTGATGGTATGGGGTTGCATGAGTGCGTGTGGCATGGGCAGCTTATAACTCTGGAAAGGCACCATAAATGCTGAAATGTATATCCAAGTGTGTATCCCTCATGTATAAACGTTGGGTACGCACAAAAAGCTTGCGTATGCTGGTTTTCACGCACACTTTGTGATGTATAACGATTTACTTGACGTGAGAATGTGCGGGCCGTCACGGAAAGTTTTGAGCAGACGTGAGAATGTGCGGACCGTCTGCAAAGTCTTGTCTGGCTCTGTAACATGGCAAATTCTAACTGAAAAGTGCCGAAACTCACCAAACATTACGAAATAAAGTTTCCACTACTACATTTATGACGTTGACGATTCAAAAAACATAAAAGTAAAAGTTTGATCATTAATTTGGATGATCACATCAACATGCCATAACCCAAAATGGGAAATGCTATATAGCCTTCTGTTTAATCAGCCACCACTTAATAACTTCTGTTAAACTTGAGGGTGTCAAACGAACGACAAAATCACTCAGGAAATGCATGTCACGCAAACCTGCCATGCTGTTACGATGCGCCACCACTCGTTTCTTCATTTAAAGTTTTATATCAGACAATTTTTTCTGAATTTCTGCCATGGTCCGGTTCTCTGAACCCACAGCATTTATGGCCCTATAATAATCAGAATCAGAATTTGGTTTATACGCCATGTATGTAATACAAACACGGAATTTACTGTGGCAGGGAGGTGCAAAACACTTTATACGAATCTTAAATTAAGTGAAAGTGCAAAAAGTTTAATTATTTCTAAGAACTAAAAAATCTAAGAATACAACAATTTAAATATCCCTTGTGCTGCCTTCGCCGGCATTATTAAGTCGGGAGAGGTATGAAGCTGACATGAGTTAACTTGTATCATAATTTTATATTCATCATTAGCTACATAGCTTTATGTGGGTTTATGTGGCCTGGCCTGGCCTGGCTGGTTACCACAAACAAAATCTGGCAAGTAACTGAAACTACCACCCTGAAACATACAGTATGTTGCATAGCTAATACTCGCTAAATCTCTGTGTAAGGGGGGAAGAGGTTTCTGAAGAGTTTTGGTACAGAGTGCAGATTGCAAATGTTAGGTAGCTAGCTTTGCTAGCGTCAATTACGCCTAGCTTACCATTTGCACGTTTGTTTTCTTTCTAAATGCCGGTAAGTTTGATGTAAGCCTAGTCCCAGCCGTCTCAGTGATTGTCTCTTTGCAGTAAGCAAAACCCCAACCTATCTACGCCACAGCGACCTATCTACGTCAGATCACAGGCAGCTAATTTAACATACTTGTCTGTTTTTTTTTTTCATTTGAATTTGGATGGGTAGTTAACAACACATTCTTCAGTGGTGTGATGAACTTAAAACACATTTTCAATTCCCGCAATTGTGGTTTTGACCAGTCTTGAAATAACATCCCAAGTCCTCCTTGTCCGACTCCTAGACGACACAGAGACCTTCAAAATGTGAGACCAAGACCGGTCTGGAGTAGGCTACTACAACACCGGTAAAGTGTCATGTTCATAGACCACAATACTAATTCTAATCTTCTAGTTTTTACAATTGCTGAGTTTTTACATGTTTCTTTTTTACATATTTTACATGACAATTGATTTTACAAGTAAAATCTTACATAGCTGTAATTCATTTTGCATTCCATATTTGGAATTGTCTGTTCCTCTAGTTCAAACTGTGTGGATGAAGTAGCCTACTTCATCCATCTACATTGTACGTACAACCTAGAGGTCAAACAATTTATTTTAAATGTTGTAAAATTCGACATTAAACAGTTGAAACATGTTCAGATTAATTTACCTTAGAAGTGTGGGTAAGATGGTTACCACAGTGTGCTTGGTGACACTAGGCATACAGAGAGAGTATGTCAAAATATTTTTATGATGCAAGTTATTCTCCAATTATCTTTCTCAATAGTCTCTTTTTATTGTCTGCTAAAAAAACGAATTAGTATCCCCCCTCACACACACACCCAGCACCAGTCATCACATTCTTCTGGAACTCATTTGCTTACATCAGAAGAAGTACCTTGAACATAGTTATATACCTTGTTTGAATGACGGTGTTTCTTTGGCATATCCTGGATCTAAGTGAATACATATCTTATTAGTATCTTATCAGCAGCCTGTCCTTGACTATGTACAATTCTGAGGTGTAAACTCTTCATCAAAGAAGGTTCTATTGTGTTATTGAGAGAGCTGTCCCTTACAGCTCCTGATTGTGTGAAATAATACTTTGTAATTGTAATAATACAATAATAGTTGTTGGGAAGACAAGAGGTTGGGTTGAGTAACTAAAAGGATACAGTCTTTTAGCTCTGTAATGCAGCAGGAGTTAATGAGTTACAACCATGTGGAGTGGTTGTGGTAATCAGACAATACGGTGTGTCAGAGTCAGAGCAGGAAATAAATAGGTTGTGACAGATATCCCACACGTCAAGGCCAAGCAGTTTGTGTTCTCAGCTGAGATGGATCCACAGCATGACACACATTTTCATCTCATCTGCCAACAGAGAGAAAGTAACATTGCCATCAAACACTTTTTTAATGATTGAGAGTACTTAAAAATCTAGCTAAACCCATTAAGAACAGAAGCCTCATGCTTCAGGAGCAGAAAAGCTTGAAAAAACGTATCCCTCCTTGATTTTTAATAACTGAATGAAGAGGATGCTGCTCATCTACTTTATTCACACCCATGCATTTGAGCTGTATGTTGACATAAACACTGGAATAAAGTGTCAACAGAGGGAATGCTGTTCCTGTGAACTGTTGTCTCCCACTTATAAATCTAAAATAATTATTAGACCAAGTGATCCTTGGGCCCTAGGGCATATCCCATGGTTGTTTAACCTTGACAATATATGTAGGATTGCCACAGTTTGAAGCACTTATAAAATGTACATGAAAGCCATCTCATGAGGCTATCCATATTTAATCAGGACAGTTTTTTTCAGAGTGGAAAGTTTATTTTATTCAAATACTAATAAGCTTATGGGTCCCAAAAGAGACAACTTTGGCAGATACTAGTAGTGTCACTGAGGTTTGAAAACATCATGGCATCTGGGTTGGAAACTTGTTGGACACAACCATCCAAACCATCTCAGTTTGACCTCCTGCTACTGATCATGGTGTAACTACATTGGAGTAATCTGGATCAGTTTGTGTACATAAGTGTTTAGTCAGTGCTTCTCCAGCTCAGCTGTCCATATCCGTAGTTTAGGGGGGGCAAAGCCTGTGTCCGGGCACCATCTGGCTCAGAATAGATATCAGAGGAGACCCATACACCACGTGCTCCTGTTCCCAGGGGTTAGTTTCGCTGGCTGAACATCATCTGCAGCCTTAAAGCTTTCTGTCTCAATGATAGACTAACCTGGAACAAACAGAAGACAAGCCTGTCAACCATAAGCTTGTTCATAAGCATGGGGCCAGAAATCAACATTGATCAACATGTAATTTTCAAGCTGTGACATTCGTTGGTGCCTTAACTTTGGCCAGCCATTGGGATAAAAGTCAGGGATAAAACTAATACTTTGTGCTTTTATTCCTATTTACACATTTGTGCCAATTTCACAATGAACCACTTGCTAATTTGTAAAATGTTCAGAACAATTTATTCCCTTTTTTTTATTCTAGTTGCACCTAGTGTAGGCTACTAACTAGTTAACTATCTTACACTTGTCTCAGCCTCTACAAGAAATGCTATTAGTTTCCATGGAGACCGGTTTTTGCCATAGCATCAAACACAGGAGGAATTCACTGTTTTCAGTAGATAAATATAGTCAGAGTGGAAACATCCTGTTCTGTTAGTCTTGTCATGAGTTGGAGATCTGATAACACTTCCTTCAAATTAATTGACAATGACTGATGCAGAGGATGACAGTACACACTGACATCTAGATGCAAAACATTATGAATGCTGTCAGGTAAGGGATAATGTCCGACGAGGTATACATTATTATAAAATAATGGACAATGTGGAGGCATGAACTGTTTGACGTGCGTCGGATGATTGCTTCGCATGGTCCAGTGTGGCCATATGTAGGCCCACTGTCAGCCACAGCCTGAAGCAGGGGGGTAGCCACAGGTAGGCCTGAGTAGGCACAGGCCTACCCAGTTTGTTCTATGGCCTCCCCAAAAACAAAAATATCTCCAAAAAATTATGCACCGGGTACACATCGCAAAGAAAATAAGTAAAAAAAACTGAAAGGATGCATATCCATATTTTTCTAGGCCTACCCCCCCCAAAAAAAGTCTGGCGACGCCCCTGGCCTGAAGCAGCGAGTTGAATGGCGAATGGGATGTGAGATGATTGCATCAAGTTGACATTCTCCAAACAATAAATATAATTTGACAGCACTAGTGCACAGTGCCCGTGATGCAGTCGGTGATTAAAATGTCAGTGAAACACACAAATACATGTGATAAAATTGGTGGCACAGAGATGCACACACAAACACACACACACACAGATTACTGGAATTATAGATAGGCAGGGCTGGACTGGGACTAGCATTTTATCTCAGATCGGCACACCACAATCGGTCGGACACCACTGGAGCCTGTTAAGAGATGTGATTTGGCCAGCCCAGTGACAGTATATAAAATGAATCAATGGGGCGCTGTCCCTGCTTTATGGGCTGGTCATTGGCCTATTTTAAGTTTATTAAAAAATACATTTAAAATGAATAACAATTATATATATATGTATATATAATATCATATTGGCCCCAAGTGCGTCGGCCCACAGGGCATTTGCCCAGTATGCCAGATTACCAGTCCAAGGGTCTCATTTATAAAACTGTGCGTAGGATTCCTACTAAAAGTGTACGTATGCCCAAAAGCCGAAAATGGCATATGCACACAAAAGTTCAGATTTATAAAACCATGCGTACGCACACCTGTACGCAATGTTCCCTTTATAAATCACATATTACCCACAAGTGTGCGTATGTGAATCAGCATTGTACCCCGTCCTGAACACGCCCATTTTTAACCATAAATGGTCAATGCAAAGCACCTCATGAATGCTAATCTAGTATATCATCATGACCCTGGCATGCGATTGTTCTTTACGGTGAATCATTTATTTATTTATAACCTTTATCTAACCAGATAAAAAGCCCATTGAGATCAAGACCTTTTTCACAAGGGTGACCTGGCCAAGAAAGGTAGCAGCGCACGTCATAGTGGTCAAAACAGACAAACAACAATATTAAATCTTAAGAAGGAGAAAAATAAGAAAAATAAAGTGCAGAACTTACCGATACAGTAACAATTTAAGAGCATTTGGCACTGTTCAAAAGATTTCCAATGTCTTTTTTTCAATAGAGTGGAATGCTTCAAGAGGAAGTAGGTTTGCAATTTTAAGTTCTGATTGAAGGGCATTCCAAACAGACGGGGGAGAGAAACTGAATGCTTTTTTTCCCGTTTCAGTTCGGACTCGAGGAGCAGAAAGATGCAGCATGTCTTTTGAGTGTAATGCATATCGACTTTCAGTACTCCAAAGGAAAGTGCATAAAAAAGTGGGAATTAGGCCAAAGGCCTAACAGCCTAATTCCCACTAAGACCAAGAGCCTTATACTCCAGAGTCATCCAGTGTGTGTACCGTCTCATTTCCAAGGAAGGCATGCCAGCTTTTAAATATAGTTCACAGTGATGGGTGAGGCGGCTACAACCAGTGATGAACCTCAGAGCACAGTGATACAAAGGAGTCAGGGAAAGAAGGCAGCTGGATGACGCTGACATATAAACATCATCGCCATAATCAAGAACAGGCAAGAAAGTGGCCGATATTAGAAGCTTCCGTGGTCCCAGAGAAAAAAAATATTTATGTCTGTAATAAAAACCAAGCTTTACCCTTAATTTTGATATCAAGTTTTTAACATGTAGCTGAAATGAGACCTCCTCATCAATAATGAAACCCAGGTACTTATAGCTGGTAACTAGCTCTAGAGTTTCACCACAGGCAGTTCGGATTAAAAGGATCTTTTCCATAGGACAAGATTAATTTGAAAAAAACATTAATTTGGCTTTATCTGCATTCAAAACCAGTTTCAGTTTCTCCAGACGGATCTGTATTGAATCAAAGGCAGACTGTAAAAATCGAAATGCCTGAGTAATTGATTGTGAGCAACAATAAAGGTGGTATGAGGCATTTGACATGTTTGCACACAATTCATTTATGTCGATTGTGAATAGAATGGGTCATAATACTGAGCCTTGAGGTACACCTTTTGTGACCTCAAGAAAGGTGGAGCTAACTCCAGCCATCTGAATACATCGTGTTCTACTCGTCAAATCTAATCGGCAAGTCTAATCGGCAAACCAGTAGATTAACAGTAGATTGTGATCCACGGTGTCAAATGCCTTAGACAGGTCAATAAACAGAGCCACACAGAACTTTTTTTTGTCCAATGCCTCAAACATATCATTGAGGACATATCATTTAGGGCAGCAGTAGTAGTGCTGTGATGCTTTCTAAAACCTGACTGAAGGGGATTTAGAATGTTCCTAGATTCCAAAAAATCCTTCAATTGATCACAGACCAATTTTTCAAATCCTTTTGCCAAAATACATACTTTAGAGATAGGTCTGTAATTATTAAAGACTGAGGGTTTACCTCCTTTTAGCAGTGGGAGGACAAACGCTGATTTCCAGATTTTAGGTAGTTTGTGCTGAGGCTAACATTAAAAATATTAGTTAAGGGCTCAGAAATTAAGTCAGCAGCCAGTTTTAGAATAAATGGAGCCAAACTATCTGGACCAGCTGATTTGTCAAAAAAAAATTAGCGCACTATGGACCTCAGAAATAAACACTGGCTCAAAATGAAAAGAGCAATCAACAGGGGGACGGCTTACAACAGAAGGTTCATCAGTTAAAACATTGCTTTTAAGAACACTGTTAGAAAAATTCATAAAGCATGACAACTTCTCAGACACTGTTAGTCTATTGGTGGAGCCAGAAAACTCTGAAAATGTGGTGGCCGGTAGATCACCAATTTAAAAAACTGTGCGAGTGCCGTCAACTGTGTACCGCGAGTCGAGATACAATTGATAACAAAAGCGTTTTGTTATGAACAGTAATCTATTAAAGTCTGGACTGATAACGAGGACGTAGAGTGTAGCGATTGCACGGGAGCTTAACGACTCTGTTTCCAGTTTTTGACATATGATGATATATGCACAGTATTAAATAAATATATTTAGTTATACATTGTGTTCTGCAGTTATTTAAAGGTAGGATATGTGATGTTATTTGCATTCCATGCAGTCGGGCATTTCCCCCTCCTGCACTCCGGTAGTGGACAATATGATGGTGAGACAGTGCTGAATTTTGATTTAAAATTTGAGTTGGATTGTACAAGGTGTTTATGGAACCATTATCACTCAGGACAAATAATACTGCTGGATTAAATCTTCATGATAATGATGAAATTTAGTGGAAAAAAATGTGTGTGAGGAAAACGAAATATATAAATATTACGAGTAATCGTTCTTACATTTACATGACATTTATTCATTTAGCAGACGCTTTTATCCAAAGTGACTTCCAAGAGAGAGCATTTCAAAATGCATAGGTCACTGATAATAACAACAAGATAGCCACACAAGAAGCACACATTGTGAACAACCAAAAGGTGCCAAAGGGAAAAACCATAAGAGCATGTAGTTAAGCAAGTTACAATTAAACAACATGAATCTCTAAGTGCAAGCAACAGTAAGATAAAAATAAGATTAACTAAAATAGAATACAACTGTTTAAATCAGCTACCACTAATCAACAACAGCAACAGTCTCTAAGCAAGAGTCATTGGGTTCAGCAGACCATTCCTAAGTACAATTGTACTCCCAGAACAAGTGAGTCTTGAGCCTTCTCTTGAAGGTGGAGAGACAGTCTGTGTCTCTGATGGAGATGGGGAGTTGATTCCACCACTGGGGGGTCAGGCAGGAGAAGAGCTTGGGTTGGGACCGGGCCGTCTTGAGCAGTGGGACCACCAGGCGGTTGTCTGAAGAAGACCGTAGGTGGCGGGTGGGGGTGTAAGGCTGCAGGAGAGACTTGATGTAGTCGGGTGCAGTCCCGTTCACTGCTCGGAAGGTCAGTACCAGGGTCTTGAATCTGATGCGGGCCGTGGTGGGTAGCCAGTGGAGGGAGATGAGGAGCGGGGTAACGTGGGAGCGTCTGGGTAGATTGTAGACCAGGCGGGCCGCTGCTTTCTGAATCCTCTGAAGAGGGCGGGTTGCGCATGCTGGGAGACCGGCGAGCAGCAGTAGTCCAACTTGGAGAGGACAAGTGCTTGGACAAGCAGCTGGGTGGAGTGCTCAGACAGGTATCTCCTGATCTTCCGGATGTTGTAGAGGGTGAATCTACACGACCGGGAGACCACAGCAATATGGGCCGTGAGGGAGAGCTTGTCATCCATGGTAACCCTAAGGTTCCTGGCAGAGGATGAGGGGGTCACCATCGCAGATCCCAGGGTGATTGAGAGGTTGTGGGAGATGGAGTGTTTGGCCAGGATGATGAGAAGTTCTGTTTTGGCGAGGTTCAGCTGGAGGTGGTGCTCGATCATCCAGGCGGAGATGTCTGCCAGGCAGGCCTCAATCCTAGCTGAAATCCCTGGATCGGTCAGGGGGAACAACAGGTACAGCTGCATGTCGTCAGCGTAGCAGTGGTAGGAGAAGCCATGGGAGGTGATGATTGGTCCAAGTGAGGTGGTGTACAGAGAGAAGAGGAGGGGTCCAAGGACGGAGCCCTGTGGGACACCAGTGGAGAGCTGGCGAGGGTCTGACAGTTTGCCTCCCCAGGAGACCTGGTAGGATCTTCCCGACATGTAGGATGAGATCCACTGGAGTGCAGTGCCAGTGATGCCCATCTCAGAAAGTCTGTAGAGCTGGATCTGGTGGTTAACCATATCAAACGCTGCAGAAAAGTCCAGCAGAATGATGACGGATGATCTCGAAGCCGCTCTGGCAGACTGGAGGGCAGTGGTGACTGAAAGGAGGGCAGTCTCTGTGGAGTGGCTGGTCTTGAAGCCCGATTGGTTGGGGTCAAGCAGGTTGTTCTGAGAGAGAAAGTTAGACAGTTGGTTAGATACAGCACGTTCAATTGTTTTAGAGAAGAAGGGTAACAGTGATACCGGTCTGTAGTTCTGGAGGACGGCAGGGTTAAGGGAGGGGTTTTTGAGTAGAGGGGTAACTCTGGCCTGTTTGAAGGTAGAGGGGAAGGTGCCAGAAGTAAGAGAGGAGTTTCGGACATGGAGCAGAAAAGTTATGATGGAGGGGGAGATCTTCCCACATTTACTTTCTGCAGTCTGACTACAGTACAGTCATCTGCGTCATCAATTCCCACTTTCTCCAAAATGTGCGTAGGCCTACGGATGGGTCAGAGTTCTACCGTCAAGTTTGTTTTTTTATAAATCATAACTTTTGCGTGGAAAGTGGCGTACGCAGAAAACGTGGCTGAAAATGGTGGTTCCACACACAGATTTCTGGAATTATAGATCGATAGTGCAGTGCCCGTGCAACTGGTGATGACTATTATTCCCAGTGGCTTTGGTACCTATATATTTCAGTTCACAATTGAAATGTTGTCATGTTACTGGTTCAACCTCCACATCATCTATTTTAATGACTTATGCTCACCATCAAAGTAATTTCACATTATTTTAAACAAATTGCCAATGCCAGGTTCTTTAGATGATCGTGGGAAACTAGACCCATTCTAATTTGTTGTCAGAGAAAGTAAGGATGTAAACCTTTATTCTGTATTTATTCTGTATAAAAGAATCAGGATTCCTTACATGTATGCAGAAAGGGGAAACCCCCCAACACGAACTTAAGGTAACACTAGGCTTATGTAAACAAGCTGACCTAGGCTGACCATTATCTTACGAGGGAGGTCATAAATATTCTTAGCCTTATCTGTACTAAGTAAACCAGCTGGTCAGCCTATAAGAGTCAGAACCTTTGTAACTATCCACTGCAAGGGACGTGCATGCGGGCGGGAACTATCTGTCTATTTGCTGGCAATAATTAAACTATTGGACTTTCTTTGAACCCGACGACTCTGTCCCATTCTTTTTAAAGATTTACCTAACATCTGTACACACACTGACACAGATTCATGGAAGGACACTTGCAAAATATGAACTTTGCAGAGGGCCCAATGTTGACATGATCGTGGGAAACTAAACCCATTCTACACAGACTCCTGACATTATTAGAGAGATGTTTAACAACAAGACTAGCCAGGTATCTAGCCAGGTTATTGTCCCCAAATCAATAGAAGGATTTTCACAAACAAAATGATCGCTCATGTGTAGCCTACTGTCGTGTCGGCCGCAGCATGGCTGAAGAAGATAAGCTAACAAGGTGAATTGTGAATTTGATGAATTAGTTAAGTTCCAAAAATGTATATTCTCTTCATAAGTCTTTCAATAAATTGTAAACGGAGGTTAGGGTTAACATTCGTTCAGTTCTCGACTGTGTCTGGGGTACGACTCTTTGGTTCCCTTTTCTCTTGACTGTTGCTTAGCTCAGTAGAGGAAGCCGAAAGGATTCATTCACCTCCCGACCGTGTCTTCAGGTAAAAGATTCGTTCATCTGCCGTCCGTGTCTTCGGGAAAAGGATTTGTTCATCTCCCAACTGTGGCAATTTATCAATCCACGTTTTTCCCCTTTATTGTGTTCTTGCGAACTCGTTTGATGTCATTTTTCATTGTCCAAGTACGGTTCCAATCCAAAGAACACAAGTCACCAAGAACGCCAAAAATACCCGGAAGTGTTCATGATCTGCCCCTTTTATCGAGGATGCATCGGATGGTGACTTGGTCAGCGAGAACGCATCTGATTTCCCAGAGGTCATTGCAAGAACACACGCATCTCAAATCGTTCTCTGTCCTCGCGGTCTTGCAAGACCGTTCTCGCAAGACGCTTGGCAAGAACGTTCTTCATAAGAACGCAAGTACGTTCTTAACGTTCTTCGGATATATAAACATTGTCTTCGGGTACAAGTCTTTGAATCATTTTTCACGTGACCTGCATAGGCTCAATACTGGTTGAAGAAATCGAAAGGATCCGTTATTTCCCGACCGCGTCTTCGGGTACGAGTCATAGACTTATATACAGTACACACATCGAGCCTGCTCTTTAAAGATGACGTCCAATGGCTGTTTATCAATCCGACACATTTCCTTGCCTCCACCTCTGTTGTTAGAACCTCAATCTCAGAATCTGTGAAATGTTTCTTTTTTGTATGTTTAGCCATTTTATTTCAGACAAAGAAATGACTTCAGGGGTGCATTGATAGGGCATCTGCATATTAATTTATGGGAGGCGGGGTCAGTGGCTCGTTCATGTGTGGTCAATCTCACGTTGATTGTGATTTATAAAGGGTATGGTGCACAGGACCTGGCATACGACCGGTTTTATACACATGAATATTTCTGTGCATAGGTACTTTTCAAGTTTTGGCTGTACGCCATCTTCTGGTATGTAAGCTGCGCAATCTTTTATACATGAGGCCCCTCGACCCTGCTTTCTTGACTTTTCCTAGATCTTCTTTGGCTCTCGACAAAGGCGGTTGCATTTTTCTCTCCCCCCCTCCCTGACCTTCCCTGTTTGGCTCCGTCTTGTCTTTTCTGTCTCAAGATACTCTCTCATCATCACTCTCCAAAACTAGAAGCATGGAATGAATTAGCTGGTCTCTCAATGCAATTGACACCATGTTCTCGGAGAGAAGCTCGGGTTCGGGGGAACCCAACTGTCCTGACGGGACGTTCGCAGCTGGCTACACGATGGACACATGGGCGAATTGGCGTGCCGTGTGTCTAGCGGCGCTTTCCGTGGAGGACATTGAAGACATCTTCATATTCGGAACCAATGATTACAGGCTTTCTGCTGTTTGGAATAGGCGCTGGCTTTGTATATTGGAAAATCAAGGAAACGGCTGGGGCCATCAAAAGCCCCGTTAGGCTGCCCGACATGATTGATGCGTTGGGCAGAGCTGTTGGAGCTCAGACTGTGAACTTACAACACAGTATGGATTTCAACAGGGATAAGTTTGCAGCTCTGCAAAAGAAGATAGAGGAGAGGGAGACCTTCCTGAAGGTTGGCCATGAAAATTGAGTCGCGGCTACTCGTCAAAACAACTCCCCTGGAGAGCGCTGAAGCGAGACTATCTTGCTCTTTCCTTCCCCCCCACCGACATCTGTGGTTTGGTCTCTGCACGGGTCATGACCAATTGCCAACACAATCTGCATAGGGAGAATCGGACTGATTGTGGCCTAGGTTGAGGGCGCCAACCCAGACCTACTCACACATTAACTTTCACCTACTACAGATATCACCACACCCCCATCCAAAGCCTTCGCCTGTTTGTTTCCCTAGGGTGGCTGGCGGGTCTGTGTCCAGCACCTACCATGGCTGCAGGTCCAGATGCTGCTTGTCTTATCTTGTGGAGTGAGGTGGCTAAGCGGTTAGGGAATCGGGCTAGTAAACAGAAGGTTGCCGGATCGATTCCCGGCCGTGCCAATGACGTGTCCTTGGGCAAGGCACTTCACCCTACTTGCCTAGGGGAATGTCCCTGTACTTACTGTAAGTCGTACACAGCTGACAGGTTAGGCTCTCCCTATCAGTACAAATGCTTGAAAGAGTTTTGGCTTGCTAATGTTGTTGCTAATGTTGCTAATGCTCCGACATTCTGATTCCGCTTCGGATGCCATCAAGCGGGAGCTCTGGTCGTATCAGTCCTTTACTAACCAATCAGCATTCAGTAGCAGAATGCTAGCGTGTTATGGGCAACAACGACTCACCATGTAAGAAATCAAAAGGACATAAGTACTCGTTCATTCAATTTTCGACCTATAATCCATGTTGAACATGCACAAACTACAATCAAATCTGAGATTTTTCAACAACAATCAGGCGAAAGAGACTAATTTCGCCGTTTAGCTCCATAGACTCCCATTCAACGTGCACTCGCTCGCGATCACCCCCAGTGGAACTCTGGTGGAACTGCAGCCAAATTCGGTACAATGGGGTTTAATAGGGAATGGCAAGGCTCTCCTTAAACAGGCTCTGGTCAAACCAAACGGCATCAGAAAACCATTGTGCGCCGCGTGTTGATGACGTTTATGATTCTTTACCAAAGTTTGTTTGCAGTATCCATGGCAACCGGAGGACTACACATGGGTTTACGTTACACGAGTGAACTAGCTTGCAGAAACAACTATTTTGTATTAGCTATATCAAAAGTAAGTTTTCTTGCTGTACCAGTTAACAGAAACAACACCATGGTATTCACTTTAAAAGCTGCTACTTTAGCTAATTCAGAAAGCTAGTCAGCAGCTCCCCCATCTAGCTAACTTTGATAACAAAAAATCTGACAACGTTTAGTTTGAGAGCTTTTTGTCTGAGAACAATGGCGTTTGGTTTGAGAGCGTTTGGTCTGAGAACGATGGCGTTTGGTTTGAGAGCGTTTGGTCTGAGAACGATTATGGCCAGCGGAAAGGGACATTCCTAGGCTTACCAGGAGAAGGAGAAGGAGCAGCCTAACCATACGTCGCCGCCAGACCGTGTGGATTTTTTGAATGGAAGTGAATGGGCCTGCCAACGAGAGACTGGCGGCGACGGCATGTAAGGAACGTCTACCGGCGGCGACGTCGCGGTGACGCATGTTCGAAAGTATACAAAATACTTACGCCTACTAAGTACGTCTGAGATAAGTACGTCGTCACTAAGCCGTCGTCGCCAAACAACACACCTACTAAGTAGCTACGTTGCCGCCGTCACTGACTTGTTTTGTCAAACCTTATTGAGTGAAATCAAGTCGTGCATAAGGCTACTTGGTTCATATGTTAAAATGTCTTTATTGAGAACTTCATTGACTTGTTTTTTCAAACCTTATTGAGTGAAATCAAGTCGTGCATTAGGCTACATGTTTCATACGTTAAAATGTCTTTATTGAGAACTATAGAGGGTTTTCACGGACGTCACATTCTGGGCAGTAACCCGGATGCGCGGCCATCTTGGAGGCACTCGATGTAAACAACTCAACGGAGTACAACGAAAATAACGTAAATTCTACACTCTTTGGTACAATTGTAGCCATGTCTAAACGACCGAAAGGGTCACCAAAACGTGTCCAAGATCCAAAGGCATACAGGGAAGGCCTTGGACCGCAAGAAAACCGTCGATATGTTGAGAAAATTGGATTTATTGGCGGTGCAGATCCCTACCAGTTAGCTCCCTCTTCTTGGATCTGTGACGACCCTGTGATTCTGCCTTCAGTCGGACATCCAGATATTGTGAACTACCTGGTTTTCTCGCCGAGCCCATATACAGCGGAAGACCTTAAAGCCTACAAAGGTTTGGAGGCCTACAATCAGATGGTGTGTGGATGGGTGAGGGAGATGCAGTACCAAGTCCTCAACGACCGTTGTGTTGTGAAGGCCAAAGTAAGTAATGCAATAGCGTCTTAAATCAACCTAACCATAACTGTATGATATCATTGCAATACTCAAGGTGTAGCCAAGTGACACTCAATTGTGTTTTTCTTTTCATTTCAAAGACCCCCAGTTTGCTATGTACACTGTACACTATCTGAGTTAGTTTCATAAGATTATAGATAATAAGATAGATTAGATAATAAGCCTACATGTTATTATAATCTTGGACACGTTTTGGTGACCTTTTCGGTCATTTAGACATGGCTACAGTTGTACTAAAGAGTGAAGAATTTACGTTATTTTCGCTGTACTCCGTTGAGTTGTTTACATCGAGTGCCTCCAAGATGGCCGCGCATCCGGGTTACTGCCCAGAATGTGACGTCCGTGAAAACCCTCCAACTGTGCACAGCCTGTAGCATAGAGGATTTTACAACAGGTGCAGGGGGTGGTTTGCACCCCCTACTGTTGGGATGAAAAAAATACATTTTCTAACTAATGTACACAAACGATTAAAGGTTTTTAGAACATGTTAAAGTGCTGTCAGAGTTCTATCATGGTTTGTTGTACTCTAATGATTAGTTATCCATTTTAAGATCCAGTATTCATTTTGAGCATGTTTTAAAACGTAGAATCGCCTCTAGCCTGTAGTATGCAAATTGTTTGTAGGCTATTCACATTTTGAACATTTTGACATTTAATAATTATACATTGATATGTGGATATAATCATTCAAACCTTTCAAAGTGCCAATACACACATCTGTATAAGCCCGGCATGAGGTGTTGTTTAAAGCTGTCATAACTGGGTTCATATATGAAGGAAGAATAGATAGATACGTAGGCACTTCAGGCAGTGACAAGGCACAGAAAATAAAGATAACAGTGTATTTATTCAATAAAAAGGGCTTACAAAGAAACAGTTGGATGTGAGGGTCATGTAAATTAGTAGTGTAGGGAGTGGATGTGGGATCAGTGCAAGTGTAGAGTGTGTAGAGAATCATTACAAACTAAAAAGCAAACAGTGATGATGTTCCTGCTAGTAATAGAGAGACCTAGCATATTAGGGCACAACTTATTAAGAACCGAGGCACAGATCACAGGTGTACCCTTGCAGCAATCACAGCTCCTCTACCTGCCTGCCATCCTGCAACAGAAACAAAGACACAGAAACAGACAGGGAGAAAGGAACCAAACAATGCACAGAGCTAACAATCTAACATGGTTCATGCCATCATCAGAACAGGCATAACCTCCCGATCACTACAAGTCATTCAGGTAATTGTGATGTCCTATTGACATCTGTGAACATATGCTTTCTCAAGTAGTATTTAACATGTATAGCCAACTAAAGAAGCTGTACTTTCACTGAACCACAACCTAGAATAGTCTAGGTGAACACAATACTGTGTATTTGGTGCTTGTAAAGTTTGCATTCATTACATTTGTTATATTGCTTGTATTTGGTTATTTCCCAACATGTGGCAACAGTGTAGTCTAGTTGTATTGAGTTTGTTTGATGTGTTTGCTAACTTGGTGGTTCAAATAAGTTACTAATGAATGTAGCCTATTGCTAATTGATAATTTTGCCTTCTGACTACACTTTTCTGCTTAGCTCTGGTGTAGAAGTGCAAGACAGCAAATTAAACATATTCAGACAATCAGTGAAGGTTTTCATTTTTGTGTGGACGCTACACTAACAGAACCTAGCACACTGTAACATGATACCAAAGTTTATTTGTCACTAGCCTATTGATATTGCTTTAAACATGATTCTATACCATTAAATTCACAACTTCCAGGGTTAATACTGAAGATGTATTAGATAATACCCAATTGCTGTGAAAGTACCAAGTCAATGAAGTGAATCACCAAGTACAAGTTCGAGATAAATCCAACGTATTTATTATAGATGTATAAAGTGCACGTGTCTGATACACTCAAGTTGAGCATCTCAGAAGACTGGACCATGAATACAGGAATCAGGGCAGTTAAATAATATCACAATATGAGGAGTTTTACTCTCACAACAAACGTCAGGGGGTGATAATCAAATTAGCCTTTGCAAGCACAGAAAGAGGACGCTGCATGCTAGATGGCATTTCTTTAGGTCTTTAGATAGGGCTCCTAGAAATGGCCTTGACGCTCCACCTATTTTCCTCGTTCAAAGTTGCATGGCAGTATACACTGGTACTATTGTGACCTCTGACCTACACTAGTGTCACAGGCCTTTCATAGTCACACCTTACAAAGAACTAACTTATGGCTATGCAGGCATAAGCAAACAGTTAAATTTACATGTTTAGCAAAATATTAGCCTAATCGTTTATACAGGTCTATCTTATAAGGCCTAGGCTATAAATCAGTTATTCTACTTAGTCCATAGATGTAAAGTGAAGAAAACTTAAGGCCAACTCTAAATGATCTGGCAGGTTAGTTAGTAGGCCTATCTAGTAATAGATAGAATAGACTGCTACATTCATATGGGCTTCTCCCGCCATTCACTCTTGGAACTGGAGTCCCAATGTTTCTAGTAATAGCACCACAATAGACATTCTCAACCAGTATGTTATCCACTGCCTGTCTTGTCCTTCTGAAGTTGTTAAATTGAATAGGCTGAACATCAACATGTAACATGAACATCGAGTAGGCTATAGCCTAGACATTCCAAACAAATTAGCTTTCAATTTTACGTATGCCTAGGCTACTTGGACCGTGTCCTGGCAATAAATATACATTATGTTACATGTTTTGCCAGGATAACTGGGCTAGACAATTGAATGTTCATGATGTTCCTGTGTGTTTATTCCTTTGACTGGGTACAACAACGCAATCAGGCAACCGACTATAAAATGTTTTTAATGTCGGGCTACGACTAAAGTCATCTTCTGAATGCCTTCGCTTCTTGTTAAAAGCTCGAAAATGATGAACTGGCAAAAACTTTACAACTATAAATTGACTCTAAAATGTGGGTAAAAGTATGGCGACGACGTTATCCACAAGTACGTAATCCATAAATAGGTCTGACGACGTTGCAACTTATCCAGAAGTAGATGTCAAACGACAGTCTCCTTAGGCAGGTTATCCATGTCGCTTTCCGCTCGCCATAAACGATGGCGTTCGGTTTGAGAGCGTTTGGTCTGAGAACGATGGCGTTTGGTTTTGAGAGCGTTTCGATTCCCGGCTGAGCCAAATGACGTTGTGTCCTTGGGCAAGACACTTTACCCTACTTGCCTTGGGGGGAATGTTCCTGTACTTACTGTAAGTCGCTCTGGATAAGAGCGTCTGCTAAATGTAAATGTATACGAATATTGAAGCCAGGCAGAGTCATAGGATTTTGATGTGGAAGTGCACACACCCAACCTCATGTAGTGACAGGCGGATAACAACTACGTGTTACTGCAAATTCAGAATCAGAATTTAAAATCAATTGCCTTGTAACCTACAGTGAAACTCCCGACACTGCAAAGGCTGGCTTCAGTAACAAGAGCTTCAAGACAATACTCTACACCATAGGAAGCACCCTGATGCTGTATTTAGACATAAGCATGTGAAATTAATTCCATTGTCACACCAGCTGCCAGATTTAAGTCTAAAGATTACTCTAACTATAATACAAGGCAGCAACCCAACCCATCATAAGAAGTATCAAAAAATGTTAATTACATGAAAATAACTTCACCTGACTGGGGACAATTCATCAAGCCAGGCAAGAATAATGATGTCTAGTAAACTGTTGTTGGGCTGATTAAGTCAGCTTGACTGCACTCCTGAGACGTTAGGCAAAATCAACATCCATGGAAGAAAATTATATTTGTTTGAATAAGAATGCATTGCAGACAAGAATGTGAAAGGTTACCACTTTTTCCTATCACTATTACAGCTAAATTCACAACTTCACTTCAAAAACAAGAAAAGAAGGACACATCAAAACTTGAATAATATGCATGTCTAAAATCTAAGCTCTTGCTGAACAACAGACACTTAAAGAGTGACAGATACTCCTCTCAGAAATGTTGTAACCAGCATGAACCCATGTGACATAACTTTTAAAGTGACTGTGTATGGACAGAACAAGCCCCATTGGTTTGGCACTTACTATATCTGAATTCTCACTGTCAACACTGAGACCACAAATCCTCAAGCTGTTCACTCAAGCTGGACCTGGTGATTACATCTACTTGTACAGCAATACATATATCAACGCAAGATCCAGTGGTTAGAATTATTAACACAACCTAGAAGGAGCTTTGTGATATGGAGCTTGAGGGACTGAGATGGTCAGTCTTAAGAATAATAACAAGGCAGAGGTAGTTGAAAAAAAGCTAGACTGAGCTGTGTGGGTCATGGTCTGTATTATAAAGCTGAACTGAGCAGGTAAGTGGCTTGACTGTGGTGTTGTTTTTGAATCCAAGATTCCCATGCAGGCTTGGTAGTGATGAGTCGCCACCGACTGATAGAGCATGTGTCATGCCCTCACACATGCACACCATCTCTGTTGCGAGGCAGCAAACCAATAATGTCTCAGTGATTAAGAAATTACATTATTCTTTGGATGCCAGACCTCACATGGTAAGAATTTTTTTTCCACATGTTGCAACTTAACCGCCACAGGTCAAGTTGATGCTGTCATCGTTGGATCAAGAATGTGAGAACTGTTATGAATGTGAAATTGTCTCCTGAAACTGTAGAAATGAGACAACATGTGTTTTGAGAATGCAAAAACTGTCCTAGTGCCAAAAACTGTCCTAACGGACATCACATTGCTGTTCCGAAGCAAGGACGCGTCCGTCCCTATGCCTACCTTAAATACCTGAGATAGCTACCGCGTGCTTGCTGTGTTTCCCAATAACGATGGATCATAGCAACTATCGAGCAAAAAACGAAACCATCAATATTTGTTACGTGCGTTTACCAAACATGCTTGTAAGGAGTAGGCTAATCTATGAGCTTTCAAGAACTACGCATTTTCAAGAGACACTTTAACTATGATGTCTTTGGGAATGGCCCGTAAAACTAAGATTTGTCGTACGATGGATTCTACGATCAACTTACAGTGCGTTCACACTGCAGCGACGCGACAACATGCTTTCCATTCATTTTCAATGGAGCCAGGCAAATCGCTTGCGTGGTGCATTGTGGGTAGCGACGCGATTGAGTTGAGATTTTCTCAACTTTATGCAAATGAGGAGCGACTTTCGCTAGCGATGGCCAATTCTTATAACGTAGCAACCATGGTAAACATTTCTAGCTTACAGTTTTTAAGATGGAGGAAAAACAAATCGCCTGTGTGGCTGCATATCCAGTCCTGTACGATGCGTCTCTGTATTTGTACAAAGACATTAATAAAAAGAGTTAGGCCTGGAGCAGGGTTGCCAATGTTGTCTGTGCTCCTGGTGGGTTTTTTGCACTTTCAAATTCAGTTTCTCGTCACATTACGTAACTTTTTTCTGTGGTAACTACTATAGCTAGCTAGTAGCCTGGCTGGGACCCCCTACAGTAGTCGTATCAACAGATTAGCAGAGACTTTGAGTAATATAATAAGACATTTTTACACATGTAAAAAAAAAAAATCAACGTGTATGTCTACTAAACAGTTTTGTATTTTGTATACAAGTTGTATTTTGATCGATGTTGCGAGTACGTAAACCCAAGTCTGATCACTTGGCCAAGACAACTACAACAATGACTTAAGAGAGAACTACATTTCTACATTAATCTATCTGATACGCCCTGATAAGCGTGGCGAACTGTGGGAAGGCGAGCAATGGCAAGCATACTGCGTCGCTGCAGTGTGAACGCACAGTAAGGCTTTCGATGCTTTCGGGAAACGCAGCCCTGGTTGCTATACTGGTTACTAGGTAGCAAGTTTTGTAATTAGGCCTATTTAAACCAGTTTATTCTACTCTACGATTTAAAGTTTTAACTCCTTCAATAGCTATAGCTATACAAAAAAGAAGTATATTAAAGTATACTATAAGTATATTAAAATATGGATAGTACACTTTTAGTTCACTTTTGATATACTTTTAAGTATGCTTTAAAAATAGTTCACTTTTGTAAGAAGTATACTTAGAAAATAGTTCACTTTTGATGTACTTTTAAGTATGCTTTGAAAATAGTTCACTTTTGATATACTTTTAAGAAGTTTGCTTGGAAACAGAAATAGAAAACTCTTCTGGAGTAGGATGTACGTTTTCTATTATTATACAGCAAAAACAGTCAAAATTATTTTCAAGTACATTACAGGTTACATTTTTAGATCCATCTCATTCTAATTATTAATGTCTATGAAAATCTATTATGCATTGCACATTGAATCTTTTTTTGTTTCGAAGCTGTAACCTTAATTACTGCCAAAAGATTCTGAAGCCCTATAATCTTATACTAATAATTATCAATTGGAGTATTTATGGTAAAAAACGAAAAAGCTACTTGAGAAAGAAGCAGACAGAAGGGTTGCATTATGCAGTTGAAGGTTATACTGTCAAACTGACTGAAGAACGAAATAATGACTTGAAATAATGAAGATAGTGTGGCTCATTGGCTAGTCAATTCCCATGATGCAAGGCGGTAAATAGTGTTAAAATTTGCTGATAAGTTTGCCGTTTGTTCGAAATGCAAATGTAACTTCATGAATTTCATTTTATGAATGTGTCTGCTTAGAATGTAGTGTTTTGTTGCGTGGTAATTGTCATTGTTGTGCTGGTTTACCATAGTAACCATGAGTTAAATGACTGTTACATTTGATAAGAACAGCTGGATTCTTGCAACTTTAATGCTTCCAAGTAGTCTGGCTGCCAGCCCAACTTCTCCCCGGCCACCAAAAAATTTGGTCGGGAAGTTTGGTCTGGAGGGTCTTGTATTGGGAACAACTACATAAAACCAGGATCTGGACGGACCAATGAAATTGACAGGGTGGGCTTTATACAATGATGGACATATGATCAACAGTAATGTAATCAACAACGTCACGAAAGAGCCCTTGGGCTGAATTTGTTTTCAACAAATAACACATTATGTTGCTCTGATTGGTTGTAGGTCTATCCAATTGAGCGTAGAGGCATTTGTTTTATGAGTTTGTTTGAAACACGCCCGTAGTCACAGCCCAACGGAGAGTTTTCAGACTCATATTCTGACTAGAATTATGAGTATGACAACGTCAGGCTAGCTTACCAGTGAATAGCAGCTAAGAATCTGCAGTGAAATGTTGCGAGGGCCCTGTTCTCGGCAAGTGACTCAATATCTGAGGCGTTTGATGGGCCCCTAAACATTTTAATACATTAGTAAGTAATAGGAAAATTATATTTAGAAGTTTACTTCTTGAAGTACTTACATTAAATGAAAGTGCACTTGAAAGTTTTGCAAGTATAGCCTCTTTAGGAAGTATACTTGATGAACTGAAAGTGCACTACACAGGTTACTTTAGAGTATTCCAAGGTATACTTTGAAGTACTTGAGGAAGTATACTTGATTAACTGAAAGTGCACTACACAGAATACTTTGCAGTATTCAAAAGAAAACCTTGAAATACACTATAAGTGTACTTTAAAGTGTACTAAATGACCTAAAAAGTGGTCCAATTCAGTTTACTTAGTACACAAAAAGTATATAAGTAAGTACACTTCTAGTATACTTTAAGTAACATGATAATAGTATACTTTTTATACTAAGTATAATTACAAAATAAACTTGAAGTATGCTTCTTTTTTGTAAGGGTAGTGCTAGCTAGCTACCTGTTTTTGTCGAAAAATAACTTATTCAGCATCAATTTTAACAGACCGGGAAGGCAATACGTATAGAATTCTACCTGCTCGCGTTGCTGTCTCAGGAATGTTGAACGGGTGAAAACTTTAAATTGTAGAATAAACTGGTTTAAATAGGCCTAATACAAAACTTGCTACCTAGTAACCAGTGTAGCAACGAGGACAGTTTCCTGCAAGCACGCGTAGCTATCTCAAGAGTTTAAGGTTGGCATAGCGACGGACGCGTCCTTGCTTCAGAACGGCATTGTGACGTCAGGTAAGACAGTTTTTGGCACTAGGACAGTTTTTGGCATAGATATATATAAAGACTAGATGTCTTACGGTGGAGTCTAGAACGTCCGCACATGGTGGCCATCTTGCTGCAGTCAACTCGCTCACCCATAACATTGTGTTGATGATACATGTACTTTTTAAATGACCACAACTTTCTCGCCATGTGCGGACGTTCAACTCTGTTGTCGGGCAACGCGGACGAGACATCTAGTGTTTATAGATATCTAGGGTTTTTGGCCTGACAGCTCCTCTGTGACTGACACCACAGCTACTCCAAACACTGTGACCCAGAAAGCAGCATGCACATAAAAACACATATAGCCCCTTTAATTTCTCTCAATTTTTCTCGCACTGATTTGATACAGAGCTATTTTAGCATGAGCCTTCAATACTGGCAATCTCTGTTTTAGAGGATGGTTCTACGATACCCATGATATTTACAGAAATAACAGCTAAATAAATCTTACCACACTCTTTATAAATTTGGTTTACAATTAGTTAAAACAAGTGCTCATGTGGCTCAACATTGTGTCTCAGGTTGAAGATTAGGATGTCAGTGTCTGCCTCAGCATTCACCGCGTGACAAAGCACTCGATTCTCTGGCATTGTCAAGGTGTAATCTGCTCTGAGCTCAAACAAACACTCTGAGCACTGAAATTCACCTGTGAATATCAACCTTCTGATGCACTTTCCTACCATGAAAGGTTAAGAATTTCCATTTAATCTTCTTTCATCCTGACCACAGTTGTGCCTGTATAGTCTGTCGGGAACACACCAATCCAAACAATAATGCAATGCAGTATGCTTTCACAAACCATCCTTATTTTCTTTGTGTTTAATTTGATTGAGATCTCTTCTTTATGTCACTAGTTGATAGACTGAATTGGAGTGACTGTGACACATGCTGTAAGGTTGCATGCTCATAAAAAGAATGTAAATGTAAGGAAGAATACAATGATAATTTTTGTTGTTTATTTGAGAAGGAGATAACTGCATGGGAGATGTAATGTTTTAATAAATCTCGGGCACAGTAAAATTGCTTGTAGATCCTTTAGTAAACTTATACAGAATGGTTACAATAATTTGCGTTTCATGCTAACACCGCCATTAATTCTGTTGTCCCGCTTCTTCTGCAGTCTCAACACCACGAACCTAAAACTAAAGCGCCCCCTTATGGACAAAATAAAACAATGTCTCTTTACAAACTGAGAGACATCACATGTGGAAATATTATAACAATTGTAACATCACATGTTAGGAACCATAAACATTACAACCCTCCTTATATGTACTTTTTTCTTTTCTTTACTGTCCACATTATTCAAAGTAATTGAGGTATGATGGGGGTCCTCTGTTGATCCTGACTGGGTATTTGCGAACAGGCGACTGTAACCCAGGGGGGTCAGGGACTAGGTGTTCTGGGGTTTGTCCGGGAAGAATTTCAGTCCAGTTTATGATCTCTTGTCTACTCATGCCTTTCAAATCACATGACTGAGAGGGGTGATGTTCATGTGATGGTATGGTCTTAAAGTGGGATGAGTTTCTGGTGATGACATGGTTGTTGCATTTGGCTGTCACCATGGAACCTTTGACAGCAACAACCTTGTATGGGTGGGGGTTGTAGGCAGGGCAGAGCTTCCCTTCCTTCTTTTGATGACACAGGACTATGTCGCCAACAGAGCCAAAGGAGCAGCCAGGCGCATCCTGTCAGCATTTTGTTTCATCCTGTCCTTTGCCAGGGCATCTGTCTGTCGTAGTGGCGCATCAGTCAGAGACTGGAAGGAAAGAGGAGATCCAGGTAGCTTGATTCGAAGGGGCCTCCCAAACAGCACATCAGCAGGAGCCATTCCAGTTGAGCAGTGAGGCGTGGCACGGTAGTTGCGGAGGAATGCGTACAGAGTCTGTTTCCATGGGTGCCCTTCAACATGTGCAGCACGTAGAGGTTTTGCCAGTGTGCGCATAAAACGTTCAGCCTCAGCATTGGCCAGAGCGGAGTAATCTTCCTGTGTCTGAAACTCTGATATGTTGCGAAATCTGCAAATTCTGAGCTTTTAAAGGCTGGGCCATTAACTGTTTTGACATCCAACGGAATCCCCAGTGTCGAGAATATTTTGTCAAGTTTAGGAATTGTGGCTCTGGCTGACGTGGACTGCAGAATCTCCACATCTGGATATCTGGAGTATTCATCGATAACTACCAAGAGGTAGTCACCAGAGGGGAATGGACCACAGAAGTCTACACCGACCTTTTCCCATGGTGATGATGGCAGCTCAGACATGTGGAGAGGTTCTTGCGTGTGATCGGGCACAACAGCCTGACATGGGATGCAGCCAGCTATCATGGCCTCTACCTGTCTGTCAATGCCAGGGAACCAGACTTTTTCCCTAATCAGTTTCATAGTTCTGACCAGCCCCTGCTGGCCTTCGTGTGCAAGTGATATTGCTCTGACTTGCAAAGAATGGGCGATGACAATCTTCGAGCCTCGTAGTACAGTGTCATCAGTGGCGGTCACCATCAGCTCATTTTCGATTCTGTGGAATGATGTTTGCGCAGCAACATCAACTCCGTCAGCAAAGTCCTGTTTCTCAGACAGCGACCCCCATGTGCCTCCTTTGGAACTGAATGACTTTGCAGAGAGTGGGGTCAGCTGTGGTTGCATTCTGAATGTCTGTTAGTGTCATAGCCTTGGGGACGGCGTTTGCAGTGACAATGTTCACATATTCTTCCGCTTGTTGTTCGATGTTTGAAATCTCCTGAACGACATGTGAAACATGGGCAGGGTGGCGTGACATGTAGTCCGCTGGGTTGTCCTTGCCAGCCTTGTAACGTACTGTGTAGTTGTAAGGCTGAAGGCGTAGACTCCAGCGTTCTATGCGAGCAGGCGGCTTGGATTTGGGGTTGTTGAAAATCCATTCCAAGGGTTTGTGGTCACTGATAAGGGTAAATGGTGCCCCATAAAGAAACATGTGAAAATGTTCGCAGCCCCACAAAATGGCGAGAGCCTCACGTTCTGTTTGCAAGTATTTTTGTTCGATGGGATACAAGGCTCTGCTTGCATAGCTTATCACTCTGGCTGGTTCATGTGGGACACACCTCTGTGCCAACACGGCCCCAAGACCCACAGGACTTGCATCAACCACCAGTTCAGTGAGTTTGCATGGGTCAAAGTAGGTCATGACAGCAACACTTGTCAGACTTTGTTTCATTTTGTCAAGGGACGTCTGGTGTTCCTCTGTCCAAGTCCAGTGAACATTTCTTTTGTAAGTTCCCTCAAAGGTTGAGTCATACTGGCAAAATCTTTGATGAAGCGGGCGCTGTAATTCGCCATGCCGAGAAGACTGCGGACCTCGCTGGCATTAGTAGGGGCAGCAGCATCATGCAGCGCTTGAACCTTCTTGGGATCAGGAGAGAAACCACCGCCTGAGAATGTATAACCGAAAAAGTCCAGAGTGGTTTGTGAGTAGGAGCATTTGGCCTTGTTAAGAGTCAGGTTCTTCTCCTTAAGTCGCTGAAATGTTGCCCTTAAAGTATGATCATGGCTAGCTTTCGTTCGGCCAAACACCAGAATGTCATCACTAAGGTTAATGACTCCTGGGATACCATCTAGGGCTTGCTGAATGGTATTTTGAAATACCTCTGCTGCCGAAGAAACTCAAAAACTCAGTCTTTTGTAGCGTCGCAGTCCTACATGAGTGGAGAATGTTGTGATATATCGTGATGATGGCTCCAGTTCCAGTTGATGATATCCACAGTTTAAATCTAGTTTTGAGAAGAACCTGGCTCCATTGAGTGCTTGTATTATATAATCTACTGTTGGTGTGAGATGTCTTTCTCGTTCAATGGCTTGGTTAGGTATCCTCATATCCACACAGATACACACTGCTTCTGGGTCTTTTGCCTTCGGAACAGGAACCATTGGAGTGACCCGTGGAGTGGGCCCGTCCACCTTCTCTATGACGTCAAGTACCTCTAAACGTTGTAGTTCAGTTTCAATTTGCTTCCTTACATGAAACGGTACTCTTCTGTGAGGTTGCATGACCGGAGGAACGTCTTTCTTTATATGCAGCTTGACTTGAAAGTCCTTTAATTTTCCTATCCCATGAAAGAGGTCAGCATATTCAGTGAGGAGATCACCCGTTGCATTCATCCCCGCTTGGTTTGAGGTCATCATAGGCTGCACCGGCTGCTCTGAAGATGTGTGAAGCGTGTTAGCCACTTTGATTAATCCCAATTGACTGGCAGTGTCATAGCCAAGAAACCTGCCGTTGCTGCCTACCCTGGGAGGTGAATTTTCCCAGGGTAGGCAGGGGGGTGTTTGAACCATAGGGAAAGTTGGGAACTGTGCATTTAGTGAGTGAAGGCTTATGTCTCAGTCTCAGATATGTTGCTTCATCAATTATGTTTACAGTTGCCCCAGAAACAAGCATCACTGTAATATACAAGTCACTGACCTTTATCTTTGCATGTGGGAGATTCGTTTTTGGTCTGGTAACTGTGTATCCATATTCTTCAGAAGACTCTGTTTCTGCTGCCTGAGGTGTAGTGCTGCTGCTTCCACTGGTGTGTACATAATGCACTTCATGTCTGTCTCGGATGCTGTTTTGTGACCGTTTAGAGTGACAACATTTGGCAAAATGTCCTTGTCTTCTACAAGCATTGCATGTTTTACCCCGTGCCGGACACACTATTCCCTCACGGTAGGGGAAATTACCGGAGCAGTTGTAGCATCTTTTCTTTCCCGCCCCTCTGTCCATTTCAACAATCATAACATCTTCCCGAGAATGTCCTTGTGCTGCACCTTGTCGTTTTAGTTCCATACCTGATGCTTGAGTCTCTGCAATTGTCATGGTTCTGCCAAGTGACAGGAGCTCCGTCAACGTCATCTCTGGTCTCTGTAGAGCCTGACGCCGCAATTTGTTGTACGTGCACGTTTGGATGATCATCGTTTTAATCTCTCTTTCGACATCTTGAAAATCACAAGTCGCTGACAAGTGCCGTAGTCTTACGTGGTAGGAATCAAGTGTTTCCCCTGCCAGTTGTTGAGCTAGCCTGAATTTGTAAGTCTCATAAGCGATGTTGATTTTAGGGGAAAAGTACTCACTTGTCTCTTGCGCATTTATAGTATTTTGCTTCTCCGGTGTCAGGAAGTGTGTCAAAGATGTCCTGTATACCATCCCCAGCATAATGCAAGAGCATTGCACGTTTCCTTGTATCATCCTTTATATTTAGAGCAACCAAAGCGTTTTCAAAGCGCTGTTATGAACCACAAACATTACAGGAGATATAGCACAGTATTTAGCAACATGTAGTCTGTGAATCAAACAGTTGAATGTAACCAGGGCCGGAGTGGGAAATTGGGAGAATCCAGAGAATTCCCGGTGGGCCGCTTCACTTTTGGGCCGGTCAAGGATTTTTTTGTTGTTGACATTTGTCACGTTAGTCTATCTTCTTCGACGTCATGAGAGGCTACACAGCCCTCAGCGGGACAGCTCAAGTAGTGCGAGGACACTAAGTTCAAACATAAACAAGGGTTTTATTAAAGTTTTTCAGAATTAACAAAAACAGTGTTCCAAACTCAAAAAGGGTAACTACAATGCCTCTTCTTGGCGGTGAAACCATAATCCCGATTCTCCCAGTTAAGTAAACAGTCTTTTCAACCTTACGTCAATTGGAGTTCCAGTATCCCTCGTTGAATCCCTACTGTGGCGGTCTGGTCCTTCGTAGAGCACCCAACCTGCAGCTTGTCTCTCAAAACTCCACACCTCCTAAAGGCCGATTTATACTTCTCCAACTCCGTTACGCACAGACGCACGCATGGAGTCGGACGGATTGGTTGAATTTATACTACTCCGACGGCTCTGCGTGCTGAAAGCAATTTGCCGCCAGAACAGTAGATGGCGCCGCACTGCAATGCTTGCTAGGTTATCAAAAAGTCGGAGCAAATTGACAAATTAGCCGTTTCATCAATAAAATAAGCACATTTTCAGCAACTACACTGCTCATTTCTCGTCACATTTTAATTCAGTTGCTGATTTACATGTACTGTTTAGCTGAAATATAAATTGTAAACTTAAAGCAATGGCGGTCAAAGGATTCTTTTTGTCTTGTTGGTCACGGCAACTCCGCCTCCGCCCCTGACGCAAGCAGTTCTTAGTACGAACCAATCACAGCCAAGGGGTATCCGTAAAATGACGGACTGACCAATAGAGGGAGCCCTAGCTGTTTAGGGTTGCAGCCATCTCTGGGGAATGTAGCAGCACCCTTCCAGGACACTGCCTCTCGTGACATCACACTTCTCTAAAAGTATGCTACCAGAGAATGTCTAACATAGAGAGAACTGCCACTATCGGGAAACTTCCGGGATCTGAACTGGTTGCAGTTCCACTCTAGTTTCATATGAGGGTGCTAACGGTTGAGTGCAGAATGAATGAAGGTCTATGGAGCTATACCCCTCAAAATCCACTTTTCTCAGGATATAATTTTGTCTAGTAATTTGAATTCGGAATTTGAAAGGGATGGCAAAAAAAATACACACCCCTGCTGGGTGTAACATTTTTGGGAACTCGCCTTTCTGTTCTGAAAAGCCTATTAAAATGTAATTGACGTCATACATATCGTACGACCAGAGATATTGTTTTACGGCAAGCTCTGGTCACCTCCTTTTTTCTCTCGAGCTATCGACAACAAAGCTTACAGGTTAGGCTCTCCTTGTCCATACAATTGCTAATAAGAGTTTTGAATTGCTAATGTTGTTGCTAATGTTGCTAATGCTTTGACATTCTGATCCTGCTTCGGATGCCATCAAGCGGGATCTCTGGTCGTAGTCAGTCCTTCACTAACCAATCAGCATTCGTTAGCAGAGTGCTAACAAACTTTTATATAGTTGTTCCCAATACAAGACCCTCCAGACCCAACTTCCCGACCACATTTTTTTGTGGGCGGGGTGAAGTTGGGCAGGCAGCCAGGCTATGTTGAACATGCAAAAACTACAATAAAATCTGAGATTTCTCAACGACAATCAGGTGAAAGAGACCAGTTCAGCCGTTTAGCTCCATAGACTCCCATTCATTCTGCATTTGACCACAATCACTCCCAGTGGAACTCTGGTGGAACTGCAACAAAATTCGGTACAATGGGGCTTAATAGGGAGTGGCCAGGCCCTAAACAGGCTCTGATGCTACACACGTTCCGCATTCTGACACCGCAGCCTCTGCATGGGTTGTACCAGTGGCGGAGGCGCAGGGGGAGCGGTCGCCCCTCCGAAAAATATGTTGGGGGGGCGTCGCCCCCCTCAATAAAATCCACCGCAAATGTCGAGAGAAATTCACAGCGTGCGGCACTGCCGCAGAAAACACTGTGTCCTTGTTCACTTCCGTGTTGTGAACTCCTCGGGACCTTCCCGATGTGCGGAGGAGTCATGTGATAGGCAACGCACCAAATATGGAACTTGAATCTGTCGGCGTCCGTCAGAGCCCCTCAGAAACTCTGGGGAAAAGTAAAAAATTCCCAGAGGCCAGCGCTGTCCGGGAAAGTTTTAGCCACGCCCATCATGCTAACATGGCTCCGAAAAGGAAATCTACAGCAGATATCTCCGTGATATCGTGATTACTACATGGACGGAAATCCCGGGCGGGCACGACCCCCCCAATCCTGGGAAAAGTATGATTTGTCCCCCCTAATAAATCCCTGTAAACTTAACTATGTAATTTTCATAACATTAATGATACGCAATGAAAGCGTTTAGCTGATTATGGACACAAAGGCGCTTTTGTAAAACTTTAAAAAGATTGCGAACCCCGCCCTTGGTCCCACAATGGTTTGATCCACAGCCGCCTCAGTGATTCAGGTGCGTGTGTGATAATCTGACATCTGTTAGTGTCATTGGTGGCTGATGTTCAGTAAGTAATTGTAACAAAGGATTGGTTTTGACAATTTATTTCTACCACTCAATACAATAAAACATTCATAACTGTCACACATTTCCCTGCATTGGTCATGTTAGTTAAGTAACATCACCTGCTTTTTGAATTAGAGTTAGTGAAAGAAGCTATGAATGCAGTAGTAGTGTTCCTTATCTGGCAAAGTGACTGAGTGTCTACCATCTGAAATGGACGGAGCTAACGTGAGGTTAATCCAGTTAATCGCACCATAGCGATTTCACTTTGTATTGGCAGGGTTTACTTGGCAGGGTTCACAAATACTAGCTGCATTTGCATAGCTAGCGAACTAAGAGCAAACATTAACTAGCACCTATTCCATTTATGTGGCGTCGTCAAACATTTTGCTATCGTCTGTTTAATCCAAGATCAGCATGGATATTGTAGTTCTTCGAAATGCCTTTGCCATGGTTAGCGATACTGAACAGAACTACACTATATTCTACCATTGTCATAATTATCGTAAATGGTTTCGTTGCAAAAACTAAATTGTCAGTCTAGGCCTAGGGACCTGAAGCACATGATCTGGAGTAAACTGGCGATAGCAAAGATGATGGCAAATACCACACCAACGGAATTGGTGCTTGCTAGCTCTGCAAATTAAACTATTCTGGGAAGCCAGCCAATATAAAACCAAAACATGAATTATATTAAAATGACACTCATACAGCTGTCAATCCTGTCAAAGGAATCTGTTTCACCTTTCCTAGCTGACTGTCTAGCTGGTAGATCGAAGCCTATTCTATAATAATGGTAATACATGATAGAAGCCCATCCTACTGTAAATAACCTGCACATTTTGTGTGTGGCAGAAAAAAGGAAGATGGACATAAGAGAATTTTTCAGGACACCAAAACGCAAAGTAAGAACCCTAGTGGCCTATCTCAAAGACTAGTTGATAACATTTTCTTTAAAATGATTTGAAATGCTAATTGAATGTTTCATAATGATGTCAATAGGCAGAGCAGGCACCAGGTGACAAATAGATAATAGAGCTGGGGACAGAGCAGGAACAGGGAGTCAGGGAGTCTCAGGTAAGTTGTTTGAGTCTCAGTTTGGCAACATGACTTCTTTAGACTTGTAAAATATGGACATAATTGGACAATGCCATGGATACCCCCACTCTTTACTTAAACTAGTGACTGAACCAAGATTAGTTTGAGGCAATGGTATTGTTGCTGTACAGTGTACAGTACGTACTGACATTTATTGGTATTGCTGGTTGTAAATAGCTTATTTTCGCGACAATCACACACCCTTCTCCAGAGATCGTAAGAGAAAAGTAGCTAAGTGGATAATGAAATTCTGCCCCCTAAAATGCAGGAAATAGCGTTTCAGAGGGTCTAGATTTCATTTTTTTTGCAGGGAAAAAAAAATCACGCCCCTCCATCACAAAAAACGTGCCGCCACCTCTGGGTTGTACCCAGGGCCGGATTAAGGCAATGTGCTTTAGGGGCTGCAGCCCTGGTCCTCAGGTTTCCAGATGCCGAGTGGGTCAACGGCACCGCGCGTAACATTAGAAACATTCAGAGTGAAAACAAAAATAATATGCGAAAATGTCCGGTCAAAGAAAGCACGAGAGTGGGGCCAAAATCCGAGATAGGACTGAGCTCGAATAGCTTCGGCCACTTTTTATAGTACTAAAGGGCTGTCAATCAAAAGGAGATGCAGTCTTTCGACAGACCCTCCAATCATCATGCAGGAGCCCAGCGTCCAGGCTAGCCCACTCCTCCATTCACCCCAGAGACGCTGAGCGTCCGTGGAAGGGACATAATCCCAGCTTTTATCCAATGACCGTATAGTTTCGAAGCACTGTAAAAAACTGGGCAAAGCAGCCCATTGAAGCTGGGCTTCCACAGGGAAATGCACTGTGACGCTACTGGACTGTATGAGAAGGAAATCAGTCAGTCGACCTGCTGATTCTGAACGAACTCGTCTTCGAGATGAACGTGTTCTTAACGCATTTAAAATGTTAACACAATAGTAAATATTCGACAACGGCGGCGTCACTATTTCATCCAGCGTAGCGCGTTAAGTGCAAGCGTAGGGTTCAGGTTCGGTGGGAAAAAATTCAAAGGTTTGGCTGAAACCGACTCCTGTCAAAAAGCCCAATATTCGGCCGAAACCAAATCCTGGATTTGGTGCATCCCTAGTCAATAGAGCATGACATACTGCATCAACTGGACTTTGAAGAGCTCATTGATGAGTTTGCATTGAGAATGAGCAAAAACTGACCTGTTCATATCACTGATGTGATGGTGGGTCACATGTATAAACTGATCATATTTATGGAGTGGCTCTGTGGACTTCAAAGCACTGATGTGTCAGTGCACCTGGCATGGGTTTGAGTGCGTGTCATGATGTGCGTCGGGTTGATATAGGGGCTTCATTCTGGTAATTAGCCCCAGGTTGAAAAAAAGAAAGGCATTGGAGGAGGATGCTGCCATATGTGCCAAGCTTACCAATTCATTTTCAAGAGGACAAACACAAGTGGCAACTGGTATTGCGTGATATAGGCCTAATGCTTAGCATTAGCAACACAATTGTGTGGCGGCCTTGGGAAACCCTTCACATGGTGAAAATGTGACTTTCTGGGTGGTATACATCTTTGGAATCTACAAACTTACTCACTCAGATATCTTTGTCACAACTAAATTTACATCATTTTAAAGTTGACCCGTGTCAAAAAGTGATAAGGGAGTAAACTACATTCAAAGATTCCACTCCGTTTCATTCTAATTTTATTGTGATGTTTGAGGGAAACACCAACACTCAACTCGACTGTTTCAAACAGATTGTCAATCTGTTTACATTAATAACTTCTCAGAAAGTTATTTTTAAGTTTAACAGCCTGACTTCATTGATCAGTTGTTTGGGGCTGCTGCAGCACTCAAAAGAGCAGGCAAACTGAGCATTTGATTTGACATGGCGTGAAACTGTTGCTTGCTAACATGTCCAAAAACCGTATAAATTAACTGTTTTTCATAATAAATCATATACTTTTTGTACATTACAATAAAGTTTAGGATTTTAACTATACAGAACAGAAAAAATCTAAATTTTGACAGAAAACGAAAAGATTTTCATTTTTTTTTGGCTTATAGCCAACAATGAGTGGCCGTGACATCCGACAGGTTCTTGCAGACCGCCACACAATTTAGCGTTGTCAACCTATTTGCAAGCAAAATATTAAATTTAATTAAAATATTAGCCTTTTGGTATACACAAAAAAGTGGTCCGGTCTTGGGACTAAAAGCTAAATATTACATTTAATTAAAATATTATATGATCAAAAAGTGGGCAAGTCTTGGGCCTGAAACTCCCGAGCTGAAAAGTGGGCCCACTCTGGCCCTGCTGTCATCCAACTACTACATTGATATACAATACTGTTAGCCTGACTTTGTCATACTCATACTTCTAGTCAAAATATGAGTCTGATAACTCTCCGTTGGGCTGTGACTATGGAGCGTGTTTCAACCAAACTCATAAAACAAATGCCTCTTCGCTCAATTGGATAGACCTACAACCAATCAGAGCAACGTAATATGTTGTTTGTTGAAAACAAATTCAACCCAAGCGCTCTTTCGGGATGTTGTTGATCTAAGGCAGGGGTCGGCAACCCGCGGCTCCAGAGCCGCATGCGACTCTTTAGCGCCGCCCTAGTGGCTCCCTGGAGCTTTTTCAAAAATAATAAAAAGAATGGTGTGAACTTATTTTTTGTTTTAATTATTAAAACAGAAATGTTTTAATATTGTTCTGTCTGCTTTGTCTGTCTGCTTCGTTCTGCCAACAAAGATTTACGTCATAGCCCGCGGCACACGTTTCTTTCAGTTCGGCGTAGTGCCAGTGGCTGTTGCAAACAAACCGGCAGGTGTGTCATGGGCCATGGGTCCCAAAGGGAAAAAGAGAAAGATAGCTGAGGAAAGAGGATTCAACAGTTCTTGGACCGAATCATTTGCTTTCATTGCCAATGCGGAAGGATTGCCTGAATGTTTGCTTTGTAATGAGAAGTTGTCAAATAACAAAAAGAGTAACGTGGAAAGACATTTCCAGGGAATGCATGCTACATTTGCAGCCGAGTAGCCTACCCAGTTGGGAGTGAGAGAAAAAGTGTGATTGCATTACTTCTGGAGAAATTACACGAGCGCAAGATAGATTTAAGAAGTGGATTGCATGTCCAAAGTCCACTACTGCTGCTAGTTTTGTTGCAAACCGGGAGATAATAAATACAGGGCTGCCAACTCTCACGCATTGGCCGTGAGACACGCATTTCAACCATTTCACACGCTCTCAAGGGGAGTTTTCCCCTCCCAAATAGAGTTGGTTGGGTCCATAGCCCGTCTTTTCCAAAAAGTTCTCAGATAGGCTACCGATAGCTGGGCCGGGGGGCCCTACCGTAACGATACGCGTCAGCGAGGATGGATGGGAGCAGGGCCGGAGTGATGCGCTATTCGCGCTCGCATAACGAGTGGGGCCAAATACCAAATCTCACTCCAAGGTTTTTGCAAAGGTTGGCAGCCCTGAATAAAGCATGGAAAATTGTAGGCTAATATAGCTACTATAGACACTTACAGCATGTGTTGCCTTCATTATAAGGCTTATATAAGGCTTTACATTTTTTTGCGGCTCCAGACAGATTTGTTTTTGTTTTTTTTGGTCCAATATGGCTCTTTCAACATTTTGGGTTGCCGACCCCTGATCTAAGGGATGCTTTTATAATCTCTAGCACCGGACCTGAGACACTATCAAACACTCGCTTAAAGAATGTTGTGGGTATAGGTAGGGCTGCACGATTAAGGCCAAAATGATAATCACGATTATTTTGATCAATATTGAGATCACGATTAATTATCACGATTATTTGTTGATTATAACCTAATCAAAGTCAAATCAAGTTACAACTCACACAAAATAAAATGCCACGTTACTTCATCTTTTGTTCCACTCATTACGTTTATTTTACAGATTTTATTTAACCGAATTCTGCATGAGCAAAACACAGATCTGTGTTCGCTCGAGTGGCATAGTCCCAAGATCTCTACAGACCTTGCAGCTAATTTAATGCTCAACAATTGAACGGGGGCTTATTACTTGAAAGATAAATTATTTACTGTGTCGACACAGTTACACTAGGGCTTTGGAAAACTGTGCCAAGCTCAAATAGGCTAATGGCTAGTAGAACATAACATTTCAGAATAATTTCAGTAAATCAAGCAGCGCTGCAAGACCCAGTTAAAAGTTATGCAGCTAGCAAACGTTAGCTAGCATCGCTAACGACATTGGCTAACTCAACTTCGGTAGGCTATCCTCTGTATTTGCAAGCTATCTAAATTTATACTGTATCTAAAATAATTCTTTAGGGATTAACGAAGGCAAGTCACATGTAGGTTTTTTTGTTTTCTTTGTTAAGATAGCAGCCTTATGACCGACTTCTATCTGTTGCGGAATTTTCCTCACGTTACTCTGTCTGTAACCGTCTACATCTAGAAATTGATTAAATTGACTGGTGCAGGGAACAACTCTGACTGGCTCATGGAGGCACGTGAACGGACATTAGGTGTATTCGACTCCTCGCACCGCCACAGCCGGCTGCAGCCTACAGATTGGGGAAAGAGTTTACCATAGCCCAATACATAAAATGACAAATTTTAAAGCCGTTTATAACTCCTCCCCGACAGCAAGCGGCAACTTTCGCTGGTCGTTTCATGCAGCCACAGCCGATGTCGAACGCTCCTATTGGTTTACGGAGCGCTAGATTAGCTTTGCAAAAAAAAACTTTGATACGGAGCGTTCTATGAACAGAATGACGCATTTTAAATATCGCTCGATCACGCGAATTTGATCGTGGGAAGCCAAAATCGTGATCGTGATTAAAATTTGATTAATCGTGCAGCCCTAGGTATAGGATCAAAATCTGAGGTTGTGTAGTTAGATTCGCTGACGATTTTGGAAAGTTCCCTTAGTAAATGTGCTCATGGTTATGTTGCTGAATCTACTGATGTCAGTTTCAACCCCACTATTAATACTACTACTCTGATCAAAGTTATTTTGTTCTTGAAGAACAAAGCAAGCTCCTCACATTTAACTGCTGAGGATGGAGGGGGGGCAGGGACAGTGTTTAGCAGCTGGTCAATGGTGAAGAACAGAACTCTGGAATTTCTGTCATTTTCTGTAATAATGTTGGAGAAATATTCTGTCCTTGCTTCACAGATGGTTTTGTTATAAGTGGTTAGTGTATCCTTGTAGATATTGTAGTGGATAGTGACCTTTGTTTTCCTACATTTTCTCTTTGCTGCATGGCATTTTCTTTTCGTTTCACTAAAATCTTTCTTTCTCAGCCATGGGGAGGTTCTGCTTGTCTTTTTGGTTTTCAGTGGTGCAACAGAGTCTAACACAGGTAATAGTGCATCATTGCAGTTCTCTACCATTTCATTCAGAGCGCATTCATGATTAGTTGGCTCATTTATAGCAAATTGTTCAGAATTTCAGAATTTCATCTTAGCTCTATCGTCTAGATGTCTTCTTTGGACTAAGAATTATTTTGTGTTTTTTGTTAGGATAATTTCCACATTAAAAAGTATACAATGATGATCTGAAAGGGTAGATCAGTTATTGAAATATTATTGATGTTTAGTCCAGTTGTTATTACTAGGTCCAGTGTTTTTCCATGCCGGTGGGTCTGTTATGTGTTGAGTTAGATCGAGACTGTCGTGGAGATTTAGTTCTTGGGTCTGCTTTTTTATTTACTTGGATATTTAAGTCTCCGTTTAGAACTACGTTGTCATATCTAGTGACACATAGTGATAATAGTTCATTGAATTCTTGTATGAATATTGGCGAGTGATTGGGTGGTTGATATATAATAACAAAAAGTATTGATTCGGTTTTTAGCTCTATAGCAAAATATTCAATTGATGCTCAGTAATTTTGAACAACAGTTTATATAAGAAAATAGCTGCGACTCTTCCAACTTTTTTTTATTTCCTTGAAACTTGGTGAAAGCTGTAATCGGGCGGACACGCTTCAATCAAAATTGCTGTTGCCGTGTCATTGTTTAGCCAGGTTTCTGTTACACAGATGTTGTTTTCTTTGACCAGATCATTAACTATAAAATGTTTTGTTATTTAGTGATCTAACATTAAGAAAGGCCAGTTTCATCTGTGTGAACAGATAAAAACAGGGGTTGATAAATCTGTTGGAAGAATATGGACAGTTGTGAGACTTCTAACACGAGTTTCAGGTTTGTAACCATGCATTTTACCATGTCATTTGCTGTTTGTGATGATGACCGGTATGTCTAATGAAATAGCATGGTGGCTGTCCTAGTGTAGCTTTTCTTTGGGAAAGTCTATATCACTGAACTGTTCCATCACAAGGAAATTCATCGGGGGGGTTAAGATCTGTGCAGGGCCCATGTCCTTGCAGGAGGCTGTTAGAACGTTCTGTTCTGTTCCATGGAAGGTTGTTTGGGATGCGTCAGTCAGCTTAGACACAACAGGGATAGGGAGAGAAACTTGATTTGTGTCAGGAGCACGTGACTGATGTTTGCTGTAAGTAGTCGAGACCTTCTACGGTTTGGGTGGAGTCCGTCAGCTTGAAAACGGTCTGCACAATTCCAGAACACATTGAAATTATCGACTAATCTCAGTTTGTGTGCCAAACAGACTGATGCCAACCTTGTGTTGAAAGATAGGAGTCGACTGAAGGCTTCTTTTCCTCTGCGAAAACATGCAATCGGTCCACTGATGAATACAACCTAGATGTTTTATTAATCTAAAATTGTTTTTCATTGCTTCTCTGTGTGACAGTTTGAAGACATTGACAAGCCCAACTGTTGTTAAATTTAGTGTACATCTGGCCTAGTGTTCATTATGCACTGATTGTATGTTCATAAGGCAGGAACTTGGAAAGTAGAACATCATCATCAATCTCACCTTGTCAGAGTGCATCTATCTTCAGCTAATGCTTGGATACTGCTGTCCAGATGTGAGCTGGCAGGACGGGATGAAATATGTTTGTGCGGACGTACATTTGTATGCGCTTGTGTGTGTCTAAATGCAGGGAAGTTAAAATTGTGCAATAGACTACATCAGTCAACAGGCTAGAAAGGAGACAGACTTCTTCAGTCTATATTGGAATAAATTGTACGTGGGTGGTGTGAGATATATTCTCTCAGATTATAGTCTTGTGAGAGACGGACCAGCTTGAGGACGGAGATAGAATTAGATTTTTCCTATGGGAACATGGTGACTGGCTAGCTATTGGAGCATGTCCATATAATAGAGCTTAATGGTTCAGTAATTGACAGTGTATTAGAGGGAACTGTAAGAGTATTAACTTCAGTCACCTTAAAGGGCTTATGAGTTCCCCTGATTGACACAATGTGATCTGAAATGTCTATTGTGCCCCTCATTAACAGTGAGAGAGTGTTGATATTCAGAGAGTAGAACCCTCCGTTAATAATGGTCTCTTATCAACTCAAAGTACTGTATCATCTGCATGCATCTCACTTTGCAGTTTCAATGATCAGAAATAATAATAACGTCAAATTGAATTAAAGACACGGACACTGGTTTGTAATAAAGAAACGGATGTATATTTATCTCTTTATTACATGACAGCTACTAGGTTCTATTGAAGTATCTGGAAACTTCCAGACTTCATTCTTCCCATCAACAGATTATACAACAGTGATAAGAGGAGGACACAAGGAGAAGTTTATCTTCTATAAAGCATGTTTAGGATAAGGATATCTTTCAAATGGGACAACTTGAAGATGACGTTCTTTTCTATAGGGAATGGAAAAAGGACAAGGTTCTCTTCAAGATGGCTTGAGGACCATTGATCAATACTCAACAATAAAAATATCTGACCCGAGATCAAGGCCTGATGCAAGCAGTGGTAGAAAAAAGGTTCAGTTTCTACAAAACTTTGTGTTTGTCAAATGACCAATGACCTTGAGTGAGAGCCCTTTCTGACTCCCCTTTGTGCATGGCAAAGTAAAAGGCTGTTCAGGCACACCATTGATGACATTATACGGATCTTTCAGTATTTTAAAGATGTTGACATGTTTGATGTGTTCAGTTTAAAAAGGGAGGACAGAAAAAGGTGGGTTGAGAAGGGTGGGTAGAGCAAGGCATGTTGAGAAAGGTAAACTTGCAGGTGGGAAATATCTCCTAAGAGGGGTGTATAGTACAATTTTTAGCGTGGAATTGTCTCCAGATGTAATCTGTATAAACATTTCATATTGTATGCATGTGGCAGTGGTGGTTTTGATTTAATCTAACTTCCTCAATCTAAACAATATTGTTCGCATTTTCAGCGTCATCTTCATCATTTCAACATAATTAACAGTGTGCTGTCGAGCTGCATGTTGGTCTTGTTGTCTTTAAGCGTTTTTTATGGTCGGCAATAGGGGAATTCTGTAGGGCTCAGTGTGGAAGCAGGGCTATAGCATCCTCTGTTCTGGTCTGATAACCTCTTAAGACCACCTTTAACACCCTTCAAGTCACTGTAGGTGCCTTCAGGATTAAATCAAATGTACCCTCCTCTATAGTTACACATGGTGATTCTATATTAAAGAGACTGAAGATAAAGGGTGGGGTGTATATGTGTGTTTGTGAATGTGCTTCTCTAACCGAAAAACTGAATGTGTGGTTCTCTATAGTATCTGTCAGCATGTGTGTTTATGTGCCCATTGGTGCTTAAAGATCCTGTAAAGTGGAATCAAAAACGTGTTTCAATAATGTGTTATTAACTACCCATCCAAATTTGAATGAAAAATCCCACCGACGAGTATGTTAAATTAGGCTTTGAAATCGTAAGAAAATCACCAGTCTTCTCTGTTCGAGACTGGGGGGGCGTGTCGCCTGAAGGAGCTGGAGCTCGGCCCCCTCGCTGGAAGGCGCCTCTCTCAAGTAAGCTACCTACGACCCAGATAATGGACGCTACGTCAAGCCGAACAAAACAGTATAGAATGTATTTGTTCAATGAGTGAAACATACAGATGCATATAAATGAAATATTCCCCTGAGCTGTAACACAGGAGTAAACATTTACAGCAGAGACAGCAAACAGTGAGCTCTCCAGCTACTTCTAGCACATAAGCTACCATTTCACCAAAATAACATCATTTTAAACCAAGTAGCCTAATATCAAGGTAGCGGTTTGCACTAATTGTAGCAGAGATACCTCTGGAAAAGTTATCTAGTATAATTACAACAAGCACACAGAACTGAGTGATGAATTGCTGACGACGGTGGATGGTCCAGGTGCGACAGGAGGATCGACGGCCGGGGGGGGCCATGGGCGTAACTATAGGGGGTGCGCCCGTGGGGTGTCGGGACATACACGCGTCACAATAGCGTCAAATGCTATTTATACACCTAAAAAGGCAAACTCATCGTCATGGTTGTTATTTTGGGGGGAAAAGTAGCAATATATACCAAAATCATATGCTTATCCTACATATACTATAGAAACTATCAAAAAACGATTCAATGAAATGAATAAGTTCTTATTTTCTTTGGTATTTTTGTGATTAGCAATGATGATTGTTGGGTAATATGTATGTTGTTGTACAATGTCAAGTCTCTATTTGATCATGTGACGATACAATACGCTATAGTTACACCGACGAATGTCATGACAACGCAGTTCATAGAGCACAGCACAACTGAACGTGTAGCAATACCATTTAAGCTAAGAGTGGATGCTGAAAAAGGCAAGAGAAAAAATAACAAAATGAGAAGGCGGCAAAGCTGCCGAAATTGGATTATTTTTTAACTAGACCATCAACTTGTCGCCATTCCACGAAGTCCGCCACGGACGACCCCCCCACAGACGACCCCGACACGGACGTCCCCCCTGCTAGCAGCAGTCCATCTGGGATCAGTATTGCTGCCCTCAGACAGGTAACCTACGGCTATTGTGATAGATATACATTTCAAGCCAAGTTATCCCTTACAAAAAAGTATATTAAAGTATACTATAAGTATACTAAAATGTGGATAGTACACTTTTAGTTCACTTTTGATATACTTTTAAGAAGTATGCTTAGAAAATAGTTCACTTTTAATATACTTTTAAGGAGTATACTTAGAAAATAGTTTACTTTTAATATACTTTTAAGTATGCTTTGAAAATAGTTTACTTTTGTATACTGCAAAGTAGCCTGTGAAGTGCACTTTCAGTTCATCAAGTATACTTCCTCAAGTACCTCAAAGTATACTTTGGAATACTCTAAAGTAGCCTGTGAAGTGCACTTTCAGTTCATCAAGTATACTTCCTCAAGTACTTCAAAGTATACTTTGGAATACTCTAAAGTAGCCTGTGTAGTGCACTTTCAGTTCATCAAGTATACTTCCTCAAGTACTTCAAAGTATACTTTGGAATACTCTAAAGTAGCCTGTGTAGTGCACTTTCAGTTCATCAAGTATACTTCCTCAAGTACTTCAAAGTATACTTTGGAATACTCTAAAGTAGCCTGTGTAGTGCACTTTCAGTTCATCAAGTATACTTCCTCAAGTAAAGAAGTACTTGAGGAAGTATACTTGATGAACTGAAAGTGCACTACACAGGCTACTTTGCAGTATTCAAAAGTAAACCTTGAAATACACTACAAGTGTACTTTAAAGTGTACTAAATGACCTAAAAAGTGGGCCAATTCAGTTTACTTACTACAAAAAAAGTATATAAATAAGTACACTGCTATTATACTTTAAGTAACATGATAATAGTATACTTTTTATACTAAGTATACTTACAAAATAAACTTGAAGTATACTTCTTTTTTGTAAAGGATAGCCTACATACATTATGGTCGGGCAGGATAACAGGATACAAGTTGGGTAAATAGTGGTCACTACCAGAGGTGTCAAGTAACAAAGTACAAATACTTACCTTACTTAAGTAGACATTTCGGGTATCTATACTTTACGGAAGTAGGCCTAATTATTTTTCAGACGACTTTCTACTTCTACTCCTTACATTTCCACGCAATTATCTGTACTTTCTACTCCTTACATTTTAAAAATAGCCTTGTTACTCCAATCTCAGTTCGGCTGGTTTTTATTCCGGCTTTTCATTGTAAAAAATAACCTATACGGATAAATCGTGCCATCCGGATAGAGTGAATTTGATTGTGGTTGGATGAGAAGTATAATTATATACCATTCTGACACCCTATTGGTTTGTACGCGATCAATCGCACCGGCACATGACACAAATCATGTCACACTCCAGCAAGGAAATAGCAGACGTATGTAGCCTAAGATGTCCGTGGCAGAGACTCAAGATAACTCGAGCAAAATGTCCCAACCATGCACCAGCGAGGAGGTTGGTAGCCAGGAAGACCAGCCAACCCTTCTACATCCAGGCCATACCTGGAATAATTTTTCAAATTGTTTGGATTTAAAACAACTTTTGAATGCGCTGCAAGCTCTGCGCACCCAAGTAGGCTGCCACAAGCTAATGGCTTTCAAAAAATTTGCTGAGGTGTTATCTGTCGATGCCAAAGTATATTTCTAGTCTGTGCAAATTTCATGGCGATTAAAACCCTTTCTGATTCTGATGAACATAGATCACTCTAAACTGTTCTTTGATGCTGCCTTGTGAGGTGCTTCAGTAGGTTACTTGCTAGCCGCAGCCACGTATCGTTTTTTCTCCCCAGGACATAGCTTGCACTTGACATTAATGTTCTTGTTAACCTTTGACAAAAAGGTAAAGTACTTGGAATATTTCCATTTGGTAAAACAGCTAGAGCTACTTGCTTCCGCCGAGTCCGAAATCGTGCACTTCAAACCGCTAGAGCCCGCACTTATGCAGCAAAACTCGCGTCTGCCGTGCAACTGCACTACAGCTAACGATTTTAAAGAGGCAGCGTTCACTTTTACCCTCAATTGCATCCAGGGAAGATGCAATTGAGGGTGGTGGGAGACATCCTGAAGCTAGCTAGCTAATGTAAGCTTCAATAACAGTACAGCAGGAGGAGCCATTCAGTGATCTGACGTAGATGGGGCGAAATGACGTAGATAGGGCATTTTTTGGCTCCGCCCATTAAAACCTGATCTGAAAACGTAAGAGAAACTTTTCTTCAGTGTTACTCCACATTTCAGTGCAACAAAGTTATAGCGCTTTGCACATGCTTTCAGGAACTCATTTCATACGTATGTAATGTACTTAAAAGCAAAACATGGAATTTACTGTACAGGATCTTTAATATGTGGGTAAGGGAATATCTGTCTGCAATTCCTTTCTGACAGACTGTCATGGCCACCTTATTAGTCATGAACATATCACAATTACTCACATATCTGTAATGATCAGCACTTCAATAATAATGCTGTTTAAAATAAATAATAGGCAGTATCATTAAAAATGATTTTCTGTGAAGGAGTCTGCAGAATATTAATGCAATGTGGCAAGCTGGCAATCTACCATGAAAATATTTTGACTAAGTGTTACATGAAACAATGGGTGACACTAGTAAGACTATGAGACCAAAATTTAACATTCTTCTATAATTGGTATGAGATGGATCTATTAAAGGTAATCAGATGTGGACAATTTCTGGTTTATTTGTGCAGCTCCTCTATGTAATTATGCCAGGAATTTTTATATTGTGGAGCCTAAACATGTTTACAATGCCGTAAGAGTCTGTGCCTTCTTCCAGTGATGAGTTTATGTGCTCACTCCACACACAGGAGTTAAGAATCCCACTTCTCACACACTCCTAATGTTGAATCAGTCATGAGATGATGTTCCATGTTCATAAGTAGTGGGAAGTAAAAATTTTACTAGCTTTTGTAAGGTTTAATATATTTCTATTGTCCAGCTTTGTATGCTTTTTCACCAAGTTGCAATGCAAATATAATGTAAACAGGTCTATACATTTAGTTTGTTTAATGATGTGGGAAGTTGTTTGAAAATGTAATATCTTTGTAATAAGCATGCATTTGAAATCCCTCCCGTGTAGCATGTTATTAATAATCCTGTTATTTTAGTTGCTGGTGGTATGACATTGCATAATATTTAACACAAAATTTTACTGAACAGTGGCTGATGTAACCATGGAAACGTAGGATTGAAGCAGCCTGTGCTGCAACTTTGTTCTTGTGAGGCAGAATCCAAGTTGCACTGCAAACACAGATGTATGTATCAACACTTCTCCCTACACACAGTCCTTTCACACTATACATCCATACTGTTCTCATACCCCACAAAATACCACATTTGCTAGTCTATCCTTTTCTGTAATGCTACAAAAGTACCATAGGTTCTATAGACTATAGTGTGTCTAATACAGAAATTGAAGCAGTTCATTTTTTATCTAAACTACTGCAAATCACCATTACTTCAGATAATTAAGTTAAATGTTATCCTTACCTTTACCCTTTACGTATGTTAAGTGTGCTCCAGCTTGGTAACCTTTCTGTGAGACCAGCAGCGGTATACTACATAAACAGAACACAACACAGATACATCTCTGTGGTATCATAGTTTGTTTCTGTGTAGTAAATTATGACTAAATATCGTCATCAACGAACCTTCATCACGTGACGAAAACGAGACGCAACGTAAATGCTGGTCATGTGACGATGACTATAATTAAATGTAATATGCCATATTTTTGACGAATAAAAACGAGATGAAATGTGGTTTACAAAATAAAAACGAGATGAAATGTTAAACGTTATTGTCTTGTTTAGTCGCGTTATTATTATTACCCAACTCATGAGGCTGTGGTTAATGTGTCTCACTTTAACATTAGCTTTAGACGTTTTAGCTTTAGACGTTTTAGCTGAAAATGACTATGGGCAATATGGCCTAAAATCCATATTGCGATATACATTGCAGCCTCTTGCGATAACGATATATATCACAATATATAAATTATAATAGAACCATTTCAGAACAGGTTACATAGACCCCAGTGTTTCCCACACAGAGTAATTTGTGGCGATGCGCCACAGAATCAACACAGGCTGCCACATATTGCGTTTCGTCATAATTTTTACAAGCAGCATATTCGTTCAGCAGCATTTCCTTTCCCTGCTCTCCCTCTGTCACTCACGCGTCTCCCACATACACACGTGTATGGAAGGCCTAGTGGGCAAGTAATAAGACGCCCCCGTGTGTTAACCACGCGTAATTAACGCTGACTTGGCATGCAAAGTCGGCGTCTTTTGCGCCTTGTTTGACACGGCCCCGTCTCAACCACGCGTAAAAACCGTCGCCTTCCATACAAAGTCGGCGTCTTTTTTGCCTCGAATTGAACCATGTCACGTGACAAGTTCAAAGCACGCGTCTAAATAAACGCGTGCTTTGAACTTGTCACGTGACACGTTGCCATTTACACACGTACATTTCGTCTCATATTTTGAAACGTGCCTATCAAACCACACAAAATTAACGCCTGGTTTGGCTCAATCAGCGTCTGGTTTTCCAAAATTTAAGTCTGCTTGCTTGAATCTCCGATGGGAAATTATGACAACAATTGTAACCACTAATACATAAGTCAAGTAGGTCAAAGGATGCTCATGCGAGCTACTATCAAATGCAATGTTGGTTATGAAGTTGGTGGTCACAATTGCAATACTAAAAAGGGGTGCAGACTAGAGACAAATAAATGCAGTAATATCAGGCTGGCTGGTTGTCTGGCTTGGAGCTTTGTGAACTTTTGTGAGACTGACGTCTCACAAAGTTATCACATTATTTTATTAGTAGCCTAAGTTTTGTGAACTTTCCTTGCACTGCGATTGCATTGCCTCAGTATTGTGCACGATTTGGTTTCACTGCCAACATTCCTTAATGTAAGAGGCAATGTGCAAACTCAGTTGGTGGCAAAATACAACTGTTGTTACCATTCATGTCAAGTGTATTTTATTGTCATTTTCAATTACTTGTGGTTGTACAAACAAAACAGAGTTTCCCCAGGACCATGATGCCATATTAAAAAACATGACAGTAAGGTGCCAGGGTCAACGTATATGTAGCCTATAGTAACAGGACAGTATATACAGTGACAGAGCAGTATGTACACTGACAGGACAGTATGTAGTGACAGGGCTTTATGCAGTGACAGGACAGTATGTTCAGTGAAAGGACAGTACAGTGACAAGACAGTATGTAAAGTAGCAGGACAATATGTTCAGTGACAGGACCGTATGTACAGTACTTATCTAATCTTCCTATGAATCCAGTTATGACAGCATTAAACAAGCACTGGTTGGCTACTAACCTCATGCCGGGATTATACAGATGTGTGTATTGGCACTTTGAAAGGTTTAGTGTAGGCTACTTACTACCTTGTGTGAATGAATACATTAAATGTTTGTATAGTGAGCTGTGTCCATTTAGGACATGTCTAGCACTCTACTCTAAGGAAAATACTATATTTTGAATATCTTTCTGTCCTCTGGTCCTCCCCCAGCACCAAGGGTGTTCCCAGAGGCCAACACCTGTGACATAACCCTGAGACTGCCCATACACACAACCCATGTACAGTTCAAACAGTACATGAAGTCTGGGATAATACAGTCCCCCACCTTTGGGCAGGCATAATGTCACAGCCACAAACGTGCCCCCCTGTTTTTGGTTTTGCCCTGCCCTACCGCGTCCTTGTGTCTGCCATTGTCTTCACCTGTGTCTCGTTGAGTGGTTTCAGTTCTTGTTTGTATTATCATGTCCACCTGTGTCTTGTTTGGTTCTGTGTATTTTAGGTTCCTGTTTTGTGTCCAGTCTTTGTCTTGTCCTAACCCTTGTTAACGTGAGTACCCTGTCCAGTGCCGGTCTTTCCTATAGGCGACATAGGCAGCCGCCTAGAGCGGCATAAGAGTGGGTGCTGGTGAAAAATCTTGCCTAGGGCGCCAAATGTGCTAGGACCGCTACTGAGTAGTGATGGGGGGAAACAAAGCTTTCCGAAGCAACAAGCTATTTGACACAATTGTCTCGAAAAAGTATCGCTTTTTCAAGGCGTTCGATACATCTTCTCCATAAGGACATCTGCTGGCGACTGTATCGAGCGATGGAAGGAATCAAGTGACGTCAAGTCCTTGAGACGTCAGTCTCACAATCGTCAGTGACAACTTGATAAATAAAGGTTACAAATGTTTCGATTTGCAAGAGTCAAAAGTGTTATCATATATCTTGTTGTATTATAAACAACGTAACGTCTTTGCTACTTTACGTTTATAACTGACCCTGGCTGTTTCCCGTTTAAAAGAATAAGCCCTTTGTTTGAGGCAATGTCTGGCTACTCTCCTGCGTTTGGGTCCTACCCCACCACACACCGTGACACATAAGGCATAATTGAATTAATTAAAGACATCAAATTACATTGTATAACCTTATTTTTAGTGTTTGATTGGTAAAGGGTTTCTTAGTGAAGATGGCGCCGGTGAGGGCTGCCGTGGTTGTTAGGTGCGTTCAGTTTTGTCTCGTTCTTTGCACTGTATTTTTTAGGTTAGATTGTAAATTATGGCTACTATTTATATTTTATATTCAATTTTTTTATTCCCCTTAGTATTAGCTAGACCCCCCCTTAGTATTAGCTAGACTTTGCTCCTTTTGTATAGTTCACAGAAGTTTCAATATTCCTGTATGTTTAATGTATGCACCTCCCTGCCAAAGTAAATTCCTTGTTTGTGCAAACATTCATGGCGAATAAAATCCCTTCTGATTCTGATTCTAGTAGCATTGGCTTCTGAGTGTAGGTGGCAACCTACAGATATTACCGTTGGACTTGTGTCCAACGGTAAAGTGTCCATTATAATTCTTTAAACTTCTCTTTAATCAATGCATCTGCAGTTGTAATCCTGAATGGAAGTTTAGTTAAAATCAAGTATTTTTTACCCCTTTACCAAGACACTGTAGCCTAATGATAGTACATTGTGTTAGTTTGGAGTATGTTATTAGGCTGAATGTAGGGGAAAGTGTATCACATGAGAAGGAAATGTAACAAAAGATTCGGGTATGATTTCCCATATAATGAAAATGGTGTTACCCATATAGATGGTGTCACTAAAAGGTCAATGACCTGAGCGTCAGGTCACCTCATAAAAGTAGAGGATGCATTGCGTTATTTGTTATGGAAAATTATCCCTAGTGAGCGGGCACTATGAAGATAAATTAAAGTTATCACATTATTTTATTAGTAGCCTAACACTGTATTGCGAGAGCAGGTTTCTGCTCTTTTGTGTTTTTCTGCAGACATTGAGAACTTGGGTTGGACATCTTTGAACAGTGCTAGTTTATGACTATACCATATCAAGCTTGATTGTCTATTCGCCTACCATTTAGTTAGCTGACGATAGCAGTGTACGATATTTTGTGTTAACCGGGTTCATAGAAAGATTAGATTGATACTTTATTGCTCCAGAAGTAAATGAAGGAAGTGGCAAGCCACATGAATATGGATAACAGTGTATTTAGTCAATAGAAAGTGCTTTCAAAAAAACGGTTGTGTGTGACAGTCATGTAAATTAGTAGTGTAGGGAATGGATGTGGGATCAGTGCAAGTAGAGAGAATCATTACAAACTAAAAAGCAAACAGTGATAATGTTCCTGCTAGTAATGGAGAGACCCAGCTTGTTAGGGCACAGCTTATTAAAGACCAAGGCACAGGTCACAGGTGTGCCCCTGCAGCGATCACAGCTCCTCTACCTGCCTGCCATCCTGCAACAGAACCAAAGACACAGAAACAGAAGACAGCGAGAGGAAACCCAAACAATACACAGAGCCAACAATATAACATGGTTTATACTATCAACAGAACAGGCATAACATCCTGACCACTACAAGTCATTCAGGTAATGGTAATGTCTATTGACTCATACAGCTGTGAACAGTATCCTTTCTGTAGAGCCATGGCTTGTGTTTGCTGACCATGGCAGTGTTTAACAGCGTTCAACTCAAATTAAAAACAGTAGGCCTACATCTTAAACAGCAGAAAGAAAAATGTATTTCAGGTCATCTGCAAGTCCCAGTGTGCCATTACAATCAGCCCTTGGCCAAGCAGCAGCTTGGGTAGGCCTGGTTGCACAGTGAAACCCACCTGCAAGGTTGCTGCCAGAAGGTGACCTGAGAAGGAGTTGGGCCTTTGGGACATCATAGTCATAGATGATCTGTTAATTATAAAGAAAACAGTGTGTGAATGTGAAGGACGGCCGATGAACCTTTATGTCACCTTGGCTGTGTATATCACTTTTGTAGGTCTATACAAGGAAGATGACCGTTCAACAAATTGGCATCACAATATATTGGCACGAGAACCTGTCACTTGATAACTGCAACCTCCAATCACTGTACATACTGCCCTGTCACTGTACATACTGTCCTGTCAATGTAGCACGTTGACCCTGGCACCTTAGTGTCATGTTTTTTTTTATATGGCATCATGGTCCTGGGGAAACTCTGTTTTGTTTTTATTACGTACAACCATATGTAATTTTAAATGACAATAAAATACACTTGACATCATACTAATAGCTAACTAGCTAATCAACATTGTATTTGATAGTAGCTCGCAAGAGCATCCTTAGACCTACTTTACTTACGTATTAGTGGTTACAATTGTTGTCATAATTTCCCATCGGAGATTCAAGCAAGCAGACTTTAATTTTGGAAAACCAGACGCTGATTGAGCCAAACCAGGCGTTAATTTTGTGTGATTTTATTTACGTGTGTAAATGGCAACGTGTCACGTGACACGTTCAAAGCACGCGTTTAATTTAACGTGTCACGTGAAACGGTTCAATTCGAGGCGAAAAAGACGCAGACTTTGTATGGTAGTTGCCGTTTTTTACGCGTGGTTGAGACGGGGCCGTGTAAAGCAAGGCGCAAAAGACGCCGACTTTGCATGCCAAGGCGGCGTTAATTACTTGTGGTTGACACACGGGGGCGTCTTATTACTTGCCCACTGGGCCTTCCATACGCACACGCAGTCATAACGTCAGCACACGCTAGCAACAACGGTATGCAATGTCAGCGAGCCTTTAGCATTAGTAGGCTTCCGTAGCTACATGTCTGGGAAAGTTGGTGACTTTTTGCTAGGTACCTACGAACATGTCTTCATCTGCTAAACAAGCGGGTTCCCCATCGTTCTTTTGGTGAGCAGTCTCACGAGCCCTACTTACCCGGCGTCATGGAGCCGACCAAATACTTATTTAGCACTAATGTTGCTACCTGCATATGCAGAAATTGTTTACAATATTTTGAGGTTTCAACCAGGGGGGTGTTCCATCAACGTCGCTAACGCAAGTCGCGCTAACACGAATAAGTCTCACTTAGGTAAACGCCAACTTAGACTTAAGCCTCAAGCCGTTCCACTAACGTTCCGTTCGACTAACAGGCAACCCTAATTCAAGCTAGACCTCAATAAGCTTACGGTGCGTTCACACTGCAGCGGGGCGGGCAGAGCGGGGCGTCGGCTTCCCATTCATTTTCAATGAAACCAGGCGTTGACGCTCGCGTAGGGCATTGTGAGTAGGCGAGCGGGGCGTCAACGCGGGCGTAGGGCATTGTGGGAAGGCGAGCTGGGCGTCGAACGTTGGATTTTCTCAACTTTATGTAAATGAGGAGCGTGAAAACGCTGGCGTTGGCCAATCTGGTTGGTTTCTTGTTTCTTGTAATGTAGCAACTGTTGGTCATGGTAAACATTTCTAGGTTCAACAATTTCAAGATGGAAGAGCAACTCATCGTATGTGTCTTCATACCCAGTATTGTATGATACGTCTATGTTCGATTACAGAGACGTAAACAAAACAAAAATGATGCCTGGCGCAGGGTTGCTGAGGTTGTCGGCGTCCCTGTCGTGTATTTTGTACTTTAATTCAGTTTCGTCACATTACGTAACTTTCATCTGTGCTAGCTGCATAGTCTAGCTAGCACACGTTTGACATTCAACGTTGAAATGCTGGCTGGCAGCCACTCGCTATCCATACAGTGAATGTGTAGTGGCAAGTCATAATCTAGCGATTGATTTGCAGAGATTTCGAGTAATATAATAAAAGGTTACACATGTCAACGTTTATGTCTGATGCATCTTTTTTGTAGATAAGATCATGTCAGATCTAGAAAGCGTATCGGATTTTTGCTTAATGTGTGTAAAAGTTTTATTTTGTCTGCACATTTGCCATCACATTATGCAAACTACAACAGTGATTTAAGAGAACTACAGCTCTGAATTAATCTGTCTGACACACCCCCGAGCATGGTGCACTGCACTGTGGGAAGGCCAGCGGTGCAGAGCGGTAAAAAATGCTGCAGTGTGAACGCACCGTTACAGTGCGTGTCCACTGCAGCGACACAAATCGCTTGCCGTTGCTCGCCTTCCCACAGTTCACCACGCTCGGGGGCGTTTCAAACGGATGAATGTAGAATGTAGTTCTCAAACATCACTGTTGTTGTTGTCATGGCCAAGTGTGCAGACTTGGGTTTACGTAGTTGCAACATCGATCAAAATACAACTTGTATACAAAATACAAAACTGCTTAATAGACATACACGTTGACATGTGTAAAAAACGTTTTACTATATTCCTCAGTCTCTGCTAATCTGTCGATATGATAGTTAGTTCCAGCCGGGTAAGCTAGCTAGCTAGTTACTTCAGAACGAAGTTACGTAATGTCACTAGACTGAATTAGAAAGTACAAGCACCAACAACTTTGGCAACCTTGCGTCGTTTTTTTATTATTAACATCTCTGTACAAATACAGTTATGTATCGTACAGGACTGGGTAAGCAGCCACACAAACGATTAGTTTCTCCTCCACCTTGAAACCTAGAAAGCTAGAAATGTTTACCATGGTTGTTACATAACAAGAAACGAGAAAACACTCCGATTGGCCATCGCTAGCGAAAATCGCTCCTCATTTGCATTAAGTTTAGAAAATCTCAACTCTGTCGCGTCGCTACCCACAATGCACCAAGCAAGCGATTCGCACACAAGTGATTCGCCTGGCTCCATAGAAAATGAATGGAAAACATGTTGTCACTCGCGTCGCTGCAGTGGATACACACTGTAAGACTCTGCAGCCCAGATCAGGCGATAGTCGAAAAGAGGAGTTATGTCTCAAAAAGCAAAGCGTAAAGCAGCCGGGAGGTGTTGTTTCAGCAGCGTGAATTGATTTTTTGATTTATTTTGGAGTTGTCCCCTAAAAGGGCAATGTCGCCGCAATTAACATGGCAAGGGAGACAACTTGTCAAACCATTACGACCGTTAAAATGCGTAAATTGTAGACCTACCAAATCTACTTAACATTTTTATATATATATGCATTTAGGCCTATTTATAATTAGTGTAATTTGATGAGCTGTCAGACATGGTTCTGACAGTAGGCTAGCCTATGACCGATATTCTCAACAGGAGATTGAGAATAATATCCCAAAAAAGAACGTGCCAGCAATTGAAAATTGTAGGATAAAATTCAAAACACTGAAGAAGGCCATGGTTAATTGCACTTGATGTGGGCTAATAATGTTTTTGTCTTCACATCTTGAACAAAATCAATAAATTACTTCAAAATAACTTTGCCACACGCATTTATTAAGTGATTAAGTGAGGCTAAATGCTGAGATTTTATTTAAGATAAAATGGAAAGATAACCATGACTAAAATGGGGATTCACTGAAATGACTAGTATTGCACAGATCCAGCAATGACTTTTTAGATCAGAAGGTGACCCAAACTGCACACTTTGCTTGGCAGAACCGTCATTTAAAATTGCTCAGCATGACTATCATTATTATATTACGTGTATTTACCATTAACATAGTCTGCCTCCACAGATTCAGAGGGGGCTTGGACAGTGACAGACTGTGGCTCTCTCACTTTGGGAAAGCATGCTCTACTGGGAACATTAGGGGAGACTGTTGGGCACAGCATCTAATTGTCTTCATTGGAAAAGGCAACATTTGGGACCCTGTATAAAGGCCGATTTATACTTCTGCATTTTTACGCACACGCACACGAGGAACGCCCCCTCCGTCAAAAAATGGCCTCTGCGTGTCCACGCAGAGCCCTCGCAGAGCTCTGCGTGCGCCTTCTGATTTTCCTGACTGTCCGTCTGTCCGTGCGTCTTTTTACGGATACCCCTTGGCTATGATTGGTCCGTATTAAGAACCGTTTGCGTCAGGGGTGGGGGCGGGGTTGCCGTGACCAACAAGAGAACAGAATCCTTTGACCGCCATTGTTGTAAGTTTTTACAACTCTTATTTCAGCTAAACAGTACATGTAAATCAGCATCTGAATTAAAATGTGACGAGAAATGGGCAGTGTAGTTGCTGAAAATGTGCTTATTTTATTGATGAAATGGTTAATTTGTTCATCTGCTCCGACCTTTCGATAACCTAGCTAGCATCGCAGTGCAGCGTCATCTACTGTTCTTGCGGTGAATTGTTTTCAACACGCAGAGCCAACGGAGTAGTATAAATTCAACCAGTCCGTCCGACTTCGTGCGTGCGTCTGTCCGCTAACGGAGACGCAGAAGTATAAATCGGCCTTAACTCATTGAGACATGTTTTTACATTTATAGAGGGCACACTGTCATTTATTGCATGGGGCATCCTATGCACTCAAGCATATTTCACAATGTGAATGGCAGACAGTAGGGCACTTGGTCTAATTGTTGCCGCTCTAGAGGGCATTTTAGAAACACTTTCAACCATGGGGACACCAGGTAGTTACCCCCTGAGGTCGCTTCCAGTGGGCCTGTATACACCCATGGGGACAATATATTGCACCTATAATATTGGGGAAGCCAGAGGAGAGGTAATATAGAGGCTTGTCAACATATATGCTACTTACAACAATGAAAATACTTTAACAATTGAATAAAAAGTCTAATAGATTCTTTGTGTTTCAAGATTACCTGAAAAACTGATGATAATATTCAGGTACTGCTTTGGAGCAAGGTATACCCTTTATATTTCCTGGCATAGTTGCCCGTTTAAGAATGTTTTTGTTAGTTTTTGGAGCATAAATAAAATATGTAAAATAAACAGCCATTTTTCAATTGGTAGTCTAGTGAAGGGGATGTATTTTTGTCTCTTAATTTTTCAGCGCCACCCTTACGTTTCTTAGCATGGTTTTCCAAATTAATTATGAACATTTAAAACTGAAAGCATGCAGCCAAGGAGCTCTCCACCTTTATTACTCATTTTAAAACTATTTGATCAATCGAATTTAAAAGCATCATAGAATGTACAGTAAAGTAACATCTAGCTGGCGTCAGTTATTTCGAATGCATAGATAATGTTTAACAGTAAAATCTAAATTTAGTTTGCACCTAACATATTTGAGTGTGCTAAAATTAGCAATAACATCAGCTAGTTTGAGGTGTATGCATAGGCTAACTATAAGTTAGCAGCACATTTCCCGTATTTAACAATAATTAAACATGGACTTACCTGAAAGTGATGCACGGGCATCATCTTGCAGTTTATTTCTTTTTCTGCCACTGACTCCTGTTGTCTTTTTGAGGCTATTTTCGAAAAGTTTACCTAGCCTACTGTCAAAGTTCGTCAGGCCACTGAGATAGGAAAGGGCACCCACGGCGAGCTTGGAAAGTTGAGTGTGTATTTGTTTATTGTGGGGTGGGGGGGGGGCACCATTGTAACGTTTTTTGAGCAATTAAATATATCTCTTGGTTTGCCTGTTTTGTGATATACATGCCTAAAAGGTGTGCAATATTTATATAGGCCTACTGTAATAATATCAAATATCGGCATTATAATTATAATAACTATGATGATTTTTCAGTTGGCAATTTTTTGGTGCCCCCCCAGGACTTGGTGCCCTACGCACAGCGCGTAGTGCGCGTTATGGGAGCGGCGGCACTGGTTCTGCGTCTTCCATTGGTCTCCGCCGCCCAGTCTGAATGTCTTGACTGCCATGGTTACAGTTAGCCTGGCTCTGCCCTCCTACGTACTTCCGCTCAATTTGGATTTTGCTTCTGTACAAGGTCTGGGAGTTTGACTTTGAAGTCGGTTTTCAGAAACACATTTTTTGTAGGTCCAATCAGCGAACAGAGGGAGTGGCTGAGAACGATGACGTTAATGTCGTGCACTAGTTTGAGTAGATCAGTAATGGCGGCGGAGAAAGATGCGAGCGAAGCTATTCTGCGGTTGTGGCACTGCTGCCGAATATCCATAAGTTAAAGCCGGAGCAAGAACATTCCTTGCTGAGTTTTGTTGGTGGCCATGATGTTGTGGCCCTCCTCCCCACGGGCTTCGGGAAAAGTTAGATTTTCCAGCTTCGTGTGCTAGCTCCGTTACAGTATTGGTGAAGGAGTTGGCTAAGGCGAACGCTTGCGATTGGTTATGGCAGATCAGAGTGGCTCTGGACAGATCCAATAGTTTTAAACTTAAACAGAGGACCCGCCTTCAAGGAAGTTAACGCTTGTCAATGGGGCGATCCCAGACCCTCTGTACAAATGAAATGTACAAGGGTCTGGTTAGGACCAAGGTTGGTTACAGTAGCTAACTGCCAAAATTAGAAGAAAAAAATCCGACATCACTATTAAACCAGAATGTATTAGCCTATGTGTATGTAGGCCTAGGTTACTTAGTACAATACAACACTTTGACATAACATGTATAGTGTATGTTTATTTTGCTTTAGTTAGCAGCTACATTTTTGTAAAATGTCTGACCAGTGTCGAACTAGCTTATGGTTGGGGTCCCTTTGCGCTAGCTCTTTAGCATAACGTTCACTCAAACCTAGCTCATTACAGTAACTTTACACATTGTTGTAGGCATAGGCTACTTATCACAAAACGTTTTGATATTTTACTTTACTTTCATTTACTTACCTAACAACGACTGCTCCTTCTTTGTTAAAGTTGACTGATTTTTGGGGGTATTTCACACTGTTCCTTTAGGTCTCCAAATAGGGTATGTAACATTGGTTGGGTTGAAAATGGCCCGGGTGCTGTTCTATGCCCACTGACAGAACCTCTGAAATGTTCCCGGGAAAAAACACTAGCTTTTCTCCTTTTATGGTATGCTCATTAATATTTACATGAGCTGCGCGCTGATTAGTTGGTTTTCAACGAGTGAAGCTGGGGAGCAAAAACGCAACACGGCCAACAGCAGCACTCGCTGAAACACCGAAGTTGGAGACTTTAAATAAAAACATGCAAATAAACCTATTGTGTCTACACAACACTGTTTTGAACAGATTGACTATATATCATTTGAAATGATAAAATTACTTGTTTCCACTTCTGTTGTTGAAGCAAACTGGATTGACTTGGGTGGGTAGAACGTTAGGCTACAGCTTAGCAACCAAACCATATCCTGATTCTACTCGGCTTCAGTTAGCTAGCTAGCTCTAAATAACTTGCTGAAAAATAACTTGACCAAGATCTGGACAAACATGCATCTTGAATTGTAGATTTACATTACACAGGTTATTTATTTGAATGAAACACAGTCAGGATCATGAATCAACGTTAGCCCCATTGCCAATAAACTAGGCTAAATTATCACACAATCTAACTATGCTCTTGTGTTAGCAAGCTAAACAAGCTAAACTTGTTTACATGCCTACAGTCTAGGTGTTACAAGTAACAGTTACTAGCAATGCTACCGTATCCTGTATCAAGCACCTGCCTTTCTCCAGTTCTTACAAATAGATTATCTAGACAGGCGTTAGCAATAAGATAGACTGCTGTTCCTTTTCTGGCTATTTTTCGGAAGCTTCCCTTCTAATGTCGACTACAGCTAGTCTAGCTAGAGTCATTTGATGTGTGTAGAAACGTATTTAGCATTCTACCTGGTATTCTATATTATACAGGACACGTTAGCATTGCTAATAACTGTTAGCACAACATCATACTGTCCTTATAGGCGGTTGCAATGAGCATACGGTCGGAACTGCACCTCTTTCCAGGTTCAGCTTACTAGCAAATCCTGCTTGCAATTGTCCAAGGTTGTCAAAACTGTCTTGGGTGAAATGTTCAGAGCAAATGAATGATTGAATGTCGAACTTCGCCGGGATCTTCTCATAAGACAACAGCAGCCATGCCTGTTGAATGTTTGGCTCCTTGGGAAGACTGTGAGTGTTAGCCTTCCCTGTACAGCCTGGAACACAGCATTTACGACCGTGGTCCATTTTCAATATCCTTGTTATAATTCAAAACGTTCTTCTTTGTAATTCCTTATAAGTAGCTTACACAGAGCAGCGCGCAGCTAAAGTAGTGTCGGAGATAGACGCTACCTCGGGCTGGTCTGGATGTAAATTCTGGGGCGTGACAAAGATACAGACTAGAGCCAATAAGAGGGCGATCACCGGTCCTACGTAGGACCGGTAGATTTGTTGAAAAGCTAGCGTTTTACAGCGTTTTATATTTAAAAGCATATGTTTTTCTGCTAATTTACAACTCAAAATACTAAGAGTGAAGAGTAGAATGAAATAGTTGTCTTCTCATTTCCCCTGCAAAAGGGAATGGTGATAAGAAACCTCATCTTGAATCAAAACGAATACATTTGACAGACCGGTGTAAAAATTGACCTAATCTCTATGACTTAAACGTCATTGTAAGTTTTTCCCTTCTTGTGATATTTTCAAGCATTTAGCCTACTCATATTGCATTCATTCATTAATTTAAAAAAACCCCATATGAAGCTTATTTTAACAACAACGTTACCAGCCAGGGCCGGCCCAAGGCATAAGCAAAGTAAGCGGCTGCTTGGGGCCCCCATGACCACCAGGGAGCCCCCAAGAGCACTTTAAGTTACAGCTTAATTTTAAAATTATGTTAATTATACAAATTTGCAATAAACTCAATATTATGTTTACTGGCTGGCAAGGAAGATAATAGCCTACTACTACTGTTTAAATAAATTATCTTGGGGGCCTGCCTTTGTCAGCACTCATACAGCAACAATGTCGTTGATTGTTCAAGAACAGAAAAGATCAGTCGGCAATCGCAATCTGACACGGCAAAAAGCATTGTCACAAAAAAAGACATTCCTCTGGTGCAGAGAAAAAGAAAACAGAGGAAGAGAAAAACAGCAAGATCAAGGTATGTTTGCATGATTAATTTGTTTTTAACCATGAACATTTACTGTCTAGAGATACATGCGTCAAACAAGCCTTCAACGTTAGCTAGAGCTAGCTAGCTATCATTTTAGTGTAACACTTAGACTAGCTAGCTAACAAAAAGAACAATAGATCCCCCCGTTAAAATGGGTATTTCCTTTGCTAGTACGCATTCGCCTAGGTTACCTAGGCGAATGCATACTAGCTAAATACATTTCAAAATCAATGTTGATTGCCATTGAACTTTGCTATAAGGTAGGTTTGCTAACTAGGCTACGTTGTGAGCTAACGTAAACTGGCTAGTTGACAGTTTAGCTCGCTAACAAAGCCAGCCTAAAGTAGCTTGCATAGATCCTACCCTTTTGGGGTCATTGTTATAATATTTCAATATCATTATGCTTCAATTAGCTACAGTCATGGCCGAAATTGTTGGCACCCCAGAAATGTTTCCAGAAAATCAAGTATTTCTCACAGAAAAGTATTGCAGAAACACGTTTGGCTATACACATGTTTATTCCCTTTGTGTGTATTGGAACAACAACAAAAAAAGGGAGGAAAAAAAGCAAATTGGACATAATGTCACACAAAACTCCCAAAATGGGCTGGTCAAAATTCTTGGCACCCTTAACTTAATATTTAGTTGCACACCCTTTGGAAAAAATAACTGAAATCAGTCGCTTCCTATAACCATCAATAAGCTTCTTACACCTCTCATCCGGAATTTTGCACCACTCTTCCTTTGCAAACTGCTCCAGGTCTCTCTTATTGGAAGGGTGCCTTTTCCCAACAGCAATTTTAAGATCTCTCCACAGGTGTTCAATGGGATTTAGATCTGGACTCATTGCTGGCCACTTTAGAACTCTCCAGCGCTTTGTTGCTATCAATTTGTGGGTGCTTTTTGATGTATGTTTGGGGTCATTGTCCTGCTGGAAGACCCAAGATCTCAGACGCAAACCCAGCTTTCTGACACTGGGTTGTACAGTGCGACCCAAAATCCTTTGGTAATCCTCAGATTTCATGATGCCTTGCACACATTCAAGGCACCCAGTGCCAGAGGCAGCAAAACAACCCCAAAACATAATTGAACCTCCACCAAATTTCACTGTAGGTACTGTGTTCTTTTCTTTGTAGGCCTCATTCTTTTTTCGGTAAACAGTAGAATGATGTGCTTTACCAAAAAGCTCTATCTTGGTCTCAACTGTCCACAAGACGTTTTCCCAGAAGGATTTTGGCTTACTCAAGTACATTTTGGCAAACTGTAGTCTTGCTTTTTTATGTCTCTGTGTCAGCAGTGGGGTCCTCCTGGGTCTCCTGCCATAGCGTTTCATTTCATTTAAATGTCGACGGATAGTTCGCGCTGACACTAATGCTCCCTGAGCCTGCAGGACAGCTTGAATTTCTTTGGAACTTGTTTGGGGCTGCTTATCCACCATCCGGACTATCCTGCATTGCAACCTTTCATCAATTTTTCTCTTCCGTCCACGCCCAGGGAGATTAGCTACAGTGCCGTGGATTGCAAACTTCTTGATAATGTTGCGCACTGTGGACAAAGGCACATCTAGATCTCTGGAGATGGACTTGTAACCTTGAGATTGTTGATATTTTTCCACAATTTTGGTTCTCAAGTCCTCAGACAGTTCTCTTCTACTCTTTCTGTTGTCCATGCTTAGTGTGGCACACACAATCAAAGCTAAGTGAACTTCTCTCCTTTTTATCTGCTCCCAGGTGTGATTTTTATATTGCCCACACCTGTTACTTGCCCCAGGTGAGTTTGAAGGAGCATCACATGCTTGAAACAATCTTATTTATCCACAATTTTGAAAGGGTGCCAAGAATTTTGACCAGCCAATTTTTGGAGTTTTGTGTGACATTATGTCCAATTTGCTTTTTTTCTCCCTTTTTTTGTTTTGTTCCAATACACACAAAGGGAATAAACATGTGGATAGCAAAACATGTGTTACTGCAATACTTTTCTGTGAGAAATACTTGATTTTCTGGAAACATTTCTGGGGTGCCAACAATTTCGGCCATGACTGTAGTTCTAGATTAAGAGTTGTGCTTTCAAGTGTACAGATGGCTTGCTGCTGTGTAAAATCATTTATGTTGTTAAATGAATATTCTGATCCGTCTACTATGTACTCATATGAATCTTCCCGTAGGGGCACTGTTGAAATATTTTGGAGCTGGGCCACAACCAACGCCTCCTGCCCAGAAGTGCCAGTGCTAGTTGATGATACAGCAGGTCCGTTTTCAACAATCCCAGATCAGTATATATTGTAGGTACATCAGTTTTGTAAGAAATAAGAAAATACTATATCTTTAAGTAATTGGAGTTGAATGTTTTGCACTTTTGCACATTGCTAGTTTAAACCATAAGCTATTAAAGTGGTTAACTTGTGTACAATAGATGCATTGTCTGGTTTATTTAGCTACTTTTCAGTATACCACATTAGGTACACCACTTAGTACTGTAAGACTTTGAATACTTAAAGTTCAAATCATCATATGACCAATCTGGGTTTGCTTCTGTTAAAATTAAAAACTAATAAGGGTGAAATAAATCAATGTTATCATGTAAGCAACATAACTAATAAAATTGCTAATTAGTGCATTAGATTAATAGTGTGCGAATAATCAAGCATTAAAATTAATCAATAGTATTTGCATCACAGGGGGCCCCTAAAGCAATTCTGCTTAAAGCCCCATAAAGGCTTGGGCCGGCCCTGTTACCAGCAGTAGCTATCTCAGATGGAATCACGATTCAAATAGTACTAGGCTAACTGAAAATATGCCCCCAAAAACGTAAATAAGCTTGACATTTATTTAGGGGAAAATCACTCATTCATAAGAATGTCAGTGGTAGCAATCATTGTCAGTAACAAGGCAAAATGCGATATAGCCCTGCTGTGTGGAGAAGCTGCCCCGGTAAATTGTAGGCTACTACTACTACTAGACTGTCTTGGTAGCGATTGCATTGGTTGAATTTGATTTAACGTTACCTCCGTTGTACGGTCTAGGCTAAAATGAATTCTTTTCATGAACAGATTGACAAAGTTTAGGCTGTGGCAATGAAGTTCAGGTTGGTAGTCAGATAGTTTCACCCATTGAAAGACTTTTGATTTAAGTAAGGGTAGTGCCGAACATGTGCCGCCGTTTGACTTCCTACTAGTACTGTAAACAGCTGTGGAGATGTTTTTGTAAGCTACTAGACTAGGCTACAGCGTTGCAGTGAGCTACACTGGTTTGAAACCACAGGTAATGATAATTTCACCCACAAATCATTTACTTGTAATCTAATGTCATAATAAATCCTACAACGAAAATGTATTTGTGAGGAATGCTAATTTTAACGATTGAAAACAGATGCATCATAGACCGCTGTAGTATATGTTGCCCGGGCAACAGAGGCTAATGTCATGATGCTAATGCTTCAGTGAAATAGTAGACTACTGTTTACGAAAGTAGATGTACTTCCTTAATAATATTAGCTTATATTGTACATTACACATTACAGTTGTGTGTCATATCACAAAGTAAAATGAGCAAATAGTTATCACCCAGGCCTCTTTGCTTGTGGCATTTCTGCAGCTGCCTTGCAGTAAAGCAGTTATCTCCCAGAAGTTAACGAGCTGGTAAACTAATGTTCTGTTGGAGATAGTCACGTGAGTTTTCGTGACGTTAGTGGCGTCAGTGACTGTGGCTAGCAAGTTAGCCACTGTTAGCTTCACTTTTCGCCACAAAAACTTGATTTCTAATTAAACCGCGCAATGGACGGTAAATCCCGATACAAGCAACTCAATCGCTACCAAGACGAAACGTTTGACACCTAGGTTGTCTATGTAGTCCAAATATTAACAAAGTTTTAGGGGGGCAAAAAGAATAACTAGAGAGGGTACAATTTCTGGGGAAATTGTAGGGTGTGCTTGCTTGCTTCAGTTGCAGGTGTTAGTTTTCACTTCTAGTGATATTACAAGCATTTAACCTACTCATATTGCATAATTCACTAAGAACCCCCTTTGAAACAAGGAACCCCCTTTGAAACAAGCTACTGTTACGGTGCGTGTCCACTACAGCGGAGCAGAGCGTTGTTCCATTTTCAATGAAACCGGGCGTTGACGCTGGTGTAGGGCATTGTGGGAAGGCGAGCGGGGCGTCGACGCTCACGTAGGGTATTGTGGGAAGGCGAGAAGGGTGTCGAAAGTTGGATTTTCTCAACTTTATGTAAATGAGGAGCGTGAAAACGCTAGCGTTGGCCAATCGGGTTGGTTTCTTGTTTCTTGTAACATAGCAACTGTTTGTCATGGTAAACATTTCGAGGTTTGACAATTTGAAGATGGAAGGGCAACTCATTGTATGTGTGTCTACACACTAAGTTTTGTTTTATACTCCTCTGTACGATTAAAGAGACGTTAACAAAAAATGTACACCTGGCGCAGGGTTGCCGAGGTTGTCGGTGTCCCTGGTGTGTTAAATTCAGTCTTGTCACTTTAGCTAGCTACAGTACGCAACCTAGCTCTAACTTTCTTCTGTGCTAGCTGCATACTGTACTAGTCTAGCTACAGTAGTCTAGTTTACCCGGCACACGATTGACATTCAACGTTGAAATGCTGCTTGGCAGTCACTCGCTAGCAATACAGTAAATGTGTAGTGGCCATAACCGAGCGAATGTTACTGAAGTTCTGTACAGTACTGTACCCATAGCCTAGTTGACAAGATCATGCAACATCTAGTCAGCATATCTGATTCCTTGCATCATGCAGTGTAAAAGCTGTGTTTTGATCGAGACAGGAGCACCTATATTTATATCAATAATGATCGATATTGTAAGTACATGAACCCAAGTCTGCACACTTGTCCATGACACCATTTTACACAAACTACAACAGTGACCTGAGAGAACTACAACTCTGTATTAACTTCTCTGTATCTAACACGCCCCCAAGCATGGAGCACTGTGTGAAGGCAAGCGGTGCAGAGCGTTAAAAAAAAACCTGTAGTGGACACGCGTCACTGGCAGCATTTTAGATGGAATTGTGGTTCAAATAGTACCGTCTGCTAACTGGAAAAAAAAGTCCCCCAAAACGTAAATAAGTTCAATATTAATTTAGGGGGACATGGCTAATTCAAACGCAGTTTGCTAGAGGCAAGCTAGCTGCCGTTGCTATCCACACTCCACTGATTGTTTGAAAGCGCAGGAAATTTGAACGTTTCTTTTGTAAGGGATAATTAAGCAATAAGCCCCAAGAGGCCGTGGTTTGCGCTGATTTTAGAACAGGTAATGGGAGTTGTTAGGCACGACGCAAAGCAGAGTTTTTGCCAGTTTTGTTTCGCCATGAAGGGGCTTATTTCCCCGATAATGACGGGCGTTCTATACATTATCCCGCTTATTACACGGCCTTTGCCAACAAAAATAACTTAACACAGTGTGTCTTTTTACAATGTATTTGTTACCATTCGTATTGTTGATCAGCAGAGAAATAGTTTGCTTCCCTTGACAGCGGTCAAATATGCATAGCAACGGTCAAATATGAGAAAAATGTTTACCGCAGAACGTTGGGAAGCCCCATTCAAGTGAATGGAGCATTCTACAGCATTAAGAACAGCCGTGTAATAAGACATATTATTATATGGCAACGACGGTACAAGCTTTCTGATTGGCTAATGGGTAGTCATGCCAGACGCGTATTGCCCTCCTCAGCGGTCAATACGGCTCAGTATTGCCCTCTGACGTCATCTTCAAAATGAGCGACGATGCTGATTTTTTTTTACATGTTCTGCATGTTACATGTTATTCAGACTAAAAAACTGCGGAATTACGATAGCCTTCCTGTTCTTTTGTCGGAGCGACCGAAGATGTTCCACAACAGTTTGACGCAGAATAGGATATGGTCGAGTGAATGTTGACAGACTGCAGAAAAGTATTGATCCATCCGCATAAAGATCGCCTGAACACTCACTGCCCCTGTCTATTCCTGTAATTTTGGTTGATAAGTGTTTCCGTGTCAATTCTTCGGGGCTGAATCTGAGCATTTTTGACTAACGTTTTAATATTGGCTATAGTCTAACGTGAACATTAACTACTTTATCAGTTTTAGGGTTGACAGACTTCCTTTTATTGCTATCACAGACCTAGGCTACTACCTACACTGGTGGAAATGGTCTCTGTTTACAGGTTAAACATTTCGAAAAGAATACAGACATAATGAGTTGACAAGCTTATTTAAATTTTGCCTCAGACCAATGCATTCTATTTGAAATTCCACGGGTTTTCTTAAAACGTAATACGCTCGCGAATTTTGGGCCTGCTAATATCCCACTGCAAGTGAATGCAGCACTAGACGACTCCAACCAACCTCCCCACTGCGCCGACTGAGACCGAGGTGAAATCAGTTTTATATTTGAGATTCGACATTCATATTTGTACCTCTGTTCAGGCTCCGTGTCACATTTAGTGACCGGGGTAAAAGAGTAGACAGCCTGAATGCCGAAAAAATCTAGCAGCCATTTGAATACACACCATTTTCAGTGTTTCTTCAACATTTTTGTCAAAATGGACCATACAAACTTCAAACTTGTGGCACATTCTTCTACTACTAGCCAGCCAAGTTTGGTTTGATGATATCGTTTTTATGGATTAGCCAATAAATCAATGAAAACACTTTTGAAATTTGTGTTCAGTGTTTCCTCAATATCTTTGATTTATTAAGGCTTTAATAATGTGCCATAATAATGTAGTTAAAATGTCTTAATTTGGGGGAATTCCAAATAAAAATGGATTCCAAATATAGCCTACATTGATTAATATGACTGCGATTAAATCAGCATATATACTTCTGCCACGGGGGTGCCACCCCTCAAAATCTCCTACCACCCTCTTGCTACCCCATGAATATTTTTCTAGATCTGCCCCTGGCTAAGATTAAGGGTTATACACCCCTTAAAACCAAGTAAGATCGGGAGCTTACTTGAAACCTAGGGCTATGTGAATACTACCGGCAACAATGTCGGCCAGATCATCCAGAGACTCCGATAAATGTAGGCTAATATATTCGGCTTAATTAATTGATAAAAAAATTATGACAGTCTTGTTTTGTGTTATACACAGTCCTGAACATATATATTTGCAACCATTTTCCTAATTGAAACGTTTCTAAAAATCGCTAGTTTGGTACGCTAATATTACAGTGCTGAATTGCACAACAGTCCCGCATTTCTTTGACAAGCATGTCTACAGTTTTAAGTAAACTTCATTAGCAGCGAATTTCGTTTAATATCAGTGCATAACACTACTTGCTTTGGAGATATCGATACGTGCTGGATAACGTACCTGTAACCAAGTGGTGTCAAATTTCTTAGGGATGTGTAGTCCTTACCCCTCAGTTTTGAGGCCCAAGGGCTAGGGGTAAACTAAGGGCTAGAGGGAAGGGCTAAGGGGGAGTATTGGGATTCGGTCAAAGAACCGAATCAGTAAAATGAACCGAACTTCCCATCACTATCAACAACATGACTTTGAATACCTTATTCTGGACAAATACATACATTTAAACAAATGGTTTTGGCATTAACATGGCTACCGAGACTACTGCTGCCTTAGACTACTTCTGTTTTGACAAAAAAAAAGACTGAAATACAATTTTCGTTGACTAAAACTAGACAAATATAGTCATGGATAAGTCTGACTAATATATGACTAAAATGCTCAGACTTTTGTTGACTGAAACTTACAATAAACTACAGCATCCCTTCCCCAGAGGCACTAGGCACTTTGACTAGACTAAAAAGTGTATGAACGTGACTAAAACTAATAAAAACTAAAATGACAGCTTGACACAAAGACTAGACTAAAATTAAAACAAGCCGCCAAAAACAACACTCAATTTCTGTGTATTGACCAAGCTCTGATTAAAGCATCTTGTGAACATTTGACCAGTGAGAGTGATGCACTTTCATGAAAGACATCTGACAATAGTCAGAAGCCATTTTATGCCTCTGAACTAGAATTCACCTCGTGACAATTTGTTAACTTGTAGTTTGCTCAGTATAACAAACAATGGTGACTTTAAATTCCATCTGTGATTTGTGCTCATTACAGAGCTGTGCCTAAGAGAACTTTCCCAGCGTTGATGAGAGGCAGTAATCAGGCCAGAGGCAGACTCACTCCAACCCTCGGTCAAACCAGCCAATTAGACAGACAGCTACCACCTCTTGATGTTGCATCATAGAACTACCACCTCTTTATATCTCACCAAGCCATTATAGAGCTACCACCTCTCTATGACATCATATCACCTTCACCTCTACATCCTCACCATGCCAGCATTTATTTGCCACCTCTCTATGACATAATTTTACTTCCACTTTTCTCTATCTCACAATGTTATACAACCTGTTTGTGACATCAAAGACCATCCACCTGTGTGTCATAAATCTACCATGTTTGGAATACCCTATTTGGAATGCCATTTGAAACTGAGGTCATCACATTGGCTGTATTCACAATTAATTACTGTTATTCACATGATAGTCATGTTTGCATTATAGTTTAGACATCCTTGATGGAAAAAAGGATGTACAGTATCCCCTCACAGCTGCATAGTGCATTTCATAATGTTCTGGCTAGTCTGTTTCGGTGAGCAAAATCGTGAGCCTGATTTTCTCCAGACTACCATTGCCTAAGAAACTGACCTTTCCCTGATCACTTTTGTAGTTCATCTTAGCACGACACTGTCCCTACAATCTGATACTGTGAAAACCAATCTTATTTATTAATGGTCATAGGGATTTACTCTGAGCCTTGTAGCAGGGGAACCTTGAGTTCCACTGTAGAAGAGGTCTGATGCTATCACAGCTCACAGGGGTTTGCAGGCATTTGTCTACTCTTGTTGTGATATGTGCTCCTGCTTCTTTTCAAGGTAGCTTACTGTGATTATGAAAGTTCAACCTAAGTCCAAAACCTTGTAAATGCTCCTCAGCCTGCACTGGACAAATGCTGGATGTGTTTCTCTGTAGTCTAAACACAGTGTAAACAGAATCCATTTAGGCTGCTCCCCTGCCTGTGCTGGCTGATGATATGCACTGCTGAAATGCTCCCTGCAGATTGTTGATTTCTATGATACTGTTATTTATAGTGTTCGAGTGGGTGTAGAATAATAGCAACGGGAATATGTGTATGTGGAGAAAAACTGAAATAATCCATATTATAGGAGCAGGAGGAGAAGAGAATAAAGGTTGGCAGCTCTTCATCTCTCCACTGCTGTACATACTTGATATTTATGATAGAAAATAATAACCACAGCTGAAAGGACAGCACAATGAAAAGCAAAGCGAAGTTTCTGCATCATACTTAAAAAAGAACAATGGCAGTGTCCTCTCCTTGTCAACAGATTCTTCCGTAATTGGGTGTGCCTGCTTTTATCAAGGCGCAATTCTCTTAACAAACTGGAATTTTTGCACTACATAGACAATGTCGGTGTATTTGACGGTTTAGGCATAATCTAAGTTTTTCTGGAGAAAAGTGGATGATTGGGTGGGTGGATTTTTTGTGGAAAAAGAGGATGTCTGGTGACCCTATTCAATATCCGAACGATTGGAGTGGATAAGCGCAAGGCAGTTTTCCCTACTTACAGCGCGGACAGCCGGTCACATCACATGACCCCCTAATCTTCAGACAGGGACATTGTCAATAGGTGTGTTCGACTTCATGCAGCGACGGGTTGCCTGCAGCCGCCTGCAGCCCGGCTGACTTGAAGCAGCCAGTGGCATTCTCAGCATCAAGGCAGCCGGCTGCCGTCCTATTAGGTGCGTTCGACATGGACTGACTTCATGCAGCGCCGCAGCCGGCTGCAGGCGGCTGACTTGAAACAGTAAAATCTGGTTAGACTTTTTGTCCGACTTGAGACGGCGCCGAGGCTAGGTTACTGTGACGTAGCCATCAAAGTACCATGAGATCTATCCGAGAACTGCAGGCTGTGTAGCCAAGCGCATTTTCTCAAGAGCAACTGCATGGGTTGTAATGATGACACAGTTATTTCATGATTGGCCAGCCTCACACACGACAACTTTGACACATGTTTTGTAATTATTCCTTCAGTTTCGCCAATGCTCAAATCCGGACCAAACTGTTTAATTGAATAAAAAATTTTTTTGAAGAGTTTTAGTCTGCCTCTTCACTAACGGAAAGACTAAGTTTAATTGTAAATAAAGTAAAGTAAGCAAACAGCGGTTGATCGGCCAAGCTAACCGTGTGGGTAGCAGCCCAAAATAATTTGCCAAAATCCTTTGCAATATTCTTCTGTTGGTATTCACTCTCGTTTTGAGCTTCAAGTGGGATCAGCTTGGGCATGCTGTATGTGTCAGAGTGACCAACCCAAACATGTTGGCTGACTTTTGACAAATCCTGGTTGAGGAATGGGATGCCATCCCACAGCAGTGTGTGACCAGGCTGGTGACCAGCATGAGGAGGTGCCAAGCTGTTGTGGCTGTGTATGGATCTTCCACACGCTACTGAGGTCCCTGACAGTGTAAAATGAATAAAGTGTAAAAATAGCCAATATGTGTTGTTTTTTCCTTATTACTGTGGGAGAGTGCAATTATCCAATCCACCAAGCAACTCCAAACGAGAGTGAACACCAACAGAAGAATATTGCAGGGGATTTTGGCACATTTTTTGGAACTGCTACCCAGTTAGTTGTGTTGCTCATTCCACGAATGCACGATCCTTACAAGTTGTACCCCGTTGTAAAGGTGACTAATCAGGCTTTCCAACGATATAAAATACAATACCAATTGGTATTATTGAAGGGGAGGAATGATCAACCGAAAGAACTTTTCCAAACTTTTATTTTACAGCAGGGCCGGATGCAGCCTGCTTTGACTGAGGGTGCAGTGAACATTTCTGGGGGTATCATAATTACGGAAAGGGATCGTATTATTTTTTTATACTACCATTATATTACAATTTTTGTGTCTGTTTAACGATCCGAGAGTTGATCAGACACGGAGCCAGACGTTATAAACATTCGGGGCTTAGCCAAACCTATGACATATTCTGGGTTTTATGTGATGCTAGATTGGGACCTCCACAGTTTATGCGAGCGCAACATTTTGAGGCATGCATTTGAGCACAAAATAGTTTTTTGAGCGTTATGTAAAATAAACATAGCCGTTTTCCAATTGGTAAAACCTTGTCTAGTGAAGGTGATGTCTTTATCATTTCTGGCTCAAAATTGTCGACAGGGGAAGCAGAAACCTGCATCTAGCTTGGCTGAGTACTCTAACCAAGTTTGAGAGCAATGCCCGAGGACCTTGGCTGAAAATACACATGAGGTACGTTTGCAGAACAGGCTACATTGGAGTAGCCTGGTCCTAACCAGACTCTCGTACATTTCATTTGTACAGAGAGTCTGGCCTCGTTCCATTGACAAGCGTTTCCTTGTAGGCGGGTACTCTGTTGAAGTTTAAAACTATTGGATCTGCCCAGAGCCACTCTGATCTGCCATAACCAATCGCTAGCTGCCGTAGCTGGAAAATCAAACTGTTCCCGAACTCTTGACCATTATCAGCCAGACAATTGCTGGGGAATCTTTTTTTTTGCAGGGGTCATTGACTGAGTTTTTTGGTTCTTTCACACTGTTCCTTAAGGTCTCCGAATAGGGTATGTAACATTGGTTGGGCTGAATATGGCCCAAGTGCTGTTCTATGTCCCCTGATGCTTCCTCAGGGTGGCCACAGGTCCTCAAAGAGTCTTAAATCACTTTTCCTAAAAATAAGGGCTTAAAAAGTATTACATATTCTTAAATTCAGATTGGATGGGTCTTAAATTTTTTTTTGTCATGTCACCGCGAAAATGCAGGCAATCTGTTCTGCCAGGTAGAATATTCTTTTTGTAGGCATCTTTGTCTATGGTTAGGTCAGAGCCTACCGCACAGAATTTGATGACGTAAAGCATCGGTAATACAGGTAATACAGCAATGGTTGATAGCCATTCAACTTGGAAACATGGGGAAATTAAAGTTCAATTACAATTGGCTTGAGAAGAACGAGTATTCTTGGTTAAGATTGGTGCTTGGAAATGCAAACTGCATGTCGGAAGAATTTCAAACTTAACTGACAATGGGGATCAGAGTGAAAAGCACGTGAAAAGCAAAAAACACAGAGATTACATAAAGGCACGCCAGCAGCCTGCAATTGCAATTCTGCTCCACCATTTCCACTACTAGCAACGATGTCAACGCTACAACTCTGGATGTTATGATAGGAAATCCAGAGCCAACAATGCCATCTGACCTCTGAGCAATTACACACATTTAGTCAATGTTCTTAAACTCAACCGATTATTGTCATTTTACACTGTTCATTTTGAACAGACATCAGTGTGTTTATTTGGTAAGATTACTGTGTATTTCCACTTTTGATTTGTATTTCCATTGAAAGTTTGGTCTTAAATTTCATTTAGAAGTGGTATTAAAAGTCTTAAAAAGTCTTAAATGTAACTTGTTTATATCTGTAGACACCCTGTTCCTGTGAAATTGTCCCGTAAAAAAAGCTAGGATTTGAATATATACTTGAGTTGCACGCTGATTGGTTGGTTTACAACAGTGAAGCTGCGGAGCAAAGACGCAACAAGGCCAACGGCACTCAGTGAAACAAGAAGGTGGAGACTTGAAATAAAAACTTACAAATTAATCTATTGTGTCTACACAACACTGTTTTCAACAGATTGACTAGATATAATTTGAAATTATTATGTTGGTTGTTTCCCCTTCTGGTGTCGAAACAAATAGGATCGCCTTAGGTGGGTAACGTTACAGCTTAGCAAACAAGCTATTGTGATTCAACTCAGCTTCAGTTAGCTCTAGCTATCTTGTTGAAAAATAGATCTGAACAAACATGCATCTTGAATTGTAGATTTACATGACAACACAGGTTATTTATTTGAATGAAACACAGTCAGGAACATTAAATAAGGTTAGCCCCATTGCCAATAAACTAAGTCATCACACATTCTACCGATGCTAGATACAGGCAGGATACGTTAGCATTGCTAATAACTGTTAGCGACAACATCACACTACAGCTTGCGGCACTTCTTTTCAGCAACAGCTTCATAGCAAATCCTACTTTACGTTGTCCCAGGTTTTTAAAACTGTCCTCGTGAAATGGTTTGAGCAAATGTGTAATTTAGGGTTGAACTTCACAGGGATCTTCTCATAGACAAACATCACAGCCCGTCGAGTGTTTGGTTCCTTGGGAAGACTCTGGATCTGGCCCTGTCTTCCATAAATACATTTGAAGCTTATTTACATTTTTGAGGGCATATTTTAGTTTGCAGAGTGTATTGTTTGAATCACGAATCCAGCCAAGATACTGCCAGTGACAACGTTGTTAGATTGGTTAGGAAAATTCTTTCACAGGATTGCCCAATTTCTTCATTTTGATGAGGCTGCAATATAGCTTATCACCATTCCCTCTTGCACCAAGGGAAATGACAAGAGAACCCTGTTTCATTCTACACTTCAATCTTTGTATTTTGAAGTGTAAATGAGCAGCAATAAATGTATACTTTTTAATCTATGCAATCTTCATAAATAATAAGTATGCATACTTATTTAAAATATACAGAAATATCAGACACCTCACAATTTCCCCAGAAATTGCACTCTCTCTTGTTTCTCCTATTATGGCATCTTTCCTATAAGTAGTAGAGCCTCCGCTCTAATTGAAACATGGACTTTTCCCTGATGTTGTCTAATGAATCATGCTGCTGAATCCTAGAGTTACTAAGGCCTCTCTTTTAATGTCACAACAAAACCAGTTCATACAAGTAGCATCTGGCTCTGATGGATGAATACTGTTTGTACCTCAGTGACCTGTAAGGTCACCATAATGGTAGACAATTGGTGAATTTGGTGAACTGGATTCTAGGGTTCAATCCCCAAAGATTACATTGGCGTCTGTGCCATGTAGTCTACTTTAGCACGGCCCGTGATGATTGGCATTGACTGCATACCAAGTCATATCTTTGTGGCCGGTAGAGAAATTGAACAATTTATGTATTTTTGTCAGAAAAACAGACTAAGTCATGTGTCTGAAGAGACAACATTTCGTTGTATCACGAGTGGTGGAGGTGAATAATCCTGCTTTAGCTCAGCATGCTGTAATCACTCACTGGCCCAAATCTAATATATGACCAATAATGGCATGTTTACTGGGCTTTAATAAAAAGGTAATTTTCTGTTGCTTTTACAGCCCCCTGGGGAGACACAAATAAATGGGTATTAATCATAACAGGACCCTTTCTTTCGTCCTGCATGGATTGATACTTGTTTATTCAATGACATCTATTTCAATATCTGACCCCTGCCATGGTTGTTATTGAGTCCTAGAGCGGGGAGTTATCGAGCGTGTTCCCTCGGCTGGCAACTGCAGTGATAACGTTAATAAATCAATGGAGAGGGCTATCAGAGGCACAATTAAGGTAGTATTTCATGTTGCACACAACAAGGTGTTCCTGTGCAAGGGTGGCTTTTGTGTATGTCAGTTTAGACTAGTGCATTCATCTGTATTAGCTTGACACTGCTCAACCCACACACCTCGTAATTTTTGCACGGGGTGGAGAAAAAGAACTGTTTGAGGTAGACACACAGTCTATTTTTAGTACTTGTTATGGCCTCATTACAATAGCAGCTAACCTGCATGACCTCAAAATCATTGCCAATTTTGTCATTAGAATGTTCTACCACTGTTATTGTGTTAACTTTAATAGTGAAATCTGTAAATATTAATAAAATATACCATAATAATGCCAGGAATCTTTGTGTGTGTATCAGTGTGAGTATCTGTGTGAATGGGATTTTAGGGCAGCGAGTTTTCTTAGTTCCGGCGAGTCCGGTCTTGCGCAGAACAATGGCTGGCCTTTGTTTTTTTATAAACAAATGTACATACAAAATATGCAATGTTCAAACAATATTAACATTTAACAACTCAAAAGGCAGACATAGTTGCAAATTACAATAGTAGCAGCAGTGAAGTCTCAAATCAAGGTACAAAAAAAAAGAAACATTTATAGCAAAGTAGGTTGCAAGGAGCTATAGGGTACATATCTCATTGAAGAAATTAGCTACTGTAGCAGTTTTTTTCATTTGAGAGGGTACTACGAGAAATAGCAAAAGCTTTCAGGTCATTAAAAAAATAGGGAAAGGATGGAGGGGTCTTCAAAAATCTGCATTCATGAATGAAGTATTTAGCAAATACAAAAAGGTTCTTGACCATGAAGTGTTGTAAACAATCTTTTTTCAATACACCAAATTCAATTTGTTTGTATTGAAGGGGGTTCACATTTGTAATGATATTTGAGCTTTTACTGTACAAGTGTGACCAAAAAAACTTCACAAAAATCACAATAAAAGAAAATATGTTCTGTGGTTTCAATATCAATTCCACAAAACTGATAAGAGTTTTATCCAATATCGAACTTAAGGAATTCTTTAGATAAGGATATGTCATTCATTATTTTAAAATGATGTTCCTTCACTTTAGGGAGACTTGGAAAAAAAGTGGATACTTTCAGTATAGATCAGTGAATGTTTGTTACATAAATCAATGTGTCTACTGATGTCAAAACTGCCTGCACATTGCAAATGTGCACAAAACTCTCAGCACCAAATCAACTACGACATTATAATCACCAGTGTGCATTACGGACATGGGCACTATTCCGACCCCATTACACCTGGGACCAGGGTCGGTGTGTTCATTAGGGCGATATGGGCGACGCACTGCCAAACGGGAAAAGGAAGGGATTTTTTTCTAATCAATTATATAGTCTGATCAGAATATGGTTGTTCATATTTACAAATCTATACAAATGGCCAAAATGTGGTTGTTCATTTTTACAAAGCCATACAGATAGCTGTGTTTACCTTTTCTAGAAATTATTTTCAAATTCTGTATTCAGGCAAAATGTCTATGACTGTTCATTTTCACAAATCTATACAAGAGAGCAGAATATGGGAGTGTTTAAACATTTCTTATTACCAATAACTTGCATCAATGTTTTCAGTAGCCTCTATCAAAAGCTCCTGCTTGCTTGTTGTGAATTATGCTCAAGTGCACATATTTCCAATTCAACAATGAGGCCTTTTTGAAGCAAGTAATGTGTATATCAGAATTATTTAGTTAAACTTAGCAGCACCTCATCATTCTGGTTTGGTCTTCAATGTGTAAAGCCAAGATGCCCAGACCACACTAGCTCAAGCCTCACTTGTTCACTCCCCTATTTGGGACAACGTTACTTTGCTTTTAATAAGTAGCACTTTGGTCATATCCTACATTCCACAAAATGTAGTTCTAAAGATCCACTTCTCAACAATTTGTCTACTTGTTATTGCCATGCAGTTGCTATTTATTGTGTAAGTGTGGATTTCTCTTTTACTCTTAAACAAAAGCTCTTGTTGATCCTGCAATCTGAACAAATACCATCAGCTGTATTTTCAGCTGATATTTCATTTGTTTATGGAAATGCATATTGTTTATGCAGTTGTTGAGGAATGGGAAAGAACACCCTTGATTATTTATACTGTGATAACTTATTTTGCTTTTGTAAGCCAACACTTTGGAGATCAGTCAATAAATGCTTCTGGTATTGACTTATATGCTGCCCCTGTCTTCATGTTATTGCTGGACATATCTTTTTTTAAATGTGTGTAGGTCACCTAAATCATCAGAAAAATTGCCCCCCCTGAGATTTTTTTCAGGAGCCGCCACTGCCTTGGACACACTGGTATGGCAGGCCTAGTAGGCAAGTAATATATGGAAGGCCTAGTGGACAACCACGCGTAATTAACGCCGACTTGGCATGCAAAGTCGGTGCCCTGCGCACTTGCTTGACGCAGCCCCGTCTCAACCACTCGTAAAAAACACGTCTTTTTTGCCTCAAATTGAACCGTGTCACGTGCGTGCTTTCAACGTGTCACGTGACATGTTGCCATTTAACGTAAACGTACACGTAAATCTTGTCTCAATTTTTGAGACATGTGTAGCAAACCACACAAAATTAACCGCTGGTTTGGCTCAATCAGCATCTAGTTTTCCAAAATTAAAGTCCGCTTGCTTGAATCTCCGATGGGAAATTATGACAATTGTAACAATGTAAGTAAAGTTGGTCTAAGGATGCTCGTGCGAGCTACTATCAAATACAATGTTGGTTAGCTAGTTAGCTATTAGTATGAAGTTGGTGGTCACAATTGCAATACTAAAAAGGTAATACCAGGTAATGAAGTAATATCAGGCTGGCTGGCTGTCTGGCTCGGAGCTTTGTGAACTTCCCTTGCACTGCGATTGCGTTGCCTCAGTATTGTGCGCAATTTGGTTTCACTGCCAACATTTCTTAATGTAAGAGGCAATGCACAAGTGTATTTTATTGTAATTTTCAATTACATATGGTTGTACATAATATAAACAAAACAGAGTTTCAAGTTCAAGTCTTTTATTGTCAGATGCACAAACCAACACAGGGTCAGACTGGGCACTGAAATTCTTAGGACAATATAACACAAAGCAACCTGGCATATCATGACATATAAGTACTCAGAACAAGTTTACACCGATGACAAGCTAACAAATAATATAATAAACCTCCTAAATAAATGCCATATAAAACAACATATAACAGTAATTGGTGCCAGTGCAAACATATGTAGCCTACAGTGACAGGACAGTATGTTCAGAGACAGGACAACATGTACAGTGATTGGAGGTAGCAGTTATCAAGTGATAGGTTCTTGTGCCAATATATTGTGATGGCAATTTGTTAAGCGGTCATCTTCCATGTATAAACCTAGAAAAGTGAAATACACAGCCACGGTGACAGAAATAAAGGTTTGTCTGTCCTTCACAACACTGTTGTCTTTATACTTAACAGATCATCTATGATGTCCCAAAGGCCCAATCATTCTCAGGTCACCTTCTGGCAGCAACCTTGCAGCTGGGTTTCACTGTACAACCAGGCCTACCCAAGATGCTGCTGGACCGAGGGCTGATTGTAATGGCACACTGGGACTTGCAGATGACCTGAAATAAATATTTGTCTTTCTGCTGTGTAAGATGTAGGCCTACTGCATTTAACTTAAGTTGAACGCTGTTAAACACTTCCATGATCAGCAAACACTAGCCATGGTTCTACTTCAGAAAGGATACTGTTAACAGCTTTATGAGTCAATAGGACATTACCATTTCCTGAATGACTTGTAGTGATCAGGAGGTTATGCCTGTTCTGATGATGGTATAAACCATGTTAGATTGTTGGCTCTATGTGCATTGTTTGGGTCTCCTCTCGCTGTCTTCTGTTTCTGTGTCTTTAGTTCTGTTGCAGGATAGCAGGCAGGTAGAGGAGCTGTGATTACTCTACACTTGCACTGATCCCACACCCATTCCTTACTCCTCCACACAACTAATTTCCATCACCATCACATACAACCATTTCTTTGTAAGCACTTTTTATTGAATAAATACATTGTTATCCCTAATCATGTGGCTTGCCACTTCCTTCATTTACTTCTGGAGCAATAAAGTATCAATCTAATCTTCCTATGAACCCAGTTAACTCAAAATATTGTACACTGTTAATCGTCAGCTAACTAAATTGTAGGTGAATAGACAATCAAGCTTGATATGGTATAGTCATGAACTAGCACTGTTCAAAGATGTCCAACTTAAGTTCTCAATGTCAGCACAAAAACATGAAAGAGCAGAAACCTGCTCTTGCAATGCAGTGTTAGCCTACTAATAAAACTATTGTGATAATTTTTTAACTTTCATTTATCTTCACAGTGCCCGCTCACTATGGATGATTTTTCATAACAAACTAGAGAGGGTACATTTTCTGGGGAAATTGTAGGGTGTGTTCGCTTGCGTCGGTGGATCCGTCCCCTTAAAGGCCATATGGCAGGTTAACCACCATTGTCGATTAATGGGTACAGAATTGTGGAGGAGAGTAGACTCAGTCTAGTACTAGAACTATGGCGACTGACCTGGATGAAGAAGAGGTGGCAAGAACCACTAATGTATATGATCGTCAAAGCCAAATAAATGGATTGTTCATTGTAGAATGAGTGGAGAGTTGATGAGTGTCCTCCTGGTGAGTTGCTATCATTTAGCAACGCAGCAACGACCTCTGAAGCTCGTCTACGAACAGTAGTGCACATAAACAATTTATTTTTACTGTCAGTTAATAGCACCGAGTGGAAGTCAACGTTTTCTTTATATCTAGTGATCATTCATATATCAGCCCTTACAAAAAAGAAGTATATTAAAGTATACTATTAGTATACTAAAATATGGATAGTACACTTTTAGTTCACTTTTGATATACTTTTAAGAAGTATACTTTGAAAATAGTTCACTTTTGTAAGAAGTATGGTTAGAAAATAGTTCACTTTTGATATATTTTTAAGAAATATACTTAGAAACTGAAAATGGTATGGTATTGCTTTTGGAGTAGGATGTAAGTTTTCTATTATTATACAGCAAAAACAGTCAAAAAAACTGTTACATTTTTAGATCCATCTCATTCTAATTATTTAAGTCTAGGAAAATAATGCATTTCACATTGGAATCTGTTTTGGTACTGCAGCTGTAACCTTAATTACTGCCAAAACCTTCTGAATCCCTATACTCTTATACTAATAAATATCAATTGGAGTATTAATGGAAAAGGCTACTTGAGAAAGAAGCAGACAGAAGGGTTGCATTATGCAGTTGAAGGTTATACTGTCAAACTGACGAAAGAACGAAATAACGACTTGAAAAAATCAAGATAGCGTGGCTCATTGGCTGGTCAATTCCCATGATGCAAGGCGGTAAATAGTGTTAAATTTGCTAATAAGTTTGCCGTTTGTTCGAAATACAAATTTAACTTCATGAATTTCGTTTTTAAATGTGTCAGCTTAGAATGTAGTGTTTTGTTGCGTGGTAATTGTCATTGTGCCGGTTTACCATTGTAACCATGAGTTAAATTACTGTTACGTTTTATAAGAAGAGCTGGGGGCAGGGGGCTTACAGTAATCAGCTGCTTTCAGCAAATAATCTGCATTGTCACTTGGCGAGGACCCTGTTCTCGCAAGATCAGAGGTGTTTGAGGGGCCCCTAAACAAATGAATATATTAGTAAATCATAGTAAATTGGCATATATTACATGTACTTCTTGAGGTATTTACATTAATTGAAAGTACACTTGAAAGTATTGCAAAGTATACTTTGAGGCACTTGAGGAAGTATACTTCATGAACTGAAAGTGCACTACCCAGGCTCAGGCTTTTTTGATCACTAGCCAATTTGGCTGGTAACTTTCTAAAGAATCTTCAGAATTTCCACGAGCAAAATTATTTCCGGTGAAAATAAGAACAATTATGCAAGGGCATGACCGTAACTACCATTGAGGACACCGAGGTTGTGTCCTCTGTATTTTTTCTTATTTCTGTTTTGTTTTTTTTGCTTAAATTGTGGTATATAAACTCAAAATAAAGTACACGTGAAACTGACTGCAGGACGATGATCTTGGTCTCCCACAAACCGTAACGTGATTTTATACTTGAAGAGCCAAGAGTAGCTCGAGAGTTTGGACATCAACAAAACGCACTGTCGCTATGGTAACCACCACACACAAGTCGGACGCTGATGTTGTTACCGCAATAGACATACTGGTACCGTTAGTGAGTCAGTTAGTTACAGTCACTGGAAGAGGAGCGCATCAAACTAAACATGTAGGTTGATAGAAGTTTAAGTGGCAGATGACTGTGAGAAGAAAATTAATTTTCATGTGGAAATATTTTTATTGCAACTGTCAGGCCAAATACTGTCCTACCTCACGTCACAATGCCGTTCTGAAAGCAATCCTGAGATAGCTACGCATGCTAGCAGGAAACTGTCATGGTTGCTATACTGGTTACGAGGTAGGAAGTTTTGTATTTAGGCTTATTTAACCCAGTTTATTATACTCTACGATTTAAAGTTTTCACTCGTTCGACATTCCTGAGGCAGCAACGCGCGCAGGTAGAATACTATACGTGTGGCCTTCCAGGTTTGTTAAAATGTATGCTTTTTGCTAGTTGCAAAAACAACTAGCTAACTAGCACTAGCTATCGAAGGAGTGAAAACGTTAAATCGTAGAGTTGCTCCGTAAGAAAATGGCCAGATTTAAATAAAGTAATTTTAAAAAATGTAATTAAAAAATTCCGGGGGGAGCATGCCCCCAACCCGCCTATTTCTGACTCATGACCTCAGTATTTTTTGGGCCCTGCGTACGGCCCTGTGTAAGGGTATGTGAAATCACCAACACGTGACTAAGTAAGGACACGATTTATTGTAAATGGCTAAAACGTCCATTTGCATCATGATGAGATTGACTCCTGCCCGTGCATTTACAGTAACGTTTTGTCCTAAGCAGGCTTTAATTAAACTGACCTAATATACTCTTTATTAAGAACAGTGTATTTACATTACACTAGACTGTGTCAGTAAGCTTATGCGTAGACTAGCTAGTGTTACATGCGGCAATCCTTACAAAACATGACAACATTTTCATTGTCAAACAAGCCATTCCCGACCCGTCAGCCATTTCTTTGTTTCTCTTGTGCTATCAATATCCTCATCCCCTGCCTCGTTCCTCTTCTCGGCCCCAGAACTTTGTCCTAACCACCGCCGCATTAAGTTAACTTTTTACTTTACTACTCTAGCTAGCTCTTATTACCTAGTGATGTTACGCTCGATACCGTGCTCACAAAGCGGTATCGACCTTTCGAAACAATTGGTACCGATACAGACGTGTCGAGCGTGGCTTCAAACGGGCAAAAACCACGTGATCAGAGTCGAAGTGACGTCCGAAGCATCGGACAAACGAGCAGCTGAGACAAACTGCGTTTTATTCAAACGCTTAAAAGACATCAGAAATCACTAATATTCGTAGGTTATAGAGAGGAGACATAGGCCTATTTACGGACGCTAAAGAATAGGCTACATTCATTGACAGAGCCAGAGATACAGATAGATTGCCAGAGCTATATAGACAGCGATATATACAGATATGCAGTGCCGCTGCTAGCCATTTTGGTGCCCTACGCATAATTCCTTTATGATGCTCCCCCCCCCCACCACCACCACCACAGCTGCTCTGTCAATGCATCCACATTCTGTGTTTGATGGTTACGGAGTTAATGCGAGTGCGCAATGAGCGCAAGCAAAATTTTGGGGCCTTTATTTGAGTGCATTATAGTTTTTGGAGCATAAACAAAATATGGAAAATAAACAGCCGTTTTTCAATTGGTAAAACCTTATCTAGTGAAGGTGATGTATTTTTGTCTCTTAATTTTTCAGCCCCACCCTTACGTTTCTTAGCATGGTTTTCCAAATTAATTATAAACATTTAAAACTGAAAGCATGCAGCCAAGGAGCTCTCCACCTTTCTTACTCATTTAAAAACTATTTGATCAATCGAATATAAAAGCATCATAGAATGTACAGTAAAGTAACATCTAGCTGGCGTCAGTTATTTCAAATGCATAATGTTTAACAGTAAAATCAAAATTTCGTTTGCACCTAACATATTTGAGTGTGCTAAAATTAGCAATAACATCAGCTAGTCCGAGGTGTAGGAGGCTAACAATAAGTTAGCAGCACATTTCCCGTATTTAACAATAATTAAACATGGACTTACCTGAAAGTGATGCAAGGGCATCATCTCGCAGTTTATTTCTTTTTCTGCCCCTGACTCCTGTTGTCTTTTTGAGGCCATTTTCGAAAAGTTTACTTAGCCTACTGTCAAAGTTTGTCAGGCCACTGAGATAGGAAAGGGCACCCACGTCAAATAGCTTGTTGCTTCGGAAAGCTTTGTTTCCCCCATCACTATTATTACCTCCTATCATCCGCTATGCTTCGTTTGACTCCTTCCTTGTGTTTTCTGGTGGACGCTACGTTCGTTTCCACGGTTTCTCGCGCCGGTTTCACTTCAACTGCGCGCAGCCAGTGTTCATGGGAAACTCAGGAAGTACTGCCAGGGGGATGAATGACCGAGAACCATGCCGAGAACAGAGCCTTATGTATCATTCATGTAATGCTTCATGTATCACCGGCCATACTGGCTTGTCCGTTTTTATTAACACCCTCATTTAACCCGCATTTGGCGGGTTGGCGGGTGTTAATTTAGAACCCTGCCCAGGCTACTTTAGAGTATTCCAAAGTACATTTTGAAGTACACTTTATGAACTGAAAGTGCACTACACAGGTTACTTTACAATATTCAAAAGTAAACCTCAAGTACACTATAAGTGTACTTTAAAGTGTACTAAATGACCTAAAAAGTGGGCCAATTCAGTTTACTTACTACAAAAATAGTATATAAATAAGTACACTGCTAGTATACTTTTAAGTAACATGATAATGGTATACTTTTTATACTAAATATACTTACAAAATAAACTTGAAGTGTACTTCTTTTTTGTAAGGGAGGGCCTGACATTACTTTTTGAGGCACTGCACGAGCCTACATTTACGTTTCACTTTTCCATGCACAAAAGTCATGTGCGGGTAAAGATTGTGCCTTTGACCAACGAAGATGAGCTGTAATGATAAATGACAAATGATAACAATGTTATAAAAAACAATTTGTTACATTAATCATTTACACAATTTCTGCAGAATGACAGAACTTTCTGTTATGTACTGTATTGCAGCTTCGTCCCAATATCTCTACAGACCATGCAGCTAATTTGATGCTCAACACTTGAACTGGGGTTTCTTACTATTTACTGCGTCTTCTCAGTTACATTATCAGGGTTTGGAAATACTGTTACTTGCTAAAGTAGGCAAATGGCTAGTAGTAGAACTAAAATGTTTTATAATTTCAGTCAAACAGCTGCAAGACCCAGTGAAATGTTATGTACAGCTATCAAACTAACGTTAGCTAGCATCGCTAACGACATTGGTTAACTTCAGGAGGCTATCTTCAGTATTTGCAAGCTGGCCAGTGCAATCAATATGACATTTTATTTTGTTTGAGTTTACTTGTCCAGTGGGGCAAGTACATTCTCTTCCACCTACCCTATAAATCCACTTGTCCCGAACAATCATGTTGTTGTAGTTCAGATAAGTAGAATATTACTACCGGTAAATGTAGCTCCCCTTACAAAAAAGGTATACTTAAAAAAAAAAAGTTTATTTTGTAAGTATACTTAGTATAAAAAGTATACCATTATCATGTTACTTAAAGTATACTAGCAGTGTACTTATTGATATACTTTTTTTGTACTAAGTAAACTGAATTGGCCCACTTTTTAGGTCATTAAGTACACATTAAAGTACACATGGTGTATTTCAAGGTTTTCTTTTGAATACTGCAAAGTAGTCTGTGTAGTGCACTTTCAGTTCATCAAGTATACTTCCGCAAGTACTTCAAAGTATACTTTGGAATACTCTAAAGTAGCCTGTGTAGTGCACTTTCAGTTCATCAAGTATACTTCCTCAAGTACTTCAAAGTATACCTTGGAATACTTTAAAGTAACCTGTGTAGTGCACTTTCAGTTCATGAAGTATACTTTCATTTAATGTAAGTACTTCAAGAAGTAACCTTCTAAATATAATTTTCCTATTACTTACTAATGTATTAAAATGTTAAGGAGCCCCTAAAACGCCTCAGATCTTGAATCACTAAGCAAGAATGGGGCCCTCATAACATTTCATTGCAGATTCTTAGCTGAAAGAAGCTATTTACTGTGCTAACATTAACGTTGTAAGAATCCAGCTGTTCTTGTGAATTAAACTCATGGTTAAAATGGTTAACCAGCACAACAATGACAATTACCACGCAACAAAACACTACATTCTTAGCAGACACATTTAAAAAACGAAATTCATGAAGTTACATTTGTATTTCGAACAAACGGCAAACTTATCAGCAAATTTTAACACTATTTACCGCCTTGCATCATGGGAATTGACTAGCCAATGAGCCACACTATCTTCATTATTTCACGTTGTTATCTCGTTCTTCAGTCAGTTTGACAGTATAGCCTTCAAATGCATGATGCAACCCTTCTGTCTGCTTCTTTCTCAAGTAGCTTTTTTTGTTTTTTCCATTAATACTCCAATTGATAATTATTAGTATAAGATTAAAGGGCTTCAGAATGTTTTGGCAGTAATTAAGGTTACAGCTTCAATACCAAAAAAGATTCAATGTGCAATGCAAAATAGATTTTCATAGACATTAATAATTAGAATGAGATGGATCTAAAAAATTTAACCTGTAATTTACTTGAAAATTATCTGGACTGTTTTTGCTGTATAATAATAGAAAACGTACATCTTACTCCAGAAGAAATGTATACCATTTTCTGTTTCTAAGCATACTTCTTATAAGTGTATCAAAAGTTAACTATTTTCAAAGCATACTTAAAAGTACATCAAAAGTGAACTATTTAAGTATACTTCTTATAAAAGTTAACTATTTTCAAAGCATACTTAAAAGTATACCAAAAGTGAACTAAAAGTGTACCATCCATATTTTAGTATACATGTATACTTTAATATACTTATTTTTTGTAAGGGTCTATCCAGATCTACAAAAGACATCATGCTAGCTATGGGCTAGCTATGGGCTAACTTGCCAGTCCCACCTGTAAAATCTCCCCAAGATCATCCCAAATTAAACATTTTCCCTGATGTTGTAAACACCTTTCCAATTAGATGTCCCACGTTTTGATGGTACTAGCAGAGCCCATACATTAGACATTCTCTAGTACTAGCCAAGTGTTTTTTCTAATCGATTTCAATGGTCTCAAAGCGGACTTTGTCTGTTGTAGGCTTATCCCCAACGTAACTTCATGCAAAGATGTTAAAAATTGGCCTTTTTGCTTCTGATTCAAGTCTTTCGTAGCACTCCGCAAGTAGTCCGGTAACTTTTCAACCCCAGCGTACTCAGTTGCTTAGCGACATCAGCTGATTTGAAGCCTAAGGCTGCGTTCACACTTGACTTCTATTTTTAGAAAAAAGCGCTGCCTTCAGCGCCTTTTTACATGCAACCCTATGGGAAAACGAAAAAGGCGGACGCCTTTTTAAAAAAGCGGCCGCCTTTTAAAAACTTCTGAAAAAGCGCTGAGCCCGACGCCTTTTTGAGTTCAATTTTCTCAACTTTTCAGAAAAAGGCTAGGTGACATCAAGCGCCTTTTTGACAGCTGACCAATCAGGACATGGAGAGTAGGTACGAGGGTACCTTCCCTAGTAACCTACCTTAGTTACCAGGCTATGGCTATGGCTCCTCAAACGCCAAAGCTAAAGCAAGTAATGGCATTTTATTGGCCATAGTAGCTAGCTGTTGATAAGTAACCAATGGATAATAATGTATCACTAGAATATATAATTCCCGTTCAGGTTACAAAATTCTCGTTAGAATAAGGCCTTGACGTCACCCTTTGCCTTTCTGAAAAGGTGTTCAAAAGGCACTCAAAAGGCGCTGAAGGCAGTGCTTTTTTCAGAAAAAATTAGTTGTGTGAACGCAGCCTAAAGAATGTTCAAAGTCTATGAAATTCAACGTCTTTGGCAAACTATTTCTCTGCTGATCAACACTACGAATGGTAACAAATAAATTGTAAAAAGACACACTGTGTTAAGTAATTTTGTTGGCAAGTAGCCGTGTAATAAGCGGGATAATGTATTGAACGCCGGTCATTATCGGGAAAATAATCCCCGACAGGGCGAACAGCACCCCGACGCAAAGCGTTCTATACATTATCCCTTACTTAAAGTCTTTCAAAGTTGTAACTGGAGGCTTTGACTCCGTCACTGTTGTTATGGTTACTTATTTCAGACACTTTGTACTTAAGCAATAAGGTACGAGAAGCAGTACTTTATCATCAATAATGTACAGGTTCCAGGGTTTGCCGGCCCTCCGCACTGCTTCGAGTACCTTATTGCTTTTATAATACGGTTACCAGCGAAATTACAAATAGTAAATAAATACTAAGCTGTCTTTCTGCACAAAATAGTTATAGCCAACAAACGTTGTGTATCGCATTTCAGTAGCCGAGAGAAAATAGTCCCGTACGTGTGGTTGTTGCTATGCAACGTACAAACAACATTGTGAACTTCACGTTTGTTAGCCTAGCTAGATCTCGCACCATCTCATTCATTCAATGCTCATTTTATAAAAGCTGCCTTTAAAATAACAACAACAATGGGACACTTTCAATAAAATAATATTTAATTTAAACATTAGGCCTAAGCATTCTAAATCAATCAAATGTTTCGTAGGCAATGGGTATATGGTAGATAGCTAGCCTACATATGCTGTAAACAAGTTACGAGTGACTTGGGACTCGATAGACTAACATTAGTGTCACGGCCACAGCCGTGCCCCCCTATTGTTTTTGGTTTTGCCCTGCACTAGTTGTTCCCTGTCATTGTCGTCACCTGTGTCTCGTTAGTTTCATTGTGTTCACCTGTGTCTTGTTTGTTTCTGTGTATTTAGGTTCCTGTTTTGTGTCCAGTCTTTGTCTTAGCATTACCCTTCGTCCCTGCGTGTACCCTGGCTGTTTCCCGTTTCGCGTATTAAACCTTTGTTTGGCCATGCCTGCTGACTCTCCTGCGTTTGGGTCCTACCCCTCCACACGTCGTGACAGAATGCTAAGACCCAGAAAGGACCCAGCAGAACCCTTTCCTAGGGACCCGCCTGGCTTTTGGTGGACCCCGAAGCCTGCAGCTCAAGGCCCACCCCAAGTCCTGGTTCCAGCCCCAGCCGGAACCCCACCTCCAGCCTCGGTCCTGCCCTGGGCCCCTGCCTCGTTCCTGCCCTGTGCCCCAGCCTCGGTCCTGCCCTGTGCCCCTGCCTCGGTCCTGCCCTGTGCCCCAGCCTCGTTCTTGCCCTTTGCCCCAGCCTCGTTCTTGCCCTGTGCCCCAGCCTCGTTCCTGCCCTGTGCCCCAGCCTCGTTCCTGCCCTGTGCCCCAGCCTCGTTCCTGCCCTGTACCCCAGCCCCGTTCCTGCCCTGTACCCCAGCCCCGTTCCTGCCCTGTGCCCCAGCCCCGTTCCTGCCCTGTGCCCCAGCCTCGTTCCTGCCCTTTGCCCCAGCCTCGTTCCTGCCCTGTGCCCCAGCCTCGTTCCTGCCCTGTGCCCCAGCCTCGTTCCTGCCCTGTGCCCCAGCCTCGTTCCTGCCCTGTACCCCAGCCCCGTTCCTGCCCTGTACCCCAGCCCCGTTCCTGCCCTGTACCCCAGCCCCGTTCCTGCCCTGTGCCCCAGCCTCGTTCCTGCCCTTTGCCCCAGCCTCGTTCCTGCCCTTTGCCCCAGCCTCGTTCCTGCCCTGTGCCCCAGCCTCGTTCCTGCCCTGTGCCCCAGCCTCGTTCCTGCCCTGTGCCCCAGCCTCGTTCCTGCCCTGAGCCCCTGCCTCGCCCCGAGGTTGTGCCGCCCAGTGCCAGGCCACCTGAGGACTCCTGGCCGCCTCCTCCTCCGCCCGAGGACTCCTGGCCGCCTCCTCCTCCGCCCGAGGACTCCTGGCCGCCTCCTCCTCCGCCCGAGTACTCCTGGCCGCCTCCTCCTCCGCCCGAGGCATTCTGGCTCCCATATGCCCCGGTGCCCGCGCTCCCATGCGCCCCGGTGCCCGCGCTCCCATGCGCCTCCTCGTCCGCGCTTCCATGCGCCCCGGTGCCCGCGCTCCCAGGCGCCTCCTCGTCCGCGCTCCCAGCCGCCTCCTCGTCCGCGCTCCCATGCGCCTCCTCGTCCGCGCTTCCATGCGCCCCGGTGCCCGCGCTTCCATGCGCCCCGGTGCCCGCGCTCCCAGCCGCCTCCTCGTCCGCGCTCCCAGCCGCCTCCTCGTCCGCGCTCCCATGCGCCTCCTCGTCCGCGCTTCCATGCGCCCCGGTGCCCGCGCTCCCAGCCGCCTCCTCGTCCGCGCTCCCAGCCGCCTCCTCGTCCGCGCTCCCAGCCGCCTCCTCGTCCGCGCTCCCAGGCGTCCCTCCTCGTCCGCGCTCCCAGGCGCCTCCTCGTCCGTGCTCCTAGGCACCCCCGTGCCCTGCCTCCGGGCCGCCCCCCGGACCTGCCCCGACCCCCGTGCCCTGACTCCGGGCCGCCCCCCGGACCTGCCCCGACCCTCTGCCCTGCCTCCGGGCCGCCCCCCGGACCTGCCCCGACCCTCTGCCCTGCCTCCGGGCCGTCGCCCGGACCTGCTCCGACCCCCTGCCCTGCCTTGTGGGACGTCGGGTGACGTCCCTTTAGAGGGGGGTACTGTCACGGCCACAGCCGTGCCCCCCAATTGTTTTTGCTTTTGCCCTGCCCTAGTTGTTCCCTGTCATTGTCGTCACCTGTGTCTCGTTAGTTTCATTGTGTTCACCTGTGTCTTGTTTCTGTGTATTTAGGTTCCTGTTTTGTGTCCAGTCTTTGTCTTAGCATTACCCTTCGTCCCTGCGTGTACCCTGGCTGTTTCCCGTTTCGCGTATTAAACCTTTGTTTGGCCATGCCTGCTGACTCTCTTGCGTTTGGGTCCTACCCCTCCACACGTCGTGACAATTAGGCTGTTGTTAAGGTTAGTTTATGTTGATTTGGATAGCTCCATTAATTGTGCATCCGTGGAAAAAGTTGTTTTCAGAAGCCAAGACCAGGTCATGTACTGTAATTGCGTGGCTACGAAGCTAAAATTAAATTAGTGGATATCAAGTTAGCAACTAATGGCTAGACCTAAGATTCCGTCCAACGTTTCAGTAGTTAGACCAGCTAGTTAGCACTGATAGCACGGGACAGTGCAATATTATTGCTCAAAAATTAACAGAATGTTGCTAGTCTAGCTTGCTAACCAATAAACAGCTGAACACCAGTAGTAGTAGACAGTCTTTTTTTTCAGCAACCTTTTAGTTATTTTGAGTGCGCACTAATATGGAACGCTAAGGTACATGTAAAAAGGCGTACAGTACTTTTTCGCTCAATAATGCACACCCCGGAACCTCCTCTCAACCAATCAGAATGCTTGAATTCATCCACCCGTATTATAAGAATCATATACTATGTTGCCAGCGGGAATAATTTAGAATGGTGAAAAGACAGTTTTGCTGCAATGACGCAGTAGGTGTCCGTTATCACCCGTTAATGGACACCCCTGCAGCCAATCAGAATCGAGTATTTACCCAGAACATGGTATAAGCTACTGTAACAACTTTGTCACCGGCAGTATTTCAGATGGAATCGCTATTCAAACAGTACCATCTGCTAGCTGAAAATATACCCCTCAAAAACGTATAAGACTTTACATATATTTAGGGAGAAATGGCTAATTCAAAAGAAGTTTGCTACGAGCAAGCTAGTTGCGGTGGCTAACCAAACTTCACTAAGTGAGGGGATTGTTTTTAAGCGCCGGAAATGAGAATGTTTGTTTTGAAAACGTTTAGGCTGTGGCACTGAAGCCAGTGACCCCACACCAGCTTGAGTTTAAACTTTACATACATTCTTTAATCATCATCGTATAAATCCCGCCCTGACAATTGGATTGGTCCGAACAGCTCTTGTTCGGGCATTCGTTTTTCCCGGACCGAGCAACCCCAGACCGAACTTCCTGACCAAATTTTTTTTAGAGGCGGGATAAGTTCGGCTGGCAGTCAAGCAAGATTTCTGCTCTGTTGCTTATCTCTTACCAACCAAAACACTTCTGTGTTGGACTGCTTTTTCAACGATACTTACGAATCCATCAAACCACCTTTACGTGATTGCTTTCGCCGGTGGCCTCTCAACATCACCCGGAGAAAGCGAAGGAGGAAACTGGGCAACCGCAGAGGATACGTCGTCAGCTTCTGTTGGTCGTCAGCACTGGTGATGCAAGGCCCTTCGGGCTAATATTTCCATGCACAAGCGCTCCCTTCTGACACGCGCACCTGTTCGCAGTTCACTGAATATGAATACCGGCCGGCGAGGCTGGGATTGGAAAAAGGGACTGGAGCTGTTCCGGACGGGACGAATCAAAATCACCCATAAATCGGGATGTCCCGGACAAATCGGGACGGTTGGCAACCCTACTATCGAAGTTGAGTTAGCCAATGTCGTTAGCGATGCTAGCTAACGTTAGTTTGCTAGCTGTAACATTTCACTGGGTCTTGCAGCTGTGTGTTTAGCAAGTCGCATTATTTCCAAGCCCTCCCAGCTAACAAAATGACGTCCCCAGGACGTTACCTGAACGTCCCCGAATGTTATCAGGATGTCGCAAGGGAACGTCCCCATTACGTTTTTTTGTAGGGTCCCCTGAAAGTCCCGGGGACGTCGCAGACAAACGTCCCCGGGACGTCCATGTAACTTCCTCATAACATTTAGGAGACATTCAGGGGACGTTTGTCTGCGACGCCATGGGGACGTTCCCTTGCAGCGTCCTGATAACTTTCGCATACCAAATGCAGAATCAATTTCTCAACCTTAATTTATAGTCACATTTATGCATTTAATGGATATTTTTGTATACAAAGTATAAAATGCATATTAGCCTATAGTGCAAAACTAAACTGAATGTGTTCACTTAAATTCAACAAGGTAATTTAACTTCTTCATTTTTTTAAATCAACTTTAAGTATAACAGACTGCTGCTAAGTATTGTGTATTGTAACTTATGTGTATGCTTGTAGAAGAAAAAACACGATTTACAGTATAAACAAACACTTTATTCAAATGCATTTTAAAAGCCTGAATTAATTTTCTTATATTTTAATTGTGTCAACGCCTTCTCATCCTCTCCATACTCCTCGTCCTCCACCAGTTCGTCCGGAATCAACACCTGCAACATGAATTAGCTACAGTTAGACAGCAGTTCAAATGCAAAGAACATTAAGTGGAAGTGTATTTTATCCATATGCTCCTGGAGTTATTTTTAGGACCGTAAGAAGTGAAACGGAAAGCTTCCCTGACCTTCAGTATCCAGATATTTACAACCATCTAGCTAGTGCTAATCAACTTTCCTTCATACTCATCGTGAACATTTGTCTGACGTAGCAACGTAGCATATCATTATGCTACTTTTCTTGCAAAACGTCTTGGTTTATTGTAGCTTTAGTCTAGAGATAACAGTCCAAAAGTAGTAGCTAACGCTACTTGACTTGCTAGAGCTGTAGCCTTCACCTGTCCAAGTAGCTTTGGCTGTTTTGTATTTTCTGTATCCTTAAAGAGACGACACCACTAGTGTGTAAGCATCCGATTTCCATCTAGCAGTTAGCTAGTGTTATCGAGAACATTGTTAACTACTGTGCAAATTAAGATGGTACGACGTCTCAATTTAGCCGACTTAGAAAACTAGTGCCAACTCAAATTGGCTAGAAATTAATATACATTCATCTTCGATATGGCTATTTCACGTTGGATAAACATACAAATACATAGATATTAGAGCTAAAGTTTGTATTAAAACATATTTACCTCAAATTCTGTCCTTCGGGTGGCCCACCTTCACAGGAGTGCGCTAAATTACTAGCCAACTACACAACAAACACTATTAAAAACACAAAGACAAAGAACTAAACTATCAACACTAAAACTTAAGTTGAAGATATATTTACACGAATTGATTATCAAACGGTATTATAGCTATAAATGAAGGATGCGGGATCAAAAAGTTTTGCTGTCTCTCAACGACTTCTTCACTCAACAACATGTGCTGTAATAGGCTAGTATGGAACATTTCTAGAGACACAGCTGGTGCTTGGATAGGCTGGATCCAGTTTAGATGTTTTTGTTTCAGTACATCCCCAAATGATTTATGACTATAATGTATTACTTCACTCAAATGCAAGTTATTGGTACCATACATAAACAATTGATTTAATACTGTACAGTTTCAAGAGTGACACTAGGCTATAGCTCGAGCAATTCACATCACAGAATGACACACAAACGAAAATATCAGTTAGGAATTTAGATGGTTACGTTATGACCAACGAATGACGTTCTGGAACCCCCCGAAAGTTTTAAACATAATCATAACCAACCAGGGACGTTCTTGGGACGTTCCTGTAACGTCCCCGAATCTTTTTTACATAACGTTGTATCATAACCAATCAGGGATGTTCCTGGAACATCCCCTGAAAGTTTAAAAATAAATGTCTAAATTGTGACCTTTTAGGAACTTTAATAACGTGCTAAGGATAACGTCACGGTATAACCAGAGAATGTCTAATATAGAGAGAACTGCCACTCTCGGGAAACTTCCGGGTTCTGAACTGGTTGAAGTTCCATGTGAGGGCGCTAACGAGCGAGTGCAGAATGAATGGAGGTCTATGGAGCAGTACCCCTCAAAATCCACTTTTCTCAGGATATATTTTTTTGTCAAGTAATTTGAATTCTGAATTCGAAAGGGGAGGCAAAAAATACACACTGCTGGCTGTTAGATTGTTTTAAAGTCACCTTTCTGTTCTAAAAAGCTTTTGAAAATGTCATTGACGTCATACACATCGTACGACCAGAGCTACTGCTTTACGGCAAGCTCTGGTCACTTACTTTTTTCTCTCAGGGCATCGACAACACAGTTGTCAGGTTAGGCTTTCCCTGTCAATACACATGCTAGAAAGAGTTTTGGCTTGCTAATGTTGTTGCTAATGTTGCTAATGCTCTGACAATCTGATTCCGCTTCGGATGCCATCAAGCGGGAGCTCTGGTCGTATCAGTCCTTCACTAACCAATCAGCATTCATTAGCAGAATGCTAGCATGTTATAGGCAACAACGACTCACCCTGTAAGAAATCAAAAGGACATAAGTACTCGTTCATTCAACTTTCAACCTATAATCCATGTTAACCCTTGTGCTGCCTTCGGGTCACATGACCAAAAGGTTTATAACGAACCATCGTTGTGTTTACCCAATTTTACCCAATACAAAAACAAATAAAAATAATTTTCTTTTAACCTTCGCAATGTAGGGGGTCTGAGACAGCCCAACGGTTAAAAGAAAATGCTTCACTTTGTTTTTGTATGCGGTAAAGTTGTTGCAAACGACGGTGGATCACAATGACTGACGGGTCAGAATGACCCGAAGAGAACACAAGGGTTAAACATGCAAAAACTACAATCAAATCGGAGATTTCTCAACGACAATAGACAATAGCTCCATAGACTGCCATTCAACATGCACTCGCTCGCGACCACCCCCAGTGGATTTCTGGTGGAACTGCAGCCAAATTCGGTACAATGGGGCTTAATAGGGAGTGGCAAGGCTCTCCTTAAACAGGCTCTGGTATAACCGTTTGGGGACCAAATTGGAACGTCACCGAACGTCCCCAGGACATCCCTTGGTAGCTGGGCTGATAGTGTAACTGAGACGACGCAGTAGATACGACGTGCATATATGTGTAGCCAGGTGGGATAATGTATGTACTTATTAACGCCACCAGATGGCACTGTCAGAATTTTGTTACCACAGGAACTCTGGGAAATAAGTGGAGAAAAGCGTGAAGCTATGTTGACGGTCATTGAACACGCATTTGCCTGGGTTCTGTGTTAAAAGGTAAATATGTATATATTGTTGATTGTTGGCATAAAATATCAACGTGTAAACATTTATTGTAATGTATGCCTACAAATCCCGAAGATATTGTAAACTGATATTAGTGTTCCATCGGATGTTATCAGATACATTGTCCAGAGGTAGCCGCATGGCGTAGGACTATTATTTTCTTTGATACGGATCTGTACAGGTTAGAAAGTTGTGTATTAAGCTTTATACATTTATTTACCTGTTTATCAATGTACACATGTTAATTGTGAATTATTTTTGTTTATACAGGAGTCACTGTAGTTATTTTTGCACTCTATTGTCTTAAGTAAAAAGAAACGCATAGTGTACACGTCGTAATACTATTGCAGTATCTTGGTCTACTGGTTTTGTTCTATTTTCATTTTTTTAGCTGAACACCATTTTTATAGTCCAGAATAAAGACTTCGAAAATATATTTGTGTCCTGTGCTGGTTCGATTTTGCCAGGCTACATATGTGCTAGGCTGTATGGAAACAGCACTGTATGGGATAGATTGTTGCACAGTACTAGTAGCTTAAGTACTATCTATCGTGCCGTGGTGTACTGGCAGCAGCATAGCAATTGACCGTTCCCCAGGCCACGCCCCCTTAGTTATTAATGCTACCTCCGACACAATTCCCGGAACTGTCAACCCAAAAGCCATAGTGAGTACGGGGATAAGCGCTACAGCTGTCAGTGTGAATGAGGATTTTTGGAGTAATACCTCTGCGATATCTCCCAGATCCAGGCAGAAGGGACTGCAATATGCAGTGGAAGGATATATTCAAAATATTAAAGTTAGCAACGAAGGGGAAACAACAAAAATCGAAGCCAAAGCATACAGGTCTGAAGTAGCCTTGTCTGGCCAGGCACTTGAACAGCAAGCACAGGGTTGGGATACTCAGGAATAGATCGCCCACCCACAAAATTCTACAAGATTAAAATAAAATAAGTTTATAATGGCATGTTGGGACGTTTTGTTCAACATTGATACAGTATTTTAAAGCTCCTGGCAACTTGCTGGCGTTCGTTAGCTAGCTCAGCTTGCTTTTTTTTTTTGACACTATTTTTTACAAAGTTTTGTCACAGATACAGAGGAACAGAAAAGTAAACAAACACACAAGACTGACAGAAAATAATACAAAAACAAAAAACAACCATGAACATGCTGGATTGCATTGATTCCACAAAGTGATCCTGAGACATATACAGTTTTCAAACATCAACCTGTCATTGACATTTAAATAGAGTCCATTTCACCCATTTCTCTTCACATTGCTCTGCCTGTACTCTTAATCTGTGTGTTAGTTGTTCCATCACATACATCTCACTCACAATTTTCAGCCATTCATCTCGAGTTGGGGGAGCTGGTTTATACCATCTTTTTGTAATGGCTTTTTTGCAGGCCGCTATCAAGATTTTGAACAAGTATCTGTCTGTTCTTGCCACAATATTTCCAGCCATATTACCAAAATACAATACTATACATGAATTAGGTACTTCGTAACCCAGGATGTTGGCCAAAATCAAGTGCACATCTTCCCAAAACTGAACAATGTCTGGGCAGAGCCAGAAGACATGAGCATGATTCACATTTACCCACCACATTCTCTCCAGCATGGTTGGGACACTGCTACAAATTTGCTCCTAAGTTTGGGAGTGATAAAAAATCTTATTATATTCTTGCAACAGTGTTCTCTCCATGTACGTGATGATGCAGTAGATTGCTGGGTTCTCCATATATGCAGCCAATCATCCTCAGAAATATTCACACCCAACTCTTTTTCCCATTTCTGCTTGACATATAGGGTTGAATTCCCTTTACTCTCCATTAATTGCTGATACAATGCAGATATTATTCTGTACCTCCCTGAGTTGTATGTTCCTATTGCAATTGAAATTACACAATTTTTGTCCTGGTTTGTATTTGGTTTTACCTCCCTCTCAAAGTAGTCCCTTAGTTGCAAATATCTGAAGTGATCCTGGTTATACAATGCAAACTTGTCTTTCATCTGCTGAAAACTTATGAAATTACCATATTTTGTTACTGTACACAGTTCTGTTATTCCATTTGGTATCCATTGTTTGAATCTCTGGTCAAGAGTGTTTGGAATGAATTGTTTGTCATAGGCTGCCCACCTAAGTAGTCTGAGATCACCCTCTAATTTATATTTACGTGTGGTGTCATACCACACTTTGAATGTAAATTTGGTGATTCTGTCCATCTGTTTAATTAAATCTTTAGCGTCCTTACCCCCCCCATCAGCTTGCAATTTTACAGACGTTAACATTAACATTTTGATTTTAACATTAACAAATTTGTTGGAGTCACTAGTTATGCACTAGTAGTGGTAATAATACTAGTTTACATGAACCATAACTGTTTGGGGATGTTCTCTCAACTAACATCTTAGATATCGTTCGCTAGCAGCTTAACGCTAGCTAGTTACCTTGGAGCAGACATGTGCTATATGTTTGGTGATGTTCTCTAAATTAAGTTGGGAGTGGAGTCTCCCACACTGTTTTATCCACCGCCGGCACCTTCCCTCTTTGTAAATGGAAAAAGACCACACCTCCCTCTAAACTTTTGGGATATCTAGTGTCAGATCGACACGTCCCATAGGCACACCGTTTAACCATGTTGCTTCCGAGTCAAAGCTTGACGGACCTTCTCTTAGTAGCGGTTGCTAAGGTACGATTGGACGAGGGCTGTTCTAGGGAGGAGTTTCGGGAACGGTCAATTCAAGACTTGCATGTGCAGTAAGTAATGTCACATTAAGTAATGTATTTAAACTCAAGCTTGTGTGGTGCGTCGCTGTCTTCAATGCCACAGGCTAAACTATGTCAAAATAAACGTTTTTAATTTCCGGCACATTCAGTGAAGTTTGGCTAGCAACATCAGCTAGGCTAGCTGACTCAAAGATTCTCCATGCAGGGCTCGAGACTGAGACCAAATGGTCGGCTTTTTTTTTACTGACAATGATCACTTCCAGCAAACTTCTTTTGAATTAGCCATTTCCCCTAGATAAATATCAAGCTTATTTACGTGTTTGCGGGCAGAATGTTTACGTTACTTGGGAGAAATAAATCACATTTATTTGTACAGCCCTTTTTACACGCAAGCATGTCACAGAGGGCTTCACATACGCCCATAGAACTGCTCCTCAACCAACCAACCTAAACCCTCAAGGAAGACAAGGAAAAACTGTCAGAAAAACTCCCAACGGGAGAAAAAATTGAAGAAACCTTGGGAGGAGCAATTCAGAGAGGGATCCCCTCCTCCAGAGACGGTTGGTAAGATAAATGAGCAGAACACAAGCTAAACATAGTCATACAATGTCAATGGGTTTTGAAACACAAAATCCATTGTTCAGATTTATAGACGTTGGATGGGACCTGGAAACTCGCTGTTGGCTGTCATGGAGACTGGTTTCCGGTTGACGACCTGGTCCAGCGTTGGTAGACCGACGACCAGGCAGGTCCTGACAGCTCAGACCCCCCACACCACAAGGGATATGTGGGGGGGAAAGAGAGGAGAACAGGGATTAGAGAATGCTAACAGTTACAGTCATAATAGAATGAGATCCCCACCGGTCAAGTGTGGACTAGTGCAGCAATTTAACAAAGCTAAGAGGGTATTTGATGCAACCCCACACACCAAGACAGCGACAGCCCCCCTTGGTTGGAACATGAAATCTATTCCGGGGGAAACAACTTTAAAATAGGTTATATTTATACGAATAAGGGTGAAAACAACCAGTCCCCCATTGTCTCCAACTAGTAAACTATAACAATAACAATATACAGCAACGGAACTATTACAGTAACAATATACAGTAACAGGTAATCAAATACAAAATGGCTGAAAGAATTTCCTCAATTTCTTTGTGTCAATAAATCAAATATAATTTTGACTTTCTTTGGTTCTTCAAACCTAATAGGGTTCAAGATGACATCACTCAGAAGTACCCTAAACAATTTCACCTTGGTATGTCAAAATATGATTGAATTAGAGCTGTTCCAATGTTGGCTGAATCTGACAATGCTTACCACAGGAGAAACAGCTTACTTTTTAAAATATTAACTGAACCTGACAATATTCAACACTGAGAATAGCTCAAGGGCTGGGATGGTGACCTGTAAAGTATAAGGCCGTAAGTTTGAATCCAGCCATAATCTTTTGGCCTGTCATAGTTTTGATTATCTGTTTAGTTAAACAGGATGACATCATTCTGAAATAATATGCACAATTTCATTCAATTTCACCTTGAAATGTCAACCGTTTCTTAACCTGTGTCACAAAGCGGACCAAAGAGAGACTGACTTGTAACCTTATGCCCAAAAGATGATTTGAACAGAACTGTTAACATTTGGCACATCGATACTACAGGCAAATGGATACCTCCACACCAAATATGGGCCACATTCGACTTTAGGGGGTTCCACAGGCCACTTCCAAAAGTCCTATTTTGAAAGTGATGGCATTTCTGCCCCATAACTCAAATTCTTCTGAAACTTGGTGTACATGCCTCATTTTTCATGAGGAACAAGACAGCCTTAAGGACCCATAAAGTCCGCCATGATGGATTTTCCTGTACAGTGACTGTGCGAACCCCTTCCAATTTCATATTTTCTTGAACCAAAGGTCCAAATGACTTGACCCCTTAAATACCGTGCAAAGTTTCACCTTGATTTGTCAAAATATGACTGAATTACAGCTGTTTAAACTTGGACCAAATCTGAATGTTTGCTATTGGAGAAACATCTCTCAATAAGTAACCAGTACCTTATAAAATACAGTTGTTGATTATCTCACAACTAAAAGTGTGATTTCTTTTTTGGAAGGCATAAGCATACAAATCTTTTCTGCTCTTTTGAAAATCGGATTTCAAAAATACAAAAATTTTCTGTACTAATAAAAATCGGATTTCTATGATGGTGTATTTGGGTTCATTGTAAAAAAAAAATATATCTAAATACGGAGCTGGGGAATGGGGTAATATTCAGAGAAAAAAGTATGTTGCGTGAAAAAACTGTTTTCTGAGATTATATAAATGTCCTAGAAAAAAAAACTAAGAGATTCAAAAGTTTTTTTTTTTCCCGCCAAGGCACCACATTGCTTTCTTTGCAAGGTCAGCGTCATCACACCACAGATGCCACGCTTGCTGTGTATTAGCCAAAGTATGGATGCTCAACAAAGCACCCCTAACACAAATTCTAACAGGCTCGTGAGACATGACAAAAGCACAGGAAACCCTTTCAAGCTTGAATGCAGAGACAAGTAACACAGAGACATAAATACCTGGCAATTAACCTAAGCACAAGTGAAACGCCTCAGTTCATCAGTTATATAATCAAGTGTTTTTGATCAAGGTATTTTTATCCTTTGGGTACTGAAATAGTAGTTTCTGACATTGCTACCGTTTATGTAGCAGATAATTTATAAATGTTAAATAAATAGCTCATATAGATCAGGAATTATTAGCGCAGGATTTGTTCATATATTTGAGGTTTGAACCAAATAATTCCAATGTACCTACCTGTACTTACTGTAGTGAGGTCAGCAAGACCACACAGAGCCAACATCTTGCCACACCTGAAGAGTGATTCAATCACATCAGACAAACCTAATCAGCCCTTGTGACACCCTCAGTATGCTGATTACCCACCAAACGCCAATGCAAAGGAACCATAGAATTGGGGGGGACCTCCCCAATCTCAGCCCTCCTGCTAGCTTGCAAGCTTCAAAGGGCCTGCTTGATACAACAACATACAACTTTTGAGAAAAGTTCTTCAGACTTCCCCTTTACCATGAGAGTACAAGGTGGAGAATTATGAGAGGGATATTTGTGTCATGTTTGTTACTTTGTTTTAATGTTGTGTTCACTGAAATCTTGATTCTAGTAACTACTCCTTCTTACTGAAAGATGACCACGTCATTCTTGGTATGTACACAAAGCTCTCATAATAAAACAATCATTCAACTATATTTTGTAACAGTACCAAGTTGTCCAGAACAATATTTGAACAATCTTATGAACCAGCCAGAGACCAGATCACACCCTTGGTAGGTGTGAAGGAAGGAGGGGGAAGTTGACAACCCAGCTTCCCTCAATCAACGTCTGACCCCAGACAGGTCCTCCCTCGAACTCTGAACTGTATAAAACTGTAAGATGACCATGAATCTCAAAACTCCAGCGAAACCAACCATGGCATGAATGCCATCGGGATTGGCGTTCCAAAGGACTTCCCCAAGCTTGTCCTGAGATTCAACTTTGTAGTGATCGCGACACTATATGGACGTTTCAACAGAAGAACCAAAAACGCAATTATCTTTGCGACTTGACTGAGATCCCGCAGACTCAGCCACATGACTCGGCAGCGCAGCTGCGCTTTCACTTCCGATTCTTCAAATGGACCTTTGGCGCAAACCGCCCTCAACCTCATTGATCAACCTCTGATCAAACGTAACTATGGCTAACGCTCTTTCCTCCGCGCCCTGGCATAGGTGTGAGCTATGTTTATGATTTCTGATCCATACAATTTCTGTCTTTCGTTAAGTTAGACCATTTTATTCTGTTCATTGAAACCAATATCTCATATCAAACGCATAATCTAACTTGTTCATAAGATCTGTTTACCTTACTTGAATAAATTCATTGTAAAGATATTTTGACGTGAGTGTTCACTGATGTTACGATTGGCTCTACACAAATTCATTCCTAAAGATGAGACTGATTATTACATGTTAAATATATGAATCATTAATGTCATTAAATAGTAATTTACATTAGTTCTTTGGAGGGTTTGAACTTTTAAGTCTAGACAGTCAAAACATGCCTACTTAGCTTATTGTTCACACACCTCAGTGTAGTTAACCATTTCTGGACAAGAGTGACTGGCACAAAGCCAATGTGTTATTAACTACTTACTAACCGAGAGTGAGGTCATGCCGGGAAATATCAAACTGAGGCTGGAACGTATCGATACGGCAAAGCCGAGGTTTGATATTTCCCGGCATGACCTCACTCTCGGTTAGTAAGTAGTTAATAACACATTGGCTTTGTGCCAGTCACTCTTGTCCAGAAATGGTTAACTACACTGAGGTGTGTGAACAATAAGCTAAGTAGGCATGTTTTGACTGTCTAGACTTAAAAGTTCAAACCCTCCAAAGAACTAATGTAAATTACTATTTCATTATATTATTATATAACACTTTATAATAACTAAATACTATAAAGTATTAACAAAGAATTAGTTAATAATAAACTGCTTAAAATTGCTGCTTAAACATGAAAAATACCCTATTAAATCATTACTGAGATATTATCAAACACTACATTAAGCATGTAAAATATTGTTTAAAATGATTTTTTTTATATTTAATATTGCAATTTATAAGACTATTTGTTTTCCATATGTACAGTAAGTATTTTAATAGTTGCAAACCAGTGGTAAATAAGCTATTAACAGTACATTAGATATTTTTAGAAAGCATCAGTAAGTAAAACAATTAACATACCTGTTAGAGTGCAGAATTACATTAATAACAACAGCACAACACAAGTGTGCTTTTAATTAATGTGTCCCTAATATAAATGATTTCCTAATACTGCAACTGATTAGTAAGTAGTTTATTATATGGCATTTTTAGCTTCTTTTCATTTTGTAAACGAAAATAAATGGTACCTCTAGGCTAATTGTAGCTAGCTCTCAAGTCTTCTCACGCTGTGTTTCATGTGTTGCCTTGCAACTCGTTACTTTTGATAAAAAGCAGGCAACATGGTTTTGCTAAAATGTCTTTATAGAGTCTAGTCTTCATCCTCACTTTCGATGACAAATCTTTTCAGCATCATCTGGATAGTAAAACTCAGCAGCTGACTCGTCGCTCATTTTGAAGATGACGTCAGAGGGCAATACGGAGCCGTATTGACCGCTGAGGAGGGCAATACGCGTCTGGCATGACTACCCATTAGCCAATCAGAAAGCTTGTACCGTCGTTGCCATATAATAAACCATTATATCACTAACTTGATTGGAAAGTCATTTAATATAAATACATTTTGAGTATCTAAATTCTGTGTTTATTTGTGAATATTAAGGTTTTAGTTTTAATGTTGGGATTCCGTGATTTGTAGAAAGCAAAAATTATATTGACCTACCACAGAGGCACTGTTCACTCACCTCTGAGGTTCACTTAACAATCGTCAAGGCATACATGTCTCTCTATGAGGTGATGAATGGGATAAGGTTCAGGCTTAGGTGGCAAGAGTACGCTTTGATGTTTTCATGGATTGTGAGATGTTGATGTTTTACTTCTTGACGGTGGTTGGGGGTATTGTGATGGCATAGTGACAGAGTATAGTAAACTTTGAAATGGGGGTACCATGTCTGAGTATGATGAATGAGTCCGTTTTTGAGCAGGCCTCTCATTAAGTTGTGCTATCCCTTCATAGTGTGCTGATGTGAGCAGTTTTACACTTCACGTGAACAGAAAGGCATGTCTTTGACTGTCCTGCAAAACTCTACAGAGACAATAGGAATAGCAGCTCACTAAAGGTTGAACAATGGGACATTCTTCACATCAGGGCAATGCTACAACGTGACTGATAGTGATGGTGTCACTTCTGTTTACAGGTCTAATCCTAGAACCAGCAGTGTGTATATTACCTCCTATAAATGTGTAATGGAAGAATACAAATATCTATGGGATATCTATCTATGGTAGTCTCACAAACATGTATACCTCATGTCTGGTTTTCATGTGCAGGTCAAACTTGTGGTGGTGTGGTTCAAGGTTTAAATGGCACCATTGAGAGTCCCGGCTTCCCCCATGGCTACCCAAACTATGCTAACTGCACCTGGCTGGTCATCGCAGGAGAGAGGAACAGGATACAGCTCTCCTTCCACACCTTTGCACTGGAGGAAGACTTTGACATAGTCTCTGTCTATGATGGACAGCCGCTGCCTGGCAACTTGAAGATGAGGTACGCAACTGCAACTTGTGTTCGTGCTTACATTTCTACAATTTATTCATTACCTAGTGCTTCATGCTAGATAATCTACTATGTTTACTAAATACAACCTAGTCGTAAACCTACTGTTTCTTTGAAAATACAATTTAAAAAAGGTCTGGGGTCTCATTTATAAAACTGTGCGTAGGATTCTTACTAAAAGTGTACGTACGCCCAAAAGCCTAAAATGGCGTACGCACACAATTCAGATTTATAAAACCGTGCGTACGCACACCTGTACGCAATGTTCCCTTTATAAATCACAGATTACCCACAAGTGTGCGTACGTGAATCAGCATTGTACCCCGCCCTGAACACGCCCATTTTTAACCATAAATAGTCAATGCAAAGCACCTCATGAATGCTAATCTAGTATCTCATCATGACCCTGGCATACGATTGTTCTTTACGGTGAATCATAGCGCATGACTAGCTTCTTCTCAGACACTGTTAGCCTATTGGTGGAGCCCGAAAACTCCGAAAATGTGGTGGCCGGTAGATCACCAATTTAAACAAACTGTGCGAGTGGCGTCAACTGTGGCAGTGATACTGCGAGTCGAGATACAATTTGAAAACAAAAGCGTTTTGTTATGAACAGTAATCTATTAAAGTCTGGACTGATAACGAGGACATAGTGTAGCGATTGCACGGGAGCTTGACGACTGTATTTCCAGTTTTGACATGTGGATATTTGCACAGTATTAAATAAATATATTTAGTTATACACTGTGTTCTGCAGTTATCTAAAGGTAGGATATGTGATGTTATCCTGTATTCCATGCAGTCGGGGAATCTCCCTCTCCTGAACTCCCGTAGTGAACAATCTGATGGTGAGGAAGCGCAGAATTTTTATTTAAAATTTGAGTTGGATTGTACAAGGGGTTTATGGAACAAGAATCACTCAGTACACGCGCAAATAACACTGCTGGATGTAATCTTCATGATAATCATGAAATTGAATGAAAAAAACGTGTGTGAGGAAAATAAAATATAAATATTATGAGTAATGTTCTTCCCACATTCAATTTCTGCAGTCTGACTACAGTACGGTCATCTGCGTCGCCAATTCCAACTGTTTTCAAAATGTGCGTAGGCCTACGGGAGGGTCAGAGTTTGCGTGGAGGACCGCACATTCTCCCGTCAAGTTTGTTTTTTATAAATCACAACCTTTGCGTGGAAAGTGGCGTACGCACATTTTCAGCCCCGTTTTGTGCGTACGCAAGCTTTATAAATGAGACCCCTGGTCTTTGAAGAGTTTTATCTGGTTAAAAGCCTGTCCAGATATTAATTGTTATGGGAAGCCCTGCTAGAGGGCTTAATAAAATGCTCCCTTATCCTCTTCAAAAGAAGAATTGTTATCTTCATTATGAATAAGGATTATGATATTAAATATCACTCAATTTAATCAAGTAATTAAGTCATTTTCTCTATCAGCCTATTTAAGAAAGTGATTAGCCATGATCCATCCTCCCATCATTCCAAACAGATTATTTTATGGTGTGACACAATTCATAATAACTGTAATAACCTAGACTCTATACTTTACCCAGGATTCACATCCATTCTAATCTAACCAGGGGTACATATCCACACTAACCTAACCCAGAATTCATGTTCATACTAATCTAACGCAGGATTCATGTTCATACTAACCTAACCCATTGTTTTGGGTTCTCTGGGCTGTAGCTATTGTGTGTTACCAAATGGCTAATTAATACTTACACCTACTTTCTACTGAGTGGATGGCCACATCTGACCACCAGGTGTCAGTGAAACCTAGATTCCTGTGCTTTATCATAATTACATGCAGCATACATATAGAACAGAATAGCTTACATTCAGGGAGGGAAATAGGGCAGGCAAAGATGACTTGAACAAATCCAGAGCTGGGGATAGGGAGTCAAGCTAGCATCACTAAGTCACCTTTGGTAGGATGGGGAAGTGTCTCCGCCCTGTTGGGCCTATTGTTGCGCTCAGATAATTCTATACGCTGCTTTCTATTATATAAACATTTGAAGAGAGAAAGATAACTAACAAATGTTATGCTATAAACTGCATCTAAAGAGGAATAGGTGGTAAATATGATTAAACTAGCTCTTTAATAAATTGTTCAAATCTTTGACCAGTTTTAGCTAATCCCACTGATCATAAAATAGGGCCACATTTGATATTGAAGCTAGTATTAGTATTCTAAGAAAAGTATTTCCACAACAGAAGTGTGAGAATGAACACAGTGGTACTCCATACGGTTCACTAGTAAAAATTGACATTGTAAAGGCGGCTGCATAGTTATAGTACGGCTCCAATTAAAGCCCTTACTGTACTTTTCTGGAAAAACAGTTACAATGATGAGCAAACAGGGAATATCTAAACCGGGAAATGCTGCCATTAAATGTAGACTTGATACAGACAGAAGTCCCTTAATTTCTGTGTGAGTTCTGGGTGTGATAGCATTGTAGAGTGCAGTGTTAGAAGCCTGGTGCACAGACAATTTACACCAGAGCTTGTGAGCTTGTCAGCTTGTGACAGTCTTGTAATTGCTTCTGCCACATTATATGTACAGGATAAGCACAAACTGCAAATCCACAGACATCATCGCAGTGAGGAGGTCCATGGGAATGCCACATTGCACAAGGCCATACTCTTAAATATGAACATGTACCAAGCAACATGTAACAACAGATTTCCATTTTACAGCTTCACTTCCCTTAATATTCTGTATCAGAATCTCCTTTAATACAATCCAGCCTTGTACCTTGAATACACCTGAAGTGATAGAGATTTGATTTGAGTGAGATTTTATCCAACATACTCAGCCATGCTCTCTGAAGCTGGCTTCTAGGACGTCCACCAGCAATCTCAGGGGAGTGCTGTAGGCTTTGGGGCCTGTTGTCTTCTAGAATGAAGTTACCGTAAGGGAGAGGCTCACGGCTGTGGTAGGAGGGGAACATACTCCACAGATATCCCAAGGTAAGGCTGTGCTCAAGTTGAGGTATTCTGAAGCTCGGGCTAGTTTAGTTTGACTGGCAATATACTGATGTTGCTTGTCCAATAATTGTCTAGTAAACTAGGGCACTGTAGCGGGGTGTGGGCATTGAAAAATAGATATACTTCATTTCTAATTTAGGAGAAGGCCAGGGGTCCGTTAGTCGTGCGTCACTAACACAGCTGGATTTGATTATTGACAATTTGTCATGATCTTGCATTGTTAGGTTCTTTGACGCTCATCCTGGACTTGATATCAGCAACAAGTCTGTTAGCTTAAACTTGCTCGGGAGCAGGCTTATGTTATTTAAACAAGAACGTATGCTGCAAAACTAGCCTGGTCGGGGGCAGGCTAACTGTCAGGCTTAGCCCATGTTGTTGCTTAACCAGACATTCCTGTAACACTGACCCAAGGGAAAAAACTATGATTTATCACGGACATTCTCTTTTTTTTTCTTTCTTCACTCTCAGTTTAATATGTAGGCTACATTTATAGAAAATCTCCTTAAAAGGGGCAATTGACTGTTTTTTGGGGGTATTTTACACTGTTCCTTAAGGTCTCCAAATAGGGTATGTAACATTGATTGGGTTGAAAATGGCCCGGGTGCTGTTCTATGCCCACTGACAGATCCTCTGAAATGTTTCCGGGAAAAAACACGAGCTTTTCCCCTTTTATGGTATGCTCATTAATATTTACATGAGCTGCGCGCTGATTGGTTGATTTTCAACGAGTGAAGCTGGGGAGCAAAAACGCAACACGGCCAACAGCAGCACTCGCTGAAACACCGAAGTTGGAGACTTGAAATAAAAACGCGCAAATAAATCTATTGTGTCTACACAACACTGTTTTCAACAGATTTACTATATATCATTTGAAATGATAACATTACTTGTTTCCACTTCTGTTGTTGAAGCAAACTGGATTTACTTGGGTGGGTAGAACGTTAGGCTACAGCTTAGCAACCAAACCATATCCTGATTCTACTCGGCTTCAGTTAGCTAGCTAGCTCTAAATAACTTGCTGAAAAATAACATGACCAAGATCTGGACAAACATGCATCGTGAATTGTAGATTTACATTACACAGGTTATTTATTTGAATGAAACACAGTCAGGAACATAAATCAACGTTAGCCCCATTGCCAATAAACTATGCTAAATTATCACATTCTACCTATGCTCTTGCGTTAGCAAGCTAAACTTGTTTACATGCCTACAGTCTAGGTGTTACTAGTAACAGTTACTAGCAATGCTACCGTATCCTGTATCAAGCACCTGCCTTTCTCCAGTTCTTTCAAATAGATGATCTAGACAGGCGTTAGCAATAAGCCAGACTGCTGTTCGTTTTCTGGCTATTTTTCGGAAGCTTCCCTTCTAATGCCGACTACAACTAGTCTAGCTAGAGTCATTTGATGTGTGTAGAAACTTATTTAGCATTCTACCTGGTATGCTATATTATACAGGAAACGTTAGCATTGCTAATAACTGTTAGCACAACATCATACTGGTCGTTAACTAACTGTCGTTATTCAACTATGACAAGGTAAAATCGGTTTTGCAGTCAATTGTTCACGTGGCCGTGAACATTGCGTTTTGCTGTGGTGGATCAATATGATCCATGTTCTACCTCTCAGGCTGCTTAAAGGGGCAGTTGACTGCAAAACCGATTTTACCTTGTCATAGTTGAATAACGACAGTTAGTTAACCCTATTCGGGCCCCATTAGGAACAGTGTGAAATACCCCAAAAACCCAGTCAATTGCCCCTTTAAGAATAGGGTGCATGCGCAATTATCTTGACCTCATGAATCTGACTTGAATTAGACGGATTACGTGAACTAGAATTGGCCTTTATGGAACTGCTTTAGCCCCAAATGACTTGTTACGTTAATTCAAGTCAGGTTTGGGATTTAAAGACCAGCTTTTTTGAGCAGCATTTCTGGAACAGGCTTCAGGAAGTCTGTCATAGCCATGTCTTGTCCGTTTTGACAACAACAACCTGTTACGAAAGGTGCAAGGATAATTAGCAGAATTGAACATGAACCCGAATTAATCACTTATTGCGTGATAGACAAGATCCTTTAGCTCTGCGTACTGAAAGCAATTCACCGCCAGAACAGTAGATTTCGGAGCAAATTTACAAATGAACCGTTTCATCAATAAAATAAGCACATTTTCAGCAACGACACTGCCCATTTCTCGTTACATTTTAATTCAGATGCTGATTTACATGTACTGTTTAGCTGAAATATGAATTGTAAAAACTTACAACAATGGCGGTCAAAGGATTCTGTTCTCTTGTTGGTCACGGCAACTCCACCCCCACCCCTGATGCAAGAGGTTCTTAATACGGCCTATAACACAGCCAAGGGGTATCGGTAAAATGGCGAACGGATAGTCAGCAAAATCAGGAGGTGCACGTAGAGCTCGCCGAGGGGTTCGGAGAGGGGGTTCCTTGATGGAAAGGGCGTTCCCTGTGTGCGTGTCCGTAAAAATGCAGAAGTATAAGTTGGCCTTTACAATCCAGAAATCCAGAGCCAACAATGACATCTGACCTCTGTGCAATTACACACATTTAGTCAATGTTCTTAAATTCAACCAATTGTCATTTTCCTATATTGGTCATTTTGAACAGACATCAGTGTTTATTTGGAAAGATTACTGTATATTTCCACTTTTATTTTTGTATTTCCATTGTAAGTTTGGTCTTAAATTTCATTTAGAAGTGGTATTAAAAGGTCTTAAAGTCTTAAATGTAACTTGTTTATACCTGTAGACACCCTGTTAATCTTCTTCTGGTGAGGGAATGCATTTGTGGATTTGGATGTATGCATTGGGTTGTTGTCGTGCTGAAAAGTGAACCTCCTCTTCAGCTTTCTAATGGAAGCCTGAGGGTTTTGTGCCAAATGTCCTGGGGTCTCATTTATAAAGCTTGTGTATGCACAAAACGGGGCTGAAAATGTGCGTACGCCACTTTCCACGCAAAGGTTGTAATTTATAAAAAAATAAATAAAAAAAAACTTGACGGAAGAATGTGCGGTCCTCGTCGCAAACTCTGACCCTCCCGTAGGCCTACGCACATTTTGGAAACAGTTGGAATTCCCGACGCAGATGACCGTACTGTAGTCAGACTGCAGAAATTGAATGTGGGAAGAACATTACTCGTAATATTTATATATTGTTTTACTCACACGTTTTTTTTTTTCATTCAATTTCATGATTATCATGAAGATTACATCCAGCAGTGTTATTTGTGCTTGTACTGAGTGATGCTTGTTCCATAAACACCTTTAACAATCCAACTCAAATTTTAAATAAAAATTCAGCACTTCCTCACCATCAGATTGTCCCAGTGCCTGTCCTAGCAAATTCGGCGCCCTAGGCGAGATGTATGAACAACAAAAACTGGAAATACAGTCGTTAAGCTCCCGTGCAATCGCTACACTCTACGTCCTCGTTATCAGTCCAGACTTAAATAGACTACTGTTCATAACAAAAAGCTTTTGTTTTCAAATTGTATCTCGACTCCGGGTATCGTCTGGCACAGTTGACGCGACTCGCAGGTTTTTTTTATTGATGATCCACGGGCCACCAAATAATGTGTTTTTCCACATGTGGGCCTCCACCAATAGGCAAGGTGTCTGAGAACTTTCGCTTTTTCGTTTTTTTGGTCACCATGATTCACCGTGAAGAACAATCGCATGCCAGGGTCATGAGATACTAGACTAGCATTCATGAGGTGCTTTGCATTGACCATTAAAAATGGGTGTGTTCAGGGAGGGGTAATATGCTGATTCACATACGCACACTTGTGGGTAATCTGTTACTTATAAAAGGAACATTTCGTACAGGTGTGCGTATGCACGGTTTTATAAATCTGAATTTTTGTGTGTGTATTCCATTTTAGGCTTTTGGGCGTACGTACACTTTTAGTAAAAATCCTACGCACAGTTTATAAATGAGACCCCTGGTATTTGGAACTGTTCACAATTCCCTCTACTCTGACTTAAAGGCCCTGGTGAAGAAAAACAGCCCCAAAGCACGATGCTGCCATCACCATGCTTCACTGTGGGTATGGTGTTCTTTGGGTGATGTGCAGTGTTGTTTTTGCACCAAACATACCTTTTGGAATTATGGCCAAAAAGTTCAACCTTATTTTCATCAGACCATAATACATTTTCCCACATGCTTTTGGTATAATTTATGTTGGTTTTTGCAAACTTCAGTCGGGCTTGGATGTTTTTCTTTTAAAGTAAAAGCTTCCGTCTTGCCATTAGGGCTGCAACTAACGATTATTTTGGTAATCGATTAATCTGTCGATTATTTTTTCAATTAATCGATGAATCGGATAAAAAAACAATAAGCATTAATTTCCAACCCTTTATTCAAAAACAGAACTGACATTGCAAATTCACAGTGCAAAAAATCTTCAGAATGTGCACAAACAGGTACTCAAATTTGAAAAAGTTAAAAAAGTTAAAAGTTATTAAAATTAGCGTGGATTTAATGCCATTTTCAGAGATGAATAATTTATTTGAGTTTTGTTTAAAACAGTTGTGAAAATTGAAAGGTTGAATGGGCCATACTTTATTAGAATAATTTGGTGTATATGTAAGATTTTTTGAAAAAAGTTAATTTTGCCATTTGCCAGGATTAAGCTATTTTCAAAGATGAGTGATTTTTTATCATTTTATTTGAAACTTCATTGAAAAAGTAAAGGCTGTGGAAGTATACCAGACATAAAGATACTCTGGTGTCTGTTTGAGGTTTTATATTCATAAAAATATTATAAAAGTCTACATTTTTCGAAATGGTATGGGTAGTTTTCACCCGGTCCCTAACGCGATGCTGCAAAGTATTGTCTTCCGAATGTGAAACGAATGTCAAATATGAAACCAACTTTTCCTCGGTCAATCAACAAACCTTTTCGACGTATTTAGTGTGAAATGCTCCCACACCTTGGAAGACTTAAGTCATACTGATTTCTCTGCCTCCCCCATTGTTTCAGAACAACTTTACTTAACGTCTCTCTGATGGCCTTTCCTCTACCTCCGCTCCGTGCTCAACTAATCATCTCCGCGACGTATTGTGTGGCGTAATAATCGCGCGAAACAACGAATCGATCATGAAATTCATGCCAACGCTTTTCATAATCGATTTAAATCGATTCGTTGTTGCAGCCCTAATATGTTGCTGATTCTGAAAACTCTTCTTCGATATGAACGTGTTCTAATGCATTTAAAATGTTAACGCAATAGTAAATATTCGACCATTATTTTTTTGAAATTTTAGGGGAAGCTTCTGACCCTGCATTCTTAAAGAAATCGCCACTAAGCACGCACCCAAATACATTGGAACTTGCAGTCTAGCATGCACACACAGCCCAGCAAACACATATAACAACTCGATTGAACAATTTAATGATCAGGCTGTGGCCACCTAATGAAAAGAACATAGGCTAGATAATCAGTGTGGGACTAGTTTAAGTCCACTCGTCTACTTTTTTTTAAGGCAAAGTCACAAATCAAATTGTTGAAGTCAATTTGGCTAAGCAGGTCAAACTCGTTTTACATCACCTTCATGCAAAGCCATTGTTGTCTTGCATGCTTTGATACCGGCAACAACACGTGACTAAATAAATGCATCAAAAATGTTATTTTGTTTTTTGTGCTGGGGCTCCCTAGTGGCCGGGGACCCTGCCCATTGCACAATTCCCTACTGGCAGCTGCATTGAGAATCTGTATTATTTTCAAAATAATTTACATAGTTACAAAAGTTCTCTCAATAGATACATGACACAATTTGAAACAATAATAAGCATATCCTATACATTCCAAAGTCAACTTGCTAATCACATTTTCTTATTTTCTTCCAGTAGTTTTTTACAAGTAAATAAACATTAACTAAAGATATATTGCAAAACATTACTAGCCATTTGTCTCCTCTATTCCTTGTTACCTACTATGGTTAACTCAGAAATGAACACCACCACAAGTCCATAATTCACCACAAACATTGTCAATATTAACCATACACATTGATAACCTCCGTACGTCTTAGTGAGCTCATTGCTATCAAAATGCATACACCACGTGTTATTCTCATGCCACTTTGTACAGAGTTTAGCTAGGTGCGTTACGTTACTGTATCAGCTAACAATCAAATACAAATATTGACACTCAACATTCGGTTGACATGTTAATAAAACAAACAAAAAACAATTTATTAAAGGTCACATGAAATGCTGTTTTTGGATGCTTTTATATAGGCCTTAGTGGTCCCCTAATACTGTATCTGAAGTCTCTTTCCCGAAATTCAGCCTTGGTGCAAAATTATAGCCACTACGAGTAGTCCCACAATGAGCTTTCCTCAGAACGTGCTGTTTGTGTCTGTAGCTTTAAATGCTAAATGAGGAGAGAGGCGGCACCATGCGCTAATGTTTACAGTGGATGTATTGCAATGGCTCATAGACCCGTTGCTGTAAGATGCCTCAAATTTGCCCATTCTCATCTGATAACCCTGGTTTGCAGAGCTGTACACTCAGTCATTTCAATGTGGGGAAAGGCGGATATCGCGCGCGCCATAACACCAACAGCAGAACGTTATCCACATAACAATGAATGTGTATTCACACACATCCTTGATGCTTTCCACCTTTACATTAGCGACAGTACCTCAGCTGATAGCTGCAGAGCTAATGTTACAGCCAGATTCTAAGGGTTGCAAGCTAGGTAACCATATAGTAAGCTACAAAATTATATAGCGTTAGTTGACTTACTTGTCCGAGGTTAGTAGCTGGACCAAGGAGTACTGATCCAGAATTTAATTTCAGATGGTCAGCAAGGCCAACTTTGTATTGGCTCAAGTTAAGGAAACAATGGTGGCTGAAATGTTTGGCGCACACATGCAAAAATAAAATTAAGATAGGCTACTGGTTGTGCAGAGGCTCCTTGTGACGTCACAAGGAGCAGATTTTTAAATGGAGCATTTGAGCTTTAATTTTCTCAAAAGGCGGAGAAGAACACCCAGGACCAAAGGCAGGCTAGGGGAACTCATATTAATGTTAAATAACCTCCTAAAGTGAAGTTTATGTCATGTGACCTTTAAACATATTCTAAAGTTCAAGAGCACAAATACACATTTTGTACCTGAAAAGGGGAGATATCAATGAAGACTCTTGGACACGATGCATCCCTTCTGGCAGCTGCATTGAGAATGAGGCATCGTGACCGAAAGCTCAACTCCCCCTACCGGCTTCTGCAGGCATGATTAATCAATCACAACTCTCAAACGGCTCATCGTCGATCATAGATTAACATCATATATAAATGAATTACCATTTTATGCCCCTTTTACTGTTTTAAATACCTATTGAACTTATTGATTAGCTTCCAAAATAAAATAAATCAACCACAAAATCAATCTATCACATATACAACAGAGGGAAGACTGAGAGACCAAAATAAAAGCACTGAAATAATCTAGACGAGATGTTACAAAGGCAAGAATCACAGTTTTAGAAGAGCCCAAGATGCTCTGACCCAGTCATCTAGCCATCACAATTTGGCCCTTGTCAAAGTCTCTCAATTCCTTGCCCATTTTTCCTGCTTCTAACACATCAACTTTGAGTACAAAATGTTCACTTGCATGCACCTCAGGGGAGGTTGGGGACATGGACTCCAAGTGGGCCATGTCCAAATACTCTATTGTAGAGGCGGCTGGCAGGATCTGTGGTCATAAAATCATCAAACAACCTAAGAACCCGCTGGTGGACACCACTGATGAAGGAAGATATCAAGCTAAAGAATGAGGCCTTTTGGGTTTGGTTGGCCCAGGGGTCTTCGGAAACAATTAAGCCATTGCTATGAGCCATCTGATCCCGGTATGACTAACACTAAACACGTCTCCAGTGTATGTTGGACAAAGTTGCCCCTTGTCTCCAATCCTGTTTGTGATATTCATGGACAGGGTCTCAAGGTGCAGCAGGGGTGAGGAGAATTTCCAGTTCTGAAACCTCAGAATTGAGCCTTTGGATTTTGCAGCTTATGTGGTTCTGCTGGCTTCATCAGACCGTAACCTTCAGCATGCAGTGGTTTGCAGCCGAGTGTGAAGCGGATGGGATGAGGATCAGTCAGCACCTCGAAGTCTAAGGTCATGGTTCTCTGCCGGAAAACAGTGGGGATTGGGAGTGAGCTGATGCCCCAAGAAAAGGAGTTTAAGTATATCAGAATCTTGTTCACGAATGATGGGAAAAAGTAACGGCAGATTCACAGGTGGATTGATCCAGCGTCAACAGTGATGCAGGCATTGTACAAGACCGTCGGAAGGGAGAGGGAGCGGAGCCGAAAGGCAAAGTCAGATTTACCAGTTGATCTACGTTAATCAAGCCTCACCTATAGATAAGACCAAAAAATTGATTGTGGATACAAGTGGGATAGCAAGAGAGGCTAATTTTCATCTGCTGTCCCCAGCCAGATGTTTAAAGGCAGCCTAAAATTACAAAATATCAAATAACATACTAAGGTTGAAATAAGTCAATAAACATACAGTAACGTAGACACACCCAGTTCACATATAAGCAACAGAAAAGTGTACTTGCAGTACAAGCGCATATATAGCACTGAGGCACATAACATACATCAACATGGCAAACACACATATAAGCAAACAGTACATCAGTGCTCATGCCTGATTGGTATGAGCCATTTCTTTAGGCTATGTTTAAATGTTTTGTATGTGTCTTTTGTGCGTATGTGTGATGACAGAGCATTCCAAGTGTGTGCTGAATTACAGAAAATGCTGATTTGCTAAAAGAGCTAGACCTATGTGAAATAATACAATCACCTTTTGAAGCAGATCTAGTGTTTGCCATTCTGAGTACGCTGTTTAATAAAATCACTAAGCGGAAGTGGAGCCATACCGTAATTTTTTTTAAAAACCAAACACATTTAACAAGGTTCTCTCAACTCAAAATATTATGTTTGATGAGGATATGATGGTGATGGTGACTTATTGTTTTTTTATCAAGTGTTTTTAAAGCTTGTTTATGGAGAATATGGATAGACTTTAACGTTGTGCTGCTGGCTTGTGCCCAGCTGGTTAAACAGTAGGTCAGATGGGGGATAACCATTGCATTAAAATTAGTGCTGTCAAATGATCAAAATGTTTAATCGCAATGATGTCATAATTAACTCGCGATTAATCACAATTAATCGCACATTTTTATCTATTCTAAATGTCCCTTAATTTTTTTTTGTCCCATTCTTTTTTCAAATTTTAATGCTCTTATCAACATGGAAAAGTGGTTCGGATTGCTTCATGCAAATATTTTTTTTGATTGAAAACAACATTGCAATCGCCTGGCTTTGACGAGGGGGCGGAGAATTCGCATGAATCGCATCAGCTGTGTGCTTGGCCATCAAGTGGCATTTCAGACTGGACGTGCTGCGATGATAGCTCAGTTTACAAGAACAAAACACACAGATCACTTTGGTCTTGTCAATGGAACCATTTGGGAACTTTTTCCCAAAGTAAACTTTCCATTCAGAATCTTATTGGCATCCATTTTGGCGTCTCGCGCTCGCCATCCACTCAAAACGTAACATTAGCCTACTACCAGAGAATGTCTAATATCTGTAAACGGGCTCTGCTACTACTCTTTAGCCGGCTCGCAAGCCAAACAAGCGTGTGTGGCGTTCCTGTTGTTTTGTTTCCGGTCTAGCTAGATCCGGTGTGGTGTTGTTTTTCCAACGTCGGCAGTTGTTGCAACAGCGTGTGAAAAAAACGACAGTTTGCTAGGCCAAAAAGAGCGTTAATCGCGTGATTAAAAAATTGACGCCGTTAATTTGGGTTTGCGTTAACGGCGCTAACGCGTTAAACTGACAGCACTAATTAAAATAGAATTTTGTAGCCTGCATTGTTAGACCGTTTCTTATATCTAAAATTCACAAGGTTAAATTTTAAGACATTTGTTACATGTTTTACCAGTTTTTTAAAGGAGAGATTAGAATCAAAGATTCCTAAATATTCAAAATCGGATACTACCTGTAGCCTTTTATCAGCAACATAAACATCTGGTTCCGGTGATACCTTGAAAGCCCTTTTTTTTTGAAGAACATACAGTCTTCTTAACATTCAGATGAAGGCAGGAATCTGCAAGCCATTTAGATACATTGTTCATTGTGGATGTGAGCTTAAGTGCAGCTTGTTCTGTAGTAGAGCCGCTGCTGTCGAAACAAACCAGTTGAGGGGGTTCGGTTATCTGACTAAGATGTCTCCTGGGCACCTTCCTTTTTAGGTTTTCTGTGCACTTCCAACTGGGAGGAGATCCCTGGGTTGACACAGAACTCCCTGGAGGGATTATATATCTCATCTGGCCTGGGAACGACTCAATCACCCAGGAGTAGCTGGAAAACGTTGCTGGGGAGAGGGACGTTTGGAATACCCTGCTTAGCCTGCCACCGCGACCCGACCCAGATAAGCAGATGGAGATGGCTGGATGGCTGGATAAATTACATAAACCTAATCAGTTGAAGATTTTATAGTTACTTGTGGTTTTAATCAAGATCGGTTTCACGTCAACAAATGTTTCACCATATAAGAAATATTGTGTACATACCTGAGGTACTAGACCAGTGGTTCTTAACCCTGTCCTCAGTGAACCCCTGTCCTGCATGTTTTAGATGTTTCCCTGCTCCAACACACCTGATTCAAATTAAAGGGTCGTTATCTAGATCTGTAGAAGCCTGGTAACTAACATGCATTTGAATCAAGTGTGTTGGAGCAGGGAAACATCTAAAACATACAGGACAGGGGTTCACTGAGGACAGGGTTAAGAACCACTGTACTAGACACTCCTGCCTTTTTTTTTCTAGCTTTACTACAGCATTAGACTATAGTAGGGTTAGGGTTACAGTGCCTTAGCTGTATCCTGGAGCATTAGCTGGTACCCCAGATCCTTTGTGGGTCCTTGTTCTTGGCCAATTAGTTAAATAGAGATGGAGATAGACAGTAAGATAGAAAAATACTAATGTGTTTGTATGTGTAATAGAGATAGAAAAGGAGAAATAAAGAGATTGTAAACTGGTCTGTAGGATATTTGACTTCGGTGGAGGGGTGGTGTGGAGTACGTATTTGAATCAGGGTCTTTGTTGAGTGTGAATGTATATGTGTGTGTGTGACTCCTGTGATTGATGCAGTAGTGCTGAGAGTCAAGGAGAGTCTTGCCTGCTGGGCCATGTGATGGATCTACCAATATATTGTGACTACAGCAATACAGGCTCCAAAGCATGCTCACCTTAAAGCATGACAGATGCCACAGATGTTCAACACTATGATTCTCTAGCCTGCTCATGTATATACTAGATACAGTATATCCACACCCAATATTAGAGCATAGCAACCCATTAATGGAGAGCACCATCCGGATATTATATGGTAAACTGCATTTCAGTGTAGTGTATGTGTACATGTGTCTACATCAGTGGCGGCTGGTGACTCAAAAAATTGGGAAGGATAGGAGGGTTTTGTGTTACTTTACACTAGTGGGCTACTTATCTCTACTTTCTTCTGTTCTGTCACGTGTGTGCGGCAGAGAACGTGGACCCATATAAAGGAGAGCAGGCAAGCAGGATCAAAAGAACAAGGATTATTAAATCAACCCAAACAAATAAAACATAAGGAGCAGACTGCTCACATGATGGGACCAGACCAAAAAATGATTAGACACTAACACCTGTGAAGCAACCATAAATACTAAAGAACTAAACTAGACACAGGTGCATGGTACTCTTTGTAACACAGACACTTAGCAAGACACAGGTGCAGTTAATCTCTTACACTTAATAAAACAGGGAGAACACACAGGGTTATTATGTTCAAATATATAAATAATCAGTCTTTCAATTTAATGCAAACTCACTGTACAACAAAGGTAAGGTAATGCAGTTATGTTAAGTCTATCCCTATCTTCCATAAATATTTTTTAGATATCATATACCATATTACCCCAAAAAGGATGGAAAAAAGTGGCCAGGTGAACAAGATGGAAACATCAAATCACTGTAGGCATTGCATGGAACTAAACCTTGTGTGTGCGTAGTGTGTCATTAGGTGCATTCGACTTCAGGCAGCGCCGGCGCGCCTGCAGCCGGCTGCCTTGAAGCTGAGAATGCCATTGCTGCACGAAGTTGAACACCCCCATTGAGGAGTGGGCGCAGCACCTCCATACGTTGGAGTGAACATTGTGAACACCTCTCTGATTTAAAAAGGAAAAACAAAAAATGTTCAAATCTGGAATTATTAAAAACAAAGCAAAACATAAGTGTGTTATGAGTTCTTCTGCCTGTAGGAGGGTCCCACTCACTTGCAACAAGCTAATGTTGCATTAGCTGTGCAAGTATCCAAAAAACAGGAAAAATAAACCTGAAATCTGTTTGTGTTTATACGTGTATTGCTGTATACTCTGTCTTGTGCATTGGTTTGTGGTAAATCAACAGGAGGAAGGGGACTGGCTTTGAGCAAGTGATGTATGTGGACTTCATCTCCTCTAATAGTAAAACATTGGAAACATTGAATTTGTGAACGGTGGGGTTTGTTAAGGTTAAAATTTGTGGTTTGGGTTCAGGCAAGGTTTTAGGGTTAAGGTTAGACCTGGGGCCTGTACTACGAATCAAGATCAACATGCTCTGAATTACTTTCAGTTACCCGGCTACGCGAAGCCTAACAATTGCAGTCACGATAAGCGGTACTACAACGGCTATTATCAACTCTCTAACTCAACCCAGATCTTTCCAATCTAGAGACGTGCGCGTTCACATAAAGGGGCGGGGTTTGAACCGTATGTCCAATCTCAAACATGGACGAAACAAGAGCCGCATATTTCACGGAGGAGGAGCAGACAATCTTACAAACTTTGTCTACTCCTCCTGCGTGAAATATTGTAATACAAGCATATCAGGAATACAGACATAATACAGGCAAATTTCAACAAAGTCGCTGCTGCCAAGCTGGAAAAAAATAGCATACGCTGTAAATGCGTAAGCTCCATGACTTATTGAAGATGTGACCATAAGTACACGGGTACATTCCACAACGTTAAACTTTTGTTGCTGTATTATTAGGGGCCAAGCAGCGAAGCTGCGAGGCACTTATTGTTATTGTTAGTTTTATTATTATTATTATTATTAGGGGCAAAGCTGCGAGGCACCTATTGTTATTGTTAGTTTTATTATTATTATTAGGGGCCAAGCAGCGAAGCTGCGAGGCACTTATTGTAATTGGTAGTATTATTGGGGTGTGCTTGCCTTCGGCGAGCACAAACCATTGTTATCTCACATATATATTATTTATTATTTATTGTTTCTTTTCGCCCCCCTAAGGATGCCTCAATATTTGGACTACATAGACAACGGCGATGTCAAAAGGTTCGTCTCGGTAGCGATTGCGTTGGTTGTATTGGGATTTATGTTCCATTGCACGGTTTAAGTAGAAATTACGTTTTTGTGGCAAAAAGTGAAGCTAACGGTGGCTAACTTGCTAGCCACAGTCTCTGACGCCACTAACGTCACGAAAACTCGCGTGACTATATCTAGCAGAACATTAGTTTCCCATCTGTTAACTTGGGGGATACTAATCTGCAAGGCAGCTGCAGAAACGCCACAAGCAAAGAGGCCAGGGTGATATTTAATCATTTTACTTTGTGGTGTGAAACATAATTGTGAAATGTAATGTACAATATTAGCTGATATTATTAAGTAAGTAGGCCCACATCTACTTTCGGAAACGGTAGTCTACTATTTCACTGAAGCATTAGCATCATGACATTAGCCTCTGTTGCTTGGGCAACACATACTACAGTGGTCATGATGCATCTGTTTTCAATCGTTAAAATAAACATTCCTCACAAATACGTTTTTGTTGTAGGATTTATTTTGACATTAATAAACGATTTGTTGGTGAAATGACCATTACCTGTGGTTTCAAATCAGTGTGGCGGCTCACTGCAACGCTGTAGCCTACCCGAGACACTAATGAGTAGCTAACAAAAACATCTCTTTAGAGATGTTTAGAAAGTCAAACGGCGACGGAACATGTTTGGCTTTCCCCTTACTCAAAAGTTTTTCAATAGGTGAAAGTATCTGACTACTAACCTGAACTTCATTGCCACAGCCTAAACTTTGTTAATGTCAAAACTGTTCATGAAAATAATTAATGTCAGCCTGCTTCAGCCTTGCTTAGCTGTAGGATATACATTTTACTGGGTCTTGCTGCGCTGCTTGATTTATTGAAATTATTATGAAATGTTATGTTTTACTAGCCATTTGCCTTCTTAAGCAAATCACAGTATTTCCCACCCCTCATGGTGTAACTGAGACGACCGTAAATAGCCTAATTCATCTTTCAAGTAATAAGCCCCCGTTGAAGTGTTGAGCAGGAAATTAGCTGGTCTGTAGAGATCTTGGGTTGGTGGTTTTACTGATGCAGAATTCGCTCAAATAAAATCGATAGACGTAACGAGTGGCACATAACGTGAAGTAGGCCTAACATTGCATTTTATTTTGTTTGAGTTTTAATAACTTGTCCAGTGCATCGGGGCAAGTAGCACTAGCCTAAATTGATCTTCCTGACTTGCCGTAAAAAAAAAATGTACTCTTCCCGGACAAGCCTTAGCTACATGGCTAGACTGTTGATCCAGATCAGAATCCATCATATCTTGGACACTCAAAATCAGCGAATCTTGCAGCCAAATCAAGTAGCCTATATTTATAGGCCTTTATATGGCTACAAACTTCTGCTCGGTTTCTAGCTGGCTACTTGTTACCAAGTTACAACTTTGTTGCAGGGGCATTCTTTGTCTACATTGCGAGCTAACAGTGTCCGGTAATTATGTCGCTATAAATAATGATGTTAAACCGAGACCACTAAGCCCTCAAAGAAAATGTAAGGTCAAAGAAACAAAAGAAAGGTTTGAGGTTACTCTGAAAATTATTAATAAAATAGGCTTCTAATATTAAACTGCTAAATCCTTCTCTAACTAGGCTCCTCTATGATGCATAATGAAACTTAACGTTTTTTAAGTAATCAATAAGCCTACGCTTGCCCTCATTACTCAAATGATGCCGTTCAGGGCGTTCAAATTACATAATAGGGCGATGATAGGAGGATAATAGGACATAATAGGGCAACCAACAAGTTGTTTATATCTGATTACAATTTAATAAGTTATCTAGCGCTGCATCTTCATGAGCTACATTTGGCCTCCTTCTCTTCCAACCAACCAGTATCACCTCTCCTCCATCTGAGTGATGCATGTCATTTTTACAAACTTATTATCAAGGGAACACAATGGTCAGAACTGTAGTCATACACTTAAATGCTTTTTGAAATATGTAACTCCTGGAGTGTATGGAAAGCTGGGGCAGCCACAAGCACACCCTCACAATTTCCCCAGAAATTGTATGCTCTCTAGTTATTATTATTCTTCCGCCATGGGTGTCTATGGCAGCCCCCATAAGCGCTTGGTTGAAAGTTTTGAAATTTGGCACACTCATTGGGGACAGTCCCCTGGTCCAATTCACAAAGTTTCATGTCCCATGCTTCGGCACTCTAGCGCCACCAACGGGTCAAAGTTGGAGTTGTGTTTACACACGCAACTTTTGAACCGTATGTCCCATTTTCAAAAATGAGGTACCATTGGATTCCCTGGATCAAGCCGAGTGCAATGCACACCATGTCGTCAATTTCCGGTTATATAGATTTTCCGATATTTCCGGTTTTATCAAAAACCTTTAAAAGCCTACTCCTCCTACAAATTTTGTCAAATCTTCTTCAAAATTCCCAGACATGATCTTCAGACCAAGCTTCACAAAATGTATCGAAGGATATTTAATTTTCAAAACCGTTTGTCCGGTACAGCCAATCAAATTCTGCAGAAAAGCCGCCAAACAGGAAGTGAAGCCATATCTCAGCAGTTCTTTGAGGCAGTGACACCAAAGTTGGTAGGCCTACTCAGAACTTTATTCTAAGGATGTCCTCCAAAAATGGTGTCATGTGACTAAAAGGGGGCGTGGCCGGAAGCATAAACGTGTTTTGGCTAATAACTGTTGAAGTGTTTACCTTAATAAAGTAATTTCTTTGTCTGTTGATGTCTTGTGAGATATCAAGCTTGACCATCGATAATATTTCATAACAACCGAATTGACGCGGCCGCCATTTTGGATTTCATGGAAAAGTGTAAAAACCTTTTACACGCCCCAAATGTTGTCCAATGTTTACTAAATTTGGCACAGATGATCTTCAGACCAAGCTTCACAAAGGTGTCTGATGGATTTTCCATTTTCGAAACCGTTTGTTCGGTAGAGCCGATCAAAGGCGGCGGCGAAGCCACAAAAGACACGTTAGAGCGTAACTCAGCAACCATTTTAGCGATTGTCACCGAACTTGGGTTCCATCGTTCCCAAGAGGAGCAGAGGAGGCCTGTGGTGTTATACCAGAAACAAACACTTTAAACACTTAGTACTTTGGAACGCAAACAGATATTTCAACCAAACTTGGTGTGTTGCATGAGTGCAACAGGTTGTTGTGACTTAATTGTTGCGCAAGTGCTATGGAGGCCATGTCCTGCTCTGGACTGCTTGGCCCCTCCATTGCTGCTTGCAGCTATATTTATTATTAGGGTTCCTCCGGTAGGAGGGAACCCTATTGTTATTGGTGGTTTTATTATTATTATGTTTTACCCATGGGAGTCAATGGCAGCCCCTAGAGCACAATTGTAAAAAGTTGTGAAATTTGGCATGTTGAAACTGCAGACCATTAGTAACTACCATACCAAACATGGGCCATGTGAGACAACAGGTGGCGCTACAGGCCACGCCCCAATATGTCAATTTTTAAAGTGATGCCATTTGCAGGCCATAAGTCCCAAAATGCTGAAATTTATTACAGATGCCTTATTTCTCATGAGGAACAAAAAAGCCTCTAGAACCTATAACGGCCGCCATATTGGATTTTTCTGTACAATAAAGATTGAGGAAACACGTTTTTTCGCTACTCCTCCTACATTTTTGGTTAAAATTTTCTTCAAAGTTGCCAGAGAGGATCTCCAGACTGAGCCTCACAAAAGTTATCAATAGGATTTTTGATTTTCTAAACCGTTTGTCCAGTACAGCCAATCAAAATCATCAACAAAGGAACCAAACAGGAAGTTGGGTCAAATCTCAGCAAATCTTTGAGATATCAACACCAAACTTGGTATATCGGTAGAAGACAATACAACATGTTCCCATGTGAAAAATTGACTTAATATCTTAAAAAATGACTGACATAAATCAAATCAAATTTATCGCTAACGCTAAAATAATGCTTTACACATCCACCGGTCTAAAACGGATACTCTGATACTATCACTAGTTCATATGAAGACTCTTGAGAATGTTTAGTATTCAAATCTGAAAAAAAGTTGACTGTGAGATGAAAAGTATATTTTTGGTGAATATTTGAAACATGCATGCTTGGCTAATTTCAGAGCTATTCTGCAAAACCCTCTCTCCCCTCCTCCTGCCCGCGCGTGCTCCAAATTCTCACACACACTCAGTCTTCCCTTGACACACGCGCGGCCAAGACGCACACGCAACATTTCAGGAGAGTGTGGGCTGACCAAGCCCCCACTCATTCCTTGGTCTTAAGCAAAGGCCCATGTGGATCTTATATGTGGTATTGCATTTCCGATTTTGTATGCAATGGTAAAAAGTTATATAAATCCTGAAACATTGATAGTATATAGACCAAAAGTAACTACCACACCACAAATGGCCCAACATTACCCATAGGTGGCGCTACAGGCCACGCCCTAAAGCACAAAGATACAAGACTTTCTGGAATGGATAGGCTCACCAAGCCCCCTCCCTTCACTTCTTGGCTTGAAATAAAGGCCCATATGGATCTTGATGGTATTGCATTTCCGATTTTGTATGCAATGCTAAAAAGGTCTCAAAATCCTGAAACATAGACAGTATAGGCCAAGAAACACTTTAACAAAAGCCCATGTGGATCTTGTTGGTATTGCATTTCCGATTTTGTATACAATGGTAAAAAGTTCTCCAAATCCTGAAACATTGATAGTATAGGCCATGAGTAACTAACACACCACAAATGACCCACCATTATCCATAGGTGGCGCTACGGCCACCCCCCAATTGTCCATTTTCAAAGTGCTGCCATTTGCATCCCATTTGTCCCAAAATTCTGAAATTCATTACATATGCCTTATTTCTCATGAGGAACAAAAAAGCCTCTAGAACCTACGGCACCCACACAAATCTGAAAAGTAGTTCAATGTAAGATGAAAAGTAGATTCATTGTGAATATTTAAAATATGTATGCTTGGCTAATTTCTAAAGCTTTTTCCCCAAATCCTATCTGTAATTTGTTTAAACAAACGTAGCCTTTTAAACCTCTAGGTTTAATTCTCTCTTTTATAAATTTAAAGTTGGATTTGAGATTTAACAGACATTTAATCATTTAGCAAGTTGTTTGACTCAAAAATCATAACAATAGCAAGCTCCCACCTTCACTCCTTAGTCTAGTAGCCATTTTAGACTAGTAGGCATTGTGTGGTTAGTTTGGCCACAGCTAATTCTACTGTTAAAAGAAACAGAAGGTCTTCTTCTTCAGAACTATACAGTTGAATCAACCAAACACAGCTTGGTCATGTTATCATCTTCTTTGGCACATCTAAACTAAGGACTTGACTTTTAAGAAAGCATGACCAAAGCAATTGGGTGAGGGAGGGTTCCTACATAAACAGTTGCTGACAAAGAATTTCAGACTTAAACATAGTCTTGCATTAAGAGTAGAGTCAACAAATTGAATAACTGTGCTAATGGTTGTTGAAACTCATTGCTCTGCGTTGGTGCATGTCAATTTAGGCAGAAGTCCATGTCTGGTGATATTTGACAACCTCAAACACCATGAGTCTGCCACTGGGCCTATTGAAAAGGCTCTTGTTTTCATTTGCAATGCAACTATGGGGTGCCAAGCTGGGCCTAGTTGTACTGTTAGAAAGGCCAGTTACATTAAACATTATTGTTGTTATATAGTTTTCTTCCGAGCATTGCATGCACTAATAAAAGCAATGATGCCCAGAAATGTTTTGTAGGAGTTGCGAAAAAGAGAAGCAGAACAGTGGAACACCATCCCAACTCAAAATGTAGTAGCGTAGAATAGAGGAACTGGGTGTACAAGCATCTGCTTGCGGAATGAATGCTCCATGCCATGTTTTAGAAAACTTGAGAAGTCTCCCTTTATTCGTGGTGTGTGTCCAGTATATAACGTCTCGCCCTGCTTTATCCTACCGCCCTGCTCCCCGGCCCCTTGTAGTAGCCTCATCTCCATGCCCATAACATTACGCCATTAACTAGATCCAGTAACATGACACTGGGAAATGGGTGCTGAAGTGGAAAGTCCCCAAAAACAGCATAAAACAAGGAAAATATTAATCCACCAGTCATTTTTACATTTTAAATATGGAGGCATCTATTGGAACTGGTGGTAACTCCTTTGTTGTACACCCAACAAAAATGGGGCTACTTTACATATAATATATATATAACTATACTTATAGGCCTTAATGTAGTTGTCGTCCTACCATTGCATACACGTCCTTTACTAAAGTGTATCTTCCCTTTCATAAAATTATTATTGTAATCAAAGCTTTTAAAGAATGGATCTCTGCATGATGGGCCTGACCAGAGCACAGGTGGCCTGACAGAACACGCTTCAAAGTTGTCACTTTCAAAAGGGTGGCATTTTAACCCTGTTTGTCCAAAATGTCTAAAAGTTGGTACGCATGCCTTATATTGCTCATGGGGAACAAAAGAGTGTCAATAACCCATAATGTCGGCAGCATGGATATTTCTCTACAGTGACAATTTGTGAAGAATTTCAGAAAATGACTTAAAATCAGCCATTGATCCAGTTGTCTTGAAATGTTGTGTACATGAATGAAATACATGTCTGTGTCATGTCAATTTGGTAATGGTTTGAAATGCTATGGAGGAACCCGCCATTGCTGCCTGCAGCTATATTTATTAGGATTCCTCCGTAAGGAGGAAACCTATTGTTATTGGTGGTTTTATTATTTGTAATTCTTGTACCATGGGAGTCAATGGCAGCCCCTAGACCCCATCGACAACTTTTTGTGAAATTTGGCACACTCATTAAGGACAGTTTCTTCTATACCTACACCAAGTTTCATGTCTCCCATTAGACCACTCTAGCGCCACCAATGGGTCAAAGTTGGACTTGTGTTTACACACGCAACTTTTGAACCGTATGACTCATTTTCAAAAATGAGGTACCATTGGATTCCCTGGATCAAGCCGAGTTCAACGCACACCATGGCGTTAATTTCCGGTTATATAGATTTCCCGCCATTTCCGGTTTTATCAAAAACCTTTGAAAGCCTACTCCTCCTACAATTTTTGTCATATATTCTTCAAAATCACCAGAGATGATCTTCAAACCAAGCCTCACAAAAGTTATCAAAGGAATTTTGATCCTCATAACCGTCTGTCCGGTACAGCCAATCAAATTCATTAGAAAAGCCGCCAAACAGGATGTGAAGTCATGTCTCAGCAAATCTTTGAGATATCAACACTAAACTTGGTCGATCGGAGGAAGACACTACAACATATTACCATGTGCAAAGGCAAATTCATATCTCTAAAAATGATTGATATAAATCAAATTGAACTTATCGCTAACGCTAAAATAATGCTTTGCACATCAGCCAGTCAAAAACTGATACTCTGATTCAATCACAAGTTCATATGAAGACTCTTGAGAATGTTCATAACACAAATCTGTGAAAAAGTTGACTGTAAGATGAAAGGTCGATTTTTGGTGAATATTTGAAACATGCTTGCTTGGCTAATTTCTAGGCAAATTTCCAATGAATGTCTCCCCTGCTCCTCCCCGCGCGTGCTCCAAAATCTCACACACACTCAGCCTTCCCTTGACACACGCGCGGCCAAGACGCACACGCAACATTTCAGGAGAGTGTGGGCTGACCAAGCCCCCACTCATTCCTTGGTCTTTAGCAAAGGCCCATGTGGCTCTTGATGGTATTGCATTTCCGATTTTGTATGCAATGGTAAAAAGGTCTCAAATCCTGAAACATTGATAGTATAGACCAAGAGTAAATACCACACCTCAAATGGCCCACCATTACCCATAGGTGGCGCTATAGGCCACGCCCTAAAGCACAAAGATACAAGGCTTTCTGGAATGGATAGGTTCACCAAGCCCCCTCCCTTCACGTATTGGCTTGAAAAAAGGCCCATGTGGATCTTGATGGTATTGCATTTCCGATTTTGTATGCAATGGTAAAAAGGTCTCAAAATCCTGAAACATAGATAGTATAGGCAAAGAAACAGTTTAACAAAAAGCCCATGTGGATCTTGTTGGTATTGCTTTTCCGATTTTGTATACAATGGTAAAAAGTTATAAAAATCCTGAAACATTGATAGTATAGACCAAGAGTAACTACCACACCACAAATGGCCCACTATTACCCATAGGTCTTCCCTTGACACACGCGCGGGCTTGGCAAGACGCACACGCAACATTTCAGGAGAGTGTGGGCTTACCAAGCCCCCACTCATTCCTTGGTCTTTTGCAAAGGCCTTGTGGATCTTGATGGTATTGCATTTCAGATTTTGTTTGCCATGGTAAAAAGTTCTCCAAATCCTGAAACATTGATAGTAAAGGCCAACAGTAACAACAACACTTTAACAAAAGCCCATGTGGATCTTGTTGGTATATTTTTCCGATTTTGTATGCAATGGTAAAAAGTTAAAAACATCCTGAAACATTGATAGTATAGGCCAAGAGTAACTACCACACCACAAATGGCCCACCATTACCAATAGGTGTCGCTACAGGCCACGCCTTAAAGCACAAAGCACTTCACTTCTTGTGAAGATTAAAGCACTTCACTTCTTGGCTTGAAATAAAGGCCCTTGTGGATCTTGATGTTATTGCATTTCAGATTTGGTATCCCATTGGAAATTCTGCAGCATTGATTTTTCTATACAGTTACAATTTGTCAAGAATATACATTTTTCAATGGTTCGCAATGCTTTACATGTAAGCCAGTCAAACAAGTTCATATGAAGACTCTTGAGAATGTTTAGTACACAAATCTGAGAAAAAGTTGACTCTAAGATGAAAGGTCGATTTTTGGTGAATCTTTGAAACATGCATGCTTGGCTAATTTCTAGGGAAATTTACAATGAAATGTGTCCCCTGCTCCTCCCCGCGCATGCTCCAAATTCCCACACACTCATTCTTCCCTTGACACGCGCGGGCATGGCAAGACATACACGCAACATATCAGGACTGTGTGGGCTGACCAAGCCCCAACTCATTCCTTGAATATCAGCATAGGCCCTTGAGGACCTTGGTGTCATTGCATTTCCTACTTTGTATGCAATAGTAAAAAGGTCTCCAAATCCTGACACATTGACAGTACAGGCCAAGAGTAACTACCACACTTTACCCAAAGCCCATGTGGATCCTGTTGGTATTGCATTTTCGATTTTATATGCAGTGGTAAAAAGTTTTTAAAATCCTGAAACATTAATAGTATAGGCCAAGAGTAACTACCACACCACAAATGGCCCACCATTACCCATAGGTGGCGCTACAGGCCACGCCTTAATGCATAAAGATACAAGGCTTTCTGGAATGGATAAGCTCACCAAGCCCCCTTCCTTCACTTACTGGCTTGAAATAAAGGCCCTTGTGGATCTTGATGGTATTGCATTTCAGATTTGGTATGCCATTGGTAATTCTGCAGCATACATTCTTCTATACAGTTACAATTTGTCAAGAATAAACATTGTTCAATGGTTTGCAGTGTTTGGAGGAATCCGCCATTACTGCTTGCAGTTATATTTATTAGGGTTCCTCCGGTAGGAGGGAACCCTATTGTTATTGGTGGTTTTATTATTATTATGTTTTACCCATGGGAGTCAATGGCAGCCCCTAGAGCACAATGGTAAAAAGTTGTGAAATTTGGCATGTTGAAACTGCAGACCATTAGTAACTACCATACCAAACATGGGCCATGTGAGACAATAGGTGGCGCTACAGGCCACGCCCCAAAATGTCAATTTTTTAAGTGATGCCATTTGCAGGCCATAAGTCCCAAAATGCTGAAATTTATTACATATGCCTTATTACTCATGAGGAACAAAAAAGCCTCTAGAACCTATAACGGCCGCCATATTGGATTTTTCTGTACAATAAAGATTGAGGAAACACGTTTTTTCGCTACTCCTCCTACATTTTTGGTTAAAATTTTCTTCAAAGTTGCCAGAGAGGATCTCCAGACTGAGCCTCACAAAAGTTATCAATAGGATTTTTGATTTTCAAAACTGTTTGTCCAGTACAGCCAATCAAAATCATCAACAAAGGAACCAAACAGGAAGTTGGGTCAAATCTCAGCAAATCTTTGAGATATCAACACCAAACTTGGTATATCGGTGGAAGACATTACAACATGTTCCCATGTGAAAAATTGACTTAATACTTTAAAAAATGACTGACATAAATCAAATCAAATTTATCGCTAACGCTAAAATAATGCTTTACACATCCACCGGTCTAAAACGGATACTCTGATACAATCACTAGTTCATATGAAGACTCTTGAGAATGTTTAGTATTCAAATCTGAAAAAAAGTTGACTGTGAGATGAAAAGTATATTTTTGGTGAATATTTGAAACATGCATGCTTGGCTAATTTCAGAGCTATTCTGCAAAACCCTCTCTCCCCTCCTCCTGCCCGCGCGTGCTCCAAATTCTCACACACACTCAGTCTTCCCTTGACACACGCGCGGCCAAGACGCACACGCAACATTTCAGGAGAGTGTGGGCTGACCAAGCCCCCACTCATTCCTTAGTCTCTAGCAAAGGCCTTGTGGATCTTGATGGTAAATGGTAAGAAGTTTCAAAGTGATGCCATTTGCATCCCATTTGTCCCAAAATTCTGAAATTCATACCACATGCCTTATTTCTAATAAGGAACAAAAAACCTCTAGAACCTATAACGGCACCCCCACAAATCAGAAAAATAGTTCAATGTAAGATGAAAAGTAGATCAATTGTAAATATTTAAAATATGTATGCTTGGCTAATTTCTAGAGCTTTTTCCCCAAATCCTGTCTGTAATTTGTTTAAATAAACGTAGCCTTTTACACCTCTAGGTTTAATTCTCTCTTTTATACATTTAAAGTTGGATTTGACATTTAACAGACATTTAATCATTTAGCAAGTTGTTTGAATCAAAAACCATAACAGTACATGGCCCCAACAGTACCAAACTCCCACCTTTACTCCTTAGTCTAGTAGCCATTTTAGACTTGTAGGTATTCTCTGATTAGTTTGGCCACAGCTACTTCTCCTGTTAAAAGAAACAGAAGGTCTTCTTCTTCAGAACTATACAGTTGAATCAACCAAACACAGCTTGGTCATGTTATCATCTTCTTTGGCACATCTAAACTAAAGACTAGACTTTTAAGAAAGCATGACCAAAGCAATTTGGTGAGGGAAGGTTCTTCCATAAACAGTTGCCGACAAAGAATTTCAGACAATAACTTAAACATAGTCTTGCATTAAGAGTAAAGTCAACAAATTGAATAACTGTGCTGATGGTTGTTGAAACTCATTGCTCTGAGTTGGTGCATGTCAATTTAGGCAGAAGTCCATGTCTGGTGATATTTGACAACCTCAAACAGCATGAGTGTGCTCGACATACGTTCTTTTACTTATATTCATGTTACTTATTCATTTGCCTTTAACTTGTAAATTTTGTTCATTGCTAATAAAGTATTTGTTTATTCTAAAACTGCTATCTATCTTAAGACCTCACGGAATATTTACCTTGCTTACATCTCAAACAGATCATACAATAAGAAATAGTCAACCACCCAGCATTCACATACATTTCCAACACAACAATGATATGGACATATTACCACATTTAACTACACTGACTACAATTGATTTAAAATTGAGTGTGTATGTTTATGTAAGACACATATGTAGTTATTCTACTTTGACATCACAAAAACTATGAAATAAGAGTGAATGCAATTAGGAAGCAACTTTGTCCATGTACAATATGGTTGATGTTTGTTTATAACTGGAATATAAATGTGTGCACAACAATTAGTTCCATTCAAGTAAGTCTATTTTATTGGACAAGAAGCATTCCATGAGTGGTGACATTTGACAACCTCAGACAGTCTGCCACTGGGCCAAATGAAAAGCTCTATTCTTGATTTGCAATGCAGCTAGGGGAAGTCCTAGACCATAAGGGGCAAAGCTGCGGCCACTTGTGATGTTAAAAAGGCCAGTTACATACAAAATATTGCTGTCATATACCATATTTCTTTGATTAAACGCTGCAGACAAACAACTAGACAAGGAGGTCAAACAAATGCTGAGTGTAAAATTGAAGCTGCGCGTGTCTCTCCTTTTTGTTGAAATCTGAATTAGCATGCCAAAACATTCTTATATTTTAGCTTTCAAACAGAAAGCTGTGCAGAAAGCACTCACAAGCAGCAACAGACCTGTAGCACGCAAACTTGGGGTTGATGAAAGGCACATTGACCCAAGCCGAGGACTTCAAGTATCTCTGGGTCTTGTTCACGAGGGAAGAATGCAGCGCAAGATCGACAGGCGGATCGGTGCGGCGTTCGCAGTGATGCGGGCTCTGCATCGGTCCGTCGTGGTGAAGAAGGAGCTGAGTCGAAAGGCAAAGCTCGCTATTTACCAGTCGATCTATGTTCCTACCCTCACCAATGGTCACGAACTATGGGCGGTGACCGAATACAAGCGGCCGAAATGAGCTTTCTCCGCAGGGTGTCCGGGCTTTCCCTTAGAGATAGGGTAAGAAGCTCGGTCATCCGGGAGGGGCTCAGAGGAGAACCGCTGCTCCTCTGCGTCGAGAGGAGCCAGCTGAGGTGGCTCGGGCATCTGATCAGGATGCCTCCTGGACGCCTCCCTGGTGAGGTGTTTTGGGCACGTCCCACTGGGAAGGGGCCCCGGGGAAGACCCAGGACACGCTGGAGGGACTGTCTCTTGGCTGGCCTGGGAACGCCTCGGGGTCCCCCAGGGGGAGCTGGTGGAAGTGGCCGGGGAGAGGGAAGTCGGGGCCTGCTTAGGTTGCTGCCCCAGCGACCCGACCCCCGGACAAGCGGTAGATGACAACGACGACAACAGCATTTTAACCCCGTTTGTCCAAAATTTCTAAAAGTTGGTACGCATGCCTCATATTGCTCATGGGGAACAAAAGAGTATCAAGAACCCACAATGTCGGCAGCATGGACATTTCTCTACAGTGACAATTTGTGAAAATGACTTAAATTCAGCCACTGATCCAATTGTCTTGGAATATTGTGTACATGTGTGAAATACATGTCTGTGTCATGTCAATTTGGTAATGGTTTGCAATGTTAAGGAGGAACCCGCCATTGCTGCCTGCAGCTATATTTAGGATTCCTCCGTAAGGAGGAAACCTATTGTTATTGGTGGTTTTATTATTTGTAATTCTTGTACCATGGGAGTCAATGGCAGCCCCTAGACCCCATCGACAACTTTTTGTGAAATTTGGCACACTCATTAAGGACAGTTTCTTCTATACCTACACCAAGTTTCATGTCTCCCATTAGACCACTCTAGCGCCACCAATGGGTCAAAGTTGGACTTGTGTTTACACACGCAACTTTTGAACCGTATGACTCATTTTCAAAAATGAGGTACCATTGGATTCCCTGGATCAAGCCGAGTTCAACGCACACCATGGCGTTAATTTCCGGTTATATAGATTTCCCGCCATTTCCGGTTTTATCAAAAACCTTTGAAAGCCTACTCCTCCTACAATTTTTGTCATATCTTCTTCAAAATCACCAGAGATGATCTTCAGACCAAGCCTCACAAAAGTTATCAAAGGAATTTTGATCCTCATAACCGTCTGTCCGGTACAGCCAATCAAATTCATCAGAAAAGCCGCCAAACAGGATGTGAAGTCATGTCTCAGCAAATCTTTGAGATATCAACACTAAACTTGGTAGATCGGAGGAAGACACTACAACATGTTACCATGTGCAAAGGCAAATTCATATCTCAAAAAATGATTGATATAAAGCAAATTGAACTTATCGCTAACGCTAAAATTATGCTTTACACATCAGCCATTCAAAAACTGATACTCTGATTCAATCACAAGTTCATATGAAAACTCTTGAGAATGTTCATAACACAAATCTGTGAAAAAGTTGACTGTAAGATGAAAGGTCGATTTTTGGTGAATATTTGAAACATGCTTGCTTGGCTAATTTCTAGGCAAATTTCCAATGAATGTCTCCCTTGCTCCTCCCCGCGCGTGCTCCAAAATCTCACACACACTCAGCCTTCCCTTGACACACGCGCGGCCAAGACGCACACGCAACATTTCAGGAGAGTGTGGGCTGACCAAGCCCCCACTCATTCCTTGGTCTTTAGCAAAGGCCCATGTGGCTCTTGATGGTATTGCATTTCCGATTTTGTATGCAATGGTAAAAAGGTCTCAAATCCTGAAACATTGATAGTGTAGGCCGAGAAACACTTTAACAAAAGCCCATGTGGATCTTGTTGGTATTGCATTTCCGATTTTGTATGCAATGGTAAAAAGTTATAAAAATCCTGAAACATTGATAGTATAGACCAAGAGTAACTACCACACCACAAATGGCCCACCATTACCCATAGGTGGCGCTACAGGCCACGCCAAAAAGCACAAATATACAAGGCTTTCTGGAATGGATAGGCTCACCAAGCCCCCTCCCTTCACTTATTGGCTTGAAAAAAAGGCCCATGTGGCTCTTGATGGTATTGCATTTCCGATTTTGTATGCAATGGTAAAAAGGTCTCAAAATCCTGAAACATAGATAGTATAGGCAAAGAAACACTTTAACAAAAAGCCCATGTGGATCTTGTTGGTATTGCTTTTCCGATTTTGTATACAATGGTAAAAAGTTATAAAAATCCTGAAACATTGATAGTATAGACCAAGAGTAACTACCACACCACAAATGGCCCACTATTACCCATAGGTCTTCCCTTGACACACGCGCGGGCTTGGCAAGACGCACACGCAACATTTCAGGAGAGTGTTGCTTGGTCTTTTGCAAAGGCCATGTGGATCTTGATGGTATTGCATTTCAGATTTTGTTTGCCATGGTAAAAAGTTCTCCAAATCCTGAAACATTGATAGTAAAGGCCAAGAGTAACAACAACACTTTAACAAAAGCCCATGTGGATCTTGTTGGTATTGCATTTCCGATTTTGTATGCAATGGTAAAAAGTTAAAAACATCCTGAAACATTGATAGTATAGGCCAAGAGTAACTACCACACCACAAATGGCCCACCATTACCAATAGGTGTCGCTACAGGCCACGCCCTAAAGCACAAAGCACTTCACTTCTTGTGAAGATTAAAGCGCTTCACTTCTTGGCTTGAAATAAAGGCCCTTGTGGATGTTGATGTTATTGCATTTCAGATTTGGTATCCCATTGGAAATTCTGCAGCATTGATTTTTCTATACAGTTACAATTTGTCAAGAATATACATTTTTCAATGGTTCGCAATGCTTTACACGTAAGCCAGTCAAACAAGTTCATATGAAGACTCTTGAGAATGTTTAGTACACAAATCTGAGAAAAAGTTGACTCTAAGATGAAAGGTCGATTTTTGGTGAATCTTTGAAACATGCATGCTTGGCTAATTTCTAGGGAAATTTACAATGAAATGTGTCCCCTGCTCCTCCCCGCGCATGCTCCAAATTCTCAGACACTCATTCTTCCCTTGACACGCGCGGGCTTGGCAAGACACACACGCAACATATCAGGACTGTGTGGGCTGACCAAGCCCCCACTCATTCCTTGAATATCAGCATAGGCCCTTGAGGACCTTGGTGTCATTGCATTTCCTACTTTGTATGCAATAGTAAAAAGGTCTCCAAATCCTGACACATTGACAGTACAGGCCAAGAGTAACTACCACACTTTACCCAAAGCCCATGTGGATCCTGTTGGTATTGCATTTCCGATTTTATATGCAATGGTAAAAAGTTTTTAAAATCCTGAAACATTAATAGTATAGGCCAAGAGTAACTACCACACCACAAATGGTCCACCATTACCCATAGGTGGCGCTACAGGCCACGCCTTAATGCATAAAGATACAAGGCTTTCTGGAATGGATAAGCTCACCAAGCCCCCTTCCTTCACTTACTGGCTTGAAATAAAGGCCCTTGTGGATCTTGATGGTATTGCATTTCAGATTTGGTATGCCATTGGTAATTCTGCAGCATACATTTTTCTATACAGTTACAATTTGTCAAAAATAAACATTTTTCAATGGTTCGCAGTGTTTGGAGGAATCCGCCATTACTGCTTGCAGTTATATTTATTATTAGGATTCCTCCGTAAGGAGGAAACCTATTGTTATTGGTGGTTTTATTATTTGTAATTCTTGTACCATGGGAGTCAATGGCAGCCCCTAGACCCCATCGACAACTTTTTGTGAAATTTGGCACACTCATTAAGGACAGTTTCTTCTATACCTACACCAAGTTTCATGTCTCCCATTAGACCACTCTAGCGCCACCAATGGGTCAAAGTTGGACTTGTGTTTACACACGCAACTTTTGAACCGTATGACTCATTTTCAAAAATGAGGTACCATTGGATTCCCTGGATCAAGCCGAGTTCAACGCACACCATGGCGTTAATTTCCGGTTATATAGATTTCCCGCCATTTCCGGTTTTATCAAAAACCTTTGAAAGCCTACTCCTCCTACAATTTTTGTCATATCTTCTTCAAAATCACCAGAGATGATCTTCAGACCAAGCCTCACAAAAGTTATCAAAGGAATTTTGATCCTCATAACCGTCTGTCCGGTACAGCCAATCAAATTCATCAGAAAAGCCGCCAAACAGGATGTGAAGTCATGTCTCAGCAAATCTTTGAGATATCAACACTAAACTTGGTAGATCGGAGGAAGACACTACAACATGTTACCATGTGCAAAGGCAAATTCATATCTCAAAAAATGATTGATATAAAGCAAATTGAACTTATCGCTAACGCTAAAATTATGCTTTACACATCAGCCATTCAAAAACTGATACTCTGATTCAATCACAAGTTCATATGAAAACTCTTGAGAATGTTCATAACACAAATCTGTGAAAAAGTTGACTGTAAGATGAAAGGTCGATTTTTGGTGAATATTTGAAACATGCTTGCTTGGCTAATTTCTAGGCAAATTTCCAATGAATGTCTCCCTTGCTCCTCCCCGCGCGTGCTCCAAAATCTCACACACACTCAGCCTTCCCTTGACACACGCGCGGCCAAGACGCACACGCAACATTTCAGGAGAGTGTGGGCTGACCAAGCCCCCACTCATTCCTTGGTCTTTAGCAAAGGCCCATGTGGCTCTTGATGGTATTGCATTTCCGATTTTGTATGCAATGGTAAAAAGGTCTCAAATCCTGAAACATTGATAGTGTAGGCCGAGAAACACTTTAACAAAAGCCCATGTGGATCTTGTTGGTATTGCATTTCCGATTTTGTATGCAATGGTAAAAAGTTATAAAAATCCTGAAACATTGATAGTATAGACCAAGAGTAACTACCACACCACAAATGGCCCACCATTACCCATAGGTGGCGCTACAGGCCACGCCAAAAAGCACAAATATACAAGGCTTTCTGGAATGGATAGGCTCACCAAGCCCCCTCCCTTCACTTATTGGCTTGAAAAAAAGGCCCATGTGGCTCTTGATGGTATTGCATTTCCGATTTTGTATGCAATGGTAAAAAGGTCTCAAAATCCTGAAACATAGATAGTATAGGCAAAGAAACACTTTAACAAAAAGCCCATGTGGATCTTGTTGGTATTGCTTTTCCGATTTTGTATACAATGGTAAAAAGTTATAAAAATCCTGAAACATTGATAGTATAGACCAAGAGTAACTACCACACCACAAATGGCCCACTATTACCCATAGGTCTTCCCTTGACACACGCGCGGGCTTGGCAAGACGCACACGCAACATTTCAGGAGAGTGTTGCTTGGTCTTTTGCAAAGGCCATGTGGATCTTGATGGTATTGCATTTCAGATTTTGTTTGCCATGGTAAAAAGTTCTCCAAATCCTGAAACATTGATAGTAAAGGCCAAGAGTAACAACAACACTTTAACAAAAGCCCATGTGGATCTTGTTGGTATTGCATTTCCGATTTTGTATGCAATGGTAAAAAGTTAAAAACATCCTGAAACATTGATAGTATAGGCCAAGAGTAACTACCACACCACAAATGGCCCACCATTACCAATAGGTGTCGCTACAGGCCACGCCCTAAAGCACAAAGCACTTCACTTCTTGTGAAGATTAAAGCGCTTCACTTCTTGGCTTGAAATAAAGGCCCTTGTGGATGTTGATGTTATTGCATTTCAGATTTGGTATCCCATTGGAAATTCTGCAGCATTGATTTTTCTATACAGTTACAATTTGTCAAGAATATACATTTTTCAATGGTTCGCAATGCTTTACACGTAAGCCAGTCAAACAAGTTCATATGAAGACTCTTGAGAATGTTTAGTACACAAATCTGAGAAAAAGTTGACTCTAAGATGAAAGGTCGATTTTTGGTGAATCTTTGAAACATGCATGCTTGGCTAATTTCTAGGGAAATTTACAATGAAATGTGTCCCCTGCTCCTCCCCGCGCATGCTCCAAATTCTCAGACACTCATTCTTCCCTTGACACGCGCGGGCTTGGCAAGACACACACGCAACATATCAGGACTGTGTGGGCTGACCAAGCCCCCACTCATTCCTTGAATATCAGCATAGGCCCTTGAGGACCTTGGTGTCATTGCATTTCCTACTTTGTATGCAATAGTAAAAAGGTCTCCAAATCCTGACACATTGACAGTACAGGCCAAGAGTAACTACCACACTTTACCCAAAGCCCATGTGGATCCTGTTGGTATTGCATTTCCGATTTTATATGCAATGGTAAAAAGTTTTTAAAATCCTGAAACATTAATAGTATAGGCCAAGAGTAACTACCACACCACAAATGGTCCACCATTACCCATAGGTGGCGCTACAGGCCACGCCTTAATGCATAAAGATACAAGGCTTTCTGGAATGGATAAGCTCACCAAGCCCCCTTCCTTCACTTACTGGCTTGAAATAAAGGCCCTTGTGGATCTTGATGGTATTGCATTTCAGATTTGGTATGCCATTGGTAATTCTGCAGCATACATTTTTCTATACAGTTACAATTTGTCAAAAATAAACATTTTTCAATGGTTCGCAGTGTTTGGAGGAATCCGCCATTACTGCTTGCAGTTATATTTATTATTCTTCCGCCATGGGTGTCTATGGCAGCCCCCATAAGCGCTTGGTCAAAAGTTTTGAAATTTGGCACACTCATTGGGGACAGTCCCCTGGTCCAATTCACAAAGTTTCATGTCCCATGCTTTGGCACTCTAGCGCCACTAACGGGTCAAAGTTTGAGTTGTGTTTACACACGCAACTCTTGAACCGTATGACCCATTTTCAAAAATGAGGTACCACTGGATTCCCTGGATCACGCCGAGTTCAATGCACACCATGGCGTCAATTTCCGGTATACACATTTTCCGCTATTTCCGGTTTTATCAAAAACCTTTGAAAGCCTACTTCTCCTACAATTCTTGTCGAATCTTCTTCAAAATTGCCACAGATGATCTTCAGACCAAGCCTCACAAAAGTTATCGAAGGATATTTGATTTACCAAACCGTTTGTCCAGTACAGCCAATCAAATTCTGCAGAAAAGCCGCCAAACAGGAAGTGAAGCCATATCTCAGCAGTTCTTTGAAGCAGTGACACCAAAGTTGTTAGGCCTACTCTGAACTTTATTCTAAGGATGTCCTCCAAAAATGGTGTCATGTGACTAAAAGGGGGCGTGGCCGGAAGCATAAACGTGTTTTGGCTAATAACTATGGAAGTGTTTACCTTATTAAAGTAATTTCTTTGTCTCTTGATGTCTTGTGAGATATCAAGCCTGGCCGTTGATAATATTTCATAATAACCGAATTGACGCGGCCGCCATTATGGATTTCATGGAAAAGTGTAAAAACCTTTTGCACGCCCCAAATTGTGTCCAATGTTGACTAAATTTGGCACAGATGATCTTTAGACCAAGCTTCACAAAGGTGTTGCATGGATTTTCCATTTTAAAACCGTTTGTTCGTTAGAGCTGATCAAAGGCGGCAGCGAAGCTGCAAAAGACACGTGAGAGCATAACTCAGCAAAAATGTGTCTGATCATCACCAAACTTCGGTTCCTTCGTTCCCATGAGGAGCAGAGGAGGCCTGTGGTGTTATACCAGAAAAAAATAAAAATTTGAACACTCAGTACTCTTGAACGCAAACAGATATTTCAACCAAACTTGGTGTGTTGCATGAGTGCAACAGGTTGCTGTGACTTCATTGTTGCGCATGTGCTATGGAGGCCTTGTCCTGCTCTGGACTGCTTGGCCCCTCCATTGCTGCTTGCAGCTATATTTTTAGTTGCAACCCTGCAGTGGCAAACGATCGTTGGAGCAAATGCTAAATAAATATAAAACCATAATTCAAAACGGTAAGTAGTAGGAGGCAATACTTGCACATATTTTAAGGCCAACAAGTACAAGGCTGAATTGCCTGAATTAGTCCCTTTTGTAGGATATTGTATAGCTACAAAAGGCCTATAGAACAATGAAATTGCCTGCAGCCAACAGGAAGAAAAATTAGGCAACTGGTGGCAGCAGGTTGGAAGCCCAGGCATATGTATGTTTCAAGTAATTTATGTGACCATGTTCATTCAACAATTATTTATGAATATTGTAGGAGTGAAATGTATTACTGTTCTCTGCAGTGACAGGAAATACAGTGGTGTTGCTGCCACCACCCACTGTCGTCCCACTGTGCCATACAGAGGTAACAGTGAAACTAATAGTCATACACCAGTATGTATGCCATATGTGGTTGCTGAATATGGATGAAATATACCATTTACTTTCTCAAGTGGAGGTCCTAGATGATCAGGAAACTGTGTCTGCCTGCTCATTTTGGGGGTACACCTTTGAGTTTTATTTACCACTTGCAACACAGATGGTGAGAGTGTGTGAACGTGTGACTGTGATTGAAGTGTCTGTAAGGACTTACTAATTGTGGTGGTCTCAACATAAGACACAAGTCCTTAAAGTGCTCATTTCAAATATGACTCAATTGATTACATTTCTATGGTGTTGAACTCAGCAGGAAGAGGAACTTCTTCCTCCCCCTGAGCCTAGGGCCTCCACTTCAAGGCCAAGACAAAGACACAAGGTATAAGCAAAAAACCACAGTAGTCAAATGGACACCTTCAACTTTCTCCAAGTGTGCCTTGCAAAGGGACAATGTTCTTCATTTGTTTCAGGCTGGAGCAGACAGTGTGAGGGCCCTGTATAAAAGAACCCTGGAGCTCTATTATAAGGTTTTTAATTAAAAAAACAAGGCTGGAGACAGAAAAACTGGAATATGAGGAGATCGTACATGACTGAACGACACTAAACTTAGTTACACTGACATATTTTTCCTGTTCCTAGGGGAGGGAGAACACATGAGGATGTATTTGTTAAACCTTTGTCTACGTTTTGATATTTTTATACCTTTTTGTGGCTTTGTTGTTGTGCCTTTTGAATCTTTTGTGGGGGTTTTCACTACTTCTCTCTTTCAATGTCCTATTTATTATTTTTGAAAAATGCTATAAAAGTGAATGAAACATCAAAAATCAATGAAAGTAGTGAAATGATCATTTATGTATCACTTGTGAAGAGCTTTGTACAGATACCCATTGTTCTTTTTGGTTTGAAAGGTTTTGGTTGAAAGAAACCCCAATTTCTGATATGGAAATGATTAGAAAATGGGTCAAAGCAACCCAAGGACAAAAGGATTAAGGGGAGACACAGTGAATAGGGATAACATATCAACATGAAACTTCCCAAGTTGATAACTAATAGTAGGTCAAATAATGTTTTCATTACTAGTTCCCTGTAAATGTAGGCCTATGTTTAAATGAGCAAATGATGACGTTGTAAAATATGAAATTCTTTGCATACATTTCCAGAACAGAAATCAGAACATTGAGTGAAAAACCTCCTTTCATTTTGCCAACATATTAGGAGTCCAAAGTTTTTACAAAGGGCACTTTGGATATATATTTGTCATCATAAAATCTGTTTAAAATTGCGCGGCAGACCGTGTTCTTGCTCAGGTTCTCCACATCACCCACACTATAAAACTAGCTACCCATAGCGAAATAACGAAACGCTATGCATTCAGTCTGTGGGACTGAGTGCACAGCTTCAATGCGTCGCATTGGCAACATACGGCTCAAGAAGCTGGCAATATACGTAGTTCCCTCTGCTAAGAATCTATATCTTTCAGAAAGATACTCATGAGGGAATGCAGAAGGGTTTTGTCGGTCTCAAAATGATCTGGCTCTTCTGAACGCACCTCTCACTACAGCATCAGCGCACCAAGCTGCACAGGATCTACTATGAACGGTGACGACATTATCGTCAAGAATTAGTTAATGGGCGGGGTTTTCATACCGGTTGATCTCTGATCTCCAATTTATCCTGCTCCCGACCAGGTTAGCCGTTCAGCATATGTTACCATGGCGATCTACCCCGGTAACAAGTAATCCACCGTCGTAGTACAGAAAACCCTGGGTTGAACCTGAAGTTACCTCGCTAACGCCAAATCTTGATTCGTAGTACAGGCCCCAGAACTCCACCCAGGAATAGTAAGGGAAAAATATACCTGCAAGGACATTTTCTTGGTCTTATGTCTTGGTTTTTTCTTATAAGGTGTTAGGGTTAGAATTACATTAAGGGTTGGGGTTTAAGTTAAAGTGGGATAGTTGCAGTGTCAAGTTAAGGGCTTAGGTTTAGGGGTAGGGAAAACTGGATTTTGAATGAGTAAAAAACTAAAATTGAAATACAACCTTGTGTGTCTCACATCCTACTGAGGACAGGCTCTCTTTGTGGCCTGCTCTTGTAGGTGTTTTGGTAGCATAGGGTTAGAGCCTATTACCTGTCCATCAAGGTGACAAGTGAGCCCCTGTGTGTGGTTTTCCATGAGCATGGTTCTGATGTTAACAGCCCCATACATCTCCATGGCTAAAATGGCCAACATCCAAAACCATTAGAGATGGAGCAGATCAGGCACTTGATTTTCTGCAGGTTTAGCAGGTATGTGTGCTTGTCTAGCTCTGTTTGTGCATGCATGTGCGTGTAATGAAAGGTATAAAAGATGCAGGGCTGCCATGTCTCCAGCCAACACAAAATGAAAGATTCATACACTGCTCAATTCTGAAATGAGAAACACCAAATGGCATGTAGAACAAACATTAGTGGGAACGTCATTGGACATAATAGGGAAAATTCATGATTAATCAAAGTTATGTCTGAATACTTACTAGAGAGTAGACCAAAGTGGTGTGGCTTGAGGTAATGCTATTCCTCATTGACATGTATAATGTGATTTTAACAGTAATGTAGTGTTACATTATATACACGATAATGTATATTATAATACACATAATATTATAATCTCTCTCTCTCTCCGTCTGTGCAGGTTGTCAGGGTTCATGTTGCCGTCTCCCATCGTCAGTACAGGCTCTGTCCTGGCACTCTGGTTCACCACAGACTTTGCTGTGAGCGCCCAGGGCTTCAAAGCCATCTATGAAGGTGAGAATGAACATCAGCTGCTTTTGATTTTCCAGCATGTTGCCATAAGGAATCAATAACAGCTTGTGTGGTTACTATCATATTCCCTTTGATACCAGCCACACAGTTCCTGACAAACCTTTGTTATCTGCAAAAGTCTAACCACATATATGATAATTCACCCAAAAATATGTTGTCTTTTCCACACCTTTTGAATGAATTGCCCTTTGTGGCCAAAGATGTAATGAACTGACACTACAAGTATTCTATCTAAGTATGTCTGTTTCAATTGTGCTTGTTTTTCATTGACCCAAAGGTTACAGCATAAGGAAATTCCAGTAGTTGTTTGTGCAGATCCACATGGTTACAGTTATAATATTCTGGGTCTGTTGACCCTTCAAACCACTTTGACCTTACACCGTGTTTGTTATGGTTGTGTTGAGCTTGCTTATAAGCAACAATTTTGAGCTGTCATTCAGTAGCTACTGTAAAGTACCGCTTGTGTGAGCGTTTGAGGGTAGCTGTGTCAATGCACGGTCATGTTGCAGATTGGCATCTCTGCTTAGAACATTTTAGGTGGAGTTGGCCGAGTATAAAGAACTTCTCATCTATTTACCATGAGGCGTAAATATCTTGGGTGTTTCACCTGCTAGGAAATAGACCTGAGACGAGAGAATCTCCCTCAGGAAAGCAGCTGCATGAATGATGCACTAGCATGGCACTTAACTTGAACCTTTCTAAGGACTGCCTTGTTGATGTTTTTACTCCGCTCTTTAAGGGACACATACCATACAGTAGATTAGCCATTGCTATGGTGTTGTGATGTGCCACTCTTCTGCATGTATGATATACTGAGGCCTATTGTCATGTGCTGAGACCAAAAAATAGCTTGTCAGGGAGAAATGTACATTGCATTTGATAGAAAACAAACTGTCCATGGGCATAAGTACATTTGTGTAGATTTGCAAAACAAACGACTCAGTCGTTTCAATCTCAGTTATCAAAAGTTAAAAACATTAATGCAGGGACAGTATAATGGTTTGAGTCAAATGTTCGTTTTGAGATCCAATGCACACTTCTTTAGGATATACAGCAGTGGTTCTCAACCCTGGTCCTTAAGTACCCCCTGTCCTCCACGTTTTAGATGTTTCCCTGCTCCAACACACCTGATTCAAATGAATGGGTCGTTATCTAGTTTTGTAGAAGCCTGTTAGCGACCATTCATTTGAATCAGGTGTGTTGGAGCAGGGAAACATCTAAAACGTGCAGGACAGGGGTTACTTGAGGACCAGGGTTGAGAACCACTGATATACAGAACTAGTGTAAAATGATGCTGCTACGTCATCTGACAACACTTTTCATTAATCCCTTATCCCTTCTATCCCTCACCCATACTGTTCCTTCATACACTTTTTTGAATAACCTTTACTGCTAACACTTAACACCTCCCCTTAATCTAAAGTGTTGCCCATACCTTTCTCTTTTTGTATTTCTTTCTAATTTAACCCTATTAATGATAAATGTTCTGTCCCAAAGCTGATTTTAGCATCTGCGTTTTATTGCCACAACTTAAAACAAATGGGGACAGATGCTGTATGACAAGGCTTAACCTATCAGCTACTGAGTAATTGGGACACAACACTTAGAATAACTAAAATATAATCAATAAATATAGCTGCAAGCAGCAATGCAGGTTCCTCCGCAAAATGGCAAAATATTAAAAAAATGTACAATGTGGAAGCAAAACGACTTCATGTTTGGCCAACAACAATAGGCTGAATGGGCATTTGAACTCATGAGCAAAAGGTTACAAGTTAGTCTCTCTATCCTCTCTGCTACACACCAACTGTTGAGATTTAATGAATAGAAAGTGCAGAGTATTGCCTATGGTCAGCTTTGGGACAAAGCTTAAGAAACTGTCTACATTTAAATGTCAAATTGCATGAAATTGCACATGGTACTTAGCCTGACATTGTCATACTTATAATTCTAGTCAGAATATGAGTCTGAACTCTCCGTTGGGCTGTGACTATGAGGCGTGTTTCAACCGAACTCGTAAAACAAATGCCTCTTCGCTCAATTGGATAGACCTACAACCAATCAGAGCAACGTAATATATTGTTTGTTGAAAACAAATTCAACCCAAGCACTCTTTCGTGACCTTGTTGATTACGTTACTGTTGATCATCTGTCCATCATCGTATAAAGCCCGCCCTGGCAATTTCATTGGTCCGCCCAGATCCTGGTTTTATATAGTTTGTCCCCAATACAAGCCCCTCCAGACCCAACTTCCCGACCAAGTTTTTTTGTGGGCGGGGCTAAATTGGGCTGGCAGCCAGGCTACATGGTACTGCTTCAGAATTATGTCATCTCAAAGCCAATAATACGGTGGCCCTGAAGTGCAAATCACACCCCCTAATATGAGTACATCCCCCAAATGAAAACACTCCCCCCGAATACGAGTCAACTCCCCCCAAATCGGATGACTTGTTCACCTCCCCCCAATACAAAAACACGCTCCCCCAAATGGAAAACGACATTACAATAACTCTGAACGGAAAGGGTAGGTACTACACTTTAGCGCTGATTGGATGCTAGTAGGCTAAGAAATTGATAGACAAAAGTAAAAAATGCAATAGCCTGACAGAGTTACGTGAACTAGGACATTTATTTGGGTATCGAAGCATGTATTATAGGCTACGTATGCAAAAGCATAAATTGCGTGTTAAACATAGCCAAACAACTAGTCCACGTAACTCTGTCATTATCATGAACTTGATCTTTTTGGTTGGAAGGAAAGAGGAAACATTAATGTTTACAATTAAGAGTCATGACACTACTCTTTATTTTAATCAGGGTAATTCCTATGAAATAATCTCAGATATGCTGTTAACGTTTCACAATATAAGTAGCCTATGCGCACGCTAAAAACGCAGTTGAAGGCAGGACTTTTCAGAAGAACAAACTAATAGTCCACTACAGAAGAACGAAATGCCACAATGACAGAGTAACGTGGACCAGGATATTCTGGTCCACGTTACTCTGTCACGTTACTCTGTTTCGTGTTAAATGTAAAAATCGATAGCCAAACAGTTTGGCTATCGATTTTTACATTTAACACGAAATACTTTTGCCTAAGTAGCCTACTATTTGCTACATTCTTCGATAGCCAAACAAATGTTCTGGTGCACGTAACTCTGCCAGGCTATTGCATTTTGCACTTCTGTCAATCAATTTCATATTTCTTGTAAGTTAGTCTACTGCATCCAATCAGTGCTGAAGTGTAGTACCTACCCTTTCCGTTCAGAGTTAATGTAATGTAGTTTTCCATTTGGGGGAGCTGTTTTTGAATTGGGGGGAGGTGAACAAGTCATCCGATTTGGGCGGAGTTAACTCGTATACGGGGGGAGTGTTTTCATTTGGGGGATGTACTCATATTAGGGGGTGTGATTTGCACTTCAGGGCCACCGTACAATAAGGTTTGAAAAACCATCAGTCAAAATGATTTTGTATTTATTTTTATTGAGGCAATGAGGACATTTATATAAATACAACCCTTTCAGCCATTTTGTATTGCATTTCATATTCCATTTCACCCTATACAAAGACACATCTGCCCATACAGAACTTCCATCCATGCTGTTTCCCTCTCTCACAGCACAGGTCATGCCAAAGGAGAAATGCTGCGGTGGCCACATGAGATTTACGGGTAGTCCAAAAACTAACCTCCCACAATTGACACATTTTTCCTAAGATGGCTGAAAACAGCAGATATTGTAACTCTTCTTGAGTCTATCTCTTTCCAGAATATCAGTCAATGCACAATTAACAATAGTCATGTGGGCAACCGGGCTACGGCAGAGCTCATGCTCAGCTACTTGTGAGAATAGCCTATGGCTGTACAACAGCCGACTCTCTGGTCCTATTAAAACACACAACATGCACAATCAGGGTGACCAACAAGATTATATTAACTGATAAACAATAATATTATAAACATCTAACTGAACAAACACAACAACTGAAATCCCTCACACGGCTGTTGTAACCGCACTATTTACCACAAGCCTTGCCTATTTGACATACCGCACTGCATGCTGGGTACCCAAGGGGCGCTGACGCTGATTATCTAGCTGTGCTCCAACTGTGATTTGAGTATTAGCTTTGGGACAAAAGTTAAGTTGTATAGGGTGACATTTCAAGGTGAAATTGAACATGGTATATCAGAATGACGTCATCCTGTTTAACTAATCAGATAATCAAAATGATGACTGGCCAAAAGACTGCGGCTGGATTTGAACCTGTGACCTTGCTCCTTGCAGTACACTGTCTTAGCCTACTGAGCTATTCTCAGTGTTGAGAACCATTGTGGTCAGTTACTGTATAGAAACGTAAGCTATTTGTTCTGTGGCAAGATTTATAAGATTTGGCTGAAGTTTAAACAGCTGTAATTCTGTGGATCTTCTGGGATATCAAGGCAGGGGCAGGCAGGCAGAGTAGGCCAGCTAGATGAAGCTGTCTTGGGGGCAGGGCTGAAGAGAAGCTGTCCAGGTAGAGAGGGGTAGTCCAGCAAGGGGTCTGTGTTGCCCTCAGAATTCTCTATTGCATCCTGTCTTGTTGCTCTGAGTCTGATGCCCGTGACCGAGTAGAACAAGTCATAGAGAGCTTGGCTGCATACTCTGCCATCACAGATTTACACTTTAATGAGGTTGTCATAGTTTGAGGTTGTGGAGCCTCAAACGACCAACCATCAACATCCCGTTCGAGTCCATTGAAAGCTATTTATTAAATGGTTTTAAAATAAAGGAAATAGCGGAGCTGTTCGGCGTAGGCCGAACAAGATGGGTAGCTCGGTCAGCAGGGAGCTGAAGAAGAGCGGCTACTGACGTCACTCTGCTGCGCCGCTCAGAATGCTTTTTTCTTCATTGTGCATTTCTGGAAATGCATTTGAATTTGAATTGTGGTCACGATTTTGCAGCCACGTTCTTAAAATGAAAATGCATTTCTGGAAATGCATTTTCATTTGAATTTTGGTCACGATTTGCTTCCAGAATCTAGAACCCAATTAGGTTTGAAACCCATCAGTCAAAATGATATTTGATTTATTGACACAAAGATATTGAGGCAATGTGGACATTTACATAAATACACCCCTTTCAGACATTTTGTATAACATTTCTCACTCCATTTCACCCTATATAAAAACCCACCTGCCCATTCCAATCCATGCCGTTTACCTCCCTCCCAGCGCAAGTCACGCCAAAGCAGAAATGCTGTAGCGGACGCATGAGGTTTAGATGTCGACCAAAAATTGCCTCCCACAATCAAAACACATTAATCGCAACACTGTTTCCAGAATTTCTCAAAGATGGTTTGAAGACCGCTTTCCATAACCACAGTTGATTTACAATAAAGAATAGCCTCATTGGAAATAGGTCTATAGCACAGCCCATGATCAACTCCTTGCCAATATTAATGTATAATGGCCGACTCTCACTTCCCATTAAACCACACAACATGCACTCTCAGGGTGACCAACAAGAATATTTTAAGTAACAAACAACAATATTACAAACATCTAACTGAACGAACGCAACAACTGAAATCCCTTGCATAGCTGTTGTAACCAAAGTATTTTCCACAAGTCTTGGCATTCTTTGACATGCCGCACTGCATGCTGGGTACCCAAGAGCGTTGACGCTGATGATCTAGCTGTGCTCCGACTGTGTGATATGACGAGATGCTAGTGACACGCTAAGGTCTCGGAGTCTCCTGAAATGGAACGTGTCTTTCTGCCTTGAAGCTGCGTGCGCATCATCATCAAGACCCCATGTATATGTCAAGATAACACCAAGCTAACAATTTTGCCAAATCTGACTGCAGCTTTGTCTACCATATGTACTGTGTTATGGTTGTTTGAGTTAAACAACTTGCTTAATGAATTAGATGGCTGTTAAATGTCAAATCCAACTATAAATGTATAAAAGAGAGTTCCAATCAAATCTGAATTATTTTTTAACCTAGAGGTTTAAAAGACAAACTTTGCCTAAACTGACATGCACCAACTCAGAGAACTGAGTTTCAACATTCATTTACACATTTAGTCTCTATTTTTGACTCTACTCTTTAGGCATAACTATGTTTAACTTAATGTCTGCACCTCTCTGTCACCGACTGTCTCTGGAGCTGGGGGCTTCACAGGGTGTCTACAGATGTAAACAAGTTACATTTAAGACTTTTTAAGAGCTTTTAATACCCCTTCCGTTAAAGACCAAATTTACGATGGAAATACAAAACACATCAAAAGTGGAAATATACTGTAATCTTCCCACACACTTATGTCTGTTCAATATGAACAGTATGGTAAAATGATAACAATCGGTTGAGTTTAAGAACATTGACTAAATGTGTGGAATGCGAAAGGATAACACAAATGGAATTGCTGTCCTTAATTATGATATTACACAATGGTGGAGCAGAAATTAGCAATTCATGAATCCCATGGAAACAAAGGCAAATGTGTGAGATGAACTGATGTGGAGCACAAATCATCCAAGAAGCAGTACTTCTCTTGAGTGGTTTTTATTCAGATGACTAATCATTGGATTCAGGTCAAAAGTCTATAACTTGAACTGATTTCATTACTTAAGACACTAAAATTCAGCAGCTTGGCATGCTGGGACATGGAAAGGATTAAACATTTAGACTTTCATCAAAATAAAAAATGCTGGTTTTTCCTTTTTCATCAATGTCCTCAAAAAAGCAGTCTGCAGAGCTACTGTGTATGTGGGGTGACTGTCTGTCTCTGTAGGGTTGGCCGGCGGGGGCAAGCAGGGCGGCATGCAGGCAGTCAGGGCAGGCCAGCTGGATGAAGCTGTCCAGAGGTCAGGGCTGAAGAAAAGCTGTCCAGCTAGAGGGGGGTAGTCCAGCAAGTTCAAGTAGTTCAGCATCCTCTGTTTAGCAGGCCTCTGCATGACCCTCCAGACCTGTAAAAGTGAAGAAAGGATCCATGTCAGTTGTGAAAAATGAAGCTTTTTACATCTACACTTGATATAAACTACAGTTTTGACTGTGAAATGCAGTGGCATTACTTGAACTTGAATCCAAATGTGGTGACCTGATGGAGACCCGGCCATGCAAAGTCACTCAAAACATTTGGTTCAATTCCAGGCTCTGGCAGGAGTATTTAGCTTGAAACTGGTCAATATATACACATCTGACCAAAGACCAGCTCGACCTTTGCCTGTAAACAGTGATTCTGACTGTCGGAGACCTTTAAATAGGCTGACCGAGTGAAACTAGCCTGGCTAACGTAGGTCACTTTCTCAGGAAAATGAGAAATGAAATAGGCTTGTTTTGAAAGATCCAATATACTGGCTGTCTTCAGCAGACTCTTGTCTACATTTAGCAGCACTCCCTGACGTTTTAGGACTAGAATTTAGTGAATTACGATATTGTTTACACACTGCCAGTGTGTGAGCGAGCCGAGTCTGTCACTGAGGCTAAATCAAAACAATTTACCCCCGGGACGCAGTCTCACTCAACTTGCAAGTTTTCCCACAAATCACAAAAAGAATCGGAGCATCTGGCTCAAAGCACCAGTCCCACATCTCCTAAAGGCTGCCCTCTTCGACATTTTTGGTGTCGACCGAACTGTGAAATGGTGAACTTATGAACATGACGCGACCAAAACATGGCTGCCGCCTAAACCTATGCGGTCTCCCTGGCGCATAGGCTTATTACAAAGACTTTCACGAGCCAAATCAAAATTCTGAGACGACAGGTCTGTGGGGAATCGCTTGTTCTCCTAAAGCTGCCCTCCTCTACCTTTTTGATGAATTCGCCGAGATGCTACATGATTCACTAATTACACAGAGGGAAAAAGCTAGCTACTTTTTGAGTTCGGTTTTCCATCACTTGAAACTCACGATCTAAAGTTCTTAAAGTGCTCAAACCTTCACCATAATTCAAGAGTAGTGTACTTAAACAAACCCAATCATTGATTCGAGCTTAAAATGGGTAAAAATAGGACTTACCGAACGTGGCTGCCTCCAACACGGCTATCAGGCGATTCCAGTTGAAAACAACAATGGCCGCCGAAAAATTTTATATTCGTAACGGCGAGCTGCGTTTGGAAGTGAAATGAGGGTGAGAGTGGGGCTTGGTCAGCACACCATTTCCAGACAGGATGTGTGTGCGTCTCGCCAAGCTCGCGCGTGTGTCAAGTAGGTTGACCACATGTCCCTCTTTGCGCTATATCGCACAGCATATTTAATATGCGACAAGGGGTGAAAATGCTGTGCGACACAACGCAAAGCGGGACAGGTGGTCACCCTAGTGTCAAGGAGCAGAATGAGCCTGTGAGAATTTGGAGCGCGTGCTGTGGAGCAATTCAATTGAATTTAATCATATATTGACATACCAAGGTGAAATAATTTATGGTACTTCAGAGTGATGTCGTTTTGAACCCTATTAGGTTTGAAAAACCATGAGTCAAAATTATATTAGATTTATTGACACAAAGATATTGAGACAATGTGTACATTTACATAAATACACCCCTTTCAGCCATTTTGTATTGCATTTCTTATTCAATTTGACCATTTATAAAAACATGTATTCTACACATCTGTAACAAATTTCAAGTCGATTGCATCTACGGTTCATGAAGAGAAGGGTTTTGAGGGTTGTACCAAGTTTGGACTGTACAGCAAAATCTATCATGGCGGACCTTATGGGTTCTTGAGGCTTTTTTGTTCCCCATGAGAAATAAGGCATGCATACCAATTTTCAGGCATTTTGGAGTAATGGGGCGCTGGGGAAATCACGTAGACTTTGGGCATGTTTTATAGCGCCACCTATGGGCATACATGGGCCACTAGCCGTCTGGGAGTAATGACTACTCCCTTCTCTTGGCTCTCAATGAAGGCGGTCGCATTTTTCTCCCCTCCCTGACCTTCCCTGCTTCGCTCTGTCTTGTCTTGTCTTGTATGTCTCAAGATACTCTCTCACCATCACTCTTCGAAACTAGAAGCATGGAATTAATTAGCTGGTCTCTCAATGCAATTGACACCATCTTCTCGGAGAAACTCGGGTTCGGGGGAACCCAAATGTCCTGACGGGACGTTCGCAGCTGGCTACACGATGGACGCGTGGGACAATTGGCGTGTCGTGTGTCTAGCGGCACTTTCCGTTGAGGATGTTGAAGACATCTTTATATTCGGAACCGTGATTACAGGCTTTCTGCTGTTTGTAATAGGCGGTTAGCTTGTATATCGAAAAGTCAAGGAAACGGCTGCAGCCATCAAAAGCCCCCTTAGGCTGCCCGACCTGATTGATACGGTGGGCAGAGCCGTTGGAGCACTGACTGTGAACTTACAGCGGAATATGGATTACAACAGGGATAACTTTGCGGCTCAGCAAACGAGATTCGAGGAGTTGGAGGCCTTCCTGAAGGGTGGACGTGAAAATTGAGTCGCGCCTACTCGTCGAAACAACTACACCAATCTTATCTACTTTCGGCCCCGTAACCAGCACAGGCCTTGGCCAAGGCCGCTGCTGGAAAACAACTCCCCTGGAGAGCGCTGAAGCGAGACTATCTTGCTCTTCCCTTCCCACTCCCCGACCATCATCTGTGGCTTGGTCTCTACCCAAGGACGTCTCCTTGCCAACACAATCTGCATAGGGAGACTCGGACTGATTGTGGCCTAGGTCGAGGGCGCCAACCCAGACCTACTCACACACTAACTTTCACCTACTACAGATACCACCACCCCCCCACCCCCATCCAACGCCTTCAACTGCTTGTTTCCTTGGGTGGCTGGCGGGTCTGTGTCCAGCGCCTATCATGGCTGCAGGTCCAGATGCTGTTGGTCTACCCCCCCCCCCCTTTTCCCATTGCAAGTTTTGTAATGTTATGTTGTAAATGTTTGTGGGCTTATGTGCTGAGGTTTTTGCCTGTTCCCACACTGTACTCCTGCAGGAGCATTGTCTGGGGGCTGCCTTTTTCTCTCCTCCTCTCTCCTCATGTTATGCTTTGTAACCTTTCTAATTGGCGCCGCTAATGGCTGCCTAGGTAGGCTCTCCTGCCAAAGTAAATTCCTTGTTTGTGTAAACTTTCATGGCGAATAAACACCAATTCTGATTCTGATTCTGATGAGTGACCTGTTGTATCATTGGGCCAAATTGGAAAAAATCTGGTCCAGGACTTTTTGAGCTACTGAGCCATTTAGCGGAGAAGAAAAATAATAATAATAATACTAACAAAAACAATAGGTTCCCTCCTACCGGAGGAGCCCTAATAATAATACTAACAAAAACAATAGGTTTCCTCCAACCGGAGGAACCCTAATAATAATAATAATACTAACAAAAACAATAGGTTTCCTACTACCGGAGGAACCCTAATAATAATAATAATAATACTAACAAAAACACTAGGTTTCCTACTACCGGAGGAACCCTAATGACATAATGATGTCCAACATTTTTTCTGATAATTTAATGATGACTATGAAACAAAAAATTGACTTTGACTTGATGATCTTGGGTACATGGTCTTCAGGGTAGAAAAGGTGGGTTTAGGGAACTGACTGCTAATGTCGGCGACTTTTTTCTCAAAGGAGGAGAAGTCGTCTGCTGTCAAGGTGGAGGGAGGGGGTGGGGGAGGTGGGGGTTTGAAACAGTTAATTTTGTTCAGAAAGTAGAGGGTTTTAGCACCAGTTATGTGAGAAGAGAAGGATTTAAGGAGAGAGGAGTGGTGTGGATGTGTATTTAATATGTGGGGAAAGAAGCAACCCTGTCCCACCAACCCGCCCGGTTGAGCGGGGTAAGTGAGTGAAGGAGTGGTAGACGGAGAGAGCAGCTGGAGTTGCAGTGTTCTCTGGCCGGATCCATGTCTCTGTCAGCGCAAGGGCATGAAGAGAAGCATGAGATGCAAACTCCGGGATTAAGTCTGCCTTGTTAACAGCCGACTGGCAGTTCCAGAGCCCTAAAGAAAGAGAGAGGGCAGGTGGAGAAGAAGATCTGGATAGGTAGTGAAGGTTAGAAGTTGACCATATATACTTTGTGACATATCTACGTCTACGGATAGTGTAATGAACAGGAATGCTCAGGAAACACATGCTAGCTATGAAAATGTTCTAAGTAGAATACAATATAGATAAATAGGGTGATACTCATCAGAAGAGGTGTTCCGGCCCCGTCGGCAGACTCCCGCAGGTAGACTCCCTATCTTTGTTTGACCGAGTCTTCGTGCACCGAGGCTGCCAGGCAAGGCTGCCTCTTTAGTGCCAGCTGCCTTAAATATGCATGCCTTAATTGTGCAGACAAAGCCAGGGTCTCACGCGGCGGTGATCACCCTAACAGTCGATCTCTAGCTAGCTACTTAACGGCCTGGATAGCTGCTGTCACTCAGCTCTATCCAGACACAAGATTACAAGATTTAACAAAAACACAACAAAAAGCTACAAGTTTAAAGTCACTTACTTAGTCAGCAGACAGTCACGATGCACATTCAGTAAAACACTATTCGCTCAATTTACTGGTTAACGTCTGAGGTCTGGAACAGGTCTACCTGTAACAAGAACTGCCAGAACTTGCACTAGTGGGGGCACTGAGTGTTAGCCTGTATACTATGCAATATGAAAACTGCTACTGAGAATCTCTGCTGACAGAAGAGAGCAATGGGTCTTGTGTTGCATTCTGGTTAAATGTCACTTGTCCTTCTATGATGCAGTAGTTTGTGTGTGGGTGTGTGTGTTCAAACCTGAGGATGCCCATCCATCAGGAGAGTGACATTAATACGGTGGTCTGTCCTCTGTCTGTACAGAAAAGGATCTGTCTTTAGAAACTGCTTCAATGCTGTTGAAATGAGACTGACAACATTCAAGGAAATTTGTTATGTTATCAAGATCCTTGTGGTACAAATTTTCCCAGCAGCCTGGGCTTTTCTGCAGGGAAATTACTCCCATTACAACAGACCAATTGTAATCAATGTAGTCTTCTGTGTTCTGCTGTGTTGTGTGCAAACTACTGTAGCAGCATATGTAAATCCCTGTATGCTCTCAGAAAGAGGTCAGCCCTGTTCCCTGGCTGGCTGAATAGTATTGATAATAACAAGATAAAACACTTCCACAATTCAATTCCACATGAATCTCCTCCAGTTTGATTACCCATTGTCAAAGTTTCGGCTGCAGCACATGAAGTATTTTTGACAAAACTGAATTTCAGATTTAGACCCTTGGTAGTGAAAAAGAGCTGAGGTATTTAGATGTTCCTGTAGACATTAAGCTGCCATGTCACACAATGATTAATTTAACAAAATGTCCTTGAATATTGACTTTAAACATATCTGCAAACCTTTATTGAAAAGATTCAAATAAATGACAAAGCTTGTAGATAACAGGCAGCTCCAGCAGAGCGCAGCTCCAAAGATACAAATCAATTAATTTCCCAAAGCAGAGAGAAAGCCTCCTATAGAGAGCTGTTGAGGCTCCACCACTCAACTGGCCAGCGTACAACCAGCCAGCATTCAACAAGCCAGCCAACATTCAACCAATTTCAAAAAGGAAATTGCCTTTCGCTCACTATAGGTATGAAGCAAAATGTTTCAGCTTATGAATCAACATGGCAGAATAAATTAAGGACATTTCCCTTTAATGTGATGGTCCACCATGTTTTGTCTCTCGTCTCTCGTCATCTGCCGCTTGTCCGGGGATCGGGTCGCGGGGGCAACGACCTAAGCAGGGAGGCCCAGGCTTCCCTCTCCCCGGCCACTTCCACCACCTCTTCCTGGGGGACCCCGAGGCGTTCCCAGGCCAGCCGAGTGACATAGTCCCTCCAGCGTGTCCTGGGTCTTCCCCGGGGCCTCTTCCCAGTGGGTGGGTGGTGGTGATGGTCCACCATGTTTTGTGGGGGAAAAAAAGTAATATACAATATAAAAGAAAAACAAGCTTCTATACTAAAAATGAACACATCGCTAACTTTAGCCGCTAGCCGACCGGAACACCACATTAAACTACTTACCCTCATCGTTGTGCAGATAACTGGATATGTACAGTTTGAATCCCTTGTCCCGCTTGCTTGTTGGAGCAGGGGAAAAAGCATTTACGATGTGATGGACGTCACTAACGCTTATTTTAGGCAGGTCTTGAAGACATCTACTAAAGCTGAGCATTTTGGAAACTCAGGTGATCGTCTCCAGTAAACTGGAAACTGATTTACAAAATTTTGGCTACAGAGGAAGTTTGTCAGTACGATTGTGCACAGAGCCTATACTGGGTAGTTTTATCTGGTTTTGAACTTGCTGAATCATTCCATTGTTAACACAAACACATTAATCCAGATGAATTGTAGGAGCTAGAAGCAGGAGGGTTGACATTGCCACTGAGATCAATGAGGTTGACCGCTGGAGTGGACGGCGGAGAGATCTCTATATTGACACTCTAGGACAAACTGTACAGACAGCACCCCTCCGAATATCCCATAAAATTATATGGCTCCATCAAATACTCTTCATTGACTTCTATTATGCTTCTGAACAAAGAACATCAGTAAAATTCAAGATACATTTGAAGTGAGCCCTTCTCAACCCATACATTCAATTTGAAATAGTTTGTGTATGTCACCAAAAGTAGCTTAAGTAAACTAAACATATACTCCCTTTCCCTTTACAATGTTGTTCCATGAATCAGCCCTCTGCTGCTTGTATGTCACCGCAGCTAGCAGTGCTAACTAGTGGTGTTTTTTTGTGGTGTTTTTCATCCTCTGTCGCAGTAGGTGTGCATAGCGTGTGTAGCTTTTATTGGCATATATCAGTCTGTGTAGTAGTGTGTAACAGGGAAGGCAATAATAACGTTCTGTGTGTCTAGCATAGCATGCCAGGCAAGTCACCATCAGTATTAGTATTCTGAGAAGCAGTGCGTGGAGTCTCTACTCCAAAAGCTACACGTTGCCAGATGTGAAAGGCATTAACTTGTGTTTAATTGCAGAACCTTCTCACCCTGTCACCCCTGTGAGCTAATGTATGATAAGCAGTGTGGGATTTGCAGTCTGAACATGGCTGTCTCTGTCTGCTGCCTGGCCTCTCCTCTCTCATGTCAATAGCACACGAGTGGGAATGTTGTCTTAACCATGCTGATTTCACAACTCCTGTAATAACCTTTAGGAGGAGATATCCAGTCTTAATTCTATATTGGTAACCTGATCAATATTTTGGAGACGCTCCTTATTAGACACATACACAAGCGTGCATGCGCGCACACACATACTCACTCTAAAGAAGCTCAATATGCATAGCTATTGTTATAGTAAAATTTGTATTTATCCAGCCTTCAGACTTCTGGAACAAACATAGAATTTCAAACATCATGAGCAGCAGGCAGCACCAATTACTTTCAATGCCTTCATTGATGGAAGCTTATTAGGATTCCTCCGTCAGGAGGAACTGTATTGTAATTGTTGGTATTATTAGGGTTCCTCCGGTAGGAGGGAACCTATTGTTATTGTTGGTATTCTTCTTATTATTTTTCTTCTTCTTGCGCCCCAATATCTCAAAAAGTCCCCGGTCATAAACTTTCTAATTTGGCACATTGATACTACATCCAAGTGGGTACCCCCACACCAAAACATGGGCCACATCGGACCATAGGGGGCGCCACAGGCCACGCCCAAAAGTCCCATTTTCAAAGTGATGGCATTTCCACCCCATTACTCCAATTCTTCTGAAACTTGGTGTGCATGCCTCATTTTTCATGAGGAACAAAAGAGCCTCAAGAACCCATAAGGTCCGCCATGATTGATTTTCCTGTACAGTGATAATTTTGGAAAACCTTGAAATTCCTCTATCTAGTCTAATTAACTTGACATTTTGTACAGATATGTATCATTGACATATTTACAAATGTTACTTAAGGCAATTGAATCAAGTACAAAATGGCTGAAAGGGGTGTATTTATTTAAATGTCCATATTGCCTCAATATGTTTGTGTCACTAAATCAAATGTATTTTTGAAGGATGGTTTAAACCTAATAGGCTTTAAGGTGACATGCTTCTGAAGTACCATGCACAGTTTCACCTTGGTATGTCAAAATATGACTGAATTACAGCTGTTTGAACTTGGACCAAATCTGACAATGCTCACCATTGGAGAAACTGTTTTTTTGTTATAGAATTTTGTGTATTCCATGCCTGGGAAGGGCTCAATTGGCTGAGATGTTGTGCTGGTAAGCAAAGGGTTGTAGGTTCAAAACCAGTTAGAGACATAGTTTAAACATTTGTATTCTGACAAAACGGTTTCTAGTCTTCCGATAAATCCTCCTGTGTAAACCACTGCAAAACAAGCCAGGTTCACCACAGTAGCTAGCTACTTGTAGTCTACGCATGGTAAAGATAACGCTACTGGTTATCTCTAATGAAGTTATTTGATTGTTCAGGTGGATCCCTTGTCTGTTGCACAAATTCATTTCAGTAACCTAAGCCAGGACACATCCCCACTGATGCTAGGCATGATTTGAAATTCCCTTCCATGACAAGTTATGGCACTCCAAACAACCTTTTAAAAAAACTATAAGTAAGTTATTCTTTACAGTAGCAACCCAGTCATCCCGTTGTCCCATTTTTATAGGAAATGTACAAGCAGTTTCAACTTTGGCTGAATCTAACAACGCTTACCACAGGAGAAACAGCTACTTTTTAATACCGTTACTTGACATGACACTATTCAACACTGAGAATAGCTCAATGGGCTGGGATGGTGACCTGTAAAGTATAAGGTAGTAGGTCGGAATCCAGCCATTATGTTTTGGCCTGTCATAATTTTGATTATCTGTTTAGTTAAACAGGATGACATCAATCTGAAATACCATGACAATTTACATTTAGCAGACACTCTTATCCAGAGCGACTTACAGTGAGCACAGGGACATTCCCCCGAGGCTAGCAGGGTGAAGTGCCTTGCCCAAGGACACAACATCATTTGGCTCGGCCGGGAATCAAACTGGCGACCTTCAGATTACTAGCCCTATTCCCTAACCGCTTAGCCACCTGACTCCCTCATGCAATTTCATGCAATTTCATGCAATTTCACCTTGAAATGTCAACCATTTGTTAACCTTTGTCCCAAAACTGACCAAAGCTAATACTCAATTCCTTTCTATTCATACAATCTCAACTGTTTGTGTGTAGCAGAGAGGATAGAGAGACTGACTTGTAACCTTATGCTCATGAGTTCAAATCTCCATTCAGCCTGTTGTTGGCCAAACATGAAGTAGTTTTGCTCTTTTGTTATCCAACTCTCGATCTTCAACAGTGTACATGTTTATAATATTTTGCGGAGGAACCCGCATCGCTGCTTGCAGCTATATTTAGGGTTCCTCCGTAAGGAGGAAACCTATTGTTTTTGTTAGTTTTATTATTATTATTATTAGGGTTCCTCCGTCAGGAGGACCCTATTGTAATTGTTGGTATTATTATTATTATTATTGTAATTTATCTCATGAACACATTGGTAAAACGTTTTGAAATTTGGCATATTGATACAACATGCCACAACTACGGCCCAAACACAGACCAGCCCACATCAGACCATAGGGGGCGCCACAAGCGACGCCCAAATGTCCACTTTTCAGAGTGGTTGCATTTCCACCCCATTGCTCCAATTCTTCTGAAACTTGGTGTGCATGCCCCATTTTTCATGAGGAACAAAAAGCCTCAAGGACCCATAAGGTCCGCCATGATGGATTTTCCTGTACAGTGATAATTTGGGAAAACGTTCAAAATTCCTCTTCTCTTGAACCAAAGGTCTAATTGACTTGGAATGTGGTACATATATGTATCATTGACGTTTTGAAAAATGTTACTTAAGGCAATTGAATCAACTACAAAATGGCTGAAAGGGTTTTTTTATCTAATTTTCCACATTAACTCAATATGTTTGTGTCACTAAATCAAATGTCATTTTCAATGATGGTTTTTCAAACCTAATAGGCTTTAAGGTGACATCACTCTGACGTACCGTACACAATTTTACCTTGGTATGTCAAAATATGACTGAATTAGAGCTGTTTAAACATTGGCTGAATCTAACGACGCTTACCACAGGAGAAACAGCTTTCTTTTTTGTACAGTAACTGAACATGACAACATTCAACACTGAGTACAGCTCAACGAGCTGCAACGGTGACCTGCAAAGTATAAGGTCGTAGGTTTGAATCCAGCCACACTGAGTCTATCTTCAATGTGAATATATGTTTAGTTAAACAGGATGACATCGTTCTGAAGTACCATGCACAATTTCACCTTGATATGTCAAAAGATCATTGAATTACAGCTGTTTAAGCTTTGGCCGAATCGAACAAGCCTTGCTACAGGATATGCAGCTTTGTTTTTGTTTTGACAGAAACTTACCAGAATTTCTCAGCCTTGCGGGTAGCTCAATGGGTTGAAATGTTGTACTGTAAAGCATAAAGTCACAGGTTCAAATTCAGGCACAGTCTTTTGGCCTGTCATAATTTTGATTACTTGTTTAGTTAAACTGGCAGACATCATTCTGAAATACCATGCACAATTTCATGCAATTTAACCTTGAAATGTCAACCGTTTCTTAACCTTTGTCCCAAAGCTGACAAAAAACTAATACTCATATCACGCAGTTGGAGCACTGCTAGATAATCAGCGTCAGATCCCTTGGGTACTCAGCATGTAGTGGGCATGTCCAAAAACGCAAAGACTTGTGGAAAATAGTTTGGTTACAACAGCCTTGCGAGGGATTTCAGTTGTTTTCGTTCAGTTAGATGTTTGTAATGTTATTGTTGGTTAGCTAATATAATCTTGTTGGTCACCCTGATTGTGTATGTTGTGTAGTTTAAAAGGACCAGAGAGTCGGCTGCTATACCATCACAGGCTATTCTCGCAAGGAGCTGAATATGAACGCTGCCCTTGCCCAGATGCCCACATGACTTTTGTTAGTTGTGCATTGACTGAGAGTCTGGAATTGTTTTTGGCCAAACATGAAGTCGTTTTGCTCTTGTTGTTTCAGTCTCGATTTTCTGCAGTGTAAATGTTTATATTAAGTTGCCATTTTGCGGAGGAACCCGCATCGCTGCTTGCAGCTATATATTTTTTTGTTTCTGCAACAAATATTTGAATTGTCCCGATGAGGCACATGAGGGGAGATTGAATGTTTTGAGAAGTTTCAAGTCTCTACATTGGACTGTTGCTCACACATGCAGGCACAATTTGCCATTGATGACAAAAGCTAAAACCCACCCTCGTTCATGTTCTTGGCATTGTAAACAATATAAATACTATCAAGATATTCCTGTTCAAAATACTAACTGTACAAAAAATGTGAATGCAATAAGGTCTAGAAACAACGATTACAAACTTTTGTCTTGTGTGGAAGATGTATATTATGTGGCCTTCACTTTCACCCATATAGTACAATATATTAGTTTGTTCAGTTCTACTTGTATAGTAGTATGGAGTGGGAGTGAATATCCAGACTCCACGAGGGATATTTACAAATGTCTTAATAAATGATGATGACCCACCACCTTTGCCTCCTCATGAATTTTAAAATGCTCATACTCAACATTCACATACGTACAAACTGTATATTTCTGTTGACTATCTGCATTCATATTCCTTACGGGGCTGTTAAAGTGGTTCCACATAATGTTTCTTATAAATGAACTGTTCAAACCAAATATCTGGTTTTGGATTGAATCTTTAAACTATTGTCAATATTATATGTGGAAGGTGGCAGTCCCAATGGTCAGTGATGGTAGTGGATGAGTTGCGATCAGGACAGGTTAGAGAAAGAAATGGGTCTACACCACAGTTGGTGCCTGTGGCACGTTGTCTTTGGGGTGGGGGGTGGGGGTGACATTTCTGGTAGGAAGAAAAGACCCATACTCCTGACATAAGATGCTATACACATCCCTGCACAGCACACTCACAACATCCGGCTAAATTGTATTTGACACCAGATAAAATTAAATAGTTTATATTACTCATATTCACGTGTGTTGAAGCCCCCAATATCTTTTACAATAAAGTCGAGAAAATTATTGTTAATAAACCTTTCAACAGATTGTTTAAAATTTTGGTGGCAACTAGAGCAGAAACACCAAATATTCACTTTTTTTTTTTTTTACAACAAATATCTAAATGGGCTTATTTTCTACAGCCCAAATACATCAGCTACCATTAATCTTCATATTGTGTGTGACAGGCTTTGAGGCACTGAGGCACAGGTTTTGAGGCTTTGAGGCATGCCCCCTTGCTTAGATCTGCCATTTCTCCTCTCGTCGCCCTCCTGCTAGTTTGGGCTAAATTTATTCAGCCCACAGGCCACTGACTTGTGACCAATGACAGCTGTGTGCTACTGTACAAGAGTGGAAACTGTGGCAGGTGTCTTGCACGCCCTCTTGATTTGTTGTCCATTTGGACTTAATTCATTCAGCCCACAAAGGCTGTTGACTTTTTGACATTGAATGTGTAGACAGTACAGTCAGATGCTAGTGGCTACTGTGTGTGAGTCTGTGGGGAACATCATTGTTGACATGGTTGGTGCTAGCAACATTTTGAATGAGATGGATTATTTACTTTCTCATCTGTTTTCTTTGGAAGAAAGAGAAAGCAACTTGGGACACAACGTCAAAACGTTCAAATTACACAAAAAGACAAACAGCAAAATCGTAAATTTTGTGTAAGTTGGTTCGAAAGAAAGGACTGGCTAACGGTAAGTTTAGCTAAGAATTTGTTTTCTGTTGTTGTACTAGTAATTTGGTATCTCAGATTAAACTCTGCATTTCTTGTAATGTGAACTATTGATGAATGTAGCCTATAATAGCCTACACTTTTTTATCCCACCCACCCAATATCACCACCAACCATCATTAATTTTCTCTAAACAGGAACTGAACCTTCAGACAGACAGTATGAATGACATAACAACATACACTATGTTGTATCTATTGGATTTAAAGAGGTAATGTGTTTGTGCCATAATAATGTGTTCTTGTGAGCCTGACCCAAGAGAAGTGGAAAGCTTTATTGATCAGGCATGTTGTAGCTATACTAGGGTAGGCCTACAATGTAAATGCTGATGGGATGTGTAAACACTGGGTGCAGATCTCTCCTGTCTGCAGTGATGGGCAGTAGCTTCGCTACTTGTAGCGACGCTACTAGCTTAACTACATTTGTCAGTAGCTTGGCTGTAACGTCGCTATTAACAAAACCAAGTAACTTTTCAGTAGCTAAGCTCTTTTATTGATCAAGTAGCGCAGTAGCGTCCTTGAAAGCTAATTTCTCCTGGACACATCTGAAAAGCAAAGCACGGAAAAAGCATGTCACATATCCCGTTCTGCAGTTCACGTTACAACTGATCTCACGAGAGCTGAGTACAGTGAGGGCTATGATCCTCTCATCTCCACTCACACAGTGCCTGCGCGGCCAGTCTGACTACATAACAGCAATTGTGTATTAGCATTGTGGATTAGACTATTGATCTAAACATATTTTCGCCTTTATCTGGCTGACAATTGTGTTGATCACTAAAATTGCATTGACTTGGCATGCAGTTTTTTCTAAATTAAAGTAGCTACCAATGTATCAAGCTACTTTTGATGGATTTTTGTAATTTAGCTTGCTACATTTTTATTAGTAGTAGCTTCTGTGTAGTGAAGTTGAATTTATTGTTGAGTAGCTAGTAGCTTAGCTCACTACACATATCAAGTAGCTTGCCCATCACTGCCTGTCTGTGCATAGAAGAGACACTTCATGGAATTTAGAAGCTTTATCAGACACACTTTGGACTGCTGAATTAAAGCAACACTGGAAAATTCAGCTGACACTTGGAATCATATGAAATGCTTGAAAAAATGCATGGTGAATTTGTATCAGATGACTGTTGTTGTTGTGGTAAAGGTCTCTTATTAGCGAGAAAGACACAAGACCGACTTTAATCAATTGCCATAATTTCTCCCACTACCTGACCGTTAACTTTGCTTTAGTAAGTGATGTGCTTACATTTCCCCCTCTTCCAAACTTAGCAGTGGGCTGCTAGGAGGCCCCAATTGACTTTAAACTTAAGTGAAGTGTGTTTGTTTCAAAGAAGAATCAATAACATGAGTTGAATTTATCTGGATCTGGGGTCTTTATATCCAACCTTAACAGCTCTGCTTTGTCCCAATCATTTCCATTTCCATTTAGAATACACTCCAGCACCACTACATCCCTAGCATATGGCTTCCCTTAAAATCTGCTTCAACAGCCCAATGTCATGACCATGGAATGTAAGAAAAAGAGCAACACCTCACAAGTTTTGCTTTTTGTGTACCGTGGTGATGTGGAGACAGCTTCCCTGCAGACAGAATTATCTCTCCAAGGGGAGGTTTGGAAAAGGATCTGAGCCCAGGTTCACTCATAAGAGACTCTCAACTATGCTTTCTTTATTAGATGTGCACAGCTCATTTGCAACAGTTTGACTAAAAGAGGAGTTGTTTCTGACACACTCCCAACCGAACAGACAAATTGGTGAAGGGAGAGGGGATAGGAAGTCCTCTGCTGCTCAGATCAAAGCAGAGGAGAGGTGTTTGAAGTAACATATACAGTACATTAGATAAGACAAGTTGTTTAGCAACGTAGAAAGCTGAATATCACATTTGCATGTAGTCATTTAGCGGATGCTCTTATCCAGAGCGACTTACAGTAAGTACAGGGACATTCCCCCTGAGGCAAGTAGGGTGAAGTACCTTGCCCAAGGACACAACGTCATCTTAGCACGGCCAGAAATCAAACTGGCAACCTTCTGATTAAGAGCTCGATACCCTAAACGCTCAGCCATCTGACCCCTAATATCAGATTAGGTGAACCAAAAACAAATATGAGGATCTAGCAATTCTAGGGTTGCATTTACTTTGCCTGTACATTACAGAATTAATTATCTGTGAATACATTTTGCTTCACACAAAAAAACACTTTCAACATTTCTTTATATGTCCTGTATCGTTTCAATTTTGTAATGTTAATCAAACACTAAATCAATACAATTAGATCTGGATAGATGTTCCTGATGCCTGTGAGCTGTCTTTTAAGCCAACCTAAACAGGTACCTAGAAAGTGAGTATCCCAAATAAACCGGAGGAGTGATGGGAACATAGTATAGTTGAGATGTGAAATCAGAAGAGAGGAGAGGAAAGGAGAATAGGATAGGAGACTCTGACTGTGGTTCTCACTGTGACAGGCTGGTCTCAGGGAACCTGGGGGAACAGTTCTATTTTCAGATCTCTTAGCAAAAAGCATGTGGAAAGCAGTGGCGAGTGAGGCGTGGATGATATCTTGGGTCAGGTCCATCTGAGCAGGCTCCGTATTCTAGGACTTGTCCTCCTCTGCTGCCCTGAGGGCCTAGACAGCACCTGTGGAGTGGCCTTCGCTGTGCAGACAACTGGCTCTGGAGACTAACTGCCAGCTCTGGAGACAGACGGTTAGCTTTGCATAGACAGTCATCTTTGCAGAGAGACGTTGGCACCAGGGCTCCAGACTGAAACCGTGCAAGTATTTTTTACAACTACTCGCACATGTGCGACCTGCAAATTTGACAAACACACTTGTGTCTCACTTTTGTGGTGTCACACTCATCGTCCATAAAAGTCAACCATAGTAATTAAAATGTGACTTGGGGCTGGGTCATATGATATATATCGAAAATCTGCATTAAAGTTAAGATGACGTTTAATTGATTATGTAACATTGGATAGAAAAACTGTTTTCTTTTCTGTTTCTATATAATTACAGACTCATATTGTCATCCTGCCTGTCAGTAGGTGTCAAATCCGATTATATCATAAATCAACAGGACATTTGAAAAGTTTCTTTCTGAGCTAGATTCTTACTTTTTGCCTACTCCTCTTTTGGAAAATCCCAAAATACCCAGTTGTTATTACTTAGATCTGCCATTTCTCCTCTCGTCTCTTCCCGCTGACTCTCTTCCTGCTGTCACTGACTAGTGTTACTCAGCACGGACCATCAGACCCACACCCCCTCAGACAGTTAGTTAAAGCTAGAGACATGACACTGCATTTATTTTGACAGACTGTTACAGCATGTTGCAAAAACTCACCACACACATTGTTGTTTTTTGTTGAGATATATTGGCTACACTCAAAGTTCAGGGCTGCAGCCCCACAAAATGTCTGGCGACGCTGCTGGTGGAGATACAGTGGAGATAAGTTTTACAGAAATGCGTAAACAACCAAAATATGTTTTAAAAATAAATTTATTTTGGAGTTGATTGGTCATATAGTCATAAAATAACTCCCAGTATGTCAAGATGAATTCCCACTTTGTATTCTTGGAAAAAAGGCTCTCTCTGGTTCTAGATATAAAATATAAATATTTATTCATCAAATTTAAAGAAAATGTTCCATATCATGATATGTAGGCTCTCGGGATATGAAAGGATCTATATCGGGATATGAGATTTTGGTCATATCGCACACCCCTACTATGGACAAAAATAAAACTGCACATTGTAGTTTATTTATTACCAAAGCATCAGTAATACAGTTACAATTGGAAAAATTGCATTTCAGGTAGATTTCAATGTGTGCGCCCCAAAATGTTATGCCTGTGCCCCTAACATTTTCAGTTAGGAGCTACATTGCTCCTCGTAAAAAAAGTTAGTCTGGAGCCCTGGACAGTGAGATGAATACAGAATGGTAGCTGTGCAAACAGACAGCCACTCAGTTAGTCCAGTGTCCATACTCCGCCTCTGCTCAGCAGCCATTTAGTGACAGTACTTTATGACAGAATCACATGCTAGTTCAGGGCAGCCCACACTTGTGCCAATCTAATCTACCCTGTCAACACAGAGAATTATAGCATCTGCTTAATTAAGAAGGACAAACAGCAGTCTGTGCACTGCTCACAGCTTTAACCTCTGGTGACTCTTAAATTCAGCTTTACAATATGTCTGTGCCACAGGGGCTGGGGGACAGTGGTAAACGATGAGCTGTCGACTCCTTTTTTCAACTGACTAATGGCTGAAAGGATGACAGCTATGGGCTAAGCACGAACCACGGACTACAGCTCAAGAGATGGAGTCAATAAATGTTACCGACAGTCTCACTTGATAAGGCACTTCAAAAGCAAAATGTGTTGTCACTATATTTACTGTAGTGACCTCCAATTTCTTAATAGGACTGGAATGGGGATGCAATATTCATGATCAGAAGAGCCACTCCATTGTGCCCTAATTGAGGAGTTTGCTTTAGAGCTTGAGGAACATTTAGCAGTGTGCCACAAAGCTAGCCTCAGGCTACACTGCTCTACTATGTCATATTAACAGCATTTACTAATTGGTGTTTCAAGGACTTCCATGTCATTTTTGTTACATTCCCAGATATTCCAGACTAAATCAAAGGTAGAGGTTAGATATCTGTGATGTCACAAGAAAAGTAATATGATTTATTTTGACTTCACTGCTCTATTTGCATATACAATATTATATTTTCTTAATTCTAAATTGTTTTGAGTTGTATTGTACTGATATATTTGACTGTATATTATAAGTTGACATTTGTTATATTTAACTCAAGACATTGAGATTAGTTCAACTAAAAGTACTTCTATGTATTCAGCATGAATGGCTATTGAATATTATTCAATAGCCATTATGTACTGTAAATGTCTGAGATGGCCCTGGGTGCTTCTTGGCCATGGCTAGCTTGGCTAGCCGTCTCATCTTCACCTTGAAACAGACTGGGACTGACTGACGTCCTTCTGTCAGTGACATCCTGCATCTCATGAGCTAACTGCTCTGTTCTCGTGCTAATAAGGTGCTGAACCATGTCTGAAAGGTTTTTTAAGTCATGAGAACTTTGTATATTTTACTCTTTTTTCTCACTCTCTTTTCTCTCATTCTTTTTCACACACTCTCTCTTTCTTGCAAATTGTCACCAACCAGCCAGTCATGTCAAATCTGTCTGAGTTTGGCTATCCTCAGAATAGAGTCTGATGCAGTTCAGCTCGACTGGGCATAATCTGACAGGCTCTACAGAAAGTCTTTATGGAAACCTGGCTTCAATGACACTGACCACCAGTTTCCGTCTGACAAGACATACATCAAGCCTTGCAACACATTAAGAAACTTTTTTTGTTGATGTAATTAGTACAAATTGAATTTGGTACAAATATAATCTTCATGCCAGTGTATGGTATTGCCAAACCACTTCTAGTACAGTTCACTGCTGCTTCACTAGTGACTCCCCAGTTTTCATAAAGCAGCTATTCTCACTTCCTGGTTTGTTATCCAGACACATTGATTAACTCTTTCATGCACGATCTAAAACATTTTCTTTTATTTTTTATTTTTTGCACACTTGACATTTGAATAAGATCACTTCACACTTAATTAATTGAGAGTGTGCGGACCATCTGCAAAATGTTGTCTGGCTCTGTAACGTGACCATTTTTAACTGAAAAGTGCCAAAACTTACCAAACATTACAAAATAAATTTTCCACTATAGCAGGGGCGGTGTGTTCATTAGGGCGATATGGGCGACGCACTGCCAAAAGGGAAAAGGAAGGGATTTTTTTCTAATCAATTATATCACGGCAACAGTCGTTATCAGCGTTCTAATCTAGACGTCTGATCTGCCACTAAATGTCCAATCAGGCTAAAGTCGTGCTTCAAATGGCCCCGCCCCTTTTGGGGCGATTTCAGTCAGGTTGAAAATCGCCCCAGAAATCTCTCATGTAAAATCTTTTTTTTCAAATATCAGAGCTTTCAATACAATCTCTATGGGTTCCGGGAGGGCTTACACTTACGCGCTTTCGTCATACGTAACATAAGAAAAGAGCGGGTAGCAGCGTCAATCACTTACTAACTGTCAAGATGGCTAGCGTTCAGTGCAACTCGATTGTCTCTTTGAAAGAAGTTCCTTTTTGTCGGCGAACAGATCAAGATAAATTGGCAACGAAACAATTAGGACCTCCCAGACCAAATTTAATAATTCAACAGGTTTCTACTAAAGGGGGAAAGTCTTCCACCCGAGGATTTTCAAAAAATTGGTAGGAACGAAAAACCTGGCTAGCAGGCTGCGATGTAGCTAATGCAGTCTTCTGCTACCCCTGCTTACTCTTTCACCCTGAAGGCGGCACGGCAGACAGCACCGCTTGGACAGCGACTGGTGTAACGGACATGCACCATCTTTCAGAAAAGATTAAGAAACATGAGCTGTCAAAGACCCACATGGATAGCTGTTTGAGATTGTCTGCTTTGGGGAGAGTGAACATTGCCACTCAACTGGATGAGGGATACAGGCTAGCTGTCCGCCGCCACAACGATGAGGTTAGCAAGAACCGCCACATCCTCAGCCGGCTAATCCAGTGTGTGAAGTTTTGCGGAGTGTTTGAGTTAGCTTTGCGAGGCAAAGATGAAACTGATGGCTCCACCAACCCTGGTATTTTTTTGGGACTTGTCAACTTTGTGGCAGAGTTAGATGAGGTGTTTGATGACCATCTTAAAAATGCTAAAGTTTTCAAGGGCACATCAAAGACCATTCAAAACGAGCTACTGGAGTGTATGCTAGCGGTCATGAGGGAACATATTGTGGAGGAGGTGAAGTCGGCGAACTTCGTAGCTATCCAAGCTGACGAGACCACTGACGTTTCTACACAGACACAGCTGGTGCTTGTGCTGAGGTACATAGATAGCAACCACAAAGTGCAGGAGCGCTTTTTTTTTTTTTTTTTTGAGTTCCTTCCCATCTCGGAATCAACCTCAGTCTCAATCGCCAGTGTGCTTTTGGAGAGACTGAACGTTTATGTTCATTTTTACAAATCTATACAATTGGCCAGAATATGGTTGTTCATATTTACAAATTTATACAAATGGCCAAAATGTGGTTGTTCATTTTTACAAAGCCATACAGATAGCTGTGTTTACCTTTTCTAGAAATTATTTTCAAATTCTGTATTCAGGCAAAATGTCTATGACTGTTCATTTTCACAAATCTATACAAGAGAGCAGAATATGGGAGTCTATAAACATTTCTTATTACCAATAACTTGCATCAATGTTTTCAGTAGCCTCTATCAAAAGCTCCTGCTTGCTTGTTGTGAATTATGCTCAAGTGCACATATTTCCAATTCAACAATGAGGCCTTTTTGAAGCAAGTAATGTGTATATCAGAATTATTTAGTTAAACTTAGCAGCACCTCATCATTCTGGTTTGGTCTTCAATATGTAAAGCCAAGATGCCCAGACCACACTAGCTCAAGCCTCACTTGTTCACTCCCCTATTTGGGACAGCGTTACTTTGCTTTTATTAAGTATCACTTTGGTCATATCCTACATTCCACAAAATGTAGTTCTAAAGATCCACTTCTCAACAATTTGTCTACTTGTTATTGCCATGCTGTTACTATTTATTGTGTAAGTGTGGATTTCTCTTTTACTCTTAAACAAAAGCTCTTGTTGATCCTGCAATCTGAACAAATACCAAGATGCTGTATTTTCAGCTGATATTTCATTTGTTAATGGAAATGCATATTGTTTATGCAGTGTTGAGGAATGGGAAAGAACACCCTTAATTATTTTTACTGTGATAACTTATTTTGCTTTTGTAGGCCAACACTTTGGAGATCAGTCAATAAATGCTTCTGGTATTGACTTATATGCTGCCCCTGTCTTCATGTTATTGCTGGACATATCTTTTTTTAAATGTGTGTAGGTCACCTAAATCATCAGAAAAATTGCCCCCCCTGAGATTTTTTTCAGGAGCCGCCACTGCACTATAGTTAGTTACTGTCATACGTCTATGACGTTAACTCTTCAAAAAACATAAAAATACAAGTTTGATCATTAATGTGGATGATCACATCAAAATGCCAAAACCCAAATGGGAAATGCTAGCCTACTGTTTAATCCGCCACAATTTAATAACTTCTGTTAAACTTGAGGGTGTCAAACGCATGACAAAATCACTCAGGAAATGCATGTCACGCTAACCCTATAGCTGCCATGCTATTATGATGCGCCACCACTCGTTCCTTAATTTCGAGTTTGACATCTGACCATTTCTTCTTAATTTCTGCCATGGTCCGGTTCTCCAAACCCACAGTATTTACGGCCATATAATAATAATAATTGTATTTGTAATGCACTTTATATTTACAGACAGTTTTCCACTCCGCCGACTTTCTTTTGTCGCTAATACCTGATGACAGGCCACCAAACAGGACACATTATCTCGCCTCCACCTCTGTTGTCAGAACCTCGATCTCAGTCTGTGAATGTTTTCTTTTTTGCGTTTTTAGCAGTGGCGTAATGTAGTAACGACGGTCCCATGTGCAAGATATTATGAGCCCCCCCCCCACCACCTAGTTAACACAAAATAAAATGTTTTACATTGGAATACATGAGGAAACACTTTGGATCCCCTCCCCCTCCTTGGAATAGCCTCCCAGCCACCCTGCGAGGCTATTGGCTAGCTTAACATAATAATTTGCTATCCACCTAGTAGTGACCACTATTTACTCAACTTGTATCCTAGTTATCCTGCCCGACCATAATGTATGTAGGCTATAACTTGGCTTGAAATGTATATCTATCACAATAGCCGTAGGTTACCTGTCTGAGGGCAGCGATACTGATCCCAGCTGAACTGCTGCACTGCTGCTAGCAGGGGGGACGTCCGTGTTGAGGTCGTCTGTGGGGGGTTGGTCCGTGGCAGACTTTGTGGGCTGGCAACTAGTTGATGGTCTAGTTAAAAAAATAATCTAATTTCGGCAGCTTTGCCGCCTTCTCATTTTCGTATTTTTTGTCTTGCCTTTTTCTGCTTCCACTCTTATGCTTAAATGGCATTGCTACATGTTCAGTTGTGCTGGTATTTGCGCATGGTATTTCAGAAGGATGTCTCCCTGTTTAACTAAACAAGTTATCAAAATTATGTCAGGCCAGAAGACTGTGCCTGGATTCGAACTTGTGACCTTGCACTTTGTAGGACACTGTTTCAACCCATTGAGCTGCAAGGATGAGGATATGTGGTCAGTTTTTGTATGCAAAGAGAAAGCTGTTTCTCCTGTAGCATGGCTTGTTCGATTCGGCCAAAGCTTAAACAGCTGTAATTCAATGATCTTTTGACATATCAAGGTGAAATTGCGCATGGTACTTCAGAACGATGTCATCCTGTTTAACTAAACACATATTCAAATTTAAGACAGACTCAGTTTGGCTGGATTTGAACCTACTTCCTTATACTTTACAGGTCACCGTTGCAGCTCGTTGAGCTATTCTCAGTGTTGATGATTGGCATGTTCAGTTACTGTACAAAAAAAAGCTGTTTCTCCAATGGTGAGCATTGTCAGATTTGGTCCAAGCTCAAACAGCCGTAATTCAGTCATATTTTGACATACCAAGGTGAAATTGTGTACGGTACGTCAGAGTGATGTCACCTTAAAGCCTATTAGGTTTGAAAAACCATCATTGAAAATGACATTTGATTTAGTGACACAAACATATTGAGTTAATGTGGAAATTTACATAAATACACCCCTTTCAGCCATTTTGTACTTGATTCAATTGCCTTAAGTAACATTTTTCAACACGTCAATGATACATATATGTACCAAATTCCAAGTCAATTAGACCTTTGGTTCAAGAGAAGAGGAATTTTGAATGTTTTCCAACATTATCTCTGTACAGGAAAATCCATCATGGCGGACCTTATGAGTCCTTGAGGCTTTTTTGTTCCTCATGAAAAATGAGGCATGCACACCAAGTTTCAGAAGAATTGGAGCAATGGGGTGGAAATGCCATCACTTTGAAAAGTTGACTTTTGGGCGTGGCCTGTGGCGCCCCCTATGGTCCGGTGTGGCCCATATTTGGTGTGGGTGTAACCACTTGGGTGTAGTATCAATGTGCCAAATTAGAATATTTATGACCAGGGACTTTTTGAGTTATTAGGGCGTAAGGAGAAAAAAAATTACAACAAGAATACCAAAAATAACAATAGGTTCCCTCCTACCGGAGGAACCCTAATAATAATACCAACAATTACAATAGGGTCCTCCTTACGGAAGAACCCTAATAATAGGTTCCCTCCTACCGGAGGAACCCTAATAACACCAACAATTACAATAGGGTCCTCCTACTGGGGGAACCCTAATAAGAACTTATTCATTTCATTAAATAGTGTAAGTAGCTAATTAGTTTCTATATTACATGTAGGATAAGCATATAATTTTGGTATAAATTGCTACTTTTTCCCAAAAAATAACAACAACCATGACTGAGATAAGTTTGCCTTTTTAGGTGTATCAATAGCATTTGACACTCCGGTTAGAGTAATAACAGCGCATATTTGAACATAAGCATATCCGAGAGGGAGTACAGCGCTGCACTGAGGGAGGGTCCATCGAGCGACAGTACTTGGAGACATACACCCGTCGAGTGACACGTGTATGTCTTTCGGCCCGGGTGTGGCCCCCGACACCCCACGGGCCCAGGTGCAGCCGCACCTGCTTCACCCCATATAGTTATGCCCCTGGTGTTTAGCCATGTTACCGTATTTCTTAGAATTAATGCTGTTGTTTATTAAATAAAATTCATTTTTGGTGCAGTGTTTATTCAACGGCGGAGTTTATTCAAAGATATATGGTAATTCAGACAAAGAAATTACCCCAGGAGCGCATTTATATAGTCCAGTCGTTCTCAAAGTGTGGTCCGCGGACCACTGGTGGTCCGCTACTGCCCCCGTAGAGGTCCGCGACGGCCACAAGCAAATTATTGCGACATTTCTAACATACAACTCAGAACGAAGAAAACATAGTCAGTAGTAGCCTATTAAAATGGGCTACACACGTTCCGCATTCTGACATCGCAGCCTCTGCATGGGTTGTACCAGAGCCTCTCTGGTTGTACCATGTGAGGGAGTTTTCCCCTCCCAAATAGAGTTGGTTGGGTCCATAGCCCGTCTTTTCTAAAACGTTTTCTCAGATAGGCTACCGATTCCGATACCGTATCATTACGCGTCAGGCAGGATGGATGGGAGCAGGGCCGGAGTGATGGCATCACTAGACAAGGTTTTACCAATTGAAATGTTTTGTTTATTTTACATAAACAAAAAAAACGATTTGGCGTTCAAATAATGGCCAAACATTTTGTGTGGAAATCCTTATCTGCATCACATCAAACCCATATGTCCAAGGGTTTGTGCTAAAATATTTACAACCTCTGGCTCTGTGCTTGATTAACACTGGTATCGTTAAGCAGTCTCAAAACTTTTTTTTCTTAGCAGAAATTATAATTTGCGGAATAGCCTACATTATCCATTAGAAAATCATGTGCCGCTAACAATTGTATGGGGCCAGGTCTGGAGGCCTGTTGTTCCGGGGATATACCCTACTATTTGGTTAGATGGTCCGCAAGTTATTATTTATTGGCCAAATGGTCCTTGGTCTGAAAATGTTTGAGAAACACTGATATAGTCCATCTGCATATTCATTTATGGGAGGAGGCAAGGCAGGGTCAGTGGCTCAATCATGTGCGGTCAATCTCATGTTGATTGTGATTTATAAAGGAAAGGTTCGCAGGACCTGGCGTACGACCAGTTTAATGCATGTAAATATTTCTATATGAAAGCTGCGCAATCTTTTACACATGAGGCCCCTGGTCACAACACAAATTTTAATGGCTTCTTCAAAGCTTTAGTTCTAAAGCAGTCCAACTAATGTCTGAATAGATTGTGTGGAGAAGTAACATGACCTTTCGCCGGAGACATTTGGAAGCGCCAGGTTCGCGTAGTATCGTGGACGGGGCAGAGCCATAGAAAAAGGCTCTGCGACGGGGTCCACGGAGCTTTTCAGATACGATGACGTTCAGTTGCCATGGCATTGGGGGTAGCTTTCGCTCTATAGCTAAAATTTCAAGATGAACATGGAAGGTGAAAGAAAAATGCGGCTTCACCTCTATAATTTATTTACCAGTTTAGTTAGTATACTCCAGGTACAAGTATTATCACTTAATAGGCTAGATACGCGTTACTCCTACGCAGAAGGCGAGCGTTGTACTCGGTGTGCCTGAACGATAGGGGGAAGGCAGAGAAGACGGTTTAAACCAAACAGAGCGGCGATTCTGGGTGAGACCTGGCTAAACAGCTAGCTGGTGGGACCATTTTAAAACACCAAATAGTATTGCCAGAGGAGTAGGCTATGTAAACAGGGCACCGGGCGGGAGGGGCAGGAGTGGCGTAACCATGACAACGATTGTCATGTGTTAGTGTGGACGGCAAACATTTGGAAAACAATATGAAAACGCTAGTGTGGACGGAGATCGTTTTCAATTCGATTTCGCGTATTTGTATTTACCCGGGCTAGTGTGGACGGGGCCAGAGTAACGTGAGGAAAATTCCACAATAGCAGTTGGTGAGGTACTATCTTAACAAAGAAAACAAAAAAACATACCTGTGACCTGCCTTTGATCATCCCTCAAGCCAGAAAGTGTTGACAGGCTACTGTTTCTTGACAGACAAACCTGTAAACTAGTCTTTTCTGCATGGTTCTCATTTGGTTACATTATGGAATATTAGTTTTTATATTTTGAGTTTTATTCACATCCATTTTGCAGGTACAATGCATTGTGACCATACAATTTGATTAGGTTAAAATCAACAAATAATCGTGATAATTAATCGTGATCTCAATATTGATCAAAATAATCAGAATTATCATTTTGTCCATATTCATGCAGCCCTACTCAAAAGGTATCAAGATGTATTCACCAGTGGACCAATTGCATGCTTTCGCAGAGTAAAATAAGCCTTAAGTCGACTACTATCTTTCAACACATTGTTGGCATCTGTCTGTCTGGCATACAAACTGAGATGTATCGATAATTTCAATGTGTCCTGGAACTGTGCAGACTGTTCTCAAGCTGACGGACTCCACCCAAACCGTAGAGGATCTTTACTAGTAACAGCAAACATCAGTCATGTGCTCCTGACCACAAATCAAGTTTCTCTCCCTATCTCTGTTGTGTCTAAGCTGACTGACGCATCCCAAACAACCTCCCATGGATCAGAACATTCAAACAGCCTCCTGCAAGGACATGGGTCCTGCACAGATCTGCACCCCCCTGATGAATTCCCTTGTGATGGAACAGCTCAGTGACATAGACCTTCCCAAACAAAAACTACGCTAGGACAGCCACCATGCTATTTCATTAGACATACCGGTCATCATCACAAACAGAAAATGCCATGGTAAAATGCATGGTTACAAACCTGAAACTAGTGTTAGAAGTCACAGAACTATCCATATTCTTCCAACAGATTTATCAACCCCTGTTTTATCTGTTAATACCCCACAGATGAAACTGGCCCTTCTAAATGTTAGATCACTAAATAACAAAACATTTCTAGTTAATGATCTGGTCAGAGAAAACCACTTAGACTGCATCAGTCGAACAGAAACCTAGCTAAACAATGACACGGCCACAGCAACTTTGATAGAAGAGTGTCCGCCCGATTACAGCTTTCACCAAGTTTCTAGGAAAACAAAAAAAGGTGGAGGACTGGCAGCTTTTTTCTCCTCTAAACTGTTGTTTAAAATCACTGAGCTAGGTGAATTCCCATCATATGAATATCTTGCTATAGAGCTCAAAACCGAATCATAACTTTTTGTTATTATATATCAGCCACCCAAGCACTCGACAATTTTCATACAAGAATTCTCTGAACTATTATCACTGTCTGTCACTAGATATGACAAAGTAGTTTTAAACCGAGACTTAAATATCCAAGTAAATAAAAAATCTGACCCAAGAACTACTGAGCTCTTAAGTCTCAGTTTCAATCTAACTCAACACATAACAGACCCAACACACAAGCATGGAAACACACTAGATGTAGTGATAACAACTGGACTAAATATCAATAATATCTAAATAACTGATCTACCCCTCTCAGACCATCATTGTGTACTTTTTTTATGTGGAAATCATCCTAACAAAAACCACAAAAGAATTCTTAGTACAAAGATATTTAGACGATACAGCTATGATGACATTTTCAAAAACAATTTGCTCTATTTGAGCCAACTAATCATGATTGCTCTCTAAATGAAATGGTATAGAACCTCAATGTTGCACTATTATCTGTGTTAGACTCTGTTGCACCACTGAAAACCCAAAAGAAGTGCACAAGCAGAACCTCCCCATGGCTGAGAAATTAAAATGTTAGTGAAACGAAAAGAAAATGCCGTGCAGCAGAGAAAATGGAGGAAAACAAAGATCACTATCCACTACAATATCTACAAAGATACACTAACCACCTATAACAAAACCATCCGTCAAGCAAGGAGAGAATATTTCTCCAACACTATTACGAAAATGCCATAAATTCCAGAGTTCTTTTCTCCACCATTGACCAGCTGCTAAACACTGTTCCTACCCCCCGTCCATTGCGTATTATTGTTAGCTAACTCATGAGGCTGTGCTTAATGTGTCTCATTTTAACGTTAGCTTTAAACATTAGCCACTGGAGCTGAAACCGATTGAGAGTCTAAGACAAACGTGTGTGACTAGCGTGTGTGTGTTTGTTTGTGAGAGTGTAAAGTGGGTTACCATGTATGACTAGTGTGTTTAGCTACTGTGTGTGTGCGTGTGTATTTGTTTGTATGAGAGAGTGTAAACTGGGTTCTTAGTTCCTACATGACTGACTGCATGTGTACTAAGCATCCCTTGTTGGCCAAATACTGTAGCTAGTTTTGTCATTCACCTCACACTGAACTGAATTTGGCATCAACAACATTACTTTGAATACCTTATTCTAGAATAGGCCTACATTAAACAAATGGCTTTGGTATTACATTTATGCATTTTAGCAGACACTTTTATCCAAAGTGACTTCCAAGAGAGAGCTTTACAAAAGAGCATAGGTCACTGATCATAACAACGAGGTAGTCCCAAACACTTCAAGCAGCCAAAACATGAAGCATACATTGTGAAAAACTAAACAAGTGCCAAAGGGAAGACCCATAAGAGCATGCAGTTATACAAGTTACAAATTAAAACAACATGAACCCCAAAAAGTGCAAGACTGTACCTGTAGAAGAACAATCAACAGTAAAATATTTCACGGCGAGTACAAGAGTTAACTTCGTTATAACTAACCTACAAGAGCAACAAGTCTCTCAGTAAGAGTCATTGTGATCCTGGTGGAAACTAACATCAGGGGCCAGTATTTCAAAACTTGTAACCAAATCCCCCTGCCGTCAACCACGGATCAACCTGATCCATCACGGTATTTCAAAACTTTGCCGGATTGGATCAGAGTGATCCTGATACCGGCAGATTGGGATGTCCAAATCCGTCACGCCCCTTGGATCACAGATAGGAAACAGGAAATGGAGCGAACATTTTACAAAAAAAAAGGTGAAGTTGGCATAAGTAATTGTCTCCAAATGTAAGTATAATCTTGGTCAGTGTTAATGCGTCGTAAGACTAGATGAAAGGCAATCATTATATTGAGTTAACAAATTACGTAAATTATCGCAAAGTTGAAAGAAGAGCTCGGCGAAGTCAATTAAAGCCGAGTTCACGCTAATGCGAGCTAACCCTGCTCCATTGACTTCAGTGTTAAGGAGCTAACAAGTTAGTAAATAGGCTAGCGTCGGTAGGTCGCGGTCCACAGTTCACATTTTAATGCATTTACTCACAAGGCATTGTTTGTAGATTTTAAAATGTGTTGTACATATCTTTTTAGGAAACAGTTGTCAACAAAAGGGACAGCCCTAAAACCTTGATATTTGTTTTTCTTTACAGATGTTTGTGGAAAGAGAAGACAGCCAGTTAACACAGACCTGCTCCAAATGGCATAACCTTTTGAGCTTTGGCCATGAAAATTAAGTGTGTACTGAATGCATGTTAATAAATACATTTGACTGATTTTCAGTGGAGGCCTTTATCAGTGGGTGTAATTGAACAAAAAACTGTTAAATTAAATAAGGCATTCATTTTCACGGTGTTTGCTGAAAAAGAAAGGAACATGCAAAGAAAACTAGAGAGCATACAAGTTCTGGGGAAATCGTGAGGGTGTGCTTGCGGCTGCCCCAGCTGCCCATACTCTCCTGGTGTTTACATATTTCAAAAAGCATTTAAGTGTATGACTACAGTTCTGACCATTGTGTTCCCTTGATAATAAGTTTGTAAAAATGACATGCATCACTCAGATGGAGGAGAGGTGATACTGGTTGGTTGGAAGAGAAGGAGGCCAAATGTAGCTCATGAAGATGCAGCGCTAGATAACTTATTAAATTGTAATCAGATATAAACAACTTGTTGGTTGCCCTATTATGTCCTATTATCCTCCTATTATCGTCCTATTATGTAATTTGAACGCCCTGAACGGCATCATTTGAGTAATGAGGGCAGCGCAGGCTTATTGATTACTTAAAAAACGTTAAGTTTCATTATGCATGATAGAGGAGCCTAGTTAGAGAAGGATTTAGCAGTTTTATTATTAGAAGCCTATTTTATTAATAATTTTCAGAGTAACCTCAAACCTTTCTTTTGTTTCTTTGACCTTACATTTTCTTTGAGAGCTTAGTGGTCTCGGTTTAACATCATTGATTATAGCAACATCATTACCGGACACTGTTAGCTCGCAATGTGGACAAAGAATGCCCCTGCAACAAAGTTGTAACTTGGTAACAAGTAGCCAGCTAGAAACCGACCAGAAGTTTGTAGCCATATAAAGGCCAATATATATAGGCTACTTGATTTGGCTGCAAGATTTGCTGATTTTGAGTGTCCAAGATATGATGGATTCTGATCTGTGTCAACAGTCTAGCCATGTAGCTAAGGCTTGTCCGGGAAGAGTGGATTTTTTTTGTACGGCAAGTCTGGAAGATCAATTTAGGCTAGTGCTACTTGCCCCAATGCACTGGACAAGTTATTAAAACTCAAACAAAATAAAATGCAATGTTAGGCCTACTTCACGTTATGTGCCACTCATTACGTCTATCGATTTTATTTGAGCGAATTCTGCATCAGTAAAACCACCAACCCAAGATCTCTACAGACCAGCTAATTTCCTGCTCAACACTTCAAAGGGGGGCTTATTACTTGAAAGATGACTTAGGCTATTTACGGTCGTCTCAGTTACACTATGAGGGGTGGGAAATACTGTGATTTGCTTAAGAAGGCAAATGGCTAGTAAAACATAACATTTCATAATAATTTCAGTAAATCAAGCAGCGCTGCAAGACCTAGTGAAATGTATATCCTACAGCAAAGCAAGGCTGAAGCAGGCTGACATTAATTATTTTCATGAACAGACAAAGTTTTGACATTTACAAAGTTTAGGCTGTGGCAATAAAGTTCAGGTTAGTAGTCAGATACTTTCACCTATTGAAAAACTTTTGAGTAAGGGGAAAGCCGAACATGTTCCGTCGCCGTTTGACTTCCTAAACAGCTGTGGAGATGTTTTTGTTAGCTACTCATTAGTGTCTCGGGTAGGCTACAGCGTTGCAGTGAGCCGCCACACTGATATGAAACCACAGGTAATGGTCATTTCACCAACAAATCGTTTATTAATGTCAAAATAAATCCTACAACAAAAACGTATTTGTGAGGAATGTTTATTTCAACGATTAAAAACAGATGCATCATGACCACTGTAGTATGTGTTGCCCAAGCAACAGAGGCTAATGTCATGATGCTAATGCTTCAGTGAAATAGTAGACTACCGTTTCCGAAAGTAGATGTGGGCCTACTTACTTAATAAATATCAGCTAATATTGTACATTACATTTCACAATTATGTTTCACATCACAAAGTAAAATGATTAAATATCACCCTGGCCTCTTTGTTTGTGGCGTTTCTGCAGCTGCCTTGCAGACTAGTATCCCCCAAGTTAACAGATGCGAAACTAATGTTCTGCTAGAGATAGTCACGCGAGTTTTGTGACGTTAGTGACGTTAGTGGCGTCAGTGACTGTGGCTAGCAAGTTAGCCACCGTTAGCTTCACTTTTCGCCACAAAAACGTAATTTCTACTTAAACCGTGCAATTGAACGTAAATCCCAATACAACCAACGCAATCGCTACCGAGACAAACCTTTTGACATCGCCGTTGTCTATGTAGTCCAAATATTGAGGCATCCTTAGGGGGGCGAAAAGAAACAATAAATAATAAATAATATATATGTGAGATAACAATGGTTTGTGCTCGCCGAAGGCAAGCACACCCCAATAAATATTGATCAAACAGCAGTGAAACTGAGCTATATCTGTATCAAACAAAGAACGTTTGGGAGAAGTTACACTCAGGCTGTTCAAACCGTTACATGTAATCTCCCTCAAACTCACCTCTGAGGTGGGATCAAGGTAATCCTGATTTTTAGGATCAAACTGATCCAGATTTCCCACTAAAATTTTGAAATACTTAACAGCAGTCTTTTATCCGGATCAAAGGCAGGATTGGATTCCCGAATCTGAATCTGAATCTTCAGGATCAGATTTGCTTTGAAATACCGGTTTTTAGGATCTGATCAGGATTTAATCCAATCCAGGAGGATTAATCCTGTGGGATCATTTTGAAATACCGGCCCCTGGTCCAATCAAGCAAGCATTCCTAAGTGCCGTTGTACTCCCGGAACAAGTGCGTCTTGAGCCTTTTCTTGAAGGTGGGGAGACAGTCAGTGTCCCTGATGGAGGTGGGGAGCTGGTTCCACCATTGGGGGGCCAGGCAGGAGAAGAGCTTGTGTTGGGACCGGGCGGTCTTGAGCGGTGGGACCACCAGGCGGTTGTCTGAAGAAGACCGCAGGTGACGGGTGGGGGTGTAAGGCTGCAGGAGAGACTTGATGTAGTCGGGTGCAGTCCCGTTTACTGCTCGGAAGGTCAGTACCAGGGTCTTGAATCTGATACGGGTGTTGATGGGTAGCCAGTGGAGAGAGATGAGGAACGGGGTAACATGGAAGTGTCTGGGTAGATTGTAGACCAGGCGGACCGCTGTGTTCTGTATTCTCTGAAGAGGGCGGGTTGCACATGCTGGGAGACCAGCGAGCAGCGAGTTGCAGTAGTCCAACTTGGAGAGGACCAGTGCTTGGACTAGCAGCTGGGTGGAGTGCTCATACAGGTAACTCCTGATTTTCCGGATGTTGTAGAGGGTGTATCTACACGACCGGGAGACTGCAGCAATGTGGGCCGTGAGGGAGAGCTCGTCATCCATGGTAACCCCAAGGTTCCTGGCAGAGGATGAAGGGGTCACCGTCGCAAATCCCAGGGTGATTGACAGATCGTGGGAGATGGAGGCTTTAGCCGGGATGATGAGAAAGTCTGTTTTGGCGAGGTTCAGCTGGAGGTGGTGCTCGGTCATCCAGGCGGAGATGTCTGTGAGGCAGGCCTCAATCCTAGCTGAGATCCCCGGATCAGTCGGGGGGAATGACAGGTACGCTGATGACACGCAGCTGGTTGGAGAAGCCATGGGAGGTGATGATTGGTCCAAGTGAGGTGGTGTACAGAGAGAAGAGGAGGGGTCCAAGAACGGAGCCCTGTGGGACACCAGTGGAGAGCTGGCGAGGGCCTGACAGTTTGCCTCCCCAGGAGACCTGGTAGGATCTTCCCAACAGGTAGGATGAGATCCACTGGAGTGCATTACCATGCCTCTCGAGACTACTGCTTAGACTGCCTTTCATTGACTTAGAATAGACTAAATTTAATCAGTTTTCATCGACTAAGACTAGACAAAAATAGTCATGGATAAGTCTGACTAAAATAAGACTAAAATGCTCAGACTTTTATTCGACTGAAACTTGACTAGACTTTTAGAGTATGAATGTGACTAAAACTAATAAAAACTAAAGTGACAGCTTTACACAAAGACTAGACTAAAACTAAAATTAAAACAGGCCACCAAAAACAACACTACTTGTAACGTAGCGACCTTAGGTAATGGTAAAGATTTTCTAGGTTTCAAAATGTAGGAGAAACCTATCGTATGTGTCTACACACCCAGTCTTGTTTTATACGCCTTTGTATGATTTAAGAGACGTTAACAAAAAATATATACCTTGCGCAGGGTTGCCGAGGTTGTCGGTGTCAGAATCAGAATCAGAATGGGATTTATTCGCCATGAAAGTTTGCACAGACAAGGAATTTGCTTTGGCAGGAAGGTGCATACAGTAAACATATAGGAATCTTACATTTAAATGTGTGGTCTAACTATACTAAGGATAAATAAACTAGCAATACTAGGTGGAATACAATTAAAATAAAATATACAATAAAGTAGAATATAAGTTGCCAATTTACAATATAAAATACAATATAAAATACAAATATTACAGGAGTTGAGTGTAGTGCAAAAAGTAAAAAGTTTTTAAGGACATTCAGTCAGTGTGAGCTTTGGCCTTGTTGAGGAGGCCAACAGCGGAAGGGAAGAAACTGTTTGTATGGCGTGAGGTTTTGGTCCTGATGGACCGCAGCCTTCTGCCAGAGGGGAGGGACTGAAACAGGGAATGTCCAGGGTGGGAGGAGTCAGCCACAATCTTCTTCGCCCGTCTCACGGTCCTCGAGGTGTGCAGGTCTTCGAGGGAAGGCAGATTGCAGCCTATCACCTTCTCTGCAGTGCGGATGATAGGCTGCAGCCTGCTCTTGTCCTTGGCAGTGGCAGCAGCGTACCAGGTGGTGATGGAGGAGGTGAGGATGGACTCAATGATGGCTGTGTAGAAGTGCACCATCATTGTCTTTGGCAGGTTGAATTTCTTCAGCTGCCGCAGGAAGTACATCCTCTGTTGTGCTTTCTTGGTGAGGGAGCTTATGTTCAGTTCCCACTTGAGGTCCTGGGAGAGGATAGTGCCCAGGAAGCGGAAGGACTCCACAGTGTTGACTGGGGAGTCACACAGGCTGATGGGGGTGAGTGGGGCTGTGTTCTTCCTGAAGTCCACAACCATCTCCACTGTCTTGAGAGCATTGAGCTCTAGGTTGTTCTGGCTGCACCAGGTCACCAGGTTGTCAGCTTCCCACCTATAGTCAGACTCATCTCCACCAGAGATGAGCCCAATGAGGGTGGTGTCGTCCGCAAACTTCAGGAGTTTCACGGACGGATGACTGGAGGTGCAGCTGTTGGTGTACAGGGAGAAGAGTAGAGGAGAAGGGATGCAGCCCTGGGGAGATCCAGTGCTGATGGACCGGGAATCAGAGACTTGTGTTCCCAGCTTAACGCACTGCTTCCTGTCAGACAGGAAGTCTGTGATCCACCTGCAGGTGGAATCAGGCACGTTCAGCTGGGAGAGCTTGTCCTGAAGCAGAGCAGGGATGATGGTATTAAAGGCAGAGCTGAAGTCCACAAACAGGATCCTGGCGTAGGATGCTGGGGAGTCCAGGTGCTGTAGGGTGAAGTGGAGGGCCATATTAACTGCATCGTCCACAGACCTGTTGGTTCTATAGGCAAACTGCAGGGGGTCCAGTAGAGAGTCTGTGATGGCTTTGAGGTGTGCCAGCACCTCAGGGCGACGGGTCTTTTTGGGCACAGGGATGATGGTGGAGGACTTGAGACAGGCTGGCACGTGGCATGTCTCCAGGGAGGTGTTGAAGATGTAGGTAAACACCGGAGACAGCTGGTCAGCACAGTTCTTGAGGGTGGCTGGAGAGACAGAGTCCGGCCCAGCTGCTTTGCGGGGGTTCTGTCTCTTGAACAGTTTGTTCACTTCTCTCTCCTGAATGGAGAGGGTCGTCACTGTAGGGGGGGGGGGGGAGGCCTCACGGGTGGAAAGGAGTTGTACAGGACTGTCCAATTGTCTTTCAAAACGACAGAAGAACTCGTTCAGGTCGTTGGCCAGACAAGAGTCGTTAGTGGACTTGGCTCTGGGCTTGAAGTTGGTAATCTGCCTGAGCCCACTCCAGACAGAAGCAGAGTCGTTAGCAGAGAACTGGCGCTTCAGCCTCTCTGAGTACAGTCGTTTAGCCTCTCTCACCGCCTTGCTAAATCTGTTCTTCGACTCCTTGAAACTGTCCCTGTCCCCACTTCTAAACGCGGCCTCTTTGTCCAGCCTCAGCCTTCTGAGTTTAGCTGTAAACCAGGGTTTGTCGTGGTTTGTTAAACTCTTGTCACATTAGCTACCTACGTAGCTCTAACTTTTTGTCTTTGCTAGCTGCATACTACAGTAGTCTAGTTAGTCTAGTTCACTCGGGACACGATTGACATTCAACGTTGAAATGCTGGTTGGCAGTCACTCGCTAGCCATGTGTAGTGGCCATAACCTAGCGAATGTTACTGGAAAAATGTATGAAGTGCTGTACTAGCCTAGTTGACAAGATCATGCAACATCTAGTCAGCGTATCTGATTCCTTGCATCATGCCGTGTAAAAGATGTATTTGATCAAGACAGGAGCACCTATATTTATATCAATAATGATCGATATTGTAAGTACATGAACCCAAGTCTGCACACTTGTCCATGACACCGTTTTACACAAACTACAACAGTGACCTTAGAGAACAACAACTCTGTATCTAACATGCCTCCGTTTGTGGTGCACTGTGGGAAGGCCAGCGGTGCAGAGCGTTAAAAAACGCTGCTGTCTGAACGCACCGTAAAGGTCAATTTATACTTCTGCATTTCTACGGACACGCACACAGGGAACGCCCTCTCTGACGAGGAACACCCTCTCTGTGCCCTCTCCGAGCCCCTCTGTCATTTTACGGATACCCCTTGGCTGTGATGGGTCCGTATCAAGAACCGCTTGCGTCAAGGGCAGGGGCGAGTGACCAACAAGAGAACAGAATCCTTTGACCGCCATTGTTGTAAGTTTTTACAATTCATATTTCAGCTAAACAGTACATGTAAATCAGCATCTGAATTGAAATGTGACGAGAAATTAGCAGTGTAGTTGCTGAAAATGTGCTTATTTTATTGATGAAACGGCTAATTTGTACATTTGCTCCGACTTTTTGATAACTTAGCTAGCATCGCAGTGCAGCGCCACCTACTGTTCTGGTGGTGAATTGTTTTCAGCACGCAGAGCCTTCGAAGTAGTATAAATTCAACCAATCCGTCCGACTCCGTGCGTCTGTCCGTAACGGAGTTGGAGAATTATAAATCGGCCTTAAGCTTGAAGGCCAAAATGTGCTTATGCGTCTCCGTTTACGGATGGGCGGGCGCACGGATGCGGACGGATAGACTGCATTTATGGTTCTCCGTAGGCTGTGGGTACTGAAAATAATTCACCGCCAGAAGAGTAGGTGGCGCAACGTTTTTTTGTTTAGACGTCGAAACGTTGTTTAGACGTCAGTACGAGTGTTTATTTACCTAGGTTACCGAGAAGTCGGAGCAAATGTACAAATTAGCCGTTTCATCAATAAAATACGCACATTTTCAGCAACTACACTTCCCATTTCTCGTCACATTTTAATTCAGATGCTGATTTACAAGTACTGTTTAGCTGAAATATGAATTGTAAAAACTTTACAAGTAATGGCGTTCAAATGATTCTGTTCGTCCTGCCATCAAGGCAACCCCGCCCCTGACGCAAGCTGCGGTTCTTAATACTGACCAATCACAGCCAACGGGGTCTCTGTAGCTCTCCGTTGCTACGACGGATAATAGAAAATTCAGGAGGTGCACGTCAAGCTCTCCGAGGCTCTCCGAGGGCTGACGGAGAGCTCGTGGAGGGCGTTCCCATGTGTCAGTTTTTCGAAAAACACAGAAGCATATATCGGCCTTGATAGTTAGCCTGACCCTGACCACACTAGTTTCGCAGCCTAAGTTGCCATTAGTGATGGGAAGTTCAGATCATTTTATTGATTCGGTTCTTTGAATCTCGTTTTTAAAAGTCATGACAGTTTGTAGATTTGAAATGGTCATTTATTATCACACTAGCATTTAATTATCACGGTAAACAATTACCCTGCACTGAACTATAAGTAAAGTACAAAAAAAGTGACAATAACAAAACCTGTCATTATTACTTGTGAACGAATATCATTCACGTGTTACTAAACCTAGTCACGCGAAAGTGAACTAAATAAATCTGAGCCTATGCAGGTCACGTGAAAAATTATCCGTATCCGGAGACCCAGTCAAAATGAACGAATCGTTTCTGTTTTTGCTAGCTACCAGTACTAAGCCTATGCAGGTCACGTGAAAAACGATCCAAAGACTCGTACCCCGCAGATGAACGAATCGTTCACCTCCCAACCGTGTCTTTGGATCAATGTTTCGTTCTTCTGACAACCGGGTCTTCGGATCAATGATTTGTTCATCATTCGTTCATTTTTTTCTTTCTCGGCCATGAGAAAATGAACGAATTGCTCTCTGAGACTACTCGTTACTCTTCATTTTGAACGAATCGTTCACGAAAGACACATCACTAGTTGCCATAGTCAGTGACGTCAGTAAGAGGCTAGGCACTGAGTTATGAAATCCATATTACTTAATTTATTGTTAGGCTAATATGTCAAAACAGTAAACGCAGTAAACAGTACAAACAGTAGCCTACAGCCGCTGAATGTTAGCACAGCCACATAGCCAATCTTTAATTTCCTCATACCAGTCTGTTTGAAATGATCGAAAACATGTCCCTTTTGCTGCAGTAGTCCATCTAAGTCTGGTGTAGACCTCCCTCTTGTTATTAACTCCTTTTTTGAATAAAATCGAGCTTGGAGAAATTCCTCAACTCTGTGATATCGGCAGACACCACTGCTGTCATTTTGACTTGAATTTTGCGGGGTTTACAACGCTTACAACATAGCCAGTATAATGACGTTAGCTGTGCAAATGTCCTGTAATATCTCAATTTTAATTGGTCCATGTTTGATACGTAACGTAGATGATTGCTGGCATAACATATTAACGTGCAAAGGCACAGAAGAGTTGTGCCTTTCGAAGTCCATGTTGAAGAATACAGGATTTTTTTCGCTTTTTGTCCGCAATGAATGGACAGTAAAAGCATTACTTATTCTACATTTTTTATTGTATTTGATTATAGTGACACGTCATAACGAGGGTCCTGGAACTGGTCTTGCAACTGCGGTCCTGAAACTGCAGCTCTCCGGGTCTCCAGGTGTGCAGGTTCATACTATTACGGGCACTGAGCAACGACATGGTGCAAGCATTCGATTTAGACAGCGTCTTTCCTCAGGAGAAGGAAAACATTCCGTAACGTTTTAGCTAGACCTCTGACAATATGAACGTGTTCACCGTTCAATTTATTATATGTCATAAAATTTCGTTCAGTTCCTCGTTCTCATAAAAATGAACGTGTTCAATGAACGCGGGAATGCCGGCTCCAGCACAGCCTCTCCCTCTAGGGCCTGGCCCAGGGGTTGGTCTCCATCAGCTGCTCCAGGCATGGCTTCAGGGGCCTGCTGGTGAGGCAGCGGTCTCCACAACAGGGGTAATTGGGCTGTGTCTGGTCGAGGCTGGGGACAGGGTACTGCCAACTCTGGTTAGGGCTGGACAGGAGCCAATCTAGAATTACAACCATAGCAGGGCTTAAGACGGTTAAAATGTACAACATTCTCCCCATTACTCTTCAATTCATAAAGCACATTAGATATTCTTTCAATAATTAGGAATGGCCCGGCATATCGACGTCTCAGTTTAGGGCACTGGCCTCTTCTTCTCCTTTTGTCCGTTACCCAAACCTTTTCCCCTGGTTCGTAATACTGATGAGACACCTTCAAGTCGTAAAAAGCTTTCTGAGACTCGGCTGCTGCCGCTAGATGCCTTTGAATAGCCCCCCCAACCGAGCGCAACCGCTCTCTTAACGTGTGCACATAATCCCCTACATCTGGATACGTTTCATCACCCCTATTCAGCAGGATGTCCACAGGTAATGTAATGTCCCGACCAAACACTGCCTAATACGGGGTGTGCTTCTTACTGGCCTGCACACTACTACGATATGCCATCATGACGAAGGGTAACAACGCATTCCAGTCAGTCTGGTTAGAATTTACAAAACTTGACAACATGGTGGTTAATGTCCTGTTTGGGCGCTCCACCAACCCATCAGACTGGGGGTGGTAGAGGGTACTACGTGTCTTATGGATTTCAAGTAGCTCACAGACCTCCCGAAAAAGCTTAGACTCAAAATTGGTCCCTTGATCCGTATGAATGGAGCGTGGGGCTCTGAACTTAAAAATAATCTCGTTCACCAGTAAATTAGCGACTGTGCCCGCCTCCTGGTTTGGCATGGGAAGAGCCTCTGCCCACTTTGTAATCAGCCAGAACCAGTATATATCGGTTGCCATGGTTAGTCACTGGCAAGGGTCCCTACAATATCTAACGCCACCCTCTCAAGGGCGCTCTTGGTGTTGGGCCCACAATCTTGGGCATGCTCTACACCACTCTTTAACATCTTGGCTCCACCCTGGCCAAAAATACAGAGTGCACACTTTATCAGATAACTTCCCAACCCCCAAATGCCCCCCTGTTTTGCAGTTATGTAGGCTGTGGAGGACTAGCGGTACCAATGACCTAGGCAAAACCTGTTGTGGGCCCCCTCCACCCCTTGGATCCACATAAACCAGCACCCCTCCTTGCAAGCATAGTGACTGCCATACAAGCCAGAATGGTCTTGATTCAGCTGTAGTCGGCAACGAAGGAGCCTGATCCTGGCCCCGGGACTTGAGTGAGATCACTTACCGTAGAACATTGTCCTCTTGTTGTTTTCGCTTTAGGTCCCACTCCAACCTCTGACCCTCATTGATATGTAGTGATGACACCCTCTTAATTCGGCGCAATATGGCGTCCGCATTACCATGCTGTTTCCCCGGTCTATGCTGGATGATATACTGGAAGGACGCTAACTTTTCTAGCCTCCCCGCTACCTGGCCCTCAGGTTCCTTAAAAGTATGCAACCACTTCAGTGAGTTGTGGTCAGTCCGCAATAGAAATTCCCGCCCCAACAGATAGTGACGAAAATAATGTGCAAATGCCACCACAGCAAGAAGCTCCTTTTGAGTGGTTGCGTAATTACTCTCTGCTTTATTGAGGGCCCGACTAGCATAAGCCACCACCCTCTCTTCACCTTCCTGGACTTGGGAGAGCACAGCTCCTATACCCGTATCGCTTGCATCGGTATCAAGGATAAATTGCTTTGTGGTGTCAGGAAAACCCAAAATAGGCGCTGTAATCAATTTCTTTTTCAGAGTGTCAAAAGCGACCTGGCATGCCTCGTCCCACTGAAAGTCTCTTTTTCTCACTGAAACAGGGAAGTGGGTGCGCAACCGAACTGAACCCTTCCACAAATCGCCTGTAATATGAAGCTAACCCCAGAAAGCTCCTCACTTCCGTCACTGTTGTGGGCCACTCCCTTACCATTTCTACTTTTCCAGGGTCAGTGCCAACACCCTCAGCTGAAATGACATGGCCCAAATAGGTCACCCTTTTTGCAAACAGGTCACACTTTAATGGTTTAACCTTCAGTTGTGCAGCTGCCAGTCTGTTTAAATATACCCTTAGCCGCTGTACATGTTCCTCAAAAGACCTTCCAAACACTATAAGATCATCTAGATAAACAAGACAGGTTATCCATTGTAAATCAGCCAAGACCAGTGCCATAAGTCTCTGAAAGGTACTTGGGGCATTACACAGGCCAAACAGAAGCCCATTAAATTTAAACAGTCCCTGTTTAGTGACAAAAGCAGTTTTTCTCTGTGACGAGGGTCTATCAGAACTTGCAAGTATCCACTGGCCAAGTCAAGGGTAGAGAACCATTTTGCCCCTCCCAATTCATCAAGGGTGTCATCAATTCTTGGGAGTGGGTAGGCATCCTTTACAGTTAATTCATTAAGTTCCTATAATCGACACAAATCAGATACCACCATCCTTCTTCCTCACAATAACTATAGGGGCCGCCCATGGGCCTTGGGAGGGTCTAATAATCCCATTAGTCTGCATGTTCTCCAAGAGGTCTCCTACTTCCTTCTCATAGTGTACTGGTACCTTACGTATGTGCATCTTAACAGGACGGCTGGCTGCAGTATCAATGCCGTGGTTTCCCCGGGGGGTTTGACCAACGTCAAACTCTCTGAAACTAAATGCAGGGAGAGTGCATCCCAACATGTCCCTAGCTGTAGCCCATTGTTCTACCGACAACCCTTTATTGCTTAACCCTAAAGAAGACATCAGCTTATCTACTGTCCTTTCCTTAACCCGACCTGCTGGGTTACTTTGGAGCCCAGCTTCCACAACCTCCACCCTCAAATCAAAGTGCCCAATCTTGGTCCCTTCATAGACAACTACTGGTTCAGAGGAGACATTCACCGCACACACAGGGATATGATCCCCCTGGGGGATGCTGACTACTTTCACAATCAACAGATTGTATTTATCCGAAAATGTCTCAACTGGCTCAAAAAGCCCGGTAATGTGGTGCCTCACAGAGACCCTGAAGTTTAGCCTTCATCACCATCTCGGACCGAGGGGGATGTACATAATCTCTTCTCAGCATAACTTGGCAAAAGCTTTCTTCACCCCAATAACGTACGAGAGGGAGTTCTTGCCCCATCAACTGACATTGACGCTTAACAATATCCACCACAGCCTCATATCTGCCGAGGAAGTCTATACCTAGTATAATTTGTCTGGAGGGAGAGTCTACCACAAGAAAGTCACACCCCAGGACCAAATTGTCCACTTCACAAATGGTAGTCCATGCACCTAATACCGTAAGCACTCCCCCATTAGCCGCTCTCACCTGACCGACGTAGGGTTTAAGTTGGCTATGTGGACTCATCTCTACCATTGAGATCTACTTAAGATGGACACTTGCGCGCCAGGATCAACTAACAGTTTACAATCCACATATTTTCCCCTCCAAATACAGTCCTGAATCACCGTTCAAAAGAGTACTCTTTACCTTGGACCTTGATTCACCTGGGGTGGCCACCCGGCCCTTCATGACCACCCGCTGGCGTTTCCCGATACATAAGGGCAATCCCTGCAGAGGTGTCTATTACATCCACACTCCCAACAAGCCCTTGAGCTTGCATCTGCTGTTCTCTGAGAAGTGGAATTGCTTGCCGAACAGCCAGACCGTAAAGGTCTCCCTGGCATATGAGCACTAGATGCTCCCAAGTCAGGTTTATCCTGATGAACTCTGAGTTCACGAATCTCGTTCTGTAACTTTTGCAATTCTAATTGCATCTCCTGATGAGTGACTCCTCTCCCTTCAGACCCTTCTGAGAGCATCTGTACGGCAACTACAGTTTCTTTCTTCTCCAAAGCTTTTATATGCTCCAATTCAGCTGCCAAATTAATAGCAGCCTTTAGATTGGCTGGTTTACTACTCTGCAGTTGCACCCTTACATCCCCACTACCAATTTTAGCAACATACTAATCTTTGGCCAACGTATCTCGGGTAGCAATGTCAACAGTAGGGTAGGCTGTGTCAGTTTCTGGCAGTTGCTGGCAGTTTCTCCAGCTTTCCTACCCCTATCCTGCAGCAGGGCTCTGTTCCAGTCAACTTGTGATTCAGGCCCCAGATGAATCCCCATTGCTGCTTTAAGGCTAGCATAGCTGATACGAGCCTCCGGAGCTAATCCCCAGTACACCTCCCTGGGGGGTATTCGTCGTAGCTCGCTAAGCAGTTTAGCGAGGTAATTTTCAGGCTAAGATAAAACACGCCCCTCTTTTTGGTTAGTGGAAGGACGTTTAGATAAATCACCATAGTAACATATCAATCAGCACTAACCTGCTCGAGAGCAGGCTAACGTAAGTGTAGCTGGATAAGCTTGCCACCCCCCCGGAAAATAATTGGCAGCTCCCTTTTTTAGAGACCCAGCTGACCAAGGAGATATATAGTTCGATTAGCTTTCCATACCAATAGAGTTCTTCGCGATCGCCAAGATCCTTTATTTCACACGGATGAGTTTTTGTTTGAGCAATATCGATTCAGCCGACAAGGACTCATTTATTTGCAAGACCTTGTCGGGCCGTACATTGCAAATATCACACGCCGCAGCAAGCTATGCATGAGCTTATGCTGCTGTATGTGAATATGTAACGCTATGTTTTAAGAAATGTCTTATCTGTTGTGCCTGTGCTTTTTATGTTTCATTGTGGGAGAGTGGGAATTAAACGTCATTTTGATTCCTTGGTATTCCCTGGCATGTCCCAGTCAATGAAATCAAAGACGGATTTACACATAGGCCTACATGCATATACATATATATAGGGTGATATCAGGTAAAATGGGCAATCAGGTAAAATGGGCCATTTAAGGTTTGGGGGTCCAAGCCCTGACAAGTAACAGGGGATTTGATTGCTTTATGGTTACAATGGTGGGCGGGCCAATAATTCAAACAACACTGCACCAGAATGCTGCATGGTAAGTAGCCTGGCATACCAAATCTAACTAAACTATTATAAGGATGATAAATCTATTTTTTTTTAACATGCGCATAAAACAACAATGCATAATATCTGTCTTGGTGGCCCAATTTACCTTAACCCACTGAGGTAAAATGGGCAACATGGTTTCAGCTAAAATGGGCCATCATCTGTGTCCCTCACAAACACACATACATATGTGTTGGAGTATGTGTGTGTGTGTGTGTGTCACACCATGACCCCCCCAACAGTAATAATGGTAGTAGATATTTTATGTACAGTGAGTATGGCGAACGAGAAGGAAGCGAGAGGAGAGGAGAGAGGGAGAAGGAAAGAGAGAAAAGAGAAGATGAGCAAGGACCAGAAAGGAAAGGATACAAAGATAAAACAGGGATGGAAAGGAAGGCCAAACAATTACAATCTGTGGAAAGAGGAGATGATGAAGGGGGCCTTAGATGAATACATGGAGGGAGAGAAGAAAGGAATTACAGTGAGTGTGCACCTCTTATCAAGAGCATGGGGTGTGCCGCGATCCACACTGCAAAGACGCATCAGTGGAAAGGTGACTGGCAGTGAACATGTGTCAGGGCAGAAGCCCTACCTTCCACAGGAGGCGGAAAGGGAGCTTGCTGCCACCCTCAAGACATTGGCGCAGAGGGGGTTTCCCTTCACAAAACGTGATGTCCAGCAAGTGGCCTTTGATTTTGCAGCCAAGAACAACATATCTGGTTTCTCCAAGACAGCAGGGAGGGCCGGATATTACTGGTTTATGAACTTTCTAAAGCGCAACCCAGAGGTTGGGATGTGCAAGCCAGAGGTCCTGTCTGCAGCATGGGCTGCTGGACTCAACAAAGAGGTGGTTAGCCAGTGGTTTAACCAGTATGAGAGCCTTTTGGTCAAGCTGGGTATTGAGGGCACATCGTCACATATATATGGAACTGTGACGAGTCTTGGCTTCAGGATAAAAAAATGTATTATGGCACATATGAATATGTTTGTTTAATGCAGTTTAAATGTAATGTGGCTGTATAAGCAACTGTGTTTTAAAATTAAAATTGATGGTAAATTACTATTTCCCTTTGCAGTTTCACTCGCCCATTTTACCTGAACAGCGGGTCCATTTTACCTGACACTGCTTGTGCAAAAAAAGTTGGCACAGCTGATGTTTCAAGAACTGTAGGGCCTAAATAATTTTATTACATCATAAAAATAAAAAACAGTCATTAGTAATCATAAAAACACATGGAAAAGGCATGGTGTGTAGCCTATTATTGTCCCAAACGATTTAAGTGGCCCATTTTACCTGATATCACCCTAGTACATGTGCTTTCAGTAGGGCTACATATATCCTCATAAGTGTCTATGAATTTTTTTCAATTAGATACTCTTTGGCCTTGTTTTTATACTTATTCTGAAAGAGTTGATATAATTATTTTCGCTAGCAAGATCTCATTCGATGATTAATTTCCATTAAGCCTACTGCCAGCAGGCACATGTAAAGAAATGTGATCTGATTGATCGGGGTAAGGCACTAAAGATGAGCATTTACCAAAATACGCATTTAGATTATCTGCAATTTTTTTGCCAAGCTTGCTCTGGCAGCGGTGGCGATGTATGATTTAGCCATAATAATATGCTTATTGTCTTCGTAGACTCATTATAATAGTTTGCTCAGATGGCGAGAATATCACCGCTCTCTCTTTAGTCTTTTCCGCCATCATACCGTTACAAAATCACGGTTTTGGTGATCGACCTTTCCTGCCTTTGGAAGTAGGACGTGCTCGTGCACTTGCCCTGATAAGTTTATCCTGATTGAAATTAACCATATGATTTGGATGCGGATCAGCCGTCGACGAAGCGATATTTGCGGTTCTAAGTTAGCTCGCTAATGTTAACGGGCTAAAGAGACAATGATTAACTTAGCTTCAACCTTTACGACGAACGGGCCCCTGGCTTTCCCAATAAGTAAGAGAGACATCATTTTAAGCTTCATTGCGTTATCCCATCCATTGACCTCACTTCTGACTAATCAGCCCACGCTCTACCTGCTCCGGAGAAATTCTCAGGCATATACACCGGGCACGCCATGCCACCGGCAAGGGCTGCTTGTCCTGCCTCTAACAAATTTCCACCTTGCATTTTAACAATTTACCAACAGCCACGATCCCACCGCTGCCACCAGTGTAGCGGACCGTACTTTTGTACAGGATGGGGGAGAGGTGAATCGGACAATGCACACACTGGCTTGTAAGAAATATATATTTATTACTGTAAGTAATAAAGGATTGTATTAAACACCAACCCGGCAGCCTAGCGCTGTCCCTCTAAGAATCCGACGCCCTATGCGCCCAGCCCCGTATTAAAATAATGTCCACAGCCCAATGAACCCAGTCCCCAGAGTTGCTGGCTCCAAACATGGAGTAGTAGTGCGTACTGGTGACCACTTAACTTGCAGCGAGCAACAGGAAGGTCCGAAAGAGCGGCGTGCACAAGTAGCGTCGCACTAGGGTACGCCGTACTCGGTATTCCACTCCGCCCGTCGAGGTAAGGTGAAACTGGTCCCGTCGTTGGCCACCATTCGTCCCTGGATCCACATTCTCCGACTCCGCACCCCCCTGGCTCCCGCTCGCATCAGTGTCTGGTTCTGGTCACCCCGACTCCGCGCAGCCCTGGCTCCTGCTCGCATCAGTGTCTGGTTCTGACTGTCACTATACTGACTGTACTGTCACCCCGCTCGGCCACACACAGCCTGCTCTTTCTCTGGCCTCCACACAGTCCCGTCCCTCTCTCCCTTCCTCACGCTCTTTATATACACGCTCCTCAAATCACCCCCAGGTACGCCAATCAGTGTTTAATTGTCTTTGCTGGGCCGATAGACCCCATTTATCACAGTATACAATTGGCATGGGAGACAATTGCTGCTGAAGCAACGCATACATTTGAATGCAATAGCCAGTTCATACATTGAACATTTAACCCCACTGTCTGTTAATATTACAGGAGAAAGTGTTGGACTTAATAAAATAGCATGTTCAATGATATATTAAATATAAAAACAAAAACATACTACAAACAGGCCTATAAGCTTGTGATTTTAGCCTCTACGTCACCTTGTTTTGAATCATATTCGACATGATACAAAGTAAATATCAGCCTATTTCAGGTTGTAGTAGCTGTTACCCCCAACAGAATGCTTTTCATCACAGAATGATGATGATGATGATTACGATGACGAAGAGACATTGACTGCTGCCGCTGAAATGGATGCTGAGAATTATGTAGCTACTGGTTGTTCTCTCTCCAAGTACTTTTATTTACAGGCTTGTGTGGAATTGTCAGTTACACTGACATTGAGAATAATGAAAAAACGATTTGCACATTCTGATCCTGTTGAACTGAGCATAGATGCTGTATACAGTTAGATGTTCATTTAATGGCAAGTGAATTCTGCATGTAGAACTGTGAAATTTAAGTAATATCGTGAATTAAGTAAATTACTTAAGTAAATAAAACTGCATCTAAGTGCCAAAAACTGACAGAGATGGTGTAGGCCTACTTAGGGTAGAAGAATAAACGCTTGAGTAAATCTTGAAAAAGATTTACTTGAACACCAGTTACAGGGGGGTACATGGTCACAGGAGAATCATGTAAATTGTAGGAACAATAGCCGATAAAATACTAATTGTTGGATTTCTTTTTGTAGGCAATGAAGAAGACCAAATACAATTTCAATTATTTGTCTTTATTTTAGTGCCAAAAAGCATTTGGCCGGATCTGAGTGCGATGTGTGAGTTAGCAATGTAAGGGTTGAGAATGTTGCGAAAATAAATGACAGATTGTGACAGGAAACAGTAACGTTAGGTATTCATCAGGGAATTAAAGCACATCGAATCATAGTCCTAAAATCCTCTCCCGGCATATAACTAATGCTGGGTACACACTAAAATCTTTTAAGATTTTCAAAATGTGAGAGACCAAAAACATGAGGACAAACAAATCCTAGATTTAACTGTTTTTCTACTATTGTGAGTGCTGTTTTTCCTTGGGGTTCCCCCCACACATCAGGATTTCTGATCGTAAATATTTGTGAACAACGTTCTTCCAAGCAAGTTCGGTCACTCAACACACCTCACACCAAGGGAAAATGTTATATATCTTTAGATAATCGGGACATTACCTCGGATTGTTGGAAGGGTAAATCGAACCAAAATCCACCCGATTATCTTGTGGTGTGTACCCAGCATAAGGGAATACAATTTTGTTTGAGATCGGTTGGCTGAACCAGGAAAGGATATCCCATGTCTACCGACGCTATCAGGCTCAGAAAGTGGGAGGGGATAGGTAGAAACGCAGAGTTTGTCATGTAAACCTGCTATCGAGCAGGTTAGGTTCACAGAGTAAGTTACCATGGACACTGACCAAAAGTTTTTCGTTATCTCTCTTTCTGGAACGGAAAACCCGGAGTATGCCTCTTTTCAGGGTTAACCAACTCAAAGTTTTCACTAAACCCACTACCTGGAATACCCCCCAGGTAACCATGGTTGTATGTTTTCAAACAGCATTCTTGAAAGCATTCTGGTGCTTCATAATTTCTTCTCATTGTGAATTGTAGGGACTTCTTGGTCAAAATTCCTAACATCCCAGAATGCAGGACGCCCAGTGCTAAACTCAAAGTGAATAACATTTTAGCTCCATAATAATGGTGGGGTCCTGGAAACCTGTTAGAACATCGAGGTATCCTCCTTGATCTGATTTTGAATTACCACCACCCCCCTTCACTTTTGAAACCTGTTTCCAGTTAGTTAATGAATATGCAATTCTGTAAGCGTGACAGGTAAATTAAACTAGACAGAGAGGTAATGGGAGAGACCTTGTATGCTTATCATTTGCAGTACCTCTGATCACAGTGTGAGTGCATGTCTGTTTTTGTGATCCATTGTCTTCAGTGTGTTGGCATTGCGATGATTGGGCATCTAATGAGAAGTTGACAGTGTCTGTGTTTTTCTCATTATGGAGAGAACAACATTTTGTCACATGATTCATGAATTGAGAAGTGATCTTGACATTAAGCTACGATCAAAGACCCATTAAATTGACATTCATACACAAGCATATGTTTAGGTACATAGAGATTTTTGTAGAATATTAATTGAAATTGCAAGTTGTGCATTATGCAAGTCTCTGAGGTCTCATGATGCTTCTTCAGAGTGAGCGTATGTGGCAGTGTCTGTCTGACCTGAGCTGAAAGTTGATGGTTCAAATCCCGCTAGGTTCCTCCTACTGTAGCATTCAGCCAGTACTCTTAACCCTGAATGACCAGTCATAAATCAGCTGCTGCACATGAGACTGTCAGTCACGCACTCACACATACAGATTAGCACTCAATGCACCTCAATACTGGCCTGGTCCTAACCAGACTGTCGTACATTTCATTTGTACAGAGAGTCTGGGATCGATCCATTGACAAGTGTTAACTTCCTTGAAGGCGGGTACTCTGTTGAAGTTTAAAACTATAGGATCTACCCAGAGCCACTCTGGATCTGGCATGACCAATCGCTAGCGTTCGCCTTAGCCAACTCCTTCACCACTAACGGAGCTAGCTGGAAAATCAAACGAACACCGTGGGGATCAAAGTTTGTTCTTGCTCCAGCTTTAACTTCTGGATATTCGGCAGCGTTGCCACAACGGACCGAATGGCTTCGCTCACATCTTTCTCCGCCGCCATTAAGGAACTACAATTAGCGCAAAACATCAACGTCATCGTTCTCAGCCACTACCTCTGTTCGCTGAATGGACCAGTAAAAAGTTTAAACAGAAACGCAGTACAGCATCAAAATGAAAATTTAGTGGAAGTACGAAGGGCAGGCTACCTCAATACACCTGGTAATAAAGAACACATACCGTTTTTCTTCAATTAAACGCCGCCCTCAAATAAATGCCACCCTCAAATAAACTCTGCACCACAAATGAACATTGTGTAGTAAACGCCGTCCTTGTTGGTCCTTTGGTGCCACACCAAAAAAAATCAGAAAACAGTAATTTAATTGGTGAAATTAAAACGCAGTATTTATTACAGAAGTAAATCACAAGTGTATATACTATAATTTACTCAAAGCACTGGCAGACATAAGTGGCTTTCTTGCTACAAGTTTATTTGAAGCTTCTTCTCCAAATCCACCGTGAAAACTAAACTCACAGTACAACGAGAACATATAAGACCACATTAGCTTATGAACAATGACATGCACACATGGCCAGATTAACCATTTGGGCAACTGGGCAACTGCCCAGGGGCACCAAAACTCCAGGGGCACCAAGCAAATATATATACAACCGATTTTATTTACTTGGTGCCCCTGGAGTCTTGGTGCCCCTGGGCAGTTGCCCATATGGTTCATCCGGCCATGGATGTAGTTGGGTGCAGTCCCGTTCACTGCTCGGAAGGTCAGTACTAGGGTCTTGAATCTGATGCGGGCCGTAATGGGTAACCAGTGGAGGGAGATGAGGAGCGGGGTAACGTGGGAGCGTCTAGGTAGATTGTAGACCAGGTATGCCGCTGCGTTCTGAATCCTCTGAAGAAGGGCGGGTTGCGCATGCTGGGAGACCGGCAAGCAGCGAGTTGCAGTAGTCGAACTTGGAGATGACAAGTGCTTGGACAAGCAGCTTGGTGGAGTGCTCAGACAAGTATCTCCTAATTTTCCGGATGTTGTAGAGGGTGAATCTACACGACCGGGAGACCGCAGCAATGTGGGCCGTGAGGGAGAGCTCATCATCCATGGTAACCCCAAGGTTCCTGGCAGAGGATGAAGGGGTCATCGTCGCAGATCCCAGGGTGATTGAGAGATCGTGGGAGATGGAGGGTTTGGCCAGGATGATGAGAAGTTCTGTTTTGGCGAGGTTCAGCTGGAGGTGGTGCTCGGTCATCCAGGCGGAGATGCATGCAAGGCAGGCCTCAATCCTAGCTGAGATCCCCGGATCGGTCGGGGGGAACGACAGGTACAGCTGCGTGTCGTCAGCGTAGCAGTGGTAAGATAATACTAACGTGACAAATCAACAACAAAAAATCTTTGACCGGCCCAAAAGTGAAGTGGCCCACCGGGAACTCTCCCGATTACACACCCCGGCCCTGTTTACAACATTAATAGGGCTACTTGGTTGGCATTGCCTTTTCAGCGTGAGATATAAAAGGTGTGGAGTGAGAGCATGTGAAATGCGTGTGTCTCACGGCCAATGCGTGAGACTTGGCGGCCAGGGGCGGTTTCAGCTGATTGGAGGCCCTGGGCAAAGAACAATTTGAGCCCCCCCATAAGCCGTTGCACTTGCACAGATGCACTTACGTGGCGGACAGCTTGGATACCGATCTAACTAGACATCATTTGCAATCAAGGTGAACACTCCAATTATTTAAACTTTAGACCATAGCACTACACATATCAAAACAGAAAAAACACAACAATAAAACTCCAAACAACGCTTATTTAATTAAACTAATGCCCTTAACTTAGTAGCTTTTCAGCTTGCCGCAGGGCATTCTGGGTACCAAGAGCAACGCATGAGCATAGGCGATCTTATGCTCTCAACATGCGTAATGCATGGACAATTCTTCAAATCTCAATTTTGCGGACCAAAAACCCTAAATGAAAATATTTAATTGGAATATTTTGCAGTTTGTATTATGATTTAATGTAACACTCTTGTTACTTAATTACTAGTTTTTACTAGAATAACTCAAATCTATCACATTGTTTCCATCAGCGCCCGCTTCAAACTCGAATCAAACTGACAGCGCGCTCTGGAACAAAGCAAAAACTCAAAACTTTTTTTTTTCTCTTTGAACAACACAGGTGGTTACCTTCTATTCACTTAATTTTGCTCTAGTATAACTCTTCTGATTGTATTAGAACCAATTTATAAACCAGGGGTTCAATTTCTGCATTTTTATTGAATACCATCACACATCACAAATATGTAGCCTATAAATACAAGTTCTGGTCGGAAAGGCTTAAAAAAACCTCCCTGTTGACTAGGAATTACAACAAATGTTGATCACGCATTTGTTAACCACCAAACTTCAAATTCATCCAAACGGACACATCTTTCAGCATTAATACTCGCACAATTATGCAGAATTTTCCTCTGGGATCACCTTTTTAAAACTTCAACGTTACGGGACTCTTTTAGCCCCCACCTTTCCTCTGAATTTCTGAAACTCATGTAAAATGTACTCAAACAACCAAAAAACCTTGTCAGCTAATGTTTTAAAATACTCATCACTTAACATTTTTCAAAAGTAACCAAATTAATATCAAATTCGATTATTTCTCTAAATTTGCGTCTTTTCAATCTCTCAATTTCTCATTAGATCTCATTTGAATTAGTTTGCCTGGATCTCAAATGTCAAGCTGCAATTCCTTTACTTGCCTGTACCCGTTGTCATCGCTGTTGAGACTGTCTACGTGTATAAGTTTGTTAGCTACAAATGTCGTTGCCATAGTTGCAAATTCAACTTCCTGGACTCTCCTCGGTCTCAGGACAGCAAAATGCACTTTCTCCACTTTTCACCGTTAGCCATTAGCTATTAGCTAACAAAGTCACAGCCTGGATCTTTTCCTGTCAGATCCCAAAGCTATCCTAACAATTTGCTGAAGACTTTGTTCAACAGACTGTGGACTGGCAAATTCCCTAGAATCATATCAGCCTTCTGATTTATTTCTAGGGACAATTCTACCCTCTTACAACATGTAAAACAATTACACAAATGTAATACACACAATAAAACCGCAATTTTAACAACTATACAATTGTCAAGTTTGCTTAATAATGCGCGTGAGATAGACTGTGTACTAAGCTTGGCATGTTTATTCCCCTGCTCACTTCGTAACTGAACCCTGCCCCCCACATTCACTCCCTCATCCTATTGGTCCCCAATCTACCAACATAGGGCTCCCTATTGGTTAAACCTACATGTCAATAAACTGTTATGAGTAACATTGAACAACACCACATCTTCCCTTTTAAGATAACAAAGAGTACACTGTTGTTTATCGAACCATTCAAATCCTTATTAACTTCAACTAAGTTTCACATAACCATGACACTATAACACAACAATAACTCAACATATTTTTCAGAGATTTCTTTCATTTCATTTAGTTCACAAGTTAAGCCGAGTGGGCTCAATGATGGCTCTCTCAGACCTAGTTCTGAGATTGGGAGTCTCTGCAAGTAAGACTGGAGGTGTCGAGGCAGATGACCTGGGAGCCTGCTCTGACATGTGCTGCTGTGGTGGTGTCCTCTCTTGTGTAGGCGGTTGCGTCTCACCACCCCGTGAGGTAAATCCACCAAATAAGATCTCGGAGTAGGGTGGTCCTGAATCACAGTTCTAGACGTCTTAGCGTCGGTGACCCATACAGGTTCTCCTGGTGATAAGACACTGTGCGTTTTTGCACAGTGACGCCTGTTGTAGTGTGCAGCATCTGACATCCTCTTCTCCTTTTCCTTCTGAGCCAGTGCGTGGCTGTTAGGCAGTGTAGGGTCCAGATGAGAGTAAACAGTTGCCACTGTCGTGCGTAAACGTCGGCCCATGAGAAGCTGAGCCGGGCTGTATCCATTCTGAAGAGGAGTGGCTCTATATGCGAGTAGAGCCAGGTAGGGGTCATCTGCCTTCTTTAAAAGATTTTTCACCGTCTGGACCGCCCGTTCTGCTTTACCGTTACTTTGCGGGAACCTCAGGCTGCTGGTGACAAGTCTGAATCCGTATGCATCTGCAAACAAGGCGAAGGCCTGTCCAGAAAACTGAGGTCTGTTATCTGACATCATCACCTCCGGGATGCCATGGCGAGCGAAGATCGACTTTAGATGAGTGATGATGTCGGTGGACCTGGTGTGAGATAAGAGTGCAATCTCAATATATCTCAAGAAGTAAGTACGTCTTACCTAACAGTTCAAAGAGGTCCGCTCCCAACCTTTGCCACGGTCGATCAGGGTGCTCTGAGGGCATGAGCGGCTCATTGTGATTGTGTCTCTCTTGTATGCATGTTCTGCATTTGAGTACCATGTCGTTTATCTGCTGACCAAGTCCCGGCCACCATACAGACTGGCGTGCACGTGCTTTACATTTCACAACACCTTGGTGTCCTGCATGCAGCCTGGCTAGCACATCGTTCAACAGTGTTGCAGGTATTACTAGCCGTTAGTCTTTTAGGAGCAACCCGTCTTCCACTGTGAGTGTGGCTCGCTCTAGCCAGTAGTTTTTCAGCACTGATTCCTGTTTGACATCCTTGGCCATCCTTCACTGCACTACGGTGTTCATTTTAGGACATCGTCAGATCTCAGACTCAATTGTCAGACTCAAGCAAAATGGCTTCAGTCTCAGAAAAACCTCTGTCCTTCTCAGACAAAACGTCCTCAAACTAAACGCTGTCAGAAAAACCTCTGTCATTCTCAGACCAAACGCTCTCAAACCAAACGCCATCATTCTCAGACAAAACGCTCTCAAATCAAACGCCATCGTTCTCAGACAAAATGCTCTCAAACCAAACGCCATCGTTCTCAGACAAAACGCCCTCAAACCAAACGCCATCGTTCTCAGACAAAATGCCCTCAAACCAAACGCCATCGTTCTCAGACAAAACTCCCTCAAACCAAACGCCATCTGCTGACTAGCTTTCTGAATAAGCTAAAGTAGCAGCTTTTAAAGTGAATACCATAGTGTTGTTTCTGTTAACTGGTACAGCAAGGAAACTTACTGTTGATATAGCTAATACAAAATAGTTGTTTTCTGCAAGCACTCGTGTACAGCACAGCATCATGACCCGTGAGCAGACACGGTCAGCTTTAAGCTGCTCTTTCAGATGTTCTATGTATGAGGGACTGGCAGGCCGATTTTCCATGATACAGTCCACGTATATGTTTGTGCTCTCCATCAGTTCGTTTTCATCTGGGTACATGCTGTGTCAGCTGTCCAGAGTGACTTCCCTGGCACATGTATGATTGTATATGAGTAGCGCATGAGCCTCATTCTGTAGCGCTGAATTCTTGGTGGCAGAAGATTGAGTGCTTGGGCTCCCAGTAGGCTCAGAAGAGGTTTATGGTCGGTCTCCAGGATGAAATGCTTTCCCAGGAGGAAATCCCGGAACCGACAGTGACCGTGATGCATAAGCCACAGGACGCGATGCATCGGCTGATACTTAAGTGTCTCTGTTTGGGTCATACATTGCGAGCACTGGAGGAGAAGCAAGCGCTTCCTTCAGCTCCTTAAACGCTATTACCTGGTCCGTGTCCCACACCCAGCAGTTCTTTTTCGAGAGGAGATCACGGAGTGCTTTGTCCTTTTCAGCCAGCTGAGGAATGAATTTTCCCAGCTGGTTAACCATGCCGAGAAAGCTCCTCATATCCGTCACATTTGTGGGCTCCGTCATCTCCGTGATAGCCTCCGTCTTCTTCGGATCAGGCCGGATGCCCGTGACTGAGATGATGTGGCCCAAAAAGGTAATCTCACTCTTGGAGAGTTCACACTTTTCCACATTCAGGGTGATGCCTGCTTTCTCCACTCTTTGCAGCACAGCATGGAGTCGAGTGTCATGCTCGTCTTGGTCCCGCCCCCACACTAGTAAGTTATCGATGTGGCAGACCACACCCTCCAACCCCTCTATGACTTCCGCCATCATGCACTGAAAGTGTTCCGGTGCAGAGTTGATGCCGAAGGGAAGGCGATTATAGTGGAACCGCCAGAAGGGTGTTATGAATGTGGTGTACATGGCTGACTCTTTAGCTAAGGGGATCTGCCAGAACCCCATGTTAGCATCCAATTTACTGAACACTTTTGCTCCGGCAAGTATTCTGAGGGACTGATCCACAGACGGCAGAATATACTTTCCCTGGCACACAAACTCATTTAAGCCAGTATAGTCCACACACAGTCTCAGGCGTGGATGCCCATAGAACTGCCCCTCAACCAACCTAAACCCTCAAGGAAGACAAGGAAAAACTCCCAGAAAAACTCCCAACGGGAGAAAAAATGGAAGAAACCTTGGGAGGAGCATTTCAGAGAGGGATCCCCTCCTCCAGAGACGGTTGGTAAGAGAGAGGAGCAGAACACAAGCTAAACATAGTCATACAATGTCAATGGGTTTTGAAACACAAAATCCAATGTTCGGCTTTATAGACGTTGGATGGGACCTGGAAACTCGCTGTTGGCCGTCATGGAGACTGGTTTCCGGTTGACGACCTGGTCCAGCGTTGGTAGACCGACACCCAGGCAAGTCCTGACAGCTCACACCCCCCACACCACAAGGGATGTGTGGGGGGGACAGAGAGGAGAACAAGGATTAGAGAATGCCATGAGCAGCTAACAGTTACAGTCATAATAGAATGAGATCCCCACCGGTTAAGTGTGGACTAGTGTAGCAATTTAACAAAGCTAAGAGGGTATTTGATGCAGCCCCACACACCAAGACAGCGACAGCCCCCCTTGGTTGGAACATGAAATCTATTCCGGGGGAAACAACTCTAAAATAGGTTATATTTATATGAATAAGGGTGAAAACAACCAGTCCCCCGTCGTCTCCAACTAGTAAACTATAACAATTACAATATACAGCAACGGAACTTTTGCAGTAACAATATACAGTAACAGGTTTACTTTATTTGTAACATCTAAATGGGCAGTGTGAACATAAGCTAAAATTACAATTTAAAAGTTACATGTGAACACACATAGGCAAACGCACAGGCAAACGCACACCCCAGGTTTACATAGAAAGTACACACATACTTACCTTTAACAATCATAGAATTGACTAAACAAGAACGTTTTTAATCTAGTTTTAAATGTCGAAACAGTATCAGCCTCCTTAATTGAGACAGATAATTTGTTCCAGAGAAGAGTTTTCAGTTTTCAGTTTTTTTCTTAATTTTGGGTATTACCAGATAGCCGGCATCTTGAGATCTTAAAGTCCTTGCGGGGCAATAGGGTGCAAGGAGACCGGAGAGGTACAGTGGTGCCAATCCATGTAGAGATTTGTAAGTTAGTAGTAAAACTTTAAAATCGGCTCTGGCTTGGATAGGGAGCCAGTGTAAAGAGATAAGAGTAGAGGTTATATGATCAAACTTTCTTGTTTTTGTCAATAGTGTAGCAGCAGCATTTTGTACCCGCTGTACATTTTTCAAGTAGGTACTTGGGAGGCCAGAAAACAACACATTGCAGTAGTCCAATCGGGACGTAAGAAAAGCATGTATTAGTTTTTGAGCATCATCCTTTGAGAGGAATTTTTGTATTTTGGCAATATTACGTAGATGGAAAAATGCATTTCTGGTGATTTGTTTAATATGGTACTCAAACGAAAGGTCTGGGTCCAACGTGACTCTTAAATTTTTTACCAACTGGCTCTGAGATACTTTGACGCCATCTAAGTTTAAGGTCAGACTGGATAAATAATTTCTGTATTTTTTAGGGCCGAAAATTTTAACCTCGGTTTTATCCGAATTAAGAAGAAGGAAATTTGATGTCATCCAAGTTCTCAACCCGGAAACACATTTTTCCATAGCATGTGGAAATTCTCCAGGCTTTATGGACATGTATAGCTGAGTATCATCTGCATAACAGTGAAAAATTTACCCCAGAGCTTCTAATTATGTTTCCTAAAGGCAACATATAGAGCGAAAATAACAGAGGGCCTAGAACTGAACCCTGTGGTACTCCGTATTTTACAGTAGTGCTCCTGGATGAGCAACCATCATAGTGGACATATTGTGATCTATCAGATAGATACGATCTAAACCACTGAAGTGAAGTACCAGAGATCCCAACATCGTTCTCCATACGCTCCAGGAGAATCTCATGATCCACAGTGTCAAATGCTGCACTAAGGTCTAGAAGAACCAGAACAGAGATAGAGCCCGCGTCAGAGGCTAATAATAGATCATTGACTACCTTAGCTAATGCAGTTTCAGTGCTGTGGTGAAGTCGAAATCCAGACTGGAGAGGTTCATAAAGTTGATTTGAGGAGAGGTGCTCAGTGAGCTGTTGTGCCACAGCTTTTTCTAAGACTTTGGAGAGAAATGGCAAATTTGAAATTGGCCTGTAGTTGCTAAGACAACCTGGATCCAGGTTTGGTTTTTTAAGAAGGGGCTTAATAATAGCTTGTTTGAAATCATCAGGGACTTTCAGTTCAGTTACAATAGATTCATTAATAATACGTCCAGTTACAATAGATTCATTAATAATACTCAGCATGGGTGGTCCAATAATAGGGAGAAGTTCCCTACAAAGTTTGGCAAGGAGGGGATCAAGAAGGCAGCTGATGGGTTTCGAGGAATCTACCAGCTCGATGAACGCTTCCCTAGAAATAGGGTTAAAGGGAGTAAGAGCCTCAACATGCAGCATGCTGGGTATAGAGTCAAATTCAGTGTTGATGGCCACTCCTACAGGACTAGTCTGTAGTTTGTCCCTTATTGCATAGATTTTTTGGTCGAAGAAATCTAAGAAATCATCGGGAGAGAGATCTTAACTAACACAGAGTGTACTTTTCTTTGTGAGTTTTGCAACAGTATCAAATAGGAACTTTGTGTTGTGTTTGTTCTCACTAATCAATTTAGAGAAATATTCTGATCTGGACCTGATGAGGACTTGCCTGTACTCCATTTGGCTGTCCTTCCACGCCAGGCGGAAAACCTCCAATTTAGTGGTACGCCACTTATGCTCTAATTTTCAAGTGCGGCTTTCTTCTGAATACCATGGAGCCATTTTCTTGTCTTTTCTTTTCCTTGGTTTGAGTGGGGCAACAGAATCTAGGGATAGCTGAAGAACCAAATTCAGATCCCTTGTTTTAGCATTTAATGATTTATTTGGGACGTCTAGTGCTTCAAGTGCAGCAGGTAGAATACTGGCCAGTTCCATAGCTGTGTTTGGGGTTATGCAGCGGCTAGTAGAGATATTCTGGATGCCTCCAGGGATCTGGCAGAGATCCATTTTAAAGGTAACCAGGCAGTTGTCTGATAATATAGGATTGTGGGGGTGGACAATGATGTCACTAATCTTGATTCCCCGTGTGAGAACTAAATCCAATGTATGCGAGTGAAGATGGGTAGGTTTAGAAAAACCACCAGAGTGAGACCTGTGGAATCCATTAGAGCAGTAAAGGCCTTACTTAGAGGATCTTTTGGGTCATCCACATGGATGTTAAAATCGCCCATAATTAAGATATTATCAGTATATGTCACAAGATCAGCACTAAAATATGCAAATTCCTCTAGGAAGAGGGAATACGGGCCGGGGGGCCGGTATAGAGTAACTAAACAAAGTGAGGGAGGGGGGGCAATAGTAGAAGAATTAGTCCTTTTTAAAGTAGTTGGTGGTTTCATGCAAATTATCTCAAATGATTTAAAGGTATTTACAGATTTTAGGCTAAGGTTGAAGCTAGCTTTATATATCATAGCAACACCGCCACCTTTCTTTGAGGCACGAGGGATGTGTGAGTACGCAAAATCCGGAGGCGATGCTTCATTTCAAGGAGGAATATTCTTCAGGTTTTAACCAGGTTTCGGTGAGTCCAATCAGGTCCAGGCTGCATTCAGACATCAGATCATTAATCAAAACGGCCTTTGGGGATAGAGATCTGCTGTTTAGGAGCCCAACATTCCAGTATGGGTTTTTGGCAGCTTTAGACGTAGGTAATCCTTCTGAAAAGGTGGCACTGCTATCAGAAAACTTAGTAGGAAGAGCAACGGGGGAGCAAGGCTGAATACATATTAAATTGGTATAATTCCTAATAATCGAGGGCCGTAATTTGGAAAAATGGCGGGGGACAAACACCGTCTCAATGGGAGAAACAACATCAGCATCCACGCTGGCTACACTACAAGCTGAGCTATTGGGCCCCCAACAGCTCACAACATGCCTATCAACATACCTATCAGACTCTCTAAGAGACTGTGGCCCGGCTTGTTCTAGTGAGTGTCAGGCCTGCTCTAAAATAGCTTCAATATTCCTAGACAAAAGAAAAGCACCTCTCCAGCTAGGATGGAGCCCTCACTTTTCAACAAGCCAGGTTTAGCCCAGAAACGAGACCAATTATCTACAAATCCTAAACCCTGTTCTGAGCAAAAGCGAGCCAACCAGCGGTTGAGAGAGACAAGCCTGCTGTAGATCTCGTCAGTCCCCCTAACAGGTAGTGGGCCAGAGACTATTACTCGATGCTGACTCATCTTTTGAGCAAGGTCACATGCCCGAGCTATATTAACCTTCGTGACCTCTGACTGCCTCAGACTTACATCATTGGTGCCGACATGAAATGACAATATTCTCATACCTATCATCAGTGCGTGCGCCATGTGCCTTAGCTTGGGCATTTGCCTTAGCCCTACTGCTAGCCAGCACCCTAAGATTAGCTTCTATGTCGGTAGCTCTGGCGCCTGGTACACAGTAAACTGTCGCTGGTTGCTCTAATCTAATGTTACGAGTGATGGAGCCACCGATCTCTAACGTCTGAGGAGTCCCACTCCCACCATGCTGCAAAGGTGAAACCGGTGGGGCTAAACTTGAGTTCTCCCTCACGCTAGGACTCCCTGTCTGTGATGTTGCGCCAGTCGCGTCTAAAGCTATTAGCATACGTTCTTCCTCAAGCGACTGAACGCAACTCTCTAACAGAGTCAACTTATCGAACAAAATGGCACATGTAGGACAAAGTGAGTGGTCGTGAGACATTATAGTTAACTTACGTGAATAGTTTATGCCAACCAGGATAATCCGTCAAAAGCGTTGAGTTGGCTAGTTCAACAGGAACAGTAGCGTCGAGCTCCAAGCGTTTCACCTCACCTAGCCCACTGCATAGTCTAGGGTATGCCGACTTGAGAAAGTCCAAATCTACACTGTCAACACGTTTGAGCAGGCCAAGGGCTGTAATGGCTGGAAATCCAAGCAAGGGCGTGGTCAGATTTTTGACCACATAAACCTTCTGCATGGTCTGCTTACCTCCACTCCTCAGTTGCAGTCTGGCGAACCCTGACACATCCAGCGGAATCCGTCCCGGACCGAGCAAGGGTCTCTCTGCCTTCTGGAGAACAGGCTGCTGTGTATCGGAAAATATGCTGTTTATATCATATATCCAGTGTCGAGTTTGAACCTGATTGTGGTGTTCATTATTCTCATGTTAGTGGTCCATGCAGCTCTGTCGGACGTCTGTAATGGCAATTTTTGATATAGTTACAATATCTGTTTCTTTAAGCGGTGAAAAGTAAGTTCCTTTGTTATAGACAGAAACTGAGGTTCTGTGATGTGGTTTACTCCGTAAAAGGGACACTCAGATTGTCTTAAGGTATTTATGGTGTTGTTTTAAGATGCCTAACTAAGATCCAGAGGGTCTTAGTTGGGTCCGGGGGATGGGTGCTGAACTTTGGCTAGAAGGTCTGGGTTCTGTTTCATTGTTTATGTTAATTAAATTATTGTTTGTAGATGGTCACACAAAGGACAGTTGACCATTTGACTGGTCAACGCCCGTGGTTTTGTTATCTATTGGTTTGGGGAGATATGCTACATCAAAGAACTTTGGGACACTTGGTATGGAGATGTATTGTTTCAAGCTGTCACTAAGTTGAGTTGGCCAATCACAGAGTTTGCTACATTGATTGATTGACCTTATAGAATACCATTTGATCTAAAGTTTATATAAGGCAGTGCATGTGTGATAGTTCTCTATCACTCTTACGAACGACCTGTGTGGATGGCACCTCCTTCGTTAATGACTGATCAGCAAAGCTTTGTTTAATCATATGTAATTGTATAGTCTAAATAAATTGTATTAAAACCATATCCCTTGACTATTCAGATCTACACAGTGACACTCGAATTCTTCCATTACATGTCACAGAACCCAGGAAGAAACTTTCATCCTCCTCTGTCTCAATACCGTCCACGTGTTCGCCTGCACGACAGACACGCTGAAAATGACCTTTTTTCCCACATGAATGACACTTGGCATCGTTGGCAGGGCACTCATGTGGATGAGGTGGGCCACCACATTTGTAGCACTGGGAGCTGTGTGGATGTCTACTCTGGCGGCTGAATTGTGGCTTTGCTCCATCACTTTGGTATTTGTTGAATTTGTGCGTCTCTGTTTGCCTTCTGCCTTCAAACACTGTCCACAGTGGCAGCATCCATCTGCACTACACTACTGGCATCACCTCTCAGGGTGTTTTGTTGCCTTTTCATCTCCTCTGATTGTCTTGCCATGTTAATGGATTTTTCCAGGTTTAAATCCTTCTCCATTTGCATACGTTCGGAGAACTTTGTATCAGAAAGTCCCACTACGATCCTATCTCTGATTAGCTTGTCATGCAATGTCCCATAATTGCAGTGCACTGCTAATGCATGTAGGGCAGTTACAAAAACGTCAACTGTTTCAGTTGCCTCCTGTTTGCGCATGTTAAAATGCGCACGCTCATATACGATGTTCTTTCTAACAATTAAGAGAGACTCATCTGTCTCTCACTTCTGCGTATATCTGCTGGTCTGCAGCACTTAGTTTTAAGCCTCTTAAGACGTCATCTGCGTTGTCTCCCATGCAGTATATCAAGGTATTCAACTGGTGGACTTCGGAGCTTGCAGACAGGTTACTTGCCCGACGGAATCTCTCAAACCTCCGAATCCATTTTGTCCAGTCGTTCGGCTTGGAAAAATCAAAGGGCTCCGGCGGCTGGATGTTAAACGTAGCGCTGGGAGTGTTAGCCGCCATGCTAGCTGCTTCCCGGTCTTGCTCGTTATCGCTCATCTAACTTCACAGAACACTTCTAACGAACTATTTCCTTTGTCCCTACAGTTACACAACTTTTACATATCCTGCTTTAGCTACACAGCACTTCTGACACCATGTCAAGTTTGCTTAATAATGCGTGCTTGGCATGTTTATTTCCCTGCTCACTTTGTAACTGACCCCCGCACCCCACATTCACTCCCTCATCCTATTGGTCCCCAGTCTACCAACAAAGGGCTCCCTATTGGTTAAACCTACATGTCAATCAACTATTATGAGTAACATTGAACAACACCACAACAATTAGTCCTCATCGACTAATTTAGTACCATCTTTTACTTGCGCACGGAGTCATTTAATCCTGTAGTCTTCTCACAACGACTGTGAACCGGCCCATTTACCTCAATGGCTTTCTACAGAACTTAGCAAAATAGGTTACTAGCTGCTTCCCAGTACCCCCGGCGCCATATGTTAGTAAACGTGGCTCCTGTGATTAGCCTGCACCATCTCACAACTGGATCTGAATTAAGCAAATGTAAATGATAGAGCTGCACATGTAATTTATCTTTAACTTAAAAATCGAGAGTCCAAATTCTGAATTGTACACTGAAAAGTTCTATCTTATGTTCACACATATATCTGAGTCCTGGTCGCCCAGGCCTTATCTCCCTGTTCGTTTGGCTAGGATTTAATAACACATGTTTGTAAGGCACGTGTCTACCACCAGACCCGGATCTATCAAAACAAACACATTTCAGCAACAATAAACGCACAAATGCAGAACTCTACCCTCTAATGGCATTCAAACCTTTTTAACATGTGTAAATTACAATTCCTAATTCATCAGCAATACCAATCAGTTATGTCAATTTCAACCAATATACATTTACAGGTCAAAATCCATTGTGAGTTTAGTGCACAACTTCACAGCGGAGTATTTCATCCAACTCTGCTTTACTGCAATGGCATTCCTACAGAAATCAGCAATAATCTTTCCATTTGGTTAGGTATTTAACTACCACCAAACTCCGGCACCATTTCTTAGCAAAACATAGTCTATTTACTTCACCGATCTTTCTGCTCCCAATGCGTCACAGATCACGGGTCTCAGTAAATATGACGCCCTACTCGCTGCACTGGGTTTTGATGAAGAAAGTGTTTTGTCCATCTCTTCATAAACGGAGTGACTAAGTTCAGTTGAGTTCTGGATTTTAGTAAGTATTTATCAATCTGCAGATTGGGAGAGAAAAACCAGACGTCTGACAATAAATGACAACACAACACCAGGCTTAGGTCTCAATCAAGTCTCTCTCCGCTCTGAAGGCCGGAGGGCCATCTTTTATAGGGCACAAGAATGTAAACATAGATAGTGACAGTCAGGCAGTAATGACGTTACACCAGTCTCAGAGAAAGAGATTCACAGCTCCCAACACATGACCAGTCAGACTAAAGAGTTCATAGTTGGAGCTCTCCTTGTAGTCATGACAAGGACCATTCAGCCAGGACTTTCTCCTGATCTCACACATCTATTAACCCTGACACATAGACACAATCTACTCTTATTAATAGCAAGCTTACATGAGAACATACTAACTAGTATCCAATGACTAGTTCTCTTGATTAGTGAATAATGTAAGCACACAGGAAATCTAAATTTCTTCCACAGTTTCCACCAAGTCTTAGCTGATAGGGACCAGAGTGCACCTTTAACGATTACACTTTGGAGTAAAAAAATAAAATAAAATCAATTTGGAACAAAAAAATTAACTATATATATACAATTTTATTCTTACCTTGTCCATTGAAAGCTATGCCTCTTAGCTAGTCAAGAATTCCATCACCTTTCCACCCCCCCCCCCCCCCCCCAAAAAAAAATAAACTGGCCTCTTTTTAAACAGCCATATTTCCTGCGAGGTTCTCCACTGTCATGCACGTCTGCACAATTTTAATTCTTGGGTTCTGGATGGTGAAATGGATATTGGAATCTGGCTCGAAGGACCATTGTGTCAGAAATATTAATCTATCAAGCATTGCACAGTCAGTCAGTGAACAAGTTTAAGAAAGTTTATTGCTTGCGGCCGGCCCACAAGGAGACAAAAACATCACACGCCATTGTGCTACAAAGTTTGTCTGCTAGCATGTTGTGCTAGTTAACTATTGCACAAGCACTCTTTACAGTCATTGGTTAAGACAAAAGCATGCAAATGTTCCATGGCTCTTCTTCATTGGCTCCTTAGTTTGCGTGTTTGAGTGTGTGTGTGCCTTTTGACCCCTGTAAGGTTGACCACATGATTCACCCAACACAGATAAAGCCAGACATCTTTTATGGCCTCTCCAGTAAGAGCGAATTGGCAGCCCAGGTCTCCTTGTTTACATATGCCTAGTGTTACCCAAAGTTCAGATTTGGGGGTAGGCCTCTCTCTACACACAAGGAATGCTGAACACACAATCATTCTTATACAGGATAAATGTGTTACATCTTCAATTTTCCCAACACCGTTCAATCATAGATCCGCTCAATCATACACACTCCACCACACGACAAATTCTCCTGACAGAAACATCATGACCTGAATCATCAGTTCCATACTGGATTTAAGATAAAATGTAGCTGTAAAGAATAGAATTAAAGAATTGTGTTTTCATGCTTGATTTGAATTGTCATTTGTTTGCAATAACAAGTGATTTATTTTAATTATAAAATATTATAAAAAATGTATATATATTAAAAAAAAATACTATACGACGAGGCCCCCCTGGTGGCCCAGGCCCCGGGCAACTGCCCGACTTGCCCAATGGGACGCACCACCCCTGTTGGCAGCCCTGCTTTTTCATCACTCCATTAATCAGAATATGGTGGCAACAGCCATTAAAGAAAATCTGTTGCAAATTGCACAGCAGACCATGTTCTTGTTCAGGTTCTCCGCATCACCCACACAAAGTACTCATAACGAAATGCTATGCATACAGGATGTGGGACTGTGAGTGCACAGCTTCAATATGTCGCATTGGCAACATACAGCTCAAGAAGCTGCCAATATACGTAATTCCCTCTGCTAAGAATCTATATCTTCCAAAAAGATACTCATGAGGGAATGCGAAAGAGTTTTGTCTGTCTCTAAATGTTCTGGCTCTTCTGAGCGCACCTCTCACTATCCACGCACCAAGCTCCACAGGTTCTTCTATGAACGGTGATGACATTATCGTCAAGAATGAGTTAGTGGGCAGGGTTTTTATACCGGTCCGGTTGATCTATGATCTCCAACTTAACCTGCTCCCGACCAGGTTAGCCGTTCATGTGTTACCATGACGATCTACCCCGGTAACAAGTGATCCACCGTCGAAGTACAGAAAACCCTGGGTTAAAGCTGAAATTACCTCGCAAACGCCAAATCTTGATTCGTAGTACAGGCCCCTGGTCAGGAGTTTTTTTTATTGTTGTGTCAATAATCAGTAAATCAAATTTAAATATCTATCTGGATATAGTTTTTTTGATGTGTACACATGCATGCACAAACGTGCACACACACAAACACACATGCAATCTACTATAATCGATCTATATTCTTCAAAGAAACTCTAGTTTTGTGTTAGACTGTTTAATTTGCCTTCATTATTTGCCGCTGTATATGGCATGTGATTGTGATCAGTGATCAGCTTGCTGGATGCAATCAGATTGTAGGATGTCTACCATTGTCCAACACTGCATCGTGTGTGTGCTTGTAAGTGTGTATGTGTGGGTGCACTTGTGTATTCTCTGTGGTTTTATTGGTTACATTTACAATTATTCATTTTGTTTTTATCCAAAGCGACTGCCAAAAGAGAGCTTTACAAAAAGTGCACAGGTCAATGATCGTAAACAACGATCGCCCCAAACATTGCGGGTAGCCAAAACATGACGCACAAATTGTGAAAAAGCAAATAAGTTCCAATGAATATAACCAGAACACCATGTAGTTAAACAAATTACAATTAAACAAAATTATCATGAACATCATTGAACGTGCTGCCCTCCTAGACCCTGTTTGGTGACAGGATCATGTAAATACAGCAAAATTCAAAATCTATTTAGTAGGGGGCAATATGCTTGATTGCTATAACTGGGTTTTTAAACAAGGATAATGTGATATCTGTATTTAAAATGTGTATATGGGTGCCAAACATGAACTTACATAGAAAACTCATGTTTCAACATATCTCCTGAATGTTGTAGATGAAAGTACATGTTGCTGACCACCATCCACTGGTAGCAAATGTATAATAACCTATTTTGACTAAGCAGTCCAATTGGCAGGCCACACTCACCAGGCCATGGTAACTGTTTAAGAACAGAGCCCAAGAATTTAGAATATTGTGAGAGAAAAAAAACTATTTATTTGAAAGCACAACATTGTTGTCACCTCCCACCCTAACCACTCTACTGATTTATCATGTAAAATTATTGTAAGAAACCGTTTCTGTCACCCACAGGCTAACTGAGGGAATCCTAGCCAATAGGATATGGCCATGTGTTGACATAACTTGCAGAGTGAAAAATGATGGCCCCTTGATATTGTGATTTCCTTTAGCATGGCTTGTCAGGCTGCGTCTCCAGGATTAGATTGAGCAGGTGCACATCCATCCGTAAAAAAGTTGGAGCACAGAAGAATATCAAACCCAGTGATGGGAGAAATGGCTTTCTCTGCTCCAAGTATTTACATGTAAATGCTGGCAAGATTGCAATAAATCTAGTCTGATAATGTGTTGGTCCACCATCGTTCATAACATCTATTTAAATACAATTGTCTGTCTGTCTGACAGACACACTCCATACAAACACATCCATAATTTTAAAAGGAGGGATGGGGTTGTCTAAGTCATGTGATAAAGCCATGTTAAATATAATATCATCCATGTTGGACCCATGCTTTTTTTATTAACTACTTACTAGCCGAGAGTGAGGTCATGCCGGGAAATATCAAACTGAGGCTGGAACGTATCGACCGAGCTATAGCAAGGTTGATACGGCAAAGCCGAGGTTTGATATTTCCCAGCATGACCGAACGGTCGAGGTTAGTAAGTAGTTTATTATATGGCATTTTTAGCTTCTTTTCATTTTGTAAACAAAAATAAATGGTACCTCTAGGATAATTGTAGCTAGCTCTCAAGTCTTCTCACGCTGTGTTTTATGTGTTGCCTAGCAACTCATTACTTTTGATAGAAAGCGGACAACATGGTTCTGCTAAAATGGCTTCAATTTCAACACAAAATAATGACACAAGTGATTCAAAGAGTCTAGTCTTCATCCTCACTTTTGATGACAAATCTTTTCAGCATCATCTGGATAGTAAAACTCAGCAGCTGACTCGTCGATATCGCTCCTTTTGAAGCTGACGCCAGAGGGCAATACGGATCCGTATTGACCGGCGAGGAGGGCAATACGCGGCTGGCATGACTACCCATTAGCCAATCAGAACGCTCGTACCGTCGTTGCCATGTAATAATATATATTATTACCTATTTGTACCTAATATTACCCATGGTGGATGCTGTATGTATACAGGTCCATAAGTTAGGTCCATAAATATTTGGATCGTGACACAATTTAAGGCAATTGATTTGGGCTCCATATGCTAGCCTGGCTCTGCCCTCCTACGTACTTCCGCTCAATTTTCATTTTGCTTCTGTACAAGGTCTGGCATTTCGGTGTATTACTTGGTTTTTGGAAACAACATTTTTGTAGGTCCAATCAGCGAACAGAGGGAGTGGCTGAGAACAATGACGTTGATGTTGTGCGCTAGTTTGATTTGTGGTTCAGTAATGGCAGCGGGGAAAGATGCAAACAAAGCTATTCGGTCAGCTGTGGCAACGCTGCTGAATATCCAGAAGTTGAAGCCGGAGCAAGAGCAATCCTTCCTGATTTTTGTTGGTGGCCATGATGTTGTGGCCCTCCTCCCCACAGGGTTCGGGATACGTTTGATTTTACAGCTAGCTCCGTTAGTGGTGAAGGAGTTGGCTAAGGCGAACTCTAGCGATTGGTTACGGCAGATCCAATAGTTTTAAACTTCAACAGAGTACCCGCCTTCAAGGAAGTTAACGATTGTCAATGGAGCAATCCCAGACTCTCTGTGCAAATGAAATGTATGAGAGTCTGGTAGGACCAGGCTATCTATACGCCACCATAGCTTTGAAATGAAACAACCGAGATGCAAATATTGAATGAAACGTTTGGGAATTGCAAACATTTTAATACACAGTTCCTTTATTTCAGGGACTCAAAAATATTGGACAAATTAACATAACCATTAGGGCTGTGAAAAATAATGCGTTAACGCGTTATGATTAAATTACAGGATTAATTTGTTATTTTTGTTTAACACATTTAATGTAATATACCCACAATTCCACCCAATCTGCAACTTCTGGATGAGAAGTTTTGTTCCAAAAAAACTACGATGGAACATCCAATAAAACCAAAGTGATATGCACACTGCGGGAAGACGTTATCAAGCGTCTGCTAAATGACTGAATGCTATCGTTTCACAGAAGCAATACCAGCCTAAAGTAACCTATACCACCTCAACGCGAAGCATGCGTTGGTCGGCGAGGGGAGTTCAAGTAAAATGTGCCAAACCACCCTCACTGAACAGTGTATATAGGGCCCTCACTAAGTCTGCCTGTGACAAGGTGACTAGCACAGTTGCCAAATGTATTGCAAAAAAACTGTAGACCGATTGATATTGTTGAGGACGAGGGGTTCACCAACGTTTTGCGAGTGGCAACGGGTGACTTGAGCATCAAGGTACCGCAAAATCAAAGACGCACACTAATGACAAAAAATCTGAAAATTGGTAATATGTAATCAATCATGATTCATCCACAGAAACCTGTGATTAATTTGATTACAATTTTTTTTTTCACAGCCCTAATAAACATAAATAGAATGTTAATTTTGAATATTTTTTTGAGAATCCATAGCAGGTAACAACTGCTTGACGTCTGAAACTGTCGTGGCAATTTTTTTTGAGAATGAATCGTTTAAGCTGAAGTCGGGTGAAGTACAGAGTTAATGTTTATTTGATGTATGATGTAAACATAATAATATTATCAACACTGTAAAAAAAGGAACAATCTGGTGGCTGGGACGCCAGATTAAACCCATTAAATGATGGTAAAAAAAATATTTTTCATTAACATCAATTAACCGTAAAGTAATTGTAATTTCCCAGTACCAAATGTTTGAGATATATATGTAATATCACATTACAGGCTGTTCTTTGCCGGTAAACATGACTTTTATTAATATATAACTTCTCTGTAAAAAAACTGCATTTTTAATAAATAAAAATAATGAATAAAGCCTAATTAAGTTATAATTTGAAATTTCATTCAAAGCAACTTGTGTGCCCAACACACAGCATTCGGATGCTGTAATTAGGGATGGGACGTATGGCACTGACGCATCGATGCTTGTGTCGCAAAACCAATACGCAATACGTTTCGAAAAAATGTTTTGGAGCTTGTATCAAATTACGAAACCACGTGATAGATTGACGTTCAATGCTTCAAACGTCACAAACTGGTTCGAAGTTTTGTCGCTCTTCTGAACCAGAGCCATAGAAGGAACGAAGCCACCGCTTCTTGTTAAAGACAAATCACACATTGCCAGAGAAGCAGCACCAGGAATTGCTTGAGTTTCTTCCATTAGTCATTATTATTTAGCCAAATCCGTATTGTAATAATTATAAATCTGTGCACTTGAGTGTTGTGTTATTTTATTAAATGAAACATAACATGGGACTAGGTAGGTCTATACAGTGCCCAGAAAACAAATGTTGAGGAACAGTAATAATGACGAGTAAAATAAAGTCCCCCCAGTTCACATAGGCCTACATATCACAAATGTGAAGAATAGGAAAAAATCTGTGTAATCTAGTTTAATTGATATAAAGACTATATCGTATTAACACCGTCCACCCGCATCAATACGTTACAGCCTTTCCGGTGGTGTTGCTGGTTAAGGCGTTGTTTGACAACATATTGTTATTGCGAGTCTGAATACCCGAGTTCGCGCCCCAGTGCAAGGAACCTCGGAAGATATTCTTTAACTTTTACTGTGAGAAAATGGGGCCGGCACAATCTGGAAGAAACCACCAAAGCTTCACAAGGCATTGTTTGCCCATCCCTAACTGTGATCTGGCACCCCCTCAGCACCTGCATTAAAAATTATTTGGCGCCGCCCCTGCTCCCAGGTCACTCAGACTTCCCATCTCTAGACTTCACGTCTCCTAGTTAGGTGTCATAAAAACTACAGGTGGCCTCTCTGCCAAATGGAGTTGAATCAACATTCATTGAATCAAGATTTTTAACCAACTGTAAACTTCTCTTAAAACACATTCATTGTACATAGGCCCAACAACTCTTTCACAAAACCCATAGACATCACCAAATGTTGAGTTTACTCCTTTGTGATGCTTTGCCAGGCCTTTACTGCAGCCGTCTTCAGTAGTTGTTTGTTCGTGGGTCTTTCTGCTTTAAGTTTTTTCTTCAGCAAGTGAAATGCATGCTTGATCAGGTTGAGATCAGGTGATTGACTTAGCCATTGCAAAAAATTCCACTTCTTTGCCTTCAAAATACTCCTGGGTTGCTTTCGTAATTTTTTGGAAAAGCTTAATCTGGCCTTTATTTTCTTGAGACATATGAATGTTTTTCACCTTGTGGTAAACCGTCTCTATTTGTTCTTGTGAAGTCTTCTCTTTATGGTTGACTTGGATGATGATATGCCAACTCAACTCTTTGAGAGTTCTTCACTTGGCTGGATGCTGTGAAGGGGTTTTTCTTCACAATGGAAAGGATCCAGCGATCATCCACCACTGTTGTCTTCCTCGGACGTCCCGGGGCCTCATGTATAAACGTTGCGTACGCACAAAAAGCTTGCATACGCTGCTTTCATGCACGCTTTGTGATGTATAAAGATTTACTTGACGTGAGAATGTGCGGGCCGTCACAGAAACTTTTGAGCAGATGTGAGAATGTGCGGACCGTCCGTAAAGTCTTGTCTGGCTCTGTAACGTGGCAAATTCGAACTGAAAAGTGCCGAAACTCACCAAATATTACAGAATAAAGTTTTCACTACTACGGTTATGACATTGACTATTCAAAAAACAAAGAAATAAAAGATTGATTATTAATGTTGATGATCACATCAAATTGCCAAAACTCAAAACGGGAAATGCTATATAGCCTTCTGTTTAATCCGCCACCACTTAATAACTTCTGTTAAACTTGAGGGTGTCAAACAAACAACAAAATCACTCAGGAAATGCATGTCACGCTAACCCTATAGCTGCCATGCTGTTACGATGTGCCACCACTCATTTCTTCCTTTCTTCATAAAGTTTTACATCGGACCATTTTTTCTTAATTTCTGCCATGGTCCGGTTCACTGAACCCACAGCATTTATGGCCCTATAATAATAATAATGATTTTATTTGTAATGCACTTTACATTTAGCTAAATCTCAAAGTGATACAGGTTAAACAAGAAAGGGTGCAAATAGTGACAGTTTTCCACTCCGCCGACTTTCTTTTGTCGCTAATACCTGATGACAGGCCGCCAAACAGGACACATTTTCTCGCCTCCACACTCAGTTGTCAGAACCTCAATCTCACAGTCACCGTATTTCTTTGAATAAACGCAGCAGAGTTTAACGTTCATTTTTGGTGAGGCGTTTATTTGAGGGCGGCGTTTATTTGAAGAAATACGGTAATTCAGACAAAGAAATGACCACAGGAGTGCATTTACAGCAAGGCGGGGTCAGTGGCTCGTTCACGTGTGGTCAATCTCACATTGATTGTGATTTATAAAGGAAAGGTGCGCAGGACCTGGCGTACGATTGATTTTATACATGTGAATATTTCTGTGCATAAGTACTTTTCGAGTTTTGGCCGTACGCCATCTTCTGGTGTGAAAGCTGCGCAATCCTTCATACATGAGGCCACAGGTCTTTTTGTGTTGCCAAGCTTACCAGTGCGTTCTTTTTTCCTCAGAAGGTACAAAACTGTTGGCCATTGCTAGTGTTCCTGCTATCTATCGGATGGATTTTTTCAAACGCATATTATGTGTTCACAGCAACAGCTTCCAAATGCAAATGCCACACCTGGGGGATATTCCAGGTAGCAGGTTCAACAAACTCTGAGATTAACCCTGAATTCAGAGTTGAGTTAGTCTAACATGGGAAACTCCGAAAATTCGGTTCCAGAACACCTGATATGCATTAGTTAATTCGACTCGGAGTACATCAACTCTGAGTTTAGCGCGTGCATGAATACTACCAAAAGCCAACATCTATGGAGCTCCGATACTAGGATTCACCATGGCAACCGACAACAAAAAACTTGTCCTACTTCACCACACTTTAGATATAAGTTTTATTTTGTGCTCATGCATCAATCTGAGCACATATTCCGGAAAAAAGCAACACGGCTGTATAGCCTTTAGCTACAATTGGCGTGGGAGACAATTGCTGCCGAGTCAATGCATTTACTATTTGAATGCAATAGCCAGTCCGTACATTGAACATTTAACCCCACTGTCCGTTAATATTACAGGAGAAAAAGTGGTGGACTTAATAAAATAGCATGTTCAATGTTATATTACATATAAAAAGATACTATGAACAGGTAATGCATATTTTGCTTATAGGCTACGCTTGTGATTGTAGCCTCGACGTCACCATGGGTTTAATCATATTCGACATGATACAAAGTTTAAATAACAATTTATGTGGCTATTTCAACTTGTAGTAGCAGTTTCCCTCAACAGAATGCTTTTTATCAAAGGATGATGATGATGATTAAGATGGCGAAGAGACATTAATGACTGCTGCCGCAGAAATGGATGCAGAGAATTACTATGTATGGTAGCTAGGGCCTACTGGTAGTTCGCTCTTCATGTACTTTTATTTACAGGCTTTTTTTGTATTTGTCAGTTACACTGACATTAAGAGAATATTGAATATAAAAAAGATTTGCACATTCTGACAACAGGGAATGCTGTATATAGTGAGATGTTCATTTAATGGCAGGTGCATTTTGCATGTGGAACAGTGAAATGTAGCTAATGTAATCTCATGTTACAAGTAAATTAGTTGTACAAACTGCACCTCGTGAAGAAAGTGCCAAAAACTGACCAAGAGATGGTGTAGGCCTACTTAGGGTAGAAGAATAAAGGCTAATCTCGAAAAAGATTTACTGGAACACCAGTTACGAGAGGATGCATGGTCACAGGTGATGTTAATTGTAGGAACAATAACCTACATTAATATTAATTGTTGAATTTTCTGAATTTCTATTTTGACCAAGAGATGTTGTACATAGGGCAGAAGAATAAAGGCTGATCTTGTAAGGCTATCCACCTGCCCCCAGCTCGCTTATGGTAAAATATGGAGTTACTGGATGGAGTCTCAACTTGATGGCTGTCACATCTTTGTAACTTACTGTAGCATTGCTAGACATGTTGATAAGTAAGGGTCAAGATTCTGGTGTGATTGTAGTTGGTCTTGAATTGTGAAGCATTGTTCTGTGGATTCTTGATCTCCTGAGACCTTCTCCTCAGCTCTGGCTTGTCCTAAGCCTACTCCTTCTTCCTCACCTCATGCTTTCTATCTCTGGTTTACAATAATCATGGTAGAGTAGGCATAAGAGTTAACTTCATTGATTGCATTCATTTGCAATATGATAAAATGATTATATTATTTAACCTTAATTTGACCATTCCTGCTCTGATTTAACCCAAAGAGTCAAATAACTGTAATTCCATTGGTATTGGCATTATTTGGTTAATGTTAATACACTGTTCAGTTTCCCATCTTCCTTCAAACCATAGGGGAATTCGTTTAGGTTGTTCGGCCAATATATTGACCCCCAACAATGTTGAAATAGATTTGCTGAAACAACAGTTACAGGACGGTAGCCTACATCATGTAAATTGTAGGAATTATATGAACCATGTAAATTGTAGGAACGATAGCCGATAGAAATAAGCTACTCATTGTTAGATTTCTATTTGTAGGCAATAAAGAAAACCAAATACAATTTCAATTATTTGTATTTATTTCAGTGCCAAAAGGCATTTGGTCAATTCTGAGTGCAAATCCACGGCGAGAAACACTATCGATGAAGACCCAGGGGCTGAGAATGTTGCTAAAATAAATTACAGATCGTGACAGGAAACGGTAACGTAAACTTAGGTATTCATCAGGGAATTAAAGTAGGCCCTACATCAAACCGCAATCTTAAAATCGTCTCCCGGCGTATAACTAAGCGAATTAAATGTTGTTCGAGATCGCTCGACTGAACCAGGAAATGATATGCTGTGTCTGCCAACGCTATCAGGCTAAGAAAGTGGGAGGGGATCTGTAGAAACCAGACTAAGGCATGGAAAACCTGCTAGCGAGTAGGTTAGTTTCAAGGAGTAAGTTACCATGGAAACTTACCAAAAGGTTTCGTTACCTCTCTTTCTGGAACGTGGAACTCTGAGTATGCCTCTTTTCAGGGTTAAACAACTCAAGGTTTTCACTAAACCCGCTACTTGGAATACCCCCTGGACTCAACTCCAGACCTGCTTAATTGATGAAGAAACAACGAAAAATAGCCCACACATGTCCACAAAACATCTTTTGAGTCAATTGTCTAATTACTTTTGGTCCCTTGAAAAAAGGGGGCTACATATTGTAGAGCTGCAATTCCTAAACCCTCCCTTTAATTTGGATGTGAATACCCTCAAATTGAAGAAAACATTACAAAGCTAAAGAAAGTTTCTAAATGATAGGCCTACCGATCATCTTATTTTGACTCTAAAAACAATATTACATGAAGCTCAAAAAAACTGCATTTGCTCTCAAATGAATGCGGAAATTAATGTGCGTGCTTGCATTAACTATTGATGTCCCTGCCAAAGCTCATATCAAACTTGAGTCCCTGAACTGTTGTATAGTGGGTTAAGCAAGGGGAGTTTCTATAGCCTAGTAGTGCATTGTGCCCAGTAAGCTTGATAAAAAGGGATATGAAAAGGGGCCTGTGCCCCAGTACAGTTTTTTGTCTATCAACGCCCCTGAACTAACTGTATACACACATTATATTTGTTTGGTATGTTTGGCATTTTGTGAATCAAAGAGATCCAGTTTGTTTACAATAAAAGTATGTTTTGAGTACATTATTCGAGAGATCCTGTTGACTCTTGCTGTATTCAAACTGTAAATATTGCAAATGTAATTACAAACTCTTAAACCACTCCTTCCTTCTAAAAGTGTCTAATTGAGCGTGGGTTCTGAAAGGCCACAGCACAGCCAATCATTTCAGAAAGGTCAGGTCTTGTCTTGAACAACATTGGATTCAATCACCAACACACTGTGGGGGAATAACTGTTGAATTAATTGTGTTATAATGATCAACCTTTTACCAGTGAGCCTGTTGTCAATTTGTTATATGCCAATTTTCATGCTGCTCTGTCTGTAGGAGCTGATTGAAGAGGTAACGAATAGGCGACTTTAACAAAGACAATCTCACTCAAGAACTCTCCAAATACAGACAATTCAACAAATGCCCAGAGAAGGGAACACTGGTAACACTTTAGAATAATAGTCTGTTGTAAACGAGTAGTTATGCAGGAAGTAATAGGTAGTACTACATTAACACCAAATTTAAAAACAAAACAAACAAACACGCGTCACAGTTGTCCCGTGTGAGTCTGGACAATCATGAAATAGCTGTGTCGTCATTAGAAGCCGTGCAGTTGCTTTCGAGAAAATGCGCTCGGCTACCCAGCCGGCAGTCCTTGAATCTATCTCACGCTACTTTGATGGCATACGTCACAGTGACCTAGCCTCTGCGCCGTCTCAAGTCGGACAAAAAGTCTATTCAGCATCGACAACTGCAGCCGGCTGTCGGCGATGCTGGCGCTGCATGAAGTCAAACACACAATAACGTGTGTGTAACGGTGCGTTCACACTGCAGCGGGGCGGGCAGAGCGGGGCGTCGGCTTCCCATTCATTTTCAATGAAACCAGGCGTTGACGCCCGCGTAGGGCATTGTGGGAAGGCGAGCGGGGCGGCGAAAGTTGGATTTTCTCAACTTTATGTAAATGAGGAGCGTGAAAACGAGCGTTTCTTGTAATGTAGCAACTGTTGGTCATGGTAAACATTTCTAGGTTTGACAATTTCAAGATGGAAGATCAACTTATCGTATGTGTGTCTTCATACCCAGTATTGTATGATATGTCTATGTTCAATTACAGATGTAAACAAAAATGTAAACAAAAATACAGATGTAAACAAAAAGAATTATGCCTGGCGCAGGGTTGCTGAGGTTGTCGGAGTCCCTGGTGTGTTGTATTTTGTACTTTAATTCCGTTTTTCACATCACGTAACTTTCTTCTGTGCTAGCTGCATAGTCTAGCTAGCTCACCCGGCACACAATTGACATTCAATGCTGAAATGCTGGCTGGCAGCCACTCGCTATCCATACAGTGAATGTGTAGTGGCAAGTCATAATCTAGCGATTGATTTGTAGAGATTTCGGGTAATATAATAAAAGGTTATGTCAACGTTTATGTCTGATGCATCTTTTTTTCCAGCCGGAACAAGACCCATTACTGTACATAGAGTGCGGTTGGCATTTAATCTTTCACTCGGCCTAAAAAAAGTGTGGAAAAAGATAACCTATTGTGTGCTGTAGATAAGATCATGTCAGATCCAGAATGCGTATTGGATTTTTGCTTAATGTGTGTAAAAGTTGTATTTTGTCTGCACATTTGCCATGACATTATACAAACTACAACAGTGATTTAAGAGAACTACAGCTCTGAATTAATCTGTCTGACACGCCCCCAAGCGTGATGCACTGTGGGAAGGCCGGCGGTGCAGAGCGGTAAAAAAGTCTGCAGTGTGAACGCACCGTAAGGATGAGATGTCTGTCAAGGCAGGCCAAGGATGCACAACAATATAGAAGTGTTGACTTAGTTTTATTAGCAACGACATTGGATCATGCCACCAATCCACTACAGGCTAGCATGAGTGAATAATGTCTCTCAGATAACAATTATATACATTAGCTGGACAGTACAGATATAGTAACCACCAAAACATGCCTTTAAACAGTACACATTCCACAAATGATGCACAGGGGAAACGGCACACAGGTGATGCGGTCTTAACTAAGTTTGGAGACTATTATCTACTTCCTCGCTCTCCAGAGGTTACACAAAGTGCATTCTTAGATCTATACAAGTCCTTCTAGGGGCACCTGGAGCAACCTCTTTCTCACAGAGACATAAGCTTGTGTATACAGAAAATCTGCATATCAGTGACCTAGCCTCTGCTCCGTCTCAAGTCGGACAAAAAGTCTAACCAGCATCGACAGCTGCAGCCGGCTGTCGGCGCCGCTGGCGCTGCATGAAGTCAAACACACAATAACGTGTGTAATTGCCAACGTGTGACACGGTTCAAACCGAGCAGGCAAAAGACGGCGACTTTGCATGCAAGTCTGTGTTTTTCAAGTGACGTGCAAAATAATATACAGTATATATATATATTTTTTTTACATGTGGTTAAGACGAGGGGACACCCGTAATATTTGTCCACTGGGCCTTCCATATTCCATAGCCTTCAAGTCTGCAAAAGACGACACACGAGGGCGTCTTAATACTTGCCCACTGGGCCTTCCATACTAGTGAGCCCTATGCATATAAACCAAGGCACGGAATACAAGCCATATTAAAATGCGCACTACCAATCTTCACGGACTCTTAGACCAGCCAATGAACAGATTATACAGAGGGAATAATGTCCAATCAGGGTTCAGGGCAGGATGAGTTTAGAGAGGTACGATAACAGAAAAAAACTATGGATCCTCCACTGAGAAGATCAATAGTATTGACTGGTAGTCACAGTCTAGACATCCCCATATGAGTAGTTTTTTCTCATCTCATGATTTCTCTGTAAATAAGTTCTTAAAACTATCAGGGTGTGGGGAAAACAGCCAGAGGCAGGAATACCTCACTGAATTATTACATCCATATTCTTATACTGGTCGAGAAAAACACGTAAACTCTACGGAATGTTGAGAGTTCATGTGTTCTCCACATTCTTGTGGAAGGCACACCATCAGTCTGTGTATATTGAAGGGGAAATACAGCTTTGAGTGTTGTTTCTGACTTGAAACATTCTATAGCTTTCTCAGTGAGGCTGTGATTGGCACAGCATTAGCCCGCTGTGAGCTCTGATTGGTTCTGCACTGGGTAAATAGTTTCAGGCTTTACAATTGTTCTTTTTAAACGGATGACTTAAATCGGTAACTTGTGAAAGGAAAACAAAATTAAACAACACCTTGGAGCATTATCAATCAAATTAAATTTAACCAGTCTATCCACCATCTGAAACAGAGTTTATTAACTTGGAGAGGTGGCATATATGGTTGTTTTTGTTGTTTATTTATCTGAGAGTTAGTGTTCTTCCTACTGTACATTGGCTTATACAGTACCAGAGCTTGTCAGATGAGCCTCTCCAAACAGATAGCTTGTTTAGAAAATACTATCACTAGAAAAGAGAAGCTTGTCAGTTCATTAATTGAGATGGCTAGTTCATTAAAACAGCCTCCCATTTCACTAAAACATTCTGTTACTTCATTTATACAGCCTGACAGTTCACTAAAATAGCATGCTAGTTTATTAAAACAACCTTTCAGTTCACTAAAATAGCTTTTCGGTTTAAAACAGCCTTTCACTTCACTAAAATAGCCTTTCAGTTTAAAACAGCCTTTCATTACACTAAAATAGCCTTTCAGTTTAAAACAGCGTGCCAGTTCATTAAAACTGCCCAGCAGTTCATCACTTAAGTCTGCCAGTTCACCAGAGTGATTTTAGGGTTTGTTTTGGAATCCAAAGCTGAAGTCCACACATCACTGTGTCAAATACTGAACTTTTGATCATAAGACAGCAACAGATTTGCTGCAGGAGCATTGCTTGACATAAAGCTCTACTGGGGCACAGGCCCCTCATTACTCATATCACTTTTTTTCTTATTCCAAGCTTGCTGTGTTCAAGAAGCGTGCAACACAGCACTATAGTAACTTCCCTCGTTTAAAAACACTATAGTTCAGGGACGTAAGTTTAATATCAGCTTTGGTAGGGACATCAATAGTTAATGTGAGCGAGCCAATTTATTCAACAAAAATTTGACCGCAAATACTGTTTTTTGAGCTTCATGTAATATAAAACTTTGGACTAATGTTGTTATTATGTTTGAGTTCAAATAATATGATTGGTAGGCCTATTATTTAGACATTTTCTCACTACCTCAATTCTGACTTGCATGCCGACACCTGGACTTGGGTTGATTGGGATACTGTGTTTCGTTTTTTCCTTGATCCCTACAGTATGATACAGCAGCATAGGCCAATATGTCCTTAGTGCTCAAACTGGTTCATAGCATTGCCCCCTCTAACTATAATCACGGGAGCATTTCAGGTGGTAAAACAGGCTCAAAGAGAACATTTAATTACAACATCCCCACTAAGGATATCCACATCCTTTTCTGCCCACATGGGGATAAATAAGCCTCCTGAATTTGTTCCATATTAGTCACAATGTTGGACCTGTGACACAGGGAGAAGGACTGGTGTTGGTACTACACAGGTGATGAGATAGCTATGTGGTTAGACAATGGTAATTATATTGCTCAAATAGTAATTATACAGACTCCAGAGGAACTCCAAAAGACAGGTTGCATCCTGCACCCTCTCCCAATACGATATGGGCTGGCCAAAAAACCAACACAGCCCTTGTAAGTCCCACACATATTTCTTTCATCCCACTCTCATTTGGAGGAGGGTGGTGATGAAAATGGGGGGGATCAATATCTCCTGTTGTTGTAGGAGTAAACAGGCTCTATAAGGCTGTCTGTTGCGTAGCCATGCATGCCTCCACTGGTTGGATAAGCCCTCTGCTCAAGAGCCCAGTAATCTTCACAAGACAAATGTGATTGTGCTGAAGAGGCTGTGGGCTGGTGGCAGCTAAGCTAAGGCTTTGTGCCTGGGACGAGGGGTCTTGTATTTTATATGCAGATGTCTTTCCCTCCTATATATATGCATGAAATGCTTCAGCTTTCCCAGAAGCGCCTTTCCAGCTGGCTAAGCTAACAGCATGTCTCCATGCTGAGAATACAGCCAGACACAATATCTGCCTCAGAATCTGTTCCAAACACTCCAATGTGTCAACAATTCCCTAAAACATGTACCACAAAAGGGGTAGCATTCCTCTACATGAACACACACATGCACTCACACACATTTTGGGCATAAATAGTTTAGCTGTAGGTGGGAATACTGCTGTGTTGGGCCATAAGGGCTTTGGTCAGGTCTCTTTCGAACATTTTAGCAGAGGAAGCTAACTACCAAGAAGAAGCAGACAAAAGATAAATAGTAGCACAATTTCAGGCTTGCTAGATATAGACCAAGCAATAAAAAAATTGATTTCTTTGCAACAAGCAAATATATTTGTACCATTTCTTAAGAAAAAGAATACTATAATATCGTTTTTTAGCCTTGCAGACATACTGTTTCGCCTCCCTAATGTCTTCTAATTATCTAATCATTTTCTGGTCTAAGATACTGTTTGTGACTGATTTCTAGTTCAGAGATTTAACAGGAAGTCACATGATGTAGACATGATATATGGTTCCAAATATAGTTTATTTACGAAGGACTGGATGGGCAGGAACTGATGAGCCATTGCCTAAGTGGAGATGACTGACACACACACAGGACACACAAAAACACAAAAATAAACACATACACACAGACACACAGAAACTTAATGCATCTTCATTTAGCAGGCTGCCCTCCAGTCACATTTACATGTGTCATCCTAGCTCAGTGTGGATGGATGGTTTGCACCTGGATACAACCACCCCAACAGCAACACAGAGGGTCCAAACAGCAGCTCCAAACTCACAGCACAACTAGGACATTTTCAGAACACACTCAAAACACAGAATGCTAGTATTGCCACAGGCTGAGAACAAATGAAGGAAAAGAAGTTAAGGTTGTTGAGAATTGTACGTGTACTTGTCATCTTCGTCTAAGTAGTTCTCTGTATCACACTTGTACCTAATTAGTGCTTTTTGTTTGACATGTGTTAGTGTATGTCCCATAAAAAAGACACTTCTACATGCAAATGTTCTTGCACTCAGTTGATTTGAATTCTCTCATTCAACAAATGAATGATTAAATTATAGACGTTTAAAAGCTTCAGTAATGAGTTCACAGCTTTCTTCTCTGGCCTAGTTCTCTGGAACAGACACTTCCCACAAGGCTAAAGCTTTGTCTAATTAACATGCAAATTAAATAGAACGGTAAATAGAAACACAACTGTCAGGATGGAGATAACAATATTATACAATTTACACCAATTGGATTTCTCCCAGAGTATACTGTAATACAATATATATATATAGAATATGTATATTAAGATATATTGACACATACATACTAAAAAAAGATTCTCACTCTAGTGACCGTTTGTTAGACTATGATAACTAATTATTATAAGTAAACTCATTTTCACACACAATGGGGAAGTTGAAGATTGTGTTATCACAATCAATATTAGTTCAATATTATTGCCCACTGGAGAGCCACCCCTCCCGCATGGCAAGTTTTACTTGTGTAATAACTTACCACGTAAGCATGATAAAGTAACAATACATGTTACAGTTAGTTTTGCAACCATATTTCTTCAATTAAACGCCATCCTCAAATAAACTCCGCCCTAGAATAAACACTGCACCAAAAATGAACATTGTGTTATAAACGCTGCCCTCGATTAAACGCCCCACCAAAAAAAATCAGAAGACAGTTATTTAATTGGTTACATTTAAACACAGTGTTTATTACACAAGTAAATTGCATGTGTACAATAGAAAATGTTTTATGAAAATACTACTATGACAGCCATTGTCAGTGTAGTACAGATATTGACTGAGCCTTAGGGGTGCAAAAAAAAGAAAGAATATATATATATATATATATGTGAGATAACAATGGTTTGTGCTCGCCGAAGGTAAGCACACCCCAATTAATCAAATGTATTACATACATTGTAAAAAAAAAAGTGTAAAAAAATCTGGCAGCTGGCACCCATTAAATTACAGTAAAAAAATGTTTTCATTAACATGAATTGACCGTAAATAATTTTAATTTCCCAGTACCAAATATATGAGATATATCTGTAATACCACATTACAGGCTGTTCTTTGGGGGTAAAGAATGGAGGCCATTCTAGGTAACAGCAGCGCTGCCGCTACACAACTATCTGATTAACTTTCCTTTGTCCTACTCTGGCGTCTTTACATTCATTCATTTAGCAGACGCTTTTATCAAAAGCGACTTCTAATATAGGGTTTACTAAAAGTGCATTGGTCAATGATCATACACAACAAGGTAGCCTTAAAAAGGCTTTTGCAGGCTTTTTTAGTCTTTAGGTGCGTTCGACATAGACTGACTTCACGCAGCGCTGCAGCCGGCTGCAGGCGGCTGACTTGAAACAGTAGATTCTGGTTAGACTTTTTGTCTGACTTGAGATGGCAACGAGGCTAGGTCACTGTGACGTAGCCATCAAAGTACCATGAGATCGATACGAGAACTGCCGGCTGTGTAGCCGAGCGCATTTTCTCAAGAGCAACTGCAGGGGTTTGATGAAGAAAGTGTTTTGTCCGTCTCTTCATAAACGGAGTGACTAAGTTCAGTTGAGTTCTGGATTTTAATAAGTATTTATCAATCTGCAGATTGGGAGAGAAAACCAGACCTCTGACAATAAATGACAACACAACACCAGGCTTAGGTCTCAATCAAGTCTCTCTCCGCCCTGAAGGCTGGAGGACCATCTTTTATAGGGCACAAGAATGCAAACATAGATAGTGACAGTCAGGCAATAATGACGTTACAACAGTCTCAGAGAAAGAGATTCGCAGCTCTCAACACATGACCACTCTCCGGCTAGAGAGTTCATAGTTGAAGCTCTCCTTGTAGTCATGACAAGGAACGCTTACCCAGTACTTTCTCCTGATCCCGAACATCTATTAACCCTGACACAGACACAATCTACTCTTATTCATAGCAAGCTTACATGAGAACATACTAACTAGTATCCAATGACTAGTTCTATTGATTAGTGACTAATGTAAGCTCACAGGAAATCACAATTTCTTCCACAGGTTCTAATGACGACACAGCTATTTCATGTTTGGCCAGACTCACACACGACAACTTTGACGTGTGTTTTGTACTGTTCTAAAGAGGTCCAAAATAGTTCATGCCATTTCACCTCTAGGTGGCGCTGCAATAAGTAAAAATGTGGCACCATTTATCTTCAAGCCTCACAAAAGACATCACGTTTTTTTTATTTTCTACACTTTTGACTGGAACAGCCAATCAAAGTCGTCAGCCAATCAAAGTCGTCAACCAAGCCACCATAAAAGAAGTGAGGTCATATCTCAGCACCTCTTTACTGCATTGACACCAAATTTGGTATAGGGACTAGGGACACTGTTCTAAAGAGGTCCAAATAGGTCATGCCATTTCACCTCTAGGTGGCGCTGCAATAAGCAAAAAATTGTCATTTATCTTCAGATCAAGCCTCACAAACCCTTTCACATTTCGGTAAAGCTGATCAAATTCGGCGATGAAGCCGCCAAAACAGGACGTGAGATCATATCTCAGGAAATATTTGCTGAAACGACATCAAACTTGGTACAGGTACTCAGGACCGTGTTCCAAAGAGGTCCACAAAAGGTTGTGTCATCTAACTGATAGGGGGCGATCCTGTGTCTGAGATGTTAAATTGTGATACCAGCTGAATTGATGTGGCCGCCATTTTAAATGAATGATCTGTTTTTGGTCAATATCAAATATTCACCTCATTTGGCACAGATTATCTTCAGACCACAATCACCTTTACATGTCAAAATAGAACTGAATTACAGCTGTTTAAACTTTGGACAAATCAAATTTTTACCCAGTAACTGAAATCTGTGATTTCCAGCACTGAGAATAGCTCACTAGGATTAGTTGGTGTCCTGGCAATGCCAACGTCAGAGGTTTGAATCCAGCCAAAGCTGACAAGCTTGTCATGTCTCTGATTCTCTGTTTAGCGAGACTGTAAGCCACTGCAAAGGAAGCCAGGTGCACCTCAGTCACTAGATGTCGAAAGTTTCTTCTGGGTCATCTGACCTGCTTGGCCACCACATTGCTGCTTGCAGCTATATTATTCTACTTTATTGTATATTTTATTTTAATTGTATTCCACTTAGTATTGCTAGTTTATGTATCCTTAGTATAGTTAGACCACATATTTAAATTTAAGATTCCTATATGTTTACTGTATGCACCTTCCTGCCAAAGCAAATTCCTTGTCTGTGCAAACTTTCATGGCGAATAGATTTACATTTATTCATTTAGCAGACGCTTTTATCCAAAGCGACTTCCAAGAGAGAGCTTTACAAAAGAGAATAGGTCACTGATCATAACAACGAGATAGTCCCAAACATTGCAAGTAGCCAAAACATGAAGCATACATTGTGAAAAAACTAAACAAGTGCCAAAAGGGAAGCCCCATAAGAGCATGCAGTTATACAAGTTACAAATTAAAACAACATGAACCACAAAAGTGCAGGACTGTACCTGTAGAAGAACAATCAACAGTAAAATATTTCAGACTTAGCTTTGTTATATCTAACCTAAAAGAGCAACGAGTCACTTAATAAGAGTCATTGTGATCCTGGAGGAAACTAACTAACAAGTCCAGCCAAGCATTCTTAAGTGCCGTTGTACTCCCAGAAAAAGTGCGTCTTGAGCCTTTTCTTGAAGGTGGGGAGACAGTCAGTGTCCCTGATGGAGGTGGGGAGCTGGTTCCACCATTGGGGGGCCAGGCAGGAGAAGAGCTTGTGTTGGGACCGGGCAGTCTTGAGCGGTGGGACCACCAGGCGGTTGTCTGAAGAAGACCGTAGGTGACGGGTGGGGGTGTAAGGTTGCAGGAGAGACTTGATGTAGACGGGTGCAGTCCCGTTCACTGCTCGGAAGGTCAGTACCAGGGTCTTGAATCTGATACGGGCGTTGATGGGTAGCCAGTGGAGAGAGATGAGGAGCGGGGTAACATGGGAGCGTCTGGGTAGAGTGTAGACCAGGCGGGCCGCCGCGTTCTGAATCCTCTGAAGAGGGTGGGTCGCACATGCTGGGAGACCAGCGAGCAGCGAGTTGCAGTAGTCCAACTTGGAGAGGACCAGTGTTGGACTAGCAGCTGGGTGGAGTGCTCAGACAGGTATCTCCTGATCTTCCGGATGTTGTAGAGGGTAAATCTACAAGACCGGGAGACTGCGGCGATGTGGGCCGTGAGGGAGAGCTCGTCATCCATGGTAACCCCAAGGTTCCTGGCAGAGGATGAGGGGGTCACCGTCGCAGATCCCAGGGTGATTGACAGATCGCGGGAGATGGAGGGTTTAGCCGAGATGATGAGAAGTTCAGTTTTGGCGAGGTTCAGCCGGAGGTGGTGCTCGGTCATCCAGGCGGAGATGTCTGCGAGGCAGGCTTCAATCCTAGCTGAAATCCCCGGATCGGTCGGGGGGAACAACAGGTACAGCTGCATGTCGTCAGCGTAGCAGTGGTAGGAGAAGCCATGGGAGGTGATGATTGGTCCAAGTGAGGTGGTGTACAGAGAGAAGAGGAGGGGTCCAAGGACGGAGCCCTGTGGGTGGAGAGCTGGTGAGGGTCAGACAGTTTGCCTCCCCAGGAGACCTGGTAGGATCTTCCCGAGAGGTAGGATGAGATCCACTGGAGTGCAGTGCCAGTGATGCCCAATCTAAAAAAGTCTGTAGAGCAGGATCTGGTGGTTAACCGTGTCAAATGCTGCAGAAAGGTCCAGCAGAATGATGACGGATGACCTTGAAGCCGCTCTGGCAGACTGGAGGGCAGTGGTGACCGAAAGGAGGGCAGTCTCTGTGGAGTGGCCGGTCTTGAAGCCCGATTGGTTGGGGTCAAGCAGGTTGTTCTGAGAGAGAAAGTTAGACAGTTGGTTAGATACAGCACGTTCAATTGTTTTAGAAAAGAATGGTAGCAGTGATACCGGTCTATAGTTCTGGAGGACAGCAGGGTTAAGGGAGGGTTTTTTGAGTAGAGGGGTAACTCTGGCCTGTTTGAAGGCAGAGGGGATGGTGCCAGAGGTAAGAGAGGAGTTTAGGACAAGGAGCAGAAAAATTATGATAGAGGGGGAGATGGTTTGAAAGAGAGGGGAGGGGACAGGATCAAGGGGGCAGGAGGTGGGACGATGAGAGAGAATTAGGTCAGAGAGCTCTGACTCGGACAGGGGAGAGAAAGAGTTTAGACATTTAGTTGGGTCAGTCATGAATGGTGAGGGGGTAAGAAAGGTGGGTTTAGGGAACCGACTGCTAATGTTGGAGACTTTTTCCTCAAAGAAGGAGGAGAAGTCGTCTGCTGTCAGGGTGGAGGGGTGGGGGGGTGGGGGGGGTGGGGGTGGTGGGTTAAGAAGGGGTGGAGAAGGTAGAGAAAAGTTTGTGGGGGTTTGAAGCAGAGTTAATTTTGTTAAGAAAGTAGAGGGATTTAGCACCAGTTATGTGAGAAGAGAAGGATTTAAGGAGGGAATGATACTTATCAAGGTCCAGACCGTCTTTGGACTTGCGCCATCTCCTCTCAGCTGCTCGAAGGGTGGACCGCTCTTCACGAATAACATCCGTAAGCCACGGGCAGGAGGGAGAAGATCGCGCAGGCCTGGTTGACAGGGGACAGAGAGTCAAGTGATGCAGTTAAAGTGGTTAACAGGGTGTCAGTGGCAGTGTTAGTGGGGTGGGACGAGAACTCGTCAATGGGAGGGAGGAAGGATGTTACAACAGAGGAGAAATGGGAGGGGGATAGGGAGCGGAGGTTACGCCGGAAAGTCCCCAAGGACTATCAGGGGGGTTCCATCATCCGGGTGGACGCTGAGGAGCATGTCCAGCTCCTCCACAAAGTCAGCAAGCGGTCCTGGTGGGCGATAAAGAACAATTAAGCATGCTTTGATAGGATTAGTTATCATCACATAATGGTGTTCAAATGATTTGGCAGTAAAGGAGAGTGGTGTGGATGTGTATTTAATATGAGGGGAAAGAAGCAAACCTGTCCCACCACCCCCCCCCCGGTTGAGCGGGGTGAGTGAGTGAAGGAGTGGTTGACGGAGAGAGCAGCTGGAGTTGCAGTGTTCTCTGGGCGGATCCATGTCTCTGTCAGCGCAAGGGCATGAAGAGAAGCATGGGATGCAAACGCCGGGATGAAGTCTGCCTTGTTCACAGCAGACTGGCAGTTCCAGAGCCCTAAAGAAAGAGAAAGGGCAGGTGGAGAAGATCTGGATAGGTAGTGAAGGTTAGAAGTTGACCGTATATACTTTGTGACATATCTACGTCTACGGGTAGTGTAATGAACAGGAATGCTAAAGAAACACATGCTAGCTAAGAATAAGTTCTAGGTAGAATATGATCTAATTATGAATATAAATAGGTTGATACTTATCAGAAGAGGTGATCCTCCTCGTTGGACTTCCTAGGTGGACTCGTTTGTCTTTGTTCGACTGAGTCTTCGTGCGACGAGGCTGCCTCTGTAGTGCTAACCGCCTTAAATATGCAAGGCGCAGCTGACAATGACCCTAATTATGTAAACAAAGGTCAGGGTCTCACGCGGCGGCAAGTACCCTGAACAGATCTCTAGCTAGCTACTTAACTTAACGGCCTGGATAGCTGCTGTCTAACAGCCCTCCCCAGACACAAGAATTAGCAACAACACAACACAAAAACTTCAAGTTAAAGTCACTTACTTGGTCAGGAGGCAGTCACGACGTACATTCAGTAAAAACACTATTATTTATTTAATATAAATAAATCCCATTCTGATTCATTATTCTGACACCTTCAATTTCGCCAATGCTCAAATCCGGACCAAACTGTTTAATTAAATAAAAAATGTGTTGAAGAAAGGGAAAGACTACGTTTAATTATAAATAAAGGAAAGTAAGCAAACAGCGCTTGATCGGCCATGACTGACGTCAACGCAGCAAACCACGAGAAGCAGGAATGTCCGACTTTAAGGAGGCGTTTTTAACATAGACATAATAAAGAATAGACGCCTCATCGAACGCTACTGCCTATTGGCGCTGATGAGCCGTGGGGCCGCCATCTTGGAAAGGTCACTCGCTCCACTCAGGTGTAATCTGTTTGGTTGGGGCAATGAGCTGTCAGCGCATTTAATTAATCATACCGCACTGAATACCAAACTGATTTTCACAAGTTTTTTTTGCTGCAAAGGTCATACATGTAGCTATGATACAGGTCACATGTTTCGGCGTATTTTAATATTTATACTGGGCTTAACAGTAATATCATATTCTGATATAGGTTATGATATAAAGTGGCGTCTGAGATCAAAACTGGGAACATAATCCCAGAAAAGGGGGGAGGGGGAAAGGGGGGGGGATAATGAAGACATTTCCAGTTTGACTATCAATCTTATTGAAAAACCTAATGTTGTGTCTTCAAAAACAAATCGGGGACAGAGGTAGTTTTTTTCTGTATTTAGCCAGGGACAGGCAACCAAAAACAGGGACTGTCCCATAAAACTGGGGACATCTGGTCACCTTACCCTAATATAGGTATACCTAAATATAGGTATTTGCAAATCACGCATGATAGAGAAGCAGAAACAGATAGTTGCAGTTAAGTCAAATATTTTAATAAGTTGAAGAAACAAAATAGGGAGTCAGGTGGCTAAGCCGTTAGGGGATCGGGCTATTAATCAGAAGGTTGCTGGATCGATTCCCTGCAGTGCAAAATGACGTTGTGTCCTTGGACAAGGCCCTACTTGCCTCGGGGGGAATGTCCCTGGGAATGTCCCTGTACCTAATGTAAATCGTTATGGATAAGAGCGTCTGCTAAATGACTAAATGTTAATATATGATTATTATCATTATTATAACATTATATTAGAGTCTACTTGAAGCTTTTTATATTTGTTTTTGTCCGTCACACACATGTAACAGATGTGTTCAAGGCATGAACAGGCACAACTCATTGGGTTTTGTCATTTCTTTCGCTCCTGAAAAAAACAATGGAACAACAAATTGCCTTTTTCTTTTCTTTTGGACCACAGTTTCCCTCAACATTACAAAATTTACTAGTAACCATACACATTCTTAAAATATATACAAATTACATAATGTATGGAATGCACACTACTAGCCAAGAGCTATAACATTTTGCAAATGTTTCAACACGAAAAACTATATCCAGAAGGTATGCCACCTAGAGAGCCAATTAGAAAAGTGTGCATAGGGGAGCGATTACACAGCGATATCTAGACTTCTATACAACAAAGGATAGTGCAAACACAGCTCTCTAGACAACAGATATAATCATTAAGTGATGCATTAAAAATGATAACAAAGCGGATCCGTTTCAGATTAAATTATAAGATGATAAAATGAGAGTACAAATATCGACTGCCCTAATACCTACAATCGGTGCCACTTGTGTAAAATTCGCTGGCCAATGTTATACCAGTTATTTGTTTTATTTCTACAATAGCATTCTTGTGTCAGTTGTGTCATCTAAGTCAGTGTTATGGAGTATAACTTATCAAGTCTCAGTTCATAGCCGGGTGTACACCGGCCGGTGCAGTAAACATAGGGCTAGGCTAGATTGCTAGCTACAATTTCTTGCTCCTAATTTCTCAACTCTGGTAAGATTGTATTCACAAAATGCAACAAATAGTTCTGTAATGTTAAATATTACTTGTGAAAAGTAATCCCCTGAGCCCTATTTGAGATAGATCGCCGATTAGAGCATGAATATGCTGCAGAGTAGTGTGGCATCTTGTTTTTTCTGCTGCTTACGCAACTAGGAATTTGACCTTTCCAAGATGGCGGCCGCATTTCTCACGCCCAACAGCCAATGCATCTACTTTTTATTGGGGTGTGCTTGCCTTCGGCGAGCACAAACCATTATTATCTCACACATATATTTAGGTGTGCTTTGCCTTCGGCAAGGGCACAACCATTGTTATCTCACATATATATTTATTATTATTGTTTATTTTTGCGCCCCTAAGGCTCAGTCAATATTTGGACTACATAGACAACGTCGATGTCAAAAGGTTCGTCTTGGTCACAATTGCGTTGCTTCTATTCGGATTTACGTTCCGTTGCACAGTTTAGGAGTTAAAGTTTTTGTGGCAAAAAAGTGCATTCTGTCAACGAAGGGTACTCACTAACCTACGTCACTACGTCAGCACACGTTAGCAACAACGCATGGATACAAGGTGATAGAGACGTTCTAGCACGCAAGTTGGAGCTTGGATTATGAATGAAAAATACCACCCCAAAAAATTCCTTTGTTGAGAAAGCGATTTCGAGTGGAACTGCAATCTCTGATTTTTTATTTAGGTTGTGAAAGTCTTTGTAAATTGAACGAGTGGGTGTCGACTGTGAGACTGCCTAGTCTTTTATGCGGCAGCCATGCTAGAAAGCGTCACAGTAGTATTTTCGTAATTTTAGAGTTTAATTTTACACAAAAAAACAGAAAGAGGGAAATGTTATGACGATATGACTATTGTGAAGACAGCCAGATGGTGCGATTTTAATGTAGGTTGCAATAAAAACTTTGATTTGTTTGCTACGTGAGAGCCCCGTCAGCCTCCATGGACGATTGCGGCAGCTGTTGTCGATCAGCGTCTGATGAGTATTTTCTTAATTTCGTACCAGGGTCAATTCTAAATCAAAATGGAGAGCAGTGTTTTAAAGATATGGCGATTGCAAAGACAGCCAGCGGGTCAGCATATTTTTGTGATTTGTGTAAAACTTGGAATTTGAGTGAGACCGCGTCTTGTTTTGACGTTAGCCTCATAGTCACAGACTCGGCTCGCCTACTGGCAGTGTGTAGTAGTAGGCTACAGTACTGTCTTCAATGCCACAGCTATTATTATGTCAAAAGAAACGTTCTAATTTCCGGCGCTTTCAAACAATCAGTGAAGTGTGGCTAGCAACAGCAGCTAGCTTGCCTCTTGCAAACTGCTTTTGACTTAGCCATGTCCCCCTAAATTAATATCAAACTTATTTATGTTTTGGGGGGCTTATTTTCAGTTAGCAGACGGTACTGTATGAATCTCAATTCAATCTGAAATACTGCCAGTGACGTTGTTGCAGTAGCTTGTTTCAATGGTTGTTTGCTTGTTTCAAAGGGTGTTCTTAATGAATTATGCAATATGAGTTGGCTAAATGCTTGAAAATATCACTAGAAGGGAAAACAGACCCACTTGCAACCGACGCAAACAAGCACACCCAACAATTTCCCCAGAAATTGGACCCTCTCTAGTTATGTCTATGGTTTTTCTCCCTCCCAACTGCAAGCGGCTACTCTCGCCGGTCGTTCCATGCAGCCGCAGTCCATGTCGAACACACCTAATGATATTGACTGGTGCATGCTGGGCTTGCATGACGTCGACTACCCGAGCTCAGTTCACCATTCAAGGATCCTATGTCTAAACCAAAAATGTTATTAAGTTATTTGTCCGTGGGATGAAAGTAAATATCTGCAAAATAACTGATAAAATAGCTAGTTTTGATAAAGTGAAGTTATGTGTTTTAACTAGTGCTGTCAGTTTAACACGTTATTAACGGCGTTAACGCAAACCCAAATTAACAGCGTCAATTTTTTTATCGTGCGATTAACGCTCTTTTAGGCCAAGCAAACTTTGTAGTTTCGTTCACATGCTGTTGCAACAACTGCCGACGTTAGAAAAACTACAACACCACACCGGATCTAGTTAGACCGGAAACAAAACAACAGGAACGCCACACACACTTGTTTGGCTTGCGAGCCGGCTTAAGAGTAGTAGCAGAGCCCGTTTACGGATATTAGACATTCTTTGGTAGTAGGTTATCGTTTTGAGTGGATGGCGAGCGCGAGACGCCAAAATGGATGCCAATAAGATTCTGAATGGTTTTAAAAAGTTGCTAAATGGTTCCATTGACAAGACCAAAGTGATCTGTGTGTTTTGGCGTTGTAAACTGAGCACGTCCAGTCTGAAATACAACTTGATGGCCAAGCACACAGCTGATGCGAAATTCTCCGCCCCCTCGTCAATGCCAGGCGATTGCAATGTTGTTTTCAATAAAAAAATATTTGCAGAAGCAATCCGAACCACTTTTCCATGTTGTTAAGAGCATTAAAATTTGGAAAAAGAATAGGACCAAAAGAAATCAAGGGACATTTAGAATAGATAAAAATGTGCGATTAATCGCGAGTTAACTATGACATTAATGCGATTATTCACAATCAAATATTTTAATCGTTTGACAGCAATAGTTTTAACAGAACATTTTGGTGAAAATGTTATTCATATTTGTAAAAAAAAACCGGACCTTTTAGTGTATTTTTAAGTAACAACATTTGGCTGTAATTCTTATGTAAAATTATAAATTTACAGTTTGCCATTGTTTTTCTATCTGTATTTCCTGTAATTCAGATATACAGAAAAAACATGTACAATTTACAGAAAAAGTGCGTTAATAAAAAAAAAAAAATTACAGTGTAGTTGTTCTATTCTCATCTGTGTAGGAAGACAAAAACTCAACTGCATTTGTCAGATAAAAGCGGAGATGACAAGATGGATGAAGACTGTTCTTTTCCCCTCTGTTTTGTTCTGTTTTGCATGGCTAAGAGAAGGGTAGAAGGGGTTAGATACTCTTGTTGATGGAGGATGTACTGGAAGTACTCCATTCTGATAGAGAATACCTGATTTTTTTCTTTTCTGTGTGTGTGTGTGTCTGTGTGTGTGTTCAAACGGGAAGTGCTCCCGAGCCACATGTGTGGGAACCCAGGGTTGATCCCTAATGGGGTGATCCAGGGATCCAGGTACAACATTGGGGACAAGATTCGCTATAGCTGTGACTTGGGCTTCCTGCTCGAGGGCCACGCTGTGCTCACATGCCTCGTCAGTCCCGGAACTGGGGCATCCTGGGACTTTCCAGCACCCTTCTGTCGAGGTAAGACCACTATACCAATCTCTCAGCAGTTGTTTAAGTGCAGGATTAATCATATATGAATGATTAATTAAATATGTTGTAGACTTCAGCTGTTATCAAGTGGAAATTGTTCAACCTACACATTGTGTTCTGTACTCAATGTGTTTTCTAAAACACTTTTGATTTAATCTATAAGCCGAGGGCTCCTGTGGTGGGACTCTAAGAGGGACAACTGGGACCATATCCACCCCCCACTATCCCGCAGAGTACGAGAACAATGCTGACTGTACTTGGAGTGTCCTGGCGGAACCCGGAGACACCATCGCCCTGGTATTTTCAGACTTCCAGCTCGAAGACCGATACGACTTCCTTGAAATCAGTGGAACTGAAGCCCCCTCCATATGGTAAGACTCATTAAGGCATCGGTATACTTCAGTTTCGTACATGTACGTATGTACGTACGCAAAAGCTACGTGTGCAGTACTGTTTACATACTCCACTGTGTTCTTTATGTAAACATGGAGGTTTTAAAGATGTCCACTAGGAGGCAGGTCAGCAACAAAACATTTTGTGACTATGACTAATATGTCAACAACTACTTCAGATTTTGGTGACATAGGAGGAGATATTGTTAATTTATGTCTAATTGCAAGCTAGCTTACACATCTGCTCTTTAAAATATACTGCCTTTGTGTATTACCACTACTTCGTTTTCTGTTTTTGTCTTGCCGCACGTCAGAGGATCTTTGATATACTGCCCCACGATTTCTGTTGGTATTGCACCTTGCGTATTTATTTACATTTAAGGGCCAGGGAGACATGCACAAAGTACACACCAAACAAATTCAGGATACGTTCGGCAACCATTCAGCATATGTAAACTCATACATAGCGTGAAGTATATTTCGGCCTTTATAATGCACTGTTCCTGTAATCGCCTCCTAAAGGTACAACTCATTATATTCCAACTTCTCTGAAATCCCCTATGTATGATACATCCTATTCTGCATTGTTGTGAAGACTCCTTCCATAAGGTAAGTAGAAAAGAGGGTAGGAGAGAAGATGAGTGGAAAGCAGAGGAGAGAAGGGAATTGAATAGAAGAGTGCAGAGAATGGAGCAAAGGGGTGGGGGGGGGAGCATGGAGGGGAATAAGCCTGTTTTAAGTCTTGTCAGTACCAGAAGTGTGACACAAACCATTTCAGAGCCTTAAGTGGGATCCTGACACTTTGAGTATCGCTTCATTTGTCTTCTCCTTGACAAAATAATGTTCAAGGTGTCTCTGCATTGCAGATAGATATTGTGTGTGTGTTTGTGTGTCACTATAGCATGTGGCTCAGTATATCCAGGTATAAATATACCCAGAGGAATAGAGGCGGCCTATTTGGTATTCTGGTGAAGCACACCTGGTCTGTAGGTAACTACTCCATCCATAGACTCAGAATCATGTTGTTGATTACAACATTTGACAATATGTTATGACAGTTTGTTTTGCCTGTTATATATTTAAGGAAGATAATCAGGACAAAGAAAGATTAATGGTGGGGTGAAAAAAAAAATTGATGGATAGTACAGTTTGCAGGGCTTTTAGAGCTAGATTGTCAACTGACAGCTGGACAAACAGCTGCAGTGATGTGTGATAGGCTTTTCCTGTTATCACTGAGCCTCCTGATTGGCTCTCCTAAAGCAATTTCCTCCTCTTGTCCCCCTGCAGTCCGTTACTTGCCAACTTGTCATGTTTCTCCTGTCACCCTGGAGGAACATGTCTCTCTCTCTCTCTCTCTCTCTCTCTCTCTCTCTCTCTCTCTCTCTCTCTCTCTCTCTCTCTCTCTCTCTCTCTCTCTCACTCTCTCTCTCTCTCTCTCTCTCTCTCTCTCTCGTCATACTGTATACATTCAACCAATACATTTATTCAGTAATGTGGCAGGGTATGTGTATATCACTGTCCCCTCATCATAATGCTATCTCTGAAGCAGCTCCCTACAATGTATTAGACATGCAGCTAACATAGCTGCAATGATCATGAGGTAGAGATGAGTGTTTGAATAACTTGCAGATGAGGGCTATGGGCTGCGGCAAGGCCCCTTGTCTTTGCAGGATTACTACTCTTTTTGATCGAGGGGTAGGTCTAAGACGAAGGGGTATACACCCCTTAAAACCAAGTGTTTTTTCGGGAGCTTACTTTAAACCTAGGGGTTTGTGAGTACTGCGCAACCTGCAACAATGGCGGCCAGATCATTCAAAGAGTCGCATAAATGTGGGACTCTAAATATAATATTTTCGGCTTAAATATTTGATTAAAAAATTACGACCGTCTTGTTTTGTGCTCTACCAGGTCCTGTACATATGTATTGGCAACCTTGTTCTTAATTGAAGTGTTTTAAAAAATCGATAGTTTGCTACACTAAAGTTAAATTGCCTTGAATGAACTCGATGCATGTCTACAGTTTTATCTAAACTCCATTAGCAGCGAATTTTGTTTGATATCAGTGCATAACACTACTTGCTTTGGAGACATCAATATATGTAACTGTAACCAAGGAGTGTCTCATTTCATAGGGCTATGTAGCCCTTACCCCTCAGTTTCGAGGGACAAGGGCTAGGGGTAAGCTAAGGGGTAGGGGTAAGGGGTAGGGGTAAGACAGAGTATTGGGATTCGGCCTTAGGCAGTCTGCAGTGGAGGTGTACATGTCTGTGTTGTTCTAACTACAGGCTGCAGTAGGGTATGTGGTCTGTCAAAGGTAGGTGAAAACAGGCCTACTAAAGGAGTAAACAGTAATTAACACAGCAGACACACAGGTCTTTTCTTCATTCCTCTTTGATTACTGCTCAAATAAGCAAAGAGGCCAGACTGGAAGAGAAGCAGCACTGTGTGTGTTTGCATGTGTCTGTGTGCATGTGAGGGTGCTAGAACAGAGTTTCCTGTACAAGCTTCTACCTAAGTAACACAAATGTCATCAACAGGACTGAAGCCACTGTGCCTACCCAGCAGATTTAAAGGGCTATTGCTCTGTTGGCAGGGTACTGGACCACAGACGAGAACAAGGAAGTGAATAGAATAGGTGTAGTTTCAGGGGACAGTTTACTGAACGATTGATTTGATTTGATTTTGGTGCTGGCTGAAGTAGGAAATACATAGCAATACAGATATTCCAATCCCTAAACGCTAAGACCTTGTTGTTATTGTTGTTTTGATGGACGTGTGGTCTCACTCAGCTGTGTGCGTGTGTGTGTTTGCATGTGTGTGTCCCACAGGCTGACAGGCATGAATTTGCCATCCCCTGTCATCAGCAGTAAGAACTGGCTACGGCTGCACTTCACCTCAGACAGCAACCACCGCAGGAAAGGCTTCAGCGCCCAATACCAAGGTAATAGTCCAGTACCAAGGAAATAGTCAGGTACCATGGTAATAGTCTAGTACAAACTAATAGTTCAAGTACCAGAGTTACAGAATCTAGTGTACATGCACAATAAACTGTTATTTATAAGTATTTCCCCAAAATCTGAAATGCTATGGTACTTTTGTTACAGCCACCAAAATAACAAAAATCCTGAAAACCACCCAGCATAATTTTATATAGCTGGCTTCTTTGTTCAAATTCTCTTTCTGTTATGTTGTTATGTAAAGTTATGTTAATTGTTCAAGTATTACTACCTGTTGATTGGACTTACTTCTTGGGAAAAGCCATTAAGCAGCTGAACCCATTACCGTTTTCTCACGCTGTAATTGGCTGCCTGCATGAGATAATTACCAGATTCGATTTTCCGTCATATATCTACTTTAATTGGCTCTCCCTGGCACTATCCAAAAGCTATGGGACCAGTGCAATGCACTCCGCCCTCCCGCCCGGTCCTACCCCCCCTATCCCCACTACCCCCCCCACACACACACACGCGCATGCACCATACACATCTCTACTACACCCACCTCTGACGCATGTACACATTCCACTCTACCTCCAGACTCCCCCTCTCTCACCTTGCCCCACCACTAGAGTTGTGACTGTTGAGGGGTAATTGCAGTATTTATTGCAAGAGTAAAATGTCATCCTAAGTGATGGCTGCTGCCCCCAGCCTCAGTGTGTAGGATGGGGTGTCTCTGTAATGACCTGGAGGACATGCTCTGTATCACTTAGAGTGCCTCCAGCACCACAAGCTTCAATGACTTGGGAGGGAGAAAAATAAGCAAAATGGCGAGTGCTCTTGCTGCAAATGCTCTTCTTGGAGCGGTTTGTGTGGTGTGACACAGATCCTCTTAGCTTTTGCTTTTAGGCTGTTTTATTAATTACATTAATGGATTCTAATGTGTTCCGCTTTCTTTGGCTGCAGTGAAGAAGGCCATCGAGCTCAAGTCCAGAGGGGTGAAAATGCTTCCAAGCAAAGATACAAACCATAAGAACGCAGTGTGTAAGTAGCATACATACTTGTATGTTCCCAGGCAGAACTATTTTGCACACACACAGACACATACACACACACTGGCATACAGGATCCAGCAAACATACACACGCTAACTTGTGTGCTGAATATCTCACAGCCCAATCAGTTGTTTACCTTTGTAGTAAGCCTTCAGAGTTGGCCTGGCTATTTGCTGCATTTCTAGGGTTGCCAACTGTCCTGAATTGTCCGGGACATCCCAAATTATGGGTGATTTTGATTTGTCCCGTCAGGGACAGCTCCAGTCCCGTATTCCAATCACAACCTCAGTGGACAATTATTATGATAGGCTAATAGGCTACTGTAAACGTGCAAAAACTCACGCATACGTTGCTATGGGACACGGTTGTTGCTTGTTGAGAGTGTGTGTGAACTGGTGAGGTGAGCGTTATTGTGTGTCAAAAGGAGAAACTTGTAATAATTGTCTTGACTATTACATTTACATTACATTTATATTTATTCATTTAGCAGACGCTTTTATCCAAAGCGACTTCCAAGAGAGAGCTTTACAAAGTGCTTAGGTCACTGATACTAACAACAAGATAGCCCCAAAGCATCGTGTGGGTAGCCAAAACAAGAAGCACACATTGTGAACAACCCAAAAATAAGTGCCAAAGGGAAGAACCATACGAGCATGTAGTTAAGCAAGTTACAATTTAAACAACATGAATCTCTAAGTGCAAGTGTACCTGTAGAAAAGCAGCAGCAGTAAAAATAAAAATAAGATTAACTAAAATAGAATATTTTGCAGCGAATATAACAGTTTAAATCAGTTGCCACTAACCAACAAGAGCAACAAGTCTCTAAGCAAGAGTCATTGTGATCCTTGAGGAAACTAGCAATGGGTTCAGCAAACCATTCCTAAGTATCGTTGTACTCCCAGAACAAATGCGTCTTAAGCCTTCTCTTGAAGGTGGAGAGGCAGTCTGTGTCTCTGATGGAGGTCGGGAGTTGATTCCACCACTGGGGGGCCAGGCAGGAGAAGAGCTTGTGTTGGGACCGGGCGGTCTTGAGCGGTGGGACCACCAAGCCTCCTAGCTTATCAGCCTACTATGAACAATACATCCAAGAAGTAGCTATTAGTGGTTTGCCAAAATTGCACTGAAATTAGTAGGTTTATGGCTAATGAAAGCTCGTGATTTCCGTTATTGTTGGTCATCTGTTGGTGCGCATGTGTGTGTGCGCACCTGGAATAAATTGTCCCTCATTTGGGGTTGAGAAAGTTGGCAACCCTATGCATTTCCATAATGTGTTTTCAGAAAGGAAACCCTTGATGGGATCTATTATGCTATGAGGAAATAATCCACAGGTTAACAGCACATTAAACTGCATTAATAATTTGTGCAATGCTATGCTTCACCAAGCATGTTGCAGTAGCAATTAGCATCTGAGAGTGGCTAAGTGTGCAGTAGCCTACTAGGGCCCCGTGCCTAATATGGAACTATGCCTGTGATTTATGGAGATAGAAAATCCTGTATGGATGCACAAACGGCAATTATAAGTACATGATTTTGTGACGCTGATGTCAAATAAACAATTTGATTTCAATATCACGGCATGTGGAAGACGCAAAGGAAGCAGTAGCGAGGGGAATCATAAAGGTTGCATAACTCCAGCTTTAACATAGTGTGTAAATCTTATAAAACCTTAGGTGGAAAGGGAGTTGTGGATATTGATGCAGTGATATGTAGATGATGGCCTTGCATCTTACAGACTATAGGACCCTGGACACTGCTGAACATAAACTTATAGACATAAAGACCCTGGTTACTGGCCATCATAACTGTAACGTGCTCAGACATTTAGACATCTGTTCACTTTCTTTTCTTTTTTTCTGGTTCGATATGGCAAAAGTGAAGGACCAAAAACAACTTGATTTAATTGGCTAAAATTGGGCCCCTCCCTCCACATACCAGTTTGTTAACTAGATTTCAATTGTTATATCCAGCCAGGGAAATGAAATGTTTCCTGTGGATGGTCCCCTGGACCTACAGTAAGGGTATACCAAGCAGTGAATTTAAACTTTCTATCCATTTATGTAGGTGAGCCAATGAAGTAGTCACATTTGTAAACTAATTTGAGCCTGTTCATTTATTGAATAAATGTAGGTCTAAGTAGGATCATTTAAGGTAAAACATTTTGCGACTTACTAGATAATGCACCCTATATAACCCACAGCTTTTTGATGTCGCTATAATTGTAGTTATTACATTTGCTGTAATTCTGTGCAAAACGTTTACTTGCCCAAATACTAACTGGACTTAACTTAATACCAATGTATTTTTTTAAACTTTGTGTGTGAGGGGCATTTACGAGACTTGAGGTGCCAGCATTTGCCATCTTATGTCAGGGATAGGTTCATTCCTGGATGTGGAGCAAAGTAGTATTTGAAGGTCATTCTTTGGATCTGGTTTCGACCAGTGGACAATGCAGGTCAGCACATGGGAAGAAAACAATGGGGCAAAAAGTGCTTCAGAAGGCTGGATGGATGCTTTGATCACATGGTATAACTTCTCACAGTGAGATGCCCAAAGAGAGGGCTGTCATTTGAAGAGCAGATCAAACAGAAGGACATGACAGCTGATCAAACAACCAAACACAGCCTTGCCACACTGCACTGACCACACACATACACACACTACAGGCAAATACACTTTGTCCTCAGGCCAGCACTAGAATTGTTAATGATGCTTCCGTTTCAGTTTGATAACCCATCTAGTTCAGCATCAGCAGTACTTTGTCAATACTTTCACCAAGATGATGTGTCCCCCCTGTTCATTGGATCCTGGATGTTGTTTTCCTGCTGGCAACCTACATTCTCTGTCTGCAGTGAGCCAATCAGGGCTGGCTGGGGATGTGTGTCCTGACCCGGGGATTCCAGAAAACGGCAGGAGGATGGGGTCCGACTTCCAGTAAGTTCCAGAAAGTATTTTCCTTCAATCAGTTTCCGTTTGAAAGGTTTAGTGGCCCTATCAGGTGCACTGATTGGAGTAGGGGTTCTTCTGGAGAACCAGCAGAAGATTCTTCAACTCCTGCAGCTTCAACATCCCCATTAATAACTTCTAACATTTTTGCTCATTAGGTGATCGGACAGTGTAGGATAAGGTGGTTGGGTCATTAGCTGAGAGATAAGAAGGCACAGTTTGTCATCACCATTAAACACCACGGAGCTGAATAGAATTGACACAGGGGAAAAACGACTTCAAAACTACAAATGGGGGGAAGTAGTTGAGCAGAGGTTTATTTATAAAGGGTTATATGCCCCTGTTCAAAGTATGACACAATTATGTTCATATGCATTAACTGGTTATGGCTAGAATGAGTGACAAGTGTAAAATAGATTGCCCTTGCAGTTATCCTGCATTGTGAGTAAAACCCCTCTCAAAATTCACCATATCAGTCCATTCAAACTGAGCAAGGAGTGTATGCATTTGTCCCCACAACTTCAGGTGCTATTTCTATGGGTTTTTAGGAGGTTTAAGGGTAGGGTATAATTACTGTTAGGGTTACATTAAGGGTTGGGGTTAGGAGTTGGGGATAGTTTTATGGTTAGGAGCTTGGGATAGGCTTTAGTTTAAGGTTCAGGTTAGGTTTTTGGGTTTAGGTGAGGATTAGGGTTAAGGTTAAGTTTACATTAAGGATTTGGAATGTGACTGAATTCCCCCCGCAAGGATAGCACTACACAACATATTTGTATATGTGTTGCAGGGTTGGAGCCAGTATCCAGTTCTCCTGTGATGACAGTTATGTACTGCAGGGGTCTAAGAGCATTACCTGCCAGAGGGTGACCGAGACACTAGCAGCCTGGAGCGACCATAGACCCATTTGCCGTAGTGAGTAAACATGCACACACAAACACACACGTACACATGTTCTCACTCATAGACTAATAGTAAGAGATCTTAAACAGTCAGTAAATAAAGTTATGTAAATAATCAGTAACAGAGCATTAACAGTCAGTAACAGAGCACAAACAGTTAGCAGCAGACAGTCTTTATTGCACCAGTCAGTGTGAGTCAGGCCTGTTTCCCAGCCAGACGGTTGTTGTAGGGATGCTGTCACATCGCGTTACAGCAGACGGACCACGCCACAGGCTCTGAGTTTAGAAGGGCTCTGTGGAGGGGGTAGGGTTAGTCAGTTTGGGGAGGGTAGCTGGGCGATTAGGCAGACAGTGGTTTGCTGTGACTGCTGCCTACTGTCATCTGTTGTAACTGCCAGATCAAAGCCTCTGAGTTCCTGCATGCTAGTGCTAGACCATCCATGGCTCTGTTGAAGATCTCCAGACCTAATGATCTAAAGTCATTAGTACTTCTTTTTTTCTTCTTCTGTGTAGTCTTGTTTGTGCCTGTTTGCCATCTGTGAGAGGCAGTAACTGCAAGCTGTTGGCTTTGAAGTGTTAATAGCTGTGATCAATACCCGAGGAGTGAGCTCCCAACCTGTCAGCTCTGCATTGCACATTTATGCCAGCGCCTACTGGGAGCAATATGCAACAGAAGCATCACAGATATAGGATAACAGCTACCTACCAACCCCTGTCCACACCAGTAGCACACAGATAGAACGCTGCAGCTGTCACAACAACCGATCAACCCAACAAAAGAACCAAACAGAGATGCATAGAGCAAAGTAGTTCTGCAAAAAACTCAATTAAAGATCATTTCAAACAGAACAGAATGAAAGCATATGATGGAGTGACCCTGATGGCAAATGGAATTAAGCTTGCTGTGATGAAAGGTATGGATGCATAGATACGCTCTCTACTGCAGGGACAGAGGATAAAGCCAGCTTACATCCACACCTGAGGGGATGGGAGGTAATGGCCAGACATGGGAGGGAAGAGAAATGAAAATAAAGAATAGGGTTCTGAGGCCAGGCCAGATGAATTGGAGTAGAGGAGAGTGAGAAACGGATGAGGAAATGTTTGAGAAGGATGAGAAGAGAGGCAAAGTTGAAGAAAATTTTAGAGGACACTGTCCTCCAGATGACATTAGTCAAATGGAGATAGAACAAGGGTTGTCAAGGCAGAGGAACCACAGTAACCATGTTTGACAATTCTTCAGCAGAACTTCAACAAGTTCCTGATTGTCTTGGACACCTCTAGCCTCAGCATCACTAGTAAACGCACACGAGTATCACTCAATAAGACTCACACTGCAGTGTATAGGGCTGACTCCAAACAGGCAGAAGCGTGTTGAGTTAAAAGCCTTCCAGTGCAGAGGTCTGAGATCATAGTTTTTTTTTTTATCCAAGGTGATTATGTAGAGTTAATTATAGAACTTTTCCAACCTGTAATTAAGGATGGGTTGATTCTCCTGTGTTCATCAGAGCCCTCTGACTGGTAATTAACAAACTTGCAGTACAGTCTTCAGAGATTTCATAATTCATAATTTTTGCTAATTTCTCTGGGGCAAAGGGTCACGCTCAACTCTGCTGATCTCACCATTGATTCCTCTCACTGTATTTCAACAGTTAGTACATAAGACTAACACAGATTAATAAGATGCTCTGAAGGCTTCATTTACTGTTTAGTAAACAGAGGAGCCTGGCTCTGGAGTATTCGAGTGACAATGTGTTGTTCTCACCAGTCAGTGTTCTTCACTAGCAAAAACACTTGTGTTCTCTTTCTTAGCAAGAACTTGTGGTTCTAACCTACGGGGACCAAGGGGATTCATCACATCTCCTAACTACCCAGTCCAGTATGAGAACAATGCACACTGTGTCTGGGTCATCACTGCACTGGACTCTGGGAAGGTGAGTACCCATTTTGTTTGATTTCCCTTTCTTGATTTTGGAATTGTATACCGTATTTTTCAGAAAATAAGCCACATTTTCTCTAAACTGCACCCCACCAAAATGGAAGCTTTGTGTTTGTAAATCTGAGTATAAACCGCACTGGAATATATGCCGCACTTGATATGGGAACAATGATAGCCTACCAAGCAATACACGAGTATAGGCGATCTTACAGCATGCCGTTGTGTAAAGCAGCTTGCACACTGCCCCGACAAATGCCAACATTCTTCAACAAACACCAACAGTTGGGTCAGTGTGGGCCAGCAGTTTGTGTTTAGTGGTCATTGTCGGGTACTGTCGGAAGAGTTCGACATGTTCAGTCGGATCGGGTGAAGTTGCTGAATGTTCCCAAACATTTTTTGCTCGAGACCCAAAAGAGAAATATGGTGTTTCCCTGGGACCCAAACATAAAAATACTACATACATTTCCATAACATCTACATTTTTTATACATCTGTAACTACTGATACAGAACACAACAAACTATGAATTTATAATGGATATGAAATGTATTTATTTAATCATAAAAGCACATGACAGCAATAATCAAATGTCTTGAGTGCAATAAAAAAATATCTCCACCTCATATGTACATACAATGTTGTACCACTTTTAAATGAACAAACATTTTCTACTCTTTCTATTTGTCACCCCTTTCTCAACTCCCCCTCCCAACATCCCTCAACTTTAAACACCAACAATGAGCAACATTCAGATAAATTTTTACTGGCAGAAACAGATACATTTTTAAAATGATACTACTGGCCTGACATGTCAGAAGGGGTATGATATGTCATCTAAGGCACAAATAAATTTAAGGAGAAGTATGTGGCTGGTTGAAGTTTTCAACCAGAAGATTTATTCTGGGCTTGGTTTGTGAAAGTGCTATTCTGAGGTCATGCTGGGGATTGAGTCTGTTTCTGTATTTGTTTTTCAGCTATACTAGAGTAGAAAACCCAGATTCACATAAGTATGTGGTACCAAACTGAATCAACACATTTACAGCTTTCCTAGCTAAGCAAGAGAACTCCTACTGCTTCAGATGAGCAATCCAAAACTGAGAGAGAGTGATTGTCTCAAATAGCATCTTACTGCCATTGTTGACCTGCAGTGTGACCAATGCTTCTAACTCTGTCTGACTTAGACCCAACTCTAGTGATGGCACAGCTTGGAAGCTTGGAAGGGACACTTCACCCACTGAAGGTTTTGAGATTCCTGTGAGTCTGGGAATTATTGCTTAAAGTTCTTCTGTAGGCCAGACATGTGCTCCTCTATGTTCTGCTTCACAGAGTCACTCAGGGGGACACCCATGTTCTCTTGGTAGGCAGAGAGGACCGGAAACATTGCCAGTTCTCCCGCAGCCAGCTGGCATTGCCACAGAGCCAGGCGTGCAGCAAATCCTTGAATTCCATCTTCCAGCTCCAAAATGCTGTGGCTTTTGTTCAGTGTGTTGAGCTTGTTGAAAATGTCCACAAGATGTGCAAATCTTGCCAGCCAATACTTGTCCTGAAAATGCTTGGCAAGGTCAGGGTCTTCATATTTGAGGTAGGCCATGACCTCTTCTCTCAGCTCCCACACTCTCTGCAGAACTCTTCCCCTGGAGAGCCACCTCACATCACAGTGAAAGAGCAGGTGCTCATGCTCTGCTCCCATTTCCCTGCATAGCTCTGTGAAGAGCCTTGATTGTAATGGTCGCTTTTTTGATTAGATTCACAATTCTCACAATCCACATCAAAAACCTCTCCTAGGTCACGCTGTAATGCTTTGCTGGCCAAAGCTTCCCTGTGGATGATACAATGTGTCACATTCACATTTGGTACCACTTTACAAACATGAGCCACAAAACCAGACCTGCACCCAGTCATGGTCCTGGCACCATCAGTGCAAATTCCAATAGAGTTAATCCATTCCAATTTGAGATCTTTCAAATTTGTGTCCACTACTCTGAAAATATCCTTTCCCCTTGTTGTTGTATGCAGCCGGTCACAGAACAGGAACTCCTCCTTCATATCCTTACCACTGATGTATCTGGAAAAGACAATTAATTGGGGAATCTCAGCAACATCAACAGACTCATCTAGCTGCAGTGAAAATATTTTGTGTTCCATTATATCCCCTGTAACTGACTTTTGGATGTCACTGCCATGTCTTTGATTCTAGTTGCAATTGTGCTATTTGAGAGTGGGACAGACTCAACTTTGTTCGCTGCTTCCTCACCCAAGAGAGAGAGACACACATTTTAAACATGGTTTTATCAGCTGCTCCCCAATGGAATGGGGCTTCTTTGCGTTGGTGTGGAGGCTGACTTGAAATGATTCCTTCAGTGCTGCTCTGTTCCCTTGAAAGCCTGGTAGATGAGACAATAATATAATTCAATATCACTGACACACATATACATAAAATAGCTCAAATTTACTATCTGTGACATGCAACTGAAAGTAAATAATCCGGCGAGTCTTGAAGAAAATGGATGACATGCAATTTCCTTCCTTTGTAGGGCACACTGAGTATTTTCTGTTATGTATCAGCTCATTTGAACAGAGTTGCGCGCTTAGACGCGAGAAAATACATGAGTGGTTTCTAATTGTAAGTGCAATGACGCCATTGGGTCTGTATTCTTTCATTAAGTCCCATACATTTTATCTGCAGCACATAAGCCTACGCGAATCGTGTGAAATGGCCTTTATATTAACATAACACACATGTTAATGACTCTTCCACAATGTCAAAACAAAGTTGAAAAAATGCACTTTGCGGCCTAATCATAGAGTTAATATAACTAGAGTAAGTTACTTTTTTCTTCCAAGATGGCGTCCCCATTCATTTCTATGAAAAGTGCTGCGCAGTGAGGCAAGCGAGAGCGCAAGACTGGACTTGGCCATCTTTCCACTTCCGTGTCTTCCAGTCTAGCTTTAAACAGTAGCTCTTTTTTTCCCTAGCTCCGAGACCTTGTGCACGCTTGCAACTAGCTGTACACATACTTTGCGACAACCAGTCGCGAGCATAGATTTATATGGTTGCGAGCGTGTGGGCATCGCAGTTGCAGAATCTATGGGCAGAATGGGGTACAAGTCCAATAAGAATCAGACACATGATGCAAACTTAACGGAAATGTATTCTGTCACTGTATAGTATTCCTTTCACTTGTTGTTTAGGCTATAGGGCTAAATATAGGGCTATTCTATATGGAACTCATCAAATGTGTTGCTTTTGTATCGGATGAAATAAACTGTTGACATGAACAGCTCCGTTGTTGTTCTCGCCAGGCAAAGAAAGCTTAATAGTTATTTTGGTAACCAAAATCTTCCATAATGCAGGCTTACTGTCAACTTTATATTCAAACTAAATGCCACGAAATTCACACTGCCTTCAATTTCACATCAGTGTCGAAATGTGACCTACGTTTTATATGTTCAACCTTGAAAACCAAACGTCTATTAATGGATATAACGTGATCTAACAAGACATGTTAATAATGTAATAAATAAAAGCTTGAGAAGTGTGTATAGAATATACTTTATTGAACATTTGCCTTTGAAAAGGGAATACTCATAGAACCATATAGGCTACAAGACGTTTCCATCAGATGTAAGTGGGGGTGAAACATAGTCACTGAGGACCTTCATTGTCCCATAAAAGCAGTCTGGCTTGATGACACGATCAAAAAAGAATAATGGGTGTGTTTCACAAAAGCTTCTAAAGACAAGACTAATATTATTTAAATATATATCATTTCCTATTGTGGTTAACAGTTAAAGTATTAATCTTCGTCTTTGTTCCAGATAGACATGTCAACAATCTATGCTCGCGCTTAACATAATATATTTGCCATCATGTCATGAACGTTTTAACGAAAAATCAAATCTGTTTTAAAATTACGGGAATAAACTATATTAACAAAATTTCATGTATGTGTGACAACAATTTGCTAAATTTGCTACAACAAGGCAGGCAACTCAAGCCATTTCTCCCTGTGCTCATTTAATGAGTCTATGGCTCATTCAGCTCAAGGTAATTTGGTTATCGGCCAATGTGAACTTTTGTGCTCGTGCCCTGTAAGTATCTGCAAGCATATTTGCAGGCAACTTTTCTTGATGTAAGCAAATAAGTGGGCTGCTTGTTTACCCATTTCGGATTGGTTTCAATCTTAGCAAAAATCAGGAAAAATTATTCTATGAAAAAGCCAGTAGTATGAGCCAGGTTCGAGAATCAAAAAAAATTATTGGGGGAGATAGTTTTGTAAATGTTGACTGGAGTTGATAGAATAAAAACGACCGGAAGACACGGGAACCTAACCGTAAATGCAATACCACCTACATCCACTGGGGCCGTTGCTTCAAGCCGAGGGGCGAGGGGTGGGGGCTTGGGCCTAATCCACATAGGGACAAGCCGGGGGCGGAAGGTTTGCGAGGCATTGGCTGTCACTATTAGCTATATGTTAGCTATATGTAACGTTAGCTAGTAGCAACGTTAGCTAGCAGCATACATTTTAGTCACAAAATAACCAATGGCATTGCAACTAATAGACACACAAAACATTTCAAATGCTAGCTACTTACGTACATTTCCGCTGTCAAAACACTGTCTGCTGAAAGTCTCTTCTTTGCCCAGGAAAAATTTGTTTGACTTGCCCCGATGATTAGAATGTCTCGTTTGGAGATGTCTGTCCAATTTGTTCATTTTTAAGCTCTCATTACTGAGCACCTCCCCACATAAAACACACTGAGGTCTCTCCTCTGCATTTCGAATGGCTTTGGTGAAGCCAATGTTTCTAAACTATTCTTTATATTTTCGTTTCGACATCTCGCAATGCATGCCAAGGGAACCACAGAAGTAACTCTTAATGTTACCTCAGCCCAGACTCCGCGAGAGAACGGCTAAACTGTGGACCAGGATCGTTAGAAGAAAGGGGGAGGGGTAAACCGCCTCGCATGCAGCATCTGTGCTGACTTGACTAGTGTAGCAAAAAGAACACTCATCTTCTATTTTAATTTGGAAAATAATTTCTCATAGAATTGATGTGCATTTTTTCTTTGCCATTTGGCGACCCAATACAAAAGTGTATGCGACCCATTTTGGGTCACAACCCTAACTTTGGGAAACCGTGATGTAGAGGGATTTTCAACGAACTCCAACATTCTGACAGCTCGTTACCTTGACAGCTAGGCTCAACAATGGCTGGTTTCTGGACCCAAGAATGCGAGGATGTAGGCCTACTCTTGGAGTGATGGGAAGAGAGAACCCAGCACACTCCATCCGAGACAGCTAAAGTGCTGCAAGAAACATTGCGACTAGCTAGCTAACTAGTTCTACCATGTTAATCTGTTAACAAGATAACCTATTTACATTTAGTCATTTAGCAGACGCTTTTATCCAACATGACGTACAAGGGAGAGATAACTTATCTAGTTGCTAACACAGTTGTTTCATTAGTAGACTATGGTCACTGCTCCCTGATCTAGTGGGCTACAACATAGACATAATAAAGAATAGACGCCGCATCGAACGCCACTGCCTACTGGCGCTGACGAGACGTGGGGCCGCCATATTGGAAAGGTCCGATCGCTCCACTCATGTAATCTGTTTGGTTGGGGCAATGAGCTGTCAGCGCATTTAATTAATCATACCGCACTGAATACCAAACGGATTTTCACACAGTTTTTATTTGCTGCAACGGTCATACATGTAGCTATGATACAGGCCACATGTTTCGGCGTATTTTAATATTCATAGTGGGCCTTTCCTTTAAACCCTTTCCTGCCGGACCATTCAAATATGGGCATTAAAATGCCCATGGTTCCCGCGTCAATATCTTTGCCGTCCAATTGCCGATTTTATTTCTGAAAACTGCAAGATACTCATGACAACTTAAGCTCAAAGTACATGTCATTGGTTAGGGGTTACTGGGAGGGGGAAATACATGTATCGTCAGCAACGGGAGCCATTGTTTTCCGAGGCGGAGCCAGAGCGGAGACCATGGGAGATTGCCTTCTGTGTTAGATTCACAGCTTCGAATTGAAATCGGAGAGGATATTATGAGTAAAGACAAGTTTCTTAATATGTGTTGTCAATATTGTCGATTAAAAGTCTAAACTTTTTACTTACGAAGAATTTGTTTGTGGGAGTGACGTGAGTTATTTGAGCAAAGAATTACGTGTCCGGCTTGGCCGTTTTTGATAGGCAGCTATGACAGTAGTAGCACTGTTTAGCCTCGATTTTAGCAGCTTTCTGTGAAATTTGGAAAAACAACATGAACTTGCTAGATTATATAAACTTTAAGCTAAATGTACGTGCCTTGTTTGGCCAATTTGGTCGATTGTGGAAGAAGTACAAGTAGCCTACTATAGCGACTGCCTTGATGCATACAGTCGGTGCCACTTGTGTAGAATTCGCTGGCCAATGTTTTCCAGTAATATCTGTTTTATTTCTTCAATAGTATTCTTGTGTCATTTGAGTCATCTAAGTCAGTGTTATGGAATATGACATATCAAGTCTCAGTTCATAGCCGGGTATACACCGGCCGGTGCAGTAAACATAGGGGGCTAGGCTAGCTTGCTAGCTACAATTTCAGTACAGTAATATCAAAGATTCTTACTCAAAATTTCTCAACGTTGGTAAGATTCTATTTACAAAATGCTACAAATAGTACTGTAATGGTAAATATTACTTGTGAAAAGTCCCCTGAGCCCTATTTAAGATGGTTCGCCGATTAGAGCATGAATATGCTGCACAGTGTTGCGGCATCTTGTTTATTCTGCCGCTACGCAACTGGGAATTTGACCTTTCCAAGATGGCGGCCACATTTCTCGTCCCCAGCAGCCAATGCGGAGTCTACTCTTTATTATGTCTATGGGCTACAAGTATCAGTGTATTGCAGTGGCAGCGTCAGACATTTTTTGGCCTTTTAGCAAATGTGCTATGAAATGAGGTGATAGCCCATGTGTCACATGGTTCTCTACTACACCTCCCCACCATATGTCTATCATGTGTTTACATGTTTGCTCTCTGAAGCGGGGGTCCATGAAAAGCGCAAAAAAAATGATTGTATTATTATCATTATCTAGGCCAGTGGTTCTCATCCGGGGGTACGCGTACCCCTGGGGGTATGTGAAGGTAGTTCAGGGGTTACGTGAGATTTTTAAAGATTAGCATCCATTAGCATCCATTCAAAAATCCTTTAAAAATTGTTATTATACGGCTCTTCAGAATGTTCCAAAAAGTTCTGTTGATTTGTATGGGCCATATGTAGGTTAAATGTCTGCGTTCGCAGGTCTGTGATTTCTTGATATTCCTCGCTACTAAAAGTTTGACCGCTGTCATTGGCAACTGGTTTTGTGCTTCTAATTCACATCCTTTATATCATTCAGAAGTCAGAAGGTGGGTTGCTACGCACAAAGTTTTACCAATTGAAAAACGGCTTTGTTTATTTTACACAAAGCTCAAAAAATATGTTGCGGTCAAATAAAGGCAATAAAAATTTGGATTGTGCGCTACGCGTGCTAGCATTAACTACTGATCTTCCGAACTAGCATCACATCTAACTCAGACTGTGCATGCATTAGCAGGGCAGCTGTGGTGGCATGTATGGGGGCCGGTTCTGGTGGGCGGGTCAGGATCAAAGTCCAGGGCCTATTTTAACTCCCACGTATATGTAAACCACCTATGTGGATGCGGGGGTCGTGAGTCACTGGCACCATTATTTTAGGGGTCGTGGGCTGAAATGCTTGAGAACCCCTGCTCTAGGTGGCACCATGGCTGCAAGAACTAGGGGTGCTGACGGTGCTGCAGCACCCCCTGACAGCACGAGCATTTAAATTGATATGACTTAAAAATCCACCACCGTGGCACAGCTCCGCAGTAGCGGACTGGCCATCGGGAGCACCGGGAGAAGAATAATGATGGAAAACAAGGATAAGAAACGTAGGATGGGGCTGAAAAATTACGAGAGAAAGAAATCACTTTCACTAGACAAGGTTTTACCAATTGAATGTTTATTTTACATAAAGCTCCACTATTTTGCTCTCAAATAAAGGCCAAAAATGTTGGCTTGCGCGCTCGCATTAAGGATAGAACTCCCAAACTTGCATCACATCGAACACTGAATATGCTTGCATTAGCAGGGCAGCTGTGGTGGCGTATATGGGCGCCAGTTCTGGTGGGCCGTTCTGGATCAGGGCCTATTTTTACGTCCCTGCCGCCCCACAACATTAAGCCCCCCCAGCACCCCCTTGATAAAATATGTTACCGCGGCTATGGGTGGCACTGTTATTTCCTCTGGATATAGTTTTTTGTGATGTTAACATTAATTTGCTAAATGTTTTCTGGTCAAATTTGTATAGCTCTTGGCTAGTAGTGTGCATTGAATATGTGATGTAATGTTGAATGAACACTACATTTTGTATTGCTTGAGGGAAGCTGAGGTGCAAAGAGAGAGAAAATAAGATGGCAAGTTTCATTGTCTTCTGCAGGAGCAAATACATCTAAAAAACCCACCCATGAGTTGTGCCTGTTCATGCCCTGAAAGCATCCGTTACAATGGCATAGCACTGTGTATTAGGGCCTACATCTTTTTTTTCAATCAAAAATGCTCTGCGCTGGTTAGGGGGTACTTGGCTGAAAAAATATTTCACAAGGGGTACATCACTGAAAAAAGGTTGAGAACCACTGATCTAGGTTACTTCCGTCGGACGCGCACAGTCTGCGAAGGTTACTGACAAAATGCATAGAGCACGTTAGTCCGCAGGTGACCACTAGCCTACCATGTCAGACAGAGTGAAATGAATCTTGGAATAGCAGATAGAATTAACTAAACAGAAATCCGTTAAAAAGGTATATTTCAGTTCACAATCATCAGTATGTCATGCCCACCCAGTGTTAGTCCGGGGCCCATTCGTCGTAAGGGTTGAAGTAAGGGATAATGCCCGACGAGGTGTCCAATATCATCTGATAACGGACGATGCGCGTCGGACGGTTGCTTCCGCGGAGTCCGTTATCAGATGATATTGGACACCTCGAAGGGCATTATCCCGCTTATACCATGGTCACTTGCCAACGATTTTTTTTTTACAAACATTAATTTATGTTTTAAGGCATTTTGCAATAGAAATCTAACGTTTTTTTAACGTTAGCCAACTCTGATATTTATAGTCCGCTCAGCTCATAGAACCAACACCGGCTTTCCTTTGGCTGAGCTATTAGCCCAAATGCTAACGTTATGCTAGCAGGATTCAAAGCCAATAACATTGTGTACGGTTGACAAACAGTAAATATAATTTTACAGTATGTTTGACAATAAGATTTGCTAGCTAACCAGCCATGTCACTGTCCCAAAATCAATATCAAGATTTTCACGAACAATATCGGCCATATACTAGTACTAGGGCTACAGTATGGCCGCAGCCTGTGGAGCGAGTTGAATAGCAAATGGATGTGAGATGATCGCATCATAGTTGACATTTTCTCCAATCAGTGATTATAATTTGACAGTATGTTTAACAACAAGACTAGCCAGCTATCAAGCCATGTTATTGTCCCCAAATAAAATCAAGATTTTTAAGAAGAAAATAATCGGCCATGTGTAGAGTTGCTACTAGCCGCAGACTGTCTGAAGTAGATTGACTAGCGAGGTGAATAGCGAATGGGATGTGAGATGAGCGGTTACGTGACACTGACACACTACATTCAGAAAAGAAACATTTTTCAAATAGGTTAAAATAAATATTGAAGTCACTCATTGTTGTAAATACAAGTTTGCTTGTTAAAGTCTTTCACTTATTGTAAATGGAGGCTTTGACTACGTCACTGTTGTTATGGTTACATATTTAAGATATTTTGTACAGGCTCCTGTGTAGCCAGCGGAATAATTTAGAACGGTGAAGACAGTTTTTCTGCAATGACGCAGTAGGTGTCCGTTATCACCCTATAATGTACACCCCTGCAGCCAATCAGAATCGAGTATTCACCCAAACCATGGTATAAGCTAAGTTAATCAATTGTCCCTTAAGCCCGTTAACATTAGCGAGCTAATTGAGAACCGCAAATATTGGTTAGTCGACGGCTGATCCGCATCCAAATCATGTGGTTAATTTCAATCAGGCTAAACTCATCAGGGCAAGTGCATGTGCACGTCCTACTTCAAAAGGCAGGAAAGGTCGATCACCAAAACTGTGATTTTCTAGCGGAAAAGACGAAAGAGAGAGCGGTGAAATTCTCGCCACCTGAGCAAACTAGTATAATGAGTCTCTATGAAGACAATTAACATATTATCATGGCAAAGTCAAGCACTGCCACCGCAAGACAGGCAGCTTGGCAAAAAATTGCCAATAAGCTATTATAATGCGTATTTTGGTAAAATGTATAGGCTCATCTTAAGTGCCTTATTACCCCAATCAATCAGATCACATTTCTTTAAATGTGCCTGCTGGCAGTAGGCTTAATGGAAATTAATCATCGAATGAGATCTTGCTAGCAAAAATAATGATATCAACTCTTTCAGAATAAGTATAAAAACAAGGCCAAAGAGTAGCTAATTGATACGAATTCATAGACACTTATGAGGATTTATGTACATTTACATTTATGCATTTAGCAGACGCTTTTACCCAAAGCGACTTCCAAGAAAGAGCTTTACAAGAGCATAGGTCACTGATCATAACAACGAGGTAGTCCCAAACATTGCAAGCAGCCAAAACATGAAGCATACATTGTGAAAAAACTAAACAAGTGCCAAATGGAAGACTCATAAGACCATGCAGTTAACCACAAAAAGTGCAAGACTGTACCTGTAGAAGAACAATCAACAGTAAAATATTTCACAGCGAGTACAAGAGTTAACTTTGTAATAACTAACCTACAACAGCAACAAGTCACTCAATAAGAGTCATTGTGATCCTGGAGAAACTAACATCAGGTCCAGTCAAGCTTTCCTAAGTGCTAATTCCTAAGTTGTACTCCCGGAACAAGTGCGTCTTTAGCCTTTTCTTGAAGGTGGGGAGACAGTCAGTGTCCCTGATGGAGGTGGGGAGCTGATTCCACCATTGTGGGGCCAGGCACGAGAAGAGCTTGTGTTGGGACTGGGCGGTCTTGAGCGGTGGGACCACCAGGCGGTTTGTCTGAAGAAGACCGTATATATGTAGGCCTACTGAAAGCACTTATATCATGTACTGTATATGTGTATATGCGTGTAGGCCTTTGTGTAAATCCCTCTTTGATTTAATTGACTGGGACATGGCCAGGGAATACATTTATTCATCAGCTGGTTAAGCGCCAATAGCCTACACTTTTCTTACAGCAATTCATGCTGCGGCTTTGCCAATGTTTTCTGCACCTATACTGTATAAAAATGTACCTGACGCAAAAAAAACCTCAAGGCTATGCTGACAGTCTGAAGCACAGTAAAAGTTTCAAGTACCTTTATTGTCAATTTCTTCACATGTCAAGACATAAAAAGGAATGGATATGACGTTTCCCACTCTCCCACAGTGAAACATAAAAAGCATAGGCACAACAGATAAGACAAGACATTTCTTAAAACATAGCGTTACATATTTACATACAGCAGCATAAGCTCATAAAGCATAAAGCTTGCTGCGGCGTGTGATATTTGCAATGTACGCAAGGGTGAAAGTAGTTTTTATTTCTTGGTGGTAATTTGATACAGGTTTAATGCGCGCACAGCGTGCGCCGAATATTTCACTTAGCCTAATTATTTATTATTTGTTTATTTCGTGTATTATAGTTTACTTATCAAGCACTCACTTCTTATCACTCTAATATCACTCTTTAACCTACCTGTATCTGTTTTTGATTATGAATACATTGCATACACTTAATTTCAACATTTATTTATTAATTTTTTAGCTGAATAGTTAGAACAGAACAGTGGAACAGAACAGAAAAGGTAAAACACTTAAAAGTGTTTAGGGTGAGGGTTAAATTGTTTTCAATACAGGTGCACGTTGAGGGTCAGGCAGTCAGGTACAGCACATGCGAGGGCCCAATCGGCAGAGACAAGTGCCATCATATGGCAACTTCGTTGATTTGCCCGCTCCCGCTAGAATGACAGTTGAATGTCACTTGTTCTTTTTAACTCCGATCTATTTAAACAACACAGGACACAGCACTGCGGCATGTTAAAACTAAGTCGCTGTCTAACGGACTAACATAAACATATTTTTGTTAGCCTACCTGCTGCAAAATTACACCAAGACAAAAAAAGACAAAATTACAAAGTTGAACTTCTTTCTCCCTAAAGAAGCTAACGCTAACACAGCTAGCCCTAGCCCACACCCTGCTGAGAGTGAGGATGATAACGTGAGTGTAGCAATATTAGCTGAGCTAAAATCATTTAGAAGGGAAACAATGAAAAGATGACGACAATGACATCCGTAATAACCTCCCTCGAACAATCAGTCGAGAAAATGGGAGAACGTTTAACCCATGCGGAGGATTGGATTAATCAGGTTGAGGAGGGATCCGCGCGCCATGCACGCCTGCTAGGCTACTTGCTGCGACGAGAGAGACAACTCGAGGAAAGATGTGAAGAGTTGGAACACTTCTCAAGGAGGAACAATCTCCGAATTTATGGGATCCTAGAAGGTTCGGAAATGGGGGATGTGGCTAAATGGACTGAATCTTTCTTGAGGGAGCTACTGGATCTGCCATCAGACTTCACCCTCCAGATAGAAAGAGCTCATAGATCCCTCCAACAGAAACCTATGGAAGAGGAAGCCCCTCCGTGATCGCTAATAGTGAGATTCCTCAACCACCAACATAAGCAACAGGTGCTAGCAAAGGCATGGAACACAAAAAATCTGCGATATAACTGAACAAATATCTACATGGACCATGACTATTCACCAGCTGTACAGAAGAGAAGACGCGAGTATGCTGACATCAAAAAACAATTGAAAGAAAAAAACATCAGGTTCCAGACCCCATATCCAGCGAAGCTAAAGGTCCATCTGAAAGAGGGTGTCAAAACATATAATTCCGCTTGGCAGGCAGCAGAGGATTTGGTGTCGCTGAGAATTCAGACCTCCATTTCGGAAGGCGAAAGACTGGACAAGGAACTGAATCAAACTCGCTGGCAGATAGCACACGCCCCGCGCAGAGGGAAGATGCTGACTCGTAGTCTCATTCAAGACATAGAGGCCCTTCAGAAAGATAACTGAAAGTGTAGGATATAGTGCCACGCACTAATACTGTTTTAGGTTCATAACAGAGGCGCGGTGTGACACAGTTCAGTGTGTGTGATGAGCCTGGGAACGTACGTTAGCGGCTGGTATGTTCAACTGGAGCACGTAATTAACATGGACTACTGGAAGTAATCTCAGTCGCATTATTCCAATCGCCACCGGTCATAACAAACTATTACATGGTGTCAGAAGATGGTCCAATTCGTCATTTTGCCTGAGGAATATACACCAAATTTTCCTGAAGAGGAAGCTACAGCTAACAGCTTACAGGTACCGCGGCGGAGACGAGCAGGTGGAAAAGCTAACGGCTAACAAAAAATTGTTTCAGTTGCCGTCGCCGTTGGTGTTAACCGGAAACTTGGGAGAAAATTGGAGAAGATTGGAACAGCACTTCCAGATATACATGACCGCGAGTGGAGCAGAAGGAAAGGACGAGAAGATCCTTGTAGCTATTCTACTGCATGCACTGGGCGAAGAGGCACTGGAGGTCTACAACACACGGGAAAAGAATCTTGACGACCACAATAATGAAACAGTGAGTGGAATTCTGGCAGCCTTCAACGCATACTGTTTACCAAAGAAAAATACAGTGTTTGAGCGATACCAGTTTTGGGCGCATCCTATGGCCGAGAACATAACAGTTGAAAAGTATTTAACTGAACTGAAAATGAAGAGTAAAGACTGTGAATTTGGCGCCTTGGAGAATGACATGATCAGACACACGGTTGTGTTCAGCCTGAGCGATCAGCGCTTAAAGGAGAGACTTTTGAGGGAGCCTAATCTCACGTTGGAGAGAGCGGTAAACACGTGTCGTGCTGCAGAGACCGCGAAGGCGCAGGTGCAGGCTATGGGTGCAGCCAGAAATGAGACGGCAGTGCACGTACTACACGAACGTAAAGCATGGGACAAGCAAACACCAAATAAAATGAAACTGTCAGCAACATACATGCAAAGCAAAGGACCGAGTACAATATGCCGGAATTTTGGAAAGTCACACCAACCACGCCAATGTCCTGCATATGGAGCAACATGCAACAATTGTGGTAAGCAAAACCATTATGCAAGAATGTGCAGGACAGGTCAGACAAAGACACGGAAAACAGTGCACGAAATAGACACCAAATTTGATGGACTGTTTATTGGCACAGTGAGACTTGACCAACCACAATCCAGAAGAGACAAGTCCTGGTTTTCAAGCATAAAAGTAGACAACATGCCTGTCCAGTTTAAGCTGGAGAGGCAAATGTCCTGCCACTTAAGGCATTCAATTCCATGGCGGAAAAAAAGAGGGGAGAGGAGTGGAAAGTTTCCTTTGAAACCCACGAAAACAGTGCTGATAGCATATGGAGGGGTGAGGTTAGAGCCTGAAGGGACGCTCACGCTCACATGTTCGATGTCAAAGGCCCAGGCAGACCTCACATTTTATGTGTCAAGGCACTCCACCTTACCCATACTAGGCAGGGAGGTGTGCGAAGAGCTCAGCCTGATCAAAAGAGTGGACATCGACACGTTGGCAGTGAGACATCCAGCACTGATATCCCAACATCCATCAGTCTTCAATGGACTCGGTGAGTTTGATGGAGAATATCACATTCACACAGACCCCAACGTCACACCAGTCTTACACGGATGTAGGAAAATACCACTTGCATTTATGGACAGACTGAAAGCCTCACTTGATAGCCTGCTGCAAGCTGATGTGATTGCAAAAGTGACTCAGCCCACATCATGGGTAAACAGCCTGGTAGTCACTGAAAAGAAAGACAGAAACAAGCTACGGCTCTGTCTGGATCCCAGTGACTTAAATAAAGCGATCCTGAGACAACGTTACTCCATTCCCACGACTGATGAAGTGCTGAGCAATCTGGCGGGCAAGAAGATATTTTCTGTGCTTGATGAGAAAGGATATTGGCAGGTGAAGCTTGACGAGGCATCATGTGCACTGTCAACACCCCGTGGGGGAGATACAGATTCAAACGCATGCCTTTTGGAATCAAACTGCGCAACTGCGAAACATTCTGTGACATTCAGGGAGTCCATATCATAGCAGATGATATGATCATTGCAGCATCCACAGAAGTGGAACATGATGAAATACTACAAAAGGTAATAACGCGAGCAAAAGAAGCTAACGTAAAATTCAACAAAGAAAAGATACAATTCAAAGTGGACAGTGTCAAGTACATGGGGCATATGGTCACTGCAGAAGGAGTGAAGGCAGACGACACAAAAATATTAGCCATCTCATCGATGCCGTCACCTGAGGACAAAGCAGGGCTACAGCGATTATTGGGCATGATAAAATACCTTGCTCAATACATTCCAGGTGAAGCCACCCTCACAGCGCCTTTGAGACAGCTGCTGCGCAAAGACAGGGTGTGGCTGTGGCAACATGAACATGATGTGGCCATCAAGAGACTCAAAGAGGCCCTTACCAACACACCTTTGCTCAAGTTTTTTGATCCATGGAAACAGCTTGTTATACAGGCTGATGCATCTAAGGATGGGCTGGGAGCGTGTCTGCTTCAAGATGAACACCCAATAGCCTATGCATCAAGGGCTCTTACTGGATTGGAGCAGAATTATGCTCAGATAGAAAAAGAGCTTTTGGCCATCGTGTTCGCCGTCAAAAAGTTTCATCAATACGCCTATGGAGTGAGAGTTAATGTCCAGTCAGACCATAAGCCACTTGAGAACATCCTGAGAAAGCCTTTGGGCGCAGCACCATCCAGACTGCAAAGAATGCTACTACAGCTACAGCGATATGACCTGGATGTCATGTACAAGCCAGGTAAAGAGATGCTGATCGCAGACACGCTGTCCCGAACAGTCACACAGGACCAAGATACATCAGAAGACGACATGTCTGATGTGAAAGTGGTCTATGCCTTGGAGCCCACGGACGCTCTCAGCATAGGGTCACTAGAAAAGCTAAAAGGTGAGACACAGAAAGACGATGCCCTGCAACTTCTGCAAAGCACACACAGAAAAGGCTGGCCACAACACAAGAAACAGGTGGAAATGCGAATGGCACAATACTGGTCCATCAGACACACTCTGTCTGTGAGAGACGGCATAATGTTTGCCGGTGACAGAATAATCGTTCCGAATGTGATGAGACAAGATGTGCTGCAAAAGCTGACATGGCGCATCAAGGAATGCAGAGAACAAAAGCACTGGCCAACACACACGTTTACTGGCCACGAATAGCGAGAGACATTGAACAAATGGTCGAGGCCTGCAGTACATGTCAACAGTTCCAGCCCAGAAACCAGAGAGAGACGATGATTTCACATGACATTCCTGAGCTCCCGTGGCACAAGCTGGGTGCGGACATCTTCGAAATACAAGGTGAGTCCTACCTCTTGATAGTGGACTACTTCTCTAAATACCCAAAAGTACTGAACATTAGGGACAAGACCGCCCACACCGTCATCATGAAAATGAAGTCAGTGTTTTCCAGACTGGGAATTCCAAAAGAGATAGTATGTGACCATGTTCCATTTGCAAGTCAAGAGATGCACGACTTTGCAACATCATGGGGCATAACACTCACTCATTCTAGCCCTGGCTAGGTCTAACGGCCTAGCAGAGAGAAATGTAAAAACTGTGAAACAGGTGATAAAGAAGGCACAGCAAACCGGGACAGACCCTCATCTTGCACTTCTCACCCTATGGAACACACCTGTTACGTGTATGGGCTACTCTCCTGCTCAAATGCTCATGGGCAGAATACTGAGGAGCACTCTACCAAGCTCCAGCGCCATTCTCCAGCCTGCAGTGCCCCAGGATGCACACTCTCCGCTCCAAGGCATACAGAGAAGACAGCAACAGTACTACAACAGAGGTACGAAGCAGCTTCCTGAATTGAGCCCTGGCAACACTGTGCACATGGAGACTGCACAGGGTTGGCGTCCAGCTGTAGTTACAGCAGGGCGAGCTGAACCTCGTTCCTACAACATACAGACATCGTCGGGGCAACGCTACAGACGCAACAGACGTCATCTGAGGAAAACGCCAGCCTGCACCCAGGTGAATTCAGCCTCAGATTCAGACTGCATGGATGAGGATCTGCCAGATTCTCCATCTACAAGTACAGCAGAGACTATGGACTGTACTTCCTCTCCCACACTGAATCTGACTCAAACCAGGAGAGGCCGAGTCATCAGACCCCCTAAGAGGTTCAAAGCCTTTCAAATGAGTCAACATTAAGGACGGTTGTAAATGGCGAATAGCCATTAAAAAACATTTAAAAAAAGGATGGAATGTAAAATGATTAAATATGTGAATTGTTCTCGTATGATATAGACGTCATTCAGTCAGTTGTGTTGATGTAATCCAATTAGAAGAACATCAAACGTTGTGTTGATGGTAGTTTATTAGTGCAGCAGTTTAATTTCATTTTGATTGATAAGCAGTTAAAATGATGATGTTTAATCTCCATGTTAAGAAAGGGGGATGTAGGATATAGTGCTGCGCACTAATACTGTTTTAGGTTCATAACAGAGGCGTGGTGTGACACGGTTCAGTGTGTGTGATGAGCCTGGGAACGTACATTAGCGGCTGGTATGTTCAACTGGAGCACGTAATAAACATGGACTACTGGACTACTCAGTCGCATTATTCCAATCGCCACCGGTCATAACAAACTATTACAGAAAGGAGGTGAGACTGGTATATTGAGCATTTAAAAATCCCAGATAGAACCATGGTGGCTTTGTTTTGAGAAAACTATGTTGACTAAGTTGGATATTTTGCTCTTGGTGGATATATTACTGACACAATTTTGGACTCAGAGGAAAATATATTTTTTTGTTGTTGTTGAGGAAAATAGGGAGGAATGGAGGGGGTGAGGGGGGTTATCAGGCAGAAGACGTTTTTCTTTGATTGCCAACGATTTAGGCGAGGGCCCTGTGTTTTTGACATAGGTTTTCCCTCAGAGTTTTCGGGCTCTACCAAGGTCATGGTTCAGACCTTTCTTTTGGAAGCCTCAAGTTTTGATGCTGAGATGTTTATAATTTTTTTTCTTGTTCATTACTTTTTCTTGTTAAAGTGGAGTAATGGCTAAACGTTTTGAGATCTATAAATAAGACAGCAAACTTGAATGGGAGAATACTTAGAATATGGAAGGTATAAATATCACTTCATTTAATGTGAATGGTGTCCTCAATCCAATCAAAAGGGGCAAGATACTATCTAAATTAAAAAGGGAAAAAACACATATAGCTTTCCTACAGGAAACCCATTTGAGTGACACAGAACACACAAAACTAGGTAGACTGGGGTTTAAATTTTTTTCTCATCATCACATGTATCTGGCAATAGGAGAGGGGTGGCCATTTTAATTCAGTACAGTTAACTCTGAGCATATACTGCATAAAAAACACAGGGAAGGAAGATATGTGCTAATTAAAGGGAAGTTGGACGGCTCCCTTATCACCCTTTTAAATGTGTATGCACCCCCAAACTGACTGGAGCTTTTATAGGCAGATTTTTGACATCATGACGTCAGAGGCTGAAGGTGTCTTGATATGTGGTGGAGACTTGAATATAAGACTTAAAGATAAATTTGATTCATCAGGAGCGAGTACTGGGCGAACAAAAATTAATAAGAAATTTAACACTGTGATGCGAGAGGTAGGAATCATTGATGTGTGGAGGGATTTACATCCAACAGCCCGAGACTACACCCACTTTTTCCATCCTCACTCTGTGTATACAAGAATTGACTACTTCCTTATGTACAATACAGATAGACATAGAATTACTCACTGTGAAATGGGTAATATTGATATCTCAGACCATAGCCCCCTGTATCTTACAATTGAGTTAAACAGAAATGCTAAGCGTACATTCTGGAAATTGAATATCACTGCATACTTAATAAACATGAAATGCCCCCTTCATGGAGGGAGGCGGTGATTTCCCTCATCCTTAAGGAAGGTAAAAACAGACAGGAATGTGATAATTTAAGACCTATAAGTGTATTGAACGTGGATTATCGAATATTTACATCTATACTCTCAAAGAGGCTGGAAAAATGTTTGCCAGATATTATCCATCTGGACCAGACTGGCTTTATAAAGCAGAGACAAACACAGGACAACATTAGAAGAACACTACATATAATAGGACACATCACAGAAAATAACACAATCAGCCTTGATAAGCCTAGATGCCCAAAAAGCTTTTGATACAGTCAGCTGGAAATTCCTATATAGAGTCCTATATGCATTTGGGTTTCATGAAAAGTTCATAAAAATCATTCAAACATTATATAACAACCCAACAGCTAGAATAAAATTGAGTGGAGACCTCACTGACTTGTTCTCCCCTCAGAGAGGATGCAGGCAGGGATGTACCGTTTCCCCCCTCTTGTTTGCCATCTTTATTGAGCCTCTAAGTCAATGGATCCGCCAAAAGACTAATATTAAAGGGATTTCAGGTTTTGGAGAGGAACAAAAGCTGGCATTGTTTGCCGATTACATTTTGTTCTACTTAGAACAACCCACACATTCCCTACCTAATTTGATGTGCTGTATGGAGGAATATGGCCAGATGTCTGGCTATAGGCTCAACATATCTAAAACACAGATCATCACCTTCAACTATGAACCCACTAGGGATATTGCTCAACGATACCAACTAAAATGGGATGCAGACTCAATAAAATACCTAGGTTTGTACATACCAAAAGACCTAACAACCTTGTCTACTATCAACTTTGGGCCCCTGACCTCCAAAATAAAGACAGAAAGAAGATGGCAAGTCATTCCATTCTTCAATTTAAGTTCGAGAGTTGAATCAGTTAAAATGAATATCTTGCCAAGGTTGCTTTACCTCTTTCAAACATTACCTGTGGAGGTGACAACTCAGCAATTTGCAGAATGGGACAAGGTCATATCCAGGCACATATGGAATGGCAAAAAGCCTAGGATTAAATATAAAACTTTGCAGCTTAAAAAGGAATATGGAGGAATGGGGCTTCCATGCTTGTTAGAATATTACTATGCAGCTCAACTTAGGCCTCTCCTATGTTGGTGTAATCCTGGATACTCCGCCAGGTGGAAGGACCTTGAAATGGCAATGTCAAGGATCCCTCTTCAGGCAATTATTTCAGATGCTGCGCTACTCAAACATCTCTTGGACAAGGCATCAGATGGCTGAGCAGTTAGGGAATTGGGCTAGTAATCAAAACGTCGCTGGTTCGATACCCGGCTGTGCCAAATGATGTTGTGTCCTTGGGCAAGGCACTTCACCCTTGCCTCGGGGAGAATGTCCCTGTACTTACTGTAAGTCGCTCTGGATAAGAGCGTCTGCTAAATGACTAAATACAAATACAAGGCAAATCCATTAATTGTTCTATCTCTTAAAATTTTGAAGCAAACCCAGAAATTGTGCAACATACAAAAGACTGCTTAACTGTTCAAATGGTGCTCCTTTGATAGCGAATTCCCCCCTAATTTAAGTGATGAAAGATTCAAGACATTGGCAAAAAATTGAGTCTATGCTTGTTGTACTCTGATATGAAAAGGGTCACTGAAGAACTTCCAGACTATGAGGGAAGAATATGGTCTTGAACAGCAAGATTTTTACAGATTCCTACAAATGCGGCATCGCTTTGACACACTGAAGAAAGACATAGATATATCAAATTTAGACGGTGGAATGATGAAAATCTTCATATCTGCATACACCTCTGAATGCAACTATAAAACCATTTCCAAGACATACAACTGTTTCTCACATAGAAAATCACAAGAGTCATTGTATATGAAGGCAAAATGGGATAGTGAGACAAATTAGGTTCTCTCTCAGAACGATTGGTATGGTATTTGCCAAACACAAAACCACTAGTTCTCTGAGCTGGAGGGAATTCTGCTGGAAGAATCTGGTTTGTTTCTTCATAACCCCTCAAGAAAAGCGCCATTACACTGCTGACTCAGACTGCTGGAGACAATGTCAAACAGATGCGCGAATCACTATCACATATTCTGGTCCTGCCCAGTGTTAATCAAATACTGGAAAAGTGTACACCAGATTTTGCAGGAGGTTTTCCAAAATAATATTCCCTTTTAGATTCGACACTCTATATCGGGGTAACTTTCCACAAGAGATAAATACTAAAGACATGAAGCTCATGTCCATCCTATTAGCTGCATGTAAAAAGGCCATAACCCGCAAATGGCTGAAGCAACAGGCTCCCTTGATCGATGATTGGATTGATATAAATTACGAAATATACAAAATGGAGAGAATGACATACTGTCTCAAAATTCGCCAAGACGACTTTACTAGAATATGGTTTGAGTGGAATGTATATATAGCTCACAGAAGAACAGACTTTGTATGATGTATATTGTATGTATTTTATTCGAGTACACACTTTCCTACCGGTTCTATGTATACAGTTTCATTTTCGGTACCAGACAGACCCTTTGAAGAAGGTCAATGCACAAGTTATCAAAAGACAGTCGTGTTTTTTTTTTTTTGGGTGTATGCTTGTTTTCCTTTTGACTTTGAAACCCTCTATAAATGTGACATGCAATAACCTTGAGATTAACCAGATATTTACTTGATTGTATTAATGTCATGTGATTTTTAAATTTCCTTTATATACATGTCCCTGACTTGTGTATGGTATGCTTACTATGCTTTTGAGAATGTACAATTGTCAAAAAGATGTAAGATATCCTTCAATGTGAGCACCCTCCTGTATTGTTCTGGATACCAATAAAAAAAACAAAAAAGACTATTAGAGCTATTTTATCCAGTGTAATTTATCACTTACCACTATCTTGTTTTTTATTATCCTCCTCTTCCTTTCTCTTCTTCCTTTTCTGGCTTCCTGAAGCATAGTTCCGCTTCATGATGACTGCCGACCGACGAGGTTTTGTATTTTGCCAGCAGCACAGATCAGGAGAGGGGGCCCCTTGAGGGGAATCCCGATAAGTGTCATTGCACTTTACTGCATTGACTATCAAAGGTCACACAGTTTGTCGTTGCATTTTATTCTTAACCAGTCGTTGTCTTGGGAGAAGGGTCCAAATGCAGTGCCCTCCTCAGGCCCCTCTAACCCGGAACTCTCTCCACAGGCCCCTGAAGCCGGAACTCTCTCCTCAGGCCCCTTTTTTCATGTGTATCCAAGGTATTAGCGCCTCCGCTGGTCGGAGGATACTGTAGGCTATTTATATTAATAGGCTAATTTACATTGAACTTCGGTTTTAGCATAAGTCAATAGTGTTTAACAAAGAGAAATTAGCATTGCGGCTATGGAGGACCAAACCTGCCATATTTACAAATGAATGAATGAATAAATAAATGTCCACATCCATGCATTTAGACAGAAATAAACGAATATATATATTAATTAATGCACAATTGTCAATCAATAGTTACATATATTTTACATTTATGTATTTATTTATTTTGTATTCATTTATGTATTTATGTATTTATTTATTCATTCATTCACTTATATATTCATTTATTTATTCATTTATGTATTTATTCATTTATTTATTCAGTCATTCATTCATTCATTCATTGTTCCCAATATGATAATAAGAGGAGGCCAGTAGGCGTGGAAACTGATGTTCAGACATTGCAATCAATCCAGAGCCATAGATTCAATCTAGCTAACGCCTGGGACACACTGGCTGCGAAGCGCCCTGGAGCGCCACAATATACTACGAATGGCGCGATGCTGTTCACACTAGACGCGCATTTCTCCACGCCGGTCACCAAGCCTTTCACCTTCTCTGAGATTTTCTTTTCTACATGTAAAGCTGACATGTACATAAACATGGCATAGGCTACAGGCTATTTAGGCAACTTGTTGCTCCAACAATAACCGTCGCAACGGCATCCCATTCCCAACATAACGTGGCAACGTTTGGCTTTTATGTGCCTTAAAATGTTTGATCTTGACTACATTTACATTTAGTCATTTAGCAGACACTCTTATCCAGAGCAACTTACAGTAAGTACAGGGACATTTCCCCCGAATAAGTATGGTGAAGTGCTTTGCCCAAGGACACAACCAACATCAATTTGCACGGCCTGGAATCGAACCAACGACTTTCTGATTAATAGCCCAACGCCCTAACTGCTCAGCCATCTGACCCCCAGTTAAGTTTTGACTAAACATAATGTAACTGGCATCTGTGCAGTTTGAAGAGTTTTCTTTCACAATCCTATACTGAATCCTATACTGGAAGTCTACTGTTGAACAAAATATGAATCACAGTAAAGTATTTTTTCAATTTTTTGTGGGGGCATTAAGGATTAAAACATTAGATCCTGGACATGTGCAATATGTTTGGTTTGTCAAAATTAACTATTTAGTTTGGAAGAAGCAAGAAACCATTGATAAACCCAGAAACAGCTAATTACCTGGTAGACCTCCAAAGACCACTATGATGGATATTTAATTTGTGAAATTAAATTAACAATACAATTAGTTGTGAAGATAAATGCATTAAGTTCAGAATATTTTTTGCTTAACAGCATTCTCACAATAAAGAGAAACAGAAAAACAATAGTATGCTTAACAGCATTCTCACAAATATATATGTGAGATAACAATGGTTGAGCCCTTGCCGAAGGCAAAGCACACCCAATAATACTAGAAAGGGTAAACTAGAGAGGGTACAATTTCTGGGGAAATTGTAGGGTGTGCTTGCTTGCTACAGTTGCAGGTGGGTCCGTTTTCCCTCCTCGTGATATTTTCAAGCATTTAGCCTACTCATATTGCATAATTCATTAAAGGGGCGATTGACTGGGTTTTTTGGGTACTTCACACTGTTCCTTAAGCTCTCCGAATAGGGTATGTAACATTGGTTGGGTTGAAAATGGCCTGGGTGCTGTACTATGCCCCCTGATAAATACTCTGAAATGTTCCCGGGAAAAAACACTAGCTTTTCTCCTTTTATGGTATGCTTATTTAGATAAGCTGCGCACTGATTGGTTGGTTTTCAACGAGTGAACCTTGGGAGCACAAACGCACAACAGCACTCACTGAAACACCGAAGGTGGAGACATGAAATAAAAACGCGCAAGTAAATCTATTGTGTCTACACAACACTGTTTTCAACAGATTGACTACATATAATTTGAAATGATAACATTACTTGTTTCCACTTCTGTTGTTGAAGCAAACTTGATTGACTTAGGTGGGTAGAACATTAGGCTACAGCTTAGCAACCAAACCATATTGTGATTCAACTCGGCTTCAGTTAGCTAGCTCTAGATATCTTGAAGAAAAATAACATGACAAAGATCTGGACAAACATTCATTGTGAATTGTAGATTTACAAAACACAGGCGATTTATTTGAATGAAACACAGTCGGGAACATGAAACAACGTTAGCCCCATTGCCAAAAAACTAGGCTAAATTATCACACATTCTACCTATGCTCTTGAGGTAGCAAGCTAAACTAGAGAGGGTACAATTTCTGGGGAAATTGTAGGGTGTGCTTGCTTGTCGGTTGCACAGGGGTCCGTTTTTTAATTACATTTTTACAATTGATATTTCTGTAGGCTATATTTTATATAAAAAATGCATAGCCTACTTATTATCTATAAAGATTACATAGATTTAAAAGCATATTTTTTTCTGCTAATTTACAACTCAAAGAATTGAGAGTGAAGAGTTGAATTAAATAGTTGTCTTCTCATTTCCCCTGCAAGAGGGAGCAGCCTCATAGTTTAATCAAAGCGAATACATTTGGCAGACCAGTGTAAAACTGGACCTAATCTCCATGATTTAAACCTAATTTTAAGTTTTTGCCTTCTTGTGATATTGTCAGGCATTTAGCCTACTCATGTTGCATACATTCATTAATAAAGAACCCCCTTTGAAGCTTATAGACCGACGTTACCGGGCATATAGCTATCTCAGATTGGATTGCGATTCAAATAGTACCATCTGCTAACTGAAAAATATGCCCCCATAAACGTAAATAAGCTTGACATTTATTTAGGGGAAAATCCCTCATTCAAAAAGCTCAGTGGTAGCGATCATTGTCAGTAAAAACGCAAAATAACCCTGTGTGGAGAAGCTGCCTTGGTAAATTGTAGTACTACTAGCTACAGTACAGTACTACCGAGTACTTTGTCTCGGTAGCGATTGCGTTGGTTGAATTCGATTTAACGTTCCGTTGTACGGTTTAGGCTGAAATGCATTATTTTCATGAACAGATTGACATGTTTAGACTGTGGCAGTGGAGTTTAGGTTAGAAGTCACTAGTCAGATAGTTTCACTTTTCACAGGCTTTTTAAGTAAGGGTAGTGTCGATTATGAGCCGCCGTTTGACTTCCTGTAAACGGCTGTGCCTGTATGTTTTTGTTAGCTACTAGACTAGGCTACAGCGTTGCAGTGAGCTACTGTACACTGGTTTGAAATTTCACCCACACATCGTTTACTTGTAATTTAATGTCATAATAAATCCTACAACGAAAATGTATCTGTGAGGAATGTTTATTTAAACTATTGAAAACAGATGCATCATAGACCGCTGTAGTATGTGTTGCCCGGGCAACAGAGGCTAATGTCATGATGCTAATGCTTCAGTGAAATAGTAGACTACTGTTTATGAAAGTAGATGTACTTCTTTAATAAAATTACCTTATATTCTACATTACTCATCACAATAGTGTGTCATATCACGAAGTAAAATGAGCAAATAGTTATCACCCAGGCCTCTTTGCTTGTGGCGTTTCTGCAGCTGCCTTGCAGTAAAGCAGTTAGCCTAGCCAATGCAATGGCCATCTCCCAGAAGTAAACGAGCTGCTAAACTAATGTTCTGCTAGAGATAGTCACGCGAGTTTTCGTGACGTTAGTGACGTTAGTGGTGTCAGTGACATGCAAGTTAGCCACTGTTAGCTTTACTTTTCGTCACAAAAACGTAATTTCTACCTAAACCGTGCAACGGAACGTAAATACAAATACAAGCAACTCAATCGCAACCATGACGAAACCTTTGACACCTAGGTTGTGTATGTAGTCCATATATTTACTGAGTTTTAGGGGTGGGAAAATAAATAATAAATATATGTGAGATAACAATGGTTTGTGCTCGCCGAAGGCAAGCACACCCCAATGCTCGCCGAAGGCAAGCACACCCCAATAATAATAAATATAGCTGCAAGCAGCGATGCGGGTTCCTCCGCAAAATATTACAAACATGTACACTGTAGAAGATCAAGAGTTGGACAACAAAAGAGCAAAACTACTTAATGTTTGGCTGAATGGGGATTTGAACTCATGAGCATAAGGTTACAAGTCAGTCTCTCTATCCTGCGACACACCAACTGTTGAGATTGTATAAATAGAAAGGGCAGAGTATTAGCTTTGGTCAGCTTTGGGACAAAGGTTAAGAAATGGTTGACATTTCAAGGTGAAATTGCATGAAATTGTGCATGGTATTTCAGAATGATGTCATCCTGTTTAACTAAACAGATAATCAAAATGATGACAGACCAAAAGATAATGGCTGGATTCCAACAGGTCACCATCCCAGCCCCTTGAGCTATTCTCAGTGTTGAATAGTGTCATGTTCAGTAACTGTATTACAAATTAAGCTGTTTCTCCTGTGGTAAGCGTTGTTACATTCAGCCAAACTTGAAACTGCTTGTACATTTCCTATGAAAATGGGACAACGGGATGACTGGGTTGCTGCTGTAAAGAATAACATATAGTTTTTTGGAGTGCCATAACTTGTCATGGAAGGGAATTTCAAATCATGCCTAGCATCAGTGGGGATGTGTCCTGGCTTAGGTTACTGAAATGAATTTGTGCAACAGACAAGGGATCCACCTGAACAATCAAATAACTTCATTAGAGATAACCATTAGCGTTATCTTTACCATGCGTAGAGTAAGTAGCTAGCTACTGTGGTGAACCTGGCTTGTTTTGCAGTGGTTTACACAGGAGGATTTTTCGGAAGACTAGAAACCGTTTTGTCAGAATAAAAAATTAAAAACTATGCCTCTAACTGGTTTTGAACCTACAACCCTTTGCTTACCAGCACAACATCTCAGCCAATTGAGCCCTTCCCAGGCATGGAATACACAAAATTCTATAACAAAAAAACAGTTTCTCCAATGGCAAGCATTGTCAGATTTGGTCAAAGTTCAAACAGCTGTAATTCAGTCACATTTTGATATATCAAGGTGAAACTTTGCATGGTACTTCAGAGACATGTCACCTTAAAGCCTATTAGGTTTGAACCATCCGTCAAAAATACATTTGATTTAGTGACACAAACATACTCCCTCCGTGAGTCACCACCTTACCGCGGTGGAGGGGTTTGCGTGTCCTAGTGATCCTGGAAGCTATGTTGTCGGGGGCTTTATGCCCCTGGTAGGGTCTCCCAAGGCAAACAGGTTCCAGGTGAAAGACCAGACAAAGCTGGGCTCAAAAAACCAACCATGAAAAAACACAACAATGGTTCCCAGTTGCCCCTGCCCGGAAGCGGGTCACCGGGGCCCCCCCCTGGAGCCAGGCCCGGGGGTGGGGCTCGATGGCGAGCGCCTGGTGGCCGGGCCTTTTCCCATGGGGCCCGGTCGGGCACAGCCCGAAGAGACAACGTGGGACCCTCTTCCAGTGGGCTCACCATCCGCAGGAGGGGTCATGGGGGTCGGGTGCAGTGTGAGACGGGCGGCGGCCTTGGCGGGGGCCTTGGCTGTCCGATCCTCGGCTGCAGAAGCTAGCTTTAGGGACGTGGAACGTCACCTCGCTGGCGGGAAAGGAGCCTGAGCTGGTGCGCGAGGTAGAGAGTTTCCGGCTAGATATAGTCGGCCTCGCCTCGACGCACAGCACGGGCTCCGGAACCAGTCTCCTTGAGAGGGGCTGGACTCTCTTCCACTCTGGAGTTGCCCTTGGTGAGAGGCGATGAGCTGGGGTGGGAATACTTGTTTCCCCTCGGTTCGGTGCCTGTACATTGGGGTTCACCCCGGTGGATGAGAGGGTAGCCTCCCTCCGCCTTCGGGTGGGGGGACGGGTCCTCACTGTCGTTTGTGCTTATGCACCAAACGGCAGCTCAGAGTACCCACCCTTTTTGGAGTCTCTGGAGGGGGTGCTGGAAAGCGCTCCTCCCGGGGATTCCCTCGTCCTCCTGGGGGACTTCAATGCTCATGTGGGCAATGACAGTGAGACCTGGAGGGGCGTGATTGGGAGGAACGGCCCCCCCGATCTGAACCCGAGTGGTGTTCTGTTGTTGGACTTCTGTGCTAAACACGGTTTGTCCATAACGAACACCATGTTCAAGCATAAGGGTGTCCATATGTGCACCTGGCACATGGACACCCGAGGTCTCAGTTCGATGATCGACTTCGTAGTCGTGTCGTCGGACTTGAGGCCGCATGTCTTGGACACTCGGGTGAGGAGAGGGGCGGAGCTGTCAACCGATCACCACCTGGTGGTGAGTTGGCTCCGATGGTGGGGGAGGACGCCGGTCAGGCCTGGCAGGCCCAAACGTAATGTGAGGGTCTGCTGGGAACGGCTGGCGGAACCCTCTGTCAGAAGGAGCTTCAACTCCCACCTCCGGGAGAGCTTCGATCATGTCTCGGGGGGGGGCGGGGACATTGAGTCCGAATGGGCCATGTTCCGGGCCTCCGTTGTTGAAGCGGCTGACCGGAGCTGCGGCCGCAAGGCGGTCGGTGCATGTCGCGGCGGTAACCCTCGGACCCGGTGGTGGACTCCGGAGGTGAGGGATGCCGTCAAGCTGAAGAAGGAGGCCTATCGGGCTTTATTGGCTGGTAGGACTCCTGAGGCAGCTGATGTGTACCGGCAGGCCAAGCGGAACGCGGCTCTGGCGGTCGCGGAGGCAAAAACCCGGGCATGGGAGGAGTTTGGCGAGGCCATGGAGAATGACTTCCGAACGGCTTCAAAAAGGTTCTGGACCACCATCCGGCGACTCAGGAGGGGGAAGCAGTGCTCTGTCAACACTGTATACGGTGGGGACGGTGCGCTGCTGACTTCGACGGGGGACGTCCTGGATCGGTGGAAGGAATACTTTGAAGACCTCCTTAATGTGGGGGGTGCTCCGAGAGTACGGGGTACCTGATTCCCTGATTGGGGCTGTCCGGTCCCTGTACGACCGGTGCCAGAGTTTGGTCCACATTGCCGGTAGTAAGTCGAACTTGTTTCCGGTGAGGGTTGGACTCCGCCAGGGCTGCCCTATGTCACCGATTCTGTTCATTACCTATATGGACAGGATTTCTAGCCGCAGCCAGGGTGTTGAGGGGGTCCGGTTTGGTGACCTCAGGATCGGGTCGCTGCTTTTTGCAGATGATGTGGTCCTGTTGGCTTCATCGGGCCGTGACCTTCAGCTCTCACTGGAGCGGTTCGCAACCGAATGTGAAGCGGCTGGGATGCGAATCAGCACCTCCAAATCTGAGGCCATGGTTATCGACCGGAAAAGGGTGGAGTGCCATCTCCGGGTTGGGGAGGAGATCCTGAACCAAGTGGAGGAGTTCAAGTATCTCGGGGTCTTGTTCACGAGTGAGGGAAGAATGGAGCGCGAGGTCGACAGGCGGATCGGTGCGGCGTCCGCAGTGATGCAGGCTCTGCATCGGTCCGTCGTGGTGAAGAAGGAGCTGAGTCGAAAGGCGACGCTCTCTATTTACCAGTCGATCTACGTTCCTACCCTCACCTATGGTCACGAACTATGGGTAGTGACCGAAAGAATGAGATCGCGAATACAAGCGGCCGAAATGAGCTTTCTCCGCAGGGTGTCCGGGCTCTCCCTTAAAGATAGGGTGAGAAGCTCGGTCATCCGGGAGGGGCTCAGAGTAGAACCGCTGCTCCTCCGCGTCGAGAGGAGCCAGCTGAGGTGGCTCGGGCATCTGATTAGGATGCCTCCTGGACGCCTCCCTGGTGAGGTGTTCCGGGCACGTCCCACTGGGAAGAGGCCCCGGGGAAGACCCAGGACACGCTGGAGGGACTATGTCACTCGGCTGGCCTGGGAACGCCTCGGGGTCCCCCAGGAAGAGGTGGTGGAAGTGGCCGGGGAGAGGGAAGCCTGGGCCTCCCTGCTTAGGTCGTTGCCCCCGCGACCCGATCCCCGGACAAGCGGCAGATGACGAGAGACGAGAGACACAAACATATTGAGGCAATGTGGACATTTACATAAATACACCCCTTTCAGACATTTTGTACTTCATTCAAAATGTCAAGTCAGTTTGGAATTTGGAATGTTTCCCAAAATGATCACTGTACAGGAAAATGATGGCCCGATGTGGCCCATATTTGGTGTGGGGGTACCCACTTGGATGTAGTATCAATGTGCCAAATTAGAATATTTATGACCGGGGACTTTTTGAGATATTGGGGCGCAAGGAGAAGAAAAATAATAAGAAGAATACCAACAATTAGGTTCCCTCCTACCGGAGGAACCCTAATAATAATAATAATACTACCAATTACAATAGATGCCTTTGAGCCCCTGCAATTAGAAGACTATACAAATTGTTGCAATTCCTAAACATTTCATACAATATTTTTGTTCAACCCCTTGAATTAAAGCCTTGAAATGCTAAACTTGTCTTGGTTGTTTCATTTCAAAACCTTTGTGGTGGCGTACAAAGCCTAAATTATTAAAATGGTTTCACTGTCCAAATATTTGTATCTAACTATGTTCTCTGTTAAATTGTCTTACCTCCAGAAACATCTAGACATTTAGTTAATGACATTAACATATGTCATTACGTGCACAATGGTTGAGCCAGCTGTCATAATTGTAGGCCTGATTCACCCTACACATACAGTTCTGCCTAAGGGTTTGGTATGTTAACATTAACATTTGTATTTTTTCCTATGTGCTAAGCAGTGCTCTTGTAATAGACTTGTATTTTATGTATTGCAATGACACAAGACACCGACAACCGACAAAAGTGACTAAATTCGTATGAACATTATTCATTTGTTATGCCTGTTTGCGATTTACTACATCAATGCCTCAAGAAACCAGCCCCAATCATCAAGGAACAGACCCTGTGCAGTAAGCAGCTGGTGATTAAGCTGTTGATTCCGTGGCACACAGACACACATACAGATTCCTGGAATTATAGATACTGCAGTGCCCACTAAGCCCATGTTTAGGTTAGTTGATTTGATATTAGTTTAATTGGTGTTAGTTAACGTGCTCATCAGAGCAATACACACAGCATTTCAACTTCACACAGTGTCGCATGAGATCTTTGGGTCAAGTGGACCTCAGTTCAATGCTGTGATATTTAGGTCCGATAGTGCCAGCTCAACATGGCTGAGAAGAGAACCATTGCAAAACTGTTCACAAATTATTTGGGGGGATCTAAAAGGGCTCATCCAAACAACGCCAAATGCGGCACTGCACGTCCTTGGGTCTTGAATATTGTGGGACACTCGTTGCCCGCAAATACTACTCCCCACACCGCCGACCAAAGTTGCTTTCATTTGAACACAAGGAAGGCGCGAACTGACCATAGAAGGCTCCAACTCCAGGAAGCAATCGTCGGCACAGACAGCATACCACAGCGGTATGTAGGATTATAGGGGCCAAAACTAACTAAATAAAGACATAAATAATTGAATGGCTAAGTACTTGAATAAATACATAATGATATAATGAAATTAATAAAATGAGAGACTAAATATATAAAAGTTACATGTACTTGTGTGTATATATATAGATTTACGTTTTCATTTGTTCACATTTATTTATACTTGCATTTATCCACGGTGTAACTTGCTGCAGCAAAATAAATCTGTCGTCACATGTCACCAAGTCAGGGGGCAGGTTAAAGCCTCTGATTGGTGGTTCAACTTGAATAGACTGCTCTTGACATTCAACATGGCAGCACCTAGTGCAGATCTAATGAATGAAATATTCCATGCTACAGTGGTCAAAATGTTGGCTGTAGCTGAAGAGATGCCAATTCACATTTTATATTACATCATATTGAAAGCTTTGCTGAAATTATAGCAATAATATCGGCACTGACTGACACATACATCAATGAAAATATGTACAGACATCAATGAAAATGTGTTCATGATCCTCGGCGAGATGGTACAGCATAGGGGTGGGCGAATCGATCTAAAATAGGCTATCGATAGTATCGATACAAACGTTCGTATCAGTATTTATTGATACTGGCGTGATGAGATCAATACCTAAGTTCCAATTTCTCTTCTTTACATTCAGTGGCTTCTTTACATCATAGTGGTTGTGCAAACACCACTCCTCTAACTTCGCTCAAGCTCACTTTGCCCCTCCCCTGCTATGCTGTGAGTTGTTGTTTTTTGCCGCAGATTTTGATTGGCTGTACCAATCAAACCGTTTCGAAAATCTAAAATAATATTGATAGTTTGTGTGAGGATTAGGGATTAGATAGTATCTGAACAATTACGATTTCTTATCAATTCCTACTTTTCAATTCGATTCTCTTATCGATTCTTATTGAGCAAGGGGGGGGGGGGAAAGAGCACAAACAGGTTCATTGTGGGAATGTTGCTTCAGCATTTCAAGTATTGTTCTTTGAATCTTAATTCAACTTCATCTATTTCTTCTGTGACACCTCTCAGCACCTTTCAAATCTTCAGCTATTAAAACCGTTCAACTATCAAAACACTCGGCAGTTTCAGGCTATGACTGCTGTGACTTTTCAGCTTTCTACCTCTGATGTTTGAATTAATATAAATCAATATTCATAATATGTTTTACATGGTTTTCCAATTGAGTTTTTTTCAAATCTTCTCAATCCTCTTAAATTTCTTCAACTTTCAAATCCTTCTTCTTCCTCAATATTTTAGCTACAGCCACCATTTAAATATTGACAAAACCCTAAACTATTAAGAAAAAAACGCTTTTTGATAACTATTCAACTTTTTTCAATCACTGATTATGTTCCATGAGTTTTTCAAATTGTTTCTGAGATTTACATGGGTGTGTATGTGGAGAGCCTAGAGTGCTGACTGAAATGCTTCGAAATCAGTTTCAAAATGTATTTCTAGTTTGCCAGCATTGCCACAATTTTCACTCTTCATGCTTCATTTTTGGATCAATAGATAGCTAATTTTGTGTTGGTCGTAGACAGCTGTCTGTGGAATCCAACAGACTTACACATTTTTTCAGAGCCCCACGAAAGCGAGCCAAAGTCCAACTCTCGCCCCATAGAGACCAATGCAAATCTGGTGACAAATTCGTCAGAGAAAGCAGAAGGAACACCTTTCTGAAACTTCCGGTAGAGTAGTAGTTCTGAGCGCACAGACATATAAAGGATATCTCTGGTTTCGGCAGAGTCTTGGGTCTCGGAAAATATCCTTATTATTTGGATTGGATGTATAGTTTTGCGTCTAGGTTCACTTGTTAAATTGCTAAACTGCTAAATTTTTGCCGCCACGGTATCAGAAATAGGGCTGTACAAAATGTTTGGCCCTCTATCAGCAGTGATTGTTCGAGTGCATGTCGGAGAATAGTACGGACACGCGCTTCACACCGCAGTTTAGATTGCGTGTGTGCGCCCTTGAGAACTGTAAATCGTATAACCTATGTTGTTTGATCATTTAAGCCTGTTATTGTATTAGTCTACAACTTTGACGCAGGTTTTGTAATATTCGGACACCTTCAGTTTCACCAATGCTCAAATCCGGACCAAACAGTTGAATTGATAAAAAATCTGGAAAAAAGGGTTTTACTCCACCTCTTCACTAACGGAAAGACTACGTTTAATTATGAATAGAGTAAAGTAAGCAAACAACGCTTAATCGGCCGTGACTGACGTCAACGCAGCAGACCACGAGAAGCTGAAATGTCCGACTTCACAGAGCCGTTTTCAACTCCTCCCCAACTGCAAGCGGCCACTCTCGCCGGTCGTTTCATGCAGCCGCAGTCCATGTCGAATGCACCTACTGCTGCCGCCTAATACTATGCGGTCTACCGGGCGACATTCTCACTCAAATTTCAAGACTTTCGTGCCCCAAAATAAAAATTCTGATGTGACAGATTAATGGGGAATTGCTTTCTCTCTTAAAGTCTGTCATCCTCTATCTTTTTGGTCTTTTTAAATCGAACTATTTGTATAAATCAGTGTAATTCTCGAGCCGTTAAAGGCTATATTTTCCCGGTTTTCTGCCACCATGCTGTTTACATTAATTTGTTGCGTCAATTATTAATTGGCAGCATTCATGCCATTTAGAACCGACTTTATGAGTGGAAGGTCTCTTTAAGTAGCGTAACCTTATTGCTTTAGGGGAAATAGGACGAAAATATGTCCAATATTACATTAGCTATTAGACTATTACATAAACCTGTTCCGGTTAGAACTTTAGGACTTTTTAAGACCTTTTAATACCCCTTCCAATTGTAACTAAAGACCAAAATTACGATGGAAATAAAAATCGAATTAATATATTTAAAAATATATATATATATATTAGTGCTGTCAGTTTAACGCGTTATTAACGGCGTTAACGCAAACCCAAATTAACTGCGTCAATTATTTTATCGCGCAATTAACGCTCTTTTTGGCCTAGCAAACTTTGTAGTTTTTTTCACATGCTGTTGCAACAACTACCGACGTTAGAAAAACTACAACACCACACCGGATCTAGCTAGACCGGAAACAAAACAACAGGCACGCCAAACACTCGTTTGGCTTGCGAGTTGGCTAAAGAGTAGTAGCAGAGCCCGTCTACGGATATTAGACATTCTCTGGTAGTAGGCTAACGTTACGTTTTGAGTGGATGACGAGCGCGAGATGCCGAAATCGATGCCAATAAGATTCTGAATGGAAAGTTTGCTTTTAAAAAGTTGTCAAATGGTTCTATTGACAAGACCAGTGATCTGTGTGTTTTGTCGTTGTAAACTGAGCTATCATCGCAGCACGTCCAGTCTGAAATACCACTTGATGGCCAAGCACACAGCTGATGCAAATTCTCTGCCCCCTCGTCAAAACCCAGGCGATTGCAATGTTGATTTCAATAAAAAAAATATTTGCACAAAGCAATCCGAACCACTTTTCTATGTTGATAAGAGCATTAAAATTTGAAAAAAGATTGGGACAAAAAGAAATCAGGGACATTTAGAATAGATAAAAATGTGCGATTAATTGTGATTAATCGCGAGTTAACTATGACATTAATGCGATTAATCGCGATTAAATATTTTAATCGTTTGACAGCACTAATATATATTACACAATGGTGGAGCAGAAACTAGCAATTCCATGAATCCCATGGAAACAAAGGCAAATGTGTGAGATGAACTGATGTGGAGCACAAATCATCCAAGAAGCAGTACTTCTCTTGAGTGTTTTTTATTCAGATGACTAATCATTGGATTCAGGTTAAAAGTCTATAACTTGAACTGGTTTCATTTCTTAAGACACAAAGTCAGCAGCTTGGCATGCTGGGACACGGAAAGGATTAAACATTTAGACTTTCATCAATGTAAAAAATGCTGGTTTGTCCTTTTTCATCAATTTCCCTTAAAAAAAGCAGTCTGCAGAGCTACTGTGTCTGTGGGGTGACTGTCTGTCTCTGGAGGGCTGGCAGGCAGGGGCAAGCAGGGCCTGCAGGCAGGCAGGCAGGGCAGGCCAGCTGGATGAAGCTGTCCTGGGGTCAGGGCTGAAGAGAAGCTGTCCAGCTAGAGGGGGGTAGTCCAGCAAGGGATCTGTTTTTCTCTCAGCATCCTCTGTTGAACACTGTTGAGCAGGCCTCTGCATGACCCTCCAGACCTGTAAAAGTGAAGAAAAGATCCATGTCAGTTGTGAAAAATGAAGCTTTTTACATCTACACTTGACATAAAATACAGTTTTCACTGTGAAATGCAGTGGCATTACTTAAACTTGAATCCAAATGTGTTGACCTGATGGAGACTCGGCCATGCAAAGTCAATTAAAACAGTTGGCTCGATTCCAGGCTCTGGCAAGAGTATTTAGCTCTAAACTGGTCAATATACACATCTGACCAAAGACCAACTCGACCTTTGCCTGTAAACAGTGATTCTGACTGTCAGAGACCTTTAAATAGGCTGACCGAGTGAAACTAGCTTGACTAACGTAGGTCGCTTTCTCAGGAAAATGACAAATGAAAGAGGCTTGTTTTGAAAGATCCTATATACTGGCTATCTTCAGTAGGCTCTTGTCTACAAAAAGCAGCCCTCCCTGACGTTTTAGGACTAGAATTGAGTGAATTACCATATTGTTAGCACACAGCAAGTGAGCGAGCCGAGTCTGTCTCTGAGGCTAAGTCAACAATGTACCCCCGGAAAGCAGTTTCGCTCCACTTGCAAGTTTTCCACAAATCACAAAAATAATCGGAGCATCTGGCTAAAAGCACCAGTCCCACATCTCCTAAAGGCTGCCCTCTTCGACATTTTTGGTGTCGACCGAACTGTGAAATGGTGAACTTATGAACATGACGCGACCAAAACATGGCTGCCGCCTAAACCTATGCGGTCTCCCTGGCGCATAGGCTTATTACAAAGACTTTCACGAGCCAAATCAAAATTCTGAGACGACAGGTCTGTGGGGAATCGCTTGTTCTCCTAAAGCTGCCCTCCTCTACCTTTTTGATGAATTCGCCGAGATGCTACATGATTCACTAATTACACAGAGGGAAAAAGCTAGCTACTTTTTGAGTTCGGTTTTCCATCACTTGAAACTCACGATCTAAAGTTCTTAAAGTGCTCAAACCTTCACCATAATTCAAGAGTAGTGTACTTAAACAAACCCAATCATTGATTCGAGCTTAAAATGGGTAAAAATAGGACTTACCGAACGTGGCTGCCTCCAACACGGCTATCAGGCGATTCCAGTTGAAAACAACAATGGCCGCCGAAAAATTTTATATTCGTAACGGCGAGCTGCGTTTGGAAGTGAAATGAGGGTGAGAGTGGGGCTTGGTCAGCACACCATTTCCAGACAGGATGTGTGTGCGTCTCGCCAAGCTCGCGCGTGTGTCAAGTAGGTTGACCACATGTCCCTCTTTGCGCTGTATCGCACAGCATATTTAATATGCGACAAGGGGTGAAAATGCTGTGCGACACAACGCAAAGCGGGACAGGTGGTCACCCTAGTGTCAAGGAGCAGAATGAGCCTGTGAGAATTTGGAGCGCGTGCTGTGGAGCAATTCAATTGAATTTAATCATATATTGACATACCAAGGTGAAATAATTTATGGTACTTCAGAGTGATGTCGTTTTGAACCCTATTAGGTTTGAAAAACCATGAGTCAAAATTATATTAGATTTATTGACACAAAGATATTGAGACAATGTGTACATTTACATAAATACACCCCTTTCAGCCATTTTGTATTGCATTTCTTATTCAATTTGACCATTTATAAAAACATGTATTCTACACATCTGTAACAAATTTCAAGTCGATTGCATCTACGGTTCATGAAGAGAAGGGTTTTGAGGGTTGTACCAAGTTTGGACTGTACAGCAAAATCTATCATGGCGGACCTTATGGGTTCTTGAGGCTTTTTTGTTCCCCATGAGAAATAAGGCATGTATACCAATTTTTCAGTGGCTGCCCTCTTCGACATTTTTGGTGTCGACCAAACTGTGAAATGATAAGCTTGCGTGACGCGACCAAAACATGGCTGCCGCTTAACCTTATGCGGTCTCCCTGGCGCATAGGCTTATTACAAAGACTTGCACGATCCAAACCAAATTTTGTGCCGACAGATCTGTGGGGAATTGCTTGTTCTCCTAAAAGCTGCCCTCCTCTATCTTTTTGATGAATTCGCCGAGATGCTACATGATTCAGTAATTACACAGAGGGAAAAAGCTAGCTACTTTTCGAGTTCGGTTTTCCGTCACTTCAAACTCACAATCTAAAGGTTTCAAAGTGCTCAAACCTTCACCATAATTCAAGAGTAGTGTACTTTCACGAACCGAATCATTGATTCTAGCTTAAAATGTGTGAAAATAGGACTTAACGAATATGGCTGCCTCCAACACGGCTATCCAGGCGTTTCCAGTTGAAAACAATGGCCGCCGAAAAATAATTTATATTTGTAACGGCGAGCTGCCATTGGAAGCGAAATGAAACTAAGGACTAATGAGCTAAAGACCAAGGGTGGGGGCTTGGTCAGCACACCATTTCCATAAAGGATGTGTGTGCGTCTCGTCAAGCTTGCGCGTGTGTCAAGTAGGTTGACCACTTGTCCCTCTTTGCGCTGTATCGCACAGCATATTCAATATGCGACGTGCGGGACAAGGGGTGAAAATGCTGTGCGACACAACGCAAAGCGGGACAGGTGGTCACCCTAGTGTCAAGGAGCAGGATGAGCCCCGGAGAATTTGGAGCGCGTGCTGTGGAGCAATTCAATTGCATTTAATCATATATTGACATACCAAGGTGAAATAGATTATGGTACTTCAGAGTGATGTCGTCTTGAACCCTATTAGGTTTGAAAAACCATGAGTCAAAATTATATTAGATTTATTGACACAAAGATATTGAGACAATGTGGACATTTACATAAATACACCCCTTTCAGCCATTTTGTATTGCATTTCTTATTCAATTTGACCATTTATAAATGTATTCTACACATCTGTAACAAATTTCAAGCCGATTGGATCTATGGTTCATGAGAAGGGTTTTGAAGGTTGTACCAAATTTGGACAGTACAAGAAAATTCATAAGTCTGACAATATGGGTCCTTGAGGCTTTTTTGTTCCCCATGAGAAATAAGGCATGTATACCAATTTCCAGGAATTTTGGAGTAATGGGGCACTGGGGAAATCATGTAGACTTTGGGCGTGTTTTACAGCGCCACCTATGGGCGCACATGGGCCACTAGCCGTGTGGGAGTAATGAGTGACCTGTTGTATCATTGGGCCAAATTGGAAAAAATCGGGTCCAGGACTTTTTGAGCTATTGGGCCATTTAGCAGTATAAGAAGAATAAGTAGAGACACTTAAGGTGGCTTCGCCGCTTTGCGGTTTGGTCACCGATTAAGAGCCATTGCTTTCCCCGACACAAAAGTAGATGAACTGCTTTTCTAAGTAAAAAGTATCTGTATTGGTATTGGCAATACTAGCCCTGTTACTTGGTATCGGATCGATACCACATTTTGCAGTATCGCACACCCCTATTGAGGCTGCTGAGTGAGACAATAGACTAGATCCCTCTGGTCCCCCAAGAGAGCTTGATCGACTGGTTGAGCTTGCCTGGTGTGTAATACTCAGGGGCGGCGCCAGATCATTTTTAATGCAGGTGCTGAGGGGGTGCCAGATCATTGATATATCTATGATCTGGCAATCAGTGAGGGTTTAGGAATTACAGCTCTACAATATGTATCCCCCTTTTATCAAGGGACCAAAATAAATTGGACAATTAACTCAAAAGCTGTTTTGTGGACAGGTGTGGGCTATTCTTTGTTGTTTCTTCATCAATTAAGCAGGTCTGGAGTTGAATCCAGATGTGGCATTTGCATTTGGAAGCTATTGCTGTGAACCCACAACAGACGTTTGAAAAAATCCATCAGAGAGATAGCAGGAACATTAGCAGCCAAATCAACAGTTTGGTACCTTCTGAGGAAAGAAAGAACTATCATGATAGTATTTATATATATATTCATGAATACTATCTTCAGCCCGGAAGTGTAATGGCCAAAACCATCCCATCCCCACCAGGATGCCTGACATACTAGCCATACGTAGAACATTCGGGGCTTAACCCGAACCTAGGACCTGACCAAGTCGAGGTTTTTATGTGAGCTGAAATCGGAATTTTGCGTTAATGCCAGCGCAAATTTTTTTTTGCAAATTGATTTTTTTGCAAAATCGGTTTTTGAGTTTTATGTAATCTAAATATTATGTTGGACTCATATTTTATTTTCCAAAAATTACAACTTTTTTTTAACAAAAAATGTTACCTGAAAGATTCAGGGCTATTGAGAAACTATATTTTTCCCACCCTTGCAAAAACCTAGATTTATTAAGTGACAGACCCTCTTTTTTTTCCCCTGGCTTTTTCAGTTCCTCCTGGCATATTTTTCCCATCCATTTCATTATTTTCGCATCAGCTTAATCTTGCTAACTCCCTCCACAACAATAAATGATGGTTTAGGGTTGTCTCCATGAAAACAACGTACACGCACTTGTGTTAGAGAAAGAGAGCATGCACGACAACTGAAAACGGCACTTTTTAGTGCACGGTCTGATCATGCACTTATTTAGATTAAAACCTTGTGTAGCCTATTAGCTTACTTATCAGACAGTCACTTAATATTGTAATTTGTTGTATCATTGGTTAAGCATTATTGCACTCTTATCACAACAGTAATGGTTCCTGGATTGGCACTGCAACCTAAAACAGACAAGTTTGTCAAACTGATAAAAGTAAGCATATTGATTTGCACAATGAAAAGAAATATGGATGAGAATGATGGTTCCTTAATGGTCCAATTGAGAGACTTTGAGGATGTTGATAATGGCCTTGTCCTAATTAAGCTTTATTTCTTCCCTTCAAGCCATCTATGCTACAATCCAATCTCTTTGCGCTACAGGCCCCTAATCGCCTCTCCCCTTCTCCTTCTCTCCCTCTCCTTGCCTGAAATGTCCTTTTCTGCTCCCCTCTCCTGCCTCTCACCCACCACACACCTTCCACAGCCTTCTCTCTTGTCTGGGTGCATTTTGGAGCATGTTAATACCTGCTCTTTTTTCAGAGTCTCAAAAACACCCTGACACACTATCTCCATCAGTGGTTATATTTCATAGTCCTTCTGTTAGATTTACCAGGTCCAGACAAAGGAGGTTTATACACACAAATGATCTCTCTGTGTGCTTGTGTGAGTGTGTGCGTCTGTTCTGAGAATGAGCGATCTAGAGAATGCAAATGCTGGTCAAGGATCTGGTCGTTCTTCATTATCAGGCTGACAAAACAGGGACTTTGGAGAAATCCATACACTGTAGTTACATATACAATGTTACATACCAGTGTTGTCACTTCTCTCCTGCAGGTGATCAAGCTGTTATTTGAAGAGTTTGACCTAGAGAGAGGATATGACACACTGACTGTGGGTGACGGAGGGAAAATTGGTGACACCAGGAGAGTTCTCTACGTGTGAGTATGTCATACACAGTATGACTATATTAACCTTAAAACAAACTTTACTTCTTCGTACCAGGTTACTCAGGTCACCATAAAGCATTGTTAGGCAAATTATTTTTACAGAAGAGATTAATTACTGCTTCATGTGTGTGGTCTCAGTCTGACAGGTTCCAGTGTTCCTGATCTGATTGTCAGTATGACCAATCAGATGTGGCTTCATCTGCAGTCTGACGACACCATTGGCTCCCAGGGATTTAAGGCTGTGTATGAAGGTAGGCCATTATCTGACATACTGTATTTACTATAGTTGAACCTCACAGACACATATGCACACACAAACACTATCTGGATTAGACGTGTTATGTTAAATGCATGTTAAATAATATATTAGCACTTATATCATACTAGCACTCTAGATTGTAAAAGGGCTTAAAAGCACATAGCTCAGCATATGTTCACACTCACACACACACACATTCCGATCAAGTGGCTGACTAGGCTAACTAATTTCATCAAAGCTGGTCCCATGAATTTATCGGTGCATCTGTTCCAATAAAAACGAATATGCAAAAGTTGCTTCCACCAGCGTTGCACTATTTCATCTGCTGGATCAGATGGTGCCTCTGATTCTGCCCCGCTGATGAATATCAATGAACCAGCACTGATCACTCATGTGTTGACTGGGCATGCTAGTGACTAACCACATTTTGCGGGCACATTCAGACAAGTCAAACTTAAACTGACATGGCATGGCTTTCTTCAAAGGGTTGAAGGGGTTGGAGTATAAACACCAGCTTACGGAGTGTTTAGCTTTCTTCCTCTTGGCAGCTAAAGTTTTCAGAAAGTTATGTGAATTGAGATATTTCAATATGATTTCTTTATTGGGTTGCGGACATTGTTGCACCTCTGATACTGTCCCTCTCATCTTTAAAAGGCACATTTTCCACCTCTTGTCTCAAGTGTAAAACCTTTGGCATTTTACCTGACTGTTTAAGCAGCAGACTCACACAGTAACATTTACATTGTCATTTAGCAGACGCTCTCCAGAGCGACTTACAGTAAGTACAGGGACATTCTCCACGAGGCAAGTAGGGCAAAGTGCCTTGCCCAAGGACACAATGTCATGTGCACCGGCCGAAAATCGAACTGGCAACCTTCAGATTACTAGCCCGATGCTCTACCCGCTCAGCCACCTGACTCCCTAACACTACGTCCACCACTCACAAAGACAGAACCTCAATAAGGCATGGTGAAAACTTGATTGCACACTGCTGCCTGTGCAGCCTGTTGCTGGGCTGTTAGTCTGACAGTCAAACCACTGAGGAGGGGCAGTCCTTTCTATTGTCATCATAAGGGTATTGTGTTGCAAACCATGAAAATATGGGTCCAGATTACACCAAAATTTCACGAAATCCCCTATAATCTAATATATTCCCGGATTCTCATTTTGTGTTCAATTACATTTATTCATTTAGCAGACGCTTTTATCCAAAGCGACTTCCAAGACAGAGCTTTACAAAGTGCATACAGTAGGTCACTGATAATAACAACAAGATAGCCCCAAAAACATTGTGAACAACATATTGTGAACAACTAAATAAGTGCCAAAGGGAAGAACCACAAGAGCATGTAGTTAAACAAGTTACAATTAAACAACATGAATCGCTATAAGTGCAAGTGTACCTGTAGAAAAGCAAGCAACAGTAAAAAATATTTCACAGCGAGTACAACAATTTAAATCAGTTACCACTAACCAACAAGAGCAACAAGTCTCTAAGCAAGAGTCATCGTGATCCTTGAGGAAGCTAACATTGGCTCCAGCAAACCATTCCAGTCTTGAGCCTTTTCTTGAAAGTGGGGAGACAGTCAGTGTCTCTGATGGAGGTGGGGAGTTGATTCCACCACTGGGGGGCCAGACAGGGGCTCAGACAGGTACTGTATCTCCTGATCTTCCGGATGTTGTAGAGGGTGAATCTACACAACTGGGAGACTGCAGCAATGTAGGCCATGAGGGCGAGCTCGTCATCCATGGTAACCCCAAGGTTCCTGGCAGAGGATGAAGGGGTCACCGTCGCAGATCCCATGGTGATTGAGAGATCGTGGGAGATGGAGAGTTTGGCCGGGATGATTAGAAGATGTTTTGGCGAGGTTCGGCTGGAGGTGGTGCTTGGTCATCCAGGCGGAGATGTCTGTGAGGCAGGCCTCAATCCTAACTGAGATCCCCCGATTGGTTGGGGGGAACGACAGGTACAGCTGCGTGTCGTCAGCGTAGCAGTGGTAGGAGAAGCCATGGGAGGTGATGATTGTTCCAAGTGAGGTGGTGCATACATTTCCATGCATACACATGTAAATGGGAGCATTGCCTGGGAAAGGTTGGTCAGTATAGAGCTGGTTCATATGACTCACATTGTCTTTTCGACAACAGGTTGTGATGAGCTGCACTTGCTTGCCACATCTGAGCCAAAAGATTGTATTTGGCGTTGGCTTTTAAACTGAGTTCTGGGTTAAAGGAAGGAGAAACAGGGTGGGAGGGGATTGGTGGGTGTTTTTTCCTGCTTTTCTCTCCAAGGACTTGGTTGAGTTTTTCAATGTTATCCTCCAGCCTGCTGCACAGCTACATTACAACAGGACATCAGACTCAGGGAGAAACACTGCTATGAAATAATAGGAATATGTATATTTGTTGTCAATGCTCTAGTGCAAGTCAAACCTCTGCAAAGCTCTAAATAATGGATCTGCAGTCCCCTGGATATCCTTTTACACACACACACACAAAATCTCAGACACCTGGCTGCACACATAGAATATAAACTAGCCACAGTCATATCTCTGTTGAGGATTTAACTCGAAACCTTTTACTTACTGTCTCAAGTCCATTTAGGATCTGTAAACTCTGTCCTCTGTGTAATATCTGAAGGCAAATCACTGGAGAGCTCACTGCTGAGTTGATGCACAGCTGGTTTCCCAGCAGACACTCATCAGCTTCTCGTCACACCACACCTGTCACTTTGTGTATGTGCGCGCGCACACACACACACACACACACACACACACACGCACACGTTTTTATTGTTTTTCAGTCAAGACACTCACGTGATTGATTTCACCATTTATTCATATACTTGAAAAATAGGTTTAACATGGCGAAATGAATGTACAAGGGGAAACACTCCCTGCCTTCACTGCAGCATGTATGACATGAGGCAGGGAGCAACCAGTTAAATCCCCAAAACTCCGACACTCCGCCCGTCTATACTATGTGTAGAGCGAAGCGTCGCTCCTCCTGAGCCACAGGAGGACCACATGGCATCCCACAATTTACTAGTGACGAAAAACAAGGTGTTTTCTGGATGCCCAGAGGCTTGTTCCATAAAGCTAGTTTACCAAATAAGCCAGACTTAAGTCAGTTAGTCTGACTAATTTCTAGTTCATTCGGTTCCATAAAGCTAGCTCAACGTAGTTTGAACTCAGTTACTATGGCAACTTAGGCTGCAAAACTAGTCTGGTCAGGGTCAGACTAACTGTCAGGCTTAGCATGACTTGGTGCTTAACCAGACGTTCCTGTAACACAATAACGATGATTAACCACATATGTTCTCATTTTCTTAGTCTCATCAAGTCAATCTGTTCAACATTGATAGACAAAGAACTTAAATAGCCTACATAGGCTACAACATTTAGCCTAATGCATTAAACAACGATGAACAATGCTTTGATAGGCTACACACCATAGCCGTTAATGTATGGATGTTAGTTTGTGATTTCAAATGTTTAGGCATCAGACATAGGACTATATCTCAATCTAAATGATCCGAGTATAATTATCATAGCAATATAATTGTTAACAGTAGCCTACAACTGCAAAACGAACCTCCCTCCATTTCCACGACACAAAAACCATGTTAAAAAGTTAGGCTACTGGATAATGTATTGATTAATAGTAGGCTATATTTTAAACAATGTCAAAAAAGCCAATTTAGGCAATTTAATGAGTTTAGAGGGTGTTTTTTAATCAACAAAGTAAAGGTCTAAAAAGGTCCTCGACCTACGTAGCTCACAACGTCAATCATGGCGTGTCATTTTATTTTGATTGAAGCGGTGGATGAGGGAGCTGTCAATGTTCACGATTTAAAGGGAACATTCTTTCTGGAAGAAGTCCCGTGGCCGTGTGCATTGCTTTTGCCGTGGTGGATTGTATGATCCATGTTTTACCTCTCGGGCTGCTTAAGAATAGGGTGCATGCGCAATTAGCTTGACTATTTAAATCTGACTTGAATTAGTAGGACTGCGTGAGCTGAAATTGGCCTTTATGGAACCGCTTTAGCCCCGAGGGACTAATTAAAAACGTATTCAAGTCTAGTTTAGGACTTTAAGTCTAGCTTTTTTGAGCGGCCTCTTTTAGAACATGCCCCTGGTCATGCTATCATTAATGATGACTAAGGCTATGTGTGCACATCCGTCATGTTGCATACCATTTGATGCGCGGTCTACGGAACTGTCCCATGCACACGTCCCGTCCAGACCAAGTGTTCGACGATAAGTTGCCTGCAACCAGCCCCGTACACTGATCATCTCTCTGGTAGCCTTCTCATCCAACGCGGGCAGATGCTACCTTTAGAGCAGCGCTGACACTTAGCGGCCCATCGTCATTCCACCCAGGATGTACACAAAGGCAGCAGAAAGACGGCTATGCTGGAACACAGGGATATGTTATCTAGTGGAAAGGAAACAAGGTGTGTGTGTCAGCAGGATTTTGTTCCCTGGCCGGTGTCCGGAGTATTTCCTGAGACACATCCAGACAGATGCATGCGCATTGGCAACGGAGATCCTACAGATATTCTAGCATTGTGATGATCCGGTAGCCATCTCATCCATACAGGACAGATTTATGCTACCTCTACAGACCCACCCTCTAGCGCCCGTCAGCAACCCAAAGGATGTACGCGACGTGCCTGTGTGTGCAGACATGGGATGTCACATGAGGATATGAGAACAAATGTGTCAGCGGAGCATCCGCTGTTCCCTGGGAATCCAGGGCATCTAAACGTAGACGTAGAATGTAGACACTGTGGATTCTGATGGCTAGCTGAGCACGTCCACATTGGTCGCCGGAGGTCTCAGACCCGCTCGGCTTGAGCGCTTGCTCAGCTTGAGCACTATGCCTAGAGTAGAGACAGTCGCTGAGCGTTATCCAATGCAAGCCTCTATTGTGTACCAGCTGCAAAAATTGCCCAACACACAGTCACAGTCTCTGTTCTCAAACGCTCATGAGTTCTGCACTTCCACAACGTCCAGTGTGGACATGGACACCAGAAGAAGAGGTGGCCGCCCCGATCTGGAAGGAATGCGCCGTATACAGCTCCGGGGAAAGGTCACAGCGCTCACACAGAATATCTGTGGCGTTGCGTGAGCCACTATCTGGTCATATGTGATTCTGAACATTCCAACCGACTATTTTCCGATAGACAAAAACTATATGACAAACGCTATAGTATGGCTTCAAAATGTACAATTAGGAGGCTAACAAGTAACACTAGCAGGTAGTAGCATTGCTACGAGTATTATGCTAGGTTGCTAGGTAACGGAAGCTAACTAAAGCTAGCTAGCTTTCGTTTTGAAAAAATAACTCACTCTGGTGGCAGCGTCGGTAATATTCCTCTAAAGGTTAAAGGAATCACAATCAAGTTCATGCATTTCACCTGGTTGCTCAACCATATAATTTAGGTGTCCTTGGGCCTACCTCCCTGGAGAGGGTGCCCACAGACCCAGTATTCCACCTGGCCCCTCAGGGGTCCTAGTTAATTTGGACAATCACAATGGGGGTGCCTTAACATGTCACATCAGTTTGCAGTAGGCCCTACTCCGTATAACAGTGAACATCCCACTTCCCGTTATGAAATCGGACATGCATGGTGAGATTGCAAGACGGATAGAAAGTAGCGCATCTCGAGGGGCATGTAAGCCATATTCACCACACCACAGAAAACCTGTGAGAAACAGTATCGAGCAGGGTGTTGACATTGCACGAAGCACCCGTCTCGGAGCGGACACTACAGTAGTTTGTGCAGAAAAGGGAGTGTGTTAGGAAGACGTTGCTTCCGGGCCGCTCATGAAAAGACGGATATATGGGCTCCCCAGAAAGCTGCAAGATGATGGATCCGCACACCAAAGGTACAACTGGACACCTGCCACCAATGCTTTGATGGACAACGGTTGCAGCTTGCGGGACTCGAAACGGACCGCCATGAAAGCGCACAGCACAGACATGTTTACAGGCAGAGGGCTCACAGAGAACGTACCACAGTATGTATAAGAATATTGAAGCCAGGCAGAGTCATAGGATTTTTATGTGGAAGTGCACACACCCAACCGTATGTAGTAACAGGCAAACAATAGGCTACGTGCTGCTGGAGAATCAGAATCGGCCTTATTTGTCATGGAAGTTCACACAAACAAGAAATTGACTGTGGCAAGAAGGTGCACACAACCATCTATGGATCTAAAGATGAAAAGGAGAACCGCACTGCGACGGAACCACCCGGCCCTACTACAGCACGGAAATGCAACCAGAGGAAAACACGGAAAATCCGCCACTAAAATCGTCCAGCAGTGCAGAATGCTTGTTCAACAAATCCAACTTGGCGCTTCCAACAGCGAGTCGAAAATGCGGACTGCTGCGGCAGCCGGATGTCAACCAAACAGAAAACTGATACCACGCCAGCATGCACTGAACAGACGCTGGTTTTATCGTATGAATGGTGTTGTCCACACTACTGTAACACAGGAAAAAGCCTGCGTGGAATCTAGCCGTTAATGCTGGCCTCTGCGCCGGCAAGTTGCTTGTAAGGTGCTGTTGCCCGACTGTTAGCATGTGGCTATGCCTATTGACTAGCCTGAACAAACAGAGAGGAGATACCTGAAAAGGCCCCATCATGGCTTGGCTACCTCTTTTGGAGTGCAACCACGTGCTCTTGTAGCGCAGGCTATTGCACACATGACTAACCATCAGCAGCTCAGACAGACCGGCATAAAATCCACGAGTCAGGACATTAGCAGGTATACAAACAATTAGGATGAATCTGATGCAGCACAAAGTCTCCAACTTTCACAGGGGTTGACGGTATTCACTTGCCCTTTTGTCGAGGGCACAGATCGGGGAAGCACCCCCGCAGGCTGACTGCAGCATGCAGATACCTATTGCAATCAGCATCGCGACAAACATTTACGTTGAAATCGATACACAGCATTGGGCTAACAGCGGACGACTGGTTGGAACCCTCCTCCGCCCGCCCTTGATACGGCCTGTGTGGTGCCTCATTGTTTTACAGCTGACACATGAAGAAGGAGGGTGGCCCGATGCACACTCAGATGCTCAGTCGAGGTCCTTGCCAACCGGTGTAGCCGCGCATTATTCCTGGAGGTTCAGGCATGTATTCCGGCCATTGCAGACAGGCATTGTGGTACGCTACTACTCTCAGAACACAGTTCGGCCGTAATGTAGTAGGCTATTGGAGTTCTGTTAGGACTTCCTGATTAGTAAGCCTGGCAACTTGATTGCTCATGCCTGTTGTTACATCAATTCACGTTCAGTAATCGTAGACACTGGCTTTCATGCAGACCATCTCACAAGCTTCTCGAGTATGAAAAACATTAGGCTACAGGCCAGATCGGACATTCATGCCAGGTAATCATCCAGCTCGATACATTACTCGGGAAACACATAGCACAGTGTATCGTGAACGTTCAAGTCATCCGAAGTTCTTAGACATCCTGTTAAATTTGCCTGAAAACGCCTAAACAGCATACCCAAAGTAAATTGAAAGCTGTTCTTGAACCATTTGGAGTACATGCATATAAATGGTCTATTTTGAAAGGTGACACTCTGAAGTTATTTCTCCTGTTGTCAGGACCCCTGTAAGTCTTACTGGTGTTGAGTAATAGAAGCTTGAACACAAGGAAATTGAAAGTTTCTATCTAGCCTAGATTCTTTTTTGAAAACAGAGGCCTGAAGAGGTGGTAGGTATTAGCTGGAAGACAGAATTGGACCACAGCTTGAAGCCTTAGCCAATTCAAGTCAAAAGTCAAACATAATACCACAATATATTCATATTTGACACGTTTTTTTAAGAGTACATCCCCTTTTGGAGACTCAAATGACCCTTTGTAACCAAGGTCAAATACTTAAGATATAAAAGGTATTATTTTTCACAACTGTTACCTCTAATGGAAGGTGGTACTTAGAACTATCATATATAATAATTAAATCCCCCATTAGTATTGCTGAAACAGAAAAACTGAAGCATGAACACATTAGAGTGCTTTATCTGATTCCCAGGATTGACACACGAAAAATACCTTGTGTCTCTCTATTTTGCGCATGGGACTTTGATTTTGAAGGCTCCACAGATACCTTGCATGTTGGGTATTAGCATTCACAGCATTTCCTTACCTACAAGGCTAACAAGCTCATTTCAGAGCCAGTCAAAGCCAGTTTGAGAAATGTGTTTAGAATGAGTGTGTGTGTGTGTGTGGGGGGGGGGGTGCAGGACACACAGACCTAGTTGGCTGTCAACAGGGCCTGGAAGCTCCTATTGGGTTGAACAAGGTGTCAATCGATAGGGCAGATTGTAGCGGCCAGGGGCGTCTCAATAGCACTTGAGGCCCCTGGGCTATGGACTTTTTCATTTTATGAGGCCCCCCACCCGCTAATCGCACAATCAATTTCTCAACACCGATATAGCCAAATAGCCCACACAATATCATTGCCTGCTTCGCTGTCTTCAATGCCACAGCCTGAACTTTATGTCAAAAGAAACTTTAAATTTCTGTCGCATTCAAACAATCCCCTCAGTATTGCTAGTTTGGCTAGCAACAGCAGCTAGGCTACCTTGCTCGTAGCACAATTCAATTTCCCCAGAAATTGTACCCTCTCTCGTTTTTGTTAGATGAGGGGGGGGGGGGGGGTCCCTCCACTTCCACCACCTGATGCCACGATAGAGCAGAGTAATGACACCGTGAATACGGACGTATGTCATCATCATTTTTATTTTGTATTATTATTAAGAGGCCCCTGATTGTTCGAGGCCCCGGGCTTAAGCCCAGGTAAGCCCGTGTATTAAGACGCCACTGGTAGCGGCCATCTTGACACTCTCCAATCGTAAATACTTAAAGCACATTTCCTCCTGAGCGATAATGTTTGACAGCAAAAATGTAATTGGCGAAGGCAGAATGAAGCAACAACATTGTGGATATAATTCATTTTTTGGACGAACTACTCGACATGTTTAGATAGTTTGGACCTTTTGGAATGTAACCAGTCCATATTTGTTGGGATCTTTTGCATACCTGGACCACGGTGAACCTTTTAGGGTGAGTAGAGTTGTTTGCTTTTGCTTTGTTTACATATTTGTGACTGGACAAAGACGTTGGTTAAACTTACTGTTGCGACTTGATCTTGAAATGGATTACAGCAATGCAAGCACGAGAATCGTATCTTTCCAATGATGTATGGAATCAGGGTTCTAAATTAACTTTTTTGATCACCAGCCAATTTGGCTGGTAACTTTCTAAAGTTACCAGCCAATCAGAATTTCCACTAACCCAATTTTTTCCTGGTGAAAATAAGAACAATTATGAGTTTCACTGAATGCATTTGATCATTTTAATAACATTGTTGGCATGAAAAACACAGAAAATGAAGTAAAATGAAGCACAGAAGTATGATGCAAGGGTATGTGAAATCACCAACACGTGACTAAGTAAGGACACGATTTATTGTAAATGGCTAAAACGTCCATTTGCATCATGATGAGATTGACTCCTGCCCATGCATTTACACAGGGCTGCCAACTTTTGCAAAAAGTGAGATTGTGAGATTTGGTATCCCGCCGGATGCAGCCTTTTATGGGGTATCATGATTACAGAAAGGGATTGTATTATTATTTATACTGATACATTTTTTGAGACTAGTAACGATCAGAATGTTAATCAGGCACGGAGCCAGACTTTGTAAACATTCTGGGCAGCGCCCAAACCTAGGACGTATGGGTTTGATGTGATGCAAGATGGGAACCACCACACGTAATGCGAGCGCGCATAGTGCGTGACCGAAACATTTTGGCCATTATTTGAGCGCAAAATTGTTTAATTGAGCTTTATGTAAAATAAACATGGACCTTTTTCAATTGGTAAAACCTTGTCTAGTGATGCCATCACTCTGGCCCTGCTCCCATCCATTCTCGCTGACGCGTATCGTGATAGGGCCCCCCGGCCCAGCTATCGATAGCCTATCTGAGAAAACGTTTTGGAAAAGACGGGCTATAGACCCAACCAACTCGATTTGGGAGGGGAGAACTCCCTCACATGGTACAATCCATGGAGAGGCTGAGGTGTCAGAATGTGAAACGTGTGTAGACTACTTTAAGAGAAAATAGATAATACTAACGTGACAAATGTCAACAACAAAATGTCCTCGACCTGCCCAAAAGTGAAGCGGCCCACCGGGAACTATCTGGATTCTCCCGATTACCCACCACGGCCCTGTTTACAACGTTAACAGGGCTACTTGGTTGCCTTTGCCTTTTCAGCGTGAGATATAGAAGGTATGGCGTGAGAGCGTGTGAAATGGTTGAAATGCGTGTGTCTCACGGCCAATGCGTGAGAGTTGGCAGCCCTGATTTACAGTAACGTTTTGTCCTAAGCAGGCTTTAATTAAACTGACCTAATATACTCTCTATTAAGAACAGTGTATTTACATTACACTAGACTGTCAGTAAGCAACATAATCTTTCTTATGCGTAGACTACAGGCGGCAATCCTTACAAAACATGACAACATTTTCATTGTCAAACACAAGCCATTCCCGACCCATCAGCCATTTGGCATTACATTTTCTTTTCTTCGTTTCTCTAGTGCTATCAATATCCTCATCCCCTGCCTCGTTCCTCTTCTCCCCGCGTTCCTCTTCTCCCCGCAGAACTTTGTCTTAACCACCTCCTAAGGAAGCTCATTGTGGGATTGCTCATAGTGGATGTAATTCTGCACCAAGGCTGAATTTTGGGAAAGAGACTTCAGATACAGTATTACATTTACATTAATTCATTTAGCAGCTGTTATGCAACGCGACTTCCAAGAGAGAGCTTTACAAAGTGCATAGGTCACTGATAATATTAGGGGACGGTTATGGCCTATATAAAGCATCCAAAAATTGTATGTCATGGGACATTTAAGTATGGATTGTCTCTTAATGTAAGAGAGAAAGAACATATAAAATAGCAGCAGGATTAACATTATAGATTCATTCTTTCACAGGACACATCTCCGCTAGGGATGTTCATGAATTATCAATAATCGATTCTTTGCCGTTCAGAATTTATCCGGTCAAGTGTAAGCTATTAACAGACAACGTTTGCTGTCTCCATTGTTACTTTAGAAATGTCACAAGGCTGATGTGCGCGTGTTCCAGTGTTTCCGCTATATCCATCATTACCGCTGCTTCAGTTTTGAATGAAACGTCATCAAATGCGAGCGATTAGATTCGATCTGCTCCACGATTCTAACAACGGTCTCTGTTCTCTCTCCACTGCAGACGATAAGCAACTGGAACCGTGAGTAGACTTCAATCACTAGCGAAGTCATGACAACCAATTAAACAGCGCAAATGCAGCAAAGCACTTCTGTTGGGCTCTGTCGAGCAGTGACAAACAGGGCAGAGATACTATAAGAAACAGAAAAACTGCTCCTTAAAATGCATGCTTGTGATTGTTATTGTTGACTACTATTAAACTGAGAAGGCGTGAACATTTGCATTTGTCCTTGCACGACATATCCAACCCTACTCCCCATAATCGATCAGATGCCTGTCCAACAGGTCAGTGCACGGAGACAATCTGAATGTGATTCACGGGTGTACCTGCAAATGGCGCTCCTCAGATATGATAGATATGCCGCGAGTGCTCGTGGTGGGCTCTTGGACGCGAGCCCCCTTTTGGGCAGCACAACAGCAGCACAGGAAACGGAGCCACTTCACCTATGCCGGAGCCTTCTCCGAGGAGCAAACAGGGGCTCGGATGGAACGGCCTTGCCGCACTCGAGGAACAAAAAGCTCCTCGTGGCCGAACCCCATCTTGTACAACGGACAGTCCTTAATGTAGGCCGATCAAGGCCAAACGGGAACTACGCCTAACTCGGCGACCCAAGTTTTCACAGACCCCATAGGTGCAGGGCTCCTCAGACAGAGAACCATCAGCAGCTCAAAACCTTCTTCCAGATCCCCAAACACGCACACGCCGTCCGGGTCCGAAGAGGGAAACGCGAACGACAAATAGGCAAACACAAAACACAGAGCGGGAAGCGACCAGCAATGACAGCAGCGCAGAACACAAAGGTAATCGAGGATGCGTGTGCGTGCATGCGACTTTATAGTGCCGCCTATTGAGCTAAGCCTATGGGCTGAGAACACGGCAATGGGTGATATGACGCGCGCTGCCCGAGTGCCATGTCTGAACTTGCTTCGCTCATTTTGTGTATTGTATATGTACCACACACGAGGAGGACACCATAGTATGTTACCATGTACAGTGGCAACGTCATATCTAAAGTCAAGACAATAAAACTAAAGGAAAATATTATAAATCCACAACACAAAAATAATTCTTTACACAGTCCGTTGCCTTAAACCGATACTCAGATTCAATGACCAGTTCATATTAAGATTCTTGAGTATGTTTTGAGAAAAAGGTGAATGTAAGATGAATAACTTGTAACTTGTTAGTTAGTTAGTTGTTACTGAGTTAACTACTTCTACTCGCTGTAAATTATATTATTGTTGCTTGCTTTCCTAAAGGTACACTTGCACTTTTGAGGTTCATGTTGTTTAATTTGTAACTTGTTGAACTACTTGCTCTTATGTTTCTTCCCATTGGCACTTGGTTGCTTATCACAATGTATGCTCATGTTTTGGCTTCCCACAATGTTTTTTGGAGCTATCTCGTTTATGATCATTGACCTATAAACTTTATGTAAAGCTCTTTCTTGGAAGTCACTTTGGATAAAAGCGTCTGCTAAATGAATAAATGTAAAATAGATCCATTGTGCGCCTCAGCTAAATGCTACTGAAATCTACAAGTTGACGTCAGCCCTTCTCCACTTTCACATGCTCCAAAATCTCACTGACACCATGGCCCTTTGCACATGTGCAAGCTGGAAGCCACGCACACACATTCAAGTCTTTCCGAGGCCGGGTGGGCTCACTGTTCGTTACGCAGGCATTATGGCCCACTTTCTCAGACTTGGATTAAGCCTACTCCTAGACTAAAAACGTTTTAAATTGAGGTCTTTGTATAATCTTTCTCTTACCCTAGGAATAGGCTTAATCCATGTCTAGGAAACTGGGCCTTAGTGTCTAATTTGGCCAAATATAATGCTACAGTTTAGTCCATTTTATTCTACTTTTGCACTCAAAATAGAAACTAGACTTAAGGCCGCAATATGCTTCTGCGTTTCCTTTTACGGATGGGCGGGCGCACGGATACGCACGGATACAGACGGATAGACTGCGTTTATGGTTCTCCGTAGGCTTTGGGTGCTGAAAACAATTCACCGCCAGAAGAGTAGGTGGCGCAACGTTTTTTTGTTTAGACGTCGTCGAGTGTTTATTTACCCAGGTTACCGAGAAGTCGGAGCAAATTTACAAATTAGCCATTTCATCAATAACATTTTCAGCAACTACGCTGCCCATTTCTCGTCACATTTTAATTCAGATTACATGTACTGTTTAGCTGAAATATGAATTGTAAAAACTTTACAAGCAATGGCGGTCAAAGGATTCTGTTTGTCCTGCCATCAAGGCAACCCCACCCCCACCCCTGACGCAAGCGGTTCTTAATACTGACCAATCACAGCCATGAGCTACGTGTCTCCGTAGCTACGACAGATAGGTAGAAAATTCAAGAAGTGCACGTCAAGCTCTCCGAGGCTCTCCGAGGGCTGACGGAGAGCTCGTAGAGGGCGTTCCACGGAGACGAGGGCTTTCCCAGGTGTCCGTTTTCGAAAAACGCAGAAGCATATATCGGCCTTTTCACTTCTTAGAAATAATGGGTCTGATCAGATCATAGGTGGTGCTACAAACCTTACCTCAAAGTTGTCACTTTCAAAATGGTAGCATTTCGACCCAATCGGGCCGAAATGTCAGAACGTTTAGGTAACAGGGTAGTCGCACTGCTCATCAGTCACTTACACTAGAGCTTTACCCACACCAGACCTCTAACTCGCAAGCGTGACTACTAACCAGCTACACCTCCAAAAAGCTAGCTTTTCACTGGCTTGGGTAGACTGTACAGTGTTTCCACAGATTAAAAAGCTATTTGTGGTGGGGCGTGGGGCGGTTGTTTTGTTTCAGACCAGGGGGGGGGTTCAAAATAATTTCTTTGTTCATAATTTGTTACACAGAACTTTATTATATTACATATTAATCCCAAATGATTCACACTTTTACAAAATCAACAACAAACAAATAATTTCTGCATATGCAGGGGCCTGTTCGTCGTAAGGGTTGAAGCTAAGTTAATCAATTGTCCCTTTAGCCCGTTAACATTAGCGAGCTAACTGAGAACCGCAATTATTGGTTCATCAACGGCTTATCCGCATCCAAATCATGTGGTTAATTTCAATCAGGCTAAACTCATCAGGGCAAGTGCACATGCACGTCCTACTTCAAAGTGCAGGAAAGGTCGATCACCAAAACCGTGATTTTCTAACGGAAAAGAGGAAAGACAGATTGCAGAAAAGACGAAAGAGAGAGAGGTGATATTCTCGCCATCCGAGCAAACTATTATAATGAGTTTCTACGAAGACAATAAGCATATTATCATGGCTAAGTCAAACACCGGCACCGCTGCCAGAACAAGACAGGCAGCTTGGCAAAAAATTGCCGATAAGCTAAATGCATATTTTGGTAAAATGTATAGGCTCATCTTAAGTGCCTTATTACCCCAATCAATCAGATCACATTTCTTAAAATGTGCCTGCTGGCAGTAGGCTTAATGGAAATTAATCATTGAATGAGATCTTGCTAGCAAAAATAATGATATCAACTCTTTCAGAATAAGTATAAAAACAAGGCCAAAGAGTATCTAATTGATACGAATTCATAGACACTTATGAGAATATATGCCTGTGTAGGCCTACTGAAAGAGCTTATATCATGTACTATATATGTGTATGCATGTAAGCCTATGTGTAAATCCCTCTTTGATTTCATTGTGTAGTGGCCATCTAAAAACTTATACCTCTTAGATGTATAACCACCGCGCCAGCAGTAACAGATAGCTCAACGCACCTGTAAATGTTGGTTCACAGTCCAAGTTTGGCGTCTGATGTGTCTAAAGTTGATGTGGGCATGAGTTTGTGTGTGTAAGTGTATGTTTGTGTAAGTGAGTGTATATTTGCGTGTGGTTGAAAAACTATATCGCTCTGCTGGCTCTCTTAACAACTCAAATACTAACTCCAATTGTTCCCCTGAAACAAAGTCTCACACAGGGCTTTTTAGGCACCTTCCCCCTGGGCGGAGCAACAGATACTTATTACTCAATTAATCAATTAAACAATCATACCAAATAAGGTACACAGTCTGGGTCAGGACAAGAAAAAAGGGGGTTTGGCTCCAACACATTGACTGGGACATGGCCAGGGAATATGATGAATTGATTCATCAACTGGTTAAGCGCCAATAGCCTACACTTTACTTACAGCAACGCATGCTGCGGCTTTGCCAATGTTTTCTGCATCGCCTATACTGTATAAAAATGTACCTGACGCAAAAAACCTCAAGGCTATGCAGAGTGTCTGAAGCACAGTAAAAGTTTCAAGTAGCTTCATTGTCCATTTCTTCAAATGTCCAGACATAACAAGGAATCAATATGACATTTCCCACTCTCCCGCTCTAAAATATAGCGTTACATATTCACATACAGCAACATGAACTCATAAAGCATAAAGCTTGCTGCGGCGTGTGATATTTGCAATGTACGGCGCGAGAAGTTCTTGCAAATAAATGAGTCCTTGTCGGCTGAATCGATATCGCTCAAACAAGAACTCATCCGTGTGAAATAAAGGATCTTGGCGATTGCGAAGAACTCTATGGGTATGGAAAGCTAATTGAAGTAGAATATATCTCCTTGGTCAACTGGGTCTCTCAAATAGGGAGCTGCCAATTATTTTCCGGGGGTGTGGCAAGCTTATCCAGCTACACTTACATTGGCCTGCTCTGGAGCAGGTTAGTGGTAATTGATATGTCACTATGGTGATTTATCGAAAGTTGCTTCCACAAACCAAAAAGAGGGGCGTTTTTTTTTTTTTCTTAGCCTGAAAATTTGCTTGCTAAACCGCTTAGCGAGCTACGACAAATACCCCCCAGGTAGCAACGCTAGTGCTAAATAACTATTTAACTGGTCGGCTCCATGGGAAATGCCAGGTAAGTAGCTAGCTCCTGAGACTTCTCACCAAAAGAACAAATGGGAACCTTCGATAAAGACATGTTTGTAAGTACCTAGCGAAAAGTAGCCTCAATTTTCCTAGATCTTTAGCTATGGCACTAATGCTGAAGGCTCACTGATATAGCTGTCGGTCTTACTACAACGGCGTAGGTATGCATCGCTGCTGACGTTGTGACTGTGTACGTATGTGAAAAGATGCGTGAGTGACAGAGGAGAGCAGGGAAAGGAAATGCAACTGAACGAATACACTGCGTGTTTTAACCTAAATAGTTAGGAAAATAATTATTACGATACTCAATATGTGGCAGCCGTTGATAGATAGCTAGGTACCTAAAACAGCAAGACAGCTGCAGAAATGCCACAGACAAAGGCCAGGGTAATAACTTGTAGCTAGCTATGTTTCCAGGCTGTGATATCAACACCCTGTATAATGATGATCATAATTCCTGTTGAGCAATCGATTCCATTCAATATTCGAATGATTGGAGTAGATCAGAGCAAGGCGTATAGCCGGTCACATCACATGATCCCCTAGTCTTCGGAACAGGAATGTTGTTATTGACACATAATGATCATTCCACATTGGCGGAAATCCCGGAGGGGATGGGGGGGACGAAACACCCCCAATCCTTGGCAAAATACGATTTGTCCCCCCCAACATACATTACAACATAGGTAATGTGTTACAGCACTACTTTTGGTGTCCCCATTCAAAAAATGCTCTTGATAACATTTCATGTAATTGCCCCCCCTTAAAGTATATGAGATTTTTGCCCCTGCATTTCTAGTAAATTTGTTAGGCCTATATTAGCCAGTTTTCCAGAAATACATTTCAAGCTTATTTACGTTTTTGGGGGCATTTTTCAATTTGCAGAGTGAGAACGTTGTTAGATATAGGATAGGACCATTTTAACACAGGATTGCCCAATTTCGGGTTGCTGGAAAGCACTCCTCCCTGAGTTACCCTCGTGCTCTTGGGGAACTTTAATGCTCATGTGGGCAACGACAGTGAGACCTGGAGGGGCATGATTGGGAGGAACGGCCCTCCTGCAGTGATGCAGGCTCTGCATCGGTCCGTCGTGGTGAATAACGAGCTGAGTCGAAGCTCTCTATTTACCAGTCGATCTACGTTCCTACCCTCACCCATGGTCACAAACTGTGGGTAGTGACCAAAAGAACGAGATTGCGAATACAAGCGGCCAAAATGAGTTTTCTCCGCAGGGTGTCCGGGCTCTCCCTTAAAGATAGGGTGAGAAGCTTGGTCATCCGGGAAGGGCTCAGAGTAGAACCGCTGCTCCTCCGCGTCAAGAGGAGCCAATTGAGGTGGCTATGGCATCTGATCAGGATGCCTCCTGGACGCCTCCCTGGTGTGGTGTTCTGGGCACGTCCCACTGAGAAGAGGTCCCGAGGAAGACCCAGGACACGCTGGAGGGACTATGTCTCTCGGCTGGCCTGGGAACACCTCGGGGTCCCCCAGGAAGAGCTAGTGGAAGTGGCCGGGGAGAGGGAAGTCTGGGCCTCCCTGCTTAGGTTGCTGCCCCCGCAACCCGACCCCCGGACAAGCGGCAGATGACGACAACGAAATATCAGTTGTACAATTTCAGTAACAAAACAGACCCATCGGCAACCAACGCAAGAACACCTCACAATTTCCCCAGAAATTGGACCCTCTCTAGTTTTGTATATATTTGTGAGATACATATTTGTGTGTCTCTACAATGCCAATTTAAAAATTGTCCTCAGTTTTCAAGTGGATTCCATAATTGCTGCTTGCAGCTATATTTGTTGCTGTCTTTGTTCAAATGTTGATATTGTTAAAAGATACCATGACATGCTGTTTTTGGATGCTTTTATATAGGCCTTAGTGGTCCCCAAATACTGTATCTGAAGTCTCTTTCCCGAAATTCAGACTTGGTGCAGAACTACAGCCACTACGAGCAGTCCCACATTGAGCTTTACTCAGAACGTGCCATTTCTGTGTCTGTAGCTTTAAATGCTATGAGGAAGAAAGAGGTGGGGCTAACTGCCATGCTTCGGTCGTTTGCAAGCCATGATGTCTCTCGGGGAAAAACCAATATTGCGCTTACACGGTCGTAGCTCATTTTCTCATTGGTGGGCCAAATTCTCTGTGTGGGCAAAGCAGAGAAAGGGGAGGTACCCTTCCCTCTTATGGCAACATAAAGAGAAGATTTTCAAAACTGTGCGTTTGAGCTTTAATTTTCTCAAAGGCGGAGAAGAATACCAAGGGCTTACACCTATAAACATTTCCAGCCATTGCGGGACCAAAGGCAGGCTAGGAGAACTCATATTCATGTTAAATAACCTCTTAAGTGACATTTTCATGTGTAGGGCTGTTTTGGCAGCCCCTTTGTCACTGGTCACCCAGACATTCGTCTGGGACAGTTGTTGATTTGCATGAATGCTAAAATGACAATCACACCTTAATGACACACCTCTAGAGATGAAGAGGTTGAAGAGGAAGGTAGACAGAGGAAGACTCTTAAAAGTTGTGTTCTTGTAAATATCGTTCTAATCAGCTTTTAATGTCATGTTTGATATGCTTTTGTTTCTTATTTTATGTATTACATTCTAGTATTAATTGGGGACCATTGTTATCTCACATATATATTTATTATTATTGTTTATTTTCGCGCCCCTGAGGCTCAGTCAATATTTGGACAACATAGACAAAGTCGATGTCAAAAGGTTCGTCTTGGTCACGATTGCGTTGGTTCTATTGGGATTTATGTCCCGTTGCTCGGTTTAGGTTTTAATTGAGTTTTTGTGGCAAAAGTGAAGCTAACAGTGGCTAACTTGCTAGCCACAGTCACTGACGCTACTGACGTCACTAACGTCATGAAATTTTGCGTTTAGTTTAGCAGCTCGTTTACTTCTGGGAGATAGCTAGGCTAACTGCTTTACTGCAAGGGAGCTGCAGAAACGCCACAAGCAAAGAGGCCAGGGTGATAACTATTTACTCATTTTATTTTGTGACATGAAACACAATTGTGAAGTGTACAATATAAGCTGATATTAGGAAATAGTTACATCTACTTTCGGAAACAGTAGTCTACTATTTCACTGAAGCATTAGCATCATGACATTAGCCTCTGTAGCCCTGGCAACACATACTACAGCGGTCTATGATGCATCTGTTTTCAATCGTTAAAATAAACATTCCTCACAAATACATTTTCGTTGTAGGATTTATTATGACATTAGATTACAAGCAAGTGAAATTATAATTACCTGTGGTTTCAAACCAGTGTAGCTCACTGCAATGCTGTAGCCTAGTCTTCTAGCTAACAAAACCATCTCCATAGCTGTTTACAGTACTAGTAGGAAGTCAAACGGCGGCACATGTTCGGCACTACCCTTACTTAAATCAAAAGTCTTTCAAAAGGTGAAACTATCTGACTAGTGACTACTAACCTGAACTCCATTGCCACAGCCTAAACTTCAATCTGTTCATGAAAATAATTCATTTCAGCCTAGACCGTACAACGGAAGTAACGTTAAATTGAATTCAACCAACGCAATCGCTACCAATACAGTCTAGTAGTAGTTGTAGCCTACAATTTACCGGGGCAACTTCACCACATAGCAGGGCTGTATCGCATTTTGCCTTGTTACTGACAATGACCGCTACCACTGATATTTTTATGAATTAGTTATTTTCCCCTAAATAAATGTCAAGCTTATTTACGTTTTTGGGGGCATATTTTCAGTTAGCAGATGATACTATTTGAATTGCGATTCCATCTGAGATAGCTAGCTACTGCTGGTAACGTCTTTGTTAAAATACATTTCAAAGGGCAGGGCTCTACATTAACATTTTTTGGCACTGGCCCCACCGGGCCAGTGGGTTTGAAACTTACTGGCCCCAAGACCATTTTTACTGGCCCCCCCTCAAAGTTGTAATTTATCATTGTTACAACAAAACCAAAGACTTATAAGTTGTGTTATTCTGTTAACATGTTTAACCATTTATTAAACACATCCTGGATATAAAAAGAACAAAAATGAAATCACATTTCTAGTGATAATAAAAAGGTAATAGTCAGCAAAACAATTGACTTTTAACCTCAAACGTGACGTGCTCTCTTCTCTGCTGACAGCCATCTCACTGCACAACTGAAACCTCTGGTCCCTCAATGCTAATATATAAAAGCTTCCATAACATTTCACCAGTATGATACTAAGTACCCAAGTCTACACCATTCTTCCGCTGCAGTTCAATAGCCTGGGGGAACGAGGCGAACGGCTGGCCCGTCTTAATTGCGTGATATGCCGTTGTTATAAGTCGTGCAATAAAACGATGGGCATCTACATTGAAATTCCTGACCAGCATAGTCAACGGCCTGGTCGTTGGATTGTCAACCATCCGCTTAGCTGTCACGCAAACCAGGTGCTGTCTGCTGCTGCTAGCATGGCTGGTCAGGTATTGTTTTCGAAAATTGTCGATCTCTCTGTAAAATGTAAAAATATAAAAAATAATATGTAAAAAATACACTTTTGTCTGCTTTAGACGGGAACATACAACAAACGACACAGTGCATCTTCGTTCCATAAAAAAAGTTGCTTCAGTTTGAGCTCCTAGCTCTACTTTGCTGCCATCTTCACTTTATTGTCTCGCGCCAGTCTTGCGCCAGTTGTTATCAAGATTAGAGAATTACAATTTGACAACCACTCGTCACTCCTCAACTCTTGATTTGCCAACTGTGCGCCCCACGAGCTGCAAAGTTATTTATGCATTTAGCAGATAGCAAAACATATGAACGATGTTAACTTTTACAATGCACATTTTTTTTTCAATCAATAATATGCAGTGGCCCGATCGGGCCAGTGAGTTGCTAGTTTGACTTTCCCGACGTTACTTTTTACTGGCCCCGGGCATTCGTTATTGTTGAGCCCTGCAAAGGGGGTTCTTTATTAATGAATGAATGCAATATGAGTAGGCTAAATGCCTGAAAATATCACGAGAATTGAAAAACATACAATTACGTTTAAATCATAGAGATTAGGTCAATTTTTACACCGGTCTGCCAAATGTATTCGTTTTGATTCAACTATGAGGTTGCTGATCACCATTCCCTCTTGCAGGGGAAATGAGAAGACAACTATTTCATTCTACTCTTCACTCTTAGTATTTTGAGTTGTAAATGAGCAGAAATATGCTTTTAAATCTATGTAATCTTATATAGAGATAATATATAATATACAGAAATATCAGTTGTAAAATGTAATTTAAATACAGACCCTTGCAACCAACGCAAGCAAGCACACCCTACAATTTCCCCAGAAATTGTACCCTCTCTAGTTTTAATACTGTAACATGTACATGTACAGGGTTTACAGAGTTTGTGCCTGCAGCAGACCAACATGTGTAAAACATATTCCCTTGTCTTGCAAGGGCACCACTTGGTCTACTGCAGCCTTGCTTAATGATCCAATTTGAATTTGTATGCGTTAGACAACTTTTCAGTCATATGACCGGTGTCCGGTCCTTTAAACGTTGTATATGTTCATTTGATTTATTTGATGTTTAGTTTTTCGTCTGTTGTATGTGTTATTTTCTTCTTATTCATTTCTGTATTACCTTTTCTTTTGCTTGTCACTCTGCTGCTAAATCGTTCACATTTTCCCGCTTGTGGATCAATAAAGTGTTATCTTATCTTACACACACCAAAACACCAGAGGCGCTGACCTTCATGCTTTGTGATAATACTACTGGTTACTGATCAGCTGTATATGGTGCATGACAATCAGTAACTTTAGGACAAGCATAGTAACTGTGTGTGGTCTATGTTCCAGAGATAGAACGTGGGAGTTGTGGAGACCCGGGAGTGCCTGCTTACGGAAAAAGAACTGGGGTCAGGTTTCTCCATGGCGATACATTGACGTTTGAGTGCCAAGCGGCCTTCGAGTTGGTGGGGGAGAGGAGTATCTCCTGCCAGCAGAACAACCAGTGGTCCGGCAACAAGCCCTCCTGTGTCTGTAAGACCCATGGCTAAATAGGAACTGGAAAACAGATTTATAGTGTCTGACAAACCATGTGGATGTGTGTCCATTTGTAAATGTTAATGTAGATGTGCTTGTGAGTATGGTTGCCTGTGTGTCATAATGAATTTGAATGTAATTTGTCAATTTAAAAAAACAACAACTAAAAAGTGTGTTTGTGTCCCCCTCAGTTTCCTGCTTCTTCAACTTCACGGCACCGTCAGGCACCATCCTTTCCCCTAACTACCCAGAAGAGTATGGCAACAACATGAACTGTGTGTGGCTCATCATCTCGGAGCCGGGCAGCAGGATCCACCTGCTCTTCAGCGACTTTGAGCTGGAGCCACAGTTTGACTACCTGATTGTCAAGGATGACGGGTTGACAGAGACCACCACCTTTGGGACATTCTCCGGTAAAGACGTCCCATCTCAGATTGCCAGTAATGGACACATCATGAGGCTGGAGTTTCAGTCGGACCACTCCAATACTGGAAAGGGATTTAACATCACGTATACAAGTAAAGTATAGTCTCTTATTAGACTACCATTACTGTATTACCAGATGCAAATGAACAAATTAAGTGAAGTGAATGAAGAATGATCTTTTATGCTCTTGACCAAAAGGCCTTTGAGTTATGTCTTCTCTTAATTCCACTTAATATTCAGAAAAGGACATATGACAAATGAAAACATGATCAAGCTTTTTTTCTTCCCAATACAAGTGTTTAAAGGGGTGATTGACTGGGTTTTGGGGGTATTTCACACTGTTCCTTAAGGCAGGGGTGTCCAAATCCGGTCCTGCATGTTTTAGATGTTTCCCTGATCCAGCTCACCTGATTCGAATGAATGGTCGTTATAACAACCCATTTAATTGAATCAGGTGTGTTGCCTTCAGGTGTCCAAATAGGGTATGTAACATTGGTTGGGCTGAAAATGGTCTGGGTGCTGTTCTATGCCCTCTTAGCCTGGCTGCCAGACCAACTTCTCCCGCCCACAAAAAAATGTGTTCGGGAAGTTGGGTCTGGAGGGTCTCGTATTGGGGACAACTAAAGAAAACCCAGAATCTGGACGGACCAATGAAATTGCCAGGGCGGGCTTTATACGATGAAGGACAGATGATCAACAGTAACGTAATCAACAACGTCACGAAAGAGCCCTTGGGTTGAATTCGTTTTCAACAAACAACATAATACGTTGCTCTGATTGGTTGTAGGTCTATCCAATTGAGCGTAGAGGCATTTGTTTTACGAGTTCGGTTGAAACACACTCCGTACTCAAAGCCCAACGGAGAGTTTTCAGACTCATATTCTGACTAGAATTATGAGTATGACAACGTCAGGCTAATGCCCTCTGGTAATTCCTCTGAAATGTTCCCAGGAAAAAACGCTAGGTGTTCTCCTTTTATGGTATGCTCATTAATATTTTGAAAAGATGTACGCTGATTGGTTGGTCTTCAATGAGTGAAGCTGCGGAGCAGAAACGCAACATGGCCAACAGCACTCACTGAAACACCAAAGGTGGAGACGGAGACTTGAACTAAAAACGTGCAAATAAATCTATTGTGTCTACACAACACTGTTTTCAACAGATTGACTAAATATCATTTGAAATGATTACGTAAATTGTTTCCACTTCTGTTGTCGACGCAAACAGGATTGCCTTAGGTGGGTAACAGCCAATGTTCCCTCTAATTATTTTTCGCACTGAGCATTTAGAAATCTGTCTGAGCGCAAACCTCAGTACTCTGAGCAAGGTTTGCAGAGAACTCTGCTAGCTTCTTCGTAGCTAAATATATCAGAAAGCTTCATCAGCCTACCTGGACCATCGCTTGTGTCCGTCAAGTCATTTGTGTTTAAATGTCAAATTGCTCCTTTTTTGAGGCGCCTGTAGCAAGGGCGTAGGTTTGGTCTCAGCTTTGGTAGGGACACTTTTTTATAAATAGGTAATTGGTTCAGGTTTTATAGAGCTGTACTAGGCCTACATAATCTGTACTGGACTTCTGAGAAATGAAATTTGATATGATGCATACATTTGGGCATCCCTATTTATAGCACCTTTTACTATCTACAAGTATAAGAGTGAATGATAACATTCATGGGTAACATTGTCTAAACATCCCTTATAAAACTGCAATTTAATGCAGTATTTACCAAAATGGACAATTCAACTTCTCACCTGAACCCCTGATGCTGATTCATCACCAACCTGCTCTACATCTGTATCTTCAGGGCGCTGTTTTTCCTGCACAGTAATTCATCAATTTAATACAGACGCTAACCATGCTTAGCTGACTGCTGACAATGGTCGAGATTACAGGGATAGGCATATTACTGTCCAAGGGACCATTTCATATAGGCCTACTTATTACCAGTTAATGTCACTTTTGAGTTGCTAGCCTGCTGGTACTAGGCTAAACTAGCACGGTCCCATTATGTGGGTAGGTTAGCTTTATCCTTCTGGCATCAACAAGACAAGCTGCTGCTAACACACTGGTCGAAAGATTGCAGACGTTAGGGATAGATTGAATACAAGCAAAAGTTACATGCTCCACTACACTAACAACTTTCAAAACATGTTTCCATTGTAGAATGGGTGTCGATGTAAGGCCAGCAGGTTTGCACTGTGTGTGTAGTTTTCCTATTAAGTTAGCTGACGAACAACGACCTTCTTGCTAGCTTTTTACTCTGGGTGGTGAAAAAAACTTTCCTATCTATAAATACGGTGGCCCACGGGTGCACACCACAGCGACATTAGTGAAGCAAACAAAAGTTGAAAACACAACAACATTAACACACAACACAACGACATTAACAAAAACTAAACATTTATAAAAATGCTACATTTCAAAAACAATCTACTACTTACAACACAACAGCATTGGTTCACACCACCAACATCAGCCGAGAACACCGCAACATTAGCCGAGAACACAACAGCATTAGCCGAGAACACCGCAGCATTAGCCGAGAACATTGCAGCATTAGCCTATAGAGGACTAAAAGTGCCAAAATGAATTAAATAAATACACCATTAAATAATTACTTAAATGTGTCTTTAACTAATTAAAATAGATATTAAATACATAAATGTGTTTTTAAATGTTTCATGAATTAATTAAATACCAATTCATTTAATGTTTTTATATATAATTATTTCACTATGTAAGTATTTCATGCTACATTTCATGCTACATTTCACAATGAGTTGTGTTGCAGTGCTTCATTAATTGTGTTATCTGTCAAACTCGCCCATCAAAGTCAGTGGGGTGGGGCTAGCACGAATCTAGTCTGATCCATTACTTTGATCTGAAGTAGAGTGCCTGGATAGTGACAATGGAGGATCTCCGTCAACTTTCTAGGGAGTTGGTGAGAGACATTTTAGATTTAGCATAGGATGTAGAAGCAGGATCTGCTGACCCAGAGTGTGAAGCCAGTAAAAGGTATCTTCTGTGATGGAGCGGCAGGTATCGGCTGTGACTGTGCTGCCGGAGGATTTCTGGTCAGAGCTTCCTCTATCAAATGTGCTGCTTCTCTAAGCAGCTCCGGATAAGTTTTCGCCATTTCATCCTGCACCTCAAATGGCATGGGGGCTAGCAGGATCGAGTCTTCTCCTTGTATATAATGACGTAGAACTTGATATCACATTTTTGTAATGATGAAGATAGGTTATGATTTAATGGTGTATCTGATTTAAAATGAAACTTTATCCATATTTTTAGTATATTCTATATTACTGGAAAACCATATGTTAAGCTGTTGACTGATTATTATTAATACTACAAATCGGCAGAAAATATTAAAGGTGACATGACATGCTGTTTTTGGATGCTTTTATATAGGCCTTAGTGGTCCCCTAATACTGTATCTGAAGTCTCTTTCCCTAAATTCAGCCATGGTGCAGAATTATAGCCACTACAAGTAGTCCCACAATCAGCTTTCCTCAGAACGCGCTGTTTCTGTGTCTGTAGCTTTAAATGCTAATGAGGAGGAGAGGGGCGGCAATATGCGCTAATGTTTACAACGGATGTATCGCAATGGCTCGTAGCCCCCGTTGCTGTAAGATGCATCAAATTTAGCCATTCTCTTCTGATCACCCTGGTTTGCAGAGGTGCACACTCATTCATTTCAATGTGGAGAAAGGCGGATATCGCGAGCCATAACACCAACAGCATAACGGTTATCCAAATAACAAAGATGTGTACAACACTGGCGTTACAGGGTTTGTACGTTAGCAACAGTAACTCAGCTGTTAGCTGCAGAGCTAATGTTACAGCCACATTCTAAGGGTAGGTAACAATGTACAGTAAAGCAACACAATTATATAGCGTTAGTTAACTTACTTGTCCAAGTTTTGTAGCTTGACCAAGGAGATTTAGTAATGATCCAGAATTTAATTTCAGCAAGGCCAGCTTTGTGTTGGCTCAAGTTGAGGAAACAGTAGTGGCTGAAATGTTTGGCACAGACATGCAAAACTTTGGGAAGTTGTGTCGGCGCATTTCCAGCGAAAATAAAATTGAGATATTGGTTGTGCAGAGGCTTGGGTGAAGGAATTAAATAAAGATTTGAGCTTGCATTTGTACATCCAAGCACTGAGCAACTGTTGTGCTTCGTTTGTTTGCTCGCCATGATGTCTCTCCAGGAAAAACCGATATCGCACTTGCCCTTGCACGGTGGTACTGTAGCTCAGTTTCTAACGGCCGGGCCAGATGATCTGGGCGGGCAAAGCAGAGAGAGGAGAGGTAACCTTTCTCGTATCTACGTCACTTGGAGGAGATTTTCAAACAGAGCGTTTGAGCCTTCATTTTGTCAAAGGCAGAGAAGAACACCCAGGGCTTTGTTTAGACCTATCGAAAATTCTAGCCACTGGGGGACCAAAGGCAGGCTAGGGGAACTCATATTAATGTTAAATAACCTCATAAAATGAAGTTTTCATGTCATGTCACCTTTAAGCCCAAAGTGTAAAGATCTGGATATTAGGGGCTGAGGAATGCGGGAAAGAAAAACACTTGAAGATATGCATTTACTTTCACAGGCACGAGGCCCCAACTATAAATCAAGTTGCACGTTTGAGACCCTGCGCCCACACACTCATGCCTGTAACTGCAGAGTTCAGGGACAGTACCATTAGCCGTAAATTGGGAGAATTGTCATAGGGGCCAGTGCCACTAGTCGTAAATTGGGAGAATTGTCGTTGTATTAGGAAAACACCTGTAATCTGAAACCCCAGGACAATAATGTGAGGGTGCATAATGTAATGTATCTGTGACCAACTGTATTGTACCAATAGCAGAAAATGACACAAATAATAGGCAGAAAATACAGTATAAAAGGGACTGTCCGGAGAGAAACGGACAGTCTGCTCTTTGGAGCTTACTCACTGTTTTACCCTGTGTTGGAATAAACCTTTGCATCAGATTCTGAGTTCCAGTGCGTCTGTTTTGGACTTAGTTTATTTTTCATCTGTTGGGACTTAGAATAATTTTGACTTGTTGGGACTTAGCCTGATTTTTGACGGGTCAACACTTAGAATGATTTTCAACCTTTGGACTTTTTGACTTGTTCGGACGTAGTATTTTCTTCACTTCGAGACTTATTTATTTTCACTATACACGGGAACTTATAAAATGATCCACAACCCTAACCCTTTCCTGCCGGACCATTCAAATATGGGAAATACAATTCCCATGGTTCCCGCCTTAATATCTTTGCTGTCCAATCACCGATTGTATTTCTGAAAACTGCCAGATACTCATGACAACTTATGCTCAAAGCACATATCATTGTAGCCTGGCTCTGCCCTCCTCGGTGGTCTGGAGAAGGATTTGGTGTAAACTTGAAATGCAGCGTTTCTGCAAATGTTGTTTTGTGCTAATGCTGCGGTGTTCTCGGCTAATGCTGTTGTGTTCTCGGCTAATGTTGCAGAGTTCTTGGCTAATGCTGCGGTGTTCTCGGCTAATTCTGTTGTGTTCTTTGCTGATGTTGATGGTGTGAACCAATGTGTTGTAAGTAGTAGATTGTTTTTGAAATGTAGCTTTTTTATAAATGTTTCGTTTTTGTTAAAGGGGCGATTGATTGCAAAACCGATTTTACCTTGTCATAGTTGAATAACGACAGTTTGGTGGGTAAAATGAACATGCAGTGAATATCAAAGTCCATTGACACCTCTTTCCTATGCAAATCTCAAAAAGAAAAAATGTGCCTGTAAAATGCTAGCTTTTCAACAAAGCCACCCGTGTGATGTAGGACGGGGGACCGCCCTTTTTGGCTCTGGTCTGTATCTTTGTCACGCCCCAAAATTTACATCCAGACCAGCCCGAGGTAGCGTTTATCTCCGATACCAGTTTAGCTGCGCGCTGCTCTGTGTAGGCAACTTATAAGGAATTACAAAGAACAACGTTTTGAATTATAACAAGGATATTGAAAATGGACCACGGTTGTATATGCTGTGTTCCAGGCTGTACAGGGAAGGCTAACACTCACAGTCTTCCAAAGGAGCCAAACATTCGACAGGCATAGCTGCTGTTGTCTATGAGAAGATCCCGGCAAAGTTCGACACTCAATCATTCATTTGCTCTGAACATTTCACCCAAGACAGTTTTGACAACTTTGGACAATTTCAAGCAGGATTTGCTAGGAAGCTGAACCTTGAAAGAGGTGCTGTTCCGACCGTACGCTCACTGCAACCGCAAGCTATAAGGACAGTATGATGTTGTGCTAACAGTTATTAGCAATGCTAACGTTTCCTGTATATGGCATACCAGGTAGAATGCTAAATACGTTTCTACTAGTACTGTCAAACGATTAAAATATTTAATCGCGATTAATCGCATTAATGTCATAGTTAACTCGCGATTAATCACAATTAATCGCACATTTTTATCTATTCTAAATGTCCCTGATTTCTTTTTGTCCCAATCTTTTTTCAAATTTTAATGCTCTTATCAACATAGAAAAGTGGTTCGGATTGCTTTGTGCAACTATTTTTTTTATTGAAAACAACATTGCAATCGCCTGGCTTTGACGAGGAGGCAGAGAATTCGCATCAGCTGTGTGCTTGGCCATCAAGTGGTATTTCAGACTGGACGTGCTGCGATGATAGCTCAGTTTACAACGACAAAACACACAGATCACTGGTCTTGTCAATAGAACCATTTGGCAACTTTTTAAAAGCAAACTTTCCATTCAGAATCTTATTGGCATCCATTTCGGCATCTCGCGCTCGTCATCCACTCAAAACGTAACGTTAGCCTACTACCAGAGAATGTCTAATATCCGTAAACGGGCTCTGCTACTACTCTTTAGCCAGCTCGCAAGCCAAACGAGTGTTTGGCGTGCCTGTTGTTTTGTTTCCGGTCTAGCTAGATCCAGTGTGGTGTTGTAGTTTTTCTAAGTCGGTAGTTGTTGCAACAGCATGTGAAAAAAACTACAAAGTTTGCTAGGCCAAAAAGAGCGTTAATCGCGCGATAAAATAATTGACGCCGTTAATTTGGGTTTGCATTAACGCCGTTAATAACGCGTTAAACTGACAGCACTAGTTTCTACACACATCAAATGACTCCAGCCAGACTAGCTATAGTTGGCATTAGAAGGGAAGTTTCCGAAAAAATAGCCAGAAACGAACAGCAGTCTGGCTTATTGCTAACGCCTGTCTAGATAATCTATTTGAAAGAACTGGAGAAAGGCAGGTGCTATATACAGGATATGTTAGCATTGCTAGTAACTGTTATTAGTAACACCTAGACTGTAGGCATGTAAACAAGTTTAGCTTGCTAACGCAAGAGCATAGGTAGATTGTGTGATAATTAAGCCTAGTTCATTGGCAATGGGGCTAACGTTGATTCAAGTTCCTGACTGTGTTTCATTCAAATAAATAACCTGTGTAATGTAAATCTACAATTCACGATGCATGTTTGTCCAGGTCTTTGTCATGTTATTTTTCAGCAAGATATCTAGAGCTAGCTAGCTAACTGAAGCCGAGTAGAATCAGGATATGGTTTGGTTGCTAAGCTGTAACGTTCTACCCACCCAAGTCAATCCAGTTTGCTTCAACAACAGAAGTGGAAACAAGTAATGTTATCATTTCAAATTATATGTAGTCAATCTGTTGAAAACAGTGTTGTGTAGACACAATAGATGTATTTGCGCGTTTTTATTTAAAGTCTCCAACTTCGGTGTTTCAGCGAGTGCTGCTGTTGGCCGTGTTGCGTTTTTGCTCCCCAGCTTCACATGTTGAAAACCAACCAATCAGTGCGCAGCTTATCTAAATATTAATGAGCATACAGTAAAAGGAGAAAAGCTAGTGTTTTTTCCCGGGAACATTTCAGAGGATCTATCAGGGGGCATAGAACAGCACCCGGGCCATTTTCAACCCAACCAATGTTACATACCGTATTCGGAGAGCTTAAGGGACAGTGTGAAATACCCCAAAAACCCAGTCAATCGCCCCTTTAATGTCGTTGTGTTGGGTGTTAATGTTGTTGTGTTTTCAACTTTTGTTTGCTTCGCTAATGTTGCTGTGGTGTGCACCCGTGGGCCACCGTAATAAAGCACACAAGGGTCAAAAATATCAATGCTGAGACCAAAGGAAACACTAATCAGGCTTTATAGACCAATTATCACCCTACGTCACACAACTGTCAAGCAGGCTCAACTGCGCATGTCGGTTGCAAAAGACGAACCTCTCCCCAGTCTATTACTCTGGAGTGTCATTCAGGTCATGATATATCTCTGGCCACTGGGTTGCAGGGCTTGATATTAACTTTTTGAGGCTCTTGGCCTTTGGACAAATACATTTACGTTCACTTGTCTATGCACAAAAGTCACTTGACCCCGATACCCTTAAATAGCCTGACCAAGTGATCGGGCAAAACTACCCTGGCTAACGGAGTTTGCGAATGACGAATGAAACAGGCTCGGTCAAAGAAATTCGAGATTCTGGCTATCTTCATCAAACTCGTATCTACATTAGGCAGTCCTCCCTGACGTTTCTGTTGAAGAATGGAGTGAAATACAACATTGTGCACACTGCCAGTGAGCGAGTCTGACTGAGGCTAACGTCAAAACAGTGTAACTGGGATGTAGTCTCACTCAGATTGCCAGTTTAAACACATCTGAAAAATAATCGAACCAGCTGACTAAAAGCAGAATTCCCATATCTCTTGAAAACTGCCCTGCTCGACTTTTTAAATTTAAAAAAGTTGACTGTAAAAGTGTAAAATTATGAACTTCGTGACATGACGTGAAGACATGGTTGCCGCTCAACTATGCGGTCTGTAGGCCTACCGGGCGACATTCTCACTCAAATTTCAAGACTTTCGTGACCCAAATCAAAATTCTGATGCAACAGATCATTTGGTAATCACTTTCTCTCTTTAAGGCATGTCCTCCTCAACGTTTTTTGGTCTTTTAAAATCAAACTATTTGTATTATCCGTGTGGTCCTTTTGCCATTTAAAATGCTATCCTTTCCCGGTTTTCTGCAGCCACATTGCGCGCGCATCCCGATTGTTTACAAACAAATAATTGGTCTATTATTTCCTGGTGTACTGATTGCCAGCTCTCTTTCTTCAAGTCACGATTCACAGAGTTTTTCTGTATCTGCCTGCCACTTCAGCCATCGTCTTGTCTCGCAGGATCAAGGGCGCATTGGTTAACTTGGAAATGTATTTTTCACCTTTCTGGGCAACGAATATAGTAAAGATAATAATACAAATGAGTTTAGCAAATATATGTGCAAAATATTTTTTTCGAAAATTAAAAAAATATTGGTGGCAATTGTATCTTTCCCAAACTTTGGTTGTGACTAGTCCCTATGGACCCTACGCAAACCCACGCTCTTCGCCTGTAAAGGTAACGTTTCAGATTTTCATTGCCAGTCAAAGCTTGAGCAGAGCGCCAGGGTCGTTGTTTTATTAAAAGCTTGCGTCTAGAATGACATTGAAATGTATGAAGTGGGCTTCGCCGCATTTCGCCGATCAACTGAACATTTATTGGTTTAATAAAATAATTTTATTTAAAAAAATACAGATCTAGTGCGCGGGTCCTTCAACTAGCTTAGAGGGAACGCTGGTAACAGCACAAGCCTACATCAGTACAGCTTAGCGGTCCGTGTATTTTGCGGCCAATGGATTTTTGTTTAAAAATTAGAAAACCAAAATCGGGAAACAAGCTTTTCCTCGATTACCATTTAGAAATAGGAAAACAAAAACGGAAAACGAAAAAACGACCCGTTATCTGATTTGATGTGCTTAAACATGGAAATTGGGAAGTAATATAGTGTGTGGAAATCTTCTTTCTCAATTTTGCGTAGATTTTTGTGTTGTGACCCGGAAGTTGCTCCCACGAGCTTGACAGTCACATATTCAGGATGTCAGTAGAGGGCGCATAGGAGAGCAGATGAACGATAAAATTGCTCGCAGAGCAATAGAGCCTCAATGCAAAATCTCTGGATATTCTGACTAGAATTATGAGTAGGACAATGTCAGGCTAACACGGACCCTTAGCAAACAAACTATCGTGATTCAACTCAGCTTCAGCTGCTCTAGCTATCTTGCTGAAAAATTGATCTGGACAAACATGCATCTTTTACATGACAACACAGGTTATTTATTTGAATGAAACAGTTAGGAAAATGAAATAACGTTAGCCCCATGGCTAATAATAACTAGGCTAAATCATCACACATTCTAGCTACTGTATCTATGCTCTTGCGTTAGCAAGCTAAACATGCCTATAGTCGAGGTGTTTTCACTATCTAGCTGTTCTTGCCTTCCTTGCGAATCAGTGTAAATAAAAAGGAGATAAGCTACAGTCTAGTTAACATTAACTGCACAGGGATCTTTTTCATAGACGAACATCACACACTAGCCCGTCGAGCGTTTGGTTCCTTAGGAAGACTCTGAAAAGTGTTAGCATTCCCTCTACAGCCTGGAACTAGTGATGTTATGCTCGATACCATGCTCACAAAGCGGTATCGACCTTTCGCAACAATTGGTGCCGACACAAATGTGTCGAGCATGTCTTCAAAAGGGCAAAAACTACGTGATCAGAGTCGAAGTGTCTAAGTGACGTCTGAAGCAGCTGAGAAACGCCATTTTATTCAAACGCTTAAAAAGACATCAGAAATCACTAATATTTGTTGGTAATAGAGAGGAGACAGGCCTATTTACAGACGCTATAAAATACATTCATTGACAGAGCCAGAGATACAGATAGATTGCCAGAGCTAGATACAGATATGAGATAGTAAGCTTTACACAAGGACATAGCCTACATCTTTCTATAGTTTTACCAGCCTTCAAATGTGGCCATCCCTTTCCCGGTTACAAAAGCATGTTCCAAAACCTTAACCGCTAGCAACATTATCATATAATTATGTATTAATTTAACATATACTTCCACTATAACAGGCTGAGCTGATGCGATCTACCTATATCTGAGTGAGGGGCTGCGCTCTAACCACGGGGCCATACTCAATTACACTTTTCCCTGTAATTAATGTTATAATAATCTAAAAATAAATGTTATAAACGTAAAGTACCAAAGACGTTACGTTGTTTATAATATAACAAGATATATGATAACATATTTATGATACTTGCAAATCGAAACATTTGTCACATAACCTTTATTTATCAAGTTGTCACTGACGATTGTGAGACTGACGTCCCGAGGACTTGACGTCACTTGATTCCTCCCATCGCTCGATACAGTCGCCATACCATAAACTGACCAGCAGATGTCCCTATGGAGAAGATGTATCAAACGCTTCGAAAAAGCGATACTTTTTCGAGACAATTGTGTCAAATAGCTTGTTGCTTCGGAAAACTTTGTTTCCGCCATCACTACCTGGAACACTGGTTTTGCCACCGTAGTCCATTTTCAATATGCTAGAAAAACGTTCTTCTTTGGTTTTCTGTGGAAGTACAGAGCAGCGCGCCGCTAGCTAAAAAAGTGTCAGAGACCTATGCGACCTCCGTTTATGTTCCTGGACCAGAAAACCGAGATGGGTAAGGCTGCAGCCTGCAGCCTCCAGTCTCATGCCCTCCCGTCTCATGCCTTCCCGTCTCATGCCCAAGCTGTAAATTCAGAGGGTCAAAAATACTAAATCGCGAATTATTTTACGGATGGAGTTAAAGTTTAATTTGTGAGCACGTTTGTTGCAATAAATTGAAAAACTTTTTATCAATAGGCCTATATTATTTGCGGATTTCTGGATGTTATTGTTTTGTCCATGATGTTAAGGTATATTTGATGAAACCTGCGATGTCCTTCATTTAAAACTGCATCAGCGTTTTATGTTGACATTTGTTAGCGAATATTAGCTAACCTTACCTAGAGCAATTTATGGTTGCAGACTTTGATGGTTTCTTTTTGTGATTTTCCTTAAGGTACACATCAGTGTCTTTTAAAAAAAAGAACACACCGCAGGTGACAAAATGCACGGTGTGCTGTTATATTAGCCCTAACCCTAACCCTCGACCTCTGCTATGACTCCTGGCCTTAAGCTAATCCTAACCACAACCGTCGTTGTGACGCCTAAACTCAACCGGGCCTCCCAGGCTGCAGCCGTAGAATGTATTTTAGTTTGTAGTCTAGCTAAAACGTACACCAAAGTAGGAAGTAGAAATAGCGGACCAGACAAGCTTTTATTTTGAAAAGTAGAGGCATGAGACGGGAGGGCATGAGATGGGAGGGCAGGAGGCTGCAGGCTGCAGCCATACACTCTTTTGAGAAAACCAGAGGGCGGAATGTTGGGGCGTGACAAAGTTGATGCTGTAGCTACGTCAGTGTTTCCCAACCTTTTTTGAGCCGCGGCACATTTTTTACGATGACATAATCCTGGGGCACACCACCAACCAAAATGACACGAAATGAAACTAACACAGTGTTTAGGGTTGCCAACCGTCCCGATTTGTCCGGGACATCCCGATTTATGGGTGATTTTGATTTGTCCCATCCGGGACAGCTCCAGTCCCGCATTTGGGGTTGAGGAAGTTGGCAACCCTACTACACACAGTACATATTAGATTAGTTTACCTTTATTATAATATATATATAGTTAATAATATAGTTTTTTAATGTTTTTATACTTAGTGGGAAACCTGGTGTGACGGGTATGTAATAGCTGTAGCCACGCTCCGTCACGACAATTGGCCCTTTAAACCCCTGGGAATTTTCTACCTTTGTATTAACATTTTAATGCATATTTTAATGCAAATTATGTTTTCTGTGGGCCTTCAGACATTTTCAAACTGTAAACAAGAGATTAAAGATACAACATATCCGGAGGGCTGCTTTACACCTGGGAGGTAATCAGGACACAGACCAGGGGTCTCATTTATAAAACTGTGCATAGGATTCTTACTAAAAGTGTACGTATGCCCAAAAGCCTAAAATAGCGTTCGCACACAAAAATTCAGATTTATAAAACCGTGCGTACGCACACCTGTACACAATGTTCCCTTTATAAATCACAGATTACCCACAAGTGTGCGTACGTGAATCAGCATTGTACCCCGCCCTGAACACGCCCATTTTTAACCATAAATAGTCAATGCAAAGCACCTCATGAATGCTAATCCAGTATCTCATCATGACCCTGGCATACAATTGTTCTTTACGGTGAATCATAGTGCATGACAACTTCTCAGACACTGTTAGCCTATTGGTGGAGCCCGAAAACTCCGAAAATGTGGTGGCCGGAAGATCACCAATTCACAAAAAACGGTGCCGTCAACTGTGCCAGTGATACTGCAAGTCAAGATACAATTTGAAAACAAAAGCGTTTTGTTATGAACAGTAATCTATTAAAGTCTGGACTGATAACGAGGACGTAGAGTGTACCGTTTGCACGGGAGCTTAACGACTGTATTTCCAGACTGTATTTATCTCCTGAACTCCCTTAGTGGACAATCTGATGGTGAGGAAGCGCTGATTTTTAAAAAAATATTTGAGTTGGATTGTACAAGGTGTTTATGGAACAAGAATCACTCAGTACAAGCACAAATAACACTGCTGGATGTAATCTTCATGATAAACATGAAATTGAATGGAAAAAACGTGTGCGAGGAAAACAAAACATATAAATATTACGAGTAATGTTCTTCACACATTCAATTTCTGCAGTCTGACTACAGTATGGTCATCTGCGTCGCCAATTCTAACTGTTTTCAAAATGTGCGTAGGCCTACGGGAGGGTCAGAGTTTCCGTCAAGTTTCTTTTTATAAATCACAACTTTTGCATGGAAAGTGGCATACGCACATTTTCAGCCCCGTTTTGTGCGTACGCAAACTTTATAAATGAGACCCCAGATCTCTCTTTCTCCATCTTTACTTTTTGGTGTTTTAAAGAAAAAGTAAAAAGCGGAGCGGGGGTCTCCCTCCATCCTTGTTTCTCAAATTGAGCCTCTAGCCGGCAGCAGAGGTCCACAGACACTCGGGCTTCTAGTAAAGGCATAGACAGGCCCACCACAGTGGTGGGCGAATTACGGGATGTTAATGGATTTATGTTGTGGACACCCTGAGCTGAAATTAGGTCTGAGTATTGGCTGTCCCCAACTCCTGCAAATATCCTGTGGTAACACATTTACCTCTCTCACTCTCTGTCTCTGTCTGTCTGTCTCTGCCTGGTATTATTTTCTCTTTCTACCTCCTCTCCTATCTCTCCACTCACTTCACACTCTATTCACTGTATCCTCTCTCTCCTTTCCTTTCTGTGGAAGCTCTTCTATCTACCTTATGCTGCATGAAGGCTTTGATATAGAATACCATCCAATACAATCCAGTCATTTTAGGGATGCAGAGAGCTGTCATGAATGAGGTTGTGTGTGTATTTCCCTGCAGCATTTGGTCAGAATGAGTGCCACGACCCTGGCATCCCAGTGAACGGGCAACGCATCGGTGAGCATTTCCTTCTGGGCAGCTCAGTGGTTTTCAGCTGTGACGAGGGCTTCATCAAGACGCAGGGCTCTGAGGTCATCACCTGTATCATTCTGGATGGCAACGTGGTATGGAGCGCTACCGTGCCCCGCTGTGAAGGTAAGCAACGGAACACACTCATGCTTGCACCATGCACACACATACACAGTCTTAGTGAAAAGGTATTTGTGTATCTCTGTGTGTGTGTCAGCTCCCTGTGGAGGCCACTTAACAGCTCCTACAGGTGTTCTACTGTCTCCTGGCTGGCCTGGCTACTACAAAGACTCCCTAAGCTGTGAATGGGTGATCGAGGCCAGGAGAAACCACGCTGTGAAGATCTCCTTCGACCGGTAAGCCTCAACTCAATCAGATACATTTCTCGGTAACACTTTAGAATAATGGTCCGTTGTTGTACCTATGCAGGAACTAATAGGTAGCACTACATTAACACAGAATTTAATTATATTAACTAATATGGACCCCTCCATGAGTCACCACCTTACCGCGGTGGAGGGGTTTGCGTGTCCTAGTGATCCTGGAAGCTATGTTGTCGGGGGCTTTATGCCCCTGGTAGGGTCTCCCAAGGCAAACAGGTTCCAGGTGAAAGACCAGACAAAGCGTGGCTCAAAAAACCAACCATGAAGGTTCTCAGTTGCCCCTGCCCGGAAGCGGGTCACCGGGGCCCCCCCCTGGAGCCAGGCCCGGGGGTGGGGCTCGATGGCGAGCGCCTGGTGGCCGGGCCTTTTCCCATGGGGCCCGGTCGGGCACAGCCCGAAGAGACAACGTGGGACCCTCTTCCAGTGGGCTCACCATCCGCAGGAGGGGTCATGGGGGTCGGGTGCAGTGTGAGACGGGCGGCGGCCGAAGGCGGGGGCCTTGGCGGTCCGATCCTCGGCTGCAGAAGCTAGCTTTAGGGACGTGGAACGTCACCTCGCTGGCGAGAAAGGAGCCTGAGCTGGTGCGCGAGGTAGAGAGTTTCCGGCTAGATATAGTCGGCCTCGCCTCGACGCACAGCACGGGCTCCGGAACCAGTCTCCTTGAGAGGGGCTGGACTCTCTTCCACTCTGGAGTTGCCCTTGGTGAGAGGCGTCGAGCTGGGGTGGGAATACTTGTTTCCCCTCGGTTCGGTGCCTGTACATTGGGGTTCACCCCGGTGGATGAGAGGGTAGCCTCCCTCCGCCTTCGGGTGGGGGGACGGGTCCTCACTGTCGTTTGTGCTTATGCACCAAACGGCAGCTCAGAGTACCCACCCTTTTTGGAGTCTCTGGAGGGGGTGCTGGAAAGCGCTCCTCCCGGGGATTCCCTCGTCCTCCTGGGGGACTTCAATGCTCATGTGGGCAATGACAGTGAGACCTGGAGGGGCGTGATTGGGAGGAACGGCCCCCCCGATCTGAACCCGAGTGGTGTTCTGTTGTTGGACTTCTGTGCTAAACACGGCTTGTCCATAACGAACACCATGTTCAAGCATAAGGGTGTCCATATGTGCACCTGGCACCAGGACACCCGAGGTCTCAGTTCGATGATCGACTTCGTAGTCGTGTCGTCGGACTTGAGGCCGCATGTCTTGGACACTCGGGTGAGGAGAGGGGCGGAGCTGTCAACTGATCACCACCTGGTGGTGAGTTGGCTCCGATGGTGGGGGAGGACGCCGGTCAGGCCTGGCAGGCCCAAACGTAATGTGAGGGTCTGCTGGGAACGGCTGGCGGAACCCTCTGTCAGAAGGAGCTTCAACTCCCACCTCCGGGAGAGCTTCGATCATGTCTCGGGGGGGGCCGGGGACATTGAGTCCGAATGGGCCATGTTCCGGGCCTCCATTGTTGAAGCGGCTGACCGGAGCTGCGGCCGCAAGGCGGTCGGTGCATGTCGCGGCGGTAACCCTCGGACCCGGTGGTGGACTCCGGAGGTGAGGGATGCCGTCAAGCTGAAGAAGGAGGCCTATCGGGCTTTATTGGCTGGTAGGACTCCTGAGGCAGCTGATGTGTACCGGCAGGCCAAGCGGAACGCGGCTCTGGCGGTCGCGGAGGCAAAAACCCAGGCATGGGAGGAGTTCGGCGAGGCCATGGAGAATGACTTCCGAACGGCTTCAAAAAGGTTCTGGACCACCATCCGGCGACTCAGGAGGGGGAAGCAGTGCTCTGTCAACACTGTATACGGTGGGGACGGTGCGCTGCTGACTTCGACGGGGGACGTCCTGGATCGGTGGAAGGAATACTTTGAAGACCTCCTTAATTCCACCAACACGCTTTCCGACGTGGAGGCAGAGTCTGGGGACATCGGGGGGGCCCTTCTATCTCTGGGGCCGAGGTCGCCGAGGTGGTTGAAAAGCTCCGCGGTGGCAGGGCCCCTGGGGTGAACGAGGTCCGCCCGGAGTTCCTTAAGGCTCTGGATGTTGTAGGGCTGTCTTGGTTGACACGACTCTGCAACATCGCGTGGACATCGGGGACAGTGCCTCTGGACTGGCAGACCGGGGTGGTGGTTCCCCTCTTTAAAAAGGGGGACCGGAGGGTGTGCTCCAACTTTAGGGGGATCACACTCCTCAGCCTCCCTGGGAAAGTCTATTCAGGGGTCCTGGAGAGGAGGGTCCGCCGGATTGTCGAACCTCGGATTCAGGAGGAGCAATGTGGTTTTCGTCCTGGCCGTGGAACAGTGGACCAGCTCTATACCCTCCGCGGAGTCCTGGAGGGTACATGGGAGTTCGCCCAACCAGTCTACACATGTTTTGTGGATTTGGAAAAGGCGTTCGACCGTGTCCCTCGGGGGCTCATGTGGGGGGTGCTCCGAGAGTACGGGGTACCGGATTCCCTGATCGGGGCTGTCCGGTCCCTGTACGACCGGTGCCAGAGTTTGGTCCGCATTGCCGGTAGTAAGTCGAACTTGTTTCCGGTGAGGGTTGGACTCCGCCAGGGCTGCCCTATGTCACCGATTCTGTTCATTACCTATATGGACAGGATTTCTAGGCGCAGCCAGGGTGTTGAGGGGGTCCGGTTTGGTGACCTCAGGATCGGGTCGCTGCTTTTTGCAGAGGATGTGGTCCTGTTGGCTTCATCGGGCCGTGACCTTCAGCTCTCACTGGAGCGGTTCGCAACCAATTGTGAAGCGGCTGGGATGCGAATCAGCACCTCCAAATCTGAGGCCATGGTTATCGACCGGAAAAGGGTGGAGTGCCATCTCCGGGTCGGGGAGGAGATCCTGAACCAAGTGGAGGAGTTCAAGTATCTCGGGGTCTTGTTCACGAGTGAGGGAAGAATGGAGCACGAGGTCGACAGGCGGATCGGTGCGGCGTCCGCAGTGATGCGGGCTCTGCATCGGTCCGTTGTGGTGAAGAAGGAGCTGAGTCGAAAGGCGAAGCTCTCTATTTACCAGTCGATCTACGTTCCTACCCTCACCTATGGTCACGAACTATGGGTAGTGACCGAAAGAACGAGATCGCGAATACAAGCGGCCGAAATGAGCTTTCTCCGCAGGGTGTCCGGGCTCTCCCTTAGAGATAGGGTGAGAAGCTCGGTCATCCGGGAGGGGCTCAGAGTAGAACCGCTGCTCCTCCGCGTCGAGAGGAGCCAGCTGAGGTGGCTCGGGCATCTGATTAGGATGCCTCCTGGACGCCTCCCTGGTGAGGTGTTCCGGGCACGTCCCACAGGGAAGAGGCCCCGGGGAAGACCCAGGACACGCTGGAGGGACTATGTCACTCGGCTGGCCTGGGAACGCCTCGGGGTCCCCCAGGAAGAGGTGGTGGAAGTGGCCGGGGAGAGGGAAGCCTGGGCCTCCCTGCTTAGGTCGTTGCCCCCGCGACCCGATCCCCGGACAAGCGGTAGATGACGACGACGACGACGAACTAATATGGAACCACGATTAACTAAGCAGTAAGTAATAGCTAATTTACTACAAAGGTAGTTCCTTGGTAGGTATTTGGTCATTACTAAATAAATATATCCTCATTGAGAACTACTTGTGAACTATGACCAATTGAGAAAGAATAACCAATGAATTACTAATCACAAAAGTAACATGTCTAAAAAGTGAACAGTTATAGTATTTTTGACTCTTAACACGGTCATAACTTTTTAGAAGCTTGTGCCTAAAATGAAGGGTGACCAGACGTCCTTTTTTACCCAGACATGTCCTCTTTTCGAGACCTTAAAAATGCATCCGGCAGGTATTCAAAAATTGTCCAGGACTTTGCCTCTTCGGATATTTGTGTTTTCTGGGTCTTTCACAAATTATTACGCCCTTACAAGTTTTGGATAGGGTATCTCCCTTACATTCCACCTTCTTGCGCGAGCTCTGACTGTAGAGAGAACTGTCATTTTGATCACATAGTGCGGCATGCAATACACAACCAGCACCCCCCCCCCCCTCTGTTTATTTCAAACTTATAATACAAATAATGATAAGTTACAGTTGTCAGACTACTTTTGTTAGGTAACAAGTAACTTAACTCGTTACTTATTTAATTGATTGAATGAATCCGTTACTAGTTCTTTGTTCAAACAAGTAACGGGTTAAGTTACTCGTTTAACTTAATTTAGTCTTTTGGTCGCGAGCACTCAGCATGTAGCTAAAAGTCTAGGAAAGTTGAGGCTACTTTTCGCTAGGTACCTACGAAAATGTCTTAGTCTGCTAGACAGGTGGGTTCACCTTCGGTCACCTTTAACGCTTAAGACTTCACAGTGTACAGGCCTACGTAATGTCACATTCAATAATGTATTGAACTCAAGCTTGTGTGATGTGTTGCTGTATCGTTCAGTGGTTTAGGTTTAGGATTATATTACAGTAAGTAAAATAGTCTGGTTCAGTACAAAAGTGAACACCATTTTGCTACCATATACCTAGCTATAGCTTAGCTTCGTTTTGCGCCTACATTCAAACCTAGCCCTGGTAAAATGTAGAGCTAGCTAACTACTAGACTTCTGCTTAGCATTTTACAACATTATTTATTGATTAAAGAATTCCTTGATTCAAGAACTTCATGCCAATATTGCTTTTCATTATGGTGGATTATTACCTTGATCCATCTTGCTGTATAATGTGGATTGATCATGTTATATGCAAGTGACACTGAATATTCAGTACAATATGTGCTATTGCTGAGGTCAACCCATTAAATGTGCCTTCTGGGCATAAGTGACCCAGGTGAATTGTCTTAGAAATAAAATACTTTTCTTAGTGTAACGCAAAAGTAACTTAACGCCTTACTCTCTACATCAAGTAACTAAGTAACATAACTAGTTACTTTACAAACAATGTAACTAGTAACTGTAATTACCCAACACTGATTATGAGCTATTGAATGTCAGTTCAATATGTCTCAGACTCCAAAGACCTACCTTTATGTTACAGTAGCCGCTTGAGGAGGACTTCTCTTTAGGATATGAATAAAAACATGTTTTTTTGTCAAAAACAATTTGCATCCTGCATTTATGTTGTGATAGGTGCAAAACCACATCTTCCGGATAACAATGTTTGTTAGAATATCACTAGTGCCTCACAGAAATGTATGCCTGTACCGTATGTGTCAAATATAAAATTAGATTTATTATATTACTTTTGAAAACCAGTATAACTCCTCATTAATTACTCAAGCGTTACCTTGTCATCCTGCAGGAACTACTTGTGATGTGGACCATTTTAAAATGAAAAACATGTCAACAACTCACTTACATGTCACCCCGCAATAATTATATACAACATCAAACAACTGCAGTCACAACTACTGGAAGATTTTCATGAAATTGTAAAATAAAATCCTATGTAATGAAAAAATGCACATCTGGGCTTGCCAAAATTCTATATTTTGGACAGAAATATTGTTCACGTTCAACAAACATAATGGCTAAATGAAACAAAAAAAACATCAAACACAATTATATTGTAAGGATAAACAGAATGTTCATAAGAATGTACATACAGCTACTGGCATCATACTATACATTTTTTGGTGTAATGTCTAGTAGCTCTCCATTTTTCTTTTTTCCCTCCATGGCACTGCACATTGGTTCCTGTGTGCACAATTGTTGGCAACGGTGTGCAAATCCGACAGCTTCTGCCCTTTTTGAAACTAAGCACGTAATTTACTGTACGCTGTGATGTCACAGGCTTCCAACTCAGCAATGGCAGACGTATCGACAACCGTTTTCCTATCCACACCGCACTTTTGGTATGCCTTCGTTTTGGTTGCTCCTTTTGACAGGAACTTCAGGACCTTTTTGTATCTTCCTATGACTTGCTCTGGTAAAAATACTGACAAATAACAAAATTATTAGATTATAGTACATCCTTAACCTGTTAACAAGTGAGTTCTAAATATTTCCGACGCTTTCACCAGAGTGAGTTATTTTTGCAAAACGGGAGCTAAATAGCTTTAGTTAGCTTCCGTTACCTAGCAACCTAGCATAATACTCGTAGCTATGCTACTACCTGTTAGTGCTACTTGTCCTAATTGTACATTTTAAAGCCATAATATAGCGTTTGTCATATAGTTTTTGTCTATCGGAAAATAGTCGGTTGGAATGTTCAGAATCACACGTGTGACGGTACTCTGTGGGGCCCGCTTTCGAACGATCACATAAGTGTGATGTTACTGATTAACAGGTTAATAAAAACAATGTCACTCATTGCTTTGTTATAACACAAAAATCCATTCATCTTAATAATTTCCTCCAAATATAATTTTTTTAGGTATTCTCAAAGCATACAGTATAGGCTGACTGTACATACATACAAACATCATAGGGATACTGTAGATGACCAGCGTGAATCTTTTACACACAATCTATTTTTACTCTGGTTAACAGATATTGTCAAGGACTGAGATTACGACAGGTGGACATGATCCAGGACAGGATAGCTGGAAGCACAGCAACACTCACCAAAATGACAAAGAAGCTAAGAATGGTCTGTAGAAAAGCCTTGAGAAAGTACAAAAGAAAGACAGGACAGGTTGTTGGGGGAAGGACAGAGTTTGTGGTCATAGATGAAAGCAATTTTGTCACAAAAGAAAGGTAAAATATCTACAAATATCTATCTAAGCCTATAATATATCATGGCTCTTGTGCAACTTAATGTTCAAATCAAATAAAAAAAATAACTGCAAGGAGCATCATGATTGGAGCAACATGCTTTGACATAAAAATTTTGCTCAAAAAATACAAACTCTTAAGTCATTGATCAGTGAGTTTTGCTTTAGCAAAAGTTATATTTGCTATTCTAGAAAATTGTTGGAATAGAATGATTTAAAGACAAAACAAAGTTATGAAAAGTATGGACACTTATCTGGAATATTTGGTTTGTCATCAAAGACAAAAGTGTAATGTTGCAACATTTCTCACAGGGCAAGAGAAAGCAAGACACTTATTGAATGTATTTTTTGGTTTTAAGTATGGCCGAGGAAGAGCTTGTGGAACATGGAGAAGAAAAAGTGGGTATTTGGTATGTTGACCATTAAGGGCGATAAAAGACGACCAATTTTGAGGGTAATTTAACGGCGCTCAAGAGATCACCTGATTCCAGTTATAACAACACATGTTTGCCAGGGATAAACAATTTTGATTGACAAATGGAGAGCCTACAGGAGGACTTTGACCACACTTGGCTACACTCACTACACTGTGAATCATAGCAGATGGTTTGTGGACCCAATTCATGGAGGCCACACCCAGAATATAGAAAGAGCATGGTCAACATATAAAAGCCAGGTTTGGAGGTTGAGGCAATAGGAAAGAAAAGCTGTTAAAGGAACACAACCTGCATTGAGTGGACATGCTGGCTTGGACACAACCACAGGGATGGTCCTCTAGGACGTTTACTAAACGATATTAGAAGACAAAAGAGAGTTTAATAGAGTACACTGTAAAAAAAAGTGTGTAAAAAAACAGGAACAATCTGGCAGCTGGGACGCCAGATTAAATTTATTAAATAACGGTAAAAGAAATGTTTTTTCATTAACATTAATTAACCTTAAAATAATTGTAATATTCCAGTAAATATGACTTATTAATATAACTTCTCTGTAAATAAGAATATTCAATAAAGCCAAATGAATTATAATGATTTAACATGTCCTTTCAAAACAACTTGTGTGCACAACACACAGATGCTGTAATCAGTATCCAGATACTACAGCTATCACCGGTGCTTCAGATAACACCTGTAGCGCCGGCTAGTTGTCTGAATGGGAGAGGACTGTAGCTCGCCGCACATTTAGTTGAAAAGCCAGGTTAGATCGCCATCTAACTGGACAACTTGGATATAGAAAGATATATATATTAGAAAGATGGCGCCGGTGAGGGCGGCCGTGGTTGCCAGGTGCGCTCTGTTTTGTCTCGTTTTGTTTGTTAATTCAGTGTTCTGCCAAGATTTCCGGGGTTCTCTAACAAGAGAAGTACTTCTGAACATAAGGACCACAACTCCTGTAGACTTATTTTCCACTTATCTGCTCCCAGCGGCAGATTTAGTGTGAATTCTAGCCAGTGCTAGGCTTTGCTCATGCAGTGAAATGCCGTAGAAGGGGAAAGCGAGAGGGAGCACTAGTTCGGCTACGCAGACGTGGAATCCGAACAGTGCTTCCATGTTTTTTCCTCTCCAACGTACGTTCACTGTGCAATAAAATGGACGAACTTCAGCTACTGATGGTGAAAAACTTTCTTTCATCTTCGGTTTTGTGCTTCACAGAGACATGGCTGTGCGATTTGATCCCGGACGCCGCTTTACAACTGGCAGGCTTTCAACTCATGAGAGCTGATCGGGACACTGCACTCTGGCAAAACCAAAGGCGGTGGTATTTGTTTCTCCATCAACAGTGGCTGGTGTGTAGATGTGACAGTGATTCTGCAACATTGTTCTCCTCATCTGGAATCATTTTTTATAATCTGTAAACCTTTTTACTCGCCACGAGAATTTGCGTCGCTTATTTTGGTCGGAGTTTACATGGCGCCGGGTCCACAGGTTAAAGAGGCCCAACGCACGCTCACCGACCAGATTCTGAGTGTGGAGCGAGCAAACCCGGATTCCCTTGTTATTGTACTCGGCGACTTTAACAAAGGTAATCTCAGCCACAAACTCCCTAAATACAGACAATTCATCAAATGCCCAACCAGAGAAGAGAACACTGTGGATCACTGCCACACTACAGTCAGTAGAGCCAACCACGCCGTCCCTCGTGCAGCACTGGGCCATTCTGTGCTGCATACAATGGTCCATCTGATTCCTGCATACAGGCAGAAATTAAAACTCTGTAAACTTGTTGTGAGAACATCAAAAGAGTGGACCAGTGAGGCTATGGAGGATCTGCGGGCGTGCTTGGACTGTACTGACTGGGATATGTTCACGACTGCTACCAATAGTCTAGATGAACTCACTGAGGCTGTGACATCATACATCAGCTTCTGTGAGGACTGCTGTATACCAACACGCACCAGGGTGAGCTTCAACAACGACAAGCCCTGGTTCTCAGCAGAGCTGAGAAGGTTGAGGTCAGAGAAGGAGGAAGCTTTTAGGAGTGGGGATAGAGACAGATTCAAGAAGTCGAAGAACAGGTTTAGCAAGGCGGTGAGAGAGGCTAAACGACTGTACTCTGAGAAACTGAAGCATCAATTCTCTGCTAACGGCTCTGGAGAGGGCTCTGGCAAATCACCAACTACAAGCCCAGAGCCCCCCACTCCACCAACGACTCCCGCCTGGCCAACGACCTGAACAAGTTCTACTGCAGATTTGAAAGACAATTGGACAGTCCTGAACTACCCCTTCCCATCCATGTGGCCTCCCCCCTCCCCCCCTCTACAGTGACGACTCTCTCCATTCAGGAGGGTGAAGTTAACAGACTTTTCAAGAGACAGAACCCCCGCAAAGCAGCTGGGCCGGACTCTGTCTCTCCTGCCACCCTCAAGCACTGGCCAACATGACTTAATGACTACAGACCCGTCGCCCTGACCTCTGTGGTAATGAAGTCTTTTGAGCGCCTTGTGCTGGCACACCTCAAATCCATCACAGACCCCTTCCTGGACCCAATGCAGTTTGCCTACAGAGCCAACAGGTCTGTGGATGACGCCGTTAACATGGCCCTCCACTTCACTCTACAGCACCTGGACTCCCCAGCATCCTACGCCAGGATCCTATTTGTGGACTTCAGCTCTGCCTCCATACCATCATCCCCGCCCTGCTACAGCATAAGCTCTCCCAGCTGAGCTCCACCTGCAGGTGAATCACAGACTTTCTGTCTGACAGGAAGCAGTGTGTTAAGCTGGGAATACAAGTCTCTGACTCCCGGTCCATCAGCACCGGATCTCCTCAGGGCTGCGTCCTTTCTCCTCCGCTCTTCTCCCTGTACATCAACAGCTGCACCTCGAGTCATCCGTCTGTCAAACTCTTGAAGTTTGCAGATGACACCACCCTCATTGGGCTCATCTCTGACGGGAACGAGTCTGACTACAAGTGGGAAGCTGACAACCTGGTGACCTGGTGTAGCCAGAACAACTTAGAGCTCAATGCTCTTAAGACAGTGGAGATGGTTGTGGACTTCAGGAAGAACACAGCCCCACTCACCCCCATCACCCTGAGTGACTCCCCAGTCAGCACTTTGGAGTCCTTCCGCTTCCTGGGCACCATCCTCTCCCTAGACCTCAAGTGGGAACTGAACATCAGCTCCCTCACCAAAAAAGCACAACAGAGGATGTTCTTCCTATGGCAGCTGAAGAAATTCAACCTGCCAAAGACAATGATGGTGCATTCTACACAGCCATCATTGAGTCCATCCTCACTTCTTCTATCACCATCTGGTACGCTGCTGCCACTGCCAAGGACAAGAGCAGACTGCAGCGTATCATCCGCACTGCTGAGAAGGGGATCGGCTGCAATCTGCCTTCCCTCGAGGATCTGCACACCTCGAGGTCCCTGAGGCGAGCGAGGAAGATTGTGGCCGACCCCTTCCACCCTGGACACTCCCTGTTTCAGCTACTCCCCTCCGGCAGAAGGCTGCGGTCCATGAAGACAAAAACCTCACGCCACAAGAACAGTTTCTTCCCATCCGCTGTTGGCCACTTTAACAAGGCCAAGGACTCTCACTGACTTTAAATAACAAGCTGCACAATGACACCCTGCACGTTGCAATTTGCACTATTGTATCGTTCTCTTGCACTATCTGTTTTTATTTTAGGTTAGATTGTAAATTATGACTACTTATATTTTATTTTGTATTTTATTCCCCTTAGTATTAGCTAGACCCCCCTTAGTATTAGCTAGACTTAGCTCATTTGGTATAGTTAGCCCACATATTTAAGTTTCAATATTCCTATATGTTTAATGTATGCACGTCCCTGCCAAAGTAAATTCCTTGTTTGTGCAAACATTCATGGCGAATAAAATCCCTTCTGATTCTGATTCTGAACATTCACACTCAGGGTGAACACTTAATGTATCCTAACTACAGACCATCACATTACACATATCAAAACAGAACAAACACAACAACAAAACTCCAAACAATGCTTATCTAACTAAGCTTAAACCTTTAACTCTGTAGCTTTTCAGCTTGCCGCGGGGCATTCCGGGTAACAGCAGCGTTGCCGCTACACAACTATCTGATCAACTTTCCTTCGTCCTACTCTGGCGTCTTTACATTCATTCATTTAGCAGACGCTTTTATCAAAAGCGACTTCCAAGATAGAGCTTTACTAAAAGTGCATCGGTCAATGATCATATACAACGACATAGCCCCAAAAACGCTTTGGCAGTCTTTTTTAGTCTTTGATATTGACTGGTGCATGCTGGGATTGCATGACGTCAAGTACCAAAGCTCAGTTCACAAGTCAAGGTTCCTATGTCTAAACCAAAACTTATGTAATATGTCCGTGGGATGGAAGTAAATATCTGCAAATTAACTGTTAAAATAACTAGTTTTGATAAAGTGAAGTAATGTTTTTTAACAGAACATTTTTGTGAAAATGTTATTAATATTTGTAAAAAAAAACTGGCCTTTTAGTGTATTTTTAAGTAACAACAGTTGGCTGTAATTCTTATGTAAAATTATAAATGTACAGTTTGCCATTGTCTTTCTATCTCTATTTCCTGTAATTCAATATATTTTTTTTACAGTGTATGCTAAAAACATAAATTGCTTGTACCTGTGTGTGGGTGAGCATATGTGTGCTTGGTGTTTATGTGCATGTCTTTGTAGGAGATAATACTGTGGCTCAGTTCTCACATCTGTTTCATAACTTTGACGCATTTTAGGTTTAATTTAGATATCATATTTTTTGAGGTGGGCATAGATTTTTTTTTTTTTTCTAGATAAATTTTACTGTAATCTTGGCGTTAATCTAGATTAATCTAGATTAAAATGTCTCATTTGAATTCCACCGAAGGCATTCTTAATATGTGTGCTACCCAAATAATGACTAAAAGGACGTCTTTGAGAACGGGTTTCTCAAGCCAGGTGAGCGAGGAGATTAGTTAGCTTGGCTGATAAAGCTGTGCTGACTGGCTTGCCTCGGTTGCACTCAAACAGTAGTTTGACGACGACTCTTCTTACACATTAGCTAAGGGACGCTTAGCGTTTAGGTGGTATTTGAGACTGGAAGAACTCCTAGAGTAAACTAATTCCGCATAGCACAAGGTGCAAACAACCGTAGTCTTGTCGAGGTTTCCATTGGGAAGCTTCTTTATAATACATTTTCCCTGAAGCAAACCCGGCGGTTTCATAGCTGCATCCATGTAAGCACGTCATGTTTGATGTGGTAATTTCATACACAGGGCATACACACACGTTTGAAGACTCGTTCTCGCCCCCTGCAGTGCAATTTGGTTAGGTATACATCCATGCTAAAATATCAAGGTGAAAGTCATCTTAGCTTGCGTAGTATAGACCCAGCTCCCAACCCAACTTTGAGAATAGATTAACGGCGATATTTTTTTATCGGCGATAAGAGTCTCACGTTAACGCAGTGCGTTAACGCCGATAACGGCCCAGCAGTACATATTTTACAGTGCTTTATTCTTGCATGCCCAGTTGTTTATTTTTGCATTACAAATATTTTCTTTTTTTTCTTTTACGATTTCATGAAAATCTTCCAATACATGTGATAAAAATCTTTGACTCAATCACTGTATTTGTTTGATGTTGTATATAATTATTGCAGGGTGACATGTAATGAGATGTTAACATGTTTGTCACCTTATAATAATGGTCCACATCACAAGTAGTTCCTGCAGGATGACAAGGTAACGCTTACATTACATTTACATTTATGCATTTAGCAGACGCTTTTATCCAAAGCGACTTCCAAGAGAGAGCTTTACAAAAGAGCATAGGTCACTGACATAACAACGAGGTACCCCCAAACATTGCAAGCAGCCAAAACATGAAGCACACATTGTGAAAAACTAAATAAGTGCCAAAAGGAAGAACCATAAGAGCATGCAATTAAACAAGTTACAATTAAACAACATGAAACTCAAGAAGTGCAAGTACAATTAAACAACATGAAACCCAAAAAGAGCAAGATTGTACCTGTAGAAGAACAATCAACAGTAAATTATTTCACAGCGAGTACAAAAGTTTAAATCTGTTACCACTAACCAACAAGAGCCACAAGTCTCTCAATAAGAACCTGGAGGAAAATAACATCAGGTCCAGCCAAGTAGTGCCGCCGCTCCCATAACGCGCACTATGCGCTGTGCGTAGGGCACCAAGTCCTGAAGGGGCACCAAAAAATAGCCAACTGAAAAATCATCATAGTTATAATAATTATAATGCCGATATTATTTCAGTATAGAAATATTAGGCACCTTTTAGGCTTGCATATCTCAACAGGCAGAACAAGAGATAGCCTATATTTAATTGCTCTAAAAAAGTTACGATGGTGCCCCCCCCCCCTTCCAAACAAATACACACTCAACTTCCCAAGCTCGCCGTGGATGCCCTTTCCTATCTCAGTGGCCTGACGAACTTTGACAGTAGGCTACGTCAACTTTTCGAAAATTGCCTCAAATAGACAACAGGAGTCAGGGGCAGAAATCAGAAAGAGACCGCTAGATGAGGCCCGTGCATCACTTTCAAGTAAGTCCATGTTTAGTCATTATTAAATACGGGAAATGTGCTTTTAATTTAATGGTTAGCCTATGCCTTTTCTTGAAGGTGGGGAGACAGTCAGTGTCCCTGATGGAGGTGGGGAGCTGATTCCACCATTGGGGGGCCAGACAAGGGAAGAGCTTGTGTTGGGACCGGCGCTCTTGAGCGGTGGGACCACCAGACGGTTGTCAGAAGAAGACCATAGGTGGCGGGTGGGGGTGTAAGGCTACAGGAGAGACTTGATGAAGTCGGGTGCAGTCCCGTTCACTGCTCGGAAGGTCAGTACCAGGGTCTTGAATCTGATGCCGGCCGTGATGGGTAGCCAGTGGAGGGAGATGAGGAGCGGGGTAACATGGGAGCGTCTGGGTAGATTGTAGACCAGACGGGCCGCCGCATTCTGAATCCTCTGGAGAGGGCGGGTTGCGCATGATGGGAGACCGGCGAGCAGCGAGTTGCAGTAGTCCAACTTTGAGAGGACAAGTGCTTGGACTAGCAGCTGGGTCGAATGCTCAGACAGGTATCTCCTGATTTTCCGGATGTTGGTGAATCTACATGACCGGGAGACCACAGCAATGTGGGCAGTGAGGGAAAGCTCGTCATCCATGGTCACCCCGAGGGTCCTGGCCAAGGATGAAGGGGACACCGTAGCTGATCCCATGGTGATTGAGAGATCGTGGGAGATAAAGGGTTTGGCCGGGATGATGAGGAGTTCTGTTTTGGCGAGGTTCAGCTGGAGGTGGTGCTCGGTCATCCAGGCGGAGATGTCTGTGAGGCAGGCCTCGATCCTAGCTGAGATCCCCGGATCAGTCGGGGGGAACGACAGGTACAGCTGCGTGTCATCAGCGTAGCAGTGGTAGGAGAAGCCATGGGAGGTGATGATTGGTCCAAGCAAGGTGGTATACAGGGAGAAGAGGAGGGGTCCAAGGACGGAGCCCTGTGGGACACCAGTGGAGAGCTGGCAGGGGGCCAACACTTTGCCTCCCCAATAGAGTTGGTAGGATCTTGCCAACAGGTAGTATGAGATCCACTGAAGTGCAGTACCAGTGATGCCCATCTCAGAAAGTCTGGCGCTTGAGTAATTAGTGAGGAGTGAGTAGTTAACATGTTGTTCCACATCACAAGTAGTTTCTGCAGGATGACAAGGTAACACTTGAGTAATTAATGAGGAGTTATACTGGTTTTCACAAGTAATATAATAAGTCTAATTTTATATTTGACACATATGGTACAGGTATTTGTTTCTGTGATGACTAGTGACAAACATTGTAATCTGGTAGAGCAGGATGCAAATCGTTTTTGACAAGAGAACATCAATGTTTATATTCAAATCCTAAAGAAAAGTCCTCCTCAGGTGGTTACTGTAACATAAAGGTAGGTCTTTGGAGTCTGAGACATATTGAACTGACACACAAGAGCTCATCATAGTGAACTAATCCAATCATGAGCGTGTCAGCATCACTTTTTAATGATTAAAAAGTTAAACAAATTATCATTATTTGTATTATTCCATGTTTAAGTTTGAAATAAACAGAGAACATACGTCCATCCTTTGGTAAGATAAGTCACAATCTCAACCTGTAGCTAATGTATTTGGGGGGATATAATATTGATAAACTGGTTTCCACACAGAACCCATTTGAGAAACAAGCTTCTGAAATGTTATCACCATGTTAAGAGTAAAACAAAAAAATGGTTTGCTTTTTAGACATGTTACTTTTGTAATGAGTAATTAATTGGTTATTATTTTATAATTGGTCATAGTTCACAAGTAATTCTCAATGAGGATATATTTATTTAGTAATAACCAGATACCTACCAAGGAACTACCTTTGTAGTGAACTAGCTATTACTTACTGCTTAGTTAATCTTGGTTCCATATTAGTTAATAATATAAATTTGGGGTTAATGTAGTACTACCTATTACAACGGACCATTATTCTAAAGTGTTACCCATTTCTCTCTCTATTCTCTCACACTCTCTTGCTCTCCCTCTTTTTTATCTTTAGCTTACCTTTGAGTATTTTTTGTGCGTGTGAGCAGGTTCCAGACAGAGGTAAATTACGACACGTTGGAGATAAGGGACGGCCCCTCCAACTCCTCCCCTCTGATTGGTGAATATCATGGCACGCAGGCCCCCCACTTCCTGATCAGCACCTCCAACTACATGTACCTCTCGTTTACCTCCGACAACAGCCGCGCCAGCCTTGGATTTCAGATACGCTACGAAAGTACGTAATTACCACCAGGGGTCATGTTTAGGATTAGATTCAGAGATAGCACAGGAATCCTGCTACATATGACAAGGTTTGTGGTGTAAGAAATTGCCTGAAGCTGTCCTGACCCAGTTCTGTCTCTTGATAGGTGTGATGATGGAAACAGATTCATGTTTGGACCCAGGGATCCCCGTGAACGGGAAACGTCATGGCAACAGTTTTGTGATTGGCTTGAGGGTGTCCTTCAGCTGTGATCCAGGCTACACCCTAAGTGATGACGAGCCAATTGTCTGTGAGAGGAACCATCAGTGGAACCACGCTCTTCCCAGCTGTGATGGTATGACCACATTTTGGTTTTTGTACCTCCTGTCTCCTTTCTCTTATTCACAGCATACACTCAGTCATCATCCAGTCCCCTCACATCCAGACAGGCAGCAGAGGGAGTGTTTGCTTACAGCTAACGTACATCCTTCTGATCCAGGTGGGAGGGGGGTGTCAATTTCCTGCCTCAATTTCCTTTCCCCTGCTCTTTGGGGAACTGAGGTCATTTATTGTTGATGAGAGAACTGACAGGAATTATTTACCAGCAGAACACCACTGACTAGATATACATACAGACTGTGAGAGAGAGGGTGAAGAAGTGAGAGAGGGATATTATAATGAAGAGAGGGAGAGACATTTAGAAAGAGGAAGAGAAATGGGAGGAGGAGTGTCATCCTGGCAGATTATCATAGTGCTCCCCAGGCATGTTGATAACGCGTGCTGCATGAGTCCGTTTAATCTCCGTTTAATCACCAGCATTTTGCTTGCCTGCCGGCTCAGGGCTAATATAGAATGTCAATCCATACATTATTTTGTGACCTATTCACATGCCTTACTATAGCCCCAGTGCACACATATACACGCACACTCTTCCCCTTCTCCACAGTAAACACATATACCATATTTAAACATGGGTGTTTATAGCAAACATATTTACCTCACTAGAGATGGGGAAATCATGGTAGTTGTTCCATATTCGCCTTTTTCCTGTATTGTATCCCTGTGAGAAATCCCTGCTGTCCAGATACTGATTGATTTGTGATGCTGTAAGACTTGGGTGTTCTGGTTGTATATGGAATGAGGTAACTTCTCATTTAATTCCCAAGCCTGGCCTTTTCCTCAAAATGTCCAGCCCCCTTCTTTATGTTTGGTTGAGCTCTTATCTGTCTTCCAACCACAACCTGATTGTCTCTCTTCTCTTATCATCACTAGTAATCTCGGCTCCACTCGCACAGCACTGATACACAGCTGCTCAAGTTTGTTTCTAAACTGTACAAAGTGCAGGGAGACCCCCTCCCCCCCCCCCAACACACACACGTGCCCTACTCGTCTTCCTCTTCTCCCTCCCCTTTTCACCCCTACTCTCCCTCACTTACCGTAGTTGCTTTTCTCAGGCTCTGACCCAGTTTCAGCAACCCTGATGGAGCACTTCTAATGATGTGCTGCTTTCACTGCTATTGGCATAATCATCAACATCATGATTTGTACTTATTGTCTTCAGCATCTGTATTTAACTTATTTTCATTTGTTCCTATTATTCCGCCCAATGGATATATGGACACTCATTAATTAAGCATTTGCTGTGAAAACTTGACATGTGATATGTTAAGGTTGTACTGTATTTTCTCTCCGAGCCAGTTTCTAACTGTTATGTTTTCTCAATCCAGCATTATGTGGAGGCTACATCTATGGTAAAACAGGAACCATCCTGTCTCCTGGCTTCCCTGACTTCTACCCCAACTCCCTGAACTGCACCTGGACCATAGAGGTGTCCCATGGAAAAGGTACAATCAAACCTACATGAAGACATTAAGATAGCCAGATAACAGTTATAACTCAGTTAGTTAGTCAGATAGTTAGTGAATACACCTGCTTCTAATTGAGTTTGTAAGTCTATTGGAAATGCACTGTAGCTTATTAGTTAGTCAGTTTGTTAGTTTACAGTGTTTTTATTTCCTGCATCTTCAGGTGTCCAGATGGTGTTCCACACATTCCACTTGGAGGAGAACCATGACTACCTTCTGATTACAGAGGACGGAAGCTTTACAGAACCGGTGTCCAGACTCACTGGCTCCATCCTGCCCTCCTCTGTCAAGGCTGGTCTCTACGGCAACTTCAGCGCTCAACTGCGCTTCATCTCAGACTTCTCCATGTCCTATGAGGGCTTCAACATCACCTTCTCAGGCAGGCCAATGAATGCCTGCTCTGATATGACGAGTGTCAGGCTTTTGACAATTAGATTCCTCAGATAAATCAAGTCTGTCTTTTTGTTTGTCTGTGTGTGCCTGTCACTGTGAATATAAACATTGGACTCTGCTAGAATTTAGCACAAACTATACACAATTTAGGATAATACCCTTGTTTAACAGTTTTTATCAATTGCTAAGGCACATTTCTTGAAACAGTCACCCATTTTCTCAAAACTGTAAACACAAAACCAAATCTTCAAACGAAATTTCCAAAACCTCTGACTCTTCTGGCAAAATCAAACATTCGCCGCTAAACCTTTTAACTTGTGGTCAAAATCAAACAATGCTTTCAGATCATACACACAGCAAATCAATATATAAACACTATGGAGCAATCATTAGACTCAACACAAAAAAATTGAGAACACAGCATCCAGGGAATGTAGTTACATGTAAAGACAAATTAGTTTATGTATACACAGTAAATGCATTTATGTAGCAATAAAGAAATTGGATTTTGAAACACTGGATTTTGGTGTTTCAACACCCATTCCTGATGTTTAGCCTGTGTTCTGCACCTCTCTTTCACCAGCCGTCTCTAGAGTAGGGGATCCCTCACTGAATTGCTCCTCCCAAGGTTTCTTCAATTTTGTTTCCTCTAGTAAGTTTTTCTGGGAGTTTTTCATTGTCTTCCTTGAGGGTTTAGGTTGGCTGAGGGGCAGTTTTATGGGCGTATGTGAAGCCCTCTGTGACATTGCTTGTAAAAAGGGCTATACAAATACTGTAAATTGTATTTGATTTGAAAATATTACAGTAACCATCACAACTTAGTACTGTCAACAAAGAAAAAATGGCTAAAACCCTCTGGTGTCCTGGATCTTGCCTTGAAAACACTGCACGCCTATGTTACCACAGGCCAGTTTGATTTATTTTTTACCCTGGTATATGGGTTTTGGTCATAGACCTTCCACCGCCACACAAAGAAAAACTCTTACATTTGATTGATAAAAGGGCTGTATGATGGAAAGCAAACATTTACAGTAGAAAATGCTGGTTGATGATGAACTATTCCCGTATTCGGACACGACGGTGAAAGCTGACATTGTCCAAAACTTGAGTCATTGTGTTTTACAGATGACAATTGTGTTGTAGTTGTGTTTACTGTTTGCCGCCTGTGTTTACCATTTTGCAGCGCAAGTGCATCAAAGTGCAAATGTTTTTAGTGAATGAGAATGTGTTTAGAGTTTTGCCAAAACAGTGTCTGATTCAACAAATGGGTTCAGACCACTGAACATTTGATTCAGAGAATGGGGTGTAGTGTTTTAGCAATTGTAAAAAACTGAATATAAAGTTATCAAGTCTGACACTATACAAATGAACCATACAGTAACAACAACATATAAATCAGCCTTACTCACCTGTCTGTGTGCCTGCCCTCTACCAGAGTACATTTTGGAGCCATGTGAGGACCCTGGCGTGCCTGCCTACAGTCGAAGGATGGGCTTCCAGTTTGGGGTGGGAGATTCTCTTATCTTCTCCTGTTTCCTTGGTTACCGTTTGGAAGGGGAGCACAAAATCACCTGCTTGGGGGGTGGACGCAGGGTTTGGAGTGCTGCCCTCCCCAGGTGCGTGGGTATGTATACACAGTCTGTTATACACATAAACAATTATGCACATCTGCACAGTGCAGGAATGCTTACATCAAAGTGTATTGTGGGTTGCCAGGCAACATCTAGGTCCTTACCTGCAGTACGACACCTGAATACCAAACAACTTCCTAAACAAAAAGCACAATACTTTTGTCCTGTGCTCTTTGGAGCAGCACATGCTTGGTCCAGAGATGTAGAAAGAGGGCAATAGCTGTCAAGAGATTCTGCTTCAAACTAAATGCTAGTATCCTTTTCATCCTTGCTCTCCCTCTCCATCTCTCATGCTGTCTCTCTTTCTTGCTGTCTCTCAATCTGTTTCTTGCTTTCGTTGTGAAAAAGTTTAAGTTCTCCTGTAGTATGGAATATTCTAAGCCTTGAAGTGAAGAATAATTCAAAGGGCCCTATCTTGCACCCAGCGCAATTGACTTTGTACACAGCGGACTTTTCCCTCCACAGACGGACGAGGAATCGTGTTCCGGTGCAAACGTTCCCTTGTGCTATTTTGCAGTTTCAGAAAACAATTCCACCACAGACCAGGAAAAATGTAGTCTAAAGTCAGTGCAGTGTTATTCAGATGCTATTTTAAGGGCACATGCTTGGCCATAATGTAGGGTATACACAACGTGCATACAATTTTGCTTCTATCATCTACACAGACGCAACAGTTCCCATTTTTGCAAATCATACATAATTACAAGTACAAATATTACAACACGAGGGCAATCATTGTGGATGTGGATGAAGATGTGAAAAAAAGCATAAATCTAGCATACACATTTACCCAAATTATTCAGGCTAATTGCAGTAATGGTATCCGTAAAAGGTTATGGTTAAAAACGGCTGTTTAACCGAATCTAATTTAGGTGGGCTTCTCCCGTCCCCATACAATGTCACTTCTCTGTCTTTTATGGCCCTGACGAGAACGTCGGTCTCCTTGGCTGGGAACCACTCCGAGCGTGCGCCTGGCAAATCTGCCATGGAACAAGCCTGCCTGCTTTTCAAGGGAATATGAGATGACGCTCTGATTGGTTTATTGCACATTAAACCCAAACCACACCTATGAGTAATGTATGTACTTCAGACCAGAGCTATATAAAAATATTTTTATATGGCTCTGCTTCAGACCAACCCATTTTAGAGTTGCCTTCTCACTTCTCCCTGCTTTCCCTCTCCTGGCCAGCTGAATGCGGAGCCACAGCTGTTGGATTGGATGGAGTTCTTCTCTCTCCTAACTATCCCTCTTATTATGACAACAACCACGAGTGTATCTACCGCGTCCAGACAGAACCTGGTAAAGGCATCACGATCACCACCAGCAACTTCCTGCTGCAAGATGGAGACTTCCTTAAGGTAAGCGTCAGATCCTTACACTCCTGTATACCAGTGGCATGTGGTTCAACTTGGCAGGGAAAGGCAATACACATCTCAGTGTTTTGAATGAAATGGTTTGTTGAGAGAGCTTTTCTCCTACACTGTAAAAATAAAAATAAAAAAGACCGCACTTTCTGTAAATTGTACGTGTTTTTCGGTATTTCTGAATGACAGGAAATATAGATAGAAAGACAATGGCAAACTGTACATTTATAATTTTACATAAGAATTACAGCCAAATGTTGTTACTTAAAAATACACTAAAATGTCTGTTTTTTTTCTCACAAATATTAAAATACATTTTCACAAAAATGTTCTGTTAAAGCACACTTTATCAAAACTAGCTATTTTAACAGTTATTTTGCAGATATTTACTTTTATCCCACGGACAAATAACTTTAGAACATAATTTTTGGTTTAGACATAGGAACCTTGAATTGTGAACTGAGCTCGGGTAGTTGACGTCATGCAATCCCAGCATGCACCAGTCAATATCAAAGACTACAAAAGCCTGCAAAAGCCTTTTTTGGGGCCATTTTGTTGTCTATGATCATTGACCAATTCACTTTTAGTAAAGCTCTATATGGAAGTCTCTTTTGACAAAAGCATCTGCTAAATGAATGAATGAACGATAAGATGCCAGAGTATGACGAAGGAAAGTTGGTCAGATAGTTGAGTAGCGACAACGCTGCTGTTACCCAGAATGCACCGCGGCAAGCTGAAAAGCTACAGATTTAAAGGTTTAAGCTTAGTTAGATAAGCATTGTTTGGTTTTTGTTGTTGTGTTTGTTCTGTTTTGATATGTGTAATGTGATGGTCTGTAGTTTGGATACATTAAGTGTTCACCCTGAGTGTGAATGTTGTCCAGTTAGATGGCGATCTAACCTGGCTTTTCAAAGAAATATGTGAAGAGCTACAGTCATCTCTAATACATTCATCCAGCTGGTGCTACAGGTGTAATCTGAAGCACCGATGATAGCTGTAGTATCTGGATACTGACTACATTGCTGTGTGTTGTGCACACGTGTTGTTATGAATGAACATGTTAAATCATTAAAATTCATTTAACAGAGAAGTTAAATTAATAGAAGTCATATTTACCGGCAAAGAACAGCCTGTAATGTGATATTTCTCGTACATTTGGTACTGGAAAATTACAAGTATTTTACGGTTAAATAATGTTAATGAAAACAATTTTTTTACCCTAATTTAATGGGTGTAATCTGGCGTCCCAGCTGCCAGATTGTTCCTGTTTTTTTACAATGTTTTTTTTTAAGTGGAGAAAAACACTCCTAATGCATGCCCACACAGCTCTATTGACTACTAATAGGGTAATAGGATTTCCATGTTGTGAATTTGTGGAATCTATATATTTATATGGAAACAAACATGGAAAACCACATATTTGTACTATAGTTTAATTACATGTATCCACATTCGTGAGTGGGGCTGATATTTCATGTTAAAATAAATACTATAACATTTTATTAATTTAGCAGTTGCTTTTATCCAGCATGACAGATAGTGAAAACATGTGTACAGTATCTATTGCCGTTTGTGTGTGCATTTATTGGAGTTAGTACTGATGTAATAATATTTCTATGGCAATATATGTATGTATCTTCTGTAAGTGTGTGTATTTTTTGTATGACACAAACTACTGCAGTTAGTATTGATCTAACATTATAGAGTATATATCATGATTTAAAAGTAAATATTTCTTAATTACTGTTTATTTAGAAGTATATCTACCCTAGTTAGTATTGATTGAGTGGTGCAACAACTACACTGTAAAAAAAAAGTGTTAAAAAACAGGAACAATCTGGCAGCTGGGACGCCAGATTACACTCAGAATTTTTTTTTTATTAACGTTAATAAACCGTAAAATAATGCTAATTTTCCAGTACCCAATGTACGAGATATATCTGAAATATTACATTACAGGCTGCTCTGTGCCGGTAAGTATGACTTTTATTAATTGAACTTCTCTGCATTTTCAATTTTTTAAAAAAATCAATAAAGCTAAAATAAGATATTAAGATTTAATATGTTCATTCAAAACAAGTGTTGTGCACAACATACAGCATCCAGATGCTGTAATCAGTATCCAGATACTTCGGCAAGCTGTACGATAGGGCTGCACGATTATGGCCAAAATGATAATCCCGATTATTTTGATCTATATTGAGATCACGATTAATTATCACAAATATTTGTTGATTTTAACCTAATCAAATTTGATTGTCACAATGCATTGTACCTGCAGAATGGATGTGAATACAAATCAAAATATACAATCAATAAAAAACAATCTCCGTCCACACAAGCGTTTTCATATAGTTTTCTAAATGTTTGCCGTCCACACTAACACGGTACATGACAATCGTTGTAATGGTTACGCCACTCCTGCCCCTCGCTCCCGCCACGCTGCTCTGTTTACATAGGCCTACTCCTCTGGCAATACTATTTGGTGTTTTAAAATTGTCCCACCAGCTAGCTGTTCAGCCAGGTCTCACCCAGAATCGCCGCTCTTTGTTTGGTTTAAACCGTCTTCTCTGCCTTGTCCCCCTATCGTTCAGGCACACCGAGTAGGCCTACAACGCTCGCCTTCTGCGGAGGAGAAACGCGTTTCTATTAAGTGATAATACTTGTACCTGAAGTAGGCTACAGTAACTAAACTGGTAAATAAGTTATAGAGATGGAGTAGCATATTTCTTTCACCTTCCATGTTCATCTTGACATTATAGCTATAGAGCGAAAGCTACCCCCAATGCCATAGCAACTGAATGTCATCGTATCTGAAAAGCTCCGGGGACCCCGTCCTACTACCAGCCTTTTCACATGTCTCGGGCTAGTTTGGACGGGGCCTCTGTCCTCTACTGTCTACATCTAGAAACTAAGCTGCTTGGTGCAGGGAACATCTCGTGATCAGATATTAGGTGTATTCAACTCCATGCAGCACCGCAGCCGGCTGCAGCCTACAGATTGGAGAAAGAGTTTATCATAGCCCAATACACAAAATGACAAATTTTCCGACTTTACAGAGCCGTTTATTACGGTGGCCCTGAAGTGCAAATCACCCCCCCAAATACGAGTCAACTCCCCCCAAATCGGATGACTTGTTCACCTCCCCCCAATACAAAAACACGCTCCCCCAAATGGAAAACGACATTACATTAACTCTGAACGGAAAGGGTAGGTACTACAGTTTAGCGCTGATTGGATGCTAGTAGGCTAAGAAATTGATCGACAGAAGTAAAAAATGCAATAGCCTGACAGAGTTACGTACACTAGGACATTTATTTGGGTATCGATACGGAGCGTTCTAAAACAGAATGACGCATTTTAAATATCGCTCAATCAGGTGAATTTGATCGTGGGAAGCCAAAATCGTGATCGTGATTAAAATTTGATTAATCATGCAGCCCTACTGTGCGAATTGAAGAGGACTATAACTCGCCGCTTCAAAAGCAAAAAAAAAAAAAAGAACTTTCTTATATAATGCAGGTTAGATTGCTATCTAACTGGACAACATTCACACTCAGAGTGAACACTCAGGGTGAATTGACTTTGTCAACGACGCAAGTATCATTCCTAGTTTGCACTCGACGCTAAGCGGACTTTTACCTCCACAGACGCACGTCTGTAAATTAGGGAATGACTTTGCGCTCCCGGGGGCGGTTCAGCGAAAAAAAGAGGCGTGTTCAGGCTCAAACATTCCCTGGTGCTATTTTGCAGTTTCTGAAAAAACAATTCCGCCACTGACAAGGAAAAACGTAGTCTAAAGTCAATGGCTCTATTCAGATGCTATTTTAAGGGCGCAAGCTTGGCCCATGCGCACTGCTGGCAAGGCTAGGGTCTTCTTTCTGCAAAGCTACGTTACGTTGTTTTGATTTATGGCATGTTACATTTCTTCAATGATAATAAAAAAAAAATCATGAGAAATTTCTATGTATGTGAACTTGATTTGTAACAATTGTGGCAATTTCCTCCCACGCCTGTTTAACCAAAGCTAATTTGGGTGGGTCTCTTCTCCCATCTCCACCAGAATTCGGTTTATTCGCCATGTAGCCTATGTTACACAAACACATAATTTACTGGAAGGTGCAAACAATAAACATATATGGATCTTAAATTAAGTAAAAAAATACAATAGTTAAACTAATTCTAAGAACTAAACCATTTAAAAATATAACAATTAATTAATTAATAATAAAAATAAAATGTATATAAAAATAAGAATTTGAATGAGCAGCATGAGCGGGCAATTTAGCGCAATGATAAAACTGCTCTGCCTTTCTCATACGATGTCACTTCTTTATCTTTTACGGCCCTGACGAGAATGTTGGTTTCCTCGGCTGTGATCCGCTCCTTGCGTGCACTTGGCAAATCCGCTGTTATAATATCAATCCGCCATGTAACAAGCGCGCCTGCTCTTAAAGGAAATGAGATGACACTCTGATTTGTTTACTGCACGTTACGCCCAAACCACACCCATTAGTAATGTAGCCACTTCAGACCAACCCATTTTAGATTTGCACCGGGCGCAAAGTCATTTATCCCGCCTGCAAAATAGCAACCGTGCCGGACTCCTGCCCACAAAGTTACTTGCGTTTCAGATCGTAAAAATAGGGCCCTTAATGTATCCAAACTATAGACCATCACGTTACACATATCATAACAGAACAAACACAACAACAAAACTCCAAACAATGCTTATCTAACTAAGATTAAACCTTTAACTCTGTAGCTTTTCAGCTTGCTGCAACTATCTAATCAACTTTCCTTCATCCTACTCTGGAGTCTTAACATTTATTCATTTAGCAGACACTTTTATCAAAAGCGACTTCCAAGAGAGAGCTTTACTAAAAGTGCATTGCTCAATGATCATAAACAACAAGATAGCCTCATAAAGGCTTTTGCAGGCTTTTGTAGTCTTTGATATTGACTGGTGCATGCTGGGATTGCATGACGTCAACTACCCGAGCTCAGTTTACAATTCAAGGTTCAAGTGAAGTTGTGTTTTAACAGAACATTTTGGTTAAAATGTTATTAATATTTGTTTAAAAAAAACAACGAAATGTTAGTGTATTTTTAAGTAACATTTGGCTGTAATTCTTATGTAAAATGTGTAGTTTTACTTTTTGGCATTTTAGTAAGTCTACAGTAAGAAACAGAAACACCTGCCTGTGGTCACATGAAGAGCACAGTCTGACATGACAGACAGACAGACAGACATACTGTTTGTCTGACAGACAGACCAGCGGACAGGAAGAAGGCAAGCTGACAGGGTGGAGGACAGGTAGATAGGCCAGCACACAGTTAGACAGGCAACTAACAAACCACTATCTCTGGACCTGTAAACCCGAGTTCGGCCCTGCTGAAGTCAGGGCTGTAAGGAGACTGCTGCCATAGTGACAAGAAGCACTGGATTGTGACAATGATGTATAACCTCTGATAGTTTTCATTAAGCAGCCAACTCTGCTGTAAAGTCCATAAAACCTAACCAACCACCTATCGCCTACACTAAGTTTTGCAGCATACATATTACTTTACTGAAGCTCACTGTTGTATGTTTTATAAACTCACTGTAACCGAGCCTATAATCTCTATAAGGGTCACCTACACTAACCTAGTGTGCAATTACTAGCACGAAAAATCTTAGTTCCCTCTGATATAGGCTGGTATTCTATACACACTAATTTCCCTCAAGACTTGTCTCCATACATAAATAAATGTATGGGTTTTAAATATGCACAGAATTGCCCTGGAATGTAGAAATCAATTGATTATATTTACTTAAAAAACTGTATTCTCATGTGTCTCCTCTGTCTACGTATCTTTAGGTGTACGATGGAGAGGACAGCACATCCCGTCTCCTTGGTAACTTCACCAGGAACGAGATGTCCAATGTGGTCATCAATAGTACTTCCAATCACCTGTTGCTCGAGTTCAACAGCAATGGCACAGGAACTAATAAGGGCTTCAGACTCTCCTACACCAGTGAGTTAGCACTCTCCGTGTGTTGCTAGTATCTTTATCATTGCAATGAGAAAACATTCTTCAAAACAAATATATTTGATTTATACCAGTGGGTTATGTGTTAAGAGCATCATTACTGAGCTCCTCCCCATTACTGTGTGTTTGTGTGTTTACATCTGTGTGCACATCAGAGTATGTGTTCCAGCATCACCCTCCACTTTATATAACCTAATCTCAATATCCAGAGGTATGAAATCAATAAAGGTAGAGGGAGTTGTGGTAAGGGCAGTAGTTGTAACCTTGGATTGTAGCTGTGCCAGAACAGGCCTAGGGCTAATAAGATATATGTATACCTAATTCATCACCAGCAACAACATGAGGTTACAGTTTTTCCACAACTGTTAAAATACCTTTCTTGAAACAGTCACCCCTTTTCTCAAAACTGTAAACACAACACCAAATCTTCAAACTAAATTTCTGAAACCTCCGACTCTTCTGGCAAAATCAAACACTCGCCCCTAAACCATGTAACCTGTGATCAAACAATGCTGTCAGATCATAAAGACAGCAAATCAATATATAAACACTATGGAGCAATCATTAGACACAACACAAAAAATGGAGAACTTGGTATGTAGTTACATGTAAAGACAAATTTGTTTATGTATACACAGTAAATGCATTTACGTAGCAATAAAGAAAATGGATTTCGGATTTTGAAACACTGGATTTTGGTGTTTCAACACCCATTGACACTTTCCTGATGTATAACTATGTTAAGGCCGAATCCCAATACTCTGTCTTACCCTTCACCTACCCCTTAGTTTTGCGTGTTCACGTGAGAGTAAGTGGTGTCCCAATACTCTTTTTGATCGAGAGGTTGGGTTAAGACGAAGGGGTATACACCCCTTAAAACCAAGTGTTTTCGGGAGCTTAGTTGAAACCAGGGGGTATGTGAATACTGTGCAACCTGCAACAATAGGGCCGAATCCCAATACTCTGTCTTACCCTTCACCTACCCCTTAGTTTTGCGTGTTCACGTGAGAGTAAGTGGTGTCCCAATACTCTTTTTGATCGAGAGGTAGGGTTAAGACGAAGGGGTATACACCCCTTAAAACCAAGTGTTTTCGGGAGCTTAGTTGAAACCAGGGGGTATGTGAATACTGTGCAACCTGCAACAATGGCAGCCAGAGAGTCCCATAAATGTAATATTTTAGGCTTAAATAATTTATTAAAAAATTGCGACAGTCTTGTTTTGTGCTTTACACAGTCCTGTACATATGTATTTGCAACCATGTTCTTACAGTTATTCTTGATTGCTAAAACACATTTCTTGAAACAGTCACCCATTTTCTCAAAACTGTAAACACATAACTTAATCTTCAAGCACTATTTACAAAACCTCTGAATCCTCTTGCAAAATGAAACTTTTGCCTCAAAACTGTTTTACTTGTGCTCAAAATCAAACACTGCGCTCAAATCATAAACAAAGTGATCAAAATGATAAACACTATCAAGCAGTCAGTAAACATTACACCAAAAAATAGAAAACACATTGTTCAAAACATATAGTTCTCAGGAAGAAGTACATTTTTAATCTCAAAACAAATATAATATGTATCCGTCATTGTCTTTTGATGAACGAAAACATGTTCTGTCATCGTAGCTCAAAATGTATCAGACATTACTATTCTTTCTCCTCCTTGTATACAGTACTGTACTCTGCATCTAGCTACTCACAACTCACTCTTGTTCTTTGTTGATATAAACCTGCAACCAGTCAAAATCTATTGAGCAGTCAGTAGCCTACTGTTACTGTAACCAGTGGAAAGCACTATGTTCAGGGCCATACAATTTGTTCATTGTACAGTATACAGCCTACAATCTGTGCCGCTGCTCCCAACGCGCTCTACGCACTGTGCGTAGGGCACCAAGTCCTGAGGGGGCACCAAAACATTGCCAACTGAAAAACGATCATACTTATAATAATTATAATGCCGATATTATTTCAGTATAGAAATGTTACGCACCTTTTAGGTGTGTATATCACAAAACAGGCTCGCCGTGGGTGCCCTTTCCTATCTCAGTGGCCTGACGAACTTTGGCAGTAGGCTAGGTCAATTTTTCGAAAATGGCCTCAAAAAGACAACAGGAGTCCGGGGCAGAAAAAAGAAAGAGAAAGAAATTGCGAGATGCCCGTGCATCATTTTCAGGTAAGTCCATGTTCAATCATTGTTAAATACGTGAAATGTGCTGATAGTTTAATGGATAGCCTATGCATACACTTCCAACTAGTTTGCTAATGTTAGCACACAATATGTTAGGTGCAAGCTAAATTGAGATTTTACTGTTAAACATTATCTATGCATTTTACAAGTAACTGACGCCAGCTAGCTGTTACTTTACATTCTATGATGCTTTTATATTCGATTTATCAAATAGTTATGAGTAATAAAGGTGGAGAGCTCCTTGGCTGCATGTTTTCAGTTTAAAATGTTTATAATTTGGAAAACCAGGCAAAGAAACGTAAGGGTGGGACTGAAAAATGTTTAGACAAAAAGACATCACCTTCACTAGACAAGGTTTTACCAATTCAAAAACGGCTATGTTTATTTTACATAATGCATGGACAAGTGAAACGTCAGTTTCAAACGTCAAGTGAAATGTACTTCTACAAATGACAAGTGACTCAAAAAGTTAATATCAAACCCTGCAATCCAGTGTCCAGAGATATATAATCACACTCCAAGTGTATATACCCGGGAGTAGTTCGTCTTTTGCCACCGCGCAAATGGGCCCCCCCATATTGGGGGGGCCCATTCACTGGACCTTTTTAGGGGCCCAGCAATTTCTATGGGCGGCACTGGTTGAACCAATTGAAAAACGGCTGTTTATTTTATATGAAGCTCAAAAAACTATTTTGTGCTCAAATAAAGGCCAAAACATTTCGCTTGCGTGTGTTGCACGCTTGCATTAAGTCAGGAACTCCGTAACTAGCATCACATCAAACCCAGAATGTGGATGCATTGGCAGGGCAGCTGTGGTGGCATATACGGGGGCCGGTTCTGGTGGGCCGGTCTGGATCAAAGTCCAGGGCTTATTTTTATTCCCAGTCCGTCCCTGCCAAGCCCTGATGATCAACCACCCTCAACCAGCTGTTTAAGGACAGATACACAGGAGAGAACCACCACATCTGAATAGGTGTTACATTGTGATGCTGCTGTTGTGTTAGGCTATGATATTGAGTTATATGTTTGGTAATAAAATTTAAACTGGCAAAAACTCAGGTTTTTTCCTTTATGAATTCCTTTAATTCATAAAATAATTATGCTTAGGGCACCAAAATGGCTAGCAGTGGCACTGCCTACAATGCACTGTACTACAGGATGCAATACTAAAAGGGCCACAAATCAAAGGAGTAAACATGTGATCAATATGCTTCTTCTTGTCTTTGGGCTGGGTCAGGCCAGAGCACTTCGTTGACCTCACAAGCAATATTTTCCCACCTTCAACAACCTGTTTGCTCTCTGAACTGGCTTATATTGGTTGTGTCACATCATTTGAAACAAGTGAAATCAATTTTGGGTGGTTGTGTTTCGTCAATGACATGTGTTCTGTATTTGTATTTGATTGTTGCCATTTGTGTTTACCAGTGGATGACATGTGCATTAGAGGGCAGAATGTGTTTTGAGAATGAGAATGTGTTTAGAGTTTTGCTGAAAAGTCTTAGTGAGATCTGCAAATTGTGGTCTACATCGTGAAATGGTTTAAGGTATTGACAACAGACTACATAATTGGCTACATGAGTTCAGGCAACTGAGAACTTGTTCAGCCAGGTTTTAGTGTTTTTGCAATTGAGAAAAACTGTAATTGAAACGTTTAAAAAAATTGCTAGTTTGATACGCTAACGTTACATTGCTGATTTGCACAACAGTCCCGCATTTCTCTGATTAGCCTTGAATGGACTCCATGCATGTCTACAGTTTTAACTTAACTCCATAAGCAACAAATTTAGTTTGATATCAGTGCAAGGAGCCAGGTGGCTGAGCGGTTAGGGAATTGCACCAGTAATCCAAAGGTTGCTGGTTTGTGCTAAGTGACGTGTCCTTGGGCAAGGTACTTCACCCTTCTTGCCTTGGGGTAATGTCCCTGTACTTACTGTTAGTCGCTCTGGATAAGAGCATCTGCTAAACGACAAAATGTAAAAGTAAATGCATACTTGCTTTGGAGATATACGTATCGATATACGTAACTGTAACCAAGTGGGTGGTGTCTCATTTCATAGGGCTATGTAGCCCTTACCCCTCAGTTTCAGGGACAAGGGCTAGTGGTAAACTAAGGGGTAGGGGTAAGATGTTGGGGTAAGACAGAGAATTGGGATTTGGCCTTTGCCTGTATTCTGCACCTCTCTTTTGTCACCCGTCTTTGGAGGAGCGGATCCCTCACTTAATTGCTCCTCCCAAGATTCCTTAAATTTTTTCTTCTCTGGAAGTTTTTCCTTGTCTTCCTTGAGGTTGGCTGAGGGGCAGTTCTATGGGTGTATGTGAAGCCCTCTGTGACATTGCTTGTAAAAAACCCTCTGGTGTGCTGAATCCAGCCTTGAAAACCTATGTCACCACAGGCCAGGGCTCTCATTTATAAAACTGTGCGTAGGATTCTTACTAAAAGTGTACGTACGCCCAAAAGCCTAAAATGGCGTACGCACACGAAAATTCAGATTTATAAAACCGTGCGTACCCACACCTGTACGCAATGTTCCCTTTATAAATCACAGATTACCCACAGGTGTGCGTACGTGAATCAGCATTGTACCCCGCCCTGAACACGCCCATTTTTAACCATAAATAGTCAATGCAAAGCACCTCATGAATGCTAATCTAGTATCTCATCATGACCCTGGCGCACGATTGTTCTTTACGGTGAATCATAGCGCATGACAACTTCTCAGACACTGTTAGCCTATTGGTGGAGCCCGAAAACTCCGAAAATGTGGTGGCCAGTAGATCACCAATTTAAAAAAAACTGTGAGTGGCGTCAACTGTGGCAGTGATACTGCGAGTCGAGATACCATTTGAAAACAAAAGTGTTTTGTTATGAACAGTAATCTATTAAAGTCTGGACTGATAACGAGGACGTAGAGTGTAGCGATTGCACGGGAGCTTGACCACTGTATTTCCAGTTTTTGACATATGAGGATATTTGCACAGTATTAAATAAATATATTTAGTTATACACTGTGTTCTGCAGTCATCTAAAGGTAGGATATGTGATGTTATCCTGTATTCCATGCAGTCAGGGAATCTCCCCCTCCTGAACTCCCGTAGTGGACAATCTGATGGTGAGGAAGCGCTGAATTTTTATTTTAAATTTGAGTTGGATTGTACAAGGTGTTTATGGAACAAGAATCACTCAGTACAAGCGCAAATAACATTGCTGGATGTAATCTTCATGATTATCATGAAATTGAATGAAAAAAACGTGTGTGAGGAAAACAAAATATATAAATATTACGAGTAATGTTCTTCCCACATTCCATTTCTGCAGTCTGACTACAGTACGGTCATCTGCGTCGCCAATTCCAACTGTTTTCAAAATGTGCGTAGGCCTACGGGAGGGTCAGAGTTTGCATGGAGGACCGCACATTCTCCCGTCAAGTTTGTTTTTTATAAATCACAACCTTTGCGTGGAAAGTGGCGTACGCACATTTTCAGCCCCGTACGCAAGCTTTATAAATGAGACCCCAGTTCTTTTTTTACCCTGGTATATGGGTTTCGATCATAGACCTTCCACCGCAACACAGAGAAAAACTTCAATTTGATTGATAAAAGGGCTGTATGGTGGAAAGCAAACAATTACAGTAGAAAATGCTGGTTGATGTTGAACTATTCTCGTATACGGACACAATGGTGAAAGCTGACATTGTCCCAAACCAACATTAGAAACAAGTGTGAACAATTTTGAGTCATTGTGTTTTACAGATGACAACTGTGTTGTAGTTGTGTTTACTGTTTGCCGCCTGTGCTTGTCATTTTGCAGCATAAGTGCATCACAGTGCAAATGTTTTTAGTGAATGCCGACTACATCAAGTCTCTCCTGCAGCCTTACACCCCCACCCGCCACCTACGGTCTTCTTCAGACAACCGCCTGGTGGTCCCACCGCTCAAGACCGCCCGATCCCAACACAAGCTCTTCTCCTGCCTGGCCCCCCAGTGGTGGAATCAACTACCCACCTCCATCAGAGACACAGACTGTCTCTCCACCTTCAAGAGAAGGCTCAGTACGCACTTGTTCCGGGAGTACAACGGTACTTAGGAATGGTTTGCTTAACCGCTGGTTTCCTCAAGGATCACAATGACTCTTGCTTAGACTGTTGCTCTTGTTTGTTAGTGGTAGCTGATTTAAACTGTTTTCTATTTTAGTTAATCCTATTTTCATTGCTTTCCTACAGGTACACTTGCACTTACAGTTTCATGTTGTTTAATTGTAACTTGTTTAACTACATGCTCTTATGGTTTCCTCCCTTTAGCACTTATTTTTGGGTTGTTCACAATGTGTACTTCTTGTTTTGGCTACCCGCAATGCTCTGGGGTTATCTTGTTGTTATTATCAGTGATCTATGCACTTTGTAAAGCTCTCTCTTGGAAGTCGCTTTGGATAAAAGCGTCTGCTAAATGAATAAATGTAAATGTTTAGAGTTTTGCCAAAAGTGTCTGAGAATGGGTCGTCAATTGGGTTTCTCTGCACAGATCTGCTTTTTACCATCCTCCACTTTACCGTAATGAAAACTGGACATATTCCCTATAAGACTAACTACTTTGACTAGATATAAGCTCTCTGCAGGTTATACCATAAAGTGAATATATAAATGCAAGTATGTAGTGTGTGTGTGCTTCCCTGGATTAGCATCTGCATGTGTATTTTCTAATAGTTGTACTTTTTCCATGCAGGTTTTGACCTGGTCAAGTGTGAGGAGCCAGGAACTCCCAGCTATGGCTACAAGATACAAGATGATGGACACTTTGCCAACACCTTTGTCCTTTACAGCTGTAATCCTGGCTACAGTCTCCATGGTAGCAGTACACTCACTTGCCTGAGTGGGGAGCGCAGGGTTTGGGACAAACCTCTACCATCTTGTTTAGGTCAGTGCACAATTTATTTTTTAAACATCCCTCTTTATAAAGGTTAGTAATAAACAAACAAAATATACAAACCTTGCATGACACTTGCTGAGTGCACAACATGAGACTGGTACATTGCATGTCCATGTCATCTTAAATTACTTCATTTCTGTTTAGTGTGTGGAATTCCTTCTCCATTTCTTAAAAAGCTATTTGATGTGGTAACACACCTCCAAATGGCTATGTACGCTAACAGGTTTGAACATAAATTCATGTAATGCCTACCCTGCAGCTTCTGCGTGTGTGTGTGTGTGTGTGTGTGAGAGAGGTGTGTGTGAGAGAGAGGTGTGTGTGTGTGAGAGAAAAAGAGAGAGGGAGAGGAGTGTATGAAAGAGAAAGATTTACAGAGAGAGGGACTGACACTTTTTCATAAAGCTTTATATAGAGAATTCTGTCTGTTCTCTCCCATCACTTTTGGTTTCTCCGTCATCTCTTTCCTTCCATCAGTCAGTAATTAGTCCAGCAGATAGGCAGTGTGGAGAATGGATGTATTTGCGCTGGGCTGTCATTTTAGTTCTTCTTTCATTGAGTGAAGCACCAAAGCAGGGAATCCTTTGCTCTTTAGTCTTCTACATCAGTGGTTTTCAAACTTTTTTTTCGACGACCCACATTTTCAAAATGACAAACCATCGCGACCCAAATGATATGAAAAGGTGTGTTTGCAAATGTACAATTTCCCTACCGTTATTATTTATTTGTTCAGGTTTTAACATAATAATTAGTTCTAAAGTATCTACGACACCACAGCTGCCTTGCTAATGCATGCACAGTCTGTGTTTGATGTGATGATAGTTCGGAAAAAAAGATAGGTAGGGGACTACTTCGACATTTAATGCGAGAAAAATGTTGGGCCTTTGTTTGAGCGCAAAATAGTTATTGAGTTTTATGTTAAATAAACACAGCCGTTTTTTCATTGGTAAAACCTTGTCTAGTGAAGGTGATGTCTTGTTGCCTCAATTTTTCAGCACCACCCTTACGTTTCTTAGCCTGGTTTTCCATCGTTATTCTTGTCCCGGTACTCCCGATGGCCAGTCCGCGACTGCGGGGCTGTGCCGCGGTGGTGGATTTTCAATTCATAGGATTTTCAATTCTCGTGCTGTCAGGGGGTGCTGCAATACCCTCAGCACCCCGAGTTCCCGCGGCCATGCATATGTATGTTTTTGTTTGAAGCTCATAATCCGATGTTTCTGGTTGGATTTGGACCTCTGTTGACTTGTCTGGCTCTGGCACACGCGTTCTTTTAGTACCTTTTCTGAAGCCAGGATAACATAACGACTTAACTCCGAAACTCAACATACTTTATACTTTTTATACTCCGTATTTATTCTGCGAACTACACGTGAGTGCGCTATCCTTCCAAACTTCTTCTTCTGCAGGTAGGCTACGTCCGATTACAGCACCTAGCACCAGCTGGTTGCGCAATCATTTTAATATAAAAGAAAATACCATATAAAAAGGGAAATAAACAGGAAACAAAGCACTATTCGAAAATGGTTGTTAAGTCATTTACAAAAACCTAAGACAAAATAATTATTAAAACATATTTGCCGACCCAATTTTCATCCCCCTCTACATACACTATAACCAAATCCATATGTTGCTTATGCAACAGAGTTCATTAGCTCGATGGTCTCTCCAGAATGATTTATGCTTAACGTGCTGAATGTACCTGTGTAATGGAGTTCAGTGTGCATGAAATGTGTGTGTGTGTGTGTAAGGGAGAGGCTGATGCAGGTAAACTTAGCCCAAGGAGCTGCATTTTAGTTTGATTTCTGTTTTCTGATACCATGTCTCTGATATGTCTGATGCCCTGACTGTTCACACAATCAGCTGTGCCAGAGATATTTGTGAAGATTGTGTGTGAAATTGTGACCATGTTGTGTGTTTCAAGCGGAGTGTGGAGGCCACATCACTGGCGCAGTGTCTGGGCGTGTCCTGTCACCTGGTTACCCTGTGCCCTATGACAACAACCTACACTGCACATGGACCATTGAGGCAGACACTGGAAAGACCATCAGGTAATAAGCCTTGGAATAGGAATGGCACTGGGACATCTGAAACATCAGATAACACTGAATGTCTAAACAACAAATGCTTCTATCCATCCAAATACTACTTTCACCCTCTACCCTCTCATTCTGCTAGAGGAGATGTTCCAGTAAATCAGGAAGTATCAAGCCCTGCAAGGCATGTCTGCTGTGACAGAGCAATTGTTCTGCTTGGCAGTTAAGAGATGAGCTGTGATTAAATAGCATCTCTGATTTCATCCCGAGGTCCTGATCGCTTCCTGTTGTTAAGATTTTCTCTGGTTGTTTTAGAACTCTCTAAGGACCACTTATGATAAACCAATTTGGTCCAACTAGCTGTTCTTTAGTCAGACCGTTTATCACTGCATGGCACTTCCTGGCATCTTCCTGGCATCATAGTGGACGAGGTGGGATGTGCAGGGTGATGCTGTTTCTACAATCCACTTGTGATGGTGGTGGAGGGGGTTCAAGTACAGTAGTATTATTTGTGTTCACAGCGACTGTTTGCTGAGATGTGACTACTTTGCGATGCTGCTAGTAAATACAGACTGTTCCTTGACTCTGACCACCGAAATTCTGAAGAACTATGCACTTCTGATCCTTGATCTTCTATTGTACTTTATATTAACTATTTGTACAACACTTTGGATGATGTTCAAGGATATAGGGCTCCAGTATTGAAGCTGAGCATGTACAGTAATGTAACTATATGGATCACTACTACAGAATTACTTTGGGTAATTGTTGTTGGATTTGTCTTTCGCTCATTTTCTTTCCTGAGAAATTCCCATTGACTAACTGACTCCCATCAGTTAGTCATTTTTGGCCAGCTAGCCAGGCGAGCCAATATACCAAGCTACTGTACATATTTTTTGCCCTAATAAATGGAGCAATACTTTACTAAACCATGTGAATACCAGTATAATACCTTATTTAGACTGTTACAGTAAAATTACAAAAGCATAAAATACAATTATGCAGATGGTTGACACATCCAGCATGGCACATCCAGCATCCAACATGTATACAACAACATGTACCGTATACAGATAGATGAGACACATCCAGCATCCAACATGTTTGCATGCTATGGTGAACCATGTTTTTCAGACAAAGGAAGGGGTGAGGTTTTAGCCATTGGACTATTAAAATCCTTTCTTGTTGGTAATTCATCAGCACATTATGCTGTAGTGTAGAACACCCATACTGTGAATAAATCTGGAGCACTAAAAGCACTAAAACTACATTTCATGAGGTACGCTTGGATTCGAGTAGTTTTATCAAACTTAAAGGGATCATTGATTGCAGAACCGATTTATCTTGTCACAGTTGAATAACGAAAGTTCAATCGGTAAAATGGACATACAGTGAACCTCAAAGTCCATTGACACCTCTTTACTATGCAAATCTCACAATAAAAAAATGTAGCTGTAAAACGGTAGGTTTTGAAAAAGCCACCGAACTGACGTCAGTGAGGTGGCTCCTCTTTTTTTGGCACTGGTCTGTACCTTGGTCACGCCCTAAAATTAGCTGTCTGCTGCTCTGTGTACTTTCACAGAATTACAAAGAAGAAAGTTTTTCTAGCATATTGAAAATGGACTATGGTGGTAAATGCAGTGTTCCAGGCTGTACAGGGAATGCTGACACTTTTCATAATCTTCCCAAGAAACCAGACACTCAAAGGGCATGGCTGATGTTTTTCTATGAGAAGATCCCTGTGTAGTTTAACACTCATTTGCTCGAACCATTTCCCCCAAGACAGTTTTGAATGAAAACATGGACAATTTAAAGAAGGATTTGCTAAGCAGCTGTTGCTGAAAATAGGTGCTGTTCCAACCGTATGCTCATCACTAACGCAAGCTGTAAGTATGATTTTGTCACTAACAGTTAGCCTATTAGCAATGCTAACGTCTCCTGTATCTAGCATAGGTAGGATGCTAAATATGTTTCTAAACACATCAACTTACTTAACAAATGACTCTAGCTAGGCTAGCTGTAGTCGGCATTAAAAGGGAAGCTTCCGAAAAAATAGCCAGAAAACGAATAGCAGTCTTGCCTATTGCTAATACCTGTCTTATCTATTTGAAAGAACTGGAGAAAGGCAGGTGCTAGATACAGGATACGTTAGCATTGCTATTAACTGTTATCGACAAAATTATACTACAGCTTGCGGTTGTGATGAACATAAGGTCGGAACACACCTCTTTTCAGCAACAGCTTCATAGAGGGTTTTCACGACGCGTCATCAGACCGGAAGTTGCCATATTGGAGGTACTCTGCATCACAACAAAGCACAGGCACTGAAGTATATACCGAGAGTCGTCAAGGAAAATGGTTAATTACTGCCATGTTTTAGGTTGTACCAATAGGACAGATCGAGAAAAACATTTGGAATATTATCGACTTCCAAAAGTTATTAAAAACCAGGGAGAGGAATGCCAGAGATTATCAAAGGAAAAGAGGCACTTGTGGTTGGCAATGCTCAACCAAGATCTATGAGGGAAAAAACCTGATTGAGAGTCACTTGGCTACACCTTGAGTATCGCAATGATATCATACAGTTAAGGTTAGGTTGGTTAAAGACGTTATTGCTTAACTTACTTTGGCCTTCACAACACAACGTATCAACGTCGTTGATAACTTGGTACTGCGTGTCCCTCACCCATCCACACACCATCTGGTTATAGGCCTCCAAACCTTTGTAGGATTTAAGGTCTCCACTCTGTATGGGCTCGGCGAGAAAACCAGGTAGTTGACTATATCGGGATATGCAACTGAAGGAAGAATCACCAGGTCGTCACGGATCCAAGAAGTGGGAGCTAACTCGTAGGGATCTGCACCGCCAATAAATCGTAATTTCTCAAAAAATCGCGCCTTTTCTTGTGGTCCAAGTCCTTCCTTAGATGACTTTGCATCTTGGACGCGTTTTGATGAGCTTTTCGGTTGTTTAGACACGGCGACATTCACTTAAAGTATCTAAAGCGCACAATACTCCATTCTACTCCGTTCAGTTATTTACACCGAGTGCCTCCACAATGGCCGCGCATCCGGGTTACTGCCCAGAACGTGACGTCAGTGAAAACCCTCTATAGCAAATCCTGCTTTACATTGTCCCATGTTTTCAAAACCGTCCTTGGTGAAATGGTGCGCGCAAATGTGTGGAGGGTTGAACTGCACAGGGATCTTCTACGCTACGGTATAGACAAACACCAGCCATGCCCGTCTAGTCAACTTTAGCTAGACTCTAGCTCATCTGCTTTTTATTAACGCTGATTTGCAAGGAATGCAACAACAGCTAGATAGCGAAAATACCTAGACAGTAGACATGTAAACTAGTTTAGCTTACTAATGCAAGAGCATAGGTACAATATGTGATGATTTATTAGGGTGACCAGACGTTACCTGGACATGTCCTCTTTTCGAGACCAAAAAATGCGTCCGGCAGGGATTCCATAATTGTTTGGGATTTTGCATTGTTGTATATTTGTGTTTCTCTGGGTCTTTCACCAACTATTACGACCTTACAAGTTTTGGAAAGGGTATCTCCTTAGGTTCCACCTTTTAGCGTGAGCTCTGACTGTAGAGAGAACTGTCATTTTGATCAGATAGTGCGGCATGCAATACACGACCAGCACCCCCGCCCCCCCCCCCCCCGAACGTTATTTCATGTTCCTGATGTTTCATTCAAATAAATAACCTGAGTTGTCATGTAAATCTACAATTCAAGATGCATGTTTGTCCAGATCTACTTTGCAGCAAGATAGCTAGAGCTAACTGAAGCTCAGTTAGATCACGGTAGTTTGTTTGCTACGCTGTAGTGCTTACATTACCCAACCAAGGCGATCCTGTTTGCTTCGACAACAGAAGTTGAAACAACTAACGTAATCATTTCAAATTATATCAGGGGGGTATTCCAAGTAGCGGGTTTAGTGAAAATGTTGAGTTGTTTAACCCTGAAAAGTATGGAGCTAGAAAGCTGACAAAAGTATCTGAATTGGAATATGAAAGATCTGAATTATTTGTATGTCGAATTTCATAAAACGGAAATATTTTACTGTTGAATATATAATATCTGAATTATTTGTATGCCGAATTTAACAAAACTGAATTATTTTGATCCAGAAATTCACATTTCTAAAATTCAGATTGCAGGAATTGAGATTCTTGAAATTCAGATTGCGTGAATTCAGATTATTGAAATTTAGATTGCTGAAATTCAGATTCTTGAAATTCAGATTGCGGAAATTCAGATTCAGATTTTGTCTGAACTAGGCCAAAGGTGAAACAGCTTGCCTTCACAGGGAAAAGCAGACGATTTTAGAACGACCGAATCTAGACATTCTCTGAACGAATTTTACCTCAGAACAAAAGCTAAGAGTTGCTCGTTGGAGGAAGAGTATGGAGCAAGTGCTTATGAAACTTGTAAAAACTTGTGTCTTCTCTGCCAAAATCGGCAGTTACTGTTACCAAGTGAGTCGAGACAGAGTCGGAGGGCGGCGGAGACCGATGAAGACGCGGAACAACTGGCAAAGCCTATATATTTATGTTCCGTTGTTCTCTTTTCTGTGTTGGAGTTCTTTTAAGAGCTTGATGGCATCAACATCCAGCCTGATATAAAATCATGAACTGTAATTGTGTCTCTTAATTATAATAGGGAGTCAGGTGGCTGAACGGTGAGGGAAACGGGCTAGTAATCTGAAGGTTGCCAGATAGATTCCCGGCCGAGCCAAATGACGTTGTGTCCTTGGGCAAGGCACTTCACCCTACTTGACTCGGGGGGAATGTCCCTGTACTTACTGTAAGTCGCTCTGGATAAGAGTGTCTGCTAAATGACTAAATGTAATGTAAATAATACCCACACAGAAAATCCAGGTTGAATCAAGTCATGCTAGCTAGCTACTGTATTGCTTATAGCCAATTTTGGATGGTCAAGTATATTTTTCATTGTCTCCTTATTCCTATCAAAGTCAATGTTCAGCCTATAGGCTATGTTCATTTCCTAAGTGACATTTCAGATTGGTTATGGATAGTGAAATATTTGCCGTCTGAGAGATCTGACATAGTATTTAACAGCATAGATATAAGGAGTTATCTATGGTTAACAGGATATATCTGTAGTGCGGCCAGGTCTAATTTGATTCATTGTCCACACATCGTCTGGAAGTCAGTTTTGATCAAATGTCAGCGATCTCCATACTAGATCTTGCCGACGTATCTTCTACACATCGGGACGTATGTGTGCTATCCCAGATACGTATGTGTGATCTGGGTCTTCCTCCAACTAGCAACTCAGTTTGTTCTGAGGTAAAGTTCGGTCGTTCTGAAATCGTCTACTTTTTCCTGTGAAAGAAAGCTGTTTCACCTTTGGCCTAGTTCAGACAAAATCTGAATTTCCGCAATCTGAATTTCAGCAATCTGAATTAGTTCAGACAAAATCTGAATTGCCGCAATCGGAATTCCAAGAATCTGAATTCCTGCAATCTGAATTTCAAGAAACTGAATTCCTGCTATCTGAATTTTAGAAATGTGTATTTTTGGATCAAAACAATTAAGTTTTATTAAATTTGGCATACAAATAATTCAGATATTATATATTCAACAGCAAAATATTTCAGTTTTATGAAATTCGACACGCAAATATTTCAGATCTTTCATATTCAAATTCAGATACTTTTGTCAGCTTTCTAGCTCCATAGAAAAGAGGCATACTCCGAGTTCCACGTTCCAGAAAGAGAGGTAACGAAACCTTTTGGTAAGTTTCCATGGTAACTTACTCCTTGAAACTAACCTGCTCGCTAGCAGGTTTTCCATGCCAAACTCTGCATTTCTACCAATCCCCTCCCACTTTCTTAGCCTGATAGCGTGGGCAGACACGGCATATCATTTTCTGGTTCAGCCGAGCGATCTCGAACAAAATGTAATTCGCTTAGTTATACGCCGGGAGACGATTTTAAGACTGCGGTTTGATGTACTTTAATTCCCTGATGAATACTTAAGTTAACGTTACCGTTTCCTGTCACAATCTGTAATTTATTTTAGCAACATTCTCAGCCCTTGGGTCTTCATCGCTATTGTTACTCGCCGTGGTCTTGCACTCAGAATTGACCAAATGCCTTTTGGCACTGAAATAAAGACAAATAATTGAAATTGTATTTGGTCTTCTTTATTGCCTACAAATAGAAATCTAACAATGAGTATCCTATTTCTATCGGCTATTGTTCCTACAATTTACATGATTCATATAGTGTAGATGGAAACAGAGGTCCACGCGCACCCCCCGGCTTTTTTTATGCCACCTGATTTTTTTAATCCTTAAAGGGGCAATTGACTGGGTTTTTGGGGTATTTCACACTGTTCCTTAAGGTCTCCGAATAGGGTATGTAACATTGGTTGGGTTGAAAATGGCCCGGGTGCTGTTCTATACCGTCTGACAGATCCTCTGAAATGTTCCCGGGAAAAAACACTAGCTTTTCTCCTTTTATGGTATGCTCATTAATATTTAGATAAGCTGCGCGCTGATTGGTTGGTTATCAACGAGTGAAGCTGCAGCAGCAAAAACGCAACATGGCCAACAGCAGCACTCGCTGAAACACCGAAGTTGGAGACTTGAAATAAAAATGCGCAAATAAATCTATTGTGTCTACACAACACTGTTTTCAACAGATTGACTATATATCATTTGATATGATAACATTACTTGTTTCCACGTCTGTTGTTGAAGCAAACTGGATTGACTTAGGTGGGTAGAACGTTAGGCTACAGCTTAGCAACTAAACCATATCGTGATTCTATTCGGCTTCAGTTAGCTAGCTAGGCTAGCTCTAGATATCTTGCTGTAAAATAACATGACAAAGATCTGGACAAACATGCATCGTGAATTGTAGATTTACATTACACAGGTTACTTATTTGAATGAAACACAGTCAGGAACATGAATCAACGTTAGCCCCATTGCCAATAAACTAGGCTAGATTATCACACGTTGTACCTATGCTCTTGCGTTAACTAGCAAGCTAAACTTGTTTACATGCCTACAGTCTAGGTGTTACTAGTAACAGTTACTAGCAATGCTAACGTATCCTGTATCTAGAACCTGCCTTTCTCCAGTTCTTTCAAATAGATTATCTAGACAGGCGTTAGCAATAAGCCAGACTGCTGTTCGTTTTCTGGCAATTTTTCGAAAGCTTCCCTTCTAATGCCGACTACAGCTAGTCTAGCTAGAGTCATTTGATGTGTGTAGAAACGTATTTAGCATTCTACCTGGTATGCCATATACAGGAAACGTTAGCATTGCTAATAACTGTTAGCACAACATCATACTGTCCTTATAGCTTGCGGTTGCAATGAGCATACGGTCGGAACAGCACCTCTTTCCAGGTTCAGCTTCCTAGCAAATCCTGCTTGAAATTGTCCAAGGTTTTCAAAACTGTCTTGGGTGAAATTTTCAGAGCAAATTAATGTTTGAATGTCGAACTTTGCCGGGATCTTCTCATAGACAACAGCAGCCATGCCTGTTGAATGTTTGGCTCCTTGGGAAGACTGTGAGTGTTAGCCTTCCCTGTACAGCCTGGAACATAGCATTTACAACCGTGGTCCATTTTTTATATCCTTGTTATAATTCAAAACGTTCTTCTTTGTAATTCCTTATAAGTAGCCTACACAGAGCAGCGCGCAGCTAAACTAGTTTTGGAGATAAACGCTACCTCGGGCTGGTCTGGATGTAAATTCTGGGGCGTGACAAAGATACAGACCAGAGCCAATAAGAGGGCGATCACCGTAGGACCGGTAGCTTTGTTGAAAAGCTAGCGTTTTACAGCCAAATTTTTTCTTTTTGAGATTTGAATAGGAAAGAGGTGTCAATGGACTTTGATATTCACGGTATGTTAATTTTACCCACCGAACTGTCGTTATTCAACTATGACAAGGTAAAATCGGTTTTGCAGTCAATTGCCCCTTTAAAGTGTCTATTTTCAGAATTTGCCAGGTACCAAGCTGAAATAATGTCCCAAAGGCTTCATTTTTAACCCTTTGCTGCATCCGACCGGAACCCGAAAAACCAAAATGTGATGTAGAAAATGGCATAACATTTGAAGTAAATTACATATAGAGACAAATGAACACATTTTCCCATACAATTCTGACCCCAGGAATTTAATGGAATGGTTATTTTTGACATTTGACAACATTTTGACCCTATTTCCGTACAAAAATAGCAAAAAATGGCCATAGATGTGTAAAAGATCAACTATGTTTTTGTTTTCTCAAGCGCATAGGGTGATTTTGTTTTCACAACCTGTTATTTCTTTATCATTCAAGTGTCTATTTGAAGATTAAATTGGGTATCAAGCTGAAATAATGGCCAAAATGCTTTATTTTTAACCCTTTGCTCCAAACCGGAAAAATCTAAATATGATACAAAGTGGCATACCTTTTGATGCAAACAACTTACAGAGACAAATGGACACATTTTTCTATACAATTCTGATCCCAGAAATTGATTGGAATTCAATATTATTCAATACTAATGTTATTTTTGACATTTGACAACATGTCGACTCTGTTTTCTTTAATGTATGGCAAAAAATAATAAATAATAAAAGTTTACCTAAACTACTCATCTTCTTCATCATCACTGAAGAGATCTTCTAAGTCTATTTCTTCCAGCACTTCATCCTCATCATTATGTTCATACTCTCCATCCTCTTCACCCACAGGCAAGTAGTTGTTGTTGGAATCAGCTACCTTGTCAAGAGCTGCCTGCTCTTCTGACTCTGCTGTCTGAGCCAGTACTTCAACAAGAGAAGGAGGGAGGATAGGTCCAATTGTCCAAACAGGTTCCAACACCTCCTCCTCTCCCTTCTTCTCCCAGTCCATGCCTGGATCATATGGTTTGGGGCTTTCGATTATTGCCTCATCTGCTCTCTTATAGCAGGCAACTCTGTAGTTGGCTCTCTGTACATGTGGGATGAGACTCACTTTGGGGGGTGGCAGGCGTTCCAGGTCTACTTTTGACTTCAAGTCCAGGACTTTGTCAGCACTGACTATTTTTCCCAGCATCTTGGCTCGTACTGCATCAACTGATGTCATCCGTGCTTGGCCATACATGATGCATGTGAATCTCTCCATCTCCTGTTGAAGCTCATCTGTGAGCACCCAGTCTGCACTAAGCTGCCTGAAAGCATTGTGGAGTTTAGGATTCTGCTGGAGCTTCTTCAGGGGATTCACCTTTCCTTTGCCTTTAAAAGCGCTGGTACAGTCCTCCCCAGTAAAGACATAGAATCCCAGCAGGGTGCTACAGTAGTCAGGGCCCAGTGATTCAGAGAGTTCTGTCACATTTATGAGTGTGCGATGTTTTCCAGAGCCGTGGTCAAGGTAGATGGAGAGGTTGATGTTGCTGGCATGGTAGAGGGGCATCATCAGAATGTCTGTGTCAGGTGTCCTCACCACACAGGACTTGTACCCCCATTTGACAGCCTGATGGAGGTACAGGACAATGCGGCTGTCTGTCTCCTCCTGGTTGGAACGCAGTGCAAAGATCTCAGAAGTCTGGACCTGTTACAAATAAAGAAACTGAATACTACTGCATAATGTTACAATTAATACATAAGACAACAACTGCATGACTACAAATGTTAAATAGCCCAAATATGGTCTGCAATTGTACATGTGTGAATTCTAGAATTTATAATTCCAGAGCCATTTGGTCTACATATCATTGTAGAACCTAAATATTTATTTCAAAGGATTGTGTATAGGGTGCTTGCTCAAGACTTCTGTCAACTTACCTTTCCATTTGTTGATGTTAGGTCATAGGATTTCCCGTTATCACACACCACTGCTCTCATACTCTTCTCAATCCGGGATGCTGCCTCATTGCTCCCCCAGACCTTGAGGAGCAGGTCACATAGCTGCTTCTTGTTTAGTTCATTACCAAGGAATGACTTAAAGTCATAGGGTTTCCGGGTATTTGGACCATCAATGATATACTTCTCAGTAAAGCCACGCCTGAGCCTCTCCTGGGCTTTGATGGAATCTGGCTGGTAGCAATCTGTGGAGAACACAAAATGATGCTTGGCAACCATTAGGTCCATGAGCTGCATGCATATCTCTCCACAGGTTGGTGGGAGGTTGGAAATCATGTGGAAGAGGGCATTGCCATCCTGTATGTAGAGGGCATCCTTGGGGTAAGGTACTTCTTCATCCCTGTCCTTCAGCAGATGGTGAAGGATGGTGGCCTTATTTGTTTTGGCAAAATAGCCATCAGGAGAGCCAAGGGCATGAGGAACAGGCGAGAGGGGATACCGCATGAGTTCCTCAAGGTTGATGGGCATCTCCATAATCTGTGACTTTACGAGTAGCTGATATGCGAGGTTACTCTGCTCCTGGTACACAAAGAGCTGTAATGGAAAGTAAAGAAACGAGGAAGGCATAAATACAACAGACCTTAACAGAGTATATTTTTTGTAATGAAATGTGCAATTAGTATAAGTTAAATCAATATCCACCTTCCCCTGTGCAGATGTAAGTTTGACCCTCTGGCTGCAGTTATCCATCTTCTTAATCTTAAGTTTCTTGAGGCGGCAGGGCTCCAGACAAACTTTTTTTACTAGGAGCACAGTAGCCCCTGACTGAAAATATTAGGAGCGCAAGCAGAACATTTAGGGGCACACCTTATATTGACCTGCAATGCATTTATTAATGTAACTAGAGAGGGTACAATTTAGTGGCAATGGTTTAGACCCTTTTTAGGCACCCCTAAATTTAATCTCAGCACCCCTAAAAATAATGCGGTCTTGGATAAACTGCTCCTTGGCTGCCCTCCCTGCAGCCTCGGCCCGCAGCACGTCAACCTCAACCTCTGGATCGATTGGAGCCCCAGATACTAGGGAGTACAGTCGGCTTTTTTCCGAGATTCTCCAAGGGTTTGTGAAGCCCTTGATGGCAGTGATGACTCTCTGCACCGCCTCCTCAGACTTTTTGATCTGGGCGGGCTCCAGCTCACGGTGCTTGCCTGCCCTCGGCATCTCAGGGTCATCAACCATGCCGCACATCTCCAGAGTAAGCTCATAGAACTGAGCTCGGGCAGAGGTTTTGCGGCACCACTTCTGGTATGCGCCGCAGTTGTTGAAGAGACCGAGTAGACCACCTGCAATGTAAAGAGGGAGAAGTCTTAATTTTATCACAACAACCAACATGAGCCTGTAATTGCATATAGGTGATTATGTTTGTGTTGTCAATTTGCTTTGTTTTGTTTACTTCAAAAGTAAAGCTATTTTCAGGTTCAGGATAGGTGCAGTAAAATGTTAAAATAAACCCCATTTCAGGCTGCTATTAGTATAATAAATACATTGTCAAATGAGCTTTTTTAGTTGTTTTTGACCATAGATGGTCAAGATATTGTAAAATATAACAAATAACAATTTCCCTGGGTCAGATTTGTATAGACAAATGTGTCCATTTGTCTCTGTAAGTTGTTTGCATCAAAAGGTATGCCACTTTGTATCATATTTAGATTTTTCCAGTTTGGTGCAAAGGGTTAAAAATAAAGCATTTTGGACATTATTTCAGCTTGATACCCAATTTAATCTTAAAATAGACACTTGAATGATAAAGAAATAACAGGTTGTGAAAACAAAATCACCCTATGTGCTTGAGAAAACATAGTTGATCTTATACACATCTTTGGCCATTTTTTCCTATTTTTGTCCAGAAATAGGGTCAATATGTATGTCAAATGTCAAAAATAACATTAAATTCCTGGAGGTGCGCGTGGACCCCTGTTTCCATCTTGACTAATATGATTCCTACAATTTACATGATGTAGGCTACCGTCCTGTAACTGTTGTTTCAGCAAATCTACAACAATTCAACATTGTTGGGGGTCAATATATTGGCCAAACAACCAAAACTAATTCACCTATGGTTTGATGGAAGATGGGAAACTGAACAGTGTATTAACATTAACCAAATAATGCCAATACCGATGGAATTACAGTTATTTGACTCTTTGGGTTAAATCAGAGCAAGAATGGTCAAATTAAGGTTAAATAATATTATCATTTTATCGTATTGCAAATGAATGCAATCAATTAAGTTAACTCTTATGCCTACTCTACCATGATTATTGTAAACCAGAGATAGAAAGCATGAAGTGAGGAAGAAAGAGTAGGACAAGCCAGAGCTGAGGAGAAGGTCTCAGGAGATCAAGAATCCACAGAACAATGCTTCACAATTCCTTTTATACCCAAGAACAACTACAATCCCACCAGTATCTTGACCCTTACTTATCAACATGTCTAGCAATGCTACAGTAACTTACAAAGATGTGAGAGCCATCAAATTGAGACTCCATCCAGTAACTCCATATTTTACCATATGAGAGGTGGGGGCAGGTTGATAGCCTTACAAGATCAGCCTTTATTCTTCTGCCCAAAGTACAACATCTCTTGGTCAAAATAGAAATTCAGCAAATTCAACAATTACTATTAATGTAGGTTATTGTTCCTACAATTAACATCACCTGTGACCATGCATCCTCTTGTAACTGGTGTTCCACTAAATCTTTTTCGAGATTAGCCTTTATTCTTCTACCTTAAGTAGGCCTACACCATCTCTTGGTCAGTTTTTGGCACTTTCTTCTTGAGCTGTAATTTGTACAACTCACTTACTTGTAACTGGGTATACATGCGATTACATTAGCTACATTTCACAGTTCCACATGCAAAATTCCCCTGCCATTAAATGAACATCTCACTGTATACAGCATCCATTCTCTGTTCAACAGGATCAGAATGTGCAAATTGTTTTTTAAATATTAATTATTCTCACAATGTCAGTGTAACTGACAATTCCACACAAGCCTGTAAATAAAAGTACATGGGGAGAGAACTACCAGTAGCTAGGTAGTAGAACTACAATTTCTGCGGCAGCATTCAATGTCTCTTCATCATCTTAATCATCATCATCTTTTGATGAAAAGCATTCTGTTGGGGGAAACTGCTACTACAAATTGAAATACGCACCAATTGATATTTACTTAGTATTATGTCGAATATGATTAAAACTAAGGTGACGTTGAGGCTACAATCACAAGCGTATAGCCTAAGAAAAATATGTGTTACCTGTTTGTAGTATGTTTTTACATTTAATAAAACATTGAACACTTTTTCTCCTGAACTATTAACAGACAGTGAGGTTAAATGTTCAATATATGGACTGGCTATTGCCTTCAAATGTATGCATTGACTCGGCAGCAATTGTCTCCCACGCCACTTGTATACGCTGCTAGAGCCTTTTTGTTCTGCTTGACCATAAACACAAAATAAAACTTGGATCTGAAGTTTGGTGGAGTATGCAATGTCTTTTGTCGCCGGGTGCCATGGTGGATCCTAGTATCGGAGCTCCATTGATGTTGGCTTTTAATAGTTCTCATGCTTGCGCTTAACTCAGAGTTGACGTAATTCGAGTTGAGTTAACAAATTCATATCAGCTTTTCTCGAACCGAATTTTCTGAGTTTCCAATGTTAGAGTAACTCAACTCAGAGTTCAGGGTTAATCTCAGAGTTTGTTAAACCCGCTACCTGGAATACCCCCCAGGTCAATCTGTTAAAAACTGTGTTGTGTAGACACAATAGATTATTTATTTGTACATTTTATATTTTAAGTATCCACCTTTGTTGTTTCAGTGAGTGCTGTGGCCGTGTTGCGTCTTTGCTCCGCTGTTTCACTCGTTGTAAACCAACCAATCAGCCCGCAGCTCATGAGCATACCATAAAAGGAGAAAACCTAGCGTTTTTTCCCAGGAAAATGTCACTGGATGTATCAGGGGGCATAAAACAGCACCCGGACCATTTTCACCCCAACCAATGTTACATCCTTTTCGGAGACCTTAAGGAACAGTGTGAAATACCCCAAAAACCCAGCCAATCTCCCCTTTAATGACCACCAACTCTAAATTGAACAGTAGGTTATCTTGACCTTAAGCTTAATTGCCATTCAAAACACAATATAAAGAAAGTTTTATATAATGTTTTAGTCCATATTGCCCAGCCTTAGTGTGATGGTAGTTGATGTGTGATGGTGGTAGAGGTGTGATGGGTGGGTGAGGTGTTAGACAGTTGTCAGGTGTGAGACAATTCAGGCTGGACCATCAATGTTTACCTACAAGACTATGAACGTTTACTTAGTAGACTATGAACGTTTACTCTTTCAGCCTCCATTTCATTGTGTTTGACACGGAAGTGGGCCATGACATCCTGAAGGTGTGGGACGGTCCAACGGAGGGGGGTATCCTGCTGAAGGAGTGGAGTGGTTCAGCTCTGCCAGAGGACACTCACAGCACCTTCAATATCCTCACCTTGCAGTTTGACAGTGACTACTTCATCAGCAAGTCTGGGTTCTCCATACAATTCTCTAGTAGGCATATTCATGTGTTTTCGTCTACCTGCCTGCCGGCTGCCTGCCTGTCTGTCTGTGTCACTGTTTTTGTCATTGTTCTTCTCCAAATATTCTCTTTTGGCCCATTTATGCACTGTGTCATGCAGAAGCAAACCACTGTTATGATAAACAACATTTTGCAATCTAAATATTTCAGGCAAGTATATGTAAATAAATGGAACATTACTTTACAATATAAATGGCTTTTTTCTGAATCTGAGTCTCCACAAATGAGTTGGTTGCCATTCTGCTAGTTACAATAATAACACCATGTGTGTGCCATCATCAACATAAGCCTCAGAGTAAAGAATGTAGTATAATTTCAGCATGCACTGCTTGTATTCTTATGTATTGATTCATGGCTTTATGACTCCAGCTACCACAGCAACAACCTGTAACGACCCGGGAACACCCCTGAACGGTAGTCGTTATGGTGACAGCCGGGAGCCTGGTGACACCATCATGTTCCAGTGTGACCCTGGATACCAGGTGCAGGGCCAGGACAAAATCTCCTGTGTCCAGCTCAACAATCGCTTCTACTGGCAGCCTGACCCCCCCACCTGCATTGGTACGTCCAATAACATGAACCATAACATAGAAGTGAGGGAAAATAAATGCACTGTGGGAGCTGTAAAGACAGTCAGGACAGCGGGTAGACAGGCAGACAGGCAGGCAGATCGGGAGGGAGGCACAGATAGACATGTACAGTAATACTGTTAGAACTGCATCCTTGATTATCTGCTGCACTGACTATATACATTTTTGTACTTCACTTTAGACAAAACTGTCTACAAAATTAATTAACAGAATGTAAATGTCAACATGCAGGCAGGTTTTCCAAAACCAAGTGTTTCTCTGCATGATGGAGAGTTTTCGTGCTCTGAGGGCCTCATTTACGATTGCGCCCATTTCAGGCGTAAAATAGCGGGTAAAGACATAAAACCATATTTACAAAGGCAGCGCACTAGAGTAAAAACGCAGATTACCGCTGCTGGTAGGGTATAAGGGAAAGTGGGCATGTGCCGCAAAGAGATGGGAGGAGATGTATTTCTTCCTTGTAACATGTTAACGTTAGCTGTAACTTCGTGAACCAATATTTCTATCTCATGTTCGCTGAACCTTCTTTTTCTTTTCCTCAAATCACCCATAGTGGCAGTAACATGCAGGCGATTTATGCCGTCTTTTAACGGCGCGCTAATTATCACTAAAGGGTGGAGTAAGGCGCTGATTGCCCGACAAGGATCTGGTTTGATAAATACCACGCAAAATGCGGAAATACACCAATTGCTATTTGCGGTTGGGCAAAGGCGCAGATTGAGTTGCGTTCGCAATGTTAGTAAATGAGGCCCTGAGAATGAACTTGTTACAGTGAAGTACAGATATTGTGACAGACTCATGTAGCTTTGTGATAATGACCCCCAGCTTGGTCACTGCTACCATTCTCCTAGTTGACAGCTGCCAGTGTTGTCGTACTAAACTAATTAGGGATCTTTATCCAGTGGAATCTAATTTTGTGGCAACGTGTGGTGTTGAAGAGCCTTGCTGTGATAGTTAAAGATGATATGTTGTGATCTGCTTTCTCCCCCACACCCCCCGGGTGACAGCTACCTGTGGAGGTAACGTGACAGGTCCCTCAGGTGTAATTCTATCACCCAACTACCCCCAGCCCTACCCACCAGGGAAGGAGTGTGACTGGAACATCAAAGTCAATCCTGACTTTGTTATCGCCCTCATTTTCAAAAGGTACAGTATTTTGTCTCTGTTATGTTTTTGCAAGCTGTTAAGGATTAAGGAGCTATGTAGGATATGTAGACTGGGAGCCACAGCATAAATGCAGGAGCACATGGAGAGGGTGAAGTACGGTGGCCCTGAAGTGCAAAACACACCCACTAATACGAGTACATCCCCCAAATGAAAACACTCCCCCCGAATAGGAGTCAACTGCCCCCAAATAGGATGACTTGCTCTACTCCTCTCTAATACAAAGACACGCTCCCCCAAATGGGAAACAACATCACATTAACTCAAAACAGAATGGGTGGGTACAACACTTTCGTCGCTGATTGGATGCACAGTAATTAACAGGAAATAAGAAATTGATCAGAAGTATGAAATGCAATAATGACATGTATCACGTGCATCAGGACAAATGTTTGGCTGTTTTTTGCTGAAAGAATCGATTCACATTCGAATCGCAATTCAGTCTTCTAGCGCAGTGGTTCCCAACCACGATCCTCAGGGAACACCTTTCCTGCATGTTTTAGATGTTTCCTTGCTCCAACACACCTGATTCAAATGAATGGTCATAAGCAGGCTTCTGCAGAGATAGATACTGACCCATTCATTTGATTCAGGGGGGTCAGGTGGCTGAGCGGTTAAGGAATCGGGCTACCAATCAGAAGGTTGCTGGTTCAATTCCCACTCATGCAAAAATGACGGTGTGTCCCTGGGAAACATCTAAAACAGAGGTCTTCAACCCTGGTCTTCAGGGACCCCCTGCCCTGCACGTTTTAGATGTTTCCCTGCTCCAACACACCTGATTCAAATGAATGGTCGTTCTGCAGAGCTGGATAACGACCCAGTCATTTGAATCAGGTGTGTTGGAGCAGGGAAACATCTAAAACGTGCAGGACAGGGGGTCCCTGAGGACCAGGGTTGAAGACCTCTGATTTAAAACATGCAGGACAGGTGTTCTCTGAGGACTAGGGTTGGGAACCACTGTTCTAGTGATTCACATCGATTAACACATTTCCAAAAACTTTTATTTATTTTTTAAATAGTGAATCGATTTTTAATCGAATTGTGAGGTACCAAAAGATTCCCACACTTAATTACTAGCCTACATCTACTTTCGGAAACAGTAGTTTTGCTATTTCACTGAGGCGTTAGCATTATTAGCCTTACAGTAGTCTGTGATAGAGCTAGCTACATAATTTTTAAATAGTTAAAATAAACATTCCTCACAAAAACATGTTCGTTTTAGGATTCATGACATTAGATTGCATGTAAACGATTCGTTGGTGAAATTATTATAATATAGGCCTACCTGTAGTTTTAAAACCAGTAGCTTACTGTAACGGTGCGTGTACATTGCAGCGACGCAAATCGCTCGCCTTCCCACAGTGCACCACGCTCGGGGGTGTGTCAGACAGATTAATGCAGAGTTGTAGTTCTCTAAAGTCACTGTTGTAGTTCGTATAACGTCATGGTAAAGTGTGCAGACTTGGGTTTATGTACTCGTAATATTGATAAAAATACAAAACTGTTTAATAGACATACACGTTGACGTGTAAAAATCTTTTATTATAAGTCTCTGCTAATCTGTCGATACGACTAGGGAGTCCCAGCTGGGCTAGCTAGGTAGTTACCACAGAACAAAGTTACGTTTTGTTATGAGACTGAATTTAAAAGTACAAAAAACCCACCAGGAGCACCAACAACGTTGGCAGTCCTGTGCCAGGCCTCATTCTTTTTGTCAATGTCTATGTACAAATACAGGAAAGTATCGTACTGGACTGGATATGCAGCCACACAGGCAATTATTTTCTCCATCTTGAAACTAAAAGCTAAAAATGTTTACCATGGTTACGAGAAACAAGAAAACACTTGCTATCGCTAGCAAAAATCGCTCCTCATTTGAATAAAGTTGAGAAAATCTCAACTCGAATCACTTGGATCGCGTCATGTTGCTACCCACAATAAACCGTGCAAGCGATTCGCCTGGCTCGGCTCCATTGAAAATGAATGGAAAGCATGTCGTCGCTCGCATCGCGTTGCTGCAGTGTACACGCACCGTAACGCTGTTCACGACATGGGTTTCGGCACTCCCTTTACTTAAATCAAAAGTCCCAGATTACTTTTTCAATTAGTGAATCTATCTGTCACTCAAATTACGGACAACCCCTGTGTGAATGACAAAGTTGTTAGATTCAGCTTCAAAGGGGGTTATACTGCTCGCTCTATCGTTATGCTTCCAAAGCGTTATCATAAATGGGGGAGGCCGGCAAGATGTCAGTGTGAATGGACAGAACTTTCAAACTCCCAGCATCAAATTTTGTTAAGACAAAATTGATTCTGGGCCATTTTCTCACGCTTTGCGGGATAATACAGTGCTTCGGCATATTTTTGTGCATTACAACATCTAAGTAAAATGCTCAAATCTGCACTAAGACGACAAAATGCTGCTTCAGCGAACAATGATATTATGCTAGTTAGCACCAGTGTTGGGTGTAACGCGTTACAATGTGACGCGTTACAGTAGTCAGACTACTTTTGTTAGGTAACGAGTAACTTAACGCGTTACTTATTTAATTGAATGAATCCGTTTCTAGTTCCTTGTTCAAACAAGTAACACGTTACTTAATTTAGTCTTTTGGTCGAGCGCACTCAGCATGTAGCTATAAGTCTAGGAAAGTTGAGGCTACTTTTCGCTAGGTACCTACGAAAACGTCTTAATCTGTTAGACAGGTGGGTTCCCCTTCGTTCTTTTGGTGCACAGTCTCACAAACCCAATTTACCCGGCATCATGGAGCCAACCAGCTAAATAGTTATTTAAAGGCCATATGGCAGGTTGATTTTTCCAACTAATTTGCGCTATTTGGTTGTTGGTAATAAACATTTAAACTGTTATCCATTGTATTTCATGTTTTTGGGTGTCACAAAACGTAATATAATACAAAAAAGTTGCAACTTTTTGCAATGATTCTTCTTTCCCCCACAATGCATTGCATGACGTCACGTCGGGGAGACAACAGACAAATGTCTGCTTTGAGACCATTGAAATCCATTGGAAATAAACACTACTAGGCTAGTACAAGAGAATGTCTAATATGGGCTCTGCTAGTACCATCAAAACGTGGGACATCTCGGAAATGTGTTTACAACGTTGGGGAAAATATTTAATTAGCGATGATCTTGGGGGGATTTTACAGGTGGGACTGGCAAGTAAAAAAAAATTGCTAGCCCATAGGTAGCATGATGTCTTCTGCTGTACTACTAGTACTACTAGAGGTAACTAAGTGGATTTTTTTGCAGGGCAAGTGGAAGAGAAATGTACTTGCCCCACTGGACAAGTAAAAAAAAAAAAAAAAAAACCTATGTAACTTGCACTGGCCAACTTGCAAAGACCGATGATAGCCGACCGAAGTTGAGTTAGCCAATGTCGTTAGCGATGCTAGCTTACGTTAGTTTGCTAGCAGTGGCAGTATATAACATTTCACTGGTTCTTGCAGCTTGTTTGTTTAGCAAGTCACAGTGTTTACAAGCCATGATAGTGTAACTGAGACGACGCAGTAGATACGACTTTCTCGGATGTGCTAGGCTGGATAGACTGTTGCACAGTAAGTAGTTCTACAATGGTAGTATTGTATCTTGCCTTGTAATGGCAGCATCATACATTTAAGAAATTCAAGACTTGCATGTACAGTAAGTAATGTCACATTAAATAATGTATTTAAACTCAAGCTAGTGTGGTGTGTCACTGTCTTCAATGCCACAGGCTTTTCTGTCAAAAGAAACGTTTTCATTTCCAGCACATTCAGTGAAGTTTGGCTAGCAACAGCAGCTAGGCTAGCTTGCTCGACTGAGACCGACAGAAATGGTCGCTTTGGGCTTATTTACTGATAATGATCGCTTCCAGCAAACTTCTTTTGAATTTGCCATTTCCCCCTAAATAAATGTCCAGCTTATTTACGTGTTTGCAAGCATATTTTCAGTTAGTAGTTGGTACAGTACACTGTTTGAATCGCGATTCCATCTGAAAAATACTGTCGGTGACAACGTTGTTAGAATAGCTTGTATGTATCAAAGGGGGAGCGGCTTGTTTCATAATAAACTGACCCATTTGCAACCAACGCAAGCAAGCACTCACTACAATTTCCCCAGAAATTATACCCTCTCTCCTCTTTAGCGATGCTATAGACATTGATGCTAACATTTCACTGGGTCTTGCAGCTGATTGATTGACTGAAATTATTATAAAATGTTATGTTCTAGCCATTTGCCTACTTTAGCAAGTCACAGTATTTCAAAGCACATATAATGTAACTGAGAAGACGCAGTAAATAATTCCTCTTTCAAGTAATAAGCCCCCGTTCAAGTGTTAGGCCTCAAATTAGCTGCACGGTCTGTAGCTGGAGATATTGGGACGTAGATGCAATACAGTACGTAACAGAAAGTGTTTTATTCTGCAGAAATTGTGTAAATGTTTAATGTAACAAATACGATTTTTATAACACCTCAATTGTTATAATTTGTATATTATTACAGCTCAACTTAGTTGGTCAAAGGCACAATCTTTACCCGAACGTGACCTGTGCATGAAAAAGTGGAACTTATGTAAGCTACTTAGTGTAGTGCCTCAAAAAGTTAATGTCAGGCCCTGAATGATCACTAGATAGAAAACGTTGACTTCCACTCAGTGCTATTCACTGACAGTCAAAATAAATAGTATATGTGCACTGCTGTTCATAGACGAGCTCCAGGTGTCGTTGCTGCGTTGCTTAATGATAGCAACTCACCAGGACACTTTATCAACTCTCCACTCATTCTCCTCGGTACAATGAACAATCCATTTAATTGGCTTTGACGGCCAGAAGGTCGACTTGGTTCAAAATTATACGGCTGCGGGCCATCATATACATTAGTCGTTCTTGCCACCTCTTTTTCATCCCAGTAGATCGCCATAGTTCTAGTACTAGACTGAGGCTACTCTCCTCCACGACTCCCCAACGTGACGTCATCGCCGAATTGCGCTAATATGCTAAAGCTAACACAAAAAGCGTCAAAAATTGGTCTTAAACACCATTTTGAGACACCATTTTGAGATTTCTTCAATAATATACATATCTTGAGTGCTTTATGTACCCATTAATCAACAGTGGTGGTTAACCTGCCATATGGACTTTAAGACTTGCATGTAGGCTACAGGCCTACCTAATGTCACATTAAATAATGTAATGAAGTCAAGCTTGTGTGATGTGTTGCTGAATCGTTCAGTGGTTTCGGTTCAGGATTATATTACAGTAAGTAAAATAGTCTGGTTCAGTACATAAGTAAACACCATTTTGCTACCATATACCTAGCTATAGCTTAGCTTCGTTTTGCTCCTAGATTCAAACCTAGCCCTTGTAGAGCTAGCTAACTACTAGACTTCTGCCTGACATTTTACAACATTATTTATTGATTAAAGAGTTTCTTGATTGAAGAACTTCATGCGAATATCGCTGTTCATTATAATGGATTAGTACCTTGATCCATCTTGCTGTATAATGAGGATTGATCATGTTATATGCGAGTGACACTGAATATTCAGTACAATATGGGCTATTGCTGAGGTCAACGCATTAAATGTGCCTTCTGGGCATTAGAGTGACCAAGGTGAATTGTCTTAGAAATAAAAGACGTTTCTTAATGTAACGCAAAAGTAACTTAACGCCTTACTCTCTAAAGCAAGTGACTAAGTAACGTAACTAGTTACTTTACAAGGAATGTAACTAGTAACTGTAATTAGTTACTTTAAAAAGTAACGTTATCCAACACTGGTTAGCACCGATTATAATTACAAAGACAGTAGCCTATATTACAAGAGTTGGAGAACGTCGACAATTTGCCATTGCAGTCTCATTAACACCAGATGCGACGCCTTAGAGGGAATGGGTGAAGCTACACGTGCACAAATCAAGGCTCTAAAAGAGAAGATGGGATGTATTGTGAAACGTGTGGCGTTAAGTGAACAATCTACGCTGATTTGTATAAATCGTGTGACAGATTTAGAACATTACGGCAGAAGGTGGAACTTGAAACTGCATGGCATTTCAGAAGCAGCGAGGGAGAACGGTCGCGCGGAGGTGGTTCTATCTGTTAATGAGTTTTACAGCAAGAAAAAGATCATTTGCCAGCTGAAAATGATGTAGCGCATCGGGTGGTATCCAAACGCCAGAACGAGTCGAGACCTCGAGCAGTCATTATTCACTTTGTTGTTAGGAGGTACAGGGATGCAGTGTGAAAAGCAGGGCCAGATTTTAAAATTTTCTGTAACCTGGGCAAACAAGGCTCAAGGCAAAAAACAACCCGTTCCTTCAAAATCATGGCCTGCACTTCACAGCGGACTTAGCGAAAGAGGACAGCGAATCAGAGCAGAAAATGTGGCCGAAGATTAATAAGGCACGAGGAGGGCAAAACAGAATACTTTGTTGGAGGTAGAGGTTTTCTTGATGGTGTAGAAATCACATGATACATTTTCATTTCGTAATCTTCCTCAGACGTAAGGTAAATTCTGACAATTCTGTGTTTAGTTGTGGCCTGCAGCAACTTCTCCTGCGTTGTTGACTAGGCTTAGGCCTAGCTTTCTTCTTTTTTTTACTGATAAACTAATGATTGGTTATCCTAGTTAAAATTGCTCTGACAGGGTGCTGATCTTGATCTATTTTGATTCTTAGTTCTTATCTTCATCTAAAAATTACTTTTACATTTGTTCAATTTGTTCTGCTAACCTGTTGAATTTGTCTCTTCTATATCTTCTAACGCTAGGGGGGTGCAAAATACGATTAAAAGAAAAGCACTATATCTATGCTAGATGATACAGGGTTGATTTCTGTTATATTCAAGAATCTCATTCGCTTTTGCATTCGCATTTGGGGGGACTTCAATATGGTTTTCACATGGTTCTGAACATTCAGCCAGGGTGATGACACTCGAAAAATATGTTTAATGGTGAAGTTGTGCATTCATTTTGTGATTCAGACGGGCAATTTGTTTGTTTACTACTCAATTGTAATGATACGTTTATTATTACAGCTAATGTTTACGGATACAATAGGAAGTTAGACAATAATAATCTTCTGGAGGTCATAGAATGTTCACGTTTATAGAATGGTTGGACAAATATCCAAATGCTTACATAATAATGGGAGGGGATTTTAATATGGTTCAGGACTAATGTAGATAAGTGGCCACCAGGTTTGCCAAACTCAACAAATACCAGTCTAAAAAACCTTATGACTAGATTTAATCTTATAGAAATTTGAAGAGCTAAATGTCCTAACAGTATAGCCTTTACATTGAGTAACAAGGCAGGCTCTAGTCTGTCTAGACTTGACTACTGGGTAATTTCTGACAGTTTTGCCAAAGATGGGGTTAATGTGGATATTTTACCTACTCCCTTAACAGATCACAAAGCCATTTATATAAATATGAAATATTCCCCAAAAAACTAAATGTGAATTCCTTGTATTGGAAACTCAAAGATTCCCTTCTGCTGCATAAGGAGGTCCAACAGAAAGTTAAACATTTGATCTCAAGCTTTTAAATAATATATAAATAATATATAAAGTCAAAGTGGAAAATTCCTTTAGTACTAATTGGGAACTTCTAAAGTTTGAGTTGGGTAAATATAAAAAATATATAGCTCTTTGACGGCCAAGAGTAAAAGAGACAGTGAAACCAAAATAATAACAAGAATATCAGATTTATCTTGCAGACAACTAGTTTCTCAGAGAGGATGAACAATTTTAAGTGGTCGAGTTGATGAGTAAATTAGATGATATTTATGAGGAAAAAGCTGAAGAAGCCTTTATTCGTTCGAGAATTTTGTTAGTAACACCATTAGTTAATTGGGGTTGTGACAGATGATCATACAGTAATCTCACAGTATTGTAGCACATTTTACAATAATATGTATACCTCCAATTACTCTAAGGTCACAGCTGATATCTTTTTGAATGGGTTGCAGATTAAATCTATTGATAAACATGAAAAAGATTCTTGTGATAATATTACAAATGTTGAATTGATTGATTGATGCAATAAATAATTTGAAGAATACCAAATCTCCAGGCACTAATGGTTTGACATCAGAATTGTATACAAGACTTGGTTCCTTTTCTAGTAGAGGTATTCTCTGAAAGTATAGAGACAATATCTTCCACCCACTCTAACACAAAGATTAATTACACTCCTTCCCAAACGGAAAAAAGACAAGCTATATATTGAGAATTGGTGCCCTATTTGCTTTTTAAACAATGATTATAAATTGCTGGCCCTAATACTGGCTAGAAGACTTAATAGAAGACTCTGTAATTGATGAATCACAATCGGGTTTCATGAAAAACCGGCACATAACAAATAATATAAATATATAGATTAGTTCTGGTATTTTAGATTATTCCGTACTGATTAGTGATAACAGATTTATACTATTTTTGGATTTCTATAAAGCATTTTACTCCATAGAGCATCAATTTATATTTGACACACATAATAAATTTGATTTTCGTAGTTTTTTTTCTGCAGCAATTAAAACTGCAGCAATTGTTCTTAAGTTATTGAAGTACTTAGTCTAGATTTGAAGATGTCACTAGAGCAGTGGTTCCCAAACTTTTCTGGCTCACGTCACCCCTTAACATATCTCTCTCCATCCACGGCACCCCTATTTTTTACTTTTTACTCTCAACATCCTTTGTGTCATATTTGTACTTTATGCCATTTGATTTGACCTTGTGATATGTCGAATAGGCTATAACTGCTTTTATTATAGGCATTACATTGAGGAAGTGAGGTTAATCTAATTTTTGTTCAAATGAACCACTCTCTTTAATTCAACTCATTTAATAGAACTTTTGAATGAATAGTGAACAGAATAGTAACAGACAACGTGTGTCCCTGTCAACTATATCACTGTCTCCCTGAATATCTCATCTCCGGTAACTTGTTCAATGCAACATGTAACTTGTTCAACTAGGCTACATGCTCTTATGGTTCTTCCCTTTAGGACTTTAGTTTTCACAATGTATGCTTCATGTTTTGGCTACCCGCAATGTTTGGGACCATCTCGTTGTTATGATCAGTGACCCATGCACTTTTGTAAATCTCTTTTAGAAGTCGCTTTGGATAAACGCGCCTGATTAAATAAATGTAATGTAATGGTAGCATATGGTTGTCCAGTTCCTTGCAAACTAAAAAGTTGTCTGTAAATTTGTCCATTGTCCTCATCCACGTATCTCACATTAGCGATCAGCTGGCAAAGGCCACTAGCATCAGTGGAGTCTATTTGAAGCGCAAATTTCCACCTTAGCTGTAGTTTCTCATACAGTAGCCTACACAGATTTCATGTCCTCCGACATATCATCAATGCGACGTTTGATCGTGTTATCAGAGAGGGGGATTTTTTATTTTGCACTATCTGGCCCTAGCATTACCTCATCCATTTTTTGCAGGCTGGTAATATGAGTGACTCTGCTAAAGTGTGTGGCTTTTCAAATTTAGCAAACAACTCGTCAACTAAAAAAACAAGCCTTTTGTGCCTTCACATACACGCACAATAAAAGCATACATTCGCTCTGTGTGGTATTCTGTGTTTTAAGTCTTTTAAAATATTCAATGTCTTTGTTCTGGTGTGCTGGGTGCTTGGACTCCAGGTACCTTGCCAATTTGCTTGGCACCATGGCTGCATTAGCCAATGTCTCCCTGCAGACCAGGCATACTGGTGTGGGGCACGTTACCTACTGGAGAATCGTTATGTCTCTTTTTTCTCTTTGCTGATTTCGATTCCGATGTCTGTTCCTGTGGAGGTGGATGCATTCTCTTTAAAAACGTATCCATTGCCCAAACTTGCACTCCTCCATCTGCTGTCAATACGGAATAACGAACAAAATCAACAAAAGAACTGTTGTAGACGTTAAGCCCTGAATCAACTGTGAACTGTAGCCAATTGTTTTTTGAGCCGCAAATAGCCTAAATTGTTGATTGATATAATATCAATAAAATGAATAAAAAACGTTGTTTTTTTTTTCATTAAATGATCAAGCCTTGGGCCATTCCGCAGCATTCCCCTGAGCATGCGTCACGGCACCCCAGGGTGCCGCAGCACCCACTTTGAAAACCCCTGCACTAGAGGATTAAAAATAACTATTTCTATTAGTGAGTCAGCTTTTTTCTTCTCATTTCAAATCAAGCCCATTAAAAGCTATCACTATCGCTGATGGAGAGATAAAAATAACCCAATTAGCCAATAACACTACACTTTTCATTCAGAACCAAAACCAAATTTCTGTGGACACTGAATTAATCAGTATATTTTCAAGGGCATCTGGTGTATACCTGAATTTGGCAACATGTGAGCTTATGGCCGTCAAAGATTGTTCTGAAACGTCTTACTATGGTATTCCTCTTAAAATGAGGTTCAATATTTGGGAATAGTCATAACTAAGGATCAACATAGAAGATGTTTACTAAACTTCAATCCTATTGTGGAAAAAATTAAAAGGAAATTAAATCAGTGGCTTACAAGATTTTTTTCTTTCTTTAAGAGGCAGAGTTTTAATTACAAAAGAAGAGGGTATTTCGAGACTGACTTATGTAGCAATGGCTTTCCCCCTAAATAAAACCATATGTAAAGAGATTGATAAAATACTTTTTGACTTTATAGGGAAAAAGTAAATATTTTGAAACATTAAATAATACATTTAAAATTAATTGACTTTGTCAGATTATCAGAAATCCCGTTTCCATTTGGAACTTTATCCCCTCCCATATTTGTTCAAACCTTGGTAGTTTACAATTTTTTCTCAGTTGTAATTATAGTTTTGAAAAAATACCGGTGAACCTGTCTGAATTTCATTGTCAAGACTTTTTGTCGTGGTCTTTGATTTTCAAACATAACTTTTCACCTCATATGTATTATATATGGAACAGTAGGAAATATTTTTTTCTGAAACATTGCTTTGATAATGGCATTGTATTGGAAGATCAGTTATTTAATTAAAATGTTTTAATTTACACATATGAAGAGTTTCTGGCACATTATTAAGATTCCTGTAACACCAGAGGACTATGCTAGAGTTTTTGGTGCAATATCTTCTAAAGGGTGTATGATGTTTAGACAGGGGAAAAGAATAGACATTCAACACTGGTCCCCACCTACTATAGTAAACTCTTATGTAGGTAATATTTGTCTCTTTTAACTTAACAGATCCATAAGCAAGTTACTTCAAAGGGACTCTGTATCTCTGCCTTAAGTTTATTCATATTAGAATAGTTTAACTATTGACTATTATTTGGCTATTATTTGGAAAAAGGTTTGGCTCATACCTAATCAATATTTTGTTACGAACAAAGTTAAAGGGATATCATTTAAAATTATACATAAGATTTACCCAGTGAAACATTATTTTCTTAAATTTAAAGTTTTAATTGATTATAGTTGTAACTTTTGTGACAGTCATCCTGAAACTGTGGTTCATTGGTTTTGGCACTGCCAGTTTGTGAAACCATTTTGGCAGAATGTTTGTGATTTTATTACAGAGAATAACGCTTGAAGGGCAATTTATGTTGTGGAAGCACTTGATATTTGATCTTTTAGAAAACTGTGGAGACAATAGTAATCAGGTTTATTTAATTAATATGATTATTTTAATGGAAAAGTTATACATTCACAAATGTAAGTTTTCATGTAAAAACCCCAGTTTTATTTCTATCAAGAAAAAACTTTTGACACTTAACATTTAACACTTTGTTGATATATCTTTATATTTTTTCGAAGATATGTAATAATCTTTCAGTTAATAACAAACAAATAAAAAGGCGTTATCATGAATAAACAGTGAGCCAAACTCCTTTTCATGAGCCACGAAAGGCTACTGAGCGCACTTGCTACTTTATTCAAAGACCTGGGGGCTATTCCATCAACGTAGATTAAGGCTTATTTTGACAAGTCTCGCTTACTTCAGCGAGAGTTTTATTCCATTAAGGTGGCTTATTCTAGTTCTAGCTAAGTAACTAAGGTAACTTATACTAGTAGCCTGCTCTGTGTCTGGCTAAAAGTAGCTAAGGTAACTTGTACTTTTAGCCTGCTCTGTGTCTGGCTAAAAGTCAAACAGGCGGAAACAGAATCTCAAAAGACAGTTCCGTCGAGTGAATTTCAGCACGCAAAGCACTTTTGTCTGTGTTTTGAAAAATAAGTGCATACTTTTTTTTTTTACAATATGACCCAGCATGAATTAATTGACTTGTTTATTTTATCTACAAAGTATTAATTTAAATAAACAAGTTAAAGGGGTCATTGATTGCAAAACCGATTTTACCTTGTCATAGTTGAATAGCGACAGTTCAGTGGGTAAAATGGACATACAGTGAACCTCAAAGTCCATTGACTTTCCTATCTAAATCTCACAACTTGAAACTGCCGCTGTAAAACGATAGGTTTTGAAAAAGCTGAATTTGTGACAAATGTAGCATCACCTATGTCACGCCCCAACATTTACATACAGACCAGCCCTCTGGTGTTCTGGCCCAGGATCTTAGACACAAGTTAAGCTGCGCGCTGCTCTGTGTACTTCCACGGGAATTACAAAAGAGCAACTTTGGAAGTTTTTAAAGGATATTGAAAATGGACCATCGTAAATGCAGTGTTCCAGACTGTACAGGGAATGCTGACACTTTCAGAGTCTTCCTAAGGAACCAAACACTCAATGGGCTGTGTCATTGTCGATATGAGAAGATCTGTACAGTTCGACCCTCAATTACACATTTGCTCGAACCATTTCACCAAGGACAGTTTTGAATGAAAACCTTGGACAATTTAAAGGATTTGCTAAACCGCTGTTGTGTTGCTGTAAAGAGGTGCTGTTCCAACCGTATGCTCATCACAAATGCAAGCTGTAAGTATGATTTTGTTGCTAACAGTTAGCCTATTAGCAATATCTAGGCAGGTGCTAGATACAGGATACGTCAGCATTACTAATAACTGTACCGACAAAATCATCCTACAGGTTGCGGTTGTGATGAACATAACTCAGGTTGGAACGCACCTCTTCTCAGCAACAGCTTCAAAGCAAATACTGCTTTACTTTGTCCCAAGTTTTCAAAACCGTCCTTGGTGAAATAGTTAAAGCAAATGTGTAATTGAAGGTCAAACTGCACAGGGATCTTCTATGCTAGAGCTACGGTATAGACAAAATGTTAGCTACTCAAGCTCATCTGTTTTTTATTAACGCTGATTTGCAAGGAATGCAAGAACAGCTAGATAGCAAAAACACTTAAGACTTTAGAAATGTAAACTAGTTTAGCTTGCTAACGCAAGAGCATAGGTAGAATGTGTGAGGATTTAGTTTATTGGCAATGGGGCTAACGCGTTATTTCATGTTCCTGACTGTTTCATTCGAATAAATAACCCGTGATACAAGTAAATCGACAATTCACGATGCATGTTTGTCCAGATCTTTGTCAGGTTATTTTTCAGCAAGATATTTAGAGTTAGCTAACTGAAGCTGAGTTGAATCACGATATAGTTTGGTTGCTAAGCTGTAATGTTATACTCACCTAAGTCAATCCAGTTGCTTCGACAACAGAGGTGGAAACAACAAACGTTATCATATCAAATGATATCTAGTCAATCTGTTTAAACCAGTGTTGTGTAGACACAATAGATTTATTTACACGTTTTTATTTCAAGTCTCCACCTTCGGTGTTTCAGTGAGTGCTGTTGGTCGTGTTGCGGTTTTGCTCCGCAGCTTCACTCGTTGAAAACCAACCAATCAGCGCACAGCTCATCTAAATATTAATGAGCATACCATAAAAGGAGAAAAGCTAGTGTTTTTTCCCAGGAAAATTTAAGAGGATCTATCAGGGGGCATAGAACAGCACCTGGGCCATTTTCAGCCCAACCAATGTTACATACCCTATTCGGAGACCTTAAGGAACAGTGTGAAATACCCCCAAAACCCAGTCAATCACCCCTTTAATTGAAATTCAACATCCCTGATACCAAAGGCAGCAGGAATCATGCAGATAACTATTTTGAAACAGTTCTGACCAAGTCCAACTACACTGTAAAAAAAAACGGTGTAAAAACACAGGAAAAATCTGGCAGCTGGGACGCCAGATTACACCCATTAAATTATGGTAAAAAACGATTTTTCATTAACATCAATTCACCGTAAAATAATTGTAATTTTCCAGTACCAAATGTACGAGATATATCTGTAATGTCACATTACAGGCTGTTCTTTGCTGGTAAAAATGAACCAACACAGAGTTCAGACTCTGTAATCAGTATCCAAATACTGCAGACATTACCAGCGCTTCAGATTACACCTGTAGCGCCAGCTAGCTGTACAAACTGGAAAGGATTATTTCTCGTTGCACGTTAAGTCAATAGACAGGTTAGATCGGAATCTAATTGGACAACATTCACACTCAGGGTGAACACATTATGTATCCGAACTACAGACCAACACATTACACATATCAAAACAGAACGAACACAACGACAAAACTCCAAACAATACTTATCTAACTAAGTTTAAACCTTTAACTCTGTATATTTTCATCTTGCTGCAGGGCATTCTGGGTAACAGGAGCGTTGCCGCTACACACCTATCTAATCAACTTTTCTTCGTCCTACTCTGGCGTCTTTACATTTATTCATTTAGCAGATGCTTTTATCAAAAACGACTTCCAAGAGAGAGCTTTAGGCTACTATAAGTGCATTGGTCAATGATCATAAACAACGAGATAGCCCCAAAAAGGCTTTTGCAGGCTTTTGTAGTCTTTGATATTGACTGGTGCATGCTGGGATTGCATGACGTCAACTACCCGAGCTCAGTTCACAATTCAAGGTTCCTATGTCTAAACCAAAAATTATGTTATTTGTCCGTGGGATGAAAGTACATATCTGCAAAATAACTGTTAAAATAAATAGTTGTGATAAAGTGAAGTTATGTGTTTTAACAGAACATTTTCCTGAAAATGTTATTAATATTTGTAAAAAAAAAAAAAAAAAGACATTTTAGTGTATTTTTAAGTAACAACATTTGGCTGTAATTCTTATGTAAAATTATAAATTTACAGTAAAAGTCCAGTAATAAAAAATAATAATAATATTATTATAATTTTTTAAACCCTTCTATCAGCCTCACCCAGGTATATGTCCTAGCCCAGTCTTTACTAAAATAACATTTTCTATTTTTTGTTGCCATTATGCCGTCTTTTTACATTACATTACACAAAATGTGTATTCTGACAGGGAACATATGGAACGAATCACCCCTCCACATTTTGATTGTATGCCGTCACAACCCATAGTGACCGTATTTCCTCCTTTCTTTTCAAACATTTGATAGGATTTAAAAAACGGCTGTTGTATTTGTACATCTGAAGAAGCGCTGTTAAATATAGGTGAAAAACTACGCCGCAAAAATTATAAATAAAATGCTTTCTTAAAAAGGCAAAAGAACGCATGTGACGTGCAGGACAAGGGGTGAAAATGCTGTGCTGTACAACGCAAAGTGGGACGGGTGGTCACCCTAGTTATATCTTATGAATGAAAAGTCAATATCTGCACGTGTGAAAGAAGATATTAATGCTCGCGACTTTTGACACAAATCTGACGCCATACCAATACCAATGTCCACCCTCAGACTCGAGGAAGGGTGTCTTCCAAACTACTGTTGAAAGGAGTGACAACTTGTGTTCGTACCCTAATGTATAAGCACATGGACCAACACACCTACAATGCTAGTTATAGCTCTACCTTTTACAAATGTAAAGGCATCCGGTATTATCACCATTCTGTTTCATTTTGTGAAAAGGTAGCTAGCGTTGCACATCTTCGTCCTGTTCACATGTTGCAAATGTGCGCCATATCCAAAAACAAGCTGTCACCAATATTTAGATTTGGGATAGCCTGCTCTATTTTGTCTATAATTTGATAAACACATTTTGACTACACTTTTTTTGTAAAGTGTAGTAGTTATTATTTTGTTAGTGGTCCTAGTAATTATTTAGCTTGGCTGACAGAAATGGTAAGTCTCTGGCTTAGTCATGTAAAAGTTAACTCCTCTCCTGCCCTGCTGGTGTACTGTGTAGCGTGGCTAGTCCAGTAGCCTAGAAAGGATTTGCAGACAGTTAGAGTAGCCGTAAGTGTAAACCTTCCTGACAGGGCTCTCAAGTCTCACATATTCGCCGTGACACTCAAGCATATCAACCAGTTCACACGCTCTCACGCAACACCTTGTATTTCTCATGCTGAAAAGTAAGGGATAACTATATACAATTAATTGTATTTAATTGTATTCCCCGAGGCAGACTTTGTCTCAGGGAATTCCCCGCAATTCACAGCATTGTGACTTGAAACGGTTACAAGGGGAAGCCCAGAAGCGAGAGAAAAATCCCGGCCAAACTTCATTTTAAGACAAGAAAGAAGATCTGTAAAGAAACAAGCATGGAAGGAGCAACCAACCCTGACGTAAACAGAAATAAAAGTTAATATGTAAGTTTAAACACAAAGCTCACTGATGGTTAATATAGCCCGAACTTTATAGTTTGTCCTTTGGTGATAAATTCCAAATATGCTTCATCAGATTTGATCCAATAACATTACTGTTTTTCTTGGTTCAGGGTTTACATCCCAATGTACTTGGTACATTGGGATTGGGACCTACATGGAGAAAAGTTTGCACTTTAACCATTGGGAAGTGCACATTTTTATAAAAACTGGTTATAGGCATAACCCTAGTTTTGCACTGTGAATATAACAAGTTAATGGCAGTATGTACAACTTCCATTGTACATTTTATAAGAACATTTGAAAACAAAGCTTTCAGTGCAGTCACTGCCTAATGTTTCGGCCTTTTGCTCAAAGACTTGTGTTGCAATGTATTTTTGTATAAACAATGTTTCATAAGTATTAAAAAGGTCTTAAGAAGTCTTAATCCAATTGCCATGAACCTGCAGATTCCCTTCATCAAGATTATAATCGAAAACAAACAAAATAACGAAAACTACGTGGTAAAAAATATTGGCGTTAACTGAAATAAAAATAAAAACGAGGTATTACAAAAAAACAATAACTAACTAAAACTGTATTGTCTAGTCGCAAAACTAACTAAAATAAAATACAATTATAGAGTAAATGTCCTTAGTTTTCCTCTTTGTCAATGTCTGTCAAAGAGCAAATATCTTTTATAGTTTAAATTGGGAACCCAGAAATGACATTCCATGTCAAATTGAACACAGCATAGTCTGGCATAGTCCATGCTCCTCACCTGGCATCTTGGCGGTACCAAAAGTCGAAAGAAAGTGGCAGAGTTCTATTTGGGATTACTTTGAATGACTGTGTGTCAAATAAAAGCAAGTGCCTTGCAGTGGAAGGTGGTGAAACATGTGGACAATATTTTAAAGGGAAAATCCCACAAATTTGAAAGTACTTTTGAGAAGCGCGCACAAGGAGGCTAACCTAGCTTACCTTAATGAGGTAAAGGACAACTTCAAGCCCCCCTCCCCGAAGCAGCATGATGGAGACAACCGTATGACAGAGAACACTACAGCAGTGCTTTCACCGGCGAACTGATAGCTGCTGGTTAGTAAATCCGCAGAAACACTACAAATGGGAGGAAGCAGTAGCAAAGGGGGGGTGGGGGCGTGGGCGCCAAAAACCTCGGGCCCCGAATCCGAGGGGGCCCCCGATCTATGTTTTTTTTTCATAATTTCCGTTGGGCAACAAAACGTTGATTTTATCCATGGCAGACGATTTTACTAAATATATATAGGCCTACCTTTTCCGAAACATTTTTGTCACCCCGATGCTGCTCGGAAAGTTAGAGCTCTTGCGGAGTTCTATTTGGAGGATCTGTCTAATATGAGGGGCTGTCTAGGACATAACTATTGAGACACTCACACTACTGAGACATTCTCACACATACTAATGAAACACTCTTACATTCACTATTGAAACACTCTCACATTCAGTACTGAAACACTCACACATACATGTACACATACACTCTGTAAACCTATGCACGCTCAAACGTTATACATACTTGTCTGAAACACTTACACATACATATGAGAAACACACACGCATACATATATACCTCTGTGTCAAATACACATACATATGAAATGCTTACATGCATACAAGTGAAACCTTTATACGTATCTATCTGAAACACTCATGCATGCATTGCTAAAGGACGTGTATTCCAAAGGTCCGACATTAAGACGTTGCCTATGTCTGAACACAGTCCGACGGCTAATTCCGAAAAAATAAGCAATTCCCTGCCAGTTAAAACCGAGTCACATGCACTGGTTAGATTGCTCAATTGTTAAATTATATCGTGGGCGACATGGAAGGCCATTTCTGGCTGTAGGTGGAACAGGAGGACGGCAGTTTTCTTGAACTCTTCTTGTTCTAAAGTTACCAAACCTATTCAAACAAAAACATATTGACTCGAAAAAAATCAGGTCCATCAGGTCTTTCCCTAGAGCGACCATAGACATCATAATTCAGGGTAATGATGTGGTTAGGGTTGCCAACTTTCTCAACCCCAAATGAGGGACACTTTCATTAGCCATAAACCTACTAGCCATAAACCTACTAATTTCAGTGTAATTTTGGCAAACCACTAATAGCTACTCGCTTGGATGTATTGTTCATAGTAATAGTCAAGACAATTATTTCAAGTTTCTCCTTTTGACACACAATAATCGGCCCGTAAGCGCTTCTTCTTCCTGAGGAGACTGAAGAAGTTTGGTATGGACTCGGTCATCCTCACAAACTTTTACAGATGCACTATAGAGAGCATTCTGACTGGTTGTATTACAGTGTGGTATGGGAGCTGCACAGACAGGGATCGCAAGGCCCTACAAAGTGTGGTCCGTTCTGCTGAGTTCATCATTGGCAGGAAGCTCCCAGCCCTACAGGACACCTACCACACACGTTGCCAAAGGAAAGCCGGCAGGATTCTAAGAGACTGTTCCCACCCATCCTTCAGTCTCTTTACCCCGTTGCCTTCGGCATCCGGTCGCGCACACGCAGACTGGACAAAAGTTTCTACCCAAGGGCCTCATGCTTCTGAATGGACACTGATATGGACATTGATTTACTGCACACTAGTCACTTATACTCTGTCACTTTCAGCTACTGGTTGCACTATCAGTAACATTGCACTACTGTACCTCACTGTACCTCTCCCCCAGGCTCCTGTTTGGTCATTGAAATAGTCACTGATCTGCAATTGTGCACTATTGTACTGTACTCCACTTAGGTTAGAATAGGTTATAGGGTTGAAATTGGGAGGCAGATGGCTGAGTGGTGACGGAGTCGGGCTAGTAATCAGAAGGTTGCTGGATCGATTCCCGCCATGCCAAATGATGTTGTGTCCTTGGGCAAGGCACTTCACCTTACTTGCCTCGGGGGGAATGTCCCTGTACTTAAGTCACTCTGGATAAGAGCGTCTGCTAAATTACTAAATGTAAATGAAATAGGTTTTATATGCATTTAGGGTTAGTATAGTGTATTATTTATTGTTATCTGTAATTTAGGAAGTTTTAGTATTAGGGTTAGTATAGTCAATCATTTATTGCTATCTGTATATTTAGGAAGTTTCACTTATTTAAGCTCAGCATAGATGTAAATTATGTTCTGTGTACTTATATGTTATGTTATGCCAGGTGCTTGCGTTGTCTTGTCTCAAGAATTTCAGTGCCCTGTCTGACCCTGTGTTGTTCTGTGTACCTGACAAATAAAAGACTTGAACTTGAACAATAACGCTCACCTCACCAGTGGCCAGTTCACACACACTGTCACCAACAAGCAACAACCGTGTCCCATAGCAACGTTTGCATGAGTTTTTGTGCATTTACAGTAGCCTATTAGCCTATTGAGTATTGTCCGGTGTCCCTGACGGGACATATCAAAATCGCCCATAATTCCTCAAGCTCTCTAAAAATGTATCTTCTCCTGGGTCTTGCTGTAGGCGTTCAACGCAGCGCAGCACCCTATTTAAAAAATCAACGATGTCATCGCGATTGGCAATTACAAATAAGGCCTGCGGACTGATCCAAATAGTTAGAAGTTGCACCTTCATATTCAATCACAAAAATGTAAATGTCACGCTCTTACTCGCTGCCACACCACTGACCGTTGGCTAAGATTGGAGCTTTGACGCTGTTCAAAACCTGCTTTTGCCTTCCGGTGTAACTGACGACCTTGACCTTGAAGTTTCATTCATGCATACTACTGAAACGCTCTTACATTCACTATTGAAACGCTCTCACGGTCACTACTGAAATTACTTGTATGAAAACATGTGAAACGCTTACACATCCTCATGTAAGAGCATACATACATATAACTGAAAAACGTATACATACACATTTGAAACATTCATACAAATATATGTGAAACACTTGCACATGTATCTAAACTTTATATCTTTGTAATCATATGCAAGAGATTCAGTTATGAATGTATAAATGTTCAACAATATATATATATATATATATATATATATATATATATATATATATGCATTTTCATATGTGCATGCATGAGTGTTTCAGATAGATACATATAAATGTTTAACTTGTATGCATGTAAGTATTTCATATGTATGTGTATATGACACAGACGTATATATGTATGTGTGCGTGTTTCTCATATGTATGTGTAAGTGTTTCAGACACATATGTATAATGTTTTATATATGAGCGTGTATAGGTTTACAGAGTATGTATGTATGTGTAAGTGTTTCAGTAGTGAGTGTGAGAGTGTCTCAATAGTTATGTCCTAGACAGCCCCTCATAGTCTAAGGCCGATGATGTAGTTGACGAATTTGTTACATTTCGTAGGCTATGTACCGTGAGCTGAGCATGGAAAAACATGAACTAAACACACACAGCATCCTACCATTTCTTATTGACAACGACATGGACCGTACTTTCCCCAACCTTTCCATTCTCTATTATTTACGATAAGCAGTGCTAAGTCAGAGAGGACTTTCAGCCGTCTGAAACTGATAGTTTCTTGCGATCAAGAATGGGAGAGCAGCGCCTGTCCAACTTAGCGCTGCTGTGCATCGAGAGGGACATAGAGATTGACATTAACAAAGTAATCGCCAGATTTGCTAACTATAAGAACAGACAGATGATGATTTAAATAGGTAAGGGCATTTGTTGTAGCCTATGTCTGCATAGCCAATATCATACCTGCAAACTTGTCACTTTTCTGTTAAAATAGCAGTTTTGAATGAAAAAAATGTCATCCACGTGAATCGGGGGCGGGGGGGGGGGGGTACAAAAAACCTACTGTGGTCGTCTTCACAATGAAGCATCTTTGGTGATTCGTCAGGCGAGTCATTTGGCCAATCACAATAAAGTGAACTGCAGCGTCTTTTTTGAAAAGGCTACAGTAGTCAGCTTGTCGACTAGTCAGCCAACGTAAGATCAGCAAAAAAAAGAACACGTAATGAAACATGACCAATTGGTGTCTGGTTTAATGAGTGATCGAAACACCTGCTCTGGCGGATCATTGGTGGCCAAGCCGCGAAGCCACCTCAAGTGTTTCTACGTATTCTTATTATGATTATACATCTTCTTCTGCGATGGGAGTCTATGGCAGCCCCTACAACCGTTTTGTCAGAAGTTGTGAAAATTGGCACACCCTTTGGGGCCAGTCCCCTCATCAATTTCACCAAGTTTCATGTCTCCCATTCCAACCATCTAGCACCACCAATGGTTCAAAGTTGAAGGTGTATTTACACACTTTACTTTTGAACTACATGTCTCATTTTCGAAAATGAGGTATCTTTGTATTCCCTGGATCAAGACGAGTCCAACGCACTCTATGACGTCATACCCAGTTATATAGATTCTCCGCCATTTTGAATTTGAAGGAAAAGCGTTTTTTCGTATCTCCTCCTACAATTGTTTTAGAATCTTCTTCAAAATTGCCACAGATGATCTTCAGACCAAGCCTCACAAAAGCTATCTATGGATTTTACATTTTCGAAATAGTTTGTTAGTTACAGCCAATCAAATTGATGTGGCCGCCATTTTGATTGAATGAATATGATGTTTTTTCGCTCCCCTCCTATAAAGTTTGTCCAATCTTCATCAAATTTGGCCCACATCCTATTCAGACCAAGCCTCACAAAAGACGTCACATGTTTTTTTTTTTTTAAACCTTTTGACTGGAACAGCCAATCAAAGTTGTCAACAAGCCACCATAAAAGGAGTGAGGTCATATCTCAGCACCTCTTTACTGCCTTGACACCAAGCTTTGTATAAGGACTAGGGACCCTGTTCTAAAGAGGTCCGATAGGTCATGCCATTTCACCTCTAGGTGGCACTGCAATAAGCAAAAATTTGTTTTCACATGGTTTTTGATTTTCAAAACCGCCAAAACAGGAAGTGAGATCATATCTCAGGAAATATTTGCTGAATTGACGTCAAACTTGGTACAGGTGTTCGGGACCCTGTTCCAAAGAGAACCACAAAAGGTTGTGTCATCTAACCGCTAGGGGGCAATCCTGTGTCTGACACATGTTAACTTGTGATACCAGATGAATTGATGAGGTTGCCATTTTACGTTTTATAAAACGTGTTTTTCCTATTCCAAATCAAAATGTATCTAATATTCACCAAATTTAGCACAGATTATATTCAGACCACAATCACCTTAAATGTCAATATAGGACTGAATTACAGCTGTTTAAACTTAGGCTAAATCTGACAACCGCTTGCCAGTTGAAAAACTGCTTATATTTTTACACAGTAACAGTCATTTCCAGCATTGAGAATAGCTCACTAGGATAAATTGGTGTCCTGGCAAGGGCAGTAAGAGGTTCAAAGCCAACGAGCCTTAATGTCACTGGTTTTCTGTTTAGCAAGACTGTAAGCCATTGCAAAGGAAGCCAGGTACAACGCAGTCGCTAGCTACCTGTAGTCTAGTCTATAGTCATGGCAATCCTCACTTGGGATGGGTATGGAACCACTTCCTTGGAATCGTCAGCTAAATTATTTAACGATTCTGCTAACGGTTCTCTGTGGCGGTGCGCATGCGCAAACTTTTATAGTTTATTCAGACTGCAGCAAACATGGCAACTAGGCAGAAGCATTTCTAAAGTTTGGTTGTATTTCAAACGACAAAATTACAACAACGCCACTTCTAACACGTGTAAAAAGTCTATTTCATCAATAGTTTAACGGTTTTAATAGCTAAAGATTTGAAGGTGCTGAAGGGTTCCACGGAAGAAATAGAAGAAGTTGAATAAAGATTCAAAGTACAATACATGGAATGCTGAAGCAGTATTCCAACAATAAACCCGTTTGTGCTCTCTCCCCCCCCCCCCCCTTGCCCACTAAGAATCGATAAGAGAATCAATACGGAAATATAGCTGCAAGCAGCGATGCGGGTTCCTCCGCAAAATGTCAAAATATTATAAAAATGTACATTGTAGAAGGTCAAGAGTTGGACAACAAGAGAGCAAAACTACTTCATGTTGGGCCAACTACCATAGTCTGAATAGGGATTTGAACTCATGAGCATAAGGTTACAAGGCAGACTCTCTATCCTCTCTGCTACACACCATCTGTTGAGAATGTACGAGTAGAAAGGGCATAGAGTTAGCTTTGGTCAGCTTTGGGACAAAGGTTAAGAAGCGGTTCACATTTCAAAGTGGAATTAAGTGAAATTGCGCATGGTATTTCATAATGATGACATCCTGTTTAACTAAACAGATATTCAAATTTAAGACAGGCTAAAAGACTGCGGCTGGATTCAAACCTGCAACCTTATACTTTGCAGGTCACTGTCCCAGTCCATTGAGCTATTCTCAGTGTTGAATATTGTTATGTTCACTTACTGTATAAAAAAGTACGCTGTTTCTTCTGTGGTAAGAGTTGTTAGGTTCAGCCAAAGTTTAAACTACTCAAATTCGATCATATTTTGACATGCCAACGTGAAATTCTTGATGGTACTTCAGAGTGATGTCATCTTGAACCCAATAAGGTTTAAAAACCATCAGTCAAAATGATATTTGATTTATTGACACAAAGATATTGAGGCAATGTGGACATTTACATAAATACACCCCTTTCAGACATATTGTATTACATTTCTCATTCCATTTCACCCTATATAAAAATACACCTGCCCGCACACTATCCCAATACATGCCGTTTACCTCCCTCCCAGCGCAAGTCACGCCAAAGCAGAAATGCTGTAGCGGACGCATGAGCTTTAGATGATGACCAAAAATTGCCTCTCATAGTCAAAACACATTGCTCTCTACACAGTTTCCAGAATTTCAAAAAAATGGCTTGAAGACCGCTTTCCAGAACCACAGTCAACTTACGATCAGGAATAGCCTCATTGGCAAAAGGTTTATGGCACAGCCCATGACCAACTCCTTGCGGACATTGATGTACAATAGCCAACTCTCACTTCCCATTAAACCACACAACATGCACTCAGAGTGACCAACAAGATTATTTTAACAAACAAACAACAATATAAAAAAAATCTATCTGAACGAACGCAACAACTGAAAACCCTTGCATAGCTGTATAACGATTGCATAATGATTTTCCACAAGTTTTGGCGTTTTTTGACATGCCACACTGCATGCTGGGTACCCAAGAGCGCAGACGCTGATGATCTCTCTGTGCTCCGACTGCGTGATATGACGAGATGCTAGTGACGCGCTAAGGTCACCCTAGTGTCAAGGGGCAGGATGAGTCTGTGAGAATTTGGAGCGCGCGCACTGTGGAGCAATTCAATTGAATTCAATCATATATTGACATACCAAGGTGAAATTGTTTATGGTACTTCAGAGTGATGTTGTCTTGAACCCTATTAGGTTTGAAAGACAATCAGTCAAAATTATATTTGCTTTATTAACACAAAGATATTGAGGCAATTTAGACATTTACATAAATACACTTCTTTCAGACATTTTGTATTGTATTTCTTATTCCATGTCACCCTATGTAAAGACATATATTCTACGCATCTGTAACAAATTTCAAGTCGATTGGATCTATGGTTCATGAGGAGAAGGGTTTTGAAGGTTGTACCAAATTTGGACAGTACAGCAAAATCTATCATGGCGGACCTTATGGGTTCTTCAGGCTTTTTTGTTCCCCATGAGAAATAAGGCATTTATGCCAATTTTCAGGCATTTTGGAATAATGGGGCGCTGGGGAAATCATGTACACTTTGGGAGTGTTTTATAGCCCCACCTATGGGCATACATGGGCCACTAGCCGTCTGGGAGTAATGAGTGACCTGTTGAATCATTGGGCCAAATTGGAAAAAATCGGGTCCAGGACTTTTTGAGCTATTGGGCCATTTAGCGGAGAAATATAATAATAAGAAGAATAAGAATAAGAATACTAACAAAAACAATAGGATTCCTCTTACCGGACGAACCCTAATAATACGAATACTAACAAAAACAATAGGTTCCCTCCTACCGGAGGAACCCTAATAAGAAGAATACTAACAAAAACAATAGGTTTCCTCCTACCGGACGAACCTTAATAATAGGAATACTAACAAAAACAATAGGTTCCCTCCTACCGGAGGAACCCTAATAATAAGAATACTAACAAAAACAATACGTTTCCTCCTACCGGAGGAACCCTAATAATAATAAGAATACTAACAAAAACAATAGGTTTCCTCCTACCGGAGGAACCCTAATTAAATTGATAAGCAGAAATTGATAAGGAATCGGAATTGTTCAAATCTTATCTCATCCCTAATCCTCACACAAACTATCAAAATTATTTTACATTTTCGAAACGGTTTGATCGGTACACCCAATCAAAATCTGTGACAAAGCCGGCAAACAGGAAGTATTTTAGTTCAATTGTAGCATGCCGGCTGTAGGTGGCCTACTGCAGTGTGCGTCACATGCCATAGGACCTTGGTTCGTGCGTATAGCTAGACCCAAATTGTTGCTGAAAGAATTGTTATATAGGCCTATGTTTGTTCATTATAAGTTGTCACTGTTAGGATGACTATAGGCTACTGTCTTTAACTTCATTTTAAGGTGCTTATGACCTCTTTGTTGAATTTGAATATAATGTATTTGGTAAATGGACAGATCATTAAACCCCCTTGTATGCATGGATTTGTGAGAGATTCTAATGAATGTTGAATGTGAGCCTATACTGGCCTACATTTTGTTTGCACATTATGGGCTATGACGACTGAACACATTTATTATAGGCTAATATGTACTGTTCACAATAGAGGTTGCCATTGCTTTTTATTGTTATATTTTATTGCACTGCAAAATATTAAAAACAGGCGGATCTCCATCTACGTACCCCCCCCCCCCCCCCTGCATCAGACTCACTGTCAGTGGCCATGCTAGTAGCTTGGCTAGCAACAAATGTACTGCTGCTTGCACCCTGATCCAAGAACCTGAAGGGCAAGTTCTAAATTGCCTACTTGCCTAGGCCTACTGGTAGAAGCTGATGGTGTCTCTCTGGACGGGGGATAACCTATATCCAACCACTTGTCCATGTTTGTGCAGCAATCGGAACAAGCTCCCGCTTTCCTACACAGGTCATCAGCTAGTGAAATTCTGATGAGGGAGCTAACAGTTGTGCCTGTTTTGACTATACGTCACTACGTGTAGGTTTTTTTCGCACTGTAATTATTTTGCTGTGTATGGGTATACATTTTTGGCAATGCGACTTGGCTATTCAGACTATTTAAGATTTCATGTCTATTTATAGCTCAGTTTGAAAATGTATTATTACTTTTTAAACTTTGAAAACGCAAATCAAATGTTCTCCCCGCGTACCCTCAGTACCCCGGTTTGGGAACCAATGCCCTAGCCTATTACAAAAGACTAGAACGAACACTAAAACTAATTAAAACCAAACTAAAACTAAGCATTTTCAAAAAATTGAAATTAAACTAGAAAACCCGCTTTAAAAAATAATTAAAACTGAACTGAATTTAAAAAACAAAAAGTCAAAACGAAATAAACTTTAAAAAAAACTACAATAACTTCGCGATGCATACAGTACACACACCAACATACCTATTTCTGCTCTAACCCATGGCAATTCTATGAACCCATTGTAATGTAATGTCTGTATTTATTCTTTGTTTTTGTGTGTGGTAGCTTCAACATGGAGCCCAGCTATGACTTTCTCCACATCTATGAGGGCGAGGACTCCAACGGGGCCCTGTTGGCCAGTCTCCAGGGTAACCAGGCGCCAGATCGCCTAGAGAGCAGTGGAAGCAGTTTGTTCTTGGCCTTCAGGAGCGATGCCTCCCTGGGCTTGTCTGGCTTTGCCATCCACTTTAGAGGTGAGGAGAAGGTCTGGGTCAAGACAAAATTGGCCCAAATTACTGACCACCTTCAACCAAGCCAGCCTCAGTTGCAGCCAGTTTCCTGTATCTGTTGTCTTCAATCTGGAAGTTTGTTGGAAAATAGACTGGTACATTTACATTTTGTCATTTAGCAGACGCTCTTATCCAGAACCACTTATAGTAATTACAGGGACATTCCCCCTGAGGCAAGTAGGGTGAAGTGCCTTGCCTAAGGACACAACAGCATTTTGCAAGGCCGGGAATCAAACCGGCAACTTTCTGATTAACAGCCAGGTTCCCTAACCGCTCAGCAATCTGACCCCCTAGGGTCATATTTAGAGACTTATAGTGAATGAGAACAGTTAACAAGCAAGCAAACATACATGCAAGGTGAGGCTCAACTGTGGTTTTCTCATCTCCATCTAATAGAAAAACATCATCCAAACTCTTTCTTACGCAAATCAATTCACCGCTCACTTTGTTGTGGTTTTCCTACCTGCATGCACCAGCAACCACAGGAAAAAAATAGATGTTGTAGGGAGGTAGAAGGAGAGAGGGCAGGGAGCTTTCTTTTGTTTGTATGTTTGTGCGTGCATGAACAAGTTTTTTACATGTGCATTCCAGTGAGTGTGTGTAGCACGAAGGACAGTGGGTGTCTACCTTCCTCCCTTCTACACACTTTAAGCCCCCTCATCCCACCCAACCACTCCAGCAGCAGCTTTAGGCTTGTCTGATATGATGTCCTGGAGCTGAGAAACTCTGCTCGCGGTCTACTCTCTCCCTCTCTTTCTCTCTCCCTCTGTCTCTCTCTCATTATGGCTCTCATTCTGACTTGCGTTCTCTCTCTGTGTCTTTATTATTGACTCTGTATATTCTTACACCAATATGTGTTTGTGTTGTGCTCTACAGAGAAGCCCCGAGAGGCATGCTTTGACCCGGGCAGCATTATGAATGGGAGCAGAGTGGGCCAAGACTATAAACTTGGATCCACAGTCACCTATCACTGTAACTCTGGATACACCAGTGTGGGTCCAGCAACTGTCTCTTGCGTGATGGGCATGGATGGGAAGCCTGTGTGGGACAAGGCTCTGCCCACCTGTAAAGGTAAACTCTTATCCTCCTGCACTCTAATACATCTCTATAGAAACTGAGTATAACCCTCCAAGACACCAGGAAAGGAAATTATTGTGCTGGAGGACATAAGGGGCAGGACAGAAAGCAATAATACCAAATACCAATGAAAAAAGAGCAATTGGTAGGATTGCTAAGGATGTAAGATATAGATTTTTTTTTGTCAGATAATAACCGATAATTACCTGCCTCTAATGGCCAATACAGATAAGATAACCGATCATTTCCCTTGGCGGTGCTATAACTTGTCTGAGCACTTCAACATTTTAAGGTGGCTATAACACATCAGTTGCAGACTCTGGGACATTTCCAGGACATTCAGAACTGGATAAACAGTTGTTCAAAGTTTATAATGGAGAGATTTCAAACATATCACCTATGTTGGGAGGGATTTACCCGCATTTAAAAATATACACGCTAAATAGGGTAGAAGAAAGGCTAAGAGGTAGTGAGCTTTGACCAAACTAAATCAAATAGTTCTAACCAAATAGGTCTAACCAAATGTAACTGCAAAAACAAAGAACAGTTTTGACTAGTAAAGTACATCAAAAAACTGTGCAAATTGCAAACAAGGTGTATTCTTCTGAAACTGTGACAAACGTCCACACAGGCAATGACATGTTAGGCTCTCTTGTATAGGCAAACAACTCTTTGTTTACACTGTGGTTCTACCTACCCTGGTGCAGCAGTTTGACGTCATGAGCGTCAACAGCATGCTGTCCTTCTTAAGTCAATGAAAGAAATATTGGCTTTGTAAAATCGGCTGTTTTTATCAGCCAGAATTTAATTTCCCATTATTGGCCAATCATTTATCGGACCAATATATATGGTGCATCAGTATGATCTTACAATGAGCAGGACAGAATGTGGTTGTAGTCTTTCAGTAATCAGGATAAGAAGTGACTGTTGTTCTTTAAGGGGAAAATAATTTATTGTAGTTTTTCTGGAAGAAGAGCTTATCTTTTAAAGAATAGGCAAAACATATTCTGTCTTCTAAAGAGCAGGACAAGAAAAGGTTTGTAGTCTTTTAAAGAGGAAGGGGGAAAACGGGTTGTAGTTTTCTTCAAGGATCAGGACGAGAACTGGTTGTTGTACTTCAGAGAGCAGGGTTGGTTAAGGACAGCGGAGGGTACTCCTGCCACACTTCAAGTCCCATTCCATTTCTCTTTCACAACTTTCATATTTTTCTTAAATTAAATGAAGACAAAACCGAAGTCCTATTATGTGGCCCCAAATCCAAAAGAGAGATGCTTACTAAGAATCTAGGAGGTTTAACCCCCTGTCTTAAACCAGAGGTAACGAGTCTCGGTGTAATCCTGGACTCAGATTTGAATTTCCACTCTCACATAAATAAAGTGACCAAAACAGCTTTCTTTCACCTGAGGAATATAGCAAAGGTACGACCATTCATAAACCAAAATGATGCAGAGAAGTTAATTCATGCTTTTATATCCAGCCGGCTGGACTATTGTAACACACTTTTCACTGGTCTTCCCAAGAAAACCACTGAAAGACTACAGATCATTCAAAATTCTGCAGCTAGATTATTAACCAAAACTAAAAGGAGAGAACACATTAGTCCTGTCCTAGCTACTTTACACTGGCTCCCTGTCACTTTCAGAATTGACTTTAAAGTCCTTTTCCTCACATACAAAGCTCTACACGGACAAGGACCAAGCTACATTGCTAACTCCCTTATAAACTACACACCAGCTCAAACACTGCGATCATCAAATGCAGGCCTATTAGAGGTCACCAGAAGCAGTCATAAGAAGATTGGTCATTCGGCCTTTGCTAATTACGCCCCAAAACTATGGAACAAATTACCCATAAATATTAGGGAAGCAAACACGCTAGACATTTTTAAAAGACAGCTTAAAACCTACCTTTTTACCGAAGCATTTAAGTAATTTTAGAAGAATCTCAGAAGGGTTTTACTACTTTTATTAGTTATATTATTGTTGCTATTTTAATTGTGACTTTTATCACTTGTATTATTGTTTGTATTGATTTTATGTAAAGCACTTTGAGCTACAATTCTTGTATGAAATGTGCTATAGAAATAAAGTCTTACTTACTTACTTACTTTCATCCGTTGCTCCATACAGTGCATCAGGAAAGTATTCACAGTGCTTCCCTTTTTCCACGTTATGTTACAGCCGTAACATATTTTTTTATTAAAATAAATTACCTGTACATAAGTATTCACATCTTTTGGCATGAGAATCAAAATTGAGCCCATGTTTTACAACTTGATTGGAGTCCACCTCTATATAACGTTCCACAGTGCAAATCAGAGCACAAACCAAGCCATGAAGTCTGAATTGTCTGTAAACTTTTGAGACAATTGTATCAAGTCACAAATCTGGGGAATGGTACAGAAAAATGTCTGTAGCATTGAAGGTCCCAATGGCCTCCATTATCCGTAAATGGAAGAAGTTTGGAACCACCATGACTTCCTAGAGTTGGCCGCCCGGCCAAATTGAAAGAACGGGGGAGAAGGACCTTAGTCCAGGGAGGTGATCAAGCATCCAATGGTCACTCTGACAGAGCTCCAGCGTTGCTCTTTGAAGAGAGGATGACCTGGAGTGGCCAGACGGAAGCCACTCCTCAATAAAAGGCACATGACAGCCTGCCTGGAGTTTGCCAAAAGGCACTTGAAGGACTCTCAGATCATGAGAAACTAAATTCTCTGGTCTGATGAAACAAAGATTGAACTCTTTGGCCTGAATGCCAAGCATCATGTCTGGAGGAAACCAGGCACCGCTCATTACTTGGCCAATACCAACCGTTTTTCAGCGGCAGGAACTGAGACTAGTCAGGATCGAGGGAAAGATGAATGCAAAGAAATCCTTGATAAAAACCTGCTCCAGAGTGCTATGGACCTCAGACTGGGGCATAGGCATCTTCCAACAGGACAACCCTAGGCACCCGGCCAAGATAACAAAGGAGTGGCTTTCGGACAATTCTGTGAATGTCCTTGAGTGGCCCAGCCAGAGCCCAAACTTGAACCTAATTGAACATCTCTGGAGAGATCTGAAAATGGCGGTGCACCAACGCTCCCCATTCAAGCTGATGGCGCTTGAGAGGCCTTGCAAAGAAGAATGGGAGAAACTGCCCAAAAGAAGGTGTCCCAAGCTTGTAGCATCATACTCAAAAAGACTTGAGGCTGTAATTGCTGCCAAAGGTGCTTCAACAAAGAGTTGAGCAAAAGCTTATGTACATGTTAGATTTCATTCTTAATGTTTGCAAGTCTCTACAAAATATTAAAGAAACATATTTTACTTTGTCATTATGGGTATTGTGTGTAGAAAAACATGAATTGAATCAATTTTGGAATAAGGCTGTAACAACAAAATGTGGAAAAAGTGAAGCGCTGTGAATACGTTCCTGATGCAATGTATCTGTCCCATGGTGTTTTGTGGTGTATCAAACAGAGACAGGTGGCCAGGAAGTTCCTGTTTCTCACTGTGACTGACTGACTTCCCTTTGTTTGTGCTTCTGCACCTAGATATGTCCCTGTTGCCACCTATCCCGCCACCCAACCTAATATATGTGTATGTGTGTATGTCCTAAATATCTTCACAAATGATACAATTGCTGTGTGTCTCAAGTGATGTCAGAGTATTGGCCGCTGACCAGTGGTGTAATGAAGTAACAACGGGCCCAGGTGCAAGATATTATGACGACCCACCCCCTAGTGAACACAAAAAAAAATTGTTTTACATTGGAATAAATGGGGAAACACTTTGTTACATTTGGCTCCCCTCCCCCTCCTAGGAATAGCCTCCCTACCACCCTGCTAGGCTATTAGCTAGCTTAACATAATAATTTACTATCCACCTTGTAGTGACCACTATTTACCCAACTTGTATCCTAGTTATCCTGCCCGACCATAATGTATGTAGGCTATAACTTGGCTTGAAATGTCTATCTATCACAATAGTTGTAGGTTACCTGTCTGAGCGCAGCGATACTGATCCCAGCTGAACTGCTGCAGTGCTGCTAGCAGGGGGGACGTTCGTGTCGGGGTCGTCCGTGGGGGGGTCGTCCGTGGCGGACTTCATGGGCTGGCGTCTAGTTGATGGTGTAGTTAAAAAATAATCTAATTTCGGCAGCTTTGCCGCCTTCTCATCTTGTTTTTTTTTCTTCTCTTGCCTTTTCCTGCTTCCACTCTTATGCTTAAAAGGCATTGCTACACGTTCAGTTGTGCTGTGCTCAATGAACTCGTTGATGTGACCTTCAAATTGGTGTAACTAGCGTATTGTGTCTTCACATGATCAAATAGAGACTTGACATTGGACAACAACATACATATTACCCAGCAATCATCATTGCTAATCACAAAAATACCAAAGAAAGTAATAACTTATTCATTTCATTGAATAGCTTTTTGATAGTTTTTATAGTACATGTAGGACAAAGCATATGATTTTGGTATAAATTGCTACTTTTCCCCAAAAAATAATAACAACCATGACTGAGATAAGTTAGCCTTTTTAGGTATATAAATCGCATTTGACACTACTGTTAAATTATCAATAGCGCGTAGTTGAACATAAGTATATCCAGGGAGTACGGCACTTTACTGAGGGAGTGCCCATCGTGCGACGGTACTTGGACAGGGGGCCAATTTAGTGACGCGTGTCACTACGAAGCCCAACATCCCACGGGCCCAGGTGCAGCCGCACGTGCTGCACCCCCTATAGTTACGCTCCTGCTTCTGACTCCAGTGTGTCTGTAGGGGTATTTAGGCTGCTGGATAGAAATAAAATGAGCCTGTAAAGCCCTCTTCTCCTTTCTTCTCAGTAGCTTTGTGAATACTGTCTAAATGCATACAGTATGTTTGCTTAAGGTTGTTACTATGGCAGATGCTGATTCTGTTGCCACTATTATGAATAAACATATTGCTGTGGGTAAGACCATCAACAGTAGACATCTAATGGACTTGTTTTTCTTCTAATGGCCTACATGCATTAGTGTTGTATCCAAAGCCAAATCCGCTATTTGGATTAGCATGGAAAATACATTGTAAACAGATAATAACTGTCCAGAGTTTATCAATAATATTCGGATTTGGATGATTTCTCACTTTTCCTTCAATTTCTGAATATTTTGTGAACACTTGATAAATAGTTGTAGGATTGTCTTCCAAGCTTCTGTAGAAGGGGGTGACAAATTGTGTTAGTACTACAATACTAGCTAGCTTTCTACCTTTTACAAACGCAAAGGCATCCAGTATTTCTGTGCACCATTCTGTTTCATTTTATGAAGAGCTAGTGTTACACGTCTTTGTCCTGTTCACACATGTGCGCTATACCCTACAACAAGTTGTCACCAACATTTAGAGCCTACTCTATATTGTCTATAATTTGATGAGCACATTTTGACCAAATGTTTGTAGTTACATTTTGTAGTTATTGGGGTGTGCTTGCCTTCGGCGAGCACAAACCATTGTTATCTCACATATATATTATTTATTATTTATTGTTTCTTTTCGCCCCCCTAAGGATGCCTCAATATTTGGACTACATAGACAACGGCGATGTCAAAAGGTTCGTCTCGGTAGCGATTGCGTTGGTTGTATTGGGATTTATGTTCCATTGCACGGTTTAAGTAGAAATTACGTTTTTGTGGCAAAAAGTGAAGCTAACGGTGGCTAACTTGCTAGCCACAGTCACTGACGCCACTAACGTCACCAACGTCACGAAAACTCGCGTGACTATCTCTAGCAGAACATTAGTTTCCCATCTGTTAACTTGGGGGATACTAATCTGCAAGGCAGCTGCAGAAACGCCACAAGCAAAGAGGCCAGGGTGATATTTAATCATTTTACTTTGTGGTGTGAAACATAATTGTGAAATGTAATGTACAATATTAGCTGATATTATTAAGTAAGTAGGCCCACATCTACTTTCGGAAACGGTAGTCTACTATTTCACTGAAGCATTAGCATCATGACATTAGCCTCTGTTGCTTGGGCAACACATACTACAGTGGTCATGATGCATCTGTTTTCAATCGTTAAAATAAACATTCCTCACAAATATGTTTTTGTTGTAGGATTTATTTTGACATTAATAAACGATTTGTTGGTGAAATGACCATTACCTGTGGTTTCAAATCAGTGTGGCGGCTCACTGCAACGCTGTAGCCTACCCGAGACACTAATGAGTAGCTAACAAAAACATCTCTTTAGAGATGTTTAGAAAGTCAAACGGCGACGGAACATGTTTGGCTTTCCCCTTACTCAAAAGTTTTTCAATAGGTGAAAGTATCTGACTACTAACCTGAACTTCATTGCCACAGCCTAAACTTTGTCAATGTCAAAACTTTGTCTGTTCATGAAAATAATTAATGTCAGCCTGCTTCAGCCTTGCTTAGCTGTAGGATATACATTTTACTGGGTCTTGCTGCGCTGCTTGATTTATTGAAATTATTATGAAATGTTATGTTTTACTAGCCATTTGCCTTCTTAAGCAAATCACAGTATTTCCCACCCCTCATGGTGTAACTGAGACGACCGTAAATAGCCTAATTCATCTTTCAAGTAATAAGCCCCCGTTGAAGTGTTGAGCAGGAAATTAGCTGGTCTGTAGAGATCTTGGGTTGGTGGTTTTACTGATGCAGAATTCGCTCAAATAAAATCGATAGACGTAACGAGTGGCACATAACGTGAAGTAGGCCTAACATTGCATTTTATTTTGTTTGAGTTTTAATAACTTGTCCAGTGCATCGGGGCAAGTAGCACTAGCCTAAATTGATCTTCCAGACTTGCCGTTAAAAAAAAATGTACTCTTCCCGGACAAGCCTTAGCTACATGGCTAGACTGTTGATCCAGATCAGAATCCATCATATCTTGGACACTCAAAATCAGCGAATCTTGCAGCCAAATCAAGTAGCCTATATATATAGGCCTTTATATGGCTACAAACTTCTGGTCGGTTTCTAGCTGGCTACTTGTTACCAAGTTACAACTTTGTTGCAGGGGCATTCTTTGTCTACATTGCGAGCTAACAGTGTCCGGTAATTATGTCGCTATAAATAATGATGTTAAACCGAGACCACTAAGCCCTCAAAGAAAATGTAAGGTCAAAGAAACAAAAGAAAGGTTTGAGGTTACTCTGAAAATTATTAATAAAATAGGCTTCTAATATTAACCTGCTAAATCCTTCTCTAACTAGGCTCCTCTATGATGCATAATGAAACTTAACGTTTTTTAAGTAATCAATAAGCCTACGCTTGCCCTCATTACTCAAATGATGCCGTTCAGGGCGTTCAAATTACATAATAGGGCGATGATAGGAGGATAATAGGACATAATAGGGCAACCAACAAGTTGTTTATATCTGATTACAATTTAATAAGTTATCTAGCGCTGCATCTTCATGAGCTACATTTGGCCTCCTTCTCTTCCAACCAACCAGTATCACCTCTCCTCCATCTGAGTGATGCATGTCATTTTTACAAACTTATTATCAAGGGAACACAATGGTCAGAACTGTAGTCATACACTTAAATGCTTTTTGAAATATGTAAACACCAGGAGTGTATGGAAAGCTGGGGCAGCCACAAGCACACCCTCACAATTTCCCCAGAAATTGTATGCTCTCTAGTTTGGGTGTGCTTTGCCTTCGGCAAGTGCACAACCTTTGTTCTCTCACATATATATTATTTATTATTATTTTTGCCCCCCTAAGGATCCCTCAATATTTGGACTACATGGACAACGTCGGTATCAAAATGTTTGTCTTGGTCAAGATTGCGTTGCTTCTATTGGGAGTTCCGTTGCACGGTTTAGGTTTGAATGAAGTTTTTGTGGCAAACAGTGCCTTATGTCAACGAAGGGTACTCAGTGCTAGCCTACGTCACAACGTCGGCACACGTTAGCACTGACGCATTAGATATAACGTGCATAGATGTGCTAGACTGTTGCACAGCAAGTATCGTACTAGCAGCATTATACATTTAAGAAATTCAAGACTTGTATGTATAGTAAGTAATGTCACATTAAAGAGTGTATTTAAACTCAAAAGTACTGTTTGAATCACAATTCCATCTGAAAAATACTGCCGGTGATAACGTTGTTAGAATACTAGTAGCTTGTTTAAAAGGGGGTTCAGCTTGTTTATTAAATGGACCCATCGACCCAACCGACGCAAGCAAGCACACCCAACAATTTTCCCAGAAATGGTATCCTCTCTAGTATTTTGTTACCATCCTAGTTATTATTTAGCTTGACTGACATAAACTGTAAGTCCCAGGCTTAGTCATGTAAAAGTTAACTCCTCTCCTGCCCTGCTGGTGTAATGTGTAGCATGGCTAGTCCAGTAGCCTAGAAAGGATTTGCAGACAGTTAGAGTAGCCACAAGTGTGAACCTTCCTGACTCTCAAGTCTCACATATTCACCATAAGACTCACCCATATCAACCAGTTCACACGCTCTCACGCAACACCTTGTATTTCTCATGCTGAGAAGTAAGGGATAACTTGTCCCACTATATACAATTAATGGACAAGGCGCAGGCATTGGGGGATACATTTTTTGCTGAGTTGATAGCTATCTCGAGTTATACATAGTTAATGCCACCTACCAGCCAATCAGAAACACCAGCTGCACCGTTGACAGGTATGTGGTATGCCCAATCCCATTATCCACCCTCAAAGATTTACAGACTTTGAAGCGTGTTCTCGCTAAGTCCGAAGGGCTTAGGGCTGTCCCACTATCATATCATCAAGTGTGCGAGGGCTCTTTCTTAGACATTTTGAGCCCCTTATGCACCCTTTTCTTAAGTCAGCATTTTTACAGATTGCCTCAGGGAATTGCCTACAATTTATAGCGTTGTGACATGAAACAAGGGTTACCAGGGGAACCCCGGAAGCGAAAGAAAAATCCCGGCCAACCTACCTCATAAGACAAGAAAGAAGAACTGTAAACAAACAAGCATGGAAGGAGCAACCAACCCTGACGTAAACAGAAATAAAAGTTAACATGCAAGTTTAAACACAAAGATCCCTTATGGTTAATATAGACAGAACTGTGTAGTTTGCTGATAAATTCCAAATATGCTTCATCAGATTTGATCCAACAACATTATTATTTTGCTGATAATGCCGCAAAGTGCTGTCCCATTCCAATTTATAGCATTTTGACCCCTTGCAGCCTCTTGCACTCAATCCCTTACCATGTAACGTCAAGTAAATCTGTGAGGGTTTAGGGTTTTGAGTGGACATTGGGATTGGACCGTAATTTTGAGGCCTGATGATAACTAATGCGATTAACAATGGCATTCGCAAGGAACAAGGGTAACAAAACATTTTGTTTTGTTACTTAGAAACAAGTTAGCTAATACAACCAATATGACCAGGGGCCTGTACTACGAAGCAAGATCAACATGCTCTGGATTACTTTCAGTTACCCGGCTACGCGAAGCCTAACAATCGCAATCACGATAAGCAGTACTACGACTGCGGTTATCAATTCTCTAACTCAACCCAGATCTTTCCAATCTAGAGACGTGCGTGTTCACATAAATGGGCGGTGTTTACACCGTATGTCCAATCGCAAACATGGACGAAACAAGAGCCGCATATTTCACGCTGGAGGAGCAGATAATAATCTTACAAACTTTGTCTACTCCTCCTGCGTGAAATATTGGAATACAAGCATATCAGGAATTCAGACATATGATATAGGCAAAATTCAACAAAGTCGCTGCTGCCAATCTGGCAGAAAATAGCAGACGCTGTAAATGCGTAAGCTACATGACTTATTGAAGATGTGATCATATTTACACGTGTGCATTCCACAACGTTAAACTTTTGTTGCTCTGTTATTAGGGTTCCTCCGTCAGGAACTAATACTCATATCACGCAGTCGGTGCGCAGCTAGAAAATCAGCGTCACCCACTTGGGTACCCAGCATGCAGTGCGGCATGTCCAAAAACGCAAAGACTTGTGGAAAATAGTTCGGTTACAAAAGCCTTGCAAGGGATTTCAGTTGTTGTGTTCGTTCAGGTAGATGTTTGTAATGTTTTTGTTGGTTAGTTAATATAATCTTGTTGGTCACCCTGATTGTGTATGTTGTGTAGTTTAATCGGACTAGAGAGTCGGTTGCTAAACCGTCACAGGCTACTCTTGCAAGGCGATGAATATGACCTCTGCCTTACCCCGATTGTCCACATGACTTGTTAGTTGTGCTTTGAATGAGAGTCTGGAAAGAGATCAACTCAAGAAGAGTTATAATATTCTATGGAAAGTTAATACTCAGCCCTTACCAATTATAATTCCTCAGCTGTTGATGTGTAGGAGAGAGGCTAGAGAGACCGACTTGCTCATGAGTTCAAATCCCCGTTCAGCCTATTGTTGTTAGCCAAACATGAAATCGTTTTGCTCTCTTGTTGTCCAAGTCTCGATCTCTACAGTGTACAAGTTTACAATATTTTGCCATTTTGCGGAGGAACCCGCATCGCTGCTTGCAGCTATATTTTTAGTTGCAACCCTGCAGTGGCAAACAATTGTGGGAACAAATAAAAAATAAAACCATAATTCAAAACGGTAAGCCAATACTTGGTACATATTTTAAGGCCAACAAGTACAAGGCTGAATTGCCTGAACTAGTCCCTTTTTTAGGATATCTATCAGGGTCACCCCATGATGGAAGGAGTGGAAGGGGGCATTTCTTCAGACCCTGGTGGCAGCAGGTTGGAAGCCCAGGCATATGTATGTTTCAAGTAATCAAGTAATGTGACCATGTTCATTCAACAATTATTTATGAATATTGTAAGAGTGAAATGTATTACTGTTCTCTGCAGTGACTGTCGTCCCACTGTGCCATACAGACGTAACAGTGAAACGAATAGTCATAGTCATACGCCAGTATGTATGCCATATGTGGTTGCTGAATATTGATCCAATATACCATTTACTTTCTCAAGTGGAGGTCCAAGATGATCTCTGTCTGCCTGCTCATTTTGGGGGTACACTTTTGAGTTGTGTTTACCACTTGCAACACAGATGGCGAGAGTGTGTGAATGTGTGGCTGTAATTGAAGTGTCTGTGGTGACTTACTAATGGTGGTGGTCTCAACACAAGACACAAGTCCTTAAAGTGCTCATTTCAAATATGACTCAATTGATTAAATTGCTATGGTGTTAAACTCAGCAGGAATAGGAATGTCTTCCTCCCCCTGAGCCTAGGGCCTCCACTTCAAAGCCAAGACAAATACACAAGCTATAAGCAATGAACCTTGTAATAGTCAAATGGACACCGTCAACTTTGACCATGTGTGCCTTGGAAAGGGACAGTGTTCTTTTGTTTCAGGTTGGAGCAGACAATGTGAGGGGCCCTGTATAAAAAAAACCTGGAGCTCGATTATAAGAAGCTTTTAATAAAAAAACAAGGCTGGAGACAGAAAAACTGGAATATGAGAAGAGATAGTAATTGACTGAATGAATGACACTAAACTTGGTTACACTGACATATTTTTCTGTGTTCCTAGGGAAGGGAAAACACGAGGATGTATTTGTTAAACTTTGTTCTACGTTTTGGTCTTTTTAATACCTTTTTGTGGCTTTCTTGTTGTGCATTTCGAATCTTTTCTGGGGGTTTTCACCACTTATCTCTTTCAATGTCCTATTTATTATTTTTGAAAAATGGTCAAATATTGTTTTAATTACTAGTTTCCTGTAAATGTATGTTTAAATGAGCAAATGATTAGTAAAATATTATATCATTTGCATACATTTCCAGAACGGAAATCAGAACATTGAGTGAAAAACGTGTACATTTTGTCAACATATTAGAGTCCAAAGTTTTTACAAAGGGCACTTTGGAAATCTCTTTTTCATCCCTACATTAATCAGAATATGGTGGCAACAGCCATTAAAGAAAATCCGTTGCAAATTGCGCGGCAGACCGAGTTCTTGCCAGGTTCTCTGCATCACCCACACTATAAAAGTACCCATAGCGAAATAACGAAACGCTATGCATACAGTCTGTGGGACTGAGTGCACAGCTTCAATGTGTTGCATTGGCAACATACGGCTCAAGTAGCTGGCAATATACGTAATTCCCTCTGCTTAGAACCTATATCTTTCAGGAAGATACTCATGAGGGAATGCGAAAGGGTTTTGTCAGTCTCCAAATGTTATATTTCTTCTGAGCGCACCTCTGACTATCCGCATACCAAGCTCCACAAGAACTTTGATGAACGGTGACGACATTATCGTCAAGAATGAGTTAGTGGGCGGGGTTTTTATACCGGTTGATCTCTGATCTCCAACTTAACCTGCTCCCGACCAGGTTAGCCGTTCAGCATGTGTTACCATGGCGATCTACCCCGGTAACAAGTGATCCACCGTCATAGTACAGAAAACCCTGGGTTGAACCTGAAGTTACCTCGCTAACACCAAATCTTGATTTGTAGTACAGGCCCCTGGTTTGCTGTGCTAACTGCTGGCATAACATTGATACAGCTGCTTTCAAAGGGTTTTCTTTCTGGATGAAATGCTGGCAAACTAACAGAAAGACAATATAAAGTGGATACTTTCAGTATAAAACAGTGAATTTTTAAAATGTGTTTACTGATGTAAAAACTGCCTGTACATTGCAAATGTGCACAAACTAACTCTAACACTAAATCAACTACAACATAATCACCAGATGCATCATGGGCATGAGCACTATTCCTACCACTTTAGCCACCTTGGTCGGTTTCTTGAGGCATGGATATGGCGATCCACAAAAGGGAATACTACAGGAACAATGCTCGCACCAATTTAGTGTCCTGGGTGAGTTGTTGTGTCTTTTTTAAGTGAATGTGATATAGAAAATAAGACTATTTTTTCAGCATTGCATAGCACAAAGGAAAATATACAAACGTTAATTTAAACATAGCGAACACCCCTTTGGCAGAACTGAACTCTTAGGCAGAATGCTGAATTATGGCAATAAGAAATAATAAGAAGGTACAAGGTGTGCTTATGTTGTTTGCAGATGGGTCAGTTTTTTACTTATATTTTACAACTGATATTTCTGTATATTTTAAATAGCCGAAGTATGCATACTGATTATATATGAAGATTGCATAGATACAAAAGCATGCATTTGTTGCTGCTCATTTCACATCAAAATACTAAGAGTGAAGTGTAGAAGGAAAGGTTATTTCCCTTAGTGAAAGAGGGCATGGTGATAGGCTGTGGCAGCCTCACATAAACAATTGCATCAAAATGACTGTCATGACCGAACTTTCCCTTGAAGTTTTTTCCTTCTAGTGATATTTTTAAGCATTTACTTATATTGCATTTCGTTAGTAAAGAACCCCTTTTGAAACAAGCTGATTGTAACAACGTCACTAGCAGTCTCTTTCTCTTAAAATCCCCCCCCACCCCTTAACAACTTGCTTCCCTTGTCACTGGAAAGAAAAACTTTTTGTGGCACAGTCTACTGGTCAACATGAGGTACCATAATGACTCTCAAGTGTGTCAGACCTTTAAGTGTCAAGATAGGGAGGGGGGGGGGGGGGTGATTTTCGGCAGGCAAGATGCCCGAAAGATCGCCAAAATTTACACTTGCGAAAACTGCACATTAGCCTATAAATGTAAATACAATTTATGATCATTTTGGACAGCGTGCGTGGTTGCCTGTCATAGCGTAGCACATTTATATGTTTATATCAATTTATTGGGGGTGACATTTAGACCAGATTTGAATATTGGGGGGGATGTGTCAAACCAAAATGTATTATGATTACGGCCTTATATCACAGGATTCTACAGTCCGCAGCGGTAGCATCTCTTCCAGCAATCTAGTTTGCAAAAAAAATTTTAAGCTCACCTTCAGACACTTTCTGCACTGGCGATGTAGAATCAAGTTTTGCCTGCTTAGAAGGTGTTGCTGAGGTGTTATCTGTCGATGCCAAAGTAAATTCCTTGTCTGTGCAAACTTTCATGGCGATTAAAACCCTTTCTGATTCTGATTCTTCAGTAGGTTACTTGTGCTAGCCGCATATCGTTTTTCTACCCAGAACTTAGCTTGCACTAGGAATGGGCGATATAAACTATGCAATATAAACAATATAAAATTGGCCTACAATTGAAATTACAATTCTATTGCACTAGAAAAAATGCATTTGTGAATCAAAGCGCGTCAGGAAAGTTCCAAAAATCCAAACAAACAAATGCAGGGATTTGTAACTCGTGTTTTCCGATTTGTAACTCGTGTTCTACGATTTGTAACTTGTGTTTGTCAGGTTGCAAACAAATGTAATGGGGTCATTTATTTGTGAATCGCGTTACATTAGTGAATCACGAAATACATTTGCGAATCGCGTAACATTTATTTGTGAATCATTAAGTACATTTGTGAATCTTGTTACGTTTGTTTGAATCGTGTTACGTTTGTCTGTTTGAATTATGAAACTAATCTAACTCCATACATACTATCCACAACCAAAGTGTGTTACACAATGCTGTAAGATTGCCTATACTCCTGCATTGCTTGCTATTGTAGCGACAATAGGTGCGTTTGACATCGACTGAGGCCTCCTTAAACTCGGACATTCCAGCTTCTCGTGGTTTGCTGCGTTGACATCGGTCATGGCTGATCAAGCGCTGTTTGCTTACTTTATCACTGACAAACTGCATGGTTGCAAATGTAATTGCACGAACCAGTGCATTGAAATTTGTTATTTTATGTATTGGGCTATGTTAAGGGGGTCATTGATTGCAAAACCAAATTTACCTTGTCATATTTAAATAACTACAGTTCAGCGGGTAAAATGGACATAAGCCTACAGTGAACATCAAAGTCCATTGACACGTCTTTCCTATTCAAATCTCACAATTAAAAAATTTAGCTACAGTAGGTTTTTAAAAAGCTACAGAACTGACATCAGTTCGGTGGCTCCACCTTTTTTGGCTCTGGTCTGTACCTTTGTCACACCCCAACATTTGCTGCACGCTGCTGTGTGTACTTCCACGGAATTACAAAGAATAATGTTTTTCAAGGTTATTGAAAATGGACTATGGTCATAAATGCAGTGTTCCAGGCTGTACAGAGAATGCTGACACTTTTCAGAGTCTTCCCAAGAAACCAAACACTCAACGGGCTGTGATGTTTGTCTATGAGAAGATCCCTGTGCAGTTCAACCCTCAGTTACACATTTGCTCGAATCATTTCACAGAGAACGGTTTTGAAAACCTGGGACAATGTAAAGCAGGGTTTGCTATGAAGCTGTTGCTGAAAAGAGGTGCTGTTCCAACCTTTGCATTTCAAATGATATCTAGTCAATCTTTTGATGCTAGATTTTCTCCTTTTATGGTGTGCTCATGAATATATAGTTGAGCTGCGCGCTGATTGGTTGGTTTACAACGAGTGAAGCTGCGGAGCAAAGACGCAACAAGGCCAACAGCACTCACTGAAAGAACGAAGGTGGGTCTTGAAATAAAACCGCACAAATAAATCTACTGTGTCTACACAACACTGTTTTCAACAGATTGACTAGATATCATTTGAAATGATTGTTAGTTGTTTCCACTTTTGTGTTCGAAGCAAACAGGATTGCCATGGGTGGGTAACGTTTGCACTACAGCTTAGCAAACAAACTATCGTGATTTAACTCAGCGTCAGTTACCTCTAGCTATCTTACAGAAAAATAGATCTGGACAAACATGCATCTTAAATTATAGGTTTAAATGACAACATGGGTTATTTATTTGAATGAAACAGTCAGGAACATGAAATAACGTTAGCCCCATTGCCAATAAAGTAGGCTAAATCATCCAGACATCCCAACTTGCAGAGACTCATTTCCGGAAGAGAAATGACTCCGCCCCCCCCTCCCACACACACACACACTTTTTTCAACCATAAATGCTCATTGCACAGTCTCGCTTGCTCTAAATACAAAATCCCCGAATTCCGGGAGATTGTATAGCATTTGGGGGTGTCCTGCGGGAGGCTCCCGGAACTTCCGGGGACTCTTGCGTTAGCAAGCTAAACTAGTTTACGTGCCTACAGTCTAGGTGTTTTCGATATCTACCTGTTCTTGCATTCCTTGCAAATCAGCGTTAATAAAAAGCAGATGAGCTCGAGTCTAGCTAACATTGACTCGACAGGCATGGCTGATGTTTGTCTATACCGTAGCGTAGAAGAACCCTTTGCAGTTCGACCCTCAACAGATTTTCGCAAACCATTTCACCAAGGACAGTTTTGAAAACCTGGGACAGTATAAAGCAGGATTTGCTATGAAGCTGTTGCTGAAAAGAGGTGCGGTCCGACCTTATGTTCATCACAACCGCAAGCGGGCTGAAACTAACAATTATTTTAATAATCGATTAATCTGTCAATACTTATCTCGATTAATCGATGAATCGGATTAAAAAACAAAAACAAAAAAGCATTAATTTCCAACCCATTATTCAAAAACAGAACTGACAAATTCACAGTGCAAAAAATCTTCAGAATGTGCACAAACAGGCACACAAATAAAAAAAAACATTAATAATAGCATGGATTTATTGCTATTTTCCAAGATGAGCAATTTATTTGAGTTTTGTTTAAAACTATTGAAAATTGAAAGGTTGTGGAAGTAGGCCAGACTTTATTAGAATAATCTGGTGTATATTTCTGAATTTCTTTACACCATTTTGAAAAAAGTTAAGATTTGTGAGGATTAAGCTATTTTCAAAGTTTTGTGATTTTCTATCATTTTATTTGAAACTTCATTGAAAAATTAAAGGCTCTGCACAGTCTGTAGAGAACTTGGGACAAAGCCACTTTTTTGTTCTAAAACCGGGTTATAAGCCACTTCAAAATATAAGCCGTACAACCACAAGAAAACTGTAAATCGGGGTAAAAGCTGCAGCTTTATTTCCGAAAAATCCGGTAGTGGGATGTCATGTGTCTCCTGTGTCTCAGGAGGAGCGACGCTCCACTCTACACATAGTATAGACTGGCAGAGCGCTGGTGTTTTGGGAGATTTCACTTGTTGCTCCCTGCCCCATTGTCATGCATGCTGCAGCGAAGGCAGGGAGCGCTTCCCCATGTACATCCAATCTGCCAAAGTCAAATCTATTTTCATGTATATGAATAAATGGAAAAATCTAACAAAACTTTTTTTTTTTTATACTCAAACATCTCAGACATTTTGAGTGGCGTAATAATCGCGCGACACAACAAATCGAAATTGAATGAAATTCGTTGCCAACGCTTTTAATAATCAATTTTAATCGATTCACTGTTGCAGCCCTACTGTAGTATGATTTTGTCGGTAACAGTTATTAGCAATGCTAACGTATCCTGTATCTAGAACCTGCCTTTCTCCAGTTCTTTCAAACAGAAAATCTAGACAGGCGTTAGCAATAGGCTAGACTGCTATTCATTTTCTGGCTTTTTTTTCGGAAGCTTCCCATCTAATGCCGACTATGGCTAGTCTAGCTAGAGTCATTTGCTAAGTAAGGTATGTTGATGTGTTTAGAAACGTATTTAGCATTCTACCTATGCTAGATACAGGGGACATTAGCATTGCTAATAGGCTAACTGTTAGCAACAAAATCATACTTAAAGCTTGCGTTTATGATGAGCATACAGTTGGGACAGCACCTCTTTTCAGCAACAGCGGCTTAGTAAATCCTTCTTTAAATTGTCCAAGGTTTTCATTCAAAACTGTCTTTGGTGAAATGGTTTGAGCAAATGAAAAAATGTGTCGAACTTCACAGGGATCTTCTGATAGAAAAACATCAGCCATGCCCGTCGAGTGTCTGGTTCCTTGGGAAGATATTAAAAAGTGTCAGCATTCCCAGTACATCCTGCCCAACACTGCATTTACAATAGTCCATTTTCAATATACTTTAAAAACGTTCAAACTTCCCTTTTGTTGTTCATGTGGAAGAACACAGAGCAGCGCGCAGCTAAACTAGTGTCTGAGATCCTGGGTCAGAACACCAGATAGCTGGTCTGTATGTAAATGTTGGGGCGTGACAAATGTGATGCAGAATTTGTGACGTCACAAATTCCGCTTTTTCAAAACCGATCGTTTTACAGCTGCAGTTTCAAGTTGTGAGATTTAGATAGGAAAGTCAATGGACTTTGAGGTTCACTGTATGTCCATTTTACCCACCGAACTGTCGTTATTCAACTGTGACAAGGTAAAATCGGTTTTGCAATCAATGACTCCTTTAATAAACCTTTTATTGCTAGCAACAAGCACGACATGCGTTATCAGTAGCATTAGCCATAACCATTGGTGCATAGCAAATTACAAACATGAACAACTTAAACTTAGACATATTAATCAAAACAAACCTTGTTCAATCATCAACCAGTTGCAACTATCCATATATATATTGTACTGCTAATTAATTATCTTATCTCCATATTGACTAAACGTAAATATTCTGTGAGCTACACGTGAGTGCGCTATCCTTCCAAATTTCTTCTTCTGCAGGTACGTCCGATCACAGCACCGAGCAGCAGCTTGTTGCGCAATAATTTCAAAATAAAAGTAAATACAATATAAAATGGGAAAAACAGGAAACAAAGCACGTATAACATTTCCAACAGTAGAAAATGTTTGTGAAGTCATTGACACATTACACAAAGTTAATTTGTGATTCAAATGGCATATTGTTCTATAAATGAATGTGCTTGGTTGACTAATTGATGGCCTTCATTCTAATTGTGATTGTGGAAATCAATTACAATTGCTGATGTAGAAGCATGTTTTCAACGGAGGAGCAGCACTGCTGTAATGTGCCTCTCTTCCTCCAAACAAGGCCTCCCAACACACCCTAAAATGTTGACGCCTAGGGACATTGATAATTTGACAGCTTTCAGACAAAAGCAGGAGTAAAATGTTGCCCTTTGTGTGTGTGCTGTATGTGTGTGAATTGTTGAGGGGTGCTCATAATGTTTCATAGACCATTTCATCAGATCTTCTGTCTGTTGTGCTGGGATGTAATCCCTTAATCTGTTCCTTTTGTCACTTTCAAATAGCACGGCGGGTGTGTGTTTCTGCAGCAGGCTCCTCTGCAGCCAGCTTCACTATACACATAAAAGGAGACTGACTGACTTCTCTTTCACAGTTTTTGAATCACTACTTGTTCAAGGTCATGCAGGGACTTTTGAAGAGAATGTATTTTACATTAATATTGCACACACACACATACACACATGCCCACACAGACACACCAACTACTTTATCCAAGCATTAGACTTTCATTCATGCATGTGAGTGACAATAAGAAGCGTTGGTGCCATGTGGGCTCTATGCAGAGAAGGGAAACCGAGACAAGGGGGCCTGAGAATGGTAAACTGCTGCTGGTCTGAGGAAATGAGTCCTGATACTCCCAGAATCAGCCTCTAATGAAAGGAATGGTTATGTAATCAATAAGGACTTGAGGGAAGGTGCGGTGGGGAGAAAGGGAGAATACAGGGGGGAGGGGGGCAGAGGGAATATTTGGCACATAAATCTGTCCAGCTCCCAGCTCATCATAGTGGCCTTGATAGCTGACTCATCCCAGTCTTCACCACAACAGACAAATAGACAGACATGGCCATGGGATGCAACATCAACAATTCATTCTGTAAAATAATTGTATTCTCACAACACCTGATCTAATTATTCATTTAGCCTGTTTGTCAAACTCCTGCTTTATTAAACTGTAGTCAGGCTCACAAAGACTGTGAGGCATGAGCCTGGCATGTTAGGGGAGTGTTCTTGTTGTGTTAGAGGCATGTTGGTGTGAACATTTCTGCTTCATGAGGGTCCTTAATGTTCTAGAATACTGATGTTCTAAGAGGCACATCCGCAGGCTTTCAGACAAAACTCATTAGAACGGGGTGAGATCCCTTTAATAATACAGGATTTTACCCCCATCTCTCTCTCTCTTTTTCTCTGTCTATTCTCTCTCGGCTTCTCACCCAAACAGCTCTTTAATTCGTTTCCATAGTAACTAAGAGACTGTCTTAGCACAGTTGAATGAGGAGTTGTCCACGGCTGCAGAGGGAGTTGAATTGGGGGGAGGAGGGTGCGGTCTAAAAGTGTGGAGGTGTAGCGCCTCTTAGAGGCAACTCTCACACTCCACATGTAGACCTACACAAGAGTTAGAACAGTTTTTCCTAAAGAAATCGATCTCATGTCCTACTTTCTCCCCGCCCCACCCACACACATATGTTCAACTTTTATTTACTCATTCCCCTCCCTCTGTTTATTTGGATATTAAGTGCTGATAGTCTTGTGGATGAGACACCAAGGTCAGGCTGCTGTCAGCTTGGTTCCCATGGTGCTTGTGAGAGTATCTCACATGACCTGCTCTTTAAACTACAGAATACAGTCTCTGTACAATAGACCCTCTCTGCTGTTGAAGGCAATAATAGAGAATCTCTCTGTTGTGGAGCTCCAAGTAAAAATATTAAAAGTTCAAGGCTCTCATCACCAAGTGTCCAAAGCCAGATGGTCCGACAGAGGAGCGGCAGGCTTGTTTAGACGGTTTTGAAAACTGAAACAATGAGGATGTGATATTTGTGTCAGCTGGTGTGCAATGAGTTTAGGCTTCTATTTTGTTCCTTGTAGCAGTGAGAAGTAAGGCTAACATGATAGAAGCTGGGAGAGGATTTGGGTATGTAGACTGCCGCCCTGACACCTGGGTAAGCAGCTCCACGAGGGATTCTAGGTACATGAAGGAGCAGGCCTAAGGGAGCGAGCACCAAGAGGCTTATCCAGCTGAAGATGCGACAGGAATCTGAATTGATCAGCGCTGTAGCGAGCAGTGAGGGTAAAGCAGCAGCAGAAGATCACAGAAAAGACCAGGGATACGGGGATCATCTTGTAGAGTCTGATTAGAAAAGATGGTTAGAACAATATGACAGAAAGTGGCATGAGGGGTTAACAAGAGACCCAGGCTTGTGTTGAACCAGGGAAGGTCAGCACCGCCCTCCCCAATGGCTGACTCAGTTCCCTTTTGTTCCCTGTGCCCTGTCATATCATGTGTTTGGTTACAAGTGTGTGTGTGTATTGCTGCCATGTATGATAATAGAAACCTGACATTGACAGATGCCTTCCTGTGTGTTGTGCTTCCACTGACTGACCTTAACATTCTAACCCTAAATTCTTAGAGTGTTGCCCTGTTTGTGTGACTTCTGTTGCAGACCAAATTTGCAGACAGGGTAAGGTTGGTTGCATCTTTTCTCTTAAAGGCCACTTTAGGCACAGGCAATACACATATATACACACAAGAAAGCCAAGGAAAAACACGTACAGAAAATGAACTAGATTGACTTCTAGAAACACACGCTGACATTGTACAGGCAGGTGGATGCACCAGCAGGTATGAAGACAGAATTGAAGACAGGCAAGGCATGCAGGATGAAAACAAGGTTGATATAATTGCGGACAGACATGTAAGTAGGCACTCAGACAAGTTAGAAGGCAGACAGACAGGTTAGAAACAATGCAAATAGACAAGAAGGTGGACAGAAAGGCTAGCAGGTAGGCAGACAGACTAGTCAGCAGCCAGATAGATTTGCAGGCAGACTAGCAAGCAGGCAGACAGGCTATCCAACTGGTGATTATGGCATCCTTATCATGGTAACCTTTCAACAGGTGCTGGCTCCTACGCTCTGTTGATATTTTGTACAGTGGCTTCTGATCAATAAGAAATGGGTCTGAAAAACATGTTGTGCCTGTGGAAAAAGGGCAAACCCAACCTAATTTAGAGGACCTGTAGTGGGAACAGGGATTCTAACACGTGGATTGAAACATTAAAGGGGCGATTGACTGAGCGTTTTGGGTATTTCACACTGTTCCTAAAGGTCTCCGAATAGGGTATGTAACATTGGTTGGGTTGAAAATGGCCCGGGTGCTCTTCTATGCCCCCTGATAGATCCTCTGATATGTTCCTGGGAAAAAACACTAGCTTTTCTCCTTTTATGGTATGCTCATTAATATTTAGATAAGCTGCGCGCTGATTGGTTGGTTTTCAACGAGTGAAGCTGGGGAGCAAAAACGCAACACGGCCAACAGCAGCACTCCACCGAAGGTGGAGACTTGAAATAAAAACGCGCAAATAAATCTATTATGTTTACACAACACTGTTTTCAACAGATTGACTACATATCATTTGAAATGATAACATTACTTGTTTCTGTCGGAGAAATTAAGAATGTGATGTTTTATACTGAATAATACAGATGCTTAGTAGTTTGTCAGCAGATAACAGAGCCCCCCAAACTACACTCTAGGCTGTCTTATCACCCTGGGGGAAGGGTGAGCATTTGTTCAGACTAGAAGATGTTGGGGGTTTGTTTGTTTTAAGGAGATGCTGTTTGACAAGGACTAAGATAGGGTGCAAGGTCTTGAATGAAACACAGTCAGGAACATGAAACAACGTTATCCCCATTGCCAATAAACTAGGCTAAATTATCACACATTCTAGTATGCTCTTGCGTTAGCAAGCTAAACTAGTTTACATGCCTACTACAGTCTAGACTGTAGTAGGCATGTAAACTAGTTTAGCTTGCTAACGCAAGAGCATACTAGAATGTGTGATAATAGGTGTTACTAGTAACAGTTACTAGCAATGCTATCGAGCACCTGCCTTTCTCCAGTTCTTTTAAATAGATTATCTAGACAGGCGTTAGCAATAAGCCCCACTGTTAGTTTTCTGGCTATTTTTTCGGAAGCTTCCCTTCTAATGCCGACTACAGCTAGTCTAGCTAGAGTCATTTGATGTGTGTAGAAACGTATTTAGCTTTCTACCTATGCTATATACAGGACACGTTAGCATTGCTAATACTGTTAGCACAACATCATACTGTCCTTACAGGTTGCGGTTGCAATGAGCATACGGTTGGAACAGCACCTCTTTACAGGTTCAGCTTCCTAGCAAATCCTGCTTGAAATTGTCCAAGGTTGTCAAAACTGTCTTGGGTGAAATGTTCAGAGCAAATGAATGATTGAGTGTCGAACTTCGCCGGGATCTTCTCATAGACAACAGCAGCCATGCCTGTCGAATGGTTGGCTCCTTGGGAAGACTGTGAGTGTTATCCTTCCCTGTACAGCCTGGAACACAGCATTTACGAGCGTGGTCCATTTTCAATATCCTTGTTATAATTCAAAACTTTCTTCTTTGTAATTCCTTGTAAGTAGCCTACACAGAGCAGCGCGCAGCTAAACTAGTATCGGAGATAGACGCTACCTCGGGCTGGTCTGGATGTAAATTTTGGGGCATGACAAAGATACAGACCAGAGCCAAAAAGGGCGGTCCCCAGTCCTACGTCACACCGGTGGCTTTGTTGAAATGCTAGCGTTTTACAGCCACATTTTTTCTTTTTAAGATTTGAAAAGGAAAGAGGTGTCAATGGACTTTGATATTCACTGTATGTTCATTTTACCCACCGAACTGTCGTTATTCAACTATGACAAGGTAAAATACAAGGTTTTGCAATCAATCGCCCCTTTAAACTCTGTGTTGGCACTTTGAAATTCATTGCACTTGGAATTTTTTTGTCTAATAGGGTGCAAAATTGTATGACTTGCAAGCCAGTATTTGAGACTAAATTGTAGCTTGGCAACAGCAGCTTAGCATCAGCATCCTTGAGTCCATACAAATGGCAATGGAGACACCTGCTAGAAACCTATGTTTTAAACTGTCCTCCTTCTCAGTTAATAAAGTATATATATATATATATATACCTATTACATTTTAACAGCACAATTTACTCTATCTACTTAGAACTTTCTATGGACAGTCATTGAAGCTCAGCAAATGATTGTCACCACAACCGGTTTCTGTATTGTGAATCAGAAGCTACATGTATGTCCTGTCTGTTCCAGCTCCTTGTGGAGGCCATTACACAGGCTCTGAGGGTGTGGTCCTGTCTCCTAACTACCCCCACAACTACACCACAGGCCAGACTTGTACCTATTACATCACTGTCTCTGCTGAGTTTGGTAATACTCCTCACTTTCCTTTCTCTAAACAGTTTATAAGTAATATCTCAGTCATTGATCATTGTAAACCAGATACATTTCCCAGTGGTGTTTTAACCCGATGTTGTCGGTCTGTCTGGAACCTGAGTGTTAATTGTTAACCAGATATTTTTCTTCTCCCCTGCCTAGTGGTTTTTGGACAGTTTGCCTTCTTCCAGACAGCCATGAATGACTCTGTTGAGTTGTTTGACGGGGCCAATCAGATCACACGCCTGCTCAGCTCGCTTGCCGGTTCTCACTCAGGTAAGAGTTGTTGGCTGCTGCTGAACACAACACAAAGGGCCCTTGTTTGAGGTCCAATACCAGAGGAGTCATTATTACAAACCAGAACTAGATCCATGGATCTAGGATTGATAAATGTTGCTGCTGCCAGCTTCTGCTGCCAGATTCTGCTATGCACAGCCTTATTATTTCAGTGATTAGCAGTGAAACAAGGAAATTATAATTGCTGGTGGCATACTACCACAGAGCCAGTTTATATTTGCTGTACATACTGTTGCTATATTGATCTGGGATCCAATAAAACATAGATTTACTCTTAAAATATTTCTATCTTTAATGGCAGGGACATATTGTATATTTTTTTTAAGCTTAAGATTTGCTGATCAAAGATTGCATAACCACTGTAATAAACATTTCTACAGTGACTCACGGTTCTGTCAGGCTCAGGGTTCTTTTCCTCATAGCCCTTTCTCCCTCTATTTTACCCTTTCAAATGAGGAGGCTCTGTAGCTTTTTCAGCGCAGAACTATGGCTGGCACTGCTGACATAGAAGAAGGTCATCAAGTAGAGGACATAAATCAGACTTAGTTTTACATCCCACTGGCTATTGATGACGGTTGTAGGATATAAAGTGTTGATATGGCACTTTTACGTTCACATTAACCTCTATTCAGTGCCACGCTGTAGAACTCCAAGAGCCAGGAGATTGTTAGACTGCATCCACAAACAGTAACCCCTACCCCCCCCTCTGTAGCCTGCAGAATAGGTGGTTTTTGAGGTATCGGAGCAGCCACACACTCAATTTCTCCCCTTGCTGCTGAACTGTTTGTATACCCAAAGGTCGTCAAATGATCAAATGTTGGTCTATGCACTTTATTGTTTGCAGCATTCCCTAGTGCATATATTCTGTGCCAATATGGTTAAGCACTTGTTTTTATAGAATCGGACGTTCCACACCATTTTCCTCTATTTGTGATTTAATTTTTTATTATAATTGTGTTATGTCATTAAGTGCATTAGGGAAAGAACAGTTGCCAGCTAAGTAGAAGCTGATTATCCACCTACATACTTTCTCCACCTCTAGACTGATACACAGTATCTAATTATGGATTGTAAATGTAATTTTGCCTGTTACACCTTGCAGACAACTCTCTCTCTCTCTTCCCAAGTCTCAAGTCTTCCCAGTGTCATCTATCACCATAGATACTATCTGTCACTGGACAGCAACATCCCCCATATCCGATTGGACAGGGAAGCAGTCATAGCTTGGCAGACATCCTAGTTACTGATAGGACATCTGGTAGTCAGAACAGTTGAGGTGGTGATGTTTCTAAGTTCAAAATAGATTGACCCAGGCCAGTATGAGAGCTACCGGAGAGCTACAGGACTAGGGTTTGGTATGGCCTAAAATGTATATCACGGGTTAGGGAATATTTTGAAGCATGGATGGTAATAGTATTGCATGGATGCTGGCATGGGTACACTTTTCCATGCTACGTTTTTGGGAGGGTAAAGCCTGAAAATGATTGCGTGAGATTGAGTGTTCAGTTTGCGTAGATTGATAGTGATTTTTGCGCTAATGCTCCGTACGGTAATTTTATGCCATGCCTGGTGTGAATGGGTCTGGAAGGCTCGACTGCGGTTACACTTTATAGTCAATCCATATCGTAGGCCAAATTCATACCAGTATATTTATATACTGTTCATACCGGCCACCCCTATACAGGGTTACCATTTTAAAGCACATCAACCATATCAGATACTTTATCTCACTTCTCTCTTTCTCAATTTTTTTTCTTATAGTCTGTATGTCGGTTTCACATTTGTGTTTTGATTTGCTTTGTTGTGTGTTTTGCTGGTGTTCCAGGGGAGACCTTGCCCCTGGCCACATCCAACCGGATTATGTTGAGATTCAGCGCCAAGAGTGGTCCATCTGCGAGAGGCTTCCACTTTGTCTACCAAGGCACGTTAACAAGCACCAGTGTTATGATGTTCTCCCATTTCATAAAAATGTATTACGTTAGCAAAATGTTTTCTGCTTTCAGTGGTCCTAAACTCTAACCTCTGTGTCCTGACCTCTATGTCCTGTACAGCGGTTCCCAGGACCAGCGACACCCAGTGCAGTTCTGTTCCTGAGCCTCGCTATGGCAGACGGATCGGTTCGGAGTTCTCCGCTGGGTCAGTGGTCCGGTTTGAATGCAACCCAGGCTACCTGCTCCAGGGTTCAACGGCCATCAAGTGCCACGCAGTGCCCAATGCCCTGGCACAGTGGAATGACACTGTTCCCACATGCATAGGTGAGTCTGCATCCAAATGCTTTTTCAGATGGATTCAAAAGAAATAAAGAGACTTTGGAGGGATGAAAGGATTGTCGAGGCTGTAGAACAAATAAAAGGATACCAACTTGAGCCGAGTAGCTATGGAACCATAGCAACTGTACACAGGCGAAAACAGGTTGTGTGAGATGAATTGTGTGTTTTGGGGAGCAGCAGTGAGTCATGTCTGACCTGTCCAAAGTGACACTAGCAGCATGGGCACTTAGCTCTGACATTGTCCTTCTCTGTAGGAGTCCAGTACCCTGGTGTATGAACCCTGTGTGTGTTTGTGTGGGGGCGTGTTTGCATGCGTGCTTATGTGTGTGTCTTTGTGACCCCTAGTGCCGTGCAGTGGGAACTTAACCGAGAGGAGAGGTACCATCCTGTCCCCTGGATACCCAGAACCCTATGGGAACAGTCTTAACTGTGTTTGGAGGATCATCGTCAGTGAGGGAGCAGGCATACAGGCCAGTACTACAACCCAGCTTTGGAATCACTGGCAATAAACTGCTCTGACACACACAAAGCCATCTGATTGACAGGTTATAGCACATTCAGAACTGCCAGTTCTTCCCGAATAGAGGAGGAGAGAATGAGCAGTTCTATATTTAGGCTGAATTAGATACAATTATAATAAGACTTTATTTTAGGGCTTTCAAAGTTAACACGTTAATAACTTCCTCACAATTTAAGTTGTGTTCCATCTGAACTTCTTATATGGACATTATCATCAAGTTAGGCCTATTTTTTTAAGTACAAGTTTTTAAGTACACCTATTTAATGTGTTTTTTTTATCATTAATTGGGGTAAAAGTTTAACAGATTAAATAGTTTGCGATTAATTGCAATTAATCATGTGAAATAATGCAATTAATCGCGATTAAATATTTTAATCAATTGACAGCCCTACTTTACTTATATAGCATATTTCATACAAGAATTGCAGCTCAAAGTGCTTTACATAAAATCAATGAAAACAATATCATAAGTAAATATAGCTGCAAGCAGCAATGTGGTGGCCAAGCAGGTCAGATGACCCAAAAGAAACTTTCGACATCTAGTGACTGCGGTGTACCTGGCTTCCTTTGCAGTGGCTTACAGTCTCGCTAAACAGAGAATCAGAGACATAACAAGCTTGTCAGCTTTGGCTGGATTCAAACCTCTGACGTTGACGTTTCCAGGACACCAATTTATCCTAGTGAGCTATTCTCAGTGCTGGAAATCACAGATTTCAGTTACTGGGTAAAAATATTAGCAGTTTTTCCTGTGGCAAGCGTGGTCAGATTTGGCCCAAGTTTAAACATCTGTAATTCACTTCTATTTTGACATGTCACAGTGATTGTGGTCTGACGATAATCTGTGATAATCAGAATGGCGGCCACATCAATTCAGCTGGTATCACTATTTAACATGTGTCAGACACGGGATCGCCCCCTAGCGGTTAGATGACACAACCTTTTGTAGACCTCTTTGGAACAGGTCCCGAACACCTGTACCAAGTTTGATGTCAATTCAGTAAATATTTCCTGAGATATGATCTCACTTCCTGTTTTGGCGGCTTCATCGCCGACTTTGATCAGCTTTACCGGAAAAACAGTTTTGAAAATCAAAAACCATGTGAAAACGTTTGTGAGGCTTGATCTGAAGATAGTTGACACCAAATTTTTGCTTGTTGCAGCGCCACCTAGAGGTGAAATGGCAGGACCTATTTTGGACTTCCAAAGAACAGGGTCCATAGTCCCTAAAAATAAAAATAAAAAATCACAAAAGTAAGGTCTAAATAGTGAACAATTGTGTTTTTTACTCTTAACATGGTCATAACATTTCAGAAGCTTGTGCCTGAAATGAGTTCTTTGTGGAAACCAGTTTATGAATATTAACGTTATAACACGCCCCTGTATGATTATGGGAGACGTCCCCCCCCCAATATTTGATCATACTGTATGATTATGGGACACGTCCTCCCCAACATTTGATCATACTGTATGATCATGCGGGCAATTTCGATGTGTCTGCTATTAGGTCTTTCTGCAGCTCAGAAAATATCAAATCACGGCCGGTCCATTTTCCAAATCCAGTCGACTTGGCTTACCGAAACCTATTTGTTCTGAATCCATGTCATGTTTTCCCTAAAGCTATACTGGTGCAACGTCTGAGTGAGTTAGGAGCGCGAAATCATTTGGCAGTGGCACATTTTTATGGATGGTAAATATCCAGCATTTGGCTAACATACGATAACAACAACTAGGTGAATTTCACTAGAATTTCGAATTGTAGAATTAGTGCAAATTTCGAATTGTAGAATTAATGCGAATTTCGATTGCAATACTATACAGTTTGTATGAGGGACTTTTTACAAGCTAGCCGACAGCTAGCCTGGCTTTACAGCTAGCAACATTTTGGGCCATGTTCCTGTTCTCTGATTTGGGTTATCGAGCAAGTTATTTTACAGTCCTGCCATTTGTTCTTTCTTCCTTCATCATTTTTATTCCTTTGGAATTGCGTTGCTGTTGTATTTCACAGTAGTGGCCAATGCTAGACTTGTGAGTAGTGAGTAGGCCTATACCTTGATTTGGGTTAGGGTTTGCCATGTACTTACTTATTAATAATTTAGTAGGGAGGACAGACCAAAAATTTCTTATCAGTTTTGCTCCGTTTTTCTTTCAATTCCGTATGTAACCTAACGTAACTTAAACTAATCCGAAGTCAGATTTCAGTTACCTCTATTAGTTTTCTCACAAATCCAGTTTTTAGGCGTGATTTTAGGTCATTTTTTGAAACGTTCCACCGCTTTAAACCTTGAGTTTTGTGGCACCGAGAAGCTGTCAAGCTCCCTTTAAGAACGCCATTGTTCTGCGTCACAGAGCTCTGCTTCTAGCCAGGGCGGGAAATATGACTTACATTTGTCATTTAGCAGATGCTCTTATCAGATTCTCTGCTCTTATCCAGACTTACATTCTTTGTACATTGCGAGCTAATGCGGTGTCCAGTACTTCGCTATAAATAATTATGTTAAATCGAGACCACAAATATGCAAATGCTTGTCACGTTTAGCATTACTGCTGTAATGTAAATTTTTGCCCACTTGGGGGTGTATTTAACGTTGAACAGGGTTTTTGTGTGTGCTTGTTGTGACATTGCCATTATTATTTTCAAATACCTTGATTTGAACACGTCTGTTTGTTTGTGATGGACAAAAAGTATACACTAATCGTATTATAAATAATATACTTTATTTATAGGGATATGAAACTTATGGTCCAAAATGTAGTCATTGCCTGTGAAAAAAACCTACAGGTTGATAGCTCTCAGAGGACAATTGGGCACCTCTGCATCCATGGTGAAGGTTCAGGGGAGCAACTTGTATCTATTACTTCTATACTAGCTATGACAGTTTGGCTTAACAGGGAGTCACCCCATTACAGGGCCCCCTGTCTCATATCACCAAACTTTACTACTTCTAATCCTACCTGTATCTACTTTTATAGACATAGTCCGTTTTAATATTGCAAAGCTAAGTCTGTCCGTGCCGCACAGGCCCACTTGATCAGACAACCCAATGCTAAAACCAAACAAATACTACTACTACTTACCCAATGCAGCTATCAGATATTATGGCAGACCATTTGGCTTAACAGGGAGTCACCCCCTACTGGGGCCCCCTGTCTCATATCACAAAATGGTCCATCATGAATATCCTCAAGCTACCACAAAGCCTGAATATTACATACCAATAGCTAAATGACACACTGCAAAGCTAAGTCTGTCAGGCCCACTTGATCAGACAACCCAATGCTAAAACCAAACAAATGACTACTTACCCAATACAGTCTGAATATTACATACCCATTGCAAGACTACAAACCTAAATAGGTTCCTTTCACAGATGTCCGAGCTGAGGCGAGAACTTCAGCTCTTCTATCTGGATCTAACCCTGACAACCATTCCCAGGACCTATTCTGCTTAAACATGACCATACCCTCTAATGCTATTTTACTTGCCCTGAACTTTGATCTAATCAAATATCCCAAAATCTCTCTCGCATGAAACATTTGTTTTGGGCACTGATCTGAGGACATGATACTGATCTTCAGATACATCATCATACCATCCATGTTCCAAGTGGTCCGCTACCAACCTACAGCAAACTTTAACTAAACTAGCAAATACAAGTTCTAGAACTTGGGAGTCATAGCATCAAACTCTTCTGACGTCGACTCCAACAACTTATCTAAGATGGGTCCTCTGTGGATGTCTACATCCTCAAACAGAGTGACCTCACCCTTCATAAACTGCCTGCTGTCTGCCTGCCACTCTCTAAGCTTTATAACAGGCGTTCTATACCTATCATTCATTGCTAATACATGTTCAGTAGGCAGGGCCGCCCATATATGGGAACACTTTCTGGGGCCCTGCCGTGGTGAGGCCCAGCCGCGATGTCAGCAATAATCATGTTCGTCCTAAATATTTTAAGAAATTATAACCAATTTTATTTTGAACTGAAATACTCAAGATTAGGGCCTACTTAAAAAAAGCAAACATAAACATTGTATTGTTGGCTTAACCGGTGAAGACCTCACCCTTTGTAAAGAGTGGTGCGAACGCAGGGTTGGACCAAGTGTTGATTATTAAACAGAGTCAGGGTACAGGACAGACTACACAACATAATGTTAGACCAAGTTAGCCGGTGACGATGCTAGACAATGGTTGTTGTTGCTTGCTTTCCAGTCAACATCGAAAGATGCTCCCAGCCAGGCTGCAGAGACCATCGATATATCTATGGCAGAGACGAGCAGCAGTAGCCACGATGCTAGCCAAGAGGAAGCTAGTTTGAGCAAAGCTGACACTGAGAAAGTGCATGTTCTGCATTGCTCATTGCTCTGAGGATATTCTGCACTTTACCTTAACCACTTAACTGTGGCAGGAGGAGAAAGGTCCTTAACCCTCGTGCTGCCTTCGGGTCACATGACCAAAAGGTTCATAACGAACCATCGTTGTGTTTACCCAATTTTACCCAATACAAAAGCAAATAAAAACAAATATATTTTCACCTTCGCAATGTGGGGGGTCTGAGACAGCCCAACAGTTAAAAGAAAATGCTTCATTTAGTTTTTGTATGACGTAAAGTTGTTGCAAACGACGGTGGGTCACTATGACTGATGGGTCAGAATGACCCGAAGAGAACACAAGGGTTAAGTAAACTCAAAATCATAAAAATGACTTGCGCTCCACAATGAGCCAGGAGAGGCTCAATCACAATACTTGCCATTGCGTGTGAAATGGCTAAACAAATTGACTTCAAATACATTATAAAAGACTTTGCATCCAGAAAGACAAGGAAGATAGCTGTATAATAGGCAAAGATGAAGACAGGTAAATTGCATTTTATACTAGAAAATGTGGTGTGAGTGTAGCAGATCTCAGTGTGTCAAATTGTTATTTTTATGTGTGTGTGTGTGTCTGGCCTGGTGCCACACAAGTTGTTAAGGCCTCTCAGTTATATTTATTAAACTTTATGTTTAAGTTTTATGTATAAAGATGTATTTGTTTTTCTATAATGTAGCTCCCATCACTGAATAAAGTCTCTCTCAGTTTACATGTTTTATGTAGAGAGAGAGAGAGCACACACGTACATGCGTTAATATAAGTAGCCTAAAGACCTATTAGGGGGGGGGGCCATTCACTGAACCTTTTCAGGGGCCCAGCCATTTCCATTTCCCTGCCAGTAGGCCTACAGTGTTTGGTCATTTAAATTCTCTGTTTTGAGCTCTGATTTTACCTGCTCGAACACTTGCAAATTCCCTTTACATCCAACTTCAAGGTGATTTAAATGATTGTTTTTCCTCTTAATTTTTCTATGTATGTTACGTAGGCTACATTGACCAGACTTTGTCTTTCCATCGATTTGATTAGTTAAAAGCGATTTTCTTTCTCAGCCTGGTATATTTTAAGCCACATATATTTACGTTCCTTAGTTGATTTATCTACTTCTACTATTTGGTACTCTATTTTAGTGGCGTTAACAATGCTAACTTGTTCCTGTAAACCAATTACTAAATCATTAGCTTCTCTAACATCAAAAATGTCATTTTGACTTGTCTCATCGGCATCATGAGACGCTTGGGCGGAGTTTCTACAACTTTCTTCAACTACAACGCCCATATTATGGAGGCAGTAGCTCAAACACCACACCGAGACACGATTCTTTATCACTAACTCAGACTAAATTATTGAATCGTTTCATCAGTTTACTTACAGCAGTATGTACTCTGTTCCATATTTTATCATCAAAGTCATGTTCGTGGAGTTTAAAGTTATTTGTAATTAGCTATATTAAACGTTACAAGGTGCGCTGGCATTTGAAATGCTAGGTTACGCTACATATGTCGATCATGATCCCATTTGTTAAGGTTTCTAATGGTAATTTATCACAAAATGATACCTAAACTTTTGCAAGTGGCTATGTGTTGCTCCCCCTCACCTATGAATGCAATTTCAGTAGTTCTTGTTTTTTATCTGCCATAGAATTTCTTTTCTTGCTAAATTGATTGCCAGAAAGAAAGAATATTCGCGCTTTTTTTTGAATAGTTTTGCATTTCCTGACAGACAAAAAAGGTAATGATTGGTTCCGATTTGTGCTACGTGACAACAACATTTGCATATCACAACCATGAATCATTTCGGTAGAAACATGTATTTAAAAAGTCACCAAGAGAGTGGGTTTTATATTACCAACGTTTGTTTTTTGTTCTGCACACTGTAAAGTGTAACATGTAAAGTGTCTAAAATATATATGTTTTAAACCAGTAACCATGACCGATACTTGCATCCACATACGGGTATATATAATAAGGCTAGTAGCACAAAATATGATGTGAATCAGTTGATGTGAGCATTGGAAGCAGCAAGCGCGGGAGTTACAGAGGCTCAAAACGTCTGACGTCACAGGTTTCTGAAAGACTCATTCAGAGAGCCAGAACATAAAATGTATGTCTTTCGATTTTCTTTAAAATTTGACTGATGACGTCTTTATACGTAACCTAGCTTTTCAGGAAGTGTCAATGTTGTGCCGACATGCTGAAAAAAGTTACATGGGAAAAACCAACCTTTTTCTCAAAAGAACGTTCAGATTTCAATGCATTCCTATGGGATTTTCATCAACATGACTTCAACTTGATTTTTCTCAAAATGTATATGTTTTAAAATCGACTAAACATACCTTATTTTGAAGAAAACAACCTACTTTCGTTTAAGATATGTCTCCCGGTTGTGCCGACCTTCTATGAAAGGTAGCCAAAGCAACAAAAACTATAAACATTATTTTCATATACTTTCTCAATGTGCATTGCAACCAACATCTGATAGCATTAAGGGGTAAGTGTCTACATGTTAACTGGCATGTTTGTTTTTAATATTTCGCTAGTAGTCGCTAGTTATAGAGCTAAGAAAAGGACGTGGACCTTAAAATTCCGGTGCCAGATTTCTCAGTGGCGTTCTTAGCTACATTCAGGCTAACTTAGCATTCGATTCAATGCGTTTGCTACCGGCGTTCCACAGTATTTGACAGTTGGTTAGCCTTGGCCAAAAATGACGCGTTCTATTGTCCTCCCTAAATTTAGCCGTTATGTTTGACTCAGTTTATCATCACAGTTTGTGGAATTTGTTGAATGTTTCATTCCAAAATACAGAATTGTTTGTTTAAATGCTAGATTTCATCATTGTGTCAAACAAAGAATGTTTAATTCACATACAAATTCTTGCATGCCCATGTGCATTTTTGCATGATTTTCTTTTACGATTTCATGGGAATCTTCCAGTGCATATAATTAAAAAAAATATTATCCAATCACTGCAGTTGTTTTATGTTGTAAATCTTGTGAGGTGACATGTTAGGGAGGTGTTAACTTGTTTTTCACTTTGAAATAATGGTCCAGAGTACAGTTACTGTGGGATGACAGGGTAACTCTTGAGTAATTAGTGAAGAGTTAACATGTTAGTCACTTTAAAATAATGGTCCACATCACAAGTTGTTCCTCCAGGATTACAAGGTAACACTTGAGTAATTAGTGAGGAGTTAACATGTTTGTCACTTTAAAATAATGGTCCACATCACATGTAGTTCCTGCAGAATGACAAGGTAACTCTTGAGTAACTAGTGAGGAGTTAGCATGTTTTTCACTTTAAAATAATGGTCCACATCACAAGTACTTCCTTCAGGATGACAAGGTAACGCTCGATTAATTAGTGAGGAGTTATACTGGTTTTCACAAGTAATAGGCCTATAATAAGTCTAATTTTATATTTGACATACGGTACAGGCATACATTTCTGTGAGGCACTAGTGATATTCTAACAAACATTGTAATCTCTGGAAGATTTGGTCTTGCGCTTATCACAACATAAATGCAGGATGCAAATTGTTTTTGACAAGAGAACATCAATGTTCCTATTCATATCCTAAAGAGAGGTCCTCCTCAGACGGCTACTGTAACGTAAAGGTAGGTCTTTGGAGTCTGAAACATATTGAACTGAACTCAAGAGCTCATAATAGTAAACTAATCCAATCATGAGTGTCAGCATCACTTCCTAATTATAAAAAATGTTAAACAAATTATCATTATTTGTATTATACCTTGTTTAAGTTTGAAATAAACAGAGAACATACATCCATCCTTCGGTAAGAGTAGTCAAAATTTCAACCAGTAGTTAACGTATTTGGGGGGATATAATATTCATAAACTGGTTTCCACAAAGAACCCATTTGAGGCACATGCTTCTGAAAAGTTATGACCATGTTAAGAGTGAAACAACCACATTGTTAACTTTTTAGACATGTTACTTTTGTGATTAGTAATTAATTGGTTATTCTTTCTTAATTGGTGACAGTTCACAAGTAGTTCTCAAGAGGATACATGTATTTAGTAATAACCAAATACCTACCAAGGAACTACCTTTGTTGTAAATTAGCTATTACTTACTGCTTAGTTAATCTTGGTTCCATATTAGTTAATAGTATTACATTTGGTGTTAATGTAGAACTACCCGTTACTTCCTCCATAGCTACTTGTTAACAACGGACCATTATTCTTAAGTGTTACCAAACAGTGTCCCTAGTCCCTATACCAAATTTGGTGTCAATGCAGTAAAGAGGTGCTGAGATATGACCTCACTTCTTTTATGGTGGCTTGGTTGACGACTTTGATTGGCTGACGACTTTCATTGGCTGTTCCAGTCAAAAGTGTAAAAAAAAAAAAAAAACGTGATGTATTTTGTGAGGCTTGATCTGAAGATAAATGGTGCAAAATTTTTGCTTATTGCAGCGCCAACTAGAGGTGAAATGGCATGACCTATTTTGGACCTCTTTAGAACAGTGTCCCTAGTCCCTATACCGAATTTGGTGTCAATGCAATAAAGAGGTGCTGAGATATGACCTCACTTCTTTTATGCTGGCTTGGTTGACTACTTTGATTGGCTGTTCCAGTCAATAAGTTTAGATAATCAAAAAAACATGTGATGTCTTTTGTGAGGCTTGGTCTGAAGATGATCTGTGCCAACTTTGGTGAAGATTGGATAAACCTTATAGGAGAGGTTGCGAAAAAATCGGTATATTCAAAATGGCGGCCTCATCAATTCAGCTACATCAATTTGATGTGGCTGTAACTAACAAACGGTTGCGAAAATCAAAGCTCCAGGGGATAACTTCTGTGAGGCTTGGTCTGAAGATCATCTGTGGCAATTTTGAAGAAGATTCGACAAGAATTGTAGGAGGAGTAGCAAAAAAAACGCTTTTCCTTTACATTCAAAATGGCGGAGAATCAAAAGACTGGGTATGATGTCATAGAGTGCGTTGAACTCGTCTTGATCCAGGGAATCCAACGATACCTCATTTTGGACAATGGGGCATATGGTTCAAAAGTAACATGTGTAAACACACCTTCAACTTTGACCCATAGGTGGCGATAGATAGTTGGAATGGGAGACATGAAACTTGGTGAAATTGATGAGGGGACTGGTCCCAAAGAGTGTGCCAAATTTCACAACTTCTGACAATGTGGTTTTAGGGGCTGCCATAAACTCCCATGGCAGAAGAAGATGTGTAATAATAATAATAATAATAATACTAACAATAGCTTCGCTGCTTGGCCCCTAAATATAGCTGCAAGCAGCAATGGAGGGGCCACGCAGTCCAGAGCAGGACATGGCCTCCATAGCACTTGCGCAACAATTAAGTCACAATAACCTGTTGCACTCATTGCAACACACCAAGTTTGGTTGAAATATCTGTTTGCGTTCCAAAGTACTGAGTGTTCAAACTGTTTTTTTTCCGGTATAACACCACAGGCCTCCTCTGCCCCTCGTGGGAACGAAGGAACCAAAGTTTGGTGATGATCGGACACATTTTTGCTGAGTTATGCTCTCATGTGTCTTTGGCGGCTTTGCCGCCGCCTTTGATCAGCTCTACCGAACAAACGGTTTTGAAAATGGAAAATCCATCCGACATCTTTGTGAAGCTTTGTCTGAAGATTTAGTAAACATTGGACAAAATTTGGGGCGTGCAAAAGGTTTTTATGCTTTTCCATGAAATCCAAAATGGCGGCCGCGTCAATTCGGTTGTTATGAAATATTATCGATGGTCAAGCTCGATATCTCACAAGACATCAACAGACAAATAAATTACTTTATTAAGGTAAACACTTCAACATTTATTAGCCAAAACACGTTTATGCTTCCGGCCACGCCCCCTTTTACTCACATGACACAAGTTTTGGAGGACATACTCAGAATAAGGTTCCGAGTAGGCATACCAAATTTGGTGTCACTGTCTCAAAGAACTGCTGAGATATTACTTCATTTCCTGTTTGGTGGCTTTCCTCATGACTTTGATTGGGTGTCACGGACAAACGGTTGTGGGGATCAAAATGCTCTACCATAACTTTTGTGCGGCTTAGTCTGAAGATCATCTCTGGTAATTTTTAGGATGATTTGACAAGAATTGTAGGAGGAGTAGGCTTTCAAAGATTTTTGATAAAACCGGAAATAGCGGACACTCTATACACCGGAAATTGACGCCATGGTGTGCATTGAACTCGGCTTGATCCAGGGAATCCAACGGTATTTCATTTTTGAAAATGGGTCATACGGTTCAAAAGTTGTGTGTGTAAACACAAGTCCAACTTTGACCCATTGGTGGTGCTAGACTGCCCGAGTATGGGACATGAAACTTTGTGAATTGGACCAGGGGACTGTCCCCAATGAGTGTGCCAAGTTTCAAAACTTTCGACCATGCGCTTATGGGGGCTGCCATAGACACCCAGTCCTAAGAATAATAATAATAAATATAACTGCAAGCAGTAATGGCGGATTCCTCCAAACACTGCAAACCATTGAACAATGTTTATTCTTGACAAATTGTAACTGTATAGAAGAATGTATGCTGCAGAATTACCAATGGCATACCAAATCTGAAATGCAATACCATCAAGATCCACAAGGGCCTTTATTTCAAGCCAGTAAGTGAAGGAAGGGGGCTTGGTGAGCTTATCCATTCCAGAAAGCCTTGTATCTTTATGCATTAAGGCGTGGCCTGTAGCGCCACCTATGGGTAATGGTGGGCCATTTGTGGTGTGGTAGTTACTCTTGGCCTATACTATTAATGTTTCAGGATTTTAAAAGCTTTTTACCACTGCATATAAAATCGAAAATGCAATACCAACAGGATCCACATGGGCTTTGGGTAAAGTGTGGTAGTTACTCTTGGCCTGTACTGTCAATGTGTCAGGATTTGGAGACCTTTTTACTATTGCATACAAAGTAGGAAATGCAATGACACCAAGGTCCTCAAGGGCCTATGCTGATATTCAAGGAATGAGTTGGGGCTTGGTCAGCCCACACAGTCCTGATATGTTGCGTGTATGTCTTGCCAAGCCCGCGCGTGTCAAGGGAAGAATGAGTGTGTGAGAATTTGGAGCATGCGCGGGGAGGAGCAGGGGACACATTTCATTGTAAATTTCCCTAGAAATTAGCCAAGCATGCATGTTTCAAAGATTCACCAAAAATCGACCTTTCATCTTAGAGTCAACTTTTTCTCAGATTTGTGTACTAAACATTCTCAAGAGTCTTCATATGAACTTGTTTGACTGGCTTACATGTAAAGCATTGCGAACCATTGAAAAATGTATATTCTTGACAAATTGTAACTGTATAGAAAAATCAATGCTGCAGAATTTCCAATGGGATACCAAATCTGAAATGCAATAACATCAAGATCCACAAGGGCCTTTATTTCAAGCCAAGAAGTGAAGTGCTTTAATCTTCACAAGAAGTGAAGTGCTTTGTGCTTTAAGGCGTGGCCTGTAGCGACACCTATTGGTAATGGTGGGCCATTTGTGGTGTGGTAGTTACTCTTGGCCTATACTATCAATGTTTCAGGATGTTTTTAACTTTTTACCATTGCATACAAAATCGGAAAAATATACCAACAATATCCACATGGGCTTTTGTTAAAGTGTTGTTGTTACTGTTGGCCTTTACTATCAATGTTTCAGGATTTGGAGAACTTTTTACCATGGCAAACAAAATCTGAAATGCAATACCATCAAGATCCACAAGGCCTTTGCAAAAGACCAAGGAATGAGTGGGGGCTTGGTAAGCCCACACTCTCCTGAAATGTTGCGTGTGCGTCTTGCCAAGCCCGCGCGTGTGTCAAGGGAAGACCTATGGGTAATAGTGGGCCATTTGTGGTGTGGTAGTTACTCTTGGTCTATACTATCAATGTTTCAGGATTTTTATAACTTTTTACCATTGTATACAAAATCGGAAAAGCAATACCAACAAGATCCACATGGGCTTTTTGTTAAACTGTTTCTTTGCCTATACTATCTATGTTTCAGGATTTTGAGACCTTTTTACCATTGCATACAAAATCGGAAATGCAATACCATCAAGATCCACATGGGCCTTTTTTCAAGCCAATACGTGAAGGGAGGGGGCTTGGTGAACCTATCCATTCCAGAAAGCCTTGTATCTTTGTGCTTTTGGGCGTGGCCTATAGCGCCACCTATGGGTAATGGTGGGCCATTTGAGGTGTGGTATTTACTCTTGGTCTATACTATCAATGTTTCAGGATTTGAGACCTTTTTACCATTGCATACAAAATCGGAAATGCAATACCATCAAGAGCCACATGGGCCTTTGCTAAAGACCAAGGAATGAGTGGGGGCTTGGTCAGCCCACACTCTCCTGAAATGTTGCGTGTGCGTCTTGGCCGCGCGTGTGTCAAGGGAAGGCTGAGTGTGTGTGAGATTTTGGAGCACGCGCGGGGAGGAGCAGGGGAGACATTCATTGGAAATTTGCCTAGAAATTAGCCAAGCAAGCATGTTTCAAATATTCACCAAAAATCGACCTTTCATCTTACAGTCAACTTTTTCACAGATTTGTGTTATGAACATTCTCAAGAGTCTTCATATGAACTTGTGATTGAATCAGAGTATCAGTTTTTGACTGGCTGATGTGCAAAGCATTATTTTAGCGTTAGCGATAAGTTCAATTTGATTTATATCAATCATTTTTAGAGATATGAATTTGCCTTTGCACATGGTAATATGTTGTAGTGTCTTCCTCCGATCTACCAAGTTTAGTGTTGATATCTCAAAGATTTGCTGAGACATGACTTCACATCCTGTTTGGCGGCTTTTCTGATGAATTTGATTGGCTGTACCGGACAGACGGTTATGAGGATCAAAATTCCTTTGATAACTTTTGTGAGGCTTGGTTTGAAGATCATCTCTGGTGATTTTGAAGAATATATGACAAAAATTGTAGGAGGAGTAGGCTTTCAAAGGTTTTTGATAAAACCGGAAATGGCGGGAAATCTATATAACCGGAAATTAACGCCATGGTGTGCGTTGAACTCGGCTTGATCCAGGGAATCCAATGGTACCTCATTTTTGAAAATGAGTCATACGGTTCAAAAGTTGCGTGTGTAAACACAAGTCCAACTTTGACCCATTGGTGGCGCTAGAGTGGTCTAATGGGAGACATGAAACTTGGTGTAGGTATAGAAGAAACTGTCCTTAATGAGTGTGCCAAATTTCACAAAAAGTTGTCGATGGGGTCTAGGGGCTGCCATTGACTCCCATGGTACAAGAATTACAAATAATAAAACCACCAATAACAATAGGTTTCCTCCTTACGGAGGAATCCTAAATATAGCTGCAAGCAGCAATGGAGGGGCCAAGCAGTCCAGAGCAGGACATGGCCTCCATAGCACTTGTGCAACAATTAAGTCACAATAACCTGTTGCACTCATTGCAACACACCAAGATTGGTTGAAATATCTGTTTGCGTTCCAAAGTACTGAGTGTTCAAACTTTTTTTACTGGTGTAACACCACAGGCCTCCTCTGCCCCTCGTGGGAACGATGGAACCCAAGTTTGGTGACAATCGCACAAATGGTTGCTGAGTTACGGTCTCACGTGTCTTTTGCGGCTTCACTTCCGCCTTTGATCGGCTCTACCGAACAAACTGTTTTGAAAATGGAAAATCCATCTTACACCTTTTTGAAACTTGGTCTGAATCATCTGTGCCAAATTTTGTAAACATCAGACAAAATTTGGGGCGTGTAAAAGGTTTTTACACTTTCCATTAAATCCAAAATGGCGGCCGCGTCAATTCGGTTGTTATGAAATATTATCGATGGTCAAGCTTGATAACTCACAAGACATCAACAGACAAAGAAATTACTTTATTAAGGTAAACACTTAAATAGTTATTAGCCAAAACACGTTTATGCTTCTGGCCACGCCCCCTTTTAGTCACATGACACAATATTTGGAGGACATCCTCAGAATAAGGTTCCGAGTAGGCATACCAAATTTGGTGTCACTGTCTCAAAGAACTGCTGAGATATTACTTCATTTCCTGTTTGGTGGCTTTCCTGATGACTTTGATTGGCTGTCACGGACAAACGGTTGTGGGGATCAAAATGCTCTACCATAACTTTTGTGTGGCTTAGTCTGAAGATCATCTCTGGTAATTTTTAAGAAGATTTGACAAAAATTGTAGGAGGAGTAGGCTTTCAAAGGTTTTTGATAAAACCGGAAATAGCGGACACTCTATATAACCGGAAATTGACGCCATGAAAATCCACGAAATCCAACGGTATCTCATTTTTGAAAATGGGTCATACGCAGCTTCGCTGCTTGGCCCCTAATAATAATACCACCAATAACAATAGGGTTCCCTCCTACTGGAGAAACCCTAAATATAACTGTAAGCAGTAATGGCGGATTCCTCAAAAAATTGCAAACCAGAGGGCATCGAGTACACGCAGCAAGTTTGGTGTGAATCCATCAAAGATTTGCTAAAGTACGACCCAACTTTCTGTTTGCTCACTTAATGGCACATTTTGATTGCCCTATAGCGGGCAAACGGTTTAGAAAATAAAAAAAACCATGTGAAGCTTTTGTGAGGCTTGGCCTGAAGATAATATCCGCCAAATTTGGTGAAGATTGGACAACATTTGTAGGAGGAGTAGAGAAAAAACGTTTTTCAATGAATTCAAAATGGCGGCCGCATCAATTCGGCTATTATCACAAATTATGAGTCATATATATAGCTGCTATATAATTATGACTATATAATTATAGTCATTATATAGCTGCAAGCAGCAATGTGGTGGCCAAGCAGGTCAGATGACCCAGAAGAAACTTTCAACATCTAGTGACTGAGGTGTACCTGGCTTCCTTTGCAGTGGCTTACAGTCTCGCTAAACAGAGAATCAGAGACATGACAAGCTTGTCAACTTTGGCTGGATTCGAACCTCTGACGTTGACATTTCCAGGACACCAATTTATCCTATTGAGCTATTCTCAGTGCTGGAAATCACAGATTTCAGTTACTGGTTAAAAATTTGATTTGTCCAAAGTTTAAACAGCTGTAACTCAGTTTTATTTTGACATGTCAAGGTGATTGTGGTCTGAAGATAATCTGTGCCAAATTAGGTGAATATTTGATATTTACCGGTTCATTCATTCATTCAAAATGGCGGCCACATCAATTCAGCTGGTATCACAATTTAACATGTGTCAGACACAGGATCGCCCCGTAGCGGTTAGATGACACAACCTTTTGTGGACCTCTTTGGAACAGGGTCCTGAGCACCTGTACCAAGTTTTGATGTCGATTCAGCAAATATTTCCTGAGATATGATCTCACGTCCTGTTTTGGCGGCTTCATCGCCGAATTTGATCAGCTTTACCGAAATGTGAAAAGGTTTGTGAGGCTTGATCTGAAGATAAATGGTGCCGAATTTTTGCTTATTGCAGCGCCACCTAAAGGTGAAATGGCATGACCTATTTTGGACCTCTTTAGAACAGTGTCCCTAGTCCCTATACCAAATTTGGTGTCAATGCAGTAAAAGAGGTGCTGAGACATGACCTCTTTTATGGGGGCTTGGTTGACAACTTTGATTGGCTGTTCCAGTCAAAAGGTTTAGATAATCAAAAAAACATGTGACGTCTTTTGTGAGGCTTGGTCTGAAGATGATCTGTGCCAAATTTGGTGAAGATTGGACAAACCTTATAGGAGAGGTAGCAAAAAAAACGGTATATTCGAAATGACAGCTACATCAATTCAGCCACATCAATTTGATGTGATGAGGGCACTGGTCCCAAATTGTGTGCCAAATTTCAAAACTTCTGACCATGTGGTTCTAGGGGCTGCCATAGACTCCCATGGCAGAAGAAGATGTGTAATAATAATAATAATAATAAGTAGAAACCCTCAGGTGGCTTCGCCGCTTCGCGGCTTGGCCACCAATAATAATAATATATATGTGAGATAACAATGGTTTGTGCTCGCCGAAGGCTATAACAGTAGGGTTCCCTCCTACCAGAGGAACCCTAATAATAATACCAGCAATAACAATAGGGTTTCCTCCCACTGGAGGAACGCTAAAAAGGTAGAAACATTTGAGGTGGCTGCGCCGCTTCGCGGCTTGGCCACTAATAAAAGTAATAAAACCATTCTGACTCATTTTAGTTTTAGTTAATAATCTAGCTGCAGAGTTTTGAATGAGCTGTAGTCTTTCAGTGTTTTTGGGGGGGATCCCAGTGAAAAGTGCGTTACAGTAGTCCAGCCGGCTGGATATAAAAGCATGAATTAGGTTCACTGCAACATTTTGGTTTATGAATGGTACCTTCATTATATTGCTTAGGTAAAAGAAAGCCGTTTTGGTCACTTTATTAATGAGTCCAGGATTAAACAGAGACTTGTCACCTCTGGTTTAAGCCAGGGGGTTAAACCTCCTAGATTCTTAGTTAGCATCTCTCTTTTTGATTTGGGGCCACATAATACGACTTCAGTTTTGTCTTAATTTAATTCAAGAAAGTTATCATTCATCCATTTGTTTAGATATGGGATGTAAGAGTGCAGAATGAGAACAACAGCCAGCTTCTGGCTTATTTCTATTTTCATTCATTTTCATTAGGATCCCCATTAGCGGCCCATTTAATGGCAGCTAATCTTCCTGGGGTCCTCTTTAAAATATTCACAACATAAAATTACAAAAAGCAATAACAACACAAATTACAATCAAAATAATTCAAACATTGCAATTACATTCAAATTATTACCAAGTGAAAGAACATGACAATCCATCTTTCACAAGGTCATTTGTAGCAATTCCTGGGTTACTGTCCTCTTAAATTTATATTTGTTCTGAATTCTGCGTGATGAGACAGAGAGTCGATTCCAAATAGATATTGCTCTGTAAAGTGATGTGCGTTTCAGAAAATTTGTCCTGAGAAGCGGACGTTTTATGTCACCACCCAGTGCCTGCCTGGTGGCATATAGGTGTGTACTTCCTACAAAAACAAGCTGCTCAGAGAGAAACTATGGCTGTTTCATAAAAACTGCATTCCACAATATTAAAATTAATCGCAGTTTAATTTTGTCGTCAACTGTGAGCCAAGAAAGGCATTTATGCATCAGGACCACGTTAGTCTCAAGAGAGCACTGGAGGACGATCCTTGCTGCCCTATTTTGTGCCACTTGAAGCTTACGAAGGTATTTTTGTGATGCAGACGACCATATAATTGGACAGTTTTCTAAATGGCACAAAACAAGAGACTGAACAACCTGTTTAGCAATGGACATAAGAATATATGACATACATTTTCTGGGCATTGCAATACCTTTTCCCGTTTTAACTATCTTCTATACTATTTAACTATATAACTAAGACAAGAATCCAAGGTGACGCCCAGTGACCTGGCTTGCATCACTTGTCTTAGCTGCAGCTCATTGACTGACAAGTTCAGAGAGGGCTTGGTAGTTAGTTTTGATCTTTTCCAGAATATCATCGATGTTGATTTGTCTACATTTAAAACTAATTTGTTATCTTTTACCCACTTGCTTATATTCTGCAAATCATGATTTAATAGATTTGAGACATCTTGAGGAGTTTTTTCAGAACAGTACAGTGTGGAATCATCTGCATACATAACAGTTGAATGTTTCACAATAAAAGGTAAATTATTTGTAAAGATCAAGTATAGCAAAGGCCCAAGGCAAGTACCCTGGGGCACTCCACAATGTATTGTCTTAGTAGATGAATATTGACCATTAAAGAACACCCGCTGCTTCCTATTGGATAGGTAACTCCCCATCCATGACAGAGACAAAGGTGTAAAACCATAGCATTCATTTAAGCAGTATTTTATGATCTATCAGGTCAAATGCTGCACTGAAATCCAACATCACTATTGATCATGAAGGATTGAGGATTACTAGTATCCAATATCACAGGCAGAGTAGCAGGAAAGGATAGCATGTATTCCTGTTTATGGTTCTGTTACAGCAACATTTGCTTTGAAACACAAAATGACAACAGGTTCAGGCAGGAGGACTCAGTATGTATTTACTTGATACTTTATTCACACAGTACAATACATCATTGTAACATTTGATTTGGCATTATGGTTCTGCTTGCATCGGCTCCCTGCCGCACCCAACGGAGACACCGTTTCGACCTCCGAGCAGAGAGCAGCGACGCATTCCCCCAACACAAAACCACATGCCAGACGAGACAATGCATGAGACTGCTGTGTGTATGTGGTGCCCCTGTTGTGCTAGAAGTCGACTAGCTGAGCGTCGTGTTAGCCATACTTACCCTCAGCATCGCATTTCAGAGCAGACTGTGCCCCTGCTGCATCTATAGTGAATGAATTGAAATTGAACAAGCGTGATTACTAACTGAGGCATGGCCTCGACTACCCAAATGAGGCACGGCCTCAACTTCCCAACTGAGGCACGGCCTCGACATCCCAACTGAGGCACGGCCTCCCAACTGAAGCACGGCCTCGACATCCCAACTTCCGATGGTGACTGTCACCTGTCGCTCCACATGCTGCTGCATACCCGCGCCCGGCCAGCCACCAGACAAAACATTTCTTATTAAGCATTTGAACACCTAAACATGGAGTGAGCGACTACATAGCCTGAAATACAAGAACGAGAAGAGTGAACGTTATTAGCGGTTGGAAGAGTGAAAGCCATCCTCCTGGCTGTCCAGAACATCCCTGCATTTAGTCTGATGTAACACTGTTGCACATGACCACTACCCATGCATAGATAACGAGACCACTTGAGACGCCGACGTAGCCGCTCCGATTCCAAACGAGTGTGCCGTGTAGCTACAGTTTAGGATCCAGACCACAGCGCCGGCACAGGATTCCAAGCCGCCGGTGAACCAGTAGCTGTCATGGCTTCCCGGCATTGGTAACGAACGGGGCTCGCTCATTACCGTTGATGAACGCCAACGGAGGTATTTCACGATGGAAGAGAGGGAAGAGAGGGAACAGAAATGAGTTAATCTGTGATATCACGACAGGAATAGGCTACCCGCACTTGCCCCTTTTAAGACCCACGGTGGACATGTGCGAGTCTATGCCTCGACATCCCACTGGAGGCGTTGCCTCCACGTCCCAACGGAGGCGTTGCCTTGACGTCCCAACGGAGGTGTTGCCTCAACAAACCAACTGAGGCACTGCCTCGACATACAAACCGAGGCACTGCCTCGACATACAAACCGAGGCACTGCCTCGACATACCAACTGAGGCACTGCCACACATACCAACTGAGGCACTGCCACACATACCAACTGAGGCACTGCCTCGACATACCACTGAGGCACTGCCTCGACGTCCCAACGTTGACGGTGACTGCGTCACCTGATGCGCACGTGCTCCTGGTCAGCCACCTGACGAAACTTTCATTTGTGAATATTAGCAGGCAATGCATGACATGAAGTGAACATTACGTAGTTTGAAGGTAGGGAGGGTAGATGCCATCCTCCTCTGCCTTGCATCACATGACTGCATTCGCTCCAATGTAACATTGAACTGTTGCAGATCAACGACCCAACACTGAGCAGTGAGCCGAGACCACTTGAGATTCCAACGTTGTTTAGGGTCCGGACCACAGGGCCGGCACAGGATTCCAAGCCTCCCGGTGACAGTTATGTAGTCATGCTTCCCCGGCATGTGACGAACAGGGGTTCGCTCAATGCGGTTGATGAACGCATACAGCGGAGGTGGTGCACCATGTCAAAGAGGGGACAGAAAGCGGAGTTAATATACCATGTATACCAAGAGTACCCGCACCAGCTTCACACTAGTACTAAGTTAAGTATGCGTGTGTCTATGGTTAAGTCGCCAGGGTGAGAATGTGCAAAGGTCAAGGTTGGAATGTGACATCACTTACGTTGTTAACCAACCCGGGAAGAAATGCAGCCCACAAACATTTGCCCGTGATGCACGTCCAGCTTGTAAGACGTCTCACAACTGTTAATCTAATGCCCTTGATTGTTACTGTGTCTTCATTATCACAAGACACAACGATGTCTCTTCCTGCACCATATTACATTTGTTACATTTTGCATTTAGTCATTTAGCAGACAAGCTTGTCACAGCTGCAGGGAACCCTTGTATCTTATCACATCATATTAGCTTAGCCCACGTCAAAGAGCTACAGGGATAGGATACAAATTCACATTCAGTCTTTATGACGGATGCGCAAACACCAGGTCAGACTGGGCCCTGAATTCTCAGGACAAGACAACGCAAGCAACCTGGCATAACGTGAGAACACACATAACATAGATTACATCTTAACAAAGCTAAACCTCCTGAATAGATAATATCCAATACAGTATACTGGACCTCTAATACGCCTTGTACAACCTATACCAACCTTATAGACCAAGAGTAATATAATGCACACACTACCCCTACTACCCTATGACAAGTGGGGTACAATTAGTGGGATACAGTCGAACAGTGCTGTGACTTGCAATCGCCCGCCGAACTCCATTCCAACGAGCCCTTCATTTGCATCAAATCCCCAACACAATGTACCGACAGGGAGCTAAAGTTGCACCCCGGCCGTACAGAACGACACCCGTTCAAAGCCCGCAGAGCACGGCCCAGATCGCAATCGGATTGCAACCCTCATACGACAAGATTGTGCAGCAGCCCGCAACCGATTTAGCCACGGCCACAGACGGGAACAACGACCTACCGTGAGACGATGCGCATGCGAAATTAGGACGCCTGAGCAACGACAATGAAACGCACCGAGCCGGTGCAAGGACGAAAAATCCAACACAAAATCGTCAAAAGCACGAGCACTCTGCACCCGTCCAGCAGACCTACGCAAGACTCGGACGGAATGTCGAAATGCGCACCCGCTGCGACGCTGATGCCATAAGAGCATGAAGACATTCGCGATCGCCGTTTAATCCCGACAGGTGCCACTGCGACTGTTTAGGGCATACCTGACGCGTCAGCGAGACAGCCTGCCAGAGCCATGCAGCGCCCACGCCTGCCCGGCAATTGACTGATGTCGACTGATATTGCCGAAACACACAGGATCAGGCAGATCAAGCAAAATGCCAGGCCCTGTAACCCTGTCAGTCACCCCAGATCAGCCGATTCCTTTAAGACTCAGCTTCCCCTAAATGCAAAATTACGGGTAAATAAGTACTATTGTGTTAACATTTGATGAGTTAGAACACGTTCATCTCGAAGACGAGTTCGTTCGGAATCAGCTACGTACGGTAGCAGGTCGACTGACTGATTCCATCCCATACATTCCTGTAGCGTCACAGTGCATTCCCCTGTTGAAGCCCAGCTTCACTTCGATGGGGCTGCTTCCAACAGTTCTTCGAAACTCTACAGTCAATGGATAATGCTGCGATCATACAATTACACCACATCCCTCGTTTCAGTTCACCTAATTCCCACATTCCCTTTGAGTTAATGTTTCTTCGTTAGTTAGTTCGTTCATGTATCCATTCATTCAGTAGCCCAGGCTATTGTGGTAGAGCTGACTAGCCAAATAAATGAATACGTAGGATAAAGACTGAAAATGAGCTTCCCCTATTCGAAAACCAGCAGCCGCCACTGCCTCAGATATGTACTGGTAGCTGTGCCACCGACTAAGGAAACACAGACCAATCGCGGCCCACAGATACCCCTGCCGGATCCTTGCTAGCCCTAGTGACACGTCGGGCTCCTGAGAAAACATTTGCAGTAGCACACACTAGTGACATTGAGCGGACATTTACCCAACCATAAGTTTGATCTGGTTTTATGATTAAACCCCTCGCATTGCATTAACATTCAGTCATGTAGCAGACACTTATCCAAGGCGACTTCCAAGAGAACTTTAGTGCTAGTTCAAGACCATAACAACAAGACATCCCCAAAACAAACGACGTCCAGGCCGAGGCACAGCCCAGTAGACCAGGGTAAACGCCCGCACCAGAACACGCCACCTACCGAGCCCAGCAAGCGCGGCTAACCACTCCAGATCCAACACGGACCAGTCCAGAGTCGATAACCACATAGACATGCAGGTTAGATCCCGCGAAAAACGCTGTGCTACACGCAGACAGACATAACCCGTCGTCCCGCCGAACCACGGCCAGGCGGCCAACAGACCCACATTAGACCAAGTGTTCCCAAAGATTCAGCCCCACACAGCGGAAAACCGCCAAATAACGACCATACCCGAAGATACAAACAGCAGATTAAACAGAAGCACCTTGTGTCGCACTAGCAAGCAGAGTGCAGCGATATCCTCATTAAATACCCGCCCTGCTAAGGTGTGCCCCTATTGCGTGATGACGCACTGCCAGTGACACGCTGCTAATGAGGCGCTATGTCTCACGTCCCCCTGCATGAACCAGCTCCGCTTGTTTTCAGAATTCAGACTTCAGTCAACCAGTATTAAGTTAAACCTTCAGACTCAAGCACTACAAGCAATACTCCTTGAAGGACAAGAAGTACTGTATAGTGCCCAATTGAGTGGAGTTGTACATGGATAACTTGTTACATCAGGGTATATACTATATATTGTCATTATTGTTTCATGCCATCAATATAGTTTGTAGTTTGAATAGATAGTTAGTGGTAGCATGTGTATGAGCAATATAATGTGCAGGTTGATATATTTACATATGAATGTTGATCGTCTGTGTTTTTGCTGTTACAGATCCAGGTGATGAGCTTTGCTACAGAACACAACTGGGACTCACTGGAGATCTATGATGGAATGGACATGACGGCTCCCAAACTAGGCAGTTTCTCAGGTATTTAAGACATGAGGCTTTGAACCAGACTCCAGACTAGACAGTTTCTTAGTTATGGGAGGCTTCATCAAGCTCAAAGTTTATTTCTCACAGTAGACTCTGTTTGTTCAATATACAGTACTTCTCTAGACAGCAGGTTCAATATTGACTCTAAACTAAAACTTGCTTAGATAAACTAGTCTTCTGTTATTGGCTCTTAACAAGGCAGTTTCACAGTAGTTATTTAACCATCACACACAACATATATTCTACTGAATTCTTACAACCCCATCATTTTTAACCAGATCATTAAAATTAAACTCAGTCATTTGTATTTACTATAATTCCTGGGAACTAGAGTTGATCTTGGTGCAGAGTTTTCCCATGCCCTGCTTTCCTCAGCAGTCAAATGTTCCTGTTTCCATGTTGGATGGATCTCAGCCTCACCTCTGGGGACCTCCTCACATCCAACTGGCATCCATCCTGCTTCTGGAGCCTGCTTGCTTAATTCCCTCCAACAACTGAATTCCCTGATCTCAACATCTGTGTGCTATTTAACAAAGACTGGGGCCGTTAGCACTCTATTGAGATTCTGTCTAACTAAATGTATGGCATCAATATCCTATAAACAGAAGAAGGCATGTACACCAAGTTTCAGAAGAATTGGAGCAATGGGGTCGAAATGCCATGACTTTGAAAATCGGACTTTAGGGCGTGGCCAGTGGCGCCCCCTAGAGTCGAATGTGTCCCATATTTGGTGTGGGGGTACCCACTTGAATGTAGTATCAATGTGCCAAATTAGAACATTTATGACCAGGGACTTTTTGAGATATTGGGGCACAAGGAGAAGAAAAATAAGAAGAAGAATATAGCTGCAAGCAGCAATGCGGGTTCCTCCGCAAAATGGCAAAATATTATAAACATGTACACTGCAGAAGATCAAGACTTGGACAACAAGACAGCAAAACAACTTCATGTTTGGCCAAAAACAATTCCAGACTCTCAGTCAATGCACAACTAACTAAAGTAATGTGGGAAACTGGGCCAGGGCAGCGTTCATATTCAGCTCCTTGCAAGAATAGCCTGAAACGGTTTAGCAGCCGACTCTCTGGTCCAATTAAACTACACAACATACAAAATCAGGGTGACCATCAAGATTATATTAACTAACCAACAATAACATTACAAACATCTAACTGAACGAACACAACAACTGAAATCCCTCGCAAGGCTGTTGTAACCAAACTATTTTACACCAGTCTTTTCTGGTCGTTTTTGGACATGCCGCACTGCATGCTGGGTACCCAAGGGTGCTGACGCTGATTATTTAGCTGTGCTCTGACTGCGTGATATGAGTATTAGTTTTTTGTCAGCTTTGAGACAAAGGTTAAGAAACGGTTGACATTTCAAGGTTAAATTGCATGAAATTGCGCATGGTATTTCAGAATTATGTCTGCCTGTTTAACTAAACAAGTAATCAAAATTATGACAGGCCAAAAGACTGGGCCCGGATTCGAACCTGTGACCTTGTGCTTTGCAGGACAACCCTTCAACCCATTGAGCTACCCTGAAGGCTGAGAACTTCTGGTCAGTTTCTGTAAAAAAAAAAAAAAACGTATCTCCTGTAGCATTGGCTTGTTTGATTCGGCCAAAGTTTAAACAACTGTAATTCAATGATCTTTTGACATATCAAGGTGAAATTGCGCATGGTACTTCAGAACGATGTCATCCTGTTTAACTAAACATATATTCAAATTTAAGACAGACTCAGTGTGGGTGGATTCAAACCTACAACCTTATACTTTGCAGGTCACCGTTCCAGCTCATTGAGCTATTTTCAGTGTTGAGTATTGGCGTGTTCAGTTGCTGTACAAAAAAAAGCTGTTTCTCCAATGGTGAGCATTGTCAGATTTGGTCCAAGTTCAAACAGCTGTAATTCAGTCCTATTTTGACATACCAAGGTGAAATTGTGTACGGTACGTCAGAGTGATGTCACCTTAAAGCCTATTAGGTTTGAAAAACCATAATTGAAAATTTCATTTGATTTAGTGACAAACATATTGAGTTAATGTGGACATTTACATAAATACACCCCTTTCAGCCATTTTGTACTTGATTCAATTGCCTTAAGTAACATTTTTTCAATACGTCAATGATACATATATGTACCAAATTCCAAGTCAATTAGACCTTTGGTTCAAGACAAGAGGAATTTTTAATGTTTTCCCAAATGATCACTGTACAGGAAAATCCATCATGGCGGACCTTATGGGTCCTTGAGGCTTTTTTGTTCCTCATGAAAAATGAGGCATGCACACCAAGTTTCAGAAGAATTGGAGCAAAAGTGGAAAGTGGACATTTGGGCGTGGCCTGTGGCGCCCCCTATGGTCTGATGTGGGCCAGTCTGTGTTTGGGCCGTAGTTGTGGCATGTTGTATCAATATGCCAAATTTCAAAACATTTTACCAATGTGTTCATGAGATAAATTACAATAATAATAATAACAAATATAGCTGCAAGCAGCAATGTGGTGGCCAAGCAGTCAAATGACCCATAACACACTTTAGAAATCCTCAGAACAGGGTTCCGAGTGCATGCAGCAAGTTTGGTGTGAATCCATCAAAGATTTGCTGAGATAGGACCCAACTTCCTGTTTGGTTGCTTTGTTGCCGATTTTGATTGGCTGTACCGGACAAACGGTTTTGAAAATCAAATATCCTTTGATAACTTCTGTGAGGGTTGGTCTAATGATGATGTTTGCCAATTCTGGGGAAGATTTGAAAAAAAAAGAAGTAGTTGAAGCGAAAAAACGTGTTTCCTTAAAATTCAAAATGGTGGAAAATCTATATAACCGGAAATTGACGGCATAGGGTGTGTTGAACTCGTCTTGATCCAGGGAATCCAATGGTATTTTTGAAAATCGGTCATACGGTTCAAAAGTTACGTGTGTAAACACAAGTCCAACTTTGACCAGTTGGTGGCGCTAGAGTGCTCCAATGAGACATGAAACTTGGTGAATATAAAGAGGGGACTGTGCTTAATAAGTGTGCCAAATTTCACAACTTTTTACCATACGGTTCTAGGGGCTGCCATAGACTCCAATGACAGAAGTGTAATAATAATAATAAATATAACTGCAAGCAGTAATGGCGGATTCCTCCAAACACTGCGAACCATTGAAAAATGTTTATTTTTGACAAATTGTAACTGTATAGAAAAATGTATGCTGCAGAATTACCAATGGCATACCAAATCTGAAATGCAATACCATCAAGATCCACAAGGGCCTTTATTTCAAGCCAGTAAGTGAAGGAAGGGGGCTTGGTGAGCTTATCCATTCCAGAAAGCCTTGTATCTTTATGCATTAAGGCGTGGCCTGTAGCGCCACCTATGGGTAATGGTGGACCATTTGTGGTGTGGTAGTTACTCTTGGCCTATACTATTAATGTTTCAGGATTTTAAAAACGTTTTACCATTGCATATAAAATCGGAAATGCAATACCAACAGGATCCACATGGGCTTTGGGTAAAGTGTGGTAGTTACTCTTGGCCTGTACTGTCAATGTGTCAGGATTTGGAGACCTTTTTACCATGGCAAACAAAATCTGAAATGCAATACCATCAAGATCCACATGGCCTTTGCAAAAGACCAAGGAACACTCTCCTGAAATGTTGCGTGTGCGTCTTGCCAAGCCCGCGCGTGTGTCAAGGGAAGACCTATGGGTAATAGTGGGCCATTTGTGGTGTGGTAGTTACTCTTGGTCTATACTATCAATGTTTCAGGATTTTTATAACTTTTTACCATTGTATACAAAATCGGAAAAGCAATACCAACAAGATCCACATGGGCTTTTTGTTAAAGTGTTTCTTTGCCTATACTATCTATGTTTCAGGATTTTGAGACCTTTTTACCATTGCATACAAAATCGGAAATGCAATACCATCAAGAGCCACATGGGCCTTTTTTTCAAGCCAATAAGTGAAGGGAGGGGGCTTGGTGAGCCTATCCATTCCAGAAAGCCTTGTATATTTGTGCTTTTTGGCGTGGCCTGTAGCGCCACCTATGGGTAATGGTGGGCCATTTGTGGTGTGGTAGTTACTCTCGGCCTACACTATCAATGTTTCAGGATTTGAGACCTTTTTACCATTGCATACAAAATCGGAAATGCAATACCATCAAGAGCCACATGGGCCTTTGCTAAAGACCAAGGAATGAGTGGGGGCTTGGTCAGCCCACACTCTCCTGAAATGTTGCGTGTGCGTCTTGGCCGCGCGTGTGTCAAGGGAAGGCTGAGTGTGTGTGAGATTTTGGAGCACGCGCGGGGAGGAGCAAGGGAGACATTCATTGGAAATTTGCCTAGAAATTAGCCAAGCAAGCATGTTTCAAATGTTCACCAAAAATCGACCTTTCATCTTACAGTCAACTTTTTCACAGATTTGTGTTATGAACATTCTCAAGAGTTTTCATATGAACTTGTGATTGAATCAGAGTATCAGTTTTTGAATGGCTGATGTGTAAAGCATAATTTTAGCGTTAGCGATAAGTTCAATTTGCTTTATATCAATCATTTTTTGAGATATGAATTTGCCTTTGCACATGGTAACATGTTGTAGTGTCTTCCTCCGATCTACCAAGTTTAGTGTTGATATCTCAAAGATTTGCTGAGACATGACTTCACATCCTGTTTTGCGGCTTTTCTGATGAATTTGATTGGCTGTACCGGACAGACGGTTATGAGGATCAAAATTCCTTTGATAACTTTTGTGAGGCTTGGTCTGAAGATCATCTCTGGTGATTTTGAAGAAGATATGACAAAAATTGTAGGAGGAGTAGGCTTTCAAAGGTTTTTGATAAAACCGGAAATGGCGGGAAATCTATATAACCGGAAATTAACGCCATGGTGTGCGTTGAACTCGGCTTGATCCAGGGAATCCAATGGTACCTCATTTTTGAAAATGAGTCATACGGTTCAAAAGTTGCGTGTGTAAACACAAGTCCAACTTTGACCCATTGGTGGCGCTAGAGTGGTCTAATGGGAGACATGAAACTTGGTGTAGGTATAGAAGAAACTGTCCTTAATGAGTGTGCCAAATTTCACAAAAAGTTGTCGATGGGGTCTAGGGGCTGCCATTGACTCCCATGGTACAAGAATTACAAATAATAAAACCACCAATAACAATAGGTTTCCTCCTTACGGAGGAATCCTAAAAAGAATAAAACTAACAATAACAATAGGTTTCCTCCTTACGGAGGAATCCTAATAACTGCAAGCAGTAATGGCGGATTCCTCCAAACACTGCAAACCATTGAAAAATGTTTATTCTTGACAAATTGTAACTGTATAGAAAAATGTATGCTGCAGAATTTCCAATGGCATACCAAATCTGAAATGTAATACCATCAAGATCCACAAGGGCCTTTATTTCAAGCCAGTAAGTGAAGGAAGGGGGCTTGGTGAGCTTATCCATTCCAGAAAGCCTTGTATCTTTATGCATTAAGGCGTGGCCTGTAGCGTCACCTATGGGTAATGGTGGGCCATTTGTGGTGTGGTAGTTACTCTTGGCCTATACTATCAATGTTTCAGGATGTTTTTAACTTTTTACCATTGCATACAAAATCGGAAATGCAATACCAACAAGATCCACATGGGCTTTTGTTAAAGTGTTTCTCGGCCTACACTATCAATGTTTCAGTATTTGAGACCTTTTTACCATTGCATACAAAATCGGAAATGCAATACCATCAAGAGCCACATGGGCCTTTGCTAAAGACCAAGGAATGAGTGGGGGCTTGGTCAGCCCACACTCTCCTGAAATGTTGCGTGTGCGTCTTGGCCGCGCGTGTGTCAAGGGAAGGCTGAGTGTGTGTGAGAATTTGGACCACGCGCGGGGAGGAGCAGGGGAGACATTCATTGGAAATTTGCCTAGAAATTAGCCAAGCTAGCATGTTTCAAATATTCACCAAAAATCGACCTTTCATCTTACAGTCAACTTTTTCACAGATTTGTGTTATAAACATTCTCAAGAGTCTTCATATGAACTTGTGATTGAATCAGAGTATCACTTTTTGACTGGCTGATGTGTAAAGCATTATTTTAGCGGTAGCGATAAGTTCAATTTGCTTTACATCAATCATTTTTAGAGATATGAATTTGCCTTTGCACATGGTAACATGTTGTAGTGTCTTCCATCGATATACCAAGTTTAGTGTTGATATCTCAAAGATTTGCTGAGACATGACTTCAAAATTCCTTTGATAACTTTTGTGAGGCTTGGTCTGAAGATCATCTCTGGTGATTTTGAAGAAGATATGACAAAAATTGTAGGAGGAGTAGGCTTTCAAAGGTTTTTGATAAAACCGGAAATGGCGGGAAATCTATATAACCGGAAATTAACGCCATGGTGTGCGTTGAACTCGGCTTGATCCAGGGAATCCAATGGTACCTCATTTTTGAAAATCGGTCATACGGTTCAAAAGTTGCGTGTGTAAACACAAGTCCAACTTTGACCCGTTGGTGGCGCTAGAGTGGTCTAATGGGAGACCTGAAACTTGGTGTAGGTATAGAATGAACTGTCCTTAATGAGTGTGCCAAATTTTACAAAAAGTTGTCGAAGGGGTCTAGGGGCTGCCATTGACTCCCATGGCACTAGAATAAAAAAAAAAAGAATATAGCTGCAGGCAGCAATGGCGGGTTCCTCCATAGCATTTCAAACCATTACCAAATTGACATGACACAGACATGTATTTCATTCATGTACACAACATTTCAAGACAACTGGATCAATGGCTGATTTTAAGTCATTTTCTGAAATTCTTCACAAATTGTCACTGTAGAGAAATATCCATGCTGCCGACATTATGGGTTATTGACACTCTTTTGTTCCCCATGAGCAATATAAGGCATGCGTACCAACTTTTAGACATTTTGGACAAACAGGGTTAAAATGCCACCCTTTTGAAAGTGACAACTTTGAAGCGTGTTCTGTCAGGCCACCTGTGCTCTGGTCAGGCCCATCATGCAGAGATCCATTCTTTAAAAGCTTTGATTACAATAATAATTTTATGAAAGGGAAGATACACTTTAGTAAAGGACGTGTATGCAATGGTAGGACGACAACTACATTAAGGCCTATAAGTATAGTTATATATATATTATATGTAAAGTAGCCCCATTTTTGTTGGGTGTACAACAAAGGAGTTACCACCAGTTCCAATAGATGCCTCCATATTTAAAATGTAAAAATGACTGGTGGATTAATATTTTCCTTGTTTTATGCTGTTTTTGGGGACTTTCCACTTCAGCACCCATTTCCCAGTGTCATGTTACTGGATCTAGTTAATGGCGTAATGTTATGGGCATGGAGATGAGGCTACTACAAGGGGCCGGGGAGCAGGGCGGTAGGATAAAGCAGGGCGAGACGTTATATACTGGACACACACCACAAATAAAGGGAGACTTCTCAAGTTTTCTAAAACATGGCACGGAGCATTCATTCCGCAAGCAGATGCTTGTACACCCAGTTCCTCTATTCTACGCTACTACATTTTGAGTTGGGATGGTGTTCCACTGTTCTGCTTCTCTTTTTCGCAACTCCTACAAAACATTTCTGGGCATCATTGCTTTTATTAGTGCATGCAATGCTCGGAAGAAAACTATATAACAACAATAATGTTTAATGTAACTGGCCTTTCTAACAGTACAACTAGGCCCAGCTTGGCACCCCATAGTTGCATTGCAAATGAAAACAAGGGCCTTTTCAATAGGCCCAGTGGCAGACTCATGGTGTTTGAGGTTGTCAAATATCACCAGACATGGACTTCTGCCTAAATTGACATGCACCAACGCAGAGCAATGAGTTTCAACAACCATTAGCACAGTTATTCAATTTGTTGACTCTACTCTTAATGCAAGACTATGTTTAAGTCTGAAATTCTTTGTCAGCAACTGTTTATGTAGGAAACCTCCCTCACCCAATTGCTTTGGTCATGCTTTCTTAAAAGTCAAGTCCTTAGTTTAGATGTGCCAAAGAAGATGATAACATGACCAAGCTGTGTTTGGTTGATTCAACTGTATAGTTCTGAAGAAGAAGACCTTCTGTTTCTTTTAACAGTAGAATTAGCTGTGGCCAAACTAACCACACAATGCCTACTAGTCTAAAATGTCTACTAGACTAAGGAGTGAAGGTGGGAGCTTGGTACTGTTGGGGCCATGTACTGTTATGGTTTTTGAGTCAAACAACTTGCTAAATGATTAAATGTCAAATCCAACTTTAAATGTATAAAAGAGAGAATTAAACCTAGAGGTTTAAAAGGCTACATTTGTTTAAACAAACTACAGACAGGATTTGGGGTAAAAGCTCTAGAAATTAGCCAAGCATACATATTTTAAATATTCACAATTAATCTACTTTTCATCTTACATTAAACTATTTTTCAGATTTGTGGGGGTGCCGTTATAGGTTCGAGAGGCTTTTTTGCTCCTCATGAGAAATAAGGCATATGTAATGAATTTCAGAATTTTGGGACAAATGGGATGCAAATGGCATCACTTTGAAAATTGACAATTGGGGGGGTGGCCGTACGCCCACCTATGGATAATGGTGGGTCATTGTGGTGTGGTAGTTACTCATGGCCTATACCATCAATGTTTCAGGATTTTGAGAACTTTTTACCTTTGCATACAAAATCGGAAATGCAATACCATCAAGATCCACAAGGCCTTTGCTAGAAACTAAGGAATGAGTGGGGGCTTGGTCAGCCCACACTCTGGAGATGTTGCGTGTGCGTCTTGTCAAGCCCGCGCGTGTGTCAAGGGAAGGCTGAGTGTGTGTGAGGATTTGGAGCACGCGCGGGCAGGAAGAGGGGAGAGAGGATTTAGCCAAAAATCACTGAAATTAGCCAAGCATGTATATTTAAAATATTCACTAAAAATCTACTTTTCATCTTACAACCAACTTTTTTTCAGATTTGAAGACTAAACATTCTCAAGAGTCTTCACAAGAACTAGTGATAGTATCAGAGTATCCGTTTTAGACAGGTGGATGTGTAAAGCATTATTTTAGCGTTAGCGATAAATTCGATTTGCTTTACATCAGTCATTTTTTAAGATATTAAGTCAATTTTTCACATGGGAACATGTTGTAGTGTCTTCCACCGATATACAAAGTTTGGGGTTGATATCTTAAAGATTTGCTGAGATTTGACCCAACTTCCTGTTTGGTTCCTTTGTTGATGATTTGGATTGGCTGTACCGGACAAACGGTTTTGAAAATCAAAAATCCTATTGATAACTTTTGTGAGGCTCAGTCTGGAGATCATGTCTGGCAACGTTGAAGAAAATTCGACCAAAAATGTAGGAGGAGTAGCGAAAAAACGTGTTTCCTCAATCTTTATTGTACAGAAAAATCCAATATGGCGGCCGTTATAGGTTCTAGAGGCTTTTTTGTTCCTCATAAGAAATAAGGCATCTGTAATACATTTCAGCATTTTGGGACTTATGGCCTGCAAATGGCATCACTTTAAAAATTGACATTTTGGGGCGTGGCCTGTAGCGCCACCTATTGTCTCACATGGCCCATGTGTGGTATGGTAGTTACTAATGGTCTGCAGTTTCAACATGCCAAATTTCTCAACTTTTTACTATTGTGCTCTAGGGGCTGCCATTGACTCCCATGGGTAAAACATAATAATAATAATACCACCAATAACAATAGGGTTCCCTCCTACAGGAGGAACCCTAATAACAATAGGTTTCCTCCTTACGGAGGAATCCTAATAAAACCACCAATAACAATAGGTTTCCTCCTTACGGAGGAATCCTAATAATAATGCTAACAATAACAATAGGTGCCTCGCAGCTTCGCTGCTTGGCCCCTAACAATAGGTTTCCTCCTGACGGAGGAATCCTAATAATACTACCAATTACAATAGGTAATTGCTTCGCTGCTTGGCCCCTAATAATAATATTAAAACTAACAATAACAATAGGTGCATCGCAGCTTCGCTGCTTGGCCCCTAATAATACTAACAATAACAATAGGTTTCCTCCTGACGGTGGAATCCTAATAATAATAGAAAAACTAACAATTACAATAGGTGCCTCGCAGCTTCGCTGCTTGGCCCCTAATAATAATAATAAGAAAAGGTAGAATCACTTATGTGGCTTCGCCGCTTCGCGGCTTGGCCACCAATAAGAAGAAGAATACCAACAATTACAATAGGGTCCTCCTGACGGAGGAACCCTAATAATAATAAATATAGCTGCAAGCAGCGATGCGGGTTCCTGCGCAAAATATTAGAACATGTACAATGTAAAAGATCGAGAGTTGGACAACAAACGAGCAAAGCGACTTCATGTTTGGCATGAAGTCGGCTGAATGGGGATTTGAACTCATGAGCATAAGGTTACAAGAAAGTTCCTCTTTCCTCCTACCGGAGAAACCCTATTAAGAACTAGAGAGGGTACGATTTCTGGGGAAATTGTAGGGTGTGCTTGCTTGCGTTGTTTGCAGAGGGTTCCATTTTTTAATTATATTTTTACAGCTGATATTTCTGTATATTTTATATAAAAAATGCGTAGACTACTTATTATTTGTAAAGATTACATAGATTTAAAAGCATATTTTTTTCTGCTCATTTACAACGCAAAATACTAAGAGTGAAAAGTAGGCTAGAATGAAATAGTTGTCTTCTCATTTCCCCTGCGAGATGGTGATCAGCAGCCTCATAGTTGAATCAAAACAAATACATTTGGCAGACCGGTGTAAAAACTTCATCTCTATTACTTAAACGTAATTTTAAGTTTTTCCCTTCTCGTGATATTTTCAGGCATTTAGCCTACTCATATTGCATTCATTCATTAATAAAGAACCCCCTTTGAAGCTTATTCTAACAACGTTACCAGCAGTAGCTATCTCAGATGGAATTGTGATTCAAATAGTACCATCTGCTAATTGAAAATATGCCCCCCAAAACATAAATAAGCTTGACATTTATTTAGGGGAAAATCCCTAGATCATAAAAATCCCAGTGGTAGCGATCATTGTCAGCAACAAGGCAAAATGCAATGTAGCCCTGTGTGGATAAGCTGCCCCGGTAAATTGTACCGCGTTGGTTGAATTCGATTTAACGTTCCGTTGTACGGTTTGAGCTGAAATTCATTATTTTTATGAACAGATTGACACAGTTTAGGCTGTGGCAATGGAGTTCAGGTTAGTAGTCACTAGTCGGATAGTTTTACCTATTGAAAGACTTTTGATTTAAGTAAGGGTAGTGCCGAACATATGCCGCCGTTTGACTTCCTACTGTAAACAGCTGTGCCTGTAAAGATGTTTTTGTCAGCTACGTAGCTATAGACTAGGTTACAGCGTTGCAGTGAGCTACACTGGTTTGAAAACCAGGTAATGATAATTTCACCCACAAATCGTTTACTTGTAATGTAATGCCATCATAAATCCTACAACGAAAATATATTTGTGACAAATGTTTATTTTAACGATTTAAAACAGATGCATCATAGACCGCTGTAGTATTTGTTACCCGGGCAACAGAGGCTAATGTCATGATGCTAATGCTTTAGTGAAATAGTAGACTACCGTTCCGAAAGTAGATGTACTTCCTTATATCAGCTTATATTTTACATTACACTTCACAATTGTTTCATATCACAAAGTAAAGTGATTAAATAGTTATCACCCTGGCCTCTTTGCTTGTGGCGTTTCTGCAGCTGCCTTGCAGTAAAGCTATAGTTAGCCTAGCTGTTTCCCAGAAGTTAACAAGCTGCTAAATGAATGTTCTGATAGAGGTAGTTACGCGTGTTTTTGTGACGTTTAACGGTATGTCAGTGACTGTGGTTAGCAAGTTAGCCACTGTTAGCTTCACCTTTCGCCACAAAAACTTAATTTAAACTTAAACCATGCAACGGAACGTAAATAAAAATACAAGCAACTCAATCGCTACCAAGACAAAACCTTTGACACCTAGGTTGTGTATGTAGTCCAAATATTGACGAGGGCTTAGGGGTGTGAAGAAGAACAAGAAACAATAAATATATATGTGAGAGAACAATGGTTTGTGCTCGCCGAAGGCAAGCACATCCCAATAATAAAACTAACGAATACAAAAGGTTCCCTCCTACCGGAGGCACCCTAATAGACGGATTGATCTGTTGAACCAGCATGCCCATAGTTGTTTTGTTTGTTTGAGAGAAACAAGATGTCACGCGTTGCACATAACACACTTGCTAGCCACAGTCACTGACGCTACTAACGTCACTAACTTCAAGAAAACTTGCGTGACTACCTCTAGCAGAACTATTCACTTAAAACCTTTTCTGGGAGCCTGTTAAATGTGCCTAAAAACGCCTAAACAGCATGCCCAAAGTAAATTGAAAGCTGTTCTAGAACCATTTGGAGTACATGCATGTAAATGGTCTCTTTTGAAAGCTGACACTCTGAAGTTATTTCCCATGTTGTCAGGACCCCTGTCAGCCCTACTGGTGTTCAGTAATAGAATCTTGAACACAAGGAAAGTGAAAGTTTCTATTTCCGCCTAGATTTTGTTGTGAAAACAGAGGCCTGGAGGTGGTAGGTATTAGCTGGAAGACAGAATTGGACCACAGGTTGAAACCTTACCCAACCTTAATTTTGTGCGGGCAATTTCATAAGTTGCTTTGGGAGACAGAAAAATTTGTGGAAATTAGTTTCATTCAAAGCAAATTTAAACCGAATCAACAGTGAACTCATCATGTCAGATAATATCATACACATGGACACATTACCGATTTTTCTCTTGACAGCCAACTTCTATGTCTCCCAGTCAGTGTGAGGGTCCTGTTGATCTGTGACTGCCTTTGCCATGTTCATCCTTGCTGGTGGCCAGTAGCATTCATCCTCCTCAGGCCCGATAAACCATTTGGTCGGTACAACTGCCAATCCTCCACCATTTATAAATTCTACTATCGCGAAAGGTAACATGCTTAAAAAAAAAAATACATACATCAAAATACATACATTCATAATTAAAAGAAACAATAAAATAATAACAATAAGAGCAAACTAGTGTTGGAATGGCAATGCCACATATCCAGTCTTGAGTGGCCACAACACCATTTTTGTTTTTAACTCCTCCACAGGTAACAGCTGCAAGTGTTCAGATAAATTGAAAACAAAAAGAATACCAAGACATGATGAGTCCATTGGATAGGTGAAAAAGGATTTGGCAATTTCAAAAAATTACCCAAGACTTTAACAGTTCCAGAATGTGCCAAATGTTCCTCACAATAAAAACCCTTCCCCCTACAGAAAAACAGTCATCACCACGAGAGGTGGAGATCAATGTCTGTCCATCATTGTAACGCCTGTATTGTTCCCATGTTGCAATTGAATTAATCATTGGTCCAGAAAAGTGGAGCTGTTTAAATGGGCTGAAAACTGATGTGGTCTTCTGGCTTGCCACTTTCTGCTTCTCGTGGATCCGCCTGACGAGTTGTTGGACAGGGTTTTGAGGCCGACGGACAAGTTTTTTCAGTTTACCAAAAAATGTCTCAAAGGGAAAAGCTGAAACACTATCCAAATTTTTGGCCGAATTTTCGTGCATCTTGAGCTAGGTGGATCAATGAATGTATGTTATAGCTGACAAACTCAGTGCCATAAATTGCAGCAAAATCTGTTACAAAGACTTTCAAAATTTCCTCAGCATAGTCACAATTGTCAGGAGAACATAAGGCAGGACTCAGAAGAATTTTCATAGATACAGATAGAAGTAAAACGTTTCTGTACATTCTAGTGGGTGTATTATTGAGGAGGACAACAGGGCCAGAGTAAAGTAAAAATTGCCTAAGCTCTGTAGCTTTCCATGTGCTGAATTCAAACAAGGATCGTGGTTTCCTTGCAAAATTGCTTGGTAAATATTGCCTGATAGAAACCATATATGCTGACATTACAACAAAAAACTTCATAGATGTCTGCATTTCAGCGGTCCCTTTAACCAAAGAAACATTAACTTGCGCATAGCCCCCAAGCACACAAGGTGCATATAATGTAACACAAAACTGGTAACTAAACCTTTACCCAGATCATTTAGGGGGGAGGCTGACCGTTGGTGCTGTTGATAGCCTTGCCTACCAAATTGCTCATCTGTCCTGAGCTCTGCTGATATTTCAGGATAAACCACCTTCCCATTCATGTACTGGCCTTTTTGAGTGCACCTCTCACACCCATAATACCCTGTGTGGCCTTTGGAGCATTTAAGAAAGGCACGAGCAGGTGCATCACAAATTAAAGCATCGGGTGATGCAACTCTTAAATGTACACCGTTGTACCACTCTGAGAAACGGCTTTCATATCTACAAAGAATTATTGTAAAAACTCTTGCACATTTACGGGTTTGGATGCACCTGCGTACACTCAAATTACAAACACATCACACTCTGGAATTTCCTTAATCCTACCCAGAATAGGCCACAGACTCATAGTGGAGCTACGGAATAAGGGCAATCCATCAATGTTAATTCGAAGTGTGAGAGCATCAGTCACATTTGCTAAATGTCCTAAAGATGTTAGTTCAGCTATGAGAGCATTTTCGATTCCAAAGTGGTAATAGGACCCCCCAGCCATATTAGTCACATTGCAAGATCTGTCAGTGGACCTAAGAGTTCTGGCATCCATCGGGATATCAAGGCCCTTCCTCCTTAGGATTTTAACCCTTGGATACACAAGCTATGCTTACCCCCTCTAATGCACAACATGGGTCTAAAATGTCCCGCATTCATTTCCTATGACATTTGTGTATGGCTGAGTGTTTCTTATGGAGCTAGAAAGCTGACAAAAGTATCTGAATTTGAATATGAAACATCTTAAATATTTGCGTGTCGAATTTCATAAAACTGAAATATTTTGCTGTTGAATATATAATATCTGAATTATTTGTATGCCAAATTTAATAAAACTGAATTATTTTGATCCAAAAATACAAATTTCTAAAATTCAGATTGCAGGAATTCAGATTGTTGAAATTCAGATTTCAGGAATTCAGATTCTTGAAATTCAGATTGCGGAAATTCAGATTCAGATTTTGTCTGAACTAGGCCAAAGGTGAAACAGCTTGCCTTCACAGGGAAAAGTAGACGATTTCAGAACGACCGAATATAGACATTCTCTGACCGAATTTAACCCTAGAACAAAAGCTGAGAGTTGCTCATTGGAGGAGGAGTATGGAGCAAGTGCTTATGAAACTTGTAAAAACTTGTCTTCTCCTCTGCCAAAATCGGCATTTACTGTTACCAAGTGAGTCGAGATAGAGTCAGAGGGCGGCGGAGACCGATGGAAGACGCGGAACAACTGGCAAAGCTATAGCCTATATATTTATGTTCCGTTGTTCTCTTTTCTGTGTTGGAGTTTTTTAAAGAGCTTGATGGCATCAACATCCAGCCTGATATAAAATCATGAACTTCAATAGTGTCTCTTAATTATAATACCCACACCAGGGTGTGGGTACCCAAAATCCAGGTTGAATCAAGTCACGCTAGCTAGCTACTGTATTACTAATAGCCAATTTTGGATGGTCACGCATATTTTTCATTGTCTCCTTATTCCTATCAAAGTCAATGTTCAGCCTATAGGCTATGTTCATTTCCTAAGTGACATTTCAGATCGGTTATGGATAGTGAAATATTTGCTGTCTGAGAGATCAGACATAGTATTTAACAGCATAGATATAAGGAGTTATCTATGGTTAACAGGATGTATCTGTAGTGCGGCCGGGTGTGATTGGATTCATTGCCCACACGTCGTCTGGAAGTCAGTTTCGATCAAATGGCAACGATCTCCATACTAGATCTTGCCGACGTATCTTCTACACATCGGGACGTAGCCTATGTGTGCTATCCCAGATACTTATGTGTGATCTGGGTATTCCTCCAACTAACAACTCAGTTTGTTCTGAGGTAAAGTTCGGTCGTTCTGAAATCGTCTACTATTCCCTGTGAAAGCAAGCTGTTTCACCTTTGGCCTAGTTCAGACAAAATCTGAATCTGAATTTCCGCAATCTGAATTTCAGCAATCTGAATTTCAAGAATCTGAATTTCAGCAATCTGAATTTCAAGAATTTGAATTACTGCAATCTGAATTAGAAATGTGTATTTTTGGATCACAATAATTCAGTTTTATTAAATTCGGCATACAAATAATTCAGATATTAAATATTCAACAGCAAAATATTTCAGTTTTATGAAATTCGATACACAAATATTTCAGATCTTTCATATTCAAATTCAGATACTTTTGTCAGCTTTCTAGCTCCATAGTTTCTTTGCTATATATTTTGAAATCAATTCATTTAATTATTTAATATTCTAATTATTCATTAAGTACCTTGTTTTTGAGTACCACAAATCATCATTTAAATGTTTGTATTTATTACTTTCTGAGCAAAAAAGATTTTTGTGGTATTACCTCAAATTTACAGACATGGGTCTAAAATGACCCATATGGATTCACTATGGAATTTGATAGAAACTTAGGATATTTGCAATTCGGAACATATTTACTGTGGATAACTGTTCACCTGCCACACATTTGACAGCTCAACATGGCTGCATCAGTGGAGAAGCATCGACAAACAGGAATTCATGGCCTCTAACAGTTTGACCCTCCTTGCATGGGAAGACAAGAGCCTAAATGTGGCCTTGCGGGAAAGTTTTTGGATCCAATTGCAAAATCCAATGTTTAAAGCCACAATGGGGCTAAAAAGATTTGAGGATATCCTCGGCTTCATAAAGTTTGATAAGAGCTCTTCTTGTGGCTGGGTGGAGGTTGCATTTTGTTTTTACCCCACATCTTTCCATCACCTCTTTAATATACTTTTGGAGCTGTGACTTGGCCTTCATGCGCCTTTTATTTGGCATGACAAGGTCCTTGCCTAGCTCCTTGATGAACTGCCCCTTGGGTCACACCACCCATGTAATGAGGGTGTTGGTGTAGAAGTTAGTGTAGGCATTGAGGGTGGCAACATCCAGCACATTGTGCCAGACACCTCTGTGTTCTCCACTTACATGAGTAGTAGTAGTGCAAACTGTCTGATCCATTGTGTCCACTCCTGCTTTTCTTTTATTACAGTACTGGATCACAACATTGTCATCCACTGCTTTGCCATCATGCTCAGAAGGACAACAGCCTTTCCCTTCTTCAGCACATAGCTCACCATAGTCATGTTGCCGTTAAATACAAATTGAATGGCAACGTGACCATGAAAAAATTTGGAACTTGGCATGTCCCTTCATTTGGATGTCTTTGTGACTCGTATGTTTGGCTTGTTCTGGTGAAGAGTCCCCGCAATGTTCAGGTTTTTCTCAATAAGCTTTCCAGTCAGAGGGACACTGGAAGGGTAGAGCACTCAGTCTACCACATATGGGACCCTCACATGATTGCACATCCAGAATAATTCCACATGTTGCAGGTTTGCTGGGCATGTATTGCGAACACTGCTTATCTCTGGTGACAAAGTTACTGGGAATGAACCGTCTTCTGCAATTAGCCAGGAAACAGTCACACAAATACCTGAATGCTGCTGAAAATGGCCACATCTAGGCTCTTGTCCTCCCCTGCAAAGAGGGTCAAACTGATAGAGGCCATGATGCCTGTTTGATGCTCTTTCCCTTTTGCTGCTGCAGCTCTTCATCTCAAAGTTGTTGCATTTCAGGACCTCATCAATGATGTCACTTGTGAACATCTCCCAGCCTAAAAGCAGTTGTGTTGAGTTGTGAAATGTGTGACAGGTGAATAGTTGTCCACAGTAAATATGTTCCAAGTTGTACAAATTAACTAATATCAAAAATCCTATAAAACTCCATAGGAATACACATGGGTCATTTTTGACCCATGTCTGGAAACTGAAGGTAGTGACACAAAAACAATGGTTGTTCATAAAGTAAGAAAAGAAAAAAGGAAATTAAGTATTTGTGGCAATCAAAACAAGATATTTAATGAATACTTGGAATATTAAATTGATTTCAAAAGATATGGCAAAGAAACACTCAGCCGTACATGAAATATCATAGGAAATGAATGCGGGTCATTTTAGACCCATGTTGTGCATTAGAGGGGTAGTGTTACAAAAATGATTTTTATTCCAAACGTAAGAAAGAAAACATTTAAATAAAGACTTGTGATGACCAAAAACAAGTTCATTGAGGAATACCTGGAATACTGAACGATTAAATTATTTTTTTGCAAAGATATTGAAAATCTAAACTCTCCCGGGTCACTTTAGACCCATGTTGTGTATCAAAGGGTTAAGAAGTGCAGACAGCGCTGTTTTTGGTATGTTGAATTCTGCAGCCCACTCTGCAAGCCAACGTGACTCATCATCATTAATATCTTCCGAGTCAGAACATTAATCTCCATGCAAATCACAGTCACTATCACAACCAGGTCTACCTGGCATCCAGTTTTCAGAATCCAAATCATCAAATGAGGAAATGTTAAAATCATTTTAAAAAGATGAGGAATTTTCATCTTCTAAATCATTTGATGAATTCTCAAAACTAGGGATGGGTATCGTTAATTTTTATCGATATCGATACCATTTTTGAGACTGCTTAACGATTCAAGTCTTTATCGATACCACTATCGATACTTTTCTATTTCTTAAGTAAAACAGATGTCAAATAGAACAAGGGGAACGTGTTGCTCTCAGGAGGAGGCTGGCTAAAAGGAGCAAATAGGCACAATGGATCTGACTCTGGCTATATCTGAATCTGTCCACTACAGATGTACTATCCACAACCTGGATGAGTAACTAGACTGTGATTGGTTGGTTGACGAAGTGACATTGTCAAGCTCGTTTCAACAAAATGCACCTGATATAGCTAAATGACCAGCTAACCAAACCCAAACCTTCCTTATCTTATCCCTATTTTCTTCTGTCTCTGTTTTTGTTTAACACGATGTTTAAGCATCCCACAGAGCCATGCTTGCGGTGGCTATGTTTTGAATGATCAACAGTGAGGGGGGGAGGCTTGTCTATACTCACACAATGTGCTCCTAAATAATTTTTGCAGTTCGCGCACACATAATATTTTTGGGGCATATGCGCGTGAAATAGTTGCACTATTGAGCCCTGAATTGGCTTATTATTGTCAACGACGGAGACTCGCTACGAAGTTGTGGTGCGCTCACCAGATGATTGTCCTGCAAAGGCAGCTGGAGTTTGCACCGTTGCGACTCGGAGACAGTCGAAGTACTGCTTTTTATCTTTATCTGATGCACAACGTTGAGGTGCCTGATCGCAGTTGTTTCCCCCCTTTACAATAAATTACTTTAGAACATATATTGCACTTTTCGTCTTTATCTTTGGCTTTAATAAAACGTAGCCAAGCCTTTGACCGTTTCGTGCGTTCTGCCATTGTAGCTAGCAACAAAATGATAAAGAAGCGAGGTCGCTACCTAGGTAGCGCTTGAGGCAATAACATTCTTCTTTGTTTAGTTTAAAGGCGGTTGGCAGGCCATTCAATTGAATGTATTCATTTTATTAGTTTATACGTTGTATGTTTGTGCACCAGCGATTTGATTTAAATAACATTACTTATTTCTCGAGACATAAGCCAACGTTAAAGCAATATAGTACGAGTGCGAGTGGGGTTGTTGAGGAATATACCACGGGTGGTGTTCGGCCGTAGGCAACAACACCCGTGGTATATTCCTCAACAACCCCACGAGCACGAGTACTATATTGCTTTTATAAAACAATTTTATAGTCAACCAATTAAGATTTAAATACAGCTATTGATTAAAAAAAATGTTTATTTTGCCATTGTTCCTCCGCAGCGAAAAAATAGTTCCGGTGTCAACGTCAGCTGAGCTATTAGCCCGAAAGCTAACGTTATGCTAGCAAGATTCAAAGGCAATAACATTGTGTACGGTTGACAAACAGTAAATATCATTTTACATTATGTTTGACAGGAAGATTTGCTAGCTAACCAGCCATGTCACTATCCCAAAATCAATATCAAGATTTTCACGAACAAAGTATCGGCCATACTAGTACTAGGCTACAGTACGGCCGCAGCCTGTGGAGCAAGTTGAATAGCAAATTGATGTGAGATGACCGCATCAAAGTGGAAATTTTCTCCAAACTGTAATTATAATTTGACAGTATGTTTAACGACAAGACTAGCCAGCTATCGAGCCATGTCATTGTCCCCAAATAAAATCCAGATTTTTAAGAAGAAAATAATTGGCCATGTGTAGAGTTGCTGCTACTGCTGTCGTGTCGGCCGCAGCCCATCTGAAGTAACCTAGATTGACTAGCGAGGTCAATAGAGAACGGGATGTGAGATGAGCGGAATGTACTGACACAGTACATTCTGAAAAGAAACAATTTTCAAATACGTTATAAAAAATATTGAAGTCATTGTTGTAAGGAGAAGTTAGCTTGTTAAAGTCTTTCAAATTGTAAATGGAAGCTTTGACTCATCCCCGTTGTTATGGTTACTTATTTGTATCAACGCGAATGTTTCATTGCGGAGTGATTTTTTATTGGAGTGAAAAGTAAGAGTGGGTTGTTTTCAGATAATTCAACTCATGGAACGTCTCTCGTCCAATCAGAAACAGCTATTTAAGTCGAAAAAACCCAATTGTTTTATAATACATTATATTACTTTGTCTCGATAGCGGTATCGATAAGCATGGACCTTATTGATATTCGGGTTTTGAGAAATTTGGAACCGGCTCCTTACAGAACCGGTTCTCGATACCCACCCTTACTCAAAACAGTTCTGATCACAAGCATCGTAGAACGTTTCAGTGGATTCTTCGCTTTCAGTATGCTCTAACAAATCCAGTGGGTATTCCTTTTCAGAATCCTGTGTCAACAAATCATCGATCATAGACTCCTTTTCAAGGAGACGCAAGTGTTCCTCCACCTTCGCTGATATTTTCCTCCTTTTAGTTCTTTCTCAACACTCCATTATTTCTTAAAAAAATAAAAGTAAAACCATTTTAGTTTTTAGCTATGATTACAGGGGATTAGGAATTAATAACCTGTAGAGTAGAATTGCAAATAATATAGTTTGTTGAAGCTGGTATTAATGTGGCTGATTTTACCAACTAGTAGCCTTCAGTGTGATCAATACACTATTTGAAAGATAGCATTAGTCCCTGTTAAGGCCAATTGCTTTGCACTAACATCCCTTCTCCAGAATGGACTTACCAGCCCGCTCATTCCTAGGCCCAACACAACCTAAACAGCAAAAGAAAAACTTGCTTAGACCAGTGGTTCTCAATCCTGGTCCTCGGGACCCCCTGCCCTGCATGTTTTAGATATTTCCCTGCTCCAACACACCTGATTCAAATAAATGTGCCTGATAACGACCCATTAATTTGAATCAGGTGTGTTTGAGGAGGGAAACGTCTAAAACATGCAGGGCAGGGGCTCCCGAGGACCAGGATTGAGAACCACTGGCTTAGACCACACACTGAGCCGGGTATTTACAGAAACGAATATTTCTGCCTATCCGTTTAAAAAAATACAATGTACACAAAAGAACGTTTTGTCAAAAATGTTTCTGTTTACATGAACCTGCATAAATCCATGATCCGTAAGCAAACTAACTGTAAACATAGTGATGCATTTTTAGTTGCATACAGTGACGTTTGAGAACCTAAAACTCAGTTTAGTGCACACACAAACACAATAACTGAGTTTTCAGAAATCTCCACTCTGGCAGGAGTTTTTAGAAACGATCGTTTTCCGTGATAAAACCTAAATTTTATTTCCTCCATGTAAACGGGCCCTTAGTCTAATTTTCTCTGGTGCAAGTTCATTACTAAATAATTAACTTGAGAAGAAATCACCTAGTTCACCGACCACTGATATAAATCCATTCTCTCCCAGTCAATGATACAGCAGTACTCTGGCACGTTCGAGAAAACCGAAGGGAAGGCAACAGACTAAAAACAAGCACGCAGTAGGAAAATGGCCCACGGATGGTAGCCTCAGCACTTCAGCCCCGTGGAAGTGAGAAAATTAAAGGATAGAAACCCTAGCCGATAAAACTTTGCTGACATTCACATTGACTACATCATTGTTTTTGCTGTAAATGCAACAAGTGCAAACATTAAAATACCACCAGCTGATAAAAGCGGAGAAATTGCATTTTACCTCTTTTTTATCAGCTTGTTAACCATGCCTGTTTGACTGCCTTGCTAACAAGTTCACAACCATATCCTTCTAAACAATATCTTTAAGTCAACCACTCAAAATAAGCTCAAAATATGCTTGATATTGACTTAATAAATTAAACTCGTCTGTTCAACGACATGCTTTAACCAGGTTTAATTACCCAAACTAGCTAGCTAGCTACACAGCTAAAACTAGCTCTAGCTTAGCTACCTCACTGTTTCACCTTCGATAAAAACTTGCTAGTTCCTGCCCTCTTGACTCTCCATAAAAGCTTTTGGTTAACATCAGGCGGTAAAAAATAAATAAAATCATCCCCTGTTTATTATACACGTAGGCAGGTTCTTACCTGCTTTTTGTCCACACGACACCGTCTCAAACTTGAGCTTGAACTGTTGAGGATCCAACGGACAGCTGCAGAGTACTTCTCAAAGGCGGCAAAGTTGTTGCTGGGCAGACTTCTTTCTTTAGCTCGGTGATGGGAGCAGGGCTTTCCAGATGTGCGCTGCACAGTGGAGTGCGCACTGCTTATTTTACAGTTTGAAAATTTGTGGAGAAACCGTTAGCAAACTTGTCTGTTATAAGTAGTATGGTACTTAAGATTATTACATTGCTATGGCTACCCTTCTAAATAGCTTAATACCCTAATAAAATGTGTGTTAAAATGGACCAAGCCCAGTGGCTATATTGTTAAAAATATGTGTCTGAAATAATTAATTTTGAATATCTTAGGAGTGCCTAGCTGGAGCCCACTTTGCCCTTATACTGCCCATGTGGGGCCCACCAACAAAGCCCACTCTGTGCCCATGCCCAGCCGAAGCCCAACTAGCCCAAGTGAGGCCCATGTGGGCCCCAGCTGGACGTGTTTGCAGGAAACCGGGAAAAGTAGATCAGGGCAGCTTTCAAGAGGTATGAGAATTCTGCTTTTAGCCAGCTAGTCCGGTTATTTTTGTGATTTGTGTAAAACTGGCAATCTGAGTGAGACTACGTTACAGAACACTGTTTTGACGTTAGCCTCAGTCAGACTCGGGTCGCTAACTGGCAGTGTGCACAGTGTTGTAATTCATGTCATTCTACCCATAAAACGTCAGGGAGGACTGTATAAAGTAGATACAAGCCTGCTGAAGATAGCCTGTTTCATTCATCATTTGCCTAAGAAAGCGACCTCCTTTACTACTAGCCAGGTTAGTTTTGCCAGTTTCACTCGTCAGGCTATTTAAAGGTCTGGGGGGTGAATTATGTGCATGGACAAGTGAAACGCAAATGTACTTGTGCAAATTACAAGTGACTCAAAAAGTTAATATCAAGCTCTGCAATCTAGTGTCCAGAGATATATAATCGACACTCCAAGTGTATATACCCGGGAGAAGTTCGTCTTTTGCCACTGACATGCGCAGTTGAGCCTGCTCAACGTTGTGTGACGTAGGGTGTGGAAGAAATTGCGATTTCCTGTGTGCTTACATTATTCACTAATCAATAGAACTAGTCATTGGATACTAGTTAGTATGTTCTCATGTAAGCTTGCTATTAATAAGAGTAGATTGTGTCTATGTGTCAGGGTTAATAGATGTTCGGGGTCAGGAGATCATTTGTTGTGGCTCTTTGGTCCCTTTCCGGGATTATGCTGCTGGCAGGTATGACACTGAGCACAATGTTGCTCAGCCTTTGTGGAAAAACCAGGTGCAAACCAATCAGTATTTACTATTGAGACCATACCCCCCTCTCCTGACCCCGAACATCTATTAACCCTGACACATAGACACAATCTACTCTTATTAATAGCAAGCTTACATGAGAACATACTAACTAGTATCCAATGACTAGTTCTATTGATTAGTGAATAATGTAAGCACACAGGAAATCGCAATTTCTTCCACAAGGGTGATAATTGGTCTATAAGCTTCAAAGGGGGTTCTTCATTAACGAATGAATGCAATATGAGTAGGCTAAATGCCTGAAAATATCACGAGGACAGAAAAACTTAAAAGTACGTTTAAGTCATAGAGATTAGGTCCATTTTTACACCGGTCTGCCAAATGTATTAGTTTTGATTCAACTATGAGGCTGTTATTAGCCGATCACCATTCCCTCTTGCAGGGGAAATTAGAAGACAACTATTTCATTCTACACTCAGTATTTTGAATTGTAAATGAGCAGCAAAAAAATTATGCTTTTAAATCTATGTAATCTTTATAAATAATAAGTAGGCTATGCATTTTTATAAAAAATATACAGAAATATCAGTTGTAAAATGTCATTAAAAAACAGAACCCTCTGCAACCAATACAAGCACACCCTACAATTTCCCCAGAAATTGTACCCTCTCTAATTATTTTTACGCAATCTTTAAATTCAGGCTCGTCCAGGGCCGCTCATAAGGGGGGAAAGGGGGGAAAGCTTTCTGGGGCCCAGCCGTGGTGGGGGGCCCAGCCGCAATGCCAACAATAATCATGTTCGTCTTAAATATTTTAAGAAATTATAACCAATTTATTTTGAACTGAAATAATCACCATTACTTTAAAAAGCAAACATAAACATTGTATTGTTGCTTTATTAAAATGTAGCCCTTTTCATAATGAAACCCCCCTCTCCTAAAAATAACAGAGTCGTTTTTTGTTTAACAATGTCATTTATTGATCTAAGGTTAAGCTAATAATGTCAGAGTAGGCTACATTTTGTTGCCATGCCAGGACCTGTTCAGAAATCAGGATATCAGAAAAGAAAAGAGAAAAAAAGGAGAGAGCTAGCAAGGGCATTCAACCCCCAAATAAAAGTAATAAATATTTGTTTCCAGTCAACTCCAAAAGAAACTCCCAGCCAGGCTGCAGAGACGAGCAGCAGCAACCACGATGCTAGCCAAGAGGAAGCTAGTTAAAGCAAAGCCGACACTGAGAAAGCGCATGTTCTGCACCACTCTGAGGACATTCTGCACTTTACCTGTAACTTGGCAGGAGGAGAAAGGTCCTTCTGTAAACTAAAAATCATAAAAATGACTTGTGTTCCACAATGAGCCAGGAGAGGCTCAATCACAATACTTTCCATTGAGTGTGAAATGGCTAAACAAATTGACTTCAAATACATTATAAAAGACTTTGCATCCAGAAAGACAAGGAAGATGGCTGTATAATAGGCAAATATATTATTATATTATAAGGCAGGTATATTGCATTTTATACTAGAAAATGTGGTAAGTGTAGCAGATCTCAGTGTGTCAAATTGTTGCTACATTACAAGAATGCTTGGCCAACGCTAGCATTTCCATGCTCCTCATTTACATAAAGTTTAGAAAATCCAACTTGCAACACTCCGCTCGCCTTCCCACAATGCCTTATGCGAGCGTCAATGCCCGATTTCATTGACAATTAATTGGAAGCCGACGCCCCGCGCCGCCCGCTTTGCTGTAGTGGACACGCACCGTAAGACTTGAGCACCTTTCAAAATAAAAGCACACCGTCAGAAGTTCGGTAACTTAAAAAAATAAAAGTTCGATTTTTTGACGGAGGCAAAGCACACGTCCGAGACCCTCTCCACGACCCACATGTTCAGAAACACTGGTCTAAATTGAAAAAGTAGCCTAATGCAGGCATCGTGTGTCTACCGCACTTAAGACGGTTATCCTACCACAGCTACCTAAGGGCTAACTGATGGCAAGGAGTTTCTTGGACAAAGAATATAATTTAAAACTGAATGAATGAGTATACCAGCAATAAAGGAAACCAATCTCTTCTAGACTATGCTAAGCTACAACAGGCTAGGGCAGGCCAAGGTAAGGACACCAGTCTCCTTCAGGCTGCATTACACTTGGGAAAGCTACAGTAGTGTGTCCTCCAGGCCAGGATCTAAGTGCAGCATTAACCTTTCATGTGTCCCAGAGGTGGCTCCTACGTTCATGCCCCTGGCAACACCTTCCCATGCGCCTGCAAAAAAGTATTTTAAAGGTCACAGAGCCAGGGAGCTGAGAGTGACTGAAGGACTGGCAGGCCACCAGCACACACCAGGAACATCTGACACTGGCAGTCTCTTCTACTCCTTCTCTCTCTCTGTCTCCCCCTGTTTTGTGAGCTCAGAAGGGAGTCACCTGTCAGCTTCAGTGATGCCTGTCAAAAATAGGTGGGGAGTTGGCCAAGCCAACATTGCTGCAACATTTAGATGCAGGTCTTTCCCTCTACCTCTTCCTCACCTTTCTTCGTCTTCTCTCTCTTCTTTGCTTTACTGTCCCCCTCCTCTCCTTTTCTCTCAGTGTCTCTATTTCCTCTCAACTCTCTCCCATTCTAATCAACCTTTTTTTTTGCTCTCTGTTGCAAATCAATTAGGATAATTCTCATTATCAAAACTATCTGAACTCTGTCTGCGCCCTCTCTTTGGTCCACTTCATTGTGTCTCTTTCTTCTGATTTTCCTGTTTTACTGTAGTCTGTCTTTACCAAGCACAGTTGAACACATCTAATCACTGCTATTTTCCATTGTTTTACCTTTAGCTGTAGTTCAAAAGCAGCCACACGGTGTGTGTGTGTGGGGGGGGTTCTCTTTCATTTATCATTCCATTGTTAATGTTCCATTAAGCATGTCCATCTCTAACATACTGGAATCTGACCATAGTGCACTGAGAGACAAAACAATTTTTCTGCTTCCTGTGTCTCTCCAGAGTCACTTGAACAATGTCCGCAATCAACACACGCTACAGAATCCTAATGAAAAGTAGATCTCTAAATATCCCTGATTCAATCCATCTGAGTGTGTGTGGTTCTGGTTAACAAGATGGGTAGGTCTTTGTGTGTGTGTTGGGTATGAGGAGCTGTCAAATTTGATTAAAAAAATATTAGTCAAGTCATTGAAGCGTAACAAAGCATTTTACTGAGAGCACTCATCGGCATAATGCACTGAGATTGATGAGACTGATGCCATTACTTCTGCAAGAGACTGATGCACTTAAACACAGGGATCCATCTCACCATACAGGCTATCAGTAGGCTAACCTGGTCAGATTAAATATAGTGCTACCCAAGGAAGTTCCTGTGTTGGTATGTGCAGTGAGTGTCTGTGGGGTGTCAGATGGCTGAGTGGTTAGGGAATCAGGATACCAATCAGAAGGTTGCTGGTTTGATTCATAAGAAGGAAGAACTTCAACGACTACAAACCCTCAAAGTTGTTTTTCATTTCAACTTTTCTTTTTTTCTGTCTCTAATTCTTCAATGTTGTCGACCTTTGGAAAGGAATCTTTCATGAGGGACAGGAACCCTAAGGCAGCCAACCAGTTACTCAGTCAGCCAGTCAGTCAGCAGTTAATCAGGATAATGGGCTCATAATTCTTACAGCTCATACATTCATATGGTGCACTGGAATTGCAAAAATACTCTGCGTTAGCCAGTAAAATAAAGTATATTTTACTCAACAAAAGCTAATTAAATATTAATACATTATTTTCACTTTAATAACACTTTGTAAATATAGCTGCAAGTAGCAATGGCGGATTCCTCCTTCAAAATGGCAAATTGTTGTAAAATTGACATAATAGAAAGTTACACTGGGATTAACCGGAAGACTTGAAACTGTCATTTCTGTCAGAATAAAAAAAATATATGTTTATACCTCTGATTGGATAAGAATCCACCACCCTTCGCTCATCAGCACTGCCTTTGACTGTTCTGTTTTTGTATGAGAAAATAAGCCGTTTCTCCAATGGGTTAGGGTTGAAAAAGGTGATGCGCCACCTACTGTTGAGGACATGAAGTTTGCAGTATTGCACAGAAACATAAACAAGGCCGTTGATGTAAATGTTTAAAGAAAAAAAAAGCTCCTTTACTTCTTTAATTATCTTCTTAATTTGTAGGCTATCTCCTTCAGACGCGCGAATGATTGTTTTGATTGTATTCTGCGAGTTTAGAAGCATAAGAAATGAGAAAGTTACTGTGGTAATTTTTTTAAACAATGTCAATCCTTTTGCTGTTTTCGGCTGTTTGTTGAGATCGGGGAAGAAAAAGTTGTCCACAATCAAGATATGTACGTTTCCTATTAAAAAAAAACGGGACAACGGGATGACTGGGTTGCTGCTGTAAAGAATAGCTTACTCGTAGTGCTTAAACACTTTACTGCCTGACACAAAATTCTGAACATTCCATATGCTGTTGAAATATGACAGTCATACAAATTTTCATATTTTATGAATTTTCATATTAAATCATACATCTTAACTGTTTATACCATATTGAAGAGGAGAACAAGGGGATTTTTATGATGTAAATAAATATATGATTACTTATGGCAAATCATATTTTATGAAGGTGGTTTCAGGCAGCCATTTTTTACAAAAAACGTTTCCATCCACCATCCCTCATCAGACAACTTAATTTTTGACCACTTTAATTACAAGATAGAGAAAAACTTTGAGCAAGTGGAATATCCAAAAATCTGTGGGCAATGTAGAACAGGAAACAGATTAGAAATATCATATTTTGATTAAAAGTTATGACCATTCTAGTGACTAGTGGAGACAGGGGAAACCGGAATTTTCCTCCCCCTAAAGTAGCTAGCGCTATGGCTGGATACTCCTCTCGATAACTAAAAAAAGTTCGAGTTTCTTCCACAATGGACCGAATTGGCCAAACAAGGCATGTACATTTAGCTTACAGTGTACATAATCTAGCTAGTTAATGTTGTTTTTCCATATTTTTTTTTTTATCTGCTCAAATCGAAGCTAAACAGTGTGACACCTTTGGTTAAGAGGAGATCGATTTTGAAGGTTTTCCTTAAATTATCACTGTACAGGAAAATCCATCATGGCGGACCTTATGGGTCCGCCATGAAAATGAAGCATGTACACCAAGTTTCAGAAGAATTGGAACAATGAGGTAGAAATGCCATCACTTTGAAAATCGGACTTTAGGGCGTGACCTGTGGCGCCCCTACATTCAAATGTGTCCCATATTTGGGACACTTGGATGTAGTATCAATGTGCCAAATTAGAACATTTGTGACAAGGGTCTTTTTGAGATATTGGGGCGCAAGGAGATTAAAATTAATAATAAATATAGCTGCAAGCAGCAATGCGGTTCCTCCGGAAAATGGCAAAATATTATAAAAATATACAATGTAGAAGGTCAAGAGTTGGACAACAAGAGAGCGAAACAACTTAATGTTTGGCCAACAACAATAGGCTGAATGTAGATTTGAACTCTTTAGCATAAGGTTACAAGTCAATCTCTCTATCCTCTCTGCTACACACCAACTGTTGATATTTTATGAATAGAAATGGCAGAGCATTACCTTTGGTCAGCTTTGGGACAAAGGTTAAGAAACGGTTGACATTTCAATGTCAAATTGCATGAAATTGCACATGGTACTACTTCAGAATGATGCCATCTTGAAGCCAATAAGGTTTGAAAAACCATCAGTCAAAATGATATTTGATGTATTTGTGTTTGATGATATTTGAACATATTGAGGCAATGTGTACATTTACATAAATACACCCCTTTTAGCCATTTTGTATTGCATTTCTTATTCCATTTCACCCTATATAAAGATGCATCTGCCCACACACATCTTCCATCCATGCCTTTTCCCTTTCTCCCAGCGCAGGTCATGCCAAGGCAGAAATGCTGCGGCAGCCGCATGAGGTTTAGAGGTAGTCCAAAAACATGACTCCCACAATTGACACATTTTAACCAGAGTACCCTTTTCAAACTTTCCCCAAGATGGCTGAATAACCACAGATATTGTAACTCGTCTTGAGTTGATCTCCTTCAGTCAATGCACAACTAACAATAGTCATGTGGGCAACTGGGCTAGGGCAGAGCTCATGTTCAGCTCCTTGCGTGAAGAGCCTAGGGCAGTACAGCAGCCGACTCTGGTCCCATTAAAATACACAACATGCACAATCAGGGTGACCAACAAGATTATATTAGCTGATAAACAATACCATTACAAACATCTAAATGAACAAACACAACAACTGAAATCCCTCGTACTGCTGTTGTAACCACACTATTTTCACAAAGGCTTTGCCTATTTGACATACCGCACTGCATTCTGGGTACCCAAGGGGCGCTGACGCTGATTAGCTTTGCGACCAGAGCATGGCTGCCACCTATGCCTATACGGTCTCCCTTGCGTCCGAACTCTCCCCCATTACAAAGACTTTAACGACCCAGATCACAATTCTGAGCCTACAGGTCTGTGGGGAATCGCTTGTTCTCCTAAAAGCTGCCCTCCTCTACCTTTTTGATGAATTCGCCGAGATGCTAAATGATTCACTAATTATAAACACAGAGGGAAAAAGCTAGCTCTAGCTAATTTTCAACTTCGCTTTTCCGTCACTTCAAACTGACGATCTAAAGGTCTCAAAGTGCTCAAACCTTCACCATAATTCAAGAGTAGTGTACTTTCACGAACCCAATCATTGATTCTTAAAATGTGTAAAAATAGGACTTACCGAACGTGGCTGCCTCCAACACGGCTATCAGGTGATTCCAGTTGAAAACAACAATGGCTGCCTAAAAATAATTTATATTCGTAACGGCAAGCTGGGATTGGAAGCTAAATGAAACAGGAGCTAAAGACCGAGGGTGGGGGCTTGGTCGACACAATTTTCAGAAAGCGTGTGTGTATCGCCAAGCCCGCTCGTGTGTCGAGGGGCAGGATGAGTGTGCGTGCTGTGGAGACATTCAATTGAATTCATTCATATATTGACATATTAAGGTAAATTTCCATATGGTACTTCAGAATGATGTCAACTTGAAGGCAATAACGTTTGAAAAACCATCAGTCAAAATTATATTAGATTTATTGACACAAAGATATTGAGGCAGTGTGTACATTTACATAAATACACCCCTTTATTGCATTTCTTATTCAATTTGACCCCCATAAAATCATGTGTTCTTCACATCTGTAACAAATTTCAAGTCGATTGCATCTACGGTTCATGAAGAGAAGGGTTTTGAAGGTTGTACCAAATTTGGACTGTAAAGCAAAATCTATCATGGCGGACCTTATGGGTTCTTTGGGCTTTTTTGTTCCCCATGAGAAATGAGGCATGTATACCAATTTTCAGGCATTTTGGAGCAATGGGGCGCTGGGGAAATCACGTAGACTTTGGGCATGTTTTATAGCGTCACCTATGGGCGTACATGGGCCACTAGAGTAAACTAGCCGTCTAGGAGTACCCTGTTGTATCATTGGGCCAACTTTTTGAGCTATTGAGCCATTTAACGGAGAAGCAAAATAATAATAATAGGTATGCTAACAAAAACAATAGGTTCCCTCTTACCGGAGGAACCCTAAATATAGCTGCAGCAATGACGGATTCCACCAAAACATTGCAAACCATTGAAAAATGTATATTCTTCACAAATTGTTACTGTATAGTAAAATCCATGCTGCAGACTTACTAATTGATACCAAATCTGACCAAATCCAAATATAACTGTAAACAGCAATGAGGTGGCCTAGCAGTCAAATGACCCAGAATTTTTTTTAGACATCCTCAGAAGAGGATAACGTGTACACGCATCAAGTTTGGTGTGAATCCATCAAAAATTTGCTGAGATGAAACCCAACTTCCTGTTTAATGGCTTAACGGCACATTTTGATTGGCTGTACCGGGCTAACGGTTCTGAAAATAAAAAAATAATGTGATGGCCTTCGTGACCCAGACAGCATTTACATCCGTGCCAGATCCGTTTTTGAATCAGCAGATTCGCGTAGCAGTCGCACTCACTATGCAGATCTGCACCAAATTTGTGCCAGACCTCTAGCAATTCTCGCTGTGACATTCCGTCTGCCGGTTGCGGACGCGCCATAACTAACGGAACGCTTTTCCCCCAAAAAAACCTGCCACTCTATCTGACTGCACAGTGGAAGACCACAGGCTGCAACATTATTCTGACAACCTCAGACGTAGCTTACGTGCTAGTCAAGCTAGTAGCATAGCTACGGTTAGCTGGTAAAGTAGTATAGGTTCTTTTAAACATCCACAACTAATGTGAACATAAGGCCAAATCGGTTATCTTTACTTATTATTAGTGCTGTCAGTTTAACGCGTCATTAACGGCGATAACGCAAACCCAAAATAATGGCGTCAATTTTTTTTATCACGCTATTTACGCTCTTTTTGGCCAAGAAAACTTTTGTTTTTTTCACATGCTGTTGCAACAACTACCGACGGTAGAAAAACTACAACACCACACCGGCTCTTGCTAGACCGGAAACAAAACGACAGGCACGCCACACACACTTGTCTCTTTAGCCGGCTTGCGAGCCGGCTAAGAGTAGTAGCAGAGCCCGTTTACGGATATTAGACATTCTCTGGTAGTAGGTTAACATTACGTTTTGAGTGGATGGCGAGCGCGAGACACCGCAATGGATGCCAATAAGATTCTGAATGGTTTACTTTTAAAAAGTTGCCAAATGGTTCCATTGACAAGACCAAAGTGATCTGTGTGTTTTGTCGTTGTAAACTGAGCTGTCATCGCAGCACGTCCAGTCTGAAATACAACTTGATGGCCAAACACACAGCTGATGCGAATTCTCCGCCCGCTCGTCAAAGCCAGGCGATTGCAATGTTGTTTTCAATAAAAAAAAATATTTGCACCAAGCAATCCAAACCACTTTTCCATGTTGATAAGACCATTAAAGAGCATTTGAAAAAAGAATGGGACCAAAAGAAATCAAGGGACATTTAGAATTGATAAAAATGTGCGATTAATTCTGATTAATCGCGAGTTAACTATGACATTAATCCGATTAATCGCAATTAAATATTTTAATCGTTTGACAGCACTACTTATTATTTACCAACATTGCTGACTATCGTGTCCATTGTGTGTTAGCTGTAACATTGTAGCCATGTTAGCACTAGCCACTATACCCACTCTTTTGTCTGAAGCTAGCTTAGCTGCTAGTACTACATTGCGGTGATCGCTACTAGCTACTGCTAGCACCGACTTCTCACGTCCAAATACATGAACTAGTTTGGACGTCAGTACCATATCTAAAGTCTCACTGTATTATACACATATAGTCTTCAACGTCAACACAATATGAAATGAAATTGAAATGAACCGGTATATATTCCCGTAACAGATGTTTTTTATGCTGTAATGTTCTCTTTTGCCTGTTTAAAATAGTAAAAAGTTTGAAAATTACAAATTGTGTGGGTATTTGTTTGGCCCTTAATTGTCTGATAGCCTAAGTACGATTCACAGACCAGGGCCAGATGAGCCCCTGATATGAGTCGCGAGCGCAGCCCCTAACTTGGACATACTGTGATCGCATCCGCCCATCTTATTTTAGTGGAAGTATATGCTAAATGAATACATTATTATATGATAATGTAGCTTAAGCTAGCGGTTAAGGTTTTGGAACATGCTTTTGTAACCGGGAAAGGGATGGCCACATTTGAAGGCTGGTAAAACTAGAGAAAGATGTAGGCTATGTGCTTGTGTACACCTACTATGTCATATCTGTATCTATCTCTGTGTACCTAGCTCTGGCAATCTATCTGGATCTCTGGCTCTGTCAATGAATGTATTCTATATAGTCTGTAAATAGGCCTATGTCTCCTCTCTATAACCTACGAATATTAGAGATTTCTGATGTCTTTTTAAAGCGTTTGAATAAAATGCTGTGTGTCTCAGCTGCTCGTGTGACTTCCGAAGCTTCGGACGTCACTTTGACAATTCGACTCTGATCACGTGGTTTTTGCCCATTTTTGAAGCCACGCTCGACACATTAGTGTCGGTACCAATTGTTTCGAAAGGTCGATCCCGCTTCGTGAGCACGGTATTGAGCTTAACATCACTAATGTAAGTACAAATATTTTTTCATATTGACTTATTTAACCATCTATATGGTCGCAGTCTGTTTTAAAATGATTGTACCAGAACAAGGAACAGGTCCAGTGCCGGTCTTCCCCAGTCTAAAGCTAGGGACGAAAAGGTGGTCTTGGCCATTTACTGCCAGAGGGGTGGCAGAGATCCGGCACAAGGACTTAAGGGCAGTTGCGTAGGGGTGTCGACCAGTGGCATTGGAGCTGAGGACAGGTAGGTAAATTGAGCACATTAGGAACAAAGACATTTGATAAGACCTTTGTTTATTGAAGTAGGCCTACCTGTGTCACAACCACGGTCAGATTGCCTCCTCAAATCTGGACGATGTCCAGCAGAGAAGTGGTGTGGAGGACCTCGGGCTTGGCAGAGGTCTAGTAGTGGTTTGGCAAACTACATTGAGAGTGGGTGGAGGAATAGGAGGCAATGGAGTGGAGGTGCGTCTTCTCTTCCTCTCATCTGTCACTGAGATGAGATTCTCACTGTCAGAGTCTGTATCACCAAAAATGATCCTAACAAGCAAAGCAAAACAGCTAACAATCTGGTATGTGCAACATAAAAACTAGTTTAGAATTGAACAACATTGGCTAATTACTAATTCCTAATTAAAAACATAATCTTTTTGTAACTCTTAAGTGTTACAGATCAGTGAGGCCCTCAGATTTTCTCTTACCTTGGCTTACTTTTTCTTTTTCCTCATAATCACTTGTTCCTCGTCATCAGTTTGTAACTCTGACGTGTTACAGATCAGTGAGACCCTCAACTTTTCTTTTGCCTTCATGTAGTCACCTGATAAAAGTTTTGAAAATCTGAATTGTTAGTAAATAATTAGTAAATAATAAAATGTAAACTTTAAAATATTTAATGATTTCAATGCCTAATTAAGTTAACTTTCTAAATGGTTCGTACCAGCTCTTAAGAGGACTCGAACATCAGCTCTCTCTGAAAATGATGAGTCAGTCCGTAACATGTAATTATTTAAAGGGTAAGTAATTTGTCTGTTAATGTAAACACCTGGCTGGGAACATTTATCACATCCGTGATATCCATTTTGAGCCTTGTGTTTTTTACAAATGCCCTGGCAGGTTTATCACACACAACAGAAACCAGTTCAAGGAACACTTCTTTCCCACTGAAATCAAAACCTCTCTGTAGCTGTTGTAACTCACATGTGAAGTCTCACAAAAATTCTTGAGATATGATCTCACTTCCTGTTTTGGCGGCTTCATTGCCGACTTTGATCAGCTTTACCGGAAAAACAGTTTTGAAAATCAAAAACCATGTGAAAACGTTTGTGAGGCTTGATCTGAAGATAATTGGTGACAAATGTTTGCTTGTTGCAGCGCCACCTAGAGGTGAAATGGCATGACCTATTTTGGACTTCTTTAGAACAGGTTCCCTAGTCCCTATACCAAATTTGTTGTCAATGCAGTAAAGAGATGCTGAGATATGACCTAATTTCTTTTATGGTGGCTTGGTTGACGACTTTGATTGGCTGTTCCAGTCAAAAAGTGTAGAAAATTAAAAAAACATGTGATGTCTTTTCTGAGGCTTGATCTGAAGATAAATGGTGCCAAATTGTTGCTGATTGCAGCGCCACCTAGAGGTGAAATGGCATGACCTCTTTTGGACCTCTTTAGAAGAGTGTCCCAAGTCCCTATACCAAATTTGGTGTCAATGCAGTAAAGAGGTGCTGAGATATGACCTCAATTCTTTTATGGTGGCTTGGTTGACGACTTTGATTGGCTTTTCCAGTAAAAGGTTTAGATAATCAATGTGATGTCTTTTGTTTGGCATGGTCTGACGATGATCTGTGCCAAATTTGGTGATTGGACTAAACTTATAGGAGAGGTTGCGAAAAAACTTTATATTCAAAATGGCGGCCACATCAATTCAGTCATAAATTTGATGTGGCTGTAACTAATCAATGGTTGCGAAAATCAAAGCTCCAGATGTTTGTGAGGCTTGGTCTGGAGATCATCTGTGGTAATTTTGAAGAAGATTCAACAAGAATTGTAGGAAGAGTAGCGAAAAAACGCTTTTCCTTTACATTCAAAATGGCGGAGAACTATAGAACTGGGTATGATGTCATGATGTCATGCGTTGAAATTGTCTTGATCCAGGGAATCCAACGATACCTCATTTTGGACAATGCGGCATATGGTTCAAAGGTAACGTGTGTAAACCCATTGGTGGCGCTAGATGGTTGGAATGGGAGACATGAAACTTGGTGAAATTGATGAGGGGACTGGTCCCAAAGAGTGTGCCAAATTTCACAACTTCTGACAATGTGGTTCTAGGGGCTGCCATAGACTCCCATGGCAGAAGAAGATGTGTGATAATAATAATAAATATAGCTGCAAGCAGCGATGCGGGTTCCTCCACAAAATGTCAAAATATTATACAAATGTACATTGTAGAAGGTCAAGAGTTGGACAACAAGAGAGCAAAACTACTTCATGTTGGGCCAACTACAATAGCCTGAATGGGGATTTGGACTCATGAGCATAAGGTTACAAGACAGCCTCTCTATCCTCTCTGCTACACACCAACTGTTGAGAATGTGAGAGTAGAAAGGACAAAGTATTAGCTTTGGTCAGCTTTGGGACAAAGGTTAAGAAGCGGTTCACATTTCAAAGTGGAATTAAGTGAAATTGCGCATGGTATTTCATAATGATGTCATCCTGTTTACCTAAACAGATATTCCAATTTAAGACTGGCTAAAAGACTGGCTGGATTCAAACCTACAATCTTATACTTTGCAGGTCACTGTCCCTGTCCATTGAGGTATTCTCAGTGTTGAATATTGTCATGTTCAGTTACTGTATAAAAAAGTAAGCTGTTTCTTCTGTGGTAAGAGTTGTTAGATTCAGCCAAAGTTTAAACTACTCAAATTCAATTATATTTTGACATACCAAGGTGAAATTGTTGATGGAGCTTCAGAGTGATGTCATCTTGAACCCAATAAGGTTTGAAAACCATCAGTCAAAATGATATTTGATTTATTGACACAAATATATTGAGGCAATGTGGACATTTACATAAATACACCCATTTCAGACATTTTGTATTACATTTCTCATTCCATTTCACCCTATATAAAAATACTCTATCCCAATCCATGCCGTTTACCTCCCTCCCAACGCAAGTCACACCAAAGCAGAAATGCTGTAGCAGACGCATGAGGTTTAGATGACGACCAAAAATTGCCTCTCACAGTTAAAACACATTGCTCACAACACTGTTTCCAGAATTTCTCAAAGATGGCTTGAAGACCGCTTTCCAGAACCACAGTCAACTTACTATCAAGAATAGCCTCATTGGCAAAAGGTTTATGTCACAGCCCATGATCAACTCCTTGCGGACATTGATCTATAATAGCCGACTCTCACTTCCTATTAAACCACACAACATACACTCTCAGGGTGACCAACAAGATTTTTTAACTAACAAACAACAACATTACAAACATCTAACTGAACAAACGCAACAACTGAAATCCCTTGCATAGCTGTTGTAAACAAACTATTTTCCACAAGTCTTGGCGGTTTTTGACATGCCGCACTGCATGCTGGGTACCCAAGAGCGTTGACGCTGATGATCTAGCTGTGCTCCGACTGCGTGATATGACGAGATGCTAGTGACGCGCTAAGGTCTCGGAGTCTCCTGAAATGGATTGCGTCTCTCTGCCTTGAAGCCGCGTGCGCATCATCATCAAGACCCCATGTATATGTCAAGATAACATCCAAGCTAACAATTTCGGCCAAATCTGACTGCAGCTTTGTATACCATATGTACTGTGTTATAGTTGTTTGAGTTAAACAACTTGCTTAATGAATTAAATGGCTGTTAAATGTCAAATCCAACTATAAATGTATAAAAGAGAATTCCAATCAAATCTGAATTATTTTTTAAACCTCGAGGTTTAAAAGACAACCTTTGCCTAAACTGACATGCACCAACTCAGAGAACTGAGTTTCAACATCCATTTACACATCTAGTCTCTATTTTTAACTCTACTCTTAAGGCATAACTATATTTAAATTAATGTCTGCACCTCTCTGTCACCAACTGTCTCTGGAGTGGGGGGTTGGGGCTTCACAGGGTGTCTACAGGTGTAAACAAGTTAAATTTAAGACTTATGACCTTTTAATACCATTTTCCAATTGAAATTAAAGACCAAATTTACAAATGACAACAATCGGTTGAGTTTAATAACATTGACTAAATGTGTGTAATGCGAAAGGATAACACAACAAAAAGTCTATAAATTGAACTGGTTTCATTACTTAAGACACTATAAGTCAGCAGCTTGGCATGCTGGGACATGGAAACGATTAAACATTTAGACTTTCATCAAAGTAAAAAATGCTGGTTTGTCCTTTTTCATCAATGTCCTCAAAAAAGCAGTCTGCAGAGCTACTGTGTCTGTGGGGTGACTGTCTGTCTCTGGAGGGTTGGCAGGCACGGGCAAGCAGGGCCTGCAGGCAGGCAGTCAGGGCAGGCCAGCTGGATGAAGCTGTCCTGGGGTCAGGGCTGAAGAGAAGCTGTCCAGCTATAGGGGGGTAGTCCAGCAAGGGATCTGTTTTTCTCTCAGCATCCTCTGTTGGACTGTTGAGCAGGCCTCTGCATGACCCTCCAGACCTGTAAAAGTGAAGAAAGGATCCATGTCAGTTGTGAAAAATGAAGCTTCTACACTTGACATAAACCACTGTTTTGACTTTTGCATTACTTGAACTTGACTCCAAATGTGTTGACCTGGAAAGTATACATTATTGTAATGTAATTGCGACAATTACATTAAGGCATATAGGTAAGCTATAGTTATACATATATATATATATATATATATATTGTATACAATATATCGAGGTAGCTGACTTAACCACTCCTGAATGTACCTTTCATCAACCCCAAGTTCGCGTGCTACAGGTCTGTTGCTGCTTGTTAGTGCTTTCTGCACAGATTCCTGTTTGAAAGCTAAAGTATAAGAATCTTTTGTCATGCTACTTCAGATTTCTACACAAAGTAGAGACACGCGAGGCTTCCATTTTACACTCTGCGTTTGTTTAACCTCCTTGTCATTTGTTTGTGTATGGCCGCACTGCAGCTACAATTCACTGAATCTCTTACTAATTAAAAGTTGCCGTCAAATAAACACTGAACCACAAATAATCATTTTGTAATAAACGCTGCAGTGTTTAATTGAAGGACACGTTTGGAACTCACTATACTAATTAAAAATATAACTGCAAGCAGCAATGGCGGATTCCTCCAAACATTGTGAACCATTGAATTTTTTTTATTCTTGACAAATTGTAACTGTATAGAAAAATCAATGCTGCTGACTTACCAAGGGGATACCAAATCTGACCAATTCCAAATATAGCTGCAAGCAGCAATGAGGTGGCCAAGCAGTCAAATAACCCAGACAACATTTTAGACATCCTCAGAAGAGGGTAACAAGTACACGCAGCGAGTTTGGTGTGAATCCATCAAAGATTTGCTGAGATACAACCCAACTTCCTGTTTGCTGGCTTAACGGCACATTTTGATTGCCTGTACCGGAAAAACGGTTTCGAAAATCAGAAAACCATGTGTTAGCTTTTGTGAGGCTTGGTCTGAAGATAATCTCTGCTAAATTTGGTGAAGATTTGACAACATGTGTAAGAGGAGTACAGAAAAAACGTTTTTCAATGAATTCAAAATGGCGGCCGCATAAATTCGGCTATTATCACAAATTATGAGTCACACACGGGATGTCCCAAGATATCATGAGACAAAGGAATCACTCAATAAAGGCAAACAAATCAATAGTTATTGGCCAAAACACACTTTTGCTTCCTGCGGCCACGCCCAGTGATCACATGACACCAAATTGTGTAGATATCCTCAGAAGAGGGTTCCGAGTCATCATACCAAGTTTGGTGTTGATATCTTGAAGATTTGCTGAGATATGACTTCACTTCCTGTTTGGCTGCTTTTCTGATGAATTTGATTGGCTGTACCGGACCGGGGGGTTATGAGGATCAAAATTCCTTTTGATAACTTTTGTGAGGCTTGGTCTGAAGATCATCTCCGGTGATTTTGAAGAAGATTTGACAAAAATTGTAGGAGGAGTAGGCTTTCAAATGTTTTTGATAAAACCGGAAATAGCGGAAAATCTATATAACCGGAAATTGACGCCATGGGGTGCGTTGAACTCGGCTTGATCCAGGGAATCCAATGGTACCTCATTTTTGACAATCGGTCATACGGTTCAAAAGTTGCGTGTGTAAACACAAGTCCAACTTTAACCCGTTGGTGGTGCTGGAGTGGTCTAATGGGAGACATGAAACTTGGTGTAGGTCTAATGGGAGACATGAAACTTGGTGTAGGTATTGAATCAACTGTCCTTAATGTGTGCCAAATTTCACAAAAAGTTGTCGAAGGGTTCTAGGGGCTGCCATTGACTTCCATGGAACAAGAATAATAATAAATATAGCTGCAAGCAGCAATGGAGGGGCCAAGCAGTCCAGAGCAGGACAAGGCCTCCATAGCACATGCGCAACAATGAAGTCACAGCAACCTGTTGCACTCATGCAACACACCAAGTTTGGTTGAAATATCTGTTTGCGTTCAAGAGTACTGAGTACTAGTATAACACCACAGGCCTCCTCTGCTCTTCATGGGAACGAAGGAACCGAAGTTTGGTGATGATCAGACACATTTTTGCTGAGTTATGCTCTCACGTGTCTTTTGGAGCTTCGCTGCCGCCTTTGATCAGCTCTAACGAACAAACGGTTTTAAAATGGAAAATCCATGAAACACCTTTGTGAAGCTTGGTCTGAAGATCATCTGTGCCAAATTTAGTCAACATTGGACAAAATTTGGGGCGTGCAAAAGGTTTTTACACTTTTCCATGAAATCCAAAATGGCGGCCGCGTCAATTCGGTTATTATGAAATATTATCAACGGCCAGGCTTGATATCTCACAAGACATCAAGAGACAAAGAAATTACTTTAATAAGGTAAACACTTCCATAGTTATTAGCCAAAACACGTTTATGCTTCCGGCCACGCCCCCTTTTAGTCACATGACACCATTTTTGGAGGACATCCTTAGAATAAAGTTCCGAGTAGGCCTAACAACTTTGGTGTCACTGCTTCAAAGAACTGCTGAGATATGGCTTCACTTCCTGTTTGGCGGCTTTTCTGCAGAATTTGATTGGCTGTACTGGACAAACGGTTTGGTGAATCAAATATCCTTCGATAACTTTTGTGAGGCTTGGTCTGAAGATCATCTGTGGCAATCTTGAAGAAGATTCGACAAGAATTGTAGAACTTTAGAAATCCTCAGAACAGGGTTCTGAGTGCATGCAGCAAGTTTGGTGTGAATCCATCAAAGATTTGCCGAGATACGACCCAACTTCCTGTTGGCTGGATTAATGGCAAATTTTGACTGCCTGTACCGGGCAAACGGTTCTGAAAATCAAAAAATCATGTGAAACCCTTTGTGAGGCTTGGTCTGAAGATACTCTCTGCCAAATTTGGTGAAGATTGGACAAAATGTGTAGGAGGAGTAAAGAAAAAACGTTTTTCAATGAATTCAAAATGGCGGCCGGATCAATTTGGCTATTATCACAAGTTATCATGTATCACATAGGGGATGTCCCAACATATCATGAGACAAAGGAATCACTTAATAAAAGCAAACAAATCAACAGTTATTGGCCAAAACACATTTTTGCTTCCTGCGGCCACGCCCAGTGATCACATGACACCAAATTAATTGGACAGCCTCGGAAGAGGGTTCCGAGTCATCATATTAAGTTTGGTGTTGATTTCTCAAAGATTAGCTGAGATATGACCCAACTTCCTGTTTGGTTGCTTTGTTGCCGATTTTGATTGGCTTTACCGGACAAACGGTTTTGAAAATCAAATATCCTTTGATAACTTCTGTGAGGGTTGGTCTGATGATAATGTGTGCCAATTCTGGGGAAGATTTGACAAAAATAGAAGTAGTTGAAGCGAAAAAACATGTTTCCTTAAAATTCAAAATGGTGGAAAATCTATATAACCGGAAATTGACGTCATAGGGTGTGTTGAACTCGTCTTGATCCAGGGAATCCAATGGTACCTCATTTTTGAAAATCGGTCATACGGTTCAAAAGTTACGTGTGTAAACACAAGTCCAACTTTGACCAGTTGGTGGCGCTAGAGTGCTCCAATGAGAGACATGAAACTTGGTGAATATAAAGAGGGGACAGTGTTTAATAAGTGTGCCAAATTTCACAACTTTTTACCATACGGTTCTAGGGGCTGCCATAGACTCCAATGACAGAAGAAGTGTAATAATAATAAATATAACTGCAAGCAGTAATGGCGGATTCCTCCAAACACTGCGAACCATTGAAAAATGTTTATTTTTGACAAATTGTAACTGTATAGAAAAATGTATGCTGCAGAATTACCAATGGCATACCAAATCTGAAATGCAATACCATCAAGATCCACAAGGGCCTTTATTTCAAGCCAGTAAGTGAAGGAAGGGGGCTTGGTGAGCTTATCCATTCCAGAAAGCCTTGTATCTTTATGCATTAAGGCGTGGCCTGTAGCGCCACCTATGGGTAATGGTGGACCATTTGTGGTGTGGTAGTTACTCTTGGCCTATACTATTAATGTTTCAGGATTTTAAAAACTTTTTACCATTGCATATAAAATCGGAAATGCAATACCAACAGGATCCACATGGGCTTTGGGTAAAGTGTGGTAGTTACTCTTGGCCTGTACTGTCAATGTGTCAGGATTTGGAGACCTTTTTACTATTGCATACAAAGTAGGAAATGCAATGACACCAAGGTCCTCAAGGGCCTATGCTGATATTCAAGGAATGAGTGGGGGCTTGGTCAGCCCACACAGTCCTGATATGTTGCGTGTGTGTCTTGCCAAGCCCGCGCGTGTCAAGGGAAGAATGAGTGTCTGAGAATTTGGAGCATGCGCGGGGAGGAGCAGGGGACACATTTCATTGTAAATTTCCCTAGAAATTAGCCAAGCATGCATGTTTCAAAGATTCACCAAAAATCGACCTTTCATCTTAGAGTCAACTTTTTCTCAGATTTGTGTACTAAACATTCTCAAGAGTCTTCATATGAACTTGTTTGACTGGCTTACGTGTAAAGCATTGCGAACCATTGAAAAATGTATATTCTTGACAAATTGTAACTGTATAGAAAAATCAATGCTGCAGAATTTCCAATGGGATACCAAATCTGAAATGCAATAACATCAACATCCACAAGGGCCTTTATTTCAAGCCAAGAAGTGAAGCGCTTTAATCTTCACAAGAAGTGAAGTGCTTTGTGCTTTAGGGCGTGGCCTGTAGCGACACCTATTGGTAATGGTGGGCCATTTGTGGTGTGGTAGTTACTCTTGGCCTATACTATCAATGTTTCAGGATGTTTTTAACTTTTTACCATTGCATACAAAATCGGAAATGCAATACCAACAAGATCCACATGGGCTTTTGTTAAAGTGTTGTTGTTACTCTTGGCCTTTACTATCAATGTTTCAGGATTTGGATAACTTTTTACCATGGCAAACAAAATCTGAAATGCAATACCATCAAGATCCACATGGCCTTTGCAAAAGACCAAGGAACACTCTCCTGAAATGTTGCGTGTGCGTCTTGCCAAGCCCGCGCGTGTGTCAAGGGAAGACCTATGGGTAATAGTGGGCCATTTGTGGTGTGGTAGTTACTCTTGGTCTATACTATCAATGTTTCAGGATTTTTATAACTTTTTACCATTGTATACAAAATCGGAAAAGCAATACCAACAAGATCCACATGGGCTTTTTGTTAAAGTGTTTCTTTGCCTATACTATCTATGTTTCAGGATTTTGAGACCTTTTTACCATTGCATACAAAATCGGAAATGCAATACCATCAAGAGCCACATGGGCCTTTTTTTCAAGCCAATAAGTGAAGGGAGGGGGCTTGGTGAGCCTATCCATTCCAGAAAGCCTTGTATATTTGTGCTTTTTGGCGTGGCCTGTAGCGCCACCTATGGGTAATGGTGGGCCATTTGTGGTGTGGTAGTTACTCTTGGTCTATACTATCACTGTTTCAGGATTTTTATAACTTTTTACCATTGCATACAAAATCGGAAATGCAATACCAACAAGATCCACATGGGCTTTTGTTAAAGTGTTTCTCGGCCTACACTATCAATGTTTCAGGATTTGAGACCTTTTTACCATTGCATACAAAATCGGAAATGCAATACCATCAAGAGCCACATGGGCCTTTGCTAAAGACCAAGGAATGAGTGGGGGCTTGGTCAGCCCACACTCTCCTGAAATGTTGCGTGTGCGTCTTGGCCGCGCGTGTGTCAAGGGAAGGCTGAGTGTGTGTGAGATTTTGGAGCACGCGCGGGGAGGAGCAAGGGAGACATTCATTGGAAATTTGCCTAGAAATTAGCCAAGCAAGCATGTTTCAAATATTCACCAAAAATCGACCTTTCATCTTACAGTCAACTTTTTCACAGATTTGTGTTATGAACATTCTCAAGAGTTTTCATATGAACTTGTGATTGAATCAGAGTATCAGTTTTTGAATGGCTGATGTGTAAAGCATAATTTTAGCGTTAGCGATAAGTTCAATTTGCTTTATATCAATCATTTTTTGAGATATGAATTTGCCTTTGCACATGGTAACATGTTGTAGTGTCTTCCTCCGATCTACCAAGTTTAGTGTTGATATCTCAAAGATTTGCTGAGACATGACTTCACATCCTGTTTTGCGGCTTTTCTGATGAATTTGATTGGCTGTACCGGACAGACGGTTATGAGGATCAAAATTCCTTTGATAACTTTTGTGAGGCTTGGTCTGAAGATCATCTCTGGTGATTTTGAAGAAGATATGACAAAAATTGTAGGAGGAGTAGGCTTTCAAAGGTTTTTGATAAAACCGGAAATGGCGGGAAATCTATATAACCGGAAATTAACGCCATGGTGTGCGTTGAACTCGGCTTGATCCAGGGAATCCAATGGTACCTCATTTTTGAAAATGAGTCATACGGTTCAAAAGTTGCGTGTGTAAACACAAGTCCAACTTTGACCCATTGGTGGCGCTAGAGTGGTCTAATGGGAGACATGAAACTTGGTGTAGGTATAGAAGAAACTGTCCTTAATGAGTGTGCCAAATTTCACAAAAAGTTGTCGATGGGGTCTAGGGGCTGCCATTGACTCCCATGGTACAAGAATTACAAATAATAAAACCACCAATAACAATAGGTTTCCTCCTTACGGAGGAATCCTAAATATAACTGCAAGCAGTAATGGCGGATTCCTCCGAACACTGCGAACCATTGAAAAATGTTTATTTTTGACAAATTGTAACTGTATAGAAAAATGTATGCTGCAGAATTACCAATGGCATACCAAATCTGAAATGCAATACCATCAAGATCCACAAGGGCCTTTATTTCAAGCCAGTAAGTGAAGGAAGGGGGCTTGGTGAGCTTATCCATTCCAGAAAGCCTTGTATCTTTATGCATTAAGGCGTGGCCTGTAGCGCCACCTATGGGTAATGGTGGGCCATTTGTGGTGTGGTAGTTACTCTTGGCCTATACTATTAATGTTTCAGGATTTTAAAAACTTTTTACCATTGCATATAAAATCGGAAATGCAATACCAACAGGATCCACATGGGCTTTGGGTAAAGTGTGGTAGTTACTCTTGGCCTGTACTGTCAATGTGTCAGGATTTGGAGACCTTTTTACTATTGCATACAAAGTAGGAAATGCAATGACACCAAGGTCCTCAAGGGCCTATGCTGATATTCAAGGAATGAGTGGGGGCTTGGTCAGCCCACACAGTCCTGATATGTTGCGTGTGTGTCTTGCCAAGCCCGCGCGTGTCAAGGGAAGAATGAGTGTGTGAGAATTTGGAGCATGCGCGGGGAGGAGCAGGGGACACATTTCATTGTAAATTTCCCTAGAAATTAGCCAAGCATGCATGTTTCAAAGATTCACCAAAAATCGACCTTTCATCTTAGTCAACTTTTTCTCAGATTTGTGTACTAAACATTCTCAAGAGTCTTCATATGAACTTGTTTGACTGGCATACGTGTAAAGCATGTTTATTCTTGACAAATTGTAACTGTATAGAAAAATCAATGCTGCAGAATTTCCAATGGGATACCAAATCTGAAATGCAATAACATCAAGATCCACAAGGGCCTTTATTTCAAGCCAAGAAGTGAAGTGCTTTAATCTTCACAAGAAGTGAAGTGCTTTGTGCTTTAGGGCATGGCCTGTAGCGACACCTATTGGTAATGGTGGGCCATTTGTGGTGTGGTAGTTACTCTTGGTCTATACTATCAATGTTTCAGGATTTTTATAACTTTTTACCATTGTATACAAAATCGGAAAAGCAATACCAACAAGATCCACATGGGCTTTTTGTTAAAGTGTTTCTTTGCCTATACTATCTATGTTTCAGGATTTTGAGACCTTTTTACCATTGCATACAAAATCGGAAATGCAATACCATCAAGAGCCACATGGGCCTTTTTTTCAAGCCAATAAGTGAAGGGAGGGGGCTTGGTGAGCCTATCCATTCCAGAAAGCCTTGTATATTTGTGCTTTTTGGCGTGGCCTGTAGCGCCACCTATGGGTAATGGTGGGCCATTTGTGGTGTGGTAGTTACTCTTGGTCTATACTATCACTGTTTCAGGATTTTTATAACTTTTTACCATTGCATACAAAATCGGAAATGCAATACCAACAAGATCCACATGGGCTTTTGTTAAAGTGTTTCTCGGCCTACACTATCAATGTTTCAGGATTTGAGACCTTTTTACCATTGCATACAAAATCGGAAATGCAATACCATCAAGAGCCACATGGGCCTTTGCTAAAGACCAAGGAATGAGTGGGGGCTTGGTCAGCCCACACTCTCCTGAAATGTTGCGTGTGCGTCTTGGCCGCGCGTGTGTCAAGGGAAGGCTGAGTGTGTGTGAGATTTTGGAGCACGCGCGGGGAGGAGCAAGGGAGACATTCATTGGAAATTTGCCTAGAAATTAGCCAAGCAAGCATGTTTCAAATATTCACCAAAAATCGACCTTTCATCTTACAGTCAACTTTTTCACAGATTTGTGTTATGAACATTCTCAAGAGTTTTCATATGAACTTGTGATTGAATCAGAGTATCAGTTTTTGAATGGCTGATGTGTAAAGCATAATTTTAGCGTTAGCGATAAGTTCAATTTGCTTTATATCAATCATTTTTTGAGATATGAATTTGCCTTTGCACATGGTAACATGTTGTAGTGTCTTCCTCCGATCTACCAAGTTTAGTGTTGATATCTCAAAGATTTGCTGAGACATGACTTCACATCCTGTTTTGCGGCTTTTCTGATGAATTTGATTGGCTGTACCGGACAGACGGTTATGAGGATCAAAATTCCTTTGATAACTTTTGTGAGGCTTGGTCTGAAGATCATCTCTGGTGATTTTGAAGAAGATATGACAAAAATTGTAGGAGGAGTAGGCTTTCAAAGGTTTTTGATAAAACCGGAAATGGCGGGAAATCTATATAACCGGAAATTAACGCCATGGTGTGCGTTGAACTCGGCTTGATCCAGGGAATCCAATGGTACCTCATTTTTGAAAATGAGTCATACGGTTCAAAAGTTGCGTGTGTAAACACAAGTCCAACTTTGACCCATTGGTGGCGCTAGAGTGGTCTAATGGGAGACATGAAACTTGGTGTAGGTATAGAAGAAACTGTCCTTAATGAGTGTGCCAAATTTCACAAAAAGTTGTCGATGGGGTCTAGGGGCTGCCATTGACTCCCATGGTACAAGAATTACAAATAATAAAACCACCAATAACAATAGGTTTCCTCCTTACGGAGGAATCCTAAATATAACTGCAAGCAGTAATGGCGGATTCCTCCGAACACTGCGAACCATTGAAAAATGTTTATTTTTGACAAATTGTAACTGTATAGAAAAATGTATGCTGCAGAATTACCAATGGCATACCAAATCTGAAATGCAATACCATCAAGATCCACAAGGGCCTTTATTTCAAGCCAGTAAGTGAAGGAAGGGGGCTTGGTGAGCTTATCCATTCCAGAAAGCCTTGTATCTTTATGCATTAAGGCGTGGCCTGTAGCGCCACCTATGGGTAATGGTGGGCCATTTGTGGTGTGGTAGTTACTCTTGGCCTATACTATTAATGTTTCAGGATTTTAAAAACTTTTTACCATTGCATATAAAATCGGAAATGCAATACCAACAGGATCCACATGGGCTTTGGGTAAAGTGTGGTAGTTACTCTTGGCCTGTACTGTCAATGTGTCAGGATTTGGAGACCTTTTTACTATTGCATACAAAGTAGGAAATGCAATGACACCAAGGTCCTCAAGGGCCTATGCTGATATTCAAGGAATGAGTGGGGGCTTGGTCAGCCCACACAGTCCTGATATGTTGCGTGTGTGTCTTGCCAAGCCCGCGCGTGTCAAGGGAAGAATGAGTGTGTGAGAATTTGGAGCATGCGCGGGGAGGAGCAGGGGACACATTTCATTGTAAATTTCCCTAGAAATTAGCCAAGCATGCATGTTTCAAAGATTCACCAAAAATCGACCTTTCATCTTAGTCAACTTTTTCTCAGATTTGTGTACTAAACATTCTCAAGAGTCTTCATATGAACTTGTTTGACTGGCATACGTGTAAAGCATGTTTATTCTTGACAAATTGTAACTGTATAGAAAAATCAATGCTGCAGAATTTCCAATGGGATACCAAATCTGAAATGCAATAACATCAAGATCCACAAGGGCCTTTATTTCAAGCCAAGAAGTGAAGTGCTTTAATCTTCACAAGAAGTGAAGTGCTTTGTGCTTTAGGGCATGGCCTGTAGCGACACCTATTGGTAATGGTGGGCCATTTGTGGTGTGGTAGTTACTCTTGGCCTATACTATCAATGTTTCAGGATGTTTTTAACTTTTTACCATTGCATACAAAATCGGAAAAGCAATACCAACAAGATCCACATGGGTTTTTTGTTAAAGTGTTTCTTTGCCTATACTATCTATGTTTCAGGATTTTGAGACCTTTTTACCATTGCATACAAAATCGGAAATGCAATACCATCAAGATCCACATGGGCCTTTTTTTCAAGCCAATAAGTGAAGGGAGGGGGCTTGGTGAGCCTATCCATTCCAGAAAGCCTTGTATCTTTGTGCTTTTGGGCATGGCCTGTAGTGCCACCTATGGTTAATGGTGGGCCATTTGTGGTGTGGTAGTTACTCTTGGTCTATACTATCAATGTTTCAGGATTTTTATAACTTTTTACCATTGCATACAAAATCGGAAATGCAATACCAACAAGATCCACATGGGCTTTTGTTAAAGTGTTTCTCGGCCTACACTATCAATGTTTCAGGATTTGAGACCTTTTTACCATTGCATACAAAATCGGAAATGCAATACCATCAAGAGCCACATGGGCTCTTTGCTAAATACCAAGGAATGAGTGGGGGCTTGGTCAGCCCACACTCTCCTGAAATGTTGCGTGTGCGTCTTGGCCGCGCGTGTGTCAAGGGAAGGCTGAGTGTGTGTGCGATTTTGGAGCACGCGCCGGGAGGAGCAGGGGAGACATTCATTGGAAATTTGCCTAGAAATTAGCCAAGCAAGCATGTTTCAAATATTCACCAAAAATCGACCTTTCATCTTACAGTCAACTTTTTCACAGATTTGTGTTATGAACATTCTCAAGAGTCTTCATATGAACTTGTGATTGAATCAGAGTATCAGTTTTTGACTGGCTGATGTGTAAAGCATTATTTTAGCGTTAGCGATAAGTTCAATTTGATTTATATCAATCATTTTTAGAGATATGAATTTGCCTTTGCACATGGTAACATGTTGTAGTGCCTTCCTCCGATCTACCAAGTTTAGTGTTGATATCTCAAAGATTTGCTGGGACATGACTTCACATCCTGTTTGGCGGCTTTTCTGATGAATTTGATTGGCTGTACCGGGCAGACGGTTATGAGGATCAAAATTCCTTTGATAACTTTTGTGAGGCTTGGTCTGAAGATCATCTCTGGTGATTTTGAAGAAGATATGACAAAAATTGTAGGAGGAGTAGGCTTTCAAAGGTTTTTGATAAAACCGGAAATGGCGGGAAATCTATATAACCGGAAATTAACGCCATGGTGTGTGTTGAACTCGGCTTGATCCAGGGAATCCAGTGGTACCTCATTTTTGAAAATGAGTCATACGGTTCAAAAGTTGCGTGTGTAAACACAAGTCCAACTTTGACCCATTGGTGGCGCTAGAGTGGTCTAATGGGAGACATGAAACTTGGTGTAGATATAGAAGAAACTGTCCTTAATGAGTGTGCCAAATTTCACAAAAAGTTGTCGATGGGGTCTAGGGGCTGCCATTGACTCCCATGGTACAAGAATTACAAATAATAAAACCACCAATAACAATAGGTTTCCTCCTTACGGAGGAATCCTAATAATACCACCAATAACAATAGGGTTCCCTCCTACAGGAGGAACCCTAAAAATATAGCTGCAGGCAGCAATGGCGGGTTCCTCCATAGCATTTCAAACCATTACCAAATTGACATGACACAGACATGTATTTCATTCATGTACACAACATTTCAAGACAACTGGATCAATGGCTGATTTTAAGTCATTTTCTGAAATTCTTCACAAATTGTCACTGTAGAGAAATATCCATGCTGCCGACATTATGGGTTATTGACACTCTTTTGTTCCCCATGAGCAATATAAGGCATGCGTACCAACTTTTAGACATTTTGGACAAACAGGGTTAAAATGCCACCCTTTTGAAAGTGACAACTTTGAAGCGTGTTCTGTCAGGCCACCTGTGCTCTGGTCAGGCCCATCATGCAGAGATCCATTCTTTAAAAGCTTTGATTACAATAATAATTTTATGAAAGGGAAGATACACTTTAGTAAAGGACGTGTATGCAATGGTAGGACGACAACTACATTAAGGCCTATAAGTATAGTTATATTATATGTAAAGTAGCCCCATTTTTGTTGGGTGTACAACAAAGGAGTTACCACCAGTTCCAATAGATGCCTCCATATTTAAAATGTAAAAATGACTGGTGGATTAATATTTTCCTTGTTTTATGCTGTTTTTGGGGACTTTCCACTTCAGCACCCATTTCCCAGTGTCATGTTACTGGATCTAGTTAATGGCGTAATGTTATGGGCATGGAGATGAGGCTACTACAAGGGGCCGGGGAGCAGGGCGGTAGGATAAAGCAGGGCGAGACGTTATATACTGGACACACACCACGAATAAAGGGAGACTTCTCAAGTTTTCTAAAACATGGCACGGAGCATTCATTCCGCAAGCAGATGCTTGTACACCCAGTTCCTCTATTCTACGCTACTACATTTTGAGTTGGGATGGTGTTCCACTGTTCTGCTTCTCTTTTTCGCAACTCCTACAAAACATTTCTGGGCATCATTGCTTTTATTAGTGCATGCAATGCTCGGAAGAAAACTATATAACAACAATAATGTTTAATGTAACTGGCCTTTCTAACAGTACAACTAGGCCCAGCTTGGCACCCCATAGTTGCATTGCAAATGAAAACAAGAGCCTTTTCAATAGGCCCAGTGGCAGACTCATGGTGTTTGAGGTTGTCAAATATCACCAGACATGGACTTCTGCCTAAATTGACATGCACCAACGCAGAGCAATGAGTTTCAACAACCATTAGCACAGTTATTCAATTTGTTGACTCTACTCTTAATGCAAGACTATGTTTAAGTCTGAAATTCTTTGTCAGCAACTGTTTATGTAGGAACCCTCCCTCACCCAATTGCTTTGGTCATGCTTTCTTAAAAGTCAAGTCCTTAGTTTAGATGTGCCAAAGAAGATGATAACATGACCAAGCTGTGTTTGGTTGATTCAACTGTATAGTTCTGAAGAAGAAGACCTTCTGTTTCTTTTAACAGTAGAATTAGCTGTGGCCAAACTAACCACACAATGCCTACTAGTCTAAAATGGCTACTAGACTAAGGAGTGAAGGTGGGAGCTTGCTATTGTTATGATTTTTGAGTCAAACAACTTGCTAAATGATTAAATGTCTGTTAAATCTCAAATCCAACTTTAAATTTATAAAAGAGAGAATTAAACCTAGAGGTTTAAAAGGCTACGTTTGTTTAAACAAATTACAGATAGGATTTGGGGAAAAAGCTTTAGAAATTAGCCAAGCATACATATTTTAAATATTCACAATGAATCTACTTTTCATCTTACATTGAACTACTTTTCAGATTTGTGTGGGTGCCGTAGGTTCTAGAGGCTTTTTTGTTCCTCATGAGAAATAAGGCATATGTAATGAATTTCAGAATTTTGGGACAAATGGGATGCAAATGGCAGCACTTTGAAAATGGACAATTGGGGGGTGGCCGTAGCGCCACCTATGGATAATGGTGGGTCATTTGTGGTGTGTTAGTTACTCATGGCCTATACTATCAATGTTTCAGGATTTGGAGAACTTTTTACCATTGTATACAAAATCGGAAATGCAATACCAACAAGATCCACATGGGCTTTTGTTAAAGTGTTTCTTGGCCTATACTGTCTATGTTTCAGGATTTTGAGACCTTTTTAGCATTGCATACAAAATCGGAAATGCAATACCATCAAGATCCACATGGGCCTTTATTTCAAGCCAAGAAGTGAAGGGAGGGGGCTTGGTGAGCCTATCCATTCCAGAAAGTCTTGTATCTTTGTGCTTTAGGGCGTGGCCTGTAGCGCCACCTATGGGTAATGTTGGGCCATTTGTGGTGTGGTAGTTACTTTTGGTCTATATACTATCAATGTTTCAGGATTTATATAACTTTTTACCATTGCATACAAAATCGGAAATGCAATACCAAGAAGATCCACATGGGCTTTTGTTAAAGTTTTTCTCGGCCTATACTATCAATCTTTCAGGATTTGAGACCTTTTTACCATTGCATACAAAATCGGAAATGCAATACCACATATAAGATCCACATGGGCCTTTGCTTAAGACCAAGGAATGAGTGGGGGCTTGGTCAGCCCACACTCTCCTGAAATGTTGCGTGTGCGTGTGTCAAGGGAAGACTGAGTGTGTGTGAGAATTTGGAGCACGCGCGGGCAGGAGGAGGGGAGAGAGGGTTTTGCAGAATAGCTCTGAAATTAGCCAAGCATGCATGTTTCAAATATTCACCAAAAATATACTTTTCATCTCACAGTCAACTTTTTTTCAGATTTGAATACTAAACATTCTCAAGAGTCTTCATATGAACTAGTGATAGTATCAGAGTATCCGTTTTAGACCGGTGGATGTGTAAAGCATTATTTTAGCGTTAGCGATACATTTGATTTGATTTATGTCAGTCATTTTTTAAGATATTAAGTCAATTTTTCACATGGGAACATGTTGTATTGTCTTCTACCGATATACCAAGTTTGGTGTTGATATCTCAAAGATTTGCTGAGATTTGACCCAACTTCCTGTTTGGTTCCTTTGTTGATGATTTTGATTGGCTGTACTGGACAAACGGTTTTGAAAATCAAAAATCCTATTGATAACTTTTGTGAGGCTCAGTCTGGAGATCCTCTCTGGCAACTTTGAAGAAAATTTTAACCAAAAATGTAGGAGGAGTAGTGAAAAAACGTGTTTCCTCAATCTTTATTGTACAGAAAAATCCAATATGGCGGCCGTTATAGGTTCTAGAGGCTTTTTTGTTCCTCATGAGAAATAAGGCATCTGTAATAAATTTCAGCATTTTGGGACCTATGGCCTGCAAATGGCATCACTTTAAAAATTGACATATTGGGGCGTGGCCTGTAGCGCCACCTGTTGTCTCACATGGCCCATGTTTGGTATGGTAGTTACTAATGGTCTGCAGTTTCAACATGCCAAATTTCACAACTTTTTACAATTGTGCTCTAGGGGCTGCCATTGACTCCCATGGGTAAAACATAATAATAAATATAGCTGCAAGCAGCAATGGAGGGGCCAAGCAGTCCAGAGCAGGACATGGCCTCCATAGCACTTGCGCAACAATTAAGTCACAATAACCTGTTGCACTCATGCAACACACCAAGTTTGGTTGAAATATCTGTTTGCGTTCCAAAGTACTGAGTGTTTAAAGTGTTTTTTTCCGGTGTAACACCACAGGCCTCCTCTGATCCTCTTGGGAACGATGGAACCCAAGTTCGGTGACAATCGCTAAAATGGTTGCTGAGTTACGCTCTAACGTGTCTTTTGTGGCTTCGCCGCCGCCTTTGATCGGCTCTACCGAACAAACGGTTTCGAAAATTTGAAAATCCATCAGACACCTTTGTGAAGCTTGGTCTGAAGATCATCTGTGCCAAATTTAGTAAACATTGGACAAAATTTGGGGCGTGTAAAAGGTTTTTACACTTTTCCATGAAATCCAAAATGGCGGCCGCGTCAATTCGGTTGTTATGAAATATTATCGATGGTCAAGCTTGATATCTCACAAGACATCAAGAGACAAAGAAATTACTTTATTAAGGTAAATACTTCAACAGTTATTAGCCAAAACACGTTTATGCTTCCGGCCACGCCCCCTTTTAGTCACATGACACCATTTTTGGAGGACATCCTTAGAATAAAGTTCAGAGTAAGCGTACCAACTTTGGTGTCACTGCCTCAAAGAACTGCTGAGATATCGCTTCACTTCCTGTTTAGCGGCTTATCTGCAGAATTTGATTGGCTGTACCGGACAAACGGTTTTGAAAATCAAATATCCTTCGATAACTTTTGTGAGGCTTGGTCTGAAGATCATATCTGGTAATTGTGAAGAATATTTGAAAAAATTTGTAGGAGGAGTAGGCTTTTAAAGGTTTTTGATAAAACCGGAAATAGCGGAAAACCTATATAACCGGAAATTGACGCCATGGTGTGCATTGCACTCGGCTTGATCCAGGGAATCCAATGGTACCTCATTTTTGAAAATGGGACATACGGTTCAAAAGTTGCGTGTGTAAACACAACTCCAACTTTGACCCGTTGGTGGCGCTAGAGTGCCAAAGTATGGGACATGAAACTTTGTGACTTGGACCGGGGGACTGTCCCTAATGAGTGTGCCAAATTTCACAACTTTCGACCAAGCGCTTCTAGGGCCTGCCATAGACACCCAGTCTTAAGAATAATAATAATAAATATAGCTGCAAGCAGCAATGGAGGGGCCAAGCAGTCCAGAGCAGGACATGGCCTCCATAGCACTTGCGCAACAATTAAGTCACAATAACCTGTTGCACTCATGCAACACACCTAGTTTGGTTGAAATATCTGTTTGCGTTCCAAAGTACTGAGTGTTCAAAGTGTTTTTTTTCTGGTATAACACCACAGGCCTCCTCTGCTCCTCGTGGGAACGATGGAACCCAAGTTTGGTGACAATCGCACAAATGGTTGCTGAGATAGGCTCTTGCGTCTCGTTTGGCGGCTTCGCCGCTGCCTGAGTGTATGACACTTACATAATTGTGTGGTTAATATAGAATAGCAGACAGATATAAATGTATTGTTTAAAGGTTATGACCATTCTAGTGATGAATGAGAAAACAGGCTAAAGCATTTAGAATGTCAAGATTCATTTCACATCACCACTTCTCAAATACCTTTGCATTCAATAAATTGCATCTGAAAATAACGGACACCACCACTGAAATATGCATTTTATGTGTTCAATAAAACACACACTTTATTTGTTTTGAACATTAAACTGTGAGGGGAATGATATCTCAGCAAAACATACAACAACAAACTTTCTACTGTAAATATTTTTTTTAATAAATAACTGCAAAGCAGAAGATATATAAATGCATAAACTCAACTGCAATCCCTGTTGAGAAAGGAGAGGGAGAAGACAGGGAGATAAAGAGGCAGGGGGAAGACAACACCAATAAACACATCCTTTTCCATCTACGCCTTGTCGCGATACTGGTCACACTCAGATGACTGCCAAAACTGAAAACAGTTCCTATTGCAAAGCAAGCAAAGTCGTTTGCCATTACATTTCGGCGCGCAAGAAACTACATTTGTTTTATTTTCAGTCCTATTTTTACGATCATAGCCATAGCATAGCCAGGCAGTGGTTCTCAAATCTGTCCTCAAATACCACCTGTTCTGCATGTTTTAGATGTTTCCCTGCTCCAACACACCTGATTCAAATGCATGTTTGTTACCAGGCTTCTACAGAGCTAGATAATGACCCATTTATTTCAATCAGGTGTGTTGGAGCAGGAAAACATCTCATATGCAGGACAGGTGGTACCTGAGGACCGATTTGAGAACCACTGTGTTACAGGATTTTTTCCATTCTAGGGAATATGGGTTGTGTGAAGTGACGACAAAGGAGGGACTACAGGTTTTAGCATAATAATCTGATTATTATGAGTATTAGTCTTATGGGAAACAGAAACAAATAATATACATTGATACATACCCAGATGATGTTCCTGGCTGGGTATCAGGTTCAATCTCATTTTTCCATCTCCTCCTCGTCCTGGTCTTCCTCCAGCAGTTCCTGGTTCAGTAGGTCCTCCTCCTGTGTGGTAATCAACAGTCAGCTGCCTCCTCCTCTTGCAGGGATAGTCTTCCTTCACCTCTACAACAGAAAAAAAAAATTAGTAGCCTGCAGTGTGTTCTTCCCAAATCCGATAAACCATAACGTTGAACTGTGGACAGCCCTTTCACACCTTCCTTGCGAATAGTAAGATACAAACATCCTAAAATCACGTCTGTATGATGGATGGGTATAGCTATCTGCAAAAATATAGAAGGATGTTTCATGACATGAGAAAATCAACAAGCTAAACTTATCCAACTGCAGTAGCACACCAGTTTCCAGGCAGTTCTGAACCTACCTATCCCAACCTCAGGCAAATGTACGGAAGCAACAACATTGGCCCAAAAAGTTATTGATCTTTAGCTAAAATATGACATAGTATTGCTAGTAACTATTTACTTCACACACACAAAAAAGTTGATATAAGAAGAGATTTGCTGCTTGCCTGTCAACAAGCACCGATTGGGTGAAGTCGAAAAACTAACTAGCAGCATAGTTACTCCTCCGCGTAACTATCAAGGTTTTACTATATTCCACAATCGGCTAAATTGCCCAAAAAGTTATAAATATTTAGCTTAAAGTGTACATGGTGGTCCTAGCTAATGTTTATTATCCAGGTTTCCCAAAATTAGCTAAATCGTTCTTCTTTTTGCTCACGTCACTCCAGTCCTAGTTCTACAAATAAATGCTTCGTAACTAAAACATTTGACTTTTAATTTGAACAATGTTGACAATATTGATAACACATGTAAAGAAACTTGTCTTACCTCGTATGATCGACTCAGTTTTCAAAATAAAGCAGTAAATCCAACTCTTGCGGTGATCTTATACCATACCATAGATATCCTTTATATGTCTGTGCGGTCAGAAATAGGACTCTACCAGCAGTTTCAAAAACGTGTTTGTTTCGTTGCCACGGTGATGGTGCAGCTAGGATTGCTAACAAGCTAGGCAGAGAGAATAATATACATTTACCTAGCATCCACACCTCAAACAAGTTAACCTAGACGCAAAACTATAAGTCGTATAAAAAAAATGAGGATATTTTCCGAGACCCAAGACTCTGCCGAAACCAGAGATGTCCTTTATATGTCTGTGCGGTCAGAAATACGACTCTACTGGCAGTTTAGAAATCGTCTTCCTTGTGCTTTTTCTGAGAAATGTGTCCCTAGATTTTACATTGGTCTCAAACGTGTTTGTTTGGTTGCCACGGTGATGGTGCAGCTATGATTGCTAACAAGCTTGGCAGAGAGAATAATATACATTTACCTAGCATCCACACCTCAAACAAGTGAACCTAGACGCAAAACTATAAGTCCGATAAAAAAAATGAGGATATTTTCCGAGACCCAAGACTCTGCCGAAACCAGAGATGTCCTTTATATGTCTGTGCGGAAAGAAATACGACTCTACTGGCAGTTTAGAAATCGTCGTCCTTGTGCTTTGTCTGAGAAATGTGTCACTAGATTTGCATTGGGCTCTATGGGGCGAGAGTTGGACTTTGTCTCGCTTTCGTGGGGCTCTGAAAAAATGTGTAAGTTTGTTGGATTCCACAGACAACTGTCTACGACCAACACATAATTAGCTATCTATTGATCCAAAAATGAAGCATGAAGAGTGAAAATTGTGGCAATGCTGGCAAACTAGAAATACTTTTTGAAACTGATTTCGAAGCTCCCCTCCACTCTAAGCGTTTCAGTCAGCACTCTAGACTCTCACATAGACACCCATGTAAATCTCAGAAACGGTTTGAAAAACTAATGAAACATAATCAGTGATATTAAAAAAAGTTGAAAAGATATCAAAAGGCTGAATTACAGAAACAATAGTTTAGTGTTTTGTCAACATTTTAAAGTTTAAATGGTGGCTGTAGCTGAAAGATTGAGGAAGAAGAACGTTGAAGAAGTTTAAGAGGATTGAGAGGATTTGAGAAAAAAAAACCATGTTAAAAATATGATGAATATTGATATTTTCCATGAAATCCAAAATGGCGGCCGCGTCAATTCGGTTATTATGAAAAGTTATCAATGGCCAGGCTTGATATCTCACAAGACATCAAGAGACAAAAAATTACTTTATTAAGGTAAACACTTCAACAGTTATTAGCCAAAACACGTTTATGCTTCCGGCCACGCCCCCTTTTAGTCACATGACACCATTTTTGGAGAACATCCTTAGAATAAAGTTCCGAGTAGGCGTACCAACTTTGGTGTCACTGCTTCAAAGAACTGCTGAGATATGGCTTCACTTCCTGTTTGGCGGCTTTTCTGCAGAATTTGATTGGCTGTACCGGACAAACGGTTTTGAAAATCAAATATCCTTCGATAACTTTTGTGAGGCTTGGTCTGAAGATCATATCTGGTAATTTTGAAGAAGATTTGACAAAATTTGTAGGAGGAGTAGGCTTTTAAAGGTTTTTGATAAAACCGGAAATAGCGGAAAATCTATATAACCGGAAATTGACGCCATGGTGTGCATTGCACTCGGCTTGATCCAGGGAATCCAATGGTACCTCATTTTTGAAAATGGGACATACGGTTCAAAAGTTGCGTGTGTAAACACAACTCCAACTTTGACCCGTTGGTGGCGCTAGAGTGCCAAAGTATGGGACATGAAACTTTGTGACTTGGACCGGGGGACTGTCCCTAATGAGTGTGCCAAATTTCACAACTTTCGACCAAGCGCTTCTAGGGCCTGCCATAGACACCCAGTCTTAAGAATAATAATAATAATAATAATACTACCAATTACAATAGGTGCCTCGCAGCTTCGCTGCTTGGCCCCTAAATATAACTGCAAGCAGTAATGGCGGATTCCTCCAAACACTGCAAACCATTGAACAATGTTTATTCTTGACAAATTGTAACTGTATAGAAGAATGTATGCTGCAGAATTACCAATGGCATACCAAATCTGAAATGCAATACCATCAAGATCCACAAGGGCCTTTATTTCAAGCCAGTAAGTGAAGGAAGGGGGCTTGGTGAGCTTATCCATTCCAGAAAGCCTTGTATCTTTATGCATTAAGGCGTGGCCTGTAGCGCCACCTATGGGTAATGGTGGGCCATTTGTGGTGTGGTAGTTACTCTTGGCCTATACTATTAATGTTTCAGGATTTTAAAAACTTTTTACCACTGCATATAAAATCGAAAATGCAATACCAACAGGATCCACATGGGCTTTGGGTAAAGTGTGGTAGTTACTCTTGGCCTGTACTGTCAATGTGTCAGGATTTGGAGACCTTTTTACTATTGCATACAAAGTAGGAAATGCAATGACACCAAGGTCCTCAAGGGCCTATGCTGATATTCAAGGAATGAGTTGGGGCTTGGTCAGCCCACACAGTCCTGATATATTGCGTGTGTGTCTTGCCAAGCCCGCGCGTGTCAAGGGAAGAATGAGTGTGTGAGAATTTGGAGCATGCGCGGGGAGGAGCGGGGGACACATTTCATTGTAAATTTCCCTAGAAATTAGCCAAGCATGCATGTTTCAAAGATTCACCAAAAATCGACCTTTCATCTTAGAGTCAACTTTTTCTCAGATTTGTGTACTAAACATTCTCAAGAGTCTTCATATGAACTTGTTTGACTGGCTTACGTGTAAAGCATTGCGAACCATTGAAAAATGTATATTCTTGACAAATTGTAACTGCATAGAAAAATCAATGCTGCAGAATTTCTAATGGGATACCAAATCTGAAATGCAATAACATCAAGATCCACAAGGGCCTTTATTTCAAGCCAAGAAGTGAAGTGCTTTAATCTTCACAAGAAGTGAAGTGCTTTGTGCTTTAGGGCGTGGCCTGTAGCGACACCTATTGGTAATGGTGGGCCATTTGTGGTGTGGTAGTTACTCTTGGCCTATACTATCAATGTTTCAGGATGTTTTTAACTTTTTACCATTGCATACAAAATCGGAAATGCAATACCAACAAGATCCACATGGGCTTTTGTTAAAGTGTTGTTGTTACTGTTGGCCTTTACTATCAATGTTTCAGGATTTGGAGAACTTTTTACCATGGCAAACAAAATCTGAAATGCAATACCATCAAGATCCACAAGGCCTTTGCAAAAGACCAAGGAATGAGTGGGGGCTTGGTAAGCCCACACTCTCCTGAAATGTTGCGTGTGCGTCTTGCCAAGCACACTCTGATTCAATCACAAGTTCATATGAAGACTCTTGAGAATGTTCGCGTGTGTCAAGGGAAGACCTATGGGTAATAGTGGGCCATTTGTGGTGTGGTAGTTACTCTTGGTATATACTATCAATGTTTCAGGATTTTTATAACTTTTTACCATTGTATACAAAATCGGAAAAGCAATACCAACAAGATCCACATGGGCTTTTTGTTAAAGTTTTTATTTGCCTATACTATCTATGTTTCAGGATTTTGAGACCTTTTTACCATTGCATACAAAATCGGAAATGCAATACCATCAAGATCCACATGGGCCTTTTTTTCAAGCCAATAAGTGAAGGGAGGGGGCTTGGTGAGCCTATCCATTCCAGAAAGCCTTGTATCTTTGTGCTTTTGGGCGTGGCCTGTAGCGCCACCTATGGGTAATGGTGGGCCATTTGTGGTGTGGTAGTTACTCTTGGTCTATACTATCAATGTTTCAGGATTTTTATAACTTTTTACCATTGCATACAAAATCGGAAATGCAATACCAACAAGATCCACATGGGCTTTTGTTAAAGTGTTTCTCGGCCTACACTATCAATGTTTCAGGATTTGAGACCTTTTTACCATTGCATACAAAATCGGAAATGCAATACCATCAAGAGCCACATGAGCCTTTGCTAAAGACCAAGGAATGAGTGGGGGCTTGGTCAGCCCACACTCTCCTGAAATGTTGCGTGTGCGTCTTGGCCGCGCGTGTGTCAAGGGAAGGCTGAGTGTGTGTGAGATTTTGGAGCACGCGCGGGGAGGAGCAGGGGAGACATTCATTGGAAATTTGCCTAGAAATTAGCCAAGCAAGCATGTTTCAAATATTCACCAAAAATCGACCTTTCATCTTACAGTCAACTTTTTCACAGATTTGTGTTATGAACATTCTCAAGAGTCTTCATATGAACTTGTGATTGAATCAGAGTATCAGTTTTTGACTGGCTGATGTGTAAAGCATTATTTTAGCGTTAGCGATAAGTTCAATTTGCTTTATATCAATCATTTTTTGAGATATGAATTTGCTTTTGCACATGGTAACATGTTGTAGTGTCTTCCTCCGATCTACCAAGTTTAGTGTTGATATCTCAAAGATTTGCTGAGACATGACTTCACATCCTGTTTGGCGGCTTTTCTGATGAATTTGATTGGCTGTACCGGACAGACGGTTATGAGGATCAAAATTCCTTTGATAACTTTTGTGAGGCTTGGTCTGAAGATCATCTCTGGTGATTTTGAAGAAGATATGACAAAAATTGTAGGAGGAGTAGGCTTTCAAAGGTTTTTGATAAAACCGGAAATGGCGGGAAATCTATATAACCGGAAATTAACGCCATGGTGTGCGTTGAACTCGGCTTGATCCAGGGAATCCAATGGTACCTCATTTTTGAAAATGAGTCATACGGTTCAAAAGTTGCGTGTGTAAACACAAGTCCAACTTTGACCCATTGGTGGCGCTAGAGTGGTCTAATGGGAGACATGAAACTTGGTGTAGGTATAGAAGAAACTGTCCTTAATGAGTGTGCCAAATTTCACCAAAAGTTGTCGATGGGGTCTAGGGGCTGCCATTGACTCCCATGGTACAAGAATTACAAATAATAAAACCACCAATAACAATAGGTTTCCTCCTTACGGAGGAATCCTAATAATAAATATAACTGCAAGCAGTAATGGCGGATTCCTCCAAACACTGCGAACCATTGAAAAATGTTTATTTTTGACAAATTGTAACTGTATAGAAAAATGTATGCTGCAGAATTACCAATGGCATACCAAATCTGAAATGCAATACCATCAAGATCCACAAGGGCCTTTATTTCAAGCCAGTAAGTGAAGGAAGGGGGCTTGGTGAGCTTATCCATTCCAGAAAGCCTTGTATCTTTATGCATTAAGGCGTGGCCTGTAGCGCCACCTATGGGTAATGGTGGACCATTTGTGGTGTGGTAGTTACTCTTGGCCTATACTATTAATGTTTCAGGATTTTAAAAACTTTTTACCATTGCATATAAAATCGGAAATGCAATACCAACAGGATCCACATGGGCTTTGGGTAAAGTGTGGTAGTTACTCTTGGCCTGTACTGTCAATGTGTCAGGATTTGGAGACCTTTTTACTATTGCATACAAAGTAGGAAATGCAATGACACCAAGGTCCTCAAGGGCCTATGCTGATATTCAAGGAATGAGTGGGGGCTTGGTCAGCCCACACAGTCCTGATATGTTGCGTGTGTGTCTTGCCAAGCCCGCGCGTGTCAAGGGAAGAATGAGTGTCTGAGAATTTGGAGCATGCGCGGGGAGGAGCAGGGGACACATTTCATTGTAAATTTCCCTAGAAATTAGCCAAGCATGCATGTTTCAAAGATTCACCAAAAATCGACCTTTCATCTTAGAGTCAACTTTTTCTCAGATTTGTGTACTAAACATTCTCAAGAGTCTTCATATGAACTTGTTTGACTGGCTTACGTGTAAAGCATTGCGAACCATTCAAAAATGTATATTCTTGACAAATTGTAACTGTATAGAAAAATCAATGCTGCAGAATTTCCAATGGGATACCAAATCTGAAATGCAATAACATCAACATCCACAAGGGCCTTTATTTCAAGCCAAGAAGTGAAGCGCTTTAATCTTCACAAGAAGTGAAGTGCTTTGTGCTTTAGGGCGTGGCCTGTAGCGACACCTATTGGTAATGGTGGGCCATTTGTGGTGTGGTAGTTACTCTTGGCCTATACTATCAATGTTTCAGGATGTTTTTAACTTTTTACCATTGCATACAAAATCGGAAATGCAATACCAACAAGATCCACATGGGCTTTTGTTAAAGTGTTGTTGTTACTCTTGGCCTTTACTATCAATGTTTCAGGATTTGGATAACTTTTTACCATGGCAAACAAAATCTGAAATGCAATACCATCAAGATCCACATGGCCTTTGCAAAAGACCAAGGAACACTCTCCTGAAATGTTGCGTGTGCGTCTTGCCAAGCCCGCGCGTGTGTCAAGGGAAGACCTATGGGTAATAGTGGGCCATTTGTGGTGTGGTAGTTACTCTTGGTCTATACTATCAATGTTTCAGGATTTTTATAACTTTTTACCATTGTATACAAAATCGGAAAAGCAATACCAACAAGATCCACATGGGCTTTTTGTTAAAGTGTTTCTTTGCCTATACTATCTATGTTTCAGGATTTTGAGACCTTTTTACCATTGCATACAAAATCGGAAATGCAATACCATCAAGAGCCACATGGGCCTTTTTTTCAAGCCAATAAGTGAAGGGAGGGGGCTTGGTGAGCCTATCCATTCCAGAAAGCCTTGTATATTTGTGCTTTTTGGCGTGGCCTGTAGCGCCACCTATGGGTAATGGTGGGCCATTTGTGGTGTGGTAGTTACTCTTGGTCTATACTATCAATGTTTCAGGATTTTTATAACTTTTTACCATTGCATACAAAATCGGAAATGCAATACCAACAAGATCCACATGGGCTTTTGTTAAAGTGTTTCTCGGCCTACACTATCAATGTTTCAGGATTTGAGACCTTTTTACCATTGCATACAAAATCGGAAATGCAATACCATCAAGAGCCACATGGGCCTTTGCTAAAGACCAAGGAATGAGTGGGGGCTTGGTCAGCCCACACTCTCCTGAAATGTTGCGTGTGCGTCTTGGCCGCGCGTGTGTCAAGGGAAGGCTGAGTGTGTGTGAGATTTTGGAGCACGCGCGGGGAGGAGCAAGGGAGACATTCATTGGAAATTTGCCTAGAAATTAGCCAAGCAAGCATGTTTCAAATATTCACCAAAAATCGACCTTTCATCTTACAGTCAACTTTTTCACAGATTTGTGTTATGAACATTCTCAAGAGTTTTCATATGAACTTGTGATTGAATCAGAGTATCAGTTTTTGAATGGCTGATGTGTAAAGCATAATTTTAGCGTTAGCGATAAGTTCAATTTGCTTTATATCAATCATTTTTTGAGATATGAATTTGCCTTTGCACATGGTAACATGTTGTAGTGTCTTCCTCCGATCTACCAAGTTTAGTGTTGATATCTCAAAGATTTGCTGAGACATGACTTCACATCCTGTTTGGCGGCTTTTCTGATGAATTTGATTGGCTGTACCGGACAGACGGTTATGAGGATCAAAATTCCTTTGATAACTTTTGTGAGGCTTGGTCTGAAGATCATCTCTGGTGATTTTGAAGAAGATATGACAAAAATTGTAGGAGGAGTAGGCTTTCAAAGGTTTTTGATAAAACCGGAAATGGTGGGAAATCTATATAACCGGAAATTAACGCCATGGTGTGCGTTGAACTCGGCTTGATCCAGGGAATCCAATGGTACCTCATTTTTGAAAATGAGTCATACGGTTCAAAAGTTGCGTGTGTAAACACAAGTCCAACTTTGACCCATTGGTGGCGCTAGAGTGGTCTAATGGGAGACATGAAACTTGGTGTAGGTATAGAAGAAACTGTCCTTAATGAGTGTGCCAAATTTCACAAAAAGTTGTCGATGGGGTCTAGGGGCTGCCATTGACTCCCATGGTACAAGAATTACAAATAATAAAACCACCAATAACAATAGGTTTCCTCCTTACGGAGGAATCCTAAATATAGCTGCAAGCAGCAATGGAGGGGCCAAGCAGTCCAGAGCAGGACATGGCCTCCATAGCACTTGCGCAACAATTAAGTCACAATAACCTGTTGCACTCATGCAACACACCAAGTTTGGTTGAAATATATGTTTGCGTTCAAGAGTACTGAGAGTTCAAAGTTATTTTTCTGGTATAACACTGCAGGCCTCCTCTGCTCCTCGTGGGAACGATGGAACCCAAGTTTGGTGACAATCGCACGAATGGTTGCTGAGATAGGCTCTTGCGTCTCGTTTGGCGGCTTCGCCGCTGCCTGAGTGTATGACACTTACATAATTGTGTGGGCAATATAGAATAGCAGACAGATATAAATGTATTGTTTAAAAGTTATGACCATTCTAGTGATAAATGAGAAAACAGGCTAAAGCATTTAGAATGTCAAGATTCATTTCACATGACCACTTCTCAAATACCTTTGCATACAATAAATTGCATCTGAAAATAACGGACACCACCACTGAAATATGCATTTTATGTGTTCAATAAAACACACACTTTATTTGTTTTGAACATTAAACTGTGAGGGGAATGATATCTCAGCAAAACATACAACAACAAACTTTCAAACTATCTACTGTAAATCATTTTTTTTATAAATAACTGCGAAGCAGAAGATATATTTAAATGCATAAACTCAACTGCAATCCCTGTTGAGAGAAGAGAGGGAGAAGACAGGGAGATAAAGAGGCAGGGGGAAGACAACACCAATAAACACATCCTTTTTCATCTACGCCTTGTCGCGATACTGGTCACACTCAGATGACTGCCAAAACTGAAAACAGTTCCTATTGCAAAGCAAGCAAAGTCGTTTGCCATTACATTTCGGCGCGCAAGAAACTACTTTTGTTTTATTTTCAGTCCTATTTTTACGATTAGCATAGCCAGGCAGTGGTTCTCAAACCTGTCCTCAAATACCACCTGTTCTGCATGTTTTAGATGTTTCCCTGCTCCGACACACCTGATTCAAATGCATGTTTGTTACCAGGCTTCTACAGAGCTAGATAACGACCCATTTATTTGAATCAGGTGTGTTGGAGCAGGAAAACATCTCATATGCAGGACAGGTGGTACCTGAGGACCGGTTTGAGAACCACTGTGTTACAGGATGTTTTCCATTCTAGGGAATATGGGTTGTGTGAAGTGACGACAAAGGAGGGACTACAGGTTTTAGCATAATAATCTGATTATTATGAGTATTAGTCTTATGGGAAACAGAAACAAATAATATACATTGATACATACCCAGATGATGTTCCTGGCTGGGTATCAGGTTCAATCTCATTTTTCCATCTCGTCCTGGTCTTCCTCCAGCAGTTCCTGGTTCAGTAGATCCTCCTCCTGTGTGCTGGTAATCAACAGTCAGCTGCCTCCTCCTCTTGCAGCGATAGTCTTCCTTCACCTCTACAACAGAAAAAAATCAAATTGGTAGCCTGCAGTGTGTTCTTCCCAAATCCGATAAACCATAATGTTGAACTGTGGACAGCCCTTTCACACCTTCCTTGCGAATAGTAAGATACAAACATCCTAAAATCATGTCTGTATGATGGATGGGTATAGCTATCTGCAAAAATATAGAAGGATGTTTCATGACATGAGAAAATCAACAAGCTAAACTTATCCAACTACAGTAGCACACCAGTTTCCAGGCAGTTCTGAACCTACCTATCCCAACCTAAGGCAAATGTACGGAAGCAACAACATTGGCCCAAAAAGTTACTGATGTTTAGCTAAAATATGACATAGTATTGCTAGTAACTATTTACTTCACACACACACACAAAAAGTTGATATAAGAAGAGATTTGCTGCTTGCCTGTCAACAAGCACCGATTGGGTGACGTCGAAAAACTAACTAGCAGCGTAGTTACTCCTCCGCGTAACTACCAAGGTTTTACTATATTCCACAATCGACTAAATTGCCCCAAAAAGGTATAAATATTTAGCTTAAAGTGTACATGGTGGTCCTAGCTAATGTTTATTATCCAGGTTTCCCAAAATTAGCTAAATTGTTTTTCTTTTTGCTCACGTCACTCCAGTCCTACTGTAGTTCTACAAATAAATGCTTCGTAACTAAAAACGTTTGACTTTTAATTTGAACAATGTTGACAATATTGATAACACATGTGAAGAAACTTGTCTTACCTCGTATGATCGACTTAGTTTTCAAAATGAAGCAGTAAATCCAGCTCTTGCGGTAATCTTATACCATACCATAGATATCCTATATGTCTGTGCGGTCAGAAATAGGACTCTACCAGCAGTTTCAAAAACGTGTTTGTTTCGTTGCCACGGTGATTGTGCAGCTAGGATTGCTAACAAGCTGGGCAGACAGAATAATATACATTTACCTAGCATCCACACCTCAAACAAGTTAACCTAGACGCAAAACTATAAGTCCAATAAAAGAAATGAGGATATTTTCCGAGACCCAAGACTCTGCCGAAACCAGAGATGTCCTTTATATGTCTGTGCGGACAGAAATACGACTCTACTGGCAGTTTAGAAATCGTCATCCTTGTGCTTTGTCTGAGAAATGTGTCACTAGATTTGCATTGGTCTCTATGGGGCGAGAGTTGGACTTTGTCTCGCTTTTGTGGGGCTCTGAAAAAATGTGTAAGTCTGTTGGATTCCACAGACAACTGTCTACGACCAACACATAATTAGCTATCTATTGATCCAAAAATGAAGCATGAAGAGTGAAAATTGTGGCAATGCTGGCAAACTAGAAATACTTTTTTAAACTGATTTCGAAGCTCCCCTCCACTCTAAGCGTTTCAGTCAGCACTCTAGACTCTCACATAGACACCCATGTAAATCTCAGAAACGGTTTGAAAAACTAATGAAACATAATCAGTGATATAAAAAAAAGTTGAAAATATATCAAAAGGCTGAATTACTGAAAAAATAGTTTAGGGTTTTGTCAACATTTTAAAGTTTAAATGGTGGCTGTAGCTGAAAGATTGAGGAAGAAGAACGTTGAAGAAGTTTAAGAGGATTGAGAGGATTTGAGAAAAAAAAACCATGTTAAAAATATGATGAATATTGATATTTTCCATGAAATCCAAAATGGCGGCCGCGTCAATTCGGTTATTATGAAAAGTTATCAATGGCCAGGCTTGATATCTCACAAGACATCAAGAGACAAAAAATTACTTTATTAAGGTAAACACTTCAACAGTTATTAGCCAAAACACGTTTATGCTTCCGGCCACGCCCCCTTTTAGTCACATGACACCATTTTTGGAGAACATCCTTAGAATAAAGTTCCGAGTAGGCGTACCAACTTTGGTGTCACTGCTTCAAAGAACTGCTGAGATATGGCTTCACTTCCTGTTTGGCGGCTTTTCTGCAGAATTTGATTGGCTGTACCGGACAAACGGTTTTGAAAATCAAATATCCTTCGATAACTTTTGTGAGGCTTGGTCTGAAGATTATATCTGGTAATTTTGAAGAAGATTTGACAAAATTTGTAGGAGGAGTAGGCTTTTAAAGGTTTTTGATAAAACCGGAAATAGCGGAAAATCTATATAACCGGAAATTGACGCCATGGTGTGCATTGCACTCGGCTTGATCCAGGGAATCCAATGGTACCTCATTTTTGAAAATGGGACATACGGTTCAAAAGTTGCGTGTGTAAACACAACTCCAACTTTGACCCGTTGGTGGCGCTAGAGTGCCAAAGTATGGGACATGAAACTTTGTGACTTGGACCAGGGGACTGTCCCTAATGAGTGTGCCAAATTTCACAACTTTCGACCAAGCGCTTCTAGGGCCTGCCATAGACACCCAGTCTTAAGAATAATAATAATAAATATAGCTGCAAGCAGCAATGGAGGGGCCAAGCAGTCCAGAGCAGGACATGGCCTCCATAGCACTTGCGCAACAATTAAGTCACAATAACCTGTTGCACTCATGCAACACACATAGTTTGGTTGAAATATCTGTTTGCGTTCCAAAGTACTGTGTGTTCAAAGTGTTTTTTTCTGGTATAACACCACAGGCCTCCTCTGCTCCTCGTGGGAACGATGGAACCCAAGTTTGGTGACAATCGCACAAATGGTTGCTGAGATAGGCTCTTGCGTCTCGTTTGGCGGCTTCGCCGCTGCCTGAGTGTATGACACTTACATAATTGTGTGGTTAATATAGAATAGCAGACAGATATAAATGTATTGTTTAAAAGTTAAGACCATTCTAGTGATGAATGAGAAAACAGGCTAAAGCATTTAGAATGTCAAGATTAATTTCACATCACCACTTCTCAAATACCTTTGCATTCAATAAATTGCATCTGAAAATAACGGACACCACCACTGAAATATGCATTTTATGTGTTCAATAAAACACACACTTTATTTGTTTTGAACATTAAACTGTGAGGGGAATGATATCTCAGCAAAACAACAAACTTTCTACTGTAAATATTTTTTTTTATAAATAACTGCAAAGCAGAAGATATATAAATGCATAAACTCAACTGCAATCCCTGTTGAGAAAGGAGAGGGAGAAGACAGGGAGATAAAGAGGCAGGGGGAAGACAACACCAATAAACACATCCTTTTCCATCTACGCCTTGTCGCGATACTGGTCACACTCAGATGACTGCCAAAACGGAAAACAGTTCCTATTGCAAAGCAAGCAAAGTCGTTTGCCATTACATTTCGGCGCGCAAGAAACTACATTTGTTTTATTTTCAGTCCTATTTTTACGATCATAGCCATAGCATAGCCAGGCAGTGGTTCTCAAATCTGTCCTCAAATACCACCTGTTCTGCATGTTTTAGATGTTTCCCTGCTCCAACACACCTGATTCAAATGCATGTTTGTTACCAGGCTTCTACAGAGCTAGATAACGACCCATTTATTTCAATCAGGTGTGTTGGAGCAGGAAAACATCTCATATGCAGGACAGGTGGTACCTGAGGACCGATTTGAGAACCACTGTGTTACAGGATTTTTTTCCATTCTAGGGAATATGGGTTGTGTGAAGTGACGACAAAGGAGGGACTACAGGTTTTAGCATAATAATCTGATTATTATGAGTATTAGTCTTATGGGAAACAGAAACAAATAATATACATTGATACATACCCAGATGATGTTCCTGGCTGGGTATCAGGTTCAATCTCATTTTTCCATCTCCTACTCGTCCTGGTCTTCCTCCAGCAGTTCCTGGTTCAGGAGGTCCTCCTCCTGTGTGGTAATCAACAGTCAGCTGCCTCCTCCTCTTGCAGGGATAGTCTTCCTTCACCTCTACAACAGAAAAAAAATCAAATTAGTAGCCTGCAGTGTGTTCTTCCCAAATCCGATAAACCATAACGTTGAACTGTGGACAGCCCTTTCACACCTTCCTTGCGAATAGTAAGATACAAACATCCTAAAATCACGTCTGTATGATGGATGGGTATAGCTATCTGCAAAAATATAGAAGGATGTTTCATGACATGAGAAAATTAACAAGCTAAACTTATCCAACTGCAGTAGCAAACCAGTTTCCAGGCAGTTCTGAACCTACCTATCCCAACCTCAGGCAAATGTACGGAAGCAACAACATTGGCCCAAAAAGTTATTGATCTTTAGCTAAAATATGACATAGTATTGCTAGTAACTATTTACTTCACACACACAAAAAAGTTGATATAAGAAGAGATTTGCTGCTTGCCTGTCAACAAGCACCGATTGGGTGAAGTCGAAAAACTAACTAGCAGCGTAGTTACTCCTCCGCGTAACTATCAAGGTTTTACTATATTCCACAATCGGCTAAATTGCCCAAAAAGTTATAAATATTTAGCTTAAAGTGTACATGGTGGTCCTAGCTAATGTTTATTATCCAGGTTTCCCAAAATTAGCTAAATCGTTCTTCTTTTTGCTCACGTCACTCCAGTCCTAGTTCTACAAATAAATGCTTCGTAACTAAAACATTTGACTTTTAATTTGAACAATGTTGACAATATTGATAACACATGTAAAGAAACTTGTCTTACCTCGTATGATCGACTCAGTTTTCAAAATGAAGCAGTAAATCCAACTCTTGCGGTGATCTTATACCATACCATAGATATCCTTTATATGTCTGTACGGTCAGAAATAGGACTCTACCAGCAGTTTCAAAAACGTGTTTGTTTGGTTGCCACGGTGATTGTGCAGCTAGGATTGCTAACAAGCTGGGCAGACAGAATAATATACATTTACCTAGCATCCACACCTCAAACAAGTTAACCTAGACGCAAAACTATAAGTCCAATCAAAAAAATTAGGATATTTTCCGAGACCCAAGACTCTGCCGAAACCAGAGATGTCCTTTATATGTCTGTGCGGTCAGAAATACGACTCTACTGGCAGTTTAGAAATCGTCTTCCTTGTGCTTTTTCTGAGAAATGTGTCCCTAGATTTTACATTGGTCTCAAACGTGTTTGTTTGGTTGCCACGGTGATGGTGCAGCTATGATTGCTAACAAGCTTGGCAGAGAGAATAATATACATTTACCTAGCATCCACACCTCAAACAAGTTAACCTAGACGCAAAACTATAAGTCGTATAAAAAAAATGAGGATATTTTCCGAGACCCAAGACTCTGCCGAAACCAGAGATGTCCTTTATATGTCTGTGCGGTCAGAAATACGACTCTACTGGCAGTTTAGAAATCGTCTTCCTTGTGCTTTTTCTGAGAAATGTGTCCCTAGATTTTACATTGGTCTCAAACGTGTTTGTTTGGTTGCCACGGTGATGGTGCAGCTATGATTGCTAACAAGCTTGGCAGAGAGAATAATATACGTTTACCTAGCATCCACACCTCAAACAAGTTAACCTAGACGCAAAACTATAAGTCCAATCAAAAAAATGAGGATATTTTCCGAGACCCAAGACTCTGCCGAAACCAGAGATGTCCTTTATATGTCTGTGCGGAAAGAAATACGACTCTACTGGCAGTTTAGAAATCGTCGTCCTTGTGCTTTGTCTGAGAAATGTGTCACTAGATTTGCATTGGGCTCTATGGGGCGAGAGTTGGACTTTGTCTCGCTTTTGTGGGGCTCTGAAAAAATGTGTAAGTCTGTTGGATTCCACAGACAACTGTCTACGACCAACACATAATTAGCTATCTATTGATCCAAAAATGAAGCATGAAGAGTGAAAATTGTGGCAATGCTGGCAAACTAGAAATACTTTTTGAAACTGATTTCGAAGCTCCCCTCCACTCTAAGCGTTTCAGTCAGCAGTCTAGACTCTCACATAGACACCCATGTAAATCTCAGAAACGGTTTGAAAAACTAATGAAACATAATCAGTGATATTAAAAAAAGTTGAAAATATATCAAAAGGCTGAATTACAGAAAAAATTGTTTAGGGTTTTGTCAACATTTTAAAGTTTAAATGGTGGCTGTAGCTGAAAGATTGAGGAAGAAGAACGTTGAAGAAGTTTAAGAGGATTGAGAGGATTTGAGAAAAAAAAACCATGTTAAAAATATGATGAATATTGATATTTTCCATGAAATCCAAAATGGCGGCCGCGTCAATTCGGTTATTATGAAAAGTTATCAATGGCCAGGCTTGATATCTCACAAGACATCAAGAGACAAAAAATTACTTTATTAAGGTAAACACTTCAACAGTTATTAGCCAAAACACGTTTATGCTTCCGGCCACGCCCCCTTTTAGTCACATGACACCATTTTTGGAGAACATCCTTAGAATAAAGTTCCGAGTAGGCGTACCAACTTTGGTGTCACTGCTTCAAAGAACTGCTGAGATATGGCTTCACTTCCTGTTTGGCGGCTTTTCTGCAGAATTTGATTGGCTGTACCGGACAAACGGTTTTGAAAATCAAATATCCTTCGATAACTTTTGTGAGGCTTGGTCTGAAGATCATATCTGGTAATTTTGAAGAAGATTTGACAAAATTTGTAGGAGGAGTAGGCTTTTAAAGGTTTTTGATAAAACCGGAAATAGCGGAAAATCTATATAACCGGAAATTGACGCCATGGTGTGCATTGCACTCGGCTTGATCCAGGGAATCCAATGGTACCTCATTTTTGAAAATGGGACATACGGTTCAAAAGTTGCGTGTGTAAACACAACTCCAACTTTGACCCGTTGGTGGCGCTAGAGTGCCAAAGTATGGGACATGAAACTTTGTGACTTGGACCGGGGGACTGTCCCTAATGAGTGTGCCAAATTTCACAACTTTCGACCAAGCGCTTCTAGGGCCTGCCATAGACACCCAGTCTTAAGAATAATAATAATAATAATAATAATAATAATACTACCAATTACAATAGGTGCCTCGCAGCTTCGCTGCTTGGCCCCTAATAATAATAAATATAGCTGCAAGCAGCAATGGAGGGGCCAAGCAGTCCAGAGCAGGACATGGCCTCCATAGCACTTGCGCAACAATTAAGTCACAATAACCTGTTGCACTCATGCAACACACATAGTTTGGTTGAAATATCTGTTTGCGTTCCAAAGTACTGTGTGTTCAAAGTGTTTTTTTCTGGTATAACACCACAGGCCTCCTCTGCTCCTCGTGGGAACGATGGAACCCAAGTTTGGTGACAATCGCACAAATGGTTGCTGAGATAGGCTCTTGCGTCTCGTTTGGCGGCTTCGCCGCTGCCTGAGTGTATGACACTTACATAATTGTGTGGTTAATATAGAATAGCAGACAGATATAAATGTATTGTTTAAAAGTTAAGACCATTCTAGTGATGAATGAGAAAACAGGCTAAAGCATTTAGAATGTCAAGATTAATTTCACATCACCACTTCTCAAATACCTTTGCATTCAATAAATTGCATCTGAAAATAACGGACACCACCACTGAAATATGCATTTTATGTGTTCAATAAAACACACACTTTATTTGTTTTGAACATTAAACTGTGAGGGGAATGATATCTCAGCAAAACAACAAACTTTCTACTGTAAATATTTTTTTTTATAAATAACTGCAAAGCAGAAGATATATAAATGCATAAACTCAACTGCAATCCCTGTTGAGAAAGGAGAGGGAGAAGACAGGGAGATAAAGAGGCAGGGGGAAGACAACACCAATAAACACATCCTTTTCCATCTACGCCTTGTCGCGATACTGGTCACACTCAGATGACTGCCAAAACGGAAAACAGTTCCTATTGCAAAGCAAGCAAAGTCGTTTGCCATTACATTTCGGCGCGCAAGAAACTACATTTGTTTTATTTTCAGTCCTATTTTTACGATCATAGCCATAGCATAGCCAGGCAGTGGTTCTCAAATCTGTCCTCAAATACCACCTGTTCTGCATGTTTTAGATGTTTCCCTGCTCCAACACACCTGATTCAAATGCATGTTTGTTACCAGGCTTCTACAGAGCTAGATAACGACCCATTTATTTCAATCAGGTGTGTTGGAGCAGGAAAACATCTCATATGCAGGACAGGTGGTACCTGAGGACCGGTTTGAGAACCACTGTGTTACAGGATGTTTTCCATTCTAGGGAATATGGGTTGTGTGAAGTGACGACAAAGGAGGGACTACAGGTTTTAGCATAATAATCTGATTATTATGAGTATTAGTCTTATGGGAAACAGAAACAAATAATATACATTGATACATACCCAGATGATGTTCCTGGCTGGGTATCAGGTTCAATCTCATTTTTCCATCTCGTCCTGGTCTTCCTCCAGCAGTTCCTGGTTCAGTAGATCCTCCTCCTGTGTGCTGGTAATCAACAGTCAGCTGCCTCCTCCTCTTGCAGCGATAGTCTTCCTTCACCTCTACAACAGAAAAAAATCAAATTGGTAGCCTGCAGTGTGTTCTTCCCAAATCCGATAAACCATAATGTTGAACTGTGGACAGCCCTTTCACACCTTCCTTGCGAATAGTAAGATACAAACATCCTAAAATCATGTCTGTATGATGGATGGGTATAGCTATCTGCAAAAATATAGAAGGATGTTTCATGACATGAGAAAATCAACAAGCTAAACTTATCCAACTACAGTAGCACACCAGTTTCCAGGCAGTTCTGAACCTACCTATCCCAACCTAAGGCAAATGTACGGAAGCAACAACATTGGCCCAAAACGTTACTGATGTTTAGCTAAAATATGACATAGTATTGCTAGTAACTATTTACTTCACACACACACACAAAAAGTTGATATAAGAAGAGATTTGCTGCTTGCCTGTCAACAAGCACCGATTGGGTGACGTCGAAAAACTAACTAGCAGCGTAGTTACTCCTCCGCGTAACTACCAAGGTTTTACTATATTCCACAATCGACTAAATTGCCCCAAAAAGGTATAAATATTTAGCTTAAAGTGTACATGGTGGTCCTAGCTAATGTTTATTATCCAGGTTTCCCAAAATTAGCTAAATTGTTTTTCTTTTTGCTCACGTCACTCCAGTCCTACTGTAGTTCTACAAATAAATGCTTCGTAACTAAAAACGTTTGACTTTTAATTTGAACAATGTTGACAATATTGATAACACATGTGAAGAAACTTGTCTTACCTCGTATGATCGACTTAGTTTTCAAAATGAAGCAGTAAATCCAGCTCTTGCGGTAATCTTATACCATACCATAGATATCCTATATGTCTGTGCGGTCAGAAATAGGACTCTACCAGCAGTTTCAAAAACGTGTTTGTTTGGTTGCCACGGTGATTGTGCAGCTAGGATTGCTAACAAGCTGGGCAGACAGAATAATATACATTTACCTAGCATCCACACCTCAAACAAGTTAACCTAGACGCAAAACTATAAGTCCAATCAAAAAAATGAGGATATTTTCCGAGACCCAAGACTCTGCCGAAACCAGAGATGTCCTTTATATGTCTGTGCGGACAGAAATACGACTCTACTGGCAGTTTAGAAATCGTCATCCTTGTGCTTTGTCTGAGAAATGTGTCACTAGATTTGCATTGGTCTCTAACGTGTTTGTTTGGTTGCCACGGTGATGGTGCAGCTATGATTGCTAACAAGCTTGGCAGAGAGAATAATATACGTTTACCTAGCATCCACACCTCAAACAAGTTAACCTAGACGCAAAACTATAAGTCCAATAAAAAAAATGAGGATATTTTCCGAGACCCAAGACTCTGCCGAAACCAGAGATGTCCTTTATATGTCTGTGCGGACAGAAATACGACTCTACTGGCAGTTTAGAAATCGTCATCCTTGTGCTTTGTCTGAGAAATGTGTCACTAGATTTGCATTGGTCTCTATGGGGCGAGAGTTGGACTTTGTCTCGCTTTTGTGGGGCTCTGAAAAAATGTGTAAGTCTGTTGGATTCCACAGACAACTGTCTACGACCAACACATAATTAGCTATCTATTGATCCAAAAATGAAGCATGAAGAGTGAAAATTGTGGCAATGCTGGCAAACTAGAAATACTTTTTTAAACTGATTTCGAAGCTCCCCTCCACTCTAAGCGTTTCAGTCAGCACTCTAGACTCTCACATAGACACCCATGTAAATCTCAGAAACGGTTTGAAAAACTAATGAAACATAATCAGTGATATAAAAAAAAGTTGAAAATATATCAAAAGGCTGAATTACTGAAAAAATAGTTTAGGGTTTTGTCAACATTTTAAAGTTTAAATGGTGGCTGTAGCTGAAAGATTGAGGAAGAAGAACGTTGAAGAAGTTTAAGAGGATTGAGAGGATTTGAGAAAAAAAAACCATGTTAAAAATATGATGAATATTGATATTTTCCATGAAATCCAAAATGGCGGCCGCGTCAATTCGGTTATTATGAAAAGTTATCAATGGCCAGGCTTGATATCTCACAAGACATCAAGAGACAAAAAATTACTTTATTAAGGTAAACACTTCAACAGTTATTAGCCAAAACACGTTTATGCTTCCGGCCACGCCCCCTTTTAGTCACATGACACCATTTTTGGAGAACATCCTTAGAATAAAGTTCCGAGTAGGCGTACCAACTTTGGTGTCACTGCTTCAAAGAACTGCTGAGATATGGCTTCACTTCCTGTTTGGCGGCTTTTCTGCAGAATTTGATTGGCTGTACCGGACAAACGGTTTTGAAAATCAAATATCCTTCGATAACTTTTGTGAGGCTTGGTCTGAAGATTATATCTGGTAATTTTGAAGAAGATTTGACAAAATTTGTAGGAGGAGTAGGCTTTTAAAGGTTTTTGATAAAACCGGAAATAGCGGAAAATCTATATAACCGGAAATTGACGCCATGGTGTGCATTGCACTCGGCTTGATCCAGGGAATCCAATGGTACCTCATTTTTGAAAATGGGACATACGGTTCAAAAGTTGCGTGTGTAAACACAACTCCAACTTTGACCCGTTGGTGGCGCTAGAGTGCCAAAGTATGGGACATGAAACTTTGTGACTTGGACCAGGGGACTGTCCCTAATGAGTGTGCCAAATTTCACAACTTTCGACCAAGCGCTTCTAGGGCCTGCCATAGACACCCAGTCTTAAGAATAATAATAATAATAATAATAATAATAATACTACCAATTACAATAGGTGCCTCGCAGCTTCGCTGCTTGGCCCCTAATAAATATAACTGCAAGCAGTAATGGCGGATTCCTCCAAACACTGCGAACCATTGAAAAATGTTTATTTTTGACAAATTGTAACTGTATAGAAAAATGTATGCTGCAGAATTACCAATGGCATACCAAATCTGAAATGCAATACCATCAAGATCCACAAGGGCCTTTATTTCAAGCCAGTAAGTGAAGGAAGGGGGCTTGGTGAGCTTATCCATTCCAGAAAGCCTTGTATCTTTATGCATTAAGGCGTGGCCTGTAGCGCCACCTATGGGTAATGGTGGGCCATTTGTGGTGTGGTAGTTACTCTTGGCCTATACTATTAATGTTTCAGGATTTTAAAAACTTTTTACCATTGCATATAAAATCGGAAATGCAATACCAACAGGATCCACATGGGCTTTGGGTAAAGTGTGGTAGTTACTCTTGGCCTGTACTGTCAATGTGTCAGGATTTGGAGACCTTTTTACTATTGCATACAAAGTAGGAAATGCAATGACACCAAGGTCCTCAAGGGCCTATGCTGATATTCAAGGAATGAGTGGGGGCTTGGTCAGCCCACACAGTCCTGATATGTTGCGTGTGTGTCTTGCCAAGCCCGCGCGTGTCAAGGGAAGAATGAGTGTCTGAGAATTTGGAGCATGCGCGGGGAGGAGCAGGGGACACATTTCATTGTAAATTTCCCTAGAAATTAGCCAAGCATGCATGTTTCAAAGATTCACCAAAAATCGACCTTTCATCTTAGAGTCAACTTTTTCTCAGATTTGTGTACTAAACATTCTCAAGAGTCTTCATATGAACTTGTTTGACTGGCTTACGTGTAAAGCATTGCGAACCATTGAAAAATGTATATTCTTGACAAATTGTAACTGTATAGAAAAATCAATGCTGCAGAATTTCCAATGGGATACCAAATCTGAAATGCAATAACATCAAGATCCACAAGGGCCTTTATTTCAAGCCAAGAAGTGAAGCGCTTTAATCTTCACAAGAAGTGAAGTGCTTTGTGCTTTAGGGCGTGGCCTGTAGCGACACCTATTGGTAATGGTGGGCCATTTGTGGTGTGGTAGTTACTCTTGGCCTATACTATCAATGTTTCAGGATGTTTTTAACTTTTTACCATTGCATACAAAATCGGAAATGCAATACCAACAAGATCCACATGGGCTTTTGTTAAAGTGTTGTTGTTACTCTTGGCCTTTACTATCAATGTTTCAGGATTTGGAGAACTTTTTACCATGGCAAACAAAATCTGAAATGCAATACCATCAAGATCCACATGGCCTTTGCAAAAGACCAAGGAACACTCTCCTGAAATGTTGCGTGTGCGTCTTGCCAAGCCCGCGCGTGTGTCAAGGGAAGACCTATGGGTAATAGTGGGCCATTTGTGGTGTGGTAGTTACTCTTGGTCTATACTATCAATGTTTCAGGATTGTTATAACTTTTTACCATTGTATACAAAATCGGAAAAGCAATACCAACAAGATCCACATGGGCTTTTTGTTAAAGTGTTTCTTTGCCTATACTATCTATGTTTCAGGATTTTGAGACCTTTTTACCATTGCATACAAAATCGGAAATGCAATACCATCAAGATCCACATGGGCCTTTTTTTCAAGCCAATAAGTGAAGGGAGGGGGCTTGTTGAGCCTATCCATTCCAGAAAGCCTTGTATCTTTGTGCTTTTGGGCGTGGCCTGTAGCGCCACCTATGGGTAATGGTGGGCCATTTGTGGTGTGGTAGTTACTCTTGGTCTATACTATCAATGTTTCAGGATTTTTATAACTTTTTACCATTGCATACAAAATCGGAAATGCAATACCAACAAGATCCACATGGGCTTTTGTTAAAGTGTTTCTCGGCCTACACTATCAATGTTTCAGGATTTGAGACCTTTTTACCATTGCATACAAAATCGGAAATGCAATACCATCAAGAGCCACATGGGCCTTTGCTAAAGACCAAGGAATGAGTGGGGGCTTGGTCAGCCCACACTCTCCTGAAATGTTGCGTGTGCGTCTTGGCCGCGCGTGTGTCAAGGGAAGGCTGAGTGTGTGTGAGATTTTGGAGCACGCGCGGGGAGGAGCAAGGGAGACATTCATTGGAAATTTGCCTAGAAATTAGCCAAGCAAGCATGTTTCAAATATTCACCAAAAATCGACCTTTCATCTTACAGTCAACTTTTTCACAGATTTGTGTTATGAACATTCTCAAGAGTTTTCATATGAACTTGTGATTGAATCAGAGTATCAGTTTTTGAATGGCTGATGTGTAAAGCATAATTTTAGCGTTAGCGATAAGTTCAATTTGCTTTATATCAATCATTTTTTGAGATATGAATTTGCCTTTGCACATGGTAACATGTTGTAGTGTCTTCCTCCGATCTACCAAGTTTAGTGTTGATATCTCAAAGATTTGCTGAGACATGACTTCACATCCTGTTTGGCGGCTTTTCTGATGAATTTGATTGGCTGTACCGGACAGACGGTTATGAGGATCAAAATTCCTTTGATAACTTTTGTGAGGCTTGGTCTGAAGATCATCTCTGGTGATTTTGAAGAAGATATGACAAAAATTGTAGGAGGAGTAGGCTTTCAAAGGTTTTTGATAAAACCGGAAATGGCGGGAAATCTATATAACCGGAAATTAACGCCATGGTGTGCGTTGAACTCGGCTTGATCCAGGGAATCCAATGGTACCTCATTTTTGAAAATGAGTCATACGGTTCAAAAGTTGCGTGTGTAAACACAAGTCCAACTTTGACCCATTGGTGGCGCTAGAGTGGTCTAATGGGAGACATGAAACTTGGTGTAGGTATAGAAGAAACTGTCCTTAATGAGTGTGCCAAATTTCACAAAAAGTTGTCGATGGGGTCTAGGGGCTGCCATTGACTCCCATGGTACAAGAATTACAAATAATAAAACCACCAATAACAATAGGTTTCCTCCTTACGGAGGAATCCTAAATATAACTGCAAGCAGTAATGGCGGATTCCTCCAAACACTGCGAACCATTGAAAAATGTTTATTTTTGACAAATTGTAACTGTATAGAAAAATGTATGCTGCAGAATTACCAATGGCATACCAAATCTGAAATGCAATACCATCAAGATCCACAAGGGCCTTTATTTCAAGCCAGTAAGTGAAGGAAGGGGGCTTGGTGAGCTTATCCATTCCAGAAAGCCTTGTATCTTTATGCATTAAGGCGTGGCCTGTAGCGCCACCTATGGGTAATGGTGGACCATTTGTGGTGTGGTAGTTACTCTTGGCCTATACTATTAATGTTTCAGGATTTTAAAAACTTTTTACCATTGCATATAAAATCGGAAATGCAATACCAACAGGATCCACATGGGCTTTGGGTAAAGTGTGGTAGTTACTCTTGGCCTGTACTGTCAATGTGTCAGGATTTGGAGACCTTTTTACTATTGCATACAAAGTAGGAAATGCAATGACACCAAGGTCCTCAAGGGCCTATGCTGATATTCAAGGAATGAGTGGGGGCTTGGTCAGCCCACACAGTCCTGATATGTTGCGTGTGTGTCTTGCCAAGCCCGCGCGTGTCAAGGGAAGAATGAGTGTCTGAGAATTTGGAGCATGCGCGGGGAGGAGCAGGGGACACATTTCATTGTAAATTTCCCTAGAAATTAGCCAAGCATGCATGTTTCAAAGATTCACCAAAAATCGACCTTTCATCTTAGAGTCAACTTTTTCTCAGATTTGTGTACTAAACATTCTCAAGAGTCTTCATATGAACTTGTTTGACTGGCTTACGTGTAAAGCATTGCGAACCATTGAAAAATGTATATTCTTGACAAATTGTAACTGTATAGAAAAATCAATGCTGCAGAATTTCCAATGGGATACCAAATCTGAAATGCAATAACATCAACATCCACAAGGGCCTTTATTTCAAGCCAAGAAGTGAAGCGCTTTAATCTTCACAAGAAGTGAAGTGCTTTGTGCTTTAGGGCGTGGCCTGTAGCGACACCTATTGGTAATGGTGGGCCATTTGTGGTGTGGTAGTTACTCTTGGCCTATACTATCAATGTTTCAGGATGTTTTTAACTTTTTACCATTGCATACAAAATCGGAAATGCAATACCAACAAGATCCACATGGGCTTTTGTTAAAGTGTTGTTGTTACTCTTGGCCTTTACTATCAATGTTTCAGGATTTGGAGAACTTTTTACCATGGCAAACAAAATCTGAAATGCAATACCATCAAGATCCACATGGCCTTTGCAAAAGACCAAGGAACACTCTCCTGAAATGTTGCGTGTGCGTCTTGCCAAGCCCGCGCGTGTGTCAAGGGAAGACCTATGGGTAATAGTGGGCCATTTGTGGTGTGGTAGTTACTCTTGGTCTATACTATCAATGTTTCAGGATTTTTATAACTTTTTACCATTGTATACAAAATCGGAAAAGCAATACCAACAAGATCCACATGGGCTTTTTGTTAAAGTGTTTCTTTGCCTATACTATCTATGTTTCAGGATTTTGAGACCTTTTTACCATTGCATACAAAATCGGAAATGCAATACCATCAAGAGCCACATGGGCCTTTTTTTCAAGCCAATAAGTGAAGGGAGGGGGCTTGGTGAGCCTATCCATTCCAGAAAGCCTTGTATATTTGTGCTTTTTGGCGTGGCCTGTAGCGCCACCTATGGGTAATGGTGGGCCATTTGTGGTGTGGTAGTTACTCTTGGTCTATACTATCAATGTTTCAGGATTTTTATAACTTTTTACCATTGCATACAAAATCGGAAATGCAATACCAACAAGATCCACATGGGCTTTTGTTAAAGTGTTTCTCGGCCTACACTATCAATGTTTCAGGATTTGAGACCTTTTTACCATTGCATACAAAATCGGAAATGCAATACCATCAAGAGCCACATGGGCCTTTGCTAAAGACCAAGGAATGAGTGGGGGCTTGGTCAGCCCACACTCTCCTGAAATGTTGCGTGTGCGTCTTGGCCGCGCGTGTGTCAAGGGAAGGCTGAGTGTGTGTGAGATTTTGGAGCACGCGCGGGGAGGAGCAAGGGAGACATTCATTGGAAATTTGCCTAGAAATTAGCCAAGCAAGCATGTTTCAAATATTCACCAAAAATCGACCTTTCATCTTACAGTCAACTTTTTCACAGATTTGTGTTATGAACATTCTCAAGAGTTTTCATATGAACTTGTGATTGAATCAGAGTATCAGTTTTTGAATGGCTGATGTGTAAAGCATAATTTTAGCGTTAGCGATAAGTTCAATTTGCTTTATATCAATCATTTTTTGAGATATGAATTTGCCTTTGCACATGGTAACATGTTGTAGTGTCTTCCTCCGATCTACCAAGTTTAGTGGTGATATCTCAAAGATTTGCTGAGACATGACTTCACATCCTGTTTGGCGGCTTTTCTGATGAATTTGATTGGCTGTACCGGACAGACGGTTATGAGGATCAAAATTCCTTTGATAACTTTTGTGAGGCTTGGTCTGAAGATCATCTCTGGTGATTTTGAAGAAGATATGACAAAAATTGTAGGAGGAGTAGGCTTTCAAAGGTTTTTGATAAAACCGGAAATGGCGGGAAATCTATATAACCGGAAATTAACGCCATGGTGTGCGTTGAACTCGGCTTGATCCAGGGAATCCAATGGTACCTCATTTTTGAAAAAGAGTCATACGGTTCAAAAGTTGCGTGTGTAAACACAAGTCCAACTTTGACCCATTGGTGGCGCTAGAGTGGTCTAATGGGAGACATGAAACTTGGTGTAGGTATAGAAGAAACTGTCCTTAATGAGTGTGCCAAATTTCACAAAAAGTTGTCGATGGGGTCTAGGGGCTGCCATTGACTCCCATGGTACAAGAATTACAAAATATAACTGCAAGCAGTAATGGCGGATTCCTCCAAACACTGCGAACCATTGAAAAATGTTTATTTTTGACAAATTGTAACTGTATAGAAAAATGTATGCTGCAGAATTACCAATGGCATACCAAATCTGAAATGCAATACCATCAAGATCCACAAGGGCCTTTATTTCAAGCCAGTAAGTGAAGGAAGGGGGCTTGGTGAGCTTATCCATTCCAGAAAGCCTTGTATCTTTATGCATTAAGGCGTGGCCTGTAGCGCCACCTATGGGTAATGGTGGGCCATTTGTGGTGTGGTAGTTACTCTTGGCCTATACTATTAATGTTTCAGGATTTTAAAAACTTTTTACCATTGCATATAAAATCGGAAATGCAATACCAACAGGATCCACATGGGCTTTGGGTAAAGTGTGGTAGTTACTCTTGGCCTGTACTGTCAATGTGTCAGGATTTGGAGACCTTTTTACTATTGCATACAAAGTAGGAAATGCAATGACACCAAGGTCCTCAAGGGCCTATGCTGATATTCAAGGAATGAGTGGGGGCTTGGTCAGCCCACACAGTCCTGATATGTTGCGTGTGTGTCTTGCCAAGCCCGCGCGTGTCAAGGGAAGAATGAGTGTCTGAGAATTTGGAGCATGCGCGGGGAGGAGCAGGGGACACATTTCATTGTAAATTTCCCTAGAAATTAGCCAAGCATGCATGTTTCAAAGATTCACCAAAAATCGACCTTTCATCTTAGAGTCAACTTTTTCTCAGATTTGTGTACTAAACATTCTCAAGAGTCTTCATATGAACTTGTTTGACTGGCTTACGTGTAAAGCATTGCGAACCATTGAAAAATGTATATTCTTGACAAATTGTAACTGTATAGAAAAATCAATGCTGCAGAATTTCCAATGGGATACCAAATCTGAAATGCAATAACATCAAGATCCACAAGGGCCTTTATTTCAAGCCAAGAAGTGAAGCGCTTTAATCTTCACAAGAAGTGAAGTGCTTTGTGCTTTAGGGCGTGGCCTGTAGCGACACCTATTGGTAATGGTGGGCCATTTGTGGTGTGGTAGTTACTCTTGGCCTATACTATCAATGTTTCAGGATGTTTTTAACTTTTTACCATTGCATACAAAATCGGAAATGCAATACCAACAAGATCCACATGGGCTTTTGTTAAAGTGTTGTTGTTACTCTTGGCCTTTACTATCAATGTTTCAGGATTTGGAGAACTTTTTACCATGGCAAACAAAATCTGAAATGCAATACCATCAAGATCCACATGGCCTTTGCAAAAGACCAAGGAACACTCTCCTGAAATGTTGCGTGTGCGTCTTGCCAAGCCCGCGCGTGTGTCAAGGGAAGACCTATGGGTAATAGTGGGCCATTTGTGGTGTGGTAGTTACTCTTGGTCTATACTATCAATGTTTCAGGATTTTTATAACTTTTTACCATTGTATACAAAATCGGAAAAGCAATACCAACAAGATCCACATGGGCTTTTTGTTAAAGTGTTTCTTTGCCTATACTATCTATGTTTCAGGATTTTGAGACCTTTTTACCATTGCATACAAAATCGGAAATGCAATACCATCAAGAGCCACATGGGCCTTTTTTTCAAGCCAATAAGTGAAGGGAGGGGGCTTGGTGAGCCTATCCATTCCAGAAAGCCTTGTATATTTGTGCTTTTTGGCGTGGCCTGTAGCGCCACCTATGGGTAATGGTGGGCCATTTGTGGTGTGGTAGTTACTCTTGGTCTATACTATCAATGTTTCAGGATTTTTATAACTTTTTACCATTGCATACAAAATCGGAAATGCAATACCAACAAGATCCACATGGGCTTTTGTTAAAGTGTTTCTCGGCCTACACTATCAATGTTTCAGGATTTGAGACCTTTTTACCATTGCATACAAAATCGGAAATGCAATACCATCAAGAGCCACATGGGCCTTTGCTAAAGACCAAGGAATGAGTGGGGGCTTGGTCAGCCCACACTCTCCTGAAATGTTGCGTGTGCGTCTTGGCCGCGCGTGTGTCAAGGGAAGGCTGAGTGTGTGTGAGATTTTGGAGCACGCGCGGGGAGGAGCAGGGGAGACATTCATTGGAAATTTGCCTAGAAATTAGCCAAGCAAGCATGTTTCAAATATTCACCAAAAATCGACCTTTCATCTTACAGTCAACTTTTTCACAGATTTGTGTTATGAACATTCTCAAGAGTCTTCATATGAACTTGTGATTGAATCAGAGTATCAGTTTTTGACTGGCTGATGTGTAAAGCATTATTTTAGCGTTAGCGATAAGTTCAATTTGCTTTATATCAATCATTTTTTGAGATATGAATTTGCTTTTGCACATGGTAACATGTTGTAGTGTCTTCCTCCAATCTACCAAGTTTAGTGTTGATATCTCAAAGATTTGCTGAGACATGACTTCACATCCTGTTTGGCGGCTTTTCTGATGAATTTGATTGGCTGTACCGGACAGACGGTTATGAGGATCAAAATTCCTTCGATAACTTTTGTGAGGCTTGGTCTGAAGATCATCTCTGGTGATTTTGAAGAAGATATGACAAAAATTGTAGGAGGAGTAGGCTTTCAAAGGTTTTTGATAAAACCGGAAATGGCGGGAAATCTATATAACCGGAAATTAACGCCATGGTGTGCGTTGAACTCGGCTTGATCCAGGGAATCCAATGGTACCTCATTTTTGAAAATGAGTCATACGGTTCAAAAGTTGCGTGTGTAAACACAAGTCCAACTTTGACCCATTGGTGGCGCTAGAGTGGTCTAATGGGAGACATGAAACTTGGTGTAGGTATAGAAGAAACTGTCCTTAATGAGTGTGCCAAATTTCACAAAAAGTTGTCGATGGGGTCTAGGGGCTGCCATTGACTCCCATGGTACAAGAATTACAAATAATAAAACCACCAATAACAATAGGTTTCCTCCTTACGGAGGAATCCTAATAATAAAACCACCAATAACAATAGGTTTCCTCCTTACGGAGGAATCCTAATAATAATACTACCAATTACAATAGGTGCCTCGCAGCTTCGCTGCTTGGCCCCTAAATATAGCTGCAAGCAGCAATGGAGGGGCCAAGCAGTCCAGAGCAGGACATGGCCTCCATAGCACTTGCGCAACAATTAAGTCACAATAACCTGTTGCACTCATGCAACACACCAAGTTTGGTTGAAATATCTGTTTGCGTTCCAAAGTACTGAGTGTTTAAAGTGTTTTTTTTCCGGTGTAACACCACAAGCCTCCTCTGCTCCTCTTGGGAACGATGGAACCCAAGTTCGGTGACAATCGCTAAAATGGTTGCTGAGTTACGCTCTAACGTGTCTTTTGTGGCTTCGCCGCCGCCTTTGATCGGCTCTACCGAACAAACGGTTTCGAAAATTTGAAAATCCATCAGACACCTTTGTGAAGCTTGGTCTGAAGATCATCTGTGCCAAATTTAGTAAACATTGGACAAAATTTGGGGCGTGTAAAAGGTTTTTACACTTTTCCATGAAATCCAAAATGGCGGCCGCGTCAATTCGGTTGTTATGAAATATTATCGATGGTCAAGCTTGATATCTCACAAGACATCAAGAGACAAAGAAATTACTTTATTAAGGTAAATACTTCAACAGTTATTAGCCAAAACACGTTTATGCTTCCGGCCACGCCCCCTTTTAGTCACATGACACCATTTTTGGAGAACATCCTTAGAATAAAGTTCCGAGTAGGCGTACCAACTTTGGTGTCACTGCTTCAAAGAACTTCTGAGATATGGCTTCACTTCCTGTTTGGCGGCTTTTCTGCAGAATTTGATTGGCTATACCGGACAAACGGTTTTGAAAATCAAATATCCTTCGATAACTTTTGTGAAGCTTGGTCTGAAGATCATATCTGGTAATTTTGAAGAAGATTTGACAAAATTGGTAGGAGGAGTAGGCTTTTAAAGGTTTTTGATAAAACCGGAAATAGCGGAAAATCTATATAACCGGAAATTGACGCCATGGTGTGCATTGCACTCGGCTTGATCCAGGGAATCCAATGGTACCTCATTTTTGAAAATGGGACATACGGTTCAAAAGTTGCGTGTGTAAACACAACTCCAACTTTGACCCGTTGGTGGCGCTAGAGTGCCAAAGTATGGGACATGAAACTTTGTGACTTGGACCAGGGGACTGTCCCTAATGAGTGTGCCAAATTTCACAACTTTCGACCAAGCGCTTCTAGGGCCTGCCATAGACACCCAGTCTTAAGAATAATAATAATAAATATAACTGCAAGCAGTAATGGCGGATTCCTCCAAACACTGCGAACCATTGAAAAATGTTTATTTTTGACAAATTGTAACTGTATAGAAAAATGTATGCTGCAGAATTACCAATGGCATACCAAATCTGAAATGCAATACCATCAAGATCCACAAGGGCCTTTATTTCAAGCCAGTAAGTGAAGGAAGGGGGCTTGGTGAGCTTATCCATTCCAGAAAGCCTTGTATCTTTATGCATTAAGGCGTGGCCTGTAGCGCCACCTATGGGTAATGGTGGACCATTTGTGGTGTGGTAGTTACTCTTGGCCTATACTATTAATGTTTCAGGATTTTAAAAACTTTTTACCATTGCATATAAAATCGGAAATGCAATACCAACAGGATCCACATGGGCTTTGGGTAAAGTGTGGTAGTTACTCTTGGCCTGTACTGTCAATGTGTCAGGATTTGGAGACCTTTTTACTATTGCATACAAAGTAGGAAATGCAATGACACCAAGGTCCTCAAGGGCCTATGCTGATATTCAAGGAATGAGTGGGGGCTTGGTCAGCCCACACAGTCCTGATATGTTGCGTGTGTGTCTTGCCAAGCCCGCGCGTGTCAAGGGAAGAATGAGTGTCTGAGAATTTGGAGCATGCGCGGGGAGGAGCAGGGGACACATTTCATTGTAAATTTCCCTAGAAATTAGCCAAGCATGCATGTTTCAAAGATTCACCAAAAATCGACCTTTCATCTTAGAGTCAACTTTTTCTCAGATTTGTGTACTAAACATTCTCAAGAGTCTTCATATGAACTTGTTTGACTGGCTTACGTGTAAAGCATTGCGAACCATTGAAAAATGTATATTCTTGACAAATTGTAACTGTATAGAAAAATCAATGCTGCAGAATTTCCAATGGGATACCAAATCTGAAATGCAATAACATCAACATCCACAAGGGCCTTTATTTCAAGCCAAGAAGTGAAGCGCTTTAATCTTCACAAGAAGTGAAGTGCTTTGTGCTTTAGGGCGTGGCCTGTAGCGACACCTATTGGTAATGGTGGGCCATTTGTGGTGTGGTAGTTACTCTTGGCCTATACTATCAATGTTTCAGGATGTTTTTAACTTTTTACCATTGCATACAAAATCGGAAATGCAATACCAACAAGATCCACATGGGCTTTTGTTAAAGTGTTGTTGTTACTCTTGGCCTTTACTATCAATGTTTCAGGATTTGGATAACTTTTTACCATGGCAAACAAAATCTGAAATGCAATACCATCAAGATCCACATGGCCTTTGCAAAAGACCAAGGAACACTCTCCTGAAATGTTGCGTGTGCGTCTTGCCAAGCCCGCGCGTGTGTCAAGGGAAGACCTATGGGTAATAGTGGGCCATTTGTGGTGTGGTAGTTACTCTTGGTCTATACTATCAATGTTTCAGGATTTTTATAACTTTTTACCATTGTATACAAAATCGGAAAAGCAATACCAACAAGATCCACATGGGCTTTTTGTTAAAGTGTTTCTTTGCCTATACTATCTATGTTTCAGGATTTTGAGACCTTTTTACCATTGCATACAAAATCGGAAATGCAATACCATCAAGAGCCACATGGGCCTTTTTTTCAAGCCAATAAGTGAAGGGAGGGGGCTTGGTGAGCCTATCCATTCCAGAAAGCCTTGTATATTTGTGCTTTTTGGCGTGGCCTGTAGCGCCACCTATGGGTAATGGTGGGCCATTTGTGGTGTGGTAGTTACTCTTGGTCTATACTATCAATGTTTCAGGATTTTTATAACTTTTTACCATTGCATACAAAATCGGAAATGCAATACCAACAAGATCCACATGGGCTTTTGTTAAAGTGTTTCTCGGCCTACACTATCAATGTTTCAGGATTTGAGACCTTTTTACCATTGCATACAAAATCGGAAATGCAATACCATCAAGAGCCACATGGGCCTTTGCTAAAGACCAAGGAATGAGTGGGGGCTTGGTCAGCCCACACTCTCCTGAAATGTTGCGTGTGCGTCTTGGCCGCGCGTGTGTCAAGGGAAGGCTGAGTGTGTGTGAGATTTTGGAGCACGCGCGGGGAGGAGCAGGGGAGACATTCATTGGAAATCTGCCTAGAAATTAGCCAAGCAAGCATGTTTCAAATATTCACCAAAAATCGACCTTTCATCTTACAGTCAACTTTTTCACAGATTTGTGTTATGAACATTCTCAAGAGTCTTCATATGAACTTGTGATTGAATCAGAGTATCAGTTTTTAACTGGCTGATGTGCAAAGCATTATTTTAGCGTTAGCGATAAGTTCAATTTGATTTATATCAATCATTTTTAGAGATATGAATTTGCCTTTGCACATGGTAATATGTTGTAGTGTCTTCCTCCGATCTACCAAGTTTAGTGTTGATATCTCAAAGATTTGCTGAGACATGACTTCACATCCTGTTTGGCGGCTTTTCTGATGAATTTGATTGGCTGTACCGGACAGACGGTTATGAGGATCAAAATTCCTTTGATAACTTTTGTGAGGCTTGGTTTGAAGATCATCTCTGGTGATTTTGAAGAATATATGACAAAAATTGTAGGAGGAGTAGGCTTTCAAAGGTTTTTGATAAAACCGGAAATGGCGGGAAATCTATATAACCGGAAATTAACGCCATGGTGTGCGTTGAACTCGGCTTGATCCAGGGAATCCAATGGTACCTCATTTTTGAAAATGAGTCATACGGTTCAAAAGTTGCGTGTGTAAACACAAGTCCAACTTTGACCCATTGGTGGCGCTAGAGTGGTCTAATGGGAGACATGAAACTTGGTGTAGGTATAGAAGAAACTGTCCTTAATGAGTGTGCCAAATTTCACAAAAAGTTGTCGATGGGGTCTAGGGGCTGCCATTGACTCCCATGGTACAAGAATTACAAATAATAAAACCACCAATAACAATAGGTTTCCTCCTTACGGAGGAATCCTAATAATAATAATAATAATAATAATAATACTACCAATTACAATAGGTGCCTCGCAGCTTCGCTGCTTGGCCCCTAATAATAATAATAATAAATATAACTGCAAGCAGTAATGGCGGATTCCTCCAAACACTGCGAACCATTGAAAAATGTTTATTTTTGACAAATTGTAACTGTATAGAAAAATTTATGCTGCAGAATTACCAATGGCATACCAAATCTGAAATGCAATACCATCAAGATCCACAAGGGCCTTTATTTCAAGCCAGTAAGTGAAGGAAGGGGGCTTGGTGAGCTTATCCATTCCAGAAAGCCTTGTATCTTTATGCATTAAGGCGTGGCCTGTAGCGCCACCTATGGGTAATGGTGGGCCATTTGTGGTGTGGTAGTTACTCTTGGCCTATACTATTAATGTTTCAGGATTTTAAAAACTTTTTACCATTGCATATAAAATCGGAAATGCAATACCAACAGGATCCACATGGGCTTTGGGTAAAGTGTGGTAGTTACTCTTGGCCTGTACTGTCAATGTGTCAGGATTTGGAGACCTTTTTACTATTGCATACAAAGTAGGAAATGCAATGACACCAAGGTCCTCAAGGGCCTATGCTGATATTCAAGGAATGAGTGGGGGCTTGGTCAGCCCACACAGTCCTGATATGTTGCGTGTGTGTCTTGCCAAGCCCGCGCGTGTCAAGGGAAGAATGAGTGTCTGAGAATTTGGAGCATGCGCGGGGAGGAGCAGGGGACACATTTCATTGTAAATTTCCCTAGAAATTAGCCAAGCATGCATGTTTCAAAGATTCACCAAAAATCGACCTTTCATCTTAGAGTCAACTTTTTCTCAGATTTGTGTACTAAACATTCTCAAGAGTCTTCATATGAACTTGTTTGACTGGCTTACGTGTAAAGCATTGCGAACCATTGAAAAATGTATATTCTTGACAAATTGTAACTGTATAGAAAAATCAATGCTGCAGAATTTCCAATGGGATACCAAATCTGAAATGCAATAACATCAAGATCCACAAGGGCCTTTATTTCAAGCCAAGAAGTGAAGCGCTTTAATCTTCACAAGAAGTGAAGTGCTTTGTGCTTTAGGGCGTGGCCTGTAGCGACACCTATTGGTAATGGTGGGCCATTTGTGGTGTGGTAGTTACTCTTGGCCTATACTATCAATGTTTCAGGATGTTTTTAACTTTTTACCATTGCATACAAAATCGGAAATGCAATACCAACAAGATCCACATGGGCTTTTGTTAAAGTGTTGTTGTTACTCTTGGCCTTTACTATCAATGTTTCAGGATTTGGATAACTTTTTACCATGGCAAACAAAATCTGAAATGCAATACCATCAAGATCCACATGGCCTTTGCAAAAGACCAAGGAACACTCTCCTGAAATGTTGCGTGTGCGTCTTGCCAAGCCCGCGCGTGTGTCAAGGGAAGACCTATGGGTAATAGTGGGCCATTTGTGGTGTGGTAGTTACTCTTGGTCTATACTATCAATGTTTCAGGATTTTTATAACTTTTTACCATTGTATACAAAATCGGAAAAGCAATACCAACAAGATCCACATGGGCTTTTTGTTAAAGTGTTTCTTTGCCTATACTATCTATGTTTCAGGATTTTGAGACCTTTTTACCATTGCATACAAAATCGGAAATGCAATACCATCAAGAGCCACATGGGCCTTTTTTTCAAGCCAATAAGTGAAGGGAGGGGGCTTGGTGAGCCTATCCATTCCAGAAAGCCTTGTATATTTGTGCTTTTTGGCGTGGCCTGTAGCGCCACCTATGGGTAATGGTGGGCCATTTGTGGTGTGGTAGTTACTCTTGGTCTATACTATCAATGTTTCAGGATTTTTATAACTTTTTACCATTGCATACAAAATCGGAAATGCAATACCAACAAGATCCACATGGGCTTTTGTTAAAGTGTTTCTCGGCCTACACTATCAATGTTTCAGGATTTGAGACCTTTTTACCATTGCATACAAAATCGGAAATGCAATACCATCAAGAGCCACATGGGCCTTTGCTAAAGACCAAGGAATGAGTGGGGGCTTGGTCAGCCCACACTCTCCTGAAATGTTGCGTGTGCGTCTTGGCCGCGCGTGTGTCAAGGGAAGGCTGAGTGTGTGTGAGATTTTGGAGCACGCGCGGGGAGGAGCAGGGGAGACATTCATTGGAAATCTGCCTAGAAATTAGCCAAGCAAGCATGTTTCAAATATTCACCAAAAATCGACCTTTCATCTTACAGTCAACTTTTTCACAGATTTGTGTTATGAACATTCTCAAGAGTCTTCATATGAACTTGTGATTGAATCAGAGTATCAGTTTTTAACTGGCTGATGTGCAAAGCATTATTTTAGCGTTAGCGATAAGTTCAATTTGATTTATATCAATCATTTTTAGAGATATGAATTTGCCTTTGCACATGGTAATATGTTGTAGTGTCTTCCTCCGATCTACCAAGTTTAGTGTTGATATCTCAAAGATTTGCTGAGACATGACTTCACATCCTGTTTGGCGGCTTTTCTGATGAATTTGATTGGCTGTACCGGACAGACGGTTATGAGGATCAAAATTCCTTTGATAACTTTTGTGAGGCTTGGTTTGAAGATCATCTCTGGTGATTTTGAAGAATATATGACAAAAATTGTAGGAGGAGTAGGCTTTCAAAGGTTTTTGATAAAACCGGAAATGGCGGGAAATCTATATAACCGGAAATTAACGCCATGGTGTGCGTTGAACTCGGCTTGATCCAGGGAATCCAATGGTACCTCATTTTTGAAAATGAGTCATACGGTTCAAAAGTTGCGTGTGTAAACACAAGTCCAACTTTGACCCATTGGTGGCGCTAGAGTGGTCTAATGGGAGACATGAAACTTGGTGTAGGTATAGAAGAAACTGTCCTTAATGAGTGTGCCAAATTTCACAAAAAGTTGTCGATGGGGTCTAGGGGCTGCCATTGACTCCCATGGTACAAGAATTACAAATAATAAAACCACCAATAACAATAGGTTTCCTCCTTACGGAGGAATCCTAATAATAATAATAATAATAATAATAATACTACCAATTACAATAGGTGCCTCGCAGCTTCGCTGCTTGGCCCCTAATAATAATAATAATAAATATAACTGCAAGCAGTAATGGCGGATTCCTCCAAACACTGCGAACCATTGAAAAATGTTTATTTTTGACAAATTGTAACTGTATAGAAAAATTTATGCTGCAGAATTACCAATGGCATACCAAATCTGAAATGCAATACCATCAAGATCCACAAGGGCCTTTATTTCAAGCCAGTAAGTGAAGGAAGGGGGCTTGGTGAGCTTATCCATTCCAGAAAGCCTTGTATCTTTATGCATTAAGGCGTGGCCTGTAGCGCCACCTATGGGTAATGGTGGGCCATTTGTGGTGTGGTAGTTACTCTTGGCCTATACTATTAATGTTTCAGGATTTTAAAAACTTTTTACCATTGCATATAAAATCGGAAATGCAATACCAACAGGATCCACATGGGCTTTGGGTAAAGTGTGGTAGTTACTCTTGGCCTGTACTGTCAATGTGTCAGGATTTGGAGACCTTTTTACTATTGCATACAAAGTAGGAAATGCAATGACACCAAGGTCCTCAAGGGCCTATGCTGATATTCAAGGAATGAGTGGGGGCTTGGTCAGCCCACACAGTCCTGATATGTTGCGTGTGTGTCTTGCCAAGCCCGCGCGTGTCAAGGGAAGAATGAGTGTCTGAGAATTTGGAGCATGCGCGGGGAGGAGCAGGGGACACATTTCATTGTAAATTTCCCTAGAAATTAGCCAAGCATGCATGTTTCAAAGATTCACCAAAAATCGACCTTTCATCTTAGAGTCAACTTTTTCTCAGATTTGTGTACTAAACATTCTCAAGAGTCTTCATATGAACTTGTTTGACTGGCTTACGTGTAAAGCATTGCGAACCATTGAAAAATGTATATTCTTGACAAATTGTAACTGTATAGAAAAATCAATGCTGCAGAATTTCCAATGGGATACCAAATCTGAAATGCAATAACATCAAGATCCACAAGGGCCTTTATTTCAAGCCAAGAAGTGAAGCGCTTTAATCTTCACAAGAAGTGAAGTGCTTTGTGCTTTAGGGCGTGGCCTGTAGCGACACCTATTGGTAATGGTGGGCCATTTGTGGTGTGGTAGTTACTCTTGGCCTATACTATCAATGTTTCAGGATGTTTTTAACTTTTTACCATTGCATACAAAATCGGAAATGCAATACCAACAAGATCCACATGGGCTTTTGTTAAAGTGTTGTTGTTACTCTTGGCCTTTACTATCAATGTTTCAGGATTTGGATAACTTTTTACCATGGCAAACAAAATCTGAAATGCAATACCATCAAGATCCACATGGCCTTTGCAAAAGACCAAGGAACACTCTCCTGAAATGTTGCGTGTGCGTCTTGCCAAGCCCGCGCGTGTGTCAAGGGAAGACCTATGGGTAATAGTGGGCCATTTGTGGTGTGGTAGTTACTCTTGGTCTATACTATCAATGTTTCAGGATTTTTATAACTTTTTACCATTGTATACAAAATCGGAAAAGCAATACCAACAAGATCCACATGGGCTTTTTGTTAAAGTGTTTCTTTGCCTATACTATCTATGTTTCAGGATTTTGAGACCTTTTTACCATTGCATACAAAATCGGAAATGCAATACCATCAAGAGCCACATGGGCCTTTTTTTCAAGCCAATAAGTGAAGGGAGGGGGCTTGGTGAGCCTATCCATTCCAGAAAGCCTTGTATATTTGTGCTTTTTGGCGTGGCCTGTAGCGCCACCTATGGGTAATGGTGGGCCATTTGTGGTGTGGTAGTTACTCTTGGTCTATACTATCAATGTTTCAGGATTTTTATAACTTTTTACCATTGCATACAAAATCGGAAATGCAATACCAACAAGATCCACATGGGCTTTTGTTAAAGTGTTTCTCGGCCTACACTATCAATGTTTCAGGATTTGAGACCTTTTTACCATTGCATACAAAATCGGAAATGCAATACCATCAAGAGCCACATGGGCCTTTGCTAAAGACCAAGGAATGAGTGGGGGCTTGGTCAGCCCACACTCTCCTGAAATGTTGCGTGTGCGTCTTGGCCGCGCGTGTGTCAAGGGAAGGCTGAGTGTGTGTGAGATTTTGGAGCACGCGCGGGGAGGAGCAAGGGAGACATTCATTGGAAATTTGCCTAGAAATTAGCCAAGCAAGCATGTTTCAAATATTCACCAAAAATCGACCTTTCATCTTACAGTCAACTTTTTCACAGATTTGTGTTATGAACATTCTCAAGAGTTTTCATATGAACTTGTGATTGAATCAGAGTATCAGTTTTTGAATGGCTGATGTGTAAAGCATAATTTTAGCGTTAGCGATAAGTTCAATTTGCTTTATATCAATCATTTTTTGAGATATGAATTTGCCTTTGCACATGGTAACATGTTGTAGTGTCTTCCTCCGATCTACCAAGTTTAGTGTTGATATCTCAAAGATTTGCTGAGACATGACTTCACATCCTGTTTGGCGGCTTTTCTGATGAATTTGATTGGCTGTACCGGACAGACGGTTATGAGGATCAAAATTCCTTTGATAACTTTTGTGAGGCTTGGTCTGAAGATCATCTCTGGTGATTTTGAAGAAGATATGACAAAAATTGTAGGAGGAGTAGGCTTTCAAAGGTTTTTGATAAAACCGGAAATGGCGGGAAATCTATATAACCGGAAATTAACGCCATGGTGTGCGTTGAACTCGGCTTGATCCAGGGAATCCAATGGTACCTCATTTTTGAAAATGAGTCATACGGTTCAAAAGTTGCGTGTGTAAACACAAGTCCAACTTTGACCCATTGGTGGCGCTAGAGTGGTCTAATGGGAGACATGAAACTTGGTGTAGGTATAGAAGAAACTGTCCTTAATGAGTGTGCCAAATTTCACAAAAAGTTGTCGATGGGGTCTAGGGGCTGCCATTGACTCCCATGGTACAAGAATTACAAATAATAAAACCACCAATAACAATAGGTTTCCTCCTTACGGAGGAATCCTAAATATAGCTGCAAGCAGCAATGGAGGGGCCAAGCAGTCCAGAGCAGGACATGGCCTCCATAGCACTTGCGCAACAATTAAGTCACAATAACCTGTTGCACTCATGCAACACACCAAGTTTGGTTGAAATATCTGTTTGCGTTCCAAAGTACTGAGTGTTTAAAGTGTTTTTTTCCGGTGTAACACCACAGGCCTCCTCTGATCCTCTTGGGAACGATGGAACCCAAGTTCGGTGACAATCGCTAAAATGGTTGCTGAGTTACGCTCTAACGTGTCTTTTGTGGCTTCGCCGCCGCCTTTGATCGGCTCTACCGAACAAACGGTTTCGAAAATTTGAAAATCCATCAGACACCTTTGTGAAGCTTGGTCTGAAGATCATCTGTGCCAAATTTAGTAAACATTGGACAAAATTTGGGGCGTGTAAAAGGTTTTTACACTTTTCCATGAAATCCAAAATGGCGGCCGCGTCAATTCGGTTGTTATGAAATATTATCGATGGTCAAGCTTGATATCTCACAAGACATCAAGAGACAAAGAAATTACTTTATTAAGGTAAATACTTCAACAGTTATTAGCCAAAACACGTTTATGCTTCCGGCCACGCCCCCTTTTAGTCACATGACACCATTTTTGGAGAACATCCTTAGAATAAAGTTCCGAGTAGGCGTACCAACTTTGGTGTCACTGCTTCAAAGAACTGCTGAGATATGGCTTCACTTCCTGTTTGGCGGCTTTTCTGCAGAATTTGATTGGCTATACCGGACAAACGGTTTTGAAAATCAAATATCCTTCGATAACTTTTGTGAAGCTTGGTCTGAAGATCATATCTGGTAATTTTGAAGAAGATTTGACAAAATTGGTAGGAGGAGTAGGCTTTTAAAGGTTTTTGATAAAACCGGAAATAGCGGAAAATCTATATAACCGGAAATTGACGCCATGGTGTGCATTGCACTCGGCTTGATCCAGGGAATCCAATGGTACCTCATTTTTGAAAATGGGACATACGGTTCAAAAGTTGCGTGTGTAAACACAACTCCAACTTTGACCCGTTGGTGGCGCTAGAGTGCCAAAGTATGGGACATGAAACTTTGTGACTTGGACCGGGGGACTGTCCCTAATGAGTGTGCCAAATTTCACAACTTTCGACCAAGCGCTTCTAGGGCCTGCCATAGACACCCAGTCTTAAGAATAATAATAATAATAATAAATATAACTGCAAGCAGTAATGGCGGATTCCTCCAAACACTGCGAACCATTGAAAAATGTTTATTTTTGACAAATTGTAACTGTATAGAAAAATGTATGCTGCAGAATTACCAATGGCATACCAAATCTGAAATGCAATACCATCAAGATCCACAAGGACCTTTATTTCAAGCCAGTAAGTGAAGGAAGGGGGCTTGGTGAGCTTATCCATTCCAGAAAGCCTTGTATCTTTATGCATTAAGGCGTGGCCTGTAGCGCCACCTATGGGTAATGGTGGGCCATTTGTGGTGTGGTAGTTACTCTTGGCCTATACTATTAATGTTTCAGGATTTTAAAAACTTTTTACCATTGCATATAAAATCGGAAATGCAATACCAACAGGATCCACATGGGCTTTGGGTAAAGTGTGGTAGTTACTCTTGGCCTGTACTGTCAATGTGTCAGGATTTGGAGACCTTTTTACTATTGCATACAAAGTAGGAAATGCAATGACACCAAGGTCCTCAAGGGCCTATGCTGATATTCAAGGAATGAGTGGGGGCTTGGTCAGCCCACACAGTCCTGATATGTTGCGTGTGTGTCTTGCCAAGCCCGCGCGTGTCAAGGGAAGAATGAGTGTCTGAGAATTTGGAGCATGCGCGGGGAGGAGCAGGGGACACATTTCATTGTAAATTTCCCTAGAAATTAGCCAAGCATGCATGTTTCAAAGATTCACCAAAAATCGACCTTTCATCTTAGAGTCAACTTTTTCTCAGATTTGTGTACTAAACATTCTCAAGAGTCTTCATATGAACTTGTTTGACTGGCTTACGTGTAAAGCATTGCGAACCATTGAAAAATGTATATTCTTGACAAATTGTAACTGTATAGAAAAATCAATGCTGCAGAATTTCCAATGGGATACCAAATCTGAAATGCAATAACATCAAGATCCACAAGGGCCTTTATTTCAAGCCAAGAAGTGAAGCGCTTTAATCTTCACAAGAAGTGAAGTGCTTTGTGCTTTAGGGCGTGGCCTGTAGCGACACCTATTGGTAATGGTGGGCCATTTGTGGTGTGGTAGTTACTCTTGGCCTATACTATCAATGTTTCAGGATGTTTTTAACTTTTTACCATTGCATACAAAATCGGAAATGCAATACCAACAAGATCCACATGGGCTTTTGTTAAAGTGTTGTTGTTACTCTTGGCCTTTACTATCAATGTTTCAGGATTTGGAGAACTTTTTACCATGGCAAACAAAATCTGAAATGCAATACCATCAAGATCCACATGGCCTTTGCAAAAGACCAAGGAACACTCTCCTGAAATGTTGCGTGTGCGTCTTGCCAAGCCCGCGCGTGTGTCAAGGGAAGACCTATGGGTAATAGTGGGCCATTTGTGGTGTGGTAGTTACTCTTGGTCTATACTATCAATGTTTCAGGATTTTTATAACTTTTTACCATTGTATACAAAATCGGAAAAGCAATACCAACAAGATCCACATGGGCTTTTTGTTAAAGTGTTTCTTTGCCTATACTATCTATGTTTCAGGATTTTGAGACCTTTTTACCATTGCATACAAAATCGGAAATGCAATACCATCAAGAGCCACATGGGCCTTTTTTTCAAGCCAATAAGTGAAGGGAGGGGGCTTGGTGAGCCTATCCATTCCAGAAAGCCTTGTATATTTGTGCTTTTTGGCGTGGCCTGTAGCGCCACCTATGGGTAATGGTGGGCCATTTGTGGTGTGGTAGTTACTCTTGGTCTATACTATCAATGTTTCAGGATTTTTATAACTTTTTACCATTGCATACAAAATCGGAAATGCAATACCAACAAGATCCACATGGGCTTTTGTTAAAGTGTTTCTCGGCCTACACTATCAATGTTTCAGGATTTGAGACCTTTTTACCATTGCATACAAAATCGGAAATGCAATACCATCAAGAGCCACATGGGCCTTTGCTAAAGACCAAGGAATGAGTGGGGGCTTGGTCAGCCCACACTCTCCTGAAATGTTGCGTGTGCGTCTTGGCCGCGCGTGTGTCAAGGGAAGGCTGAGTGTGTGTGAGATTTTGGAGCACGCGCGGGGAGGAGCAAGGGAGACATTCATTGGAAATTTGCCTAGAAATTAGCCAAGCAAGCATGTTTCAAATATTCACCAAAAATCGACCTTTCATCTTACAGTCAACTTTTTCACAGATTTGTGTTATGAACATTCTCAAGAGTTTTCATATGAACTTGTGATTGAATCAGAGTATCAGTTTTTGAATGGCTGATGTGTAAAGCATAATTTTAGCGTTAGCGATAAGTTCAATTTGCTTTATATCAATCATTTTTTGAGATATGAATTTGCCTTTGCACATGGTAACATGTTGTAGTGTCTTCCTCCGATCTACCAAGTTTAGTGTTGATATCTCAAAGATTTGCTGAGACATGACTTCACATCCTGTTTGGCGGCTTTTCTGATGAATTTGATTGGCTGTACCGGACAGACGGTTATGAGGATCAAAATTCCTTTGATAACTTTTGTGAGGCTTGGTCTGAAGATCATCTCTGGTGATTTTGAAGAAGATATGACAAAAATTGTAGGAGGAGTAGGCTTTCAAAGGTTTTTGATAAAACCGGAAATGGCGGGAAATCTATATAACCGGAAATTAACGCCATGGTGTGCGTTGAACTCGGCTTGATCCAGGGAATCCAATGGTACCTCATTTTTGAAAATGAGTCATACGGTTCAAAAGTTGCGTGTGTAAACACAAGTCCAACTTTGACCCATTGGTGGCGCTAGAGTGGTCTAATGGGAGACATGAAACTTGGTGTAGGTATAGAAGAAACTGTCCTTAATGAGTGTGCCAAATTTCACAAAAAGTTGTCGATGGGGTCTAGGGGCTGCCATTGACTCCCATGGTACAAGAATTACAAATAATAAAACCACCAATAACAATAGGTTTCCTCCTTACGGAGGAATCCTAATAATAATAAATATAGCTGCAAGCAGCAATGGAGGGGCCAAGCAGTCCAGAGCAGGACATGGCCTCCATAGCACTTGCGCAACAATTAAGTCACAATAACCTGTTGCACTCATGCAAGACACCAAGTTTGGTTGAAATATATGTTTGCGTTCAAGAGTACTGAGAGTTCAAAGTTATTTTTCTGGTATAACACTGCAGGCCTCCTCTGCTCCTCGTGGGAACGATGGAACCCAAGTTTGGTGACAATCGCACGAATGGTTGCTGAGATAGGCTCTTGCGTCTCGTTTGGCGGCTTCGCCGCTGCCTGAGTGTATGACACTTACATAATTGTGTGGGCAATATAGAATAGCAGACAGATATAAATGTATTGTTTAAAAGTTATGACCATTCTAGTGATAAATGAGAAAACAGGCTAAAGCATTTAGAATGTCAAGATTCATTTCACATGACCACTTCTCAAATACCTTTGCATACAATAAATTGCATCTGAAAATAACGGACACCACCACTGAAATATGCATTTTATGTGTTCAATAAAACACACACTTTATTTGTTTTGAACATTAAACTGTGAGGGGAATGATATCTCAGCAAAACATACAACAACAAACTTTCAAACTATCTACTGTAAATCATTTTTTTTATAAATAACTGCGAAGCAGAAGATATATTTAAATGCATAAACTCAACTGCAATCCCTGTTGAGAGAAGAGAGGGAGAAGACAGGGAGATAAAGAGGCAGGGGGAAGACAACACCAATAAACACATCCTTTTTCATCTACGCCTTGTCGCGATACTGGTCACACTCAGATGACTGCCAAAACTGAAAACAGTTCCTATTGCAAAGCAAGCAAAGTCGTTTGCCATTACATTTCGGCGCGCAAGAAACTACTTTTGTTTTATTTTCAGTCCTATTTTTACGATTAGCATAGCCAGGCAGTGGTTCTCAAACCTGTCCTCAAATACCACCTGTTCTGCATGTTTTAGATGTTTCCCTGCTCCGACACACCTGATTCAAATGCATGTTTGTTACCAGGCTTCTACAGAGCTAGATAACGACCCATTTATTTGAATCAGGTGTGTTGGAGCAGGAAAACATCTCATATGCAGGACAGGTGGTACCTGAGGACCGGTTTGAGAACCACTGTGTTACAGGATGTTTTCCATTCTAGGGAATATGGGTTGTGTGAAGTGACGACAAAGGAGGGACTACAGGTTTTAGCATAATAATCTGATTATTATGAGTATTAGTCTTATGGGAAACAGAAACAAATAATATACATTGATACATACCCAGATGATGTTCCTGGCTGGGTATCAGGTTCAATCTCATTTTTCCATCTCGTCCTGGTCTTCCTCCAGCAGTTCCTGGTTCAGTAGATCCTCCTCCTGTGTGCTGGTAATCAACAGTCAGCTGCCTCCTCCTCTTGCAGCGATAGTCTTCCTTCACCTCTACAACAGAAAAAAATCAAATTGGTAGCCTGCAGTGTGTTCTTCCCAAATCCGATAAACCATAATGTTGAACTGTGGACAGCCCTTTCACACCTTCCTTGCGAATAGTAAGATACAAACATCCTAAAATCATGTCTGTATGATGGATGGGTATAGCTATCTGCAAAAATATAGAAGGATGTTTCATGACATGAGAAAATCAACAAGCTAAACTTATCCAACTACAGTAGCACACCAGTTTCCAGGCAGTTCTGAACCTACCTATCCCAACCTAAGGCAAATGTACGGAAGCAACAACATTGGCCCAAAAAGTTACTGATGTTTAGCTAAAATATGACATAGTATTGCTAGTAACTATTTACTTCACACACACACACAAAAAGTTGATATAAGAAGAGATTTGCTGCTTGCCTGTCAACAAGCACCGATTGGGTGACGTCGAAAAACTAACTAGCAGCGTAGTTACTCCTCCGCGTAACTACCAAGGTTTTACTATATTCCACAATCGACTAAATTGCCCCAAAAAGGTATAAATATTTAGCTTAAAGTGTACATGGTGGTCCTAGCTAATGTTTATTATCCAGGTTTCCCAAAATTAGCTAAATTGTTTTTCTTTTTGCTCACGTCACTCCAGTCCTACTGTAGTTCTACAAATAAATGCTTCGTAACTAAAAACGTTTGACTTTTAATTTGAACAATGTTGACAATATTGATAACACATGTGAAGAAACTTGTCTTACCTCGTATGATCGACTTAGTTTTCAAAATGAAGCAGTAAATCCAGCTCTTGCGGTAATCTTATACCATACCATAGATATCCTATATGTCTGTGCGGTCAGAAATAGGACTCTACCAGCAGTTTCAAAAACGTGTTTGTTTCGTTGCCACAGTGATTGTGCAGCTAGGATTGCTAACAAGCTGGGCAGACAGAATAATATACATTTACCTAGCATCCACACCTCAAACAAGTTAACCTAGACGCAAAACTATAAGTCCAATAAAAGAAATGAGGATATTTTCCGAGACCCAAGACTCTGCCGAAACCAGAGATGTCCTTTATATGTCTGTGCGGACAGAAATACGACTCTACTGGCAGTTTAGAAATCGTCATCCTTGTGCTTTGTCTGAGAAATGTGTCACTAGATTTGCATTGGTCTCTATGGGGCGAGAGTTGGACTTTGTCTCGCTTTTGTGGGGCTCTGAAAAAATGTGTAAGTCTGTTGGATTCCACAGACAACTGTCTACGACCAACACATAATTAGCTATCTATTGATCCAAAAATGAAGCATGAAGAGTGAAAATTGTGGCAATGCTGGCAAACTAGAAATACTTTTTTAAACTGATTTCGAAGCTCCCCTCCACTCTAAGCGTTTCAGTCAGCACTCTAGACTCTCACATAGACACCCATGTAAATCTCAGAAACGGTTTGAAAAACTAATGAAACATAATCAGTGATATAAAAAAAAGTTGAAAATATATCAAAAGGCTGATATACTGAAAAAATAGTTTAGGGTTTTGTCAACATTTTAAAGTTTAAATGGTGGCTGTAGCTGAAAGATTGAGGAAGAAGAACGTTGAAGAAGTTTAAGAGGATTGAGAGGATTTGAGAAAAAAAAACCATGTTAAAAATATGATGAATATTGATATTTTCCATGAAATCCAAAATGGCGGCCGCGTCAATTCGGTTATTATGAAAAGTTATCAATGGCCAGGCTTGATATCTCACAAGACATCAAGAGACAAAAAATTACTTTATTAAGGTAAACACTTCAACAGTTATTAGCCAAAACACGTTTATGCTTCCGGCCACGCCCCCTTTTAGTCACATGACACCATTTTTGGAGAACATCCTTAGAATAAAGTTCCGAGTAGGCGTACCAACTTTGGTGTCACTGCTTCAAAGAACTGCTGAGATATGGCTTCACTTCCTGTTTGGCGGCTTTTCTGCAGAATTTGATTGGCTGTACCGGACAAACGGTTTTGAAAATCAAATATCCTTCGATAACTTTTGTGAGGCTTGGTCTGAAGATTATATCTGGTAATTTTGAAGAAGATTTGACAAAATTTGTAGGAGGAGTAGGCTTTTAAAGGTTTTTGATAAAACCGGAAATAGCGGAAAATCTATATAACCGGAAATTGACGCCATGGTGTGCATTGCACTCGGCTTGATCCAGGGAATCCAATGGTACCTCATTTTTGAAAATGGGACATACGGTTCAAAAGTTGCGTGTGTAAACACAACTCCAACTTTGACCCGTTGGTGGCGCTAGAGTGCCAAAGTATGGGACATGAAACTTTGTGACTTGGACCAGGGGACTGTCCCTAATGAGTGTGCCAAATTTCACAACTTTCGACCAAGCGCTTCTAGGGCCTGCCATAGACACCCAGTCTTAAGAATAATAATAATAAATATAACTGCAAGCAGTAATGGCGGATTCCTCCAAACACTGCAAACCATTGAACAATGTTTATTCTTGACAAATTGTAACTGTATAGAAGAATGTATGCTGCAGAATTACCAATGGCATACCAAATCTGAAATGCAATAGCATCAAGATCCACAAGGGCCTTTATTTCAAGCCAGTAAGTGAAGGAAGGGGGCTTGGTGAGCTTATCCATTCCAGAAAGCCTTGTATCTTTATGCATTAAGGCGTGGCCTGTAGCGCCACCTATGGGTAATGGTGGGCCATTTGTGGTGTGGTAGTTACTCTTGGCCTATACTATTAATGTTTCAGGATTTTAAAAACTTTTTACCACTGCATATAAAATCGAAAATGCAATACCAACAGGATCCACATGGGCTTTGGGTAAAGTGTGGTAGTTACTCTTGGCCTGTACTGTCAATGTGTCAGGATTTGGAGACCTTTTTACTATTGCATACAAAGTAGGAAATGCAATGACACCAAGGTCCTCAAGGGCCTATGCTGATATTCAAGGAATGAGTTGGGGCTTGGTCAGCCCACACAGTCCTGATATGTTGCGTGTATGTCTTGCCGCGCGTGTCAAGGGAAGAATGAGTGTGTGAGAATTTGGAGCATGCGCGGGGAGGAGCAGGGGACACATTTCATTGTAAATTTCCCTAGAAATTAGCCAAGCATGCATGTTTCAAAGATTCACCAAAAATCGACCTTTCATCTTAGAGTCAACTTTTTCTCAGATTTGTGTACTAAACATTCTCAAGAGTCTTCATATGAACTTGTTTGACTGGCTTACATGTAAAGCATTGCGAACCATTGAAAAATGTATATTCTTGACAAATTGTAACTGTATAGAAAAATCTATGCTGCAGAATTTCCAATGGGATACCAAATCTGAAATGCAATAACATCAAGATCCACAAGGGCCTTTATTTCAAGCCAAGAAGTGAAGTGCTTTAATCTTCACAAGAAGTGAAGTGCTTTGTGCTTTAAGGCGTGGCCTGTAGCGACACCTATTGGTAATGGTGGGCCATTTGTGGTGTGGTAGTTACTCTTGGCCTATACTATCAATGTTTCAGGATGTTTTTAACTTTTTACCATTGCATACAAAATCGGAAAAATATACCAACAATATCCACATGGGCTTTTGTTAAAGTGTTGTTGTTACTGTTGGCCTTTACTATCAATGTTTCAGGATTTGGAGAACTTTTTACCATGGCAAACAAAATCTGAAATGCAATACCATCAAGATCCACAAGGCCTTTGCAAAAGACCAAGGAATGAGTGGGGGCTTGGTAAGCCCACACTCTCCTGAAATGTTGCGTGTGCGTCTTGCCAAGCCCGCGCGTGTGTCAAGGGAAGACCTATGGGTAATAGTGGGCCATTTGTGGTGTGGTAGTTACTCTTGGTCTATACTATCAATGTTTCAGGATTTTTATAACTTTTTACCATTGTATACAAAATCGGAAAAGCAATACCAACAAGATCCACATGGGCTTTTTGTTAAACTGTTTCTTTGCCTATACTATCTATGTTTCAGGATTTTGAGACCTTTTTACCATTGCATACAAAATCGGAAATGCAATACCATCAAGATCCACATGGGCCTTTTTTCAAGCCAATACGTGAAGGGAGGGGGCTTGGTGAACCTATCCATTCCAGAAAGCCTTGTATCTTTGTGCTTTTGGGCGTGGCCTATAGCGCCACCTATGGGTAATGGTGGGCCATTTGAGGTGTGGTATTTACTCTTGGTCTATACTATCAATGTTTCAGGATTTGAGACCTTTTTACCATTGCATACAAAATCGGAAATGCAATACCATCAAGAGCCACATGGGCCTTTGCTAAAGACCAAGGAATGAGTGGGGGCTTGGTCAGCCCACACTCTCCTGAAATGTTGCGTGTGCGTCTTGGCCGCGCGTGTGTCAAGGGAAGGCTGAGTGTGTGTGAGATTTTGGAGCACGCGCGGGGAGGAGCAGGGGAGACATTCATTGGAAATTTGCCTAGAAATTAGCCAAGCAAGCATGTTTCAAATATTCACCAAAAATCGACCTTTCATCTTACAGTCAACTTTTTCACAGATTTGTGTTATGAACATTCTCAAGAGTCTTCATATGAACTTGTGATTGAATCAGAGTATCAGTTTTTGACTGGCTGATGTGCAAAGCATTATTTTAGCGTTAGCGATAAGTTCAATTTGATTTATATCAATCATTTTTAGAGATATGAATTTGCCTTTGCACATGGTAATATGTTGTAGTGTCTTCCTCCGATCTACCAAGTTTAGTGTTGATATCTCAAAGATTTGCTGAGACATGACTTCACATCCTGTTTGGCGGCTTTTCTGATGAATTTGATTGGCTGTACCGGACAGACGGTTATGAGGATCAAAATTCCTTTGATAACTTTTGTGAGGCTTGGTTTGAAGATCATCTCTGGTGATTTTGAAGAATATATGACAAAAATTGTAGGAGGAGTAGGCTTTCAAAGGTTTTTGATAAAACCGGAAATGGCGGGAAATCTATATAACCGGAAATTAACGCCATGGTGTGCGTTGAACTCGGCTTGATCCAGGGAATCCAATGGTACCTCATTTTTGAAAATTAGTCATACGGTTCAAAAGTTGCGTGTGTAAACACAAGTCCAACTTTGACCCATTGGTGGCGCTAGAGTGGTCTAATGGGAGACATGAAACTTGGTGTAGGTATAGAAGAAACTGTCCTTAATGAGTGTGCCAAATTTCACAAAAAGTTGTCGATGGGGTCTAGGGGCTGCCATTGACTCCCATGGTACAAGAATTACAAATAATAAAACCACCAATAACAATAGGTTTCCTCCTTACGGAGGAATCCTAATAATAATAATAAATATAACTGCAAGCAGTAATGGCGGATTCCTCCAAACACTGCGAACCATTGAAAAATGTTTATTTTTGACAAATTGTAACTGTATAGAAAAATGTATGCTGCAGAATTACCAATGGCATACCAAATCTGAAATGCAATACCATCAAGATCCACAAGGGCCTTTATTTCAAGCCAGTAAGTGAAGGAAGGGGGCTTGGTGAGCTTATCCATTCCAGAAAGCCTTGTATCTTTATGCATTAAGGCGTGGCCTGTAGCGCCACCTATGGGTAATGGTGGACCATTTGTGGTGTGGTAGTTACTCTTGGCCTATACTATTAATGTTTCAGGATTTTAAAAACTTTTTACCATTGCATATAAAATCGGAAATGCAATACCAACAGGATCCACATGGGCTTTGGGTAAAGTGTGGTAGTTACTCTTGGCCTGTACTGTCAATGTGTCAGGATTTGGAGACCTTTTTACTATTGCATACAAAGTAGGAAATGCAATGACACCAAGGTCCTCAAGGGCCTATGCTGATATTCAAGGAATGAGTGGGGGCTTGGTCAGCCCACACAGTCCTGATATGTTGCGTGTGTGTCTTGCCAAGCCCGCGCGTGTCAAGGGAAGAATGAGTGTCTGAGAATTTGGAGCATGCGCGGGGAGGAGCAGGGGACACATTTCATTGTAAATTTCCCTAGAAATTAGCCAAGCATGCATGTTTCAAAGATTCACCAAAAATCGACCTTTCATCTTAGAGTCAACTTTTTCTCAGATTTGTGTACTAAACATTCTCAAGAGTCTTCATATGAACTTGTTTGACTGGCTTACGTGTAAAGCATTGCGAACCATTGAAAAATGTATATTCTTGACAAATTGTAACTGTATAGAAAAATCAATGCTGCAGAATTTCCAATGGGATACCAAATCTGAAATGCAATAACATCAACATCCACAAGGGCCTTTATTTCAAGCCAAGAAGTGAAGCGCTTTAATCTTCACAAGAAGTGAAGTGCTTTGTGCTTTAGGGCGTGGCCTGTAGCGACACCTATTGGTAATGGTGGGCCATTTGTGGTGTGGTAGTTACTCTTGGCCTATACTATCAATGTTTCAGGATGTTTTTAACTTTTTACCATTGCATACAAAATCGGAAATGCAATACCAACAAGATCCACATGGGCTTTTGTTAAAGTGTTGTTGTTACTCTTGGCCTTTACTATCAATGTTTCAGGATTTGGATAACTTTTTACCATGGCAAACAAAATCTGAAATGCAATACCATCAAGATCCACATGGCCTTTGCAAAAGACCAAGGAACACTCTCCTGAAATGTTGCGTGTGCGTCTTGCCAAGCCCGCGCGTGTGTCAAGGGAAGACCTATGGGTAATAGTGGGCCATTTGTGGTGTGGTAGTTACTCTTGGTCTATACTATCAATGTTTCAGGATTTTTATAACTTTTTACCATTGTATACAAAATCGGAAAAGCAATACCAACAAGATCCACATGGGCTTTTTGTTAAAGTGTTTCTTTGCCTATACTATCTATGTTTCAGGATTTTGAGACCTTTTTACCATTGCATACAAAATCGGAAATGCAATACCATCAAGAGCCACATGGGCCTTTTTTTCAAGCCAATAAGTGAAGGGAGGGGGCTTGGTGAGCCTATCCATTCCAGAAAGCCTTGTATATTTGTGCTTTTTGGCGTGGCCTGTAGCGCCACCTATGGGTAATGGTGGGCCATTTGTGGTGTGGTAGTTACTCTTGGTCTATACTATCAATGTTTCAGGATTTTTATAACTTTTTACCATTGCATACAAAATCGGAAATGCAATACCAACAAGATCCACATGGGCTTTTGTTAAAGTGTTTCTCGGCCTACACTATCAATGTTTCAGGATTTGAGACCTTTTTACCATTGCATACAAAATCGGAAATGCAATACCATCAAGAGCCACATGGGCCTTTGCTAAAGACCAAGGAATGAGTGGGGGCTTGGTCAGCCCACACTCTCCTGAAATGTTGCGTGTGCGTCTTGGCCGCGCGTGTGTCAAGGGAAGGCTGAGTGTGTGTGAGATTTTGGAGCACGCGCGGGGAGGAGCAAGGGAGACATTCATTGGAAATTTGCCTAGAAATTAGCCAAGCAAGCATGTTTCAAATATTCACCAAAAATCGACCTTTCATCTTACAGTCAACTTTTTCACAGATTTGTGTTATGAACATTCTCAAGAGTTTTCATATGAACTTGTGATTGAATCAGAGTATCAGTTTTTGAATGGCTGATGTGTAAAGCATAATTTTAGCGTTAGCGATAAGTTCAATTTGATTTATATCAATCATTTTTTGAGATATGAATTTGCCTTTGCACATGGTAACATGTTGTAGTGTCTTCCTCCGATCTACCAAGTTTAGTGTTGATATCTCAAAGATTTGCTGAGACATGACTTCACATCCTGTTTTGCGGCTTTTCTGATGAATTTGATTGGCTGTACCGGACAGACGGTTATGAGGATCAAAATTCCTTTGATAACTTTTGTGAGGCTTGGTCTGAAGATCATCTCTGGTGATTTTGAAGAAGATATGACAAAAATTGTAGGAGGAGTAGGCTTTCAAAGGTTTTTGATAAAACCGGAAATGGCGGGAAATCTATATAACCGGAAATTAACGCCATGGTGTGCGTTGAACTCGGCTTGATCCAGGGAATCCAATGGTACCTCATTTTTGAAAATGAGTCATACGGTTCAAAAGTTGCGTGTGTAAACACAAGTCCAACTTTGACCCATTGGTGGCGCTAGAGTGGTCTAATGGGAGACATGAAACTTGGTGTAGGTATAGAAGAAACTGTCCTTAATGAGTGTGCCAAATTTCACAAAAAGTTGTCGATGGGGTCTAGGGGCTGCCATTGACTCCCATGGTACAAGAATTACAAATAATAAAACCACCAATAACAATAGGTTTCCTCCTTACGGAGGAATCCTAATAATAATACTACCAATTACAATAGGTGCCTCGCAGCTTCGCTGCTTGGCCCCTAATAATACTACCAATTACAATAGGTGCCTCGCAGCTTCGCTGCTTGGCCCCTAATAATACTACCAATTACAATAGGTGCCTCGCAGCTTCGCTGCTTGGCCCCTAATAAAACCACCAATAACAATAGGGTTCCCTCCTACCGGAGGAACCCTAATAACAATAGGTTTCCTCCTTACGGAGGAATCCTAAATATAACTGCAAGCAGTAATGGCGGATTCCTCCAAACACTGCAAACCATTGAACAATGTTTATTCTTGACAAATTGTAACTGTATAGAAGAATGTATGCTGCAGAATTACCAATGGCATACCAAATCTGAAATGCAATACCATCAAGATCCACAAGGGCCTTTATTTCAAGCCAGTAAGTGAAGGAAGGGGGCTTGGTGAGCTTATCCATTCCAGAAAGCCTTGTATCTTTATGCATTAAGGCGTGGCCTGTAGCGCCACCTATGGGTAATGGTGGGCCATTTGTGGTGTGGTAGTTACTCTTGGCCTATACTATTAATGTTTCAGGATTTTAAAAACTTTTTACCACTGCATATAAAATCGAAAATGCAATACCAACAGGATCCACATGGGCTTTGGGTAAAGTGTGGTAGTTACTCTTGGCCTGTACTGTCAATGTGTCAGGATTTGGAGACCTTTTTACTATTGCATACAAAGTAGGAAATGCAATGACACCAAGGTCCTCAAGGGCCTATGCTGATATTCAAGGAATGAGTTGGGGCTTGGTCAGCCCACACAGTCCTGATATGTTGCGTGTATGTCTTGCCAAGCCCGCGCGTGTCAAGGGAAGAATGAGTGTGTGAGAATTTGGAGCATGCGCGGGGAGGAGCAGGGGACACATTTCATTGTAAATTTCCCTAGAAATTAGCCAAGCATGCATGTTTCAAAGATTCACCAAAAATCGACCTTTCATCTTAGAGTCAACTTTTTCTCAGATTTGTGTACTAAACATTCTCAAGAGTCTTCATATGAACTTGTTTGACTGGCTTACATGTAAAGCATTGCGAAGCATTGAAAAATGTATATTCTTGACAAATTGTAACTGTATAGAAAAATCAATGCTGCAGAATTTCCAATGGGATACCAAATCTGAAATGCAATAACATCAAGATCCACAAGGGCCTTTATTTCAAGCCAAGAAGTGAAGTGCTTTAATCTTCACAAGAAGTGAAGTGCTTTGTGCTTTAAGGCGTGGCCTGTAGCGACACCTATTGGTAATGGTGGGCCATTTGTGGTGTGGTAGTTACTCTTGGCCTATACTATCAATGTTTCAGGATGTTTTTAACTTTTTACCATTGCATACAAAATCGGAAAAATATACCAACAATATCCACATGGGCTTTTGTTAAAGTGTTGTTGTTACTGTTGGCCTTTACTATCAATGTTTCAGGATTTGGAGAACTTTTTACCATGGCAAACAAAATCTGAAATGCAATACCATCAAGATCCACAAGGCCTTTGCAAAAGACCAAGGAATGAGTGGGGGCTTGGTAAGCCCACACTCTCCTGAAATGTTGCGTGTGCGTCTTGCCAAGCCCGCGCGTGTGTCAAGGGAAGACCTATGGGTAACAGTGGGCCATTTGTGGTGTGGTAGTTACTCTTGGTCTATACTATCAATGTTTCAGGATTTTTATAACTTTTTACCATTGTATACAAAATCGGAAAAGCAATACCAACAAGATCCACATGGGCTTTTTGTTAAACTGTTTCTTTGCCTATACTATCTATGTTTCAGGATTTTGAGACCTTTTTACCATTGCATACAAAATCGGAAATGCAATACCATCAAGATCCACATGGGCCTTTTTTCAAGCCAATACGTGAAGGGAGGGGGCTTGGTGAACCTATCCATTCCAGAAAGCCTTGTATCTTTGTGCTTTTGGGCGTGGCCTATAGCGCCACCTATGGGTAATGGTGGGCCATTTGAGGTGTGGTATTTACTCTTGGTCTATACTATCAATGTTTCAGGATTTGAGACCTTTTTACCATTGCATACAAAATCGGAAATGCAATACCATCAAGAGCCACATGGGCCTTTGCTAAAGACCAAGGAATGAGTGGGGGCTTGGTCAGCCCACACTCTCCTGAAATGTTGCGTGTGCGTCTTGGCCGCGCGTGTGTCAAGGGAAGGCTGAGTGTGTGTGAGATTTTGGAGCACGCGCGGGGAGGAGCAGGGGAGACATTCATTGGAAATTTGCCTAGAAATTAGCCAAGCAAGCATGTTTCAAATATTCACCAAAAATCGACCTTTCATCTTACAGTCAACTTTTTCACAGATTTGTGTTATGAACATTCTCAAGAGTCTTCATATGAACTTGTGATTGAATCAGAGTATCAGTTTTTGACTGGCTGATGTGCAAAGCATTATTTTAGCGTTAGCGATAAGTTCAATTTGATTTATATCAATCATTTTTAGAGATATGAATTTGCCTTTGCACATGGTAATATGTTGTAGTGTCTTCCTCCGATCTACCAAGTTTAGTGTTGATATCTCAAAGATTTGCTGAGACATGACTTCACATCCTGTTTGGCGGCTTTTCTGATGAATTTGATTGGCTGTACCGGACAGACGGTTATGAGGATCAAAATTCCTTTGATAACTTTTGTGAGGCTTGGTTTGAAGATCATCTCTGGTGATTTTGAAGAATATATGACAAAAATTGTAGGAGGAGTAGGCTTTCAAAGGTTTTTGATAAAACCGGAAATGGCGGGAAATCTATATAACCGGAAATTAACGCCATGGTGTGCGTTGAACTCGGCTTGATCCAGGGAATCCAATGGTACCTCATTTTTGAAAATTAGTCATACGGTTCAAAAGTTGCGTGTGTAAACACAAGTCCAACTTTGACCCATTGGTGGCGCTAGAGTGGTCTAATGGGAGACATGAAACTTGGTGTAGGTATAGAAGAAACTGTCCTTAATGAGTGTGCCAAATTTCACAAAAAGTTGTCGATGGGGTCTAGGGGCTGCCATTGACTCCCATGGTACAAGAATTACAAATAATAAAACCACCAATAACAATAGGTTTCCTCCTTACGGAGGAATCCTAAATATAGCTGCAAGCAGCAATGTGGTGGCCAAGCAGTCAAATGACCCATAAAACACTTTGGAAATCCTCAGAACAGGGTTCCGAGTGCATGCAGCAAGTTTGGTGTGAATCCATCAAAGATTTGCTGAGATACGACCCAACTTCCTGTTGGCTGGCTTAATGGCACATTTTGACTGCCTGTACCGGGCAAACCGTTCTGAAAATCAGAAAATCATGTGAACCCCTTTGTGAGGCTTGGTCTGAAGATACTCTCTGCCAAATTTGGTGAAGATTGGACTACATGTGTAGGAGGAGTAAAGAAAAAACGTTTTTCAATGAATTCAAAATGGCGGCAGGATCAATTCGGCTACTATCACAAGTTGTCATGTATCACACACGGGACGTCCCAACATATCATGAGACAAAGGAATCACTTAATAAAAGCAAACAAATCAACAGTTATTGGCCAAAACACATTTTTGCTTCCTGCGGCCACGCCCAGTGATCACATGACACCAAATTAATTGGACAGCCTCAGAAGAGGGTTCCGAGTCATTATATTAAGTTTGGTGTTGATTTCTCAAAGATTTGCTGAGATATGACCCAACTTCCTGTTTGGTTGCTTTGTTGCCGATTTTGATTGGCTTTACCGGACAAACGGTTTTGAAAATCAAATATCCTTTGATAACTTCTGTGAGGGTTGGTCTGATGATAATGTGTGCCAATTCTGGGGAAGATTTGACAAAAATAGAAGTAGTTGAAGCGAAAAAACGTGTTTCCTTAAAATTCAAAATGGTGGAAAATCTATATAACCGGAAATTGACGGCATAGGGTGTGTTGAACTCGTCTTGATCCAGGGAATCCAATGGTATTTTTGAAAATCGGTCATACGGTTCAAAAGTTACGTGTGTAAACACAAGTCCAACTTTGACCAGTTGGTGGCGCTAGAGTGCTCCAATGAGAGACATGAAACTTGGTGAATATAAAGAGGGGACAGTGTTTAATAAGTGTGCCAAATTTCACAACTTTTTACCATACGGTTCTAGGGGCTGCCATAGACTCCAATGACAGAAGAAGAGTAATAATAATAAATATAACTGCAAGCAGTAATGGCGGATTCCTCCAAACACTGCAAACCATTGAACAATGTTTATTCTTGACAAATTGTAACTGTATAGAAGAATGTATGCTGCAGAATTACCAATGGCATACCAAATCTGAAATGCAATACCATCAAGATCCACAAGGGCCTTTATTTCAAGCCAGTAAGTGAAGGAAGGGGGCTTGGTGAGCTTATCCATTCCAGAAAGCCTTGTATCTTTATGCATTAAGGCGTGGCCTGTAGCGCCACCTATGGGTAATGGTGGGCCATTTGTGGTGTGGTAGTTACTCTTGGCCTATACTATTAATGTTTCAGGATTTTAAAAACTTTTTACCACTGCATATAAAATCGAAAATGCAATACCAACAGGATCCACATGGGCTTTGGGTAAAGTGTGGTAGTTACTCTTGGCCTGTACTGTCAATGTGTCAGGATTTGGAGACCTTTTTACTATTGCATACAAAGTAGGAAATGCAATGACACCAAGGTCCTCAAGGGCCTATGCTGATATTCAAGGAATGAGTTGGGGCTTGGTCAGCCCACACAGTCCTGATATGTTGCGTGTATGTCTTGCCAAGCCCGCGCGTGTCAAGGGAAGAATGAGTGTGTGAGAATTTGGAGCATGCGCGGGGAGGAGCAGGGGACACATTTCATTGTAAATTTCCCTAGAAATTAGCCAAGCATGCATGTTTCAAAGATTCACCAAAAATCGACCTTTCATCTTAGAGTCAACTTTTTCTCAGATTTGTGTACTAAACATTCTCAAGAGTCTTCATATGAACTTGTTTGACTGGCTTACATGTAAAGCATTGCGAACCATTGAAAAATGTATATTCTTGACAAATTGTAACTGTATAGAAAAATCAATGCTGCAGAATTTCCAATGGGATACCAAATCTGAAATGCAATAACATCAAGATCCACAAGGGCCTTTATTTCAAGCCAAGAAGTGAAGTGCTTTAATCTTCACAAGAAGTGAAGTGCTTTGTGCTTTAAGGCGTGGCCTGTAGCGACACCTATTGGTAATGGTGGGCCATTTGTGGTGTGGTAGTTACTCTTGGCCTATACTATCAATGTTTCAGGATGTTTTTAACTTTTTACCATTGCATACAAAATCGGAAAAATATACCAACAATATCCACATGGGCTTTTGTTAAAGTGTTGTTGTTACTGTTGGCCTTTACTATCAATGTTTCAGGATTTGGAGAACTTTTTACCATGGCAAACAAAATCTGAAATGCAATACCATCAAGATCCACAAGGCCTTTGCAAAAGACCAAGGAATGAGTGGGGGCTTGGTAAGCCCACACTCTCCTGAAATGTTGCGTGTGCGTCTTGCCAAGCCCGCGCGTGTGTCAAGGGAAGACCTATGGGTAATAGTGGGCCATTTGTGGTGTGGTAGTTACTCTTGGTCTATACTATCAATGTTTCAGGATTTTTATAACTTTTTACCATTGTATACAAAATCGGAAAAGCAATACCAACAAGATCCACATGGGCTTTTTGTTAAACTGTTTCTTTGCCTATACTATCTATGTTTCAGGATTTTGAGACCTTTTTACCATTGCATACAAAATCGGAAATGCAATACCATCAAGATCCACATGGGCCTTTTTTCAAGCCAATACGTGAAGGGAGGGGGCTTGGTGAACCTATCCATTCCAGAAAGCCTTGTATCTTTGTGCTTTTGGGCGTGGCCTATAGCGCCACCTATGGGTAATGGTGGGCCATTTGAGGTGTGGTATTTACTCTTGGTCTATACTATCAATGTTTCAGGATTTGAGACCTTTTTACCATTGCATACAAAATCGGAAATGCAATACCATCAAGAGCCACATGGGCCTTTGCTAAAGACCAAGGAATGAGTGGGGGCTTGGTCAGCCCACACTCTCCTGAAATGTTGCGTGTGCGTCTTGGCCGCGCGTGTGTCAAGGGAAGGCTGAGTGTGTGTGAGATTTTGGAGCACGCGCGGGGAGGAGCAGGGGAGACATTCATTGGAAATTTGCCTAGAAATTAGCCAAGCAAGCATGTTTCAAATATTCACCAAAAATCGACCTTTCATCTTACAGTCAACTTTTTCACAGATTTGTGTTATGAACATTCTCAAGAGTCTTCATATGAACTTGTGATTGAATCAGAGTATCAGTTTTTGACTGGCTGATGTGCAAAGCATTATTTTAGCGTTAGCGATAAGTTCAATTTGATTTATATCAATCATTTTTAGAGATATGAATTTGCCTTTGCACATGGTAATATGTTGTAGTGTCTTCCTCCGATCTACCAAGTTTAGTGTTGATATCTCAAAGATTTGCTGAGACATGACTTCACATCCTGTTTGGCGGCTTTTCTGATGAATTTGATTGGCTGTACCGGACAGACGGTTATGAGGATCAAAATTCCTTTGATAACTTTTGTGAGGCTTGGTTTGAAGATCATCTCTGGTGATTTTGAAGAATATATGACAAAAATTGTAGGAGGAGTAGGCTTTCAAAGGTTTTTGATAAAACCGGAAATGGCGGGAAATCTATATAACCGGAAATTAACGCCATGGTGTGCGTTGAACTCGGCTTGATCCAGGGAATCCAATGGTACCTCATTTTTGAAAATTAGTCATACGGTTCAAAAGTTGCGTGTGTAAACACAAGTCCAACTTTGACCCATTGGTGGCGCTAGAGTGGTCTAATGGGAGACATGAAACTTGGTGTAGGTATAGAAGAAACTGTCCTTAATGAGTGTGCCAAATTTCACAAAAAGTTGTCGATGGGGTCTAGGGGCTGCCATTGACTCCCATGGTACAAGAATTACAAATAATAAAACCACCAATAACAATAGGTTTCCTCCTTACGGAGGAATCCTAATAAGAAAAGGTAGAATAACTTATGTGGCTTCGCCGCTTCGCGGCTTGGCCACCAATAAGAAAAGGTAGAATCACTTATGTGGCTTCGCCGCTTCGCGGCTTGGCCACCAATAATAAGAAAAGGTAGAATCACTTATGTGGCTTCGCCGCTTCGCGGCTTGGCCACCAATAAGAAAAGGTAGAATCACTTATGTGGCTTCGCCGCTTCGCGGCTTGGCCACCAATAATAATAAGAAAAGGTAGAATCACTTATGTGGCTTCGCTGCTTCGCGGCTTGGCCACCAATAAGAAAAGGTAGAATCACTTATGTGGCTTCGCTGCTTCGCGGCTTGGCCACCAATAAAACTAACAATAACAATAGGTTTCCTCCTGACGGAGGAATCCTAATTACATCAACAATGACATGTAAAAATAGAATAACCCAACCGCACAGTTACGTACAGTATACTAATTTCAAACAGAAATTAGCGTCTCACAGAAGCAAGTATAATGCTAAAGGTTTTACGGCTTGCTAGCCTGTAATACTGTCTGTACAAAGAGAAATCCTTAGCTCAACTAGCCAAGCTAGATTAGCTGCTATCCTGTTTGCAACAGTATACAAGTCTTCAAGTTATCATACAAATACAAACGCTAAAATACTAAATGTTTTGTACTGCCGTAGGCTCTTATTACTCACTGTCAAATGTAACAATGAAGATCTCTGAGGGCTGTAGGAGTCTCTCGAGTCGTTGTCTTCAAGAATTCAACAATAAAATTAAATGGTCTTCTTCTTGTGCATCGTACCAAGCTTGTGCGTGTGTCAAGGGGCTCTGGCCCCTTGTGTGTGTGAGAATGTGGAGCAATATATTATGCACACAGGAGCAGAGGGAGAGAGGATTTGGGGTAACAGCCCTAGAAATGAGCCAAGCATGCATATTTTAAATTTTCACAATAAATCTACTTTTTATCTTACATTCAACTTTTTTTCAGATTTGTGTAATAAACATTCTCAAGAGTCTTCAGATGAACTTGTGATTGTATTAGAGTATCATTTTTACTCCGGCAAACGTGTAAAGCATTATTTTAGCATTAGCAATGAATTAGTTTTCCTTTATTTCAATCATTTTTGAAGATATGAACACTTTGAAAAGCAAATCTGTTGAAGAATTGAGTGAGGGTTGCACTGACGATGATGTGTGCCAATTCTGGGGAAGATTGGACAAAAATTGAAGGAGGAGTAGCAAACGTGTTTCCTTTATCTTTATTGTACAGAAAAATCCAATATGGCGGCCGTTATAGGTTCTTGAGGCTTTTTTGTTCCTCATGAGAAATAAGGCATATCTAATGAATTTCAGAATTTTGGGACAAATGGGATGCAAATGGTATCACTTTGAAAATTGACAATTGGGGGGTGGCCGTAGCGCCTTCTATGGATAATGATGGGTCATTTGTGGTGTGGTAGTTACTCATGGCCTATACCAGGGGTAGGCAACCCTGGTCCTAGAGAGCCGCTGTCCTGCATGTTTTAGATGTTTCCCTGCTCCAGCACACCTATTTCAAATGAATGGGTCGTTATCAAGCTCTGTGGAAGCCGGGTAATGACCATTCATTTGAATCAGGTGTGCTGGCTCTCTCGGACCAGGGTTGCCTACCCCTGGCCTATACTATCAATGTTTTAGGATTTGGAGAACTTTTTACCATTGCATACAAAATTGGAAATGCAATACCATCAAGATCCACAAGGCCTTTGCTAAAGACCAAGGAATTAGTAGGGGCTTGGTCAGCCCACACTCTCCTGAAATGTTGCGTGTGCGTCTTGCTAAGCCCGCGCGTGTGTCAAGGGAAGGCTGAGTGTGTGAGAATGTGAAGCGCACGTGCTGAGGAGGAGAGGGAGAGAGGATTTGGGGAAAAAGCTCTAGAAATTAGCCAAGAATGCATATTTAAAATATTCACTAAAAATCTACTTTTCATCTTACATTTTTTTTTTCAGATTTGTGTACTAAACATTCTCAAGAGTCTTCATATGAACTTGTGTGATAGAATCAGAGTATAACTTTTTGACCGGCGGATGCGTAAAGCATTATTTTAGCGTTAGCGATAAATTCGATTTGCTTTATACCAATCATTTGTGGAGGTATGAAGTTGCCTTTGCACATGGTAACATGTTGTAGTGTCTTCCACCGAAATACCAATTTTGGTTTTGATATCTCAAAGATTTGACCAAACTTCCTGTTTGGTTGCTTTGTTGCAGATTTTGATTGGCTGTACCGGACAAACGGTTTCGAAAATCAAATATCTGTTGAAGAATTGAGTGAAGGTTGCTCTGAGTATGATGTGTGCCAATTTTGGGGAAGATTGGACAAAAATTGAAGGAGGAGTAGCAAAAAAACATGTTTCCTTAATCTTTAATGTACAGAAAAATCCCGTCCGTTATAGGTTCTTGAGGCTTTTTTTTAATCAGCAGAGAAAAGGTCATTTGTTTTTCAACTTTTGGTGAACTTAATACTTGTTTTTTTGTCAATGTAAGAAATTCAACTAAGGAAAAGGATCTCCCCACACTGTAAGATAGTTTGCTTGATTTAAGAATTACCTTCCCAAACTGGGTTAGGGTCTTTAAACATTTAAAGGTGTTGTTGTGTGTGTGTTTTTGGTGTGTCTCAGGTACAACAGCCCCTGCCCTCTTGAACAGCACATCAAATCAGCTCTACTTGCAGTTCCAAAGTGACATCAGCGTAGTGGCGGCTGGCTTCCACCTGGAATATAAAAGTGAGTAAAGCCACAAACCTGAGGTGTTCACATCATCGAGAGACCAATAGAGTCCTACATCACAGTCTCATCTCAGCCTACATCTACATGAGCTGGTTTATAGCAGTATAATATTATATAATAAGTATAGAGTGCGTGAGTATTGTGTCCACGCCTGTGCAAAAGGAATCCGTTTGGGGGACCAGAGTGACGAGCAAAACCTTGTCATCTACTGTCTCAACCCAAGAACATTTTAAATGTCTTGCAACTACATGTAATTTAGCTCATATGCTCTATCTATTACTCTCACTTTCTACTTGTCTCTTTCTCTCTCTTTCTCTCTCTCTCTCTCCCTCCCTCCTATTCACACTTACACATTGTGTTTGCTGCAACATGTTATTATAATATTATTATTATCATTATTATGTTGTAGAAATAGTAAGAGTCATTATCAGTTGTCACAAATATGTGATGTAATTTGAGTAGCTGCAATGTGTGAAGTTGCTGCCTCCCCTCCTACACTTCCCTCCTCTCCCTCCGACACCAACACAGAGCCTCAGGTGACAAGTGCACCTCCACAGAAATGATTTTCACCCCAAATAAAAACACTGGAAATAGGATGACAAAGTCCCCTGCCTTGACAACTGAGTCTAGTACTAGTGGGAGGTGGCTATGAGATCCTATTTAGTCAGAAGGGGATAACGTGAGTGACTGAGTGAGTGTGTGTGTCTGTGAGTGTGTCCAAGTGTTTGTGTGATAACATCAAGATAGTTTTTGTTAAATGCTGGCCTCTTCTGGTTGTGTATTCACACTATTGCAGGTCTTTAGGCAATAAGACAGTCTAATGTAGACCCCCCTTCCTTACCTCAGACCTAACAGCCCCTATTACTCTGCTGCTATCTCTACCTCTCGTCCTGGTCCCCCTATTTTGTCTCTTTCTCCCTCTCTCTTTCCATCATGCAGGTGGGAAAGTCTAGAGTAACTGGTGGCCTATCAACCCCAACAATCAGAACACATTTTTTCCTCTAAAGTTCTGTGCGAAAATTCCTATTAAAGTGTCTTGTCTGTCATATGGGGGCTTCATCATAGCTGTTACGGTCGTCGTTGTCTAGGGGCACAGTAGTAGACTGTCACCGATGCTAGGGCTAACAGCGGCGGGCCACGACAAGTGAAAACTGGGAAGGAGAAGCAGGAACACACACCCCAGCCAGGTAGACTCCCACCCCGGTTGCCGTTCTGCGCGGCGAACAGCTCATTTGCGGTTGGTGTATTTGATCAGTTTGATATTTACATTAAGCACAGCGTCACACAAAAGAAAGGGAGGATAGGCAGCAGTGGGGAAACGACGCAGAGGGGTGTAGCCGGGGTCTCGTCGTGTTAAAATAGAAATACTTAATTTATCATAAAGTTCGGGGCACCACCCTAATATTGGTTTAGGACATTAGGGAATCCTATATTTAACATGTAATAATCAGTCTCATCTTTTGGAATGAATTCGTTCTAAGTGTAGAGCCAATCGTAACATCAGTGAACACGCACATCAAAATATCTTTACAATGAATTTATTCAAGTAAGGTAAATGGATCTTATGAACAAGTTAGATTATGGATTTGATATGAGTTATTGGTTTCAATGAACAGAATGAAATGGAATAACTTAAAGAAATATAAGAAATGGTAAGTCAATGATTACATCCTTACAAATCATAAACAGAGCTCCTGCCAATGCCATGTCTGGGAGGAAAGAGCGTTAGCCATAGTTACGTTTGATCAGGGGTTGATCAATGAGGTTGAGGGCGGTTTGCGCCAAAGGTCCATTTGAAGAATCTGAGGTGAAAGCGCGGCTGCGCTGCCGGGTCATGTGGCTGAGTCTGGGGGATCTCAGTCAAGTCGCAATGATAATTGCGTTTTTGGTTCTTCTGTTGAAACGTCCAGATTGTGTCGCGATCACTATAAAGTTGAATCTCAGGAGAAGCTTGGAGACGTCCTTTGGAACACCAATCCCAATGGCGTTCATGCCATGGTTGGTTTCGCTGGAGTCTGAGATTGATGGTCATCTCAGATATTTATACAGTTCACAGTTCGAGGGAAGACCTGTCTGGGGTCAGACGTTGATTGGGGGAAGCTGGGTTGTCAACTCCCCCCTCCTTCCTTTACACCTACCAAAGGTGTGATCTGGTCTCTGGCTGGTTCAAAAGATCATTCAAATATTGCTCTGGGCATCTTGGTACAGTTACAAAATATAGTTGAATGATTGTTTTATTATGAGAGCTTTGTGTAGATACCAAGAATTACATGGTTATCTTTCAGGAAGAAGGAGTTGTTACTAGAATCAAGATTTCAGTGAACACAACATTAAAACAAAGTAACAAACATGACACAAATATCCCTCTCATAATTCTCCACCTTGTACTCTCGTGGTAAAGGTGAAGTCTGAAGAACTTTCCTCAAAAGTTCTGATTAAGGTATGTTCTTTGTTCAAATGCCGCCAAAACGGATGCAAATGGTTGCTGGAGACGTGTTGTCTCAAGCACGCCCTTTGAAGCTTGCAAGCTAGCAGGAGGGCTGAGATTGGGGAGGTCCCCCCCCCCCAATTCTATGGTTCCTTTGCATCGGCATTTGGTGGGTAATAAGCATACTGAGGGTGTCACAAGGGCTGATTAGGTTTGTCTGATGTGATTGAATCAATCTTCAGGTGTGGCAAGATGTTGGCTCCGTGTGGTCTTGCTGACCTCACTACAGGGGAAACAGAAACCTAGGAGACAACCGGTTGGCATTGATGGTTACGTCCACTCACAACAAACTCTGAGGTTCCCCCATCTTTCCGCCATCCGGGAGTTCAAAAAGGCTAACCCCTCCCCTTGATTACCTGGGCCCCAATCAGGACACAGGGCGTAGGCCCACTCCCCTTTCCATCACCACCATGTGCAAGGCCGCCGCGCCACAAAAGTGTTATATTTAAAAGTTACTCCCGAGGAAGAGGAATATGAACCTCCCTCTAACACCCTGCCACAGGTGTGCATGTAACATAGCCTTATCTAAGCTGTAGATAGATAATGCTCTCTCTTTCTTCCTCTCTCTCTTTGCCAGAGGTAGTATCCCTCCTCAGAGTCAGCTGTATTCAGTCTCTTTCACACACTGTGATCGGTGGTGGTTATTGAGGGGAATATCTGCTAATCTGTGAATGTCACACGTTTGATAAATGTTGAACCCCCCATATTCTTGGATGAATTAAACACATGCAGCTCTATCATGATGTGAAAATATGCAATAAAGAGGCCAAATGACTCAAAACTATTGATGTTTATGATGCACCCCAGATGCATTTGCATGCAAGTTGTAAGCACAGTGCCATTTGTGTATCTCAGGAAATGGGAACAAAAAGAATGTAAGAGAAGAATATGGAATTATTAGTAGTTAAATCTCTTGTTTTGTTACCCATGAACGTTTGTCTTTATTAAGCAAAATTGTGATTGGCCCAGTCAATGGCATATTAATTTATGACCATTTAGCCATAAGTGTTGGTCATGTGATATATATATATATATATATATATATATATATATATATATATATATATATATATATACACGCTGGTACCAGCTGTTAGCAAAATCAAGTAAGAGCCATATATGGATATTTTTTACACATTCCACATCCATTCCAGATCTGCTTGCTGACTTGACTACCTGCATGTGTGGACAGAATTCACTCTCTTCTGTCACATATCACTGGAAGGCTGTCACAAGAAGACCAATGATTGCACTAGACATAATGACATGTGGTCTGTAGTTAAGGATGAGTTGTACTCTCTAATCATCTTTTTTTGTTTTGGAGCTGTTTGTAAAGTCGTAGGTAAAAATGTGGTTGTTTTATTAGGGAAAGTGTCTATGTCCACATTCAGGTTTAGTTGGAGACCAGAGGGAAATATGGGTCTCACTGTTTGGGGTGAACCCTTGTCTACCTGACCTGAGAGAGGGTTGTCTCTCTCACTTTCATCTCTGATTGGGCAGGTGAAAGTTGATGTCCCACAGCTCCAGTTCTTATTGTACAAGGGAGAATGTTGACTCCCTCAGACCCTCTCTGATTGGACATAGCATAGTCTTGATTCCTTCTGATCCAGCTATGATTGGACAGATTGTGTTGCATTTGCACCCTCGGGCATAGGTGTTCCATGCAGCCTGGTGGCCAGCTATTGATCTGGTTTGGAGAAAAACACTGGGAAAGCTGCTGTGTGGAATGTGAGTGTCAGGCAGATGGAATTGGAATGCACAAGTGATATTGATCAACATAAGTGATCTGCTGCAAGTTTGGTAAAAGACAAGCCGCTCAGGGCTCTGACCATGTCAGGTCGCGCAGTTGTTCACCTTGTGGGTCACCATTTATTTTCATCCAGGCCATATACAACCTACACACAAACACAAAGGCTAGTGGTATTACCTGGATGAATTTTATAGATTAGAAGAGTGAGTGATATGTTGGCATCACAGTTCTTTGCTGTTGATAGGGGAGACAGATAATGAGATTGTTGTTCACACTCATTCACATACTGCAGTGCAGCGACCCCTACCGGATTACTTGTGCATGAAGGATCATCTTTCTTTAACTTTACTGTGATGGTTGTCATGGCAACATATTTTCAGGCAGTTCCCTGCAATGAACACTTTCAACCCACTGAAGGATGTTTAAAGAAAGGCACAAAACACCATACTTATTTGCATAAATATGCATTTGATCAGTGCATATTCTCATATAGTTTTGTTGTCTTTAGCAGTTAAAAAATAAATAAATTATTGTGAGATATGCATTATAACAGCAACTAAAACGAAGACTGGACAAAGCCTGAAAAATCCATGCCATCGCTGAACAGCTTACAGTTGCTAATGGCCATACGTTTCTGAATGGTGCTATTTTAGCTGAGTTAGTCAGTCAATACAGCATTATAGCAATACATTACACTTTCACATAGGGGGGGTGTTAGCCTCGTTTGGCCGTCCTGTGCTAGATAATACTAGATTGTATTAATCTACAAACCCCTCGCATACCCCTTGCAGAACATGTGTAACCCACTAAGCCTGGGGTTTTCAACCGGGGAGCCAAGGCCCCCTGGTGGTCCGTGGCGGCATTGCAGGGGGTCCCCAACACAAGCTTATGTTGATCAGTCCACCATTTATTTATTTGTTATTAGTGTTCAGAATCTCACGTGCACATAAGATTCTATGTATATTGATTGAGGTTTTTAAGTAGATATATCTAGATTTGTTTGAGGTTTTTAAATAAGAGCAAAATGGAAAGCCAAATGTTAAAACTTACTTCTATCCACATGCATGTACGCACGCACACACACACACGTAGGCACGCACGCACACACACGTATGCATGCCCACACCCACGTAGGCACACGCACATCAGTGGGCCGCGGATTACTTAAGCAATAAGCCCCAAGAGGCCGCGGTTTACGCTGATTTTAGAACAGGTAAGGAAAACCCCCTTAACTGTTCTAAAATCAGCGTAAACCACAGACTCGCGGGGCTTATTGCTTTTCTAAAATTGTTACTACAAATATTTGATATGGTTTCATCAATAAAAACAATTAGACACAAAATTGTTAAATAATAAACCGTAATTCTTCCGCTACTACAAAGTATAGTTCCTACATAAATTGTTGCCACGCAACAGCCAGATGGACATCTTTGCCGTCTTTTTCGATTTGAAATATTCGAAGCGCAGTAATATGGAATGTTAAAGAATGTTAACATTCTTAACCTGTGAGGTTATGCTGGATTTTTACAAGGATGGGAACAACCAGTTTTAGAATTTCTAGTAAGAATGGTGGTCCCTGGGACAAACCCAGTTGAAAACCCCTGCACTAAGCTATACCCTATGCATTGATGTACTCAAGGTAATGGATGTTCTTTGCTCTCACTCAAGGATGGATTCCAAACTTTGTTTAGACAGAGTTGAGTCCAGTGCTTTGGGTCTACATTATTGAGGCTATTCAGAATTGTTTACTAATGAGTCTATCTGTATGAGTGTGACAAAGTGTTTACATCGGCAAGATGCCATTTTGATACCAGTTCTAATGCCAGTTCTGTTTCTGCCTCCAGCGGTGGGTCTGACCACCTGTCCAGAGCCAATGGTCCCAGCCAATGGGATAAAGACAGGAGATAGGTACATGGTGAACGAGGTGGTGGCCTTCAGCTGTGAGCCAGGATACATACTGCAGGTGACACACCATGTCTGTGTCCATTCTTTGTCCTCTGCCCGTCTGTCCATATGTCCCTCTGTTTGCCTGTCTGACTAACTGTATGTCCATCTGTCAGTCTGCCTTCAGTTTGTATGTCTTATATGTCTGTCAATACCTTTCTTATAAATAGTGGCCTTGTGTATTGGTTGTGTAGACTTTTTATATCCACTGTATATGTGTGCTGTTGTGAGCTGATATTCTCAGTGCTGGCATGATAAAGCCCTCTCTAAGTCAGGAACTCCTCATGCTTGGTCAAAGGGCTGAACATTTTATGGGTAATGTATTTTTGTTGAGTGCTGCGTTGGCTATTATGTCTATTTGCATGGGAAACCTGGCACCCACAGCAAACACGAGTAACAGTTTGCTATTGAATTCCTCCCTTCAAAGTAATTTAATGCATCTACTTTCACGTGTTACCAGGGCCATTCCCACATATCTTGTATGCCGGGTACAGTTCGCCGTTGGAACTACCCTCCTCCTCTTTGCATTGGTAAGAATCCCTGAACACCTTTATGACCAGTTATCCCCTCACAAGGTGTTAAATTTAACTGTCAGTTTGATCACACTGTGTTCTGTTTGTGTTGTCTTTCTCAGCAAAGTGTGGGGGGACCCTTCTTGATATGACCAATGTGATATTAAGCCCCGGATTCCCTGGTAACTATCCTGGTAATCTAGACTGTACATGGAGGATTATTCTACCTGTGGGATATGGTGAGCTTGTGTTTACCTATGTTTTACCCAGGTCAATCGGTAAAATAAATCATGGTATACTAAAACCAGGCTTTACATAGTCTGTAGTTAATAGCTACAGTGTGTTAATATATTGTATAATGTTCAGGATGTTCAAAATAGAAACACATACATTTCATAACTTTTCATCTATTAGCATTTAGAGTACACAACCTCAACCTTTCAGTAACTTTTTAAATTGAAGTTAGCAGGGCTTCAGTCTGTTCAATTAAGACAGGGGCGCTTTCATTCTCATCAGAATCATACTTTTGATAACAGCATTGTGATTTACCTCTTCAGAGATGGGTCTATGGATAAAAAGTTCTAAACTCATGAACACATGAACCTATGATGTGACAGTGATTATGCAGCACTGTTCTCCTGATCTGGAATCATTTTATTAACTGTAAACCTTTTTACTCGCTGCGTGAGTTTGCTATATTCATACTGGTCAGCATCTACATGCCCCCTCAGGCTAGCGGCAATGAGGCTCAACGTGTGCGCGCCAACCAGATATTGTGCGTGGAGCATGAAAATCCGGATTCCTTGGTTATTGTGGTAGGTGACTCACACAAAGGCAATCTCACTCAAGATCTCCCCAAATACAGACAACTCATCAAATGCCCTACCAGAGAAGGGAACACTTTGGATCACTGCTACTCTTCAATCAGTAAAGCATACCATGCGGTTCGCCGAGCAGCACTGGGTCACTCAGACCACGCCATGGTCCACCTGATTCCTACATACAGGCAGAAGGTAAAGCGCTGTAAGCCTGCTGTGAGGACATCAAAACAGTGGACCAGTGAGGCTATGGAGGATCTGCTGGCGTGCTTGGACTCTACTGACTGGGATATGTTCATGACTGCCTCCAATAGTCTGGATGAGCTCACGGAAGCTGTGACCATATACCAACACGCATCAGTGTGAGCAACAACAACGACAAACCCTGGTTTACAGTTAGACTCAGAAGGCTGAGTTTGGACAAAGAGGCCACGTTTAGGAGTGGGGACAAGGACAGATTCAAGGAGTCAAAGAACAGGTTTAGCAAGGCGGTGAGAGAGGCTTAACGACTGTACTTGGAGGCTGAAGTGCCAGTTCTCTGCTAACAACTGGAGAGGGCTCAGGCAGATCACCAACTACAAGCCCAGAGCTCCCCACTCCACTAACAACTCTCATCTGGCCAACAACCTAAATGAGTTCTACTGTCGTTTTGAAAGACAATTGGACTGCCCTGAACTATCCCTCCCCCCGCTCCCCACCAACTCAGTGACGACACTCTCCATTCAGGAGAGTGAAGTTAACAGACTTTTCAAGAGGCAGAACCCACGCAAAACAGCTGGGCCAGACACTGTCTCCCCTGCCACCCTCAAGAACTGTCCTGACCAGATGTCTCTGGTGTTCACCTACATCTTTAACACCTCACTGGAGACATGCCATGTGCCAGCCTGTCTCAAGTCCTCCACCATCATCCCTGTGCCCAAAAAGCCCAGACCAACTGGACATAATGACTACATACCCGTCGCCCTGACCTCTGTGGTAACAAAGTCTTTTGAGCTCCTGGTGCTGGCACACCTTAAATCCATCACAGACCCTCTACTGGACCCCCTGCAGTTTGCCTACAGAGCCAACAGGGCTGTGGACGACGCAGTTAACATGGCCCTCCACTTCACTCTACAGCACCTGGACTCCCCAGCATCCTACGCCAGGATCCTGTTTGTGGACTTCAGCTCTGCCTCCATACCATAATCCCAGCCCTGCTTCAGGACAAGCTCTCCCAGCTGAACGTGCATGATTCCACCTGTAGGTGGATCACAGACTTCCTGTCTGACAGGAAGCGTTAAGCTGGGAACACAAGTCTCTGACTCCCGGTCCATCAGCACCGGATCACCTCAGGGCTGCGTTCTTTCTCCTCTGCTCTTCTCCCTGTACACTAACAGCTGCACCTCCAGTCATCCGTCCGTCAAACTCCTGAAGTTTGCGGACGACACCACCCTTATTGGGCTCATCTCTGGTGGAGACGAGTCTGATTATAGGTGGGAAGCGGCCAACCTGGTGACCTGGTGCAGACAGAACAACCTAGAGCTCAATACTCTTAAGACAGTGGAGATGGTTGTGGACTTCAGGAAGAACTCAGCCCCATCACCCTGAGTGACTCCCCAGTCAACACTGTGGAGTCCTTCCGCTTCCTGGGCACTATCCTCTCCCAGGACGTCAAGTGGGAACTGAACATCGGCTCCCTCATAAAGAAAGCACAACAGAGGATGTACTTCCTTCGGCAGCTGAAGAAATTCAACCTGCCAATGATGGTGCACTTCTACTCAGCCATAATTGAGTCCATCCTCACCTCCTCCAACACCGTCTGGTACGCTGCTGCCACTGCCAAGGACAAGAGCAGGCTGCAGCGTATCATCCGCACTGCTGAGAAGGTGATTGGCTGCAATCTGCCTTCCCTCGAGGACCTGCACACCTCGAGGACCCTGAGGCGAGCGAGGAAGATTGTGGCCGACTCCTCCCACCCTGGACACTCCTTGTTTCAGTCACTCCCCTCTGGCAGAAGGCTGCGGTCCATCAGGACCAATACTTTATGCCACATAAAGTATCCGCTGTTGGCCTCTTCAACAAGGCCAAGGGTCCACACTGACTCAAAAGACTTCCTACTTAAAACACATTATATTTACACAATTGTATCTTGTACATTTGTATTTTTTATAATATTTTTATTTTTTGTATTTTTATATTGTAATTGGCACCTTATATTTTATTTTATGACATCTTATATTTTATTTTATTGTACATTTAATTATTTTTATTCCACTTAGTACTGCTAATTTATGTACCCTATGTACCCTTAGTGTAGATAATCCACATTTAAATTTTAGGTTCCTATTTGTTTATTGTATGCACCTTCCTGCCAAAGTAGGGAGTCAGGTGGCTGAGCGGTTAGGGAACCGGGCTAATAATCTGAAGGTCGCCAGTTCTAGGGCAAGGCACTTAACTTCCCTCGCACTTCCCTCGGGTGGAATGTCCCTGTACTTACTGTAAGTCGCTCTGGATAAGAGGGTCTGCTAAATGACTAAATGTAAGTAAAGTCCTTGTCTGTGTAAACTTTCATGTCGATTAAATCCCTTTCTGATGAGTTCTGTACACAGCTTTCATCCATTACAAAGTTGCTTTATTTGTTGCTTCATTCAGAAACCTTTGCAGTCGGACCCAATTTAAGCAATTCACCTCAAAGCTGTTTGTGTTCAAGTTCAAGTCTTTTATTTGTCAGGTACACAGAACAACACAAGGTTAGACTGGGCACTGAAATTCTTAAGACAAGACAACGCAAGCACCTGGCATAACATACATGTACACAGAACATAATTTACATCTATGCTGAGCTTAAATAAGTGAAACTTCCTAAATATACAGAACAATAAATAATCGACTATACTAACCCTAATACTAAAACTTCCTAAATTACAGATAACAATAAATAGTACACTGTACTAATCCTAAATGCCAAAAAACCTGTTTCAACCCTATAACCTATTCTAACCTAAGTGGAGTACAGTGCAGTAGTGCAAATTTGCAGATCAGTGACTATGTCAATGACCATACAGGAGCCTGGTGGCGAGGTACAGTAGTGCAATGTAACTGAAGAGCAACCAGTAGCTGAAAGTGACAGTCTATAAGTGACTAGTGTGCAGTACATCAATGTCCATATCAGTGTCCATTCAGAAGCCTGATAGCCCTTGGGTAGAAACTGTTGTCCAGTCTGCGTGTGCGCGACCGGATGCTGCGGTAACGCCTGCCAGAAGGCAACGGGGTAAAGAGACTGAAGGATGGGTGGGAACTGTCTCTTAGAGTCCTGCCGGCTTTCCTTAGGCAACATGTGTGGTAGGTGTCCTGTAGGGCTGGGAGCTTCCTGCCGATGATGAACTCAGCAGAACGGACCACACTTCGTAGGGCCTTGCGGTCCCTGTCTGTGCAGCTTCCATACCACACTGTAATACAACCAGTCAGAATGCTCTCTATAGTGCATCTGTAAAAGTTAGTGAGGATGACTGAGTCTATACCAAACTTCTTCAGTCTCCTCAGGAAGAAGAAGCGCTTACGGGCTGCTTTGACTACCTTGTCCATGTGAACAGACCAGGTGAGGTCATTGCTGATGTTCACCCGAGGAACTTGAAGCAGCTGACCTTCTCCACTTCCGATCCATTGATAAGTAGGGGTGCATGCTCCTCCACCTGCCGCCTCCTATAGTCCACAATCATCTCCTTGGTCTTACTGATGTTAAGAGAGAGTTTATTGACATGACACCATGATGTCAGGGTGTCAACCTCCTCTCTGTAGGCTGACTCGTCACTGTCAGAGATGAGGCCCACGATGGTTGTGTCGTCAGCACACTTAACAAGGAGGTTGGAGCTGTGCGTTGCCGCACAGTCATGGGTGAACAAGGAGAATAGGAGAGGGCTGAGCACACAGCCCTGGGGGGTGCCTGTGTTGGTGATCAGTACAGATGAGGTGTGCTCACCGATCCTCACCACCTGTGGCCTCCCCGTCAGGAGGTGGAAGATCCACTTGCAGAGGGAGGTGCTTAGTCCCAGGTCAACAAGCTTGGAGACCAGTCTGGAGGGGATGATGGTGTTGAATGCAGAGCTGTAGTCAATGAACAGCATCCTTACATATGTATTCCCCTTGTCCAGGTGGGAGAGCGGTGTGCATAGTCAGAGCGATGGCATCGTCTGTAGACCTGTTGGACCGGTATGCAAACTGCATAGGGTCCAGTGTGGGGGGCAGTGAGGAGCAGATGAATGGTTTGACTAGCCGCTCGAAGCACTTCATGATGACAGAGGTCAGGGCTATTGGGCGATAGTCGTTCAGACATGTGACCTTGGTGTTCTTGGGCACAGAGATAATGGTGGTCCTCTTGAAGCAGGTGGGGAGTACAGACAGGTTAAGGGAGAGGTTGAAGATGTCACTGAAGACCCCTGCCAGCTGGTCAGCGCAGCCCCTGAGGGCCCTACCTGATATGCCGTCTGGGCCAGGTGCCTTGCGAAGGTTGATCTTCTTAAAGCACAGCCTCACCTCGGCTACAGTTAGTGTAGGCACACCACTGGCTTGGCCTTCAAGTAGCTCCACTGCAGGGGGGTCACTGTCCCTCTCAAAGCGAGCGTAGAAGGAGTTCAGCTCGTCTGGCAGTAGGACAGAGGACTGGGTCTCATTGTAGCCTCTCCCTTTGTAGTCTGTAATGGCTTTAAGTCCACTCCACATGCGCCTGGGGTCAGAGCCATGGTAGCTGGACTCCACCTTGGTCCTGTAAGCCCTTTTCTCTGCTTTGATGGCCTTCTGAAGGTTGTATCTGGCCTTCCTGTACTCATCAGGGTCCCCAGAGTTAAAGGCGACACTGCGGGCTCTCAGCTTGGCCCGGACCGCGGCATCAACCCAGGGCTTCTGATTTGGAAAAGACCGGACAACCTTCTTGGGGACAACGTCATCAATGCAGTGCTGGATGTAGCTGGAGACAGTGTCGGAGTATTCGTTAATGTCCCCATCTGCTGCTTCCCTGAACATCAGCCAGTCAGTGGTGTCAAAGCAGTACTGGAGGGTCGCCACACACTCGTCACTCCATAGTTGAACTGACCTCTCAACCGGTCTGACCTGTTTAAGCTTTTGTTCATATGCGGGGAGGAGAAGAATGGAGGTGTGATCAGCCTTCCCAAAAGCAGGGCGGGAGAGGGGTTTGTAACTGCCCTTGAATGTTGTTTAACAATGGTCAAAGATCTGGTCTCCACGTGTGAAGAAGTCAATATGCTGATAGTACTTGGGCAGGACTTTCTTCATGTTAGCTCTGTTGAAATCACCAACAACAATGAAGGCTGCCTCTGGGTGCACATTTTCCAGACCATTGATAATCCCAAACAGTTCATCTAAAGCAGCAGCCTTGTCTACCTGGGGGGGGGATGTAGACTGCACTCATGACGACCGCAGTGAATTCCCGAGGTAAATAGAAGGGTCTGATTTTTACAGTTAGCAGCTCAAAGACCGGAGAGCAGTGAGATGCTAATACCGCTACATCCGTAGCCCAGAGAGAGTTAACCATAACACAGACCCCTCCGCCCCTGCACTTCCCTGAATCAGCTGTTCTGTCCTGGCGGTATATGGTGAATCCCAACGGTGTAACCGCTGCGTCGGAGATCTCTGGAGACAGCCAGGTCTTGAAGAACGCCAGTACACAGCAGTTCCTGATGTCCCGTTGGAATTTGACACGAAGTTCATCCATTTTGTTGTCGATGGACTGAACGTAAGCTAGTAAGATGGTTGGAAAAGCAGGTTTGAAGCACCGTTTCCGAGTTCGAACAAGAACTCCAGCACGTCGGCCTTGTTTCTTCTTCCTCCGTCTTGCAGGTAAACAGAGCGGCGGAACAACAAAGGGCCAGCTGCAGTCCGAGCTCACACTCCGAAAAGTGGAATTAAAGTTTGTAAAATAATCCTTGCCAAGTGACAACTTAATGTCCAGAAGTGTCTGCCGGTCGTACTGAATAAACGACAATATAACGTTGACAAAACAAGTAACGAACACTCAAATGACAAACAAAAAGCTAAGTTTTGGCGGAGCTCTTGTAGGCACGGCCATCTCTTAGGCGCACCGGATGAGGCGACTTGTGCTGGCTACTTATTTGTGGTGTTTTATAGTTGAGATGGGGACAGAACAAAACTAGTCAAAGGGAACAAAGCAGAACAAAGCTATATGTTGACAAGGTAATTGTGAGTGATTTAGAAATCTATTCAGGCTCGTTTCCTTGCACAAAGGCCTTCGATTCCCAACATTAAAGAAATATAGTAAAACATGGAGATATTCTATACTGCTAGTTTCAGAACACAGCACTTAAAAAGCCAATAAATACTGCAATACTATTCATGATATTTCCCCACAAATTAGGACAATGTGTTACTCTGGATAGATAAGAATCAATAAAAGGACAGTCAACAAAAACACGTACATTTTGTTAATACATACTTCCATGACAAGTTGCCATCAAAGCCAATACTTTGTACAATACTGCAGGACAGTATTGTACAACACCTGCATGGAGGCCACTGATCTTCGCTGATCTTCGGTGTGTTTCTATCTCAGGTGCTCATATCCAGTTCTTGAACTTCTCGTCGGAAGACAACCACGACTTCCTGGAGGTACGAAATGGGCCGCAGCACAGCAGCTCCTTAATTGGTCAGTACAGTGGCAACCAGCTCCCGCCCAGCCTGCTTAGCACCACGCATGAGACGGTCATTCACTTCTACAGCGACCACTCAGAAAACAGACCTGGAATTAAACTGATCTATCAGGGTGAGTGACCTGTCCACGTCCAGCTATAACAATAAAAAAACGTTTTTAGACCTCTGTCCATCATCTATCCATCCTGGAGTAAGATGCTGGAAAATGTCAAGAAACAAATCTCAGCTATTTAGTGTTTTCTCCTTAAAATGTTTTGCACCTCCAACAATACATAAAATATATTTTCTCAGATACTGTACTTAAAGTAAAAAAAAGGAATGGAATGCCCCTTCACATTTCAGTGCACTTCTAAGGTATACCCACTTCATGGATTTCAAGACTGTACTATATATATATTTGTGGAATGAGCAACACAGCTAACCGTTTGGGTAGCGGCCCAAAATGTTTTGCCAAAATCCTCTGCAATATTCTTCTGTTGGTATTCACTTTCGTTTTGAGCTTCAAGTGGGATCAGCTTGGGCGTGCTGTATGTGCCAGAGTGAGCAACGCAAACATGTTAGCTGACTTGCAACAAATCCTGGTTGAGGAATGGGATGCCATCCCACAGCAGTGTGTGACCAGGCTGGTGACCAGCATGAGGTGCCAAGCTGTTGTGGCTGCGTATGGATCTTCCTCACGCTACTGAGGTCCCTGACAGTGTAAAATGAATAAAGTGTAAAAATGGCCAATATGTGTTGTTTTTTCCTTATTACTGTGGGAGAGTGCAATTATCTAATCCACCAAGCAACGCAAAAGGAGAGTGAATACCAACAGAAGAATATTGCAGGGTATTTTGGCAAAACATTTTGGGCCGCTACCCACACGGTTAGCTGTGTTGCTCATTCCACGAATGCACGATCCTTACAAGTTGTACTTCATTGTAAGGTGACTAATCAGGCTTTCCAATTATATAAAATACAATACCAATTGGTATTATTGAAGGGGAAGAATAATCGACCAAAATAACGTTTCAGAACGTTTTTTGAGGGGTTTAGATAGATATATCTATATCTCTGCCAGTTGAGCTGAAGTGAGGAAGCGATCAGCTGTCAAGACAAGTCTCAAGACTTAAATGTACAGTAAAGTTTTGTGCTCTGGGAATTATTGAGAGCGAGTATGTAGAGGCCTTCCTCTTGCTTGCAGACACACGTCCAGGGTAACTCCAACAGGAGGCATTAAGATGCACAGAAACCACCAAGAAAAAAGAGATCTCCTGGGATCCTAATACAGACTTGACTCTGCCCAGCTTACATATCTCAGGGCTTGGAGAGCAACTCAGGACAGGTTCAGGTCTCCAAACGGTTCTGCACTATATATTCTGCAACTCCTCAGTGATTTTCAGTATTTGACCTCTTGTTCTCACTGTTTGTTTTCTTGCTTGTTTAGCCTATGAGCTCCAGAACTGCCAGGATCCATCCCCGTTCCTGAACGGTTACATTATCAACAGCGACCACACTGCTGGCCAATCCATAGCATTTGAATGCTTCCCTGGCTATGTTCTGATTGGCCACCCTGTGCTGACTTGCCAACATGGAACCAATAGGAAATGGAACCACCCGTTTCCACGTTGTGAGGGTGAGACTTGTAGATGAATCATCTACATTGTTTAGCCACAGACTATAGTAGTGTCTCTGGAGACCCTGTATCACTTCATAATTGGCTTTGGTTGGTTGCTTATTTCTTGCCACAGAGCATGTTACTCCTAGGTCACTCAGCATTAGTGCAGTTGTAAATCTAGAATAAAAACATCTTAACACTTCTGAATATTGATAGTCCACATTCCCCATAAATACAACTCTTAAGGGTTAGCATTCAACATGCACTCATGTTGACTATTTCCTTCCCTGTCTGGCCACAGCTCCTTGTGGCTACAATATCACAGCAGAGAATGGGACCATCTATTCTCCTGACTACCCAAACGAGTATCCCAACTCCCAGGACTGCTCCTGGCTCATTACTGTACCCCATGGACATGGTGTCTACATCAACTTCACACTGCTGCAGACTGAACCTGTTACAGACTACATCGCCGTCTGGTAGGAAGGATGACGCACATATATGTGCACATACACACCAAAAACCTGCCGATCAACACATCACCCCATTCTGTATCCCACATAATACTGAGAATGCTGTTGACTGTGACTGTCGACTTAAAGAAAGTCATAGTGTAATATGCATCTCTTTCTCGTGGATTAAAAATATGTATTTCAGAGAAAAAAAACACACTGTGCTCGAGCTGGGCCCTGTGTGACTCCTGTAGGTTATTCATCTTCAGAGAGCATTAACAGGAGCCAGTGCACTGGACACATAATTTTCTGTTATTTTCATTTCTCACAGTCCTTTAATGGAATGGTTTTTGATGAAAGTCAGCACAAAATACACAATAGATTCAGAAGCAAATTGATTGAAACCAAGCGTGGTGAAAAGCAGGGAATGAATGCAGAATTGGATGTGTGTTATAAATGTAATGCATTTCAAATGTGCTGGTATGTGTGGTTGTGTGTGAGTATGGTTATGTCTTGTGTGGGTGTGTGTGACTGCGTATGTGTGTGTGTATACGCAATTGTGCGTGTTTTTAGGGACGGTCCAGATCCGAGCAGCCCACAACTGGGTGTCTTTAGTGGGAACACGGCCCTGGAGTCTGCCTACAGCTTGTACCACCAGGTACTCATCAGGTTCCACAGTGACTTCTCAACCAGCGGATTCTTCATCCTAAACTTCCACGGTCAGTTTTTGCGGGTTATGTATAAGATCGCTACACGATCGCCCCTTTTCTGTTGTTCATAACCAATGAGGGAGAACCATAAAACCTATGAAATTATGAGACCCATAAAACAACTTTTCAATGTAAGGCCTTGTGAATGGTGTTGCTAACTTAACCTTAAATAATAGTACCTCTCTCACAGTCCTTGGCCAGACTCCACATGGCTCTAAGGCCTGTGATGGCATGTTGCAGCTTGAAAAAATAATAGTAAAGACAAGAACAATTTCTGGGGAAATTGTGAGGTGTGCTTACGTTGGAGAGCAGATGGGTCAGTTAGGTCAGTTTTCTTACCTAGATTTTACAACTGATATGTCTGTATATGTCATGTATACTTATACTTATAAATATTGCATAGTTTAAAAAGCATACATTTGCTGCTGCTCATTTACACTTCAAAATACTAGAGTGAAGTGTAGAATGAAACAGGGTTCTCTTCTCATTTCAGTACAGTACCATCTGCAAACTGAAAATATGCCCCCAAAAACATAAATAAGCTTGAAATGTATTTCTGGAAAACTGGTAACTTCTAGTATAATGAGTTTACTAGAAGTGATCATTTTGTGTCAGTAACAACATCCCCATCTAAAGACTCAGGGGCATGATGGCTGTGCCACAACCGTGGGACAGCCACGACTAGAAATGACTAGAGAAAAAGTACTAAAGAGTAAAAAGTTGTAACACTTTTGATTCCTCCCCCAGCCTACCGTCTGAAGAAGTGTCCCCCTCCCCCGCTCGTGGAACAGTCTGAGATGATGTACGAGGATGACGACTATGAGATAGGTGGGTGTTTTATGAGATGGAAGTGGTCTGGTCATGAGTAGTCAGTACTCCATGTGCAGCTGTACAGTGATGAAATGGGCTATTTTGTTGCACAACAGTGGCTCAACTAATTACTTAGACTAGTGAAGTGCCCATGCCCGTGATGCAGCCGGTGATGGAGATATTGATTAGTTGATTCAATGACACACACACACACAGATAGAAGTACAGTGCCCGTCGCGGCTTTCGCTAGTGCTGTACAATTTTCAGAAAAACATCTCAATTTGTGAACTCAGTTTGTATAAGGTCATTAGGAGTTCTGAATAACAGTTTTCAATTGACACAATTACCTCACACTGTTAACACAATTGACCGTTCCCGAAACTCCTCCCTAGAACGGCCCTCGTCCAATCGTACCTTAGCAACCGCTACTAAGAGAAGAAGGTCCGTCAAGCTTTGACTCGGAAGCAACATGGTTAAACGGTGTACCTATGGGACGTGTCGATCTGACACTAGATATCCCAAAAGTTTAGAGGGAGGTGTGATCTTTTTTCCATTTACAAAGCCGAAGACTCAAGAGGGAAGGTGCCGGCGGTGGATAAAACAGTGTGGGAGGCCCCACTCCCAACTTAATTTAGAGAACATCACCAAACAGAGCATATGTCTGCTCCAAGGTAGCTAGCTAGTGTTAAGCTGCTAGCGAACAATATCTAAGATGTTAGTTGAGAGAACATCCCCAAACAGTTATGGTTCATGTAAACTAGTATTATTACCACTACTAGTGCATAACTAGTGACTCCAACAAATTTGTTAATGTTAAAATCAAAATGTTAATGTTAACGTCTGTAAAGCTGAGCTAGCCAACGAACGCCAGCAAGTTGGCAGGAGCTTTAAAATACTGTATCAATGTTGAATAAAACGTCCCAACAAGCCATTATAAACTTATTTTATTTTAATCTTTGTAGAATTTTGTGAGTGGGCGACCTATTCCTGAGTATCCCAACCCTGTGCTTGCTGTTCAAGTGCCTGGCCAGACAAGGCTACTTGAGACCTGTATGCTTTGGCTTCGATTTCTGTTGTTTCCCCTTCGTTGCTAACTTTAATATTTTGAATATATCCTTCCACTGCATATTGCAGTCCCTTCTGCCTGGATCTGGGAGATATCGCAGAGGTATTACTCAAAAAATCCTCACTCACACTGACAGCTGTCACGCTTATCCCCATTCTCGCCATGGCTTTTGGGTTGACAGTTCCGGGAATTGTGTCGGACGTAGCAACAATAACTAAGGGGGCGTGGCCTGGGGAACGGTCAATTGACTACAACACTATGTCTGGTTGCTAGCTCTACTATTTAAACAGAATGTGCGTTCTTTTATCCATTTCCCAAAATAAACAGACTAAATTTGTGTTTTCTTGTATTTTTCCTTATTCTTATCAAACACTCAAAAGATTTGCTGAAAAACTTCCTTGGGTCTTGAGCCATACACCTGCCAAATTTCAACTTCATACAATGCCCAGAGAGTAAAAATGTATACAAATTGCAAAATGCAATCCAATATGATGAAATTCAGATAAATACATTGTCAATTCCCAAATATTTCAAACCCAAAAAATGGTTTTAACGTTTAGAAATCAAAAGAAATGCATTTGAACATAAATGACACCTACCATTTTAACTGTAATGGTCAGGCTTTCTAATGGTTTACCCTTGGTGTCATTTTTTGGGGGTGTGCGTGAATTCGGCAGCACAAACCATTGTTATCTCACATATATATTTATTGTGAGATTGCTGTTAAGCATTCACCGTTTCTGAGATTTACATGAGTGTGTACGAGAAAGCCGAGAGGGCTCCTCCTCCTGCCGCCTCCTATAGTCCACAATAAACTCCTTATCTTGCTGACATTGAGAGAGAGGTAATTGTCCTGGCACCATGATGTCAGGGTATCAACCTCCTCTCTGTAGGTTGACTCGTCACTGTCAGAGATGAGGCTCACAATGGTTGTGTCGTCAGCACACTTAACAAGGAGGTTCGAACTGTGCGTTGTAGGAGAGGGCTGAGCACAAAGCCCTGGAGGGTGACTGTGTTGGTGATCTGTGTGGATGAGGTGAGGTCACCGATTCTCACCATCTGTGGCCTCCTCGTCAGCAAGTGGAAGATCCACTTGTGGTGCTTAGTCCCAGGACCACAAGCTTGGAGACGAGTCTGAAGGGGATTATGGTATTGAATGCTGAGCTGTAGTCAATAAACAGCATCTCACCTATGTATTCATTTGTCCAGGTGGGAGAGAGCGGTGGGCATAGTCAGGGTGATGGCATCGTCTGTAGACCTGTTGTACCGGTATGCAAACTGCAGAGGGTCCAGGGTGGGAAGCAGCGATGAGCAAATGAATGTTTTGACCAGCCACTCGAAGCACTTCATGATGACAAAGTTCAGTGCTATCGGGCAATAGTCGTTCATGCAGTTGACCTTGGTGTTTTGGGGCACAGGAACTGTGGTGGAGCAGCTTGAAGCAGGTGGGGAGTACAGACAGGCTGAGGGAGAGGTTAAAGATGTCTCAGCTAAATATAAAAAGGTTAAAATGAGACTATTATTGTTATTAACAATTGTTATTGTTGATTTATTTGTTGTTACTTTTAGAACATACAATAATAGCATTTCTAGGCATACAATTACTTGTGTAGGCATCATTATTTGAATAAAAAAACAAGTCAAGAGTGGTTATAGTGGTTTGATTCAATATTGAAGAATTACATGAATTAGAATATTTGGGTTTGGGTATTGTGTGCCGTGTTAGATGGGTCTTGATCTGAGTCCAGACCAGGTATAGATGTATATTCATAGAATGGTCATATTTGAATGGGAAATTCATGAGTCATAAGACTCTTAGACATTGTATTCATTGAGATTAGCAGACGCTATTATACAAAGTGACATTCAAATAAAATGGCAGACACTTGGCGTAGCGGCGTCCATCATTGCAGACTCTTGACGTAGCGGCGTCCGTGATTGTCAGGCGTAGCAATGGCTGTATGTTGTTCTGGTGTGCGAGGGCACTTGTCACCCCCCATACTCCTTAAACAGGCTCTGACAGTACTGTAGCCTACTACTACACTCTGCCAGTGGGCGAGCCAAGTCTGTGACTCTGAGGCTAACGTCAAAACAAGACGTGGTCTCACTCAAATTCCAAGTTTTACACAAATCACAAAAATATGCTGACCCGCTGGCTGTATTTGCATTCGCCATATATTTAAAACACTGCTCTCCCTTTTGATGTAGAATTGAACCTGGTATAAAATTAAGAAAATACTCATCAGACGCAGATCGACAACAGCTGCCGCAATCGTCCATGGCATCGAGGCTGACGGGGCTCTCACGAAGCAAACAAATCAAAGTTTTTACAGCAACCTACATTAAACGACCCACACTCGCTCAAACTACAAAGACTTTTCACGACCTAAATGAAAAATCCGAGATTGCAGTTCCACTCAATCGCTTTCTCAACAAAGCCAAATGGTTGCGATATTTTGGGGGTGGTATTTTTCACTCGTAATCCAAGCTCCAATTTGCGTGCTAGAACGTCTCTATTGTATCCATGCGTTGTTGCTAACATGTGTTGACGTGGTGACGTAGCTAGCACAGATTACCCTTCGTCGACTAAAGGCACTTTGTCGCCACAAGTACGTTGTAACCTCCTAAACTGTGCAACGGAACGTAAATCCCAATACAAGCAACGCAATCGAGACCAAGACGAACATTTCGACACAGGCGTTGTCTATGTAGTGCAAATATTATAAATATGTTTTTTTATGGGTGGAAAAAGAAGAGAACTAGAGAGGGTACAATTTCTGGGGAAATTGTAGGGTGTGCTTGCTTGCGTCGGTTGCAGGTGGGTCCGTTTTCCCTTCTAGTGATATTTTCAAGCATTTAGCCTACTCATATTGCATAATTCATTAAAAACACCCAGAACCCCACCCCTCGGCTTGAGGCATCGGCCCCGGTGGATGTAGGTGGCATTGCATTTCGGATTTTCTACCCGACTCGTCCAATCGTTTTTATTCTATTAACTCCAGTCAACATTTCTAAAAATATCTCCCCCAATAAATGTTGTTTTTTTCTCGAACCTGGCTCATACTGCTAGCTTTTTCATAGAATCATTTTTCCTGATTTTTGTTAAGTTTTAAACCAATCCGAAATGGGTAAACTAGCACCCCATTTCTTTGCTTACGTCAAGAAAAGTTGCAAGCCTAGAAATGTTTTCGCGGATACGAACAGGGGACGAGCACAAAAGGGAACACTGATTTACCTGAGCTGAATGAGAACAAGGAGAAAGGACTTGATAATCTACAGTTGCCTGCCTTTATTGTAGCACGTTTTACAAATGGTTGCAGTTTATGTCCGTTATTTTAAAGCAGATTTAACCATTTTGTAATGAACGCTATTATGCTCATGGCATGACAAACGTAATTATAGCATAATATAATTAGTTATAATATCGTGGCATGTTACAGCCTCATTATTGATTGTTGACATGTTATTCTGGAGCAAAGACGAATATGAATAGATCATGTCTGATAACCACAATATTGTTATGGTCATTATATTGTTAGAACGTTATTTCAGTTAACACCACAATGATGGCATTAACAACGGTTAACGGCTAGAAATAGTAAGCAACACTCATCATCATTATAATAGTAACATAGGTATAGGCTTAATTTAGCTTGCTTTGCCGATAGAACAACGACGGAGCCAGATTCAAGTTGACAGTTTCTTTAATCCAAAACAATACTTAAGCAGTCAAACTAAAAACATGAAGCAAAAAGAACAACGTATAGGCCCTGCACGTACAATACTACTGTACTACTAGTATAGATTTTCGTAAGTTCACATTTAGCTTCTTGATCGGACTTGTACCACATTCTGACAGTTTTCTGCAATACCTTAGCTCCAGCTCACAAGCTCACGACTGGTTGTTGCAAAGTATGACGTGTACAGCTAGGTGCAAGCATGTACGAGTTTTGGAGCTAGGAACAAGCTTCTTTCCAGACCGACTCCGGACGAGTCGGTCTGGAAAGATGGCGCAGTCCATTTCGCGCTCCCGCTTGCCTCACTGCGCCACTGAGCACTTTTCAAAGAAATGAATGGGGACGCTGATGAAGAAAGTCTGTCTCTTCATAAACGAAGCAACTAAGTTCAGTTGAGTTCTGGATTTTAATAAGTATTTATCAATCTGCAGACTGGGAGAGAAAACTAGACCTCTGACAATAAAAATGACAACACAACACCAGGCTTAGGTCTCAATCATGTCTCTCTCGGCTCTGAAGGCCGGAGGACCATCTTTTATAGGGCACAAGAATGTAAACATAGATAGTGACAGTCAGACAGTAATGATGTTACAACAGTCTCAGAGAAAGAGATTCACAGCTCCCAACACATGACCACTCAGACTAGAGAGTTCATAGTTAGAGCTCTCCTTGTAGTCATGACAAGGAACATTTAGTCAGTACTTTCTCCTGATCTCGAATATCTATTAACCCTGACACATAGACACAATCTACTCTTATTAATAGCAAGCTTACATGAGAACAAACTAACTAGTATCCAATGACTAGTTCTATTGATTTGTGAATAATGTAAGCACACAGGAAATCGCAATTTCTTCCACAACGCCATCTTGGAAGAACAATCTAGCTGTGTCTATTAATATATAAGTCTATGAGAACACCCTTTAAAAAAAGCGAACCCCCTTCGAAACAAGCAAACCCCCTTTGGAACAAGCTATTGTAACAACGTTGTCACTAGCAGTATTTCTGATGGAATTGCGATTCAATCAGTACCGTCTGTTAACTGAAAATATGCCCCCCAAAACGTAAATACGTTTGACATTAATTTAAGGGGGACATGGCTAATTCAAAAGCAGTTTGCTAGAGGCAAGCAAGCTGCTGTTGTTAGCCACACTTCACTGATTGTTTGAAAGCGCCGGAAATGAGAATGTTTCTTTTGACATAATAAAGTTTAGCCATAGCTGTGGCATTGAAGGCAGTAGCCTACTACTACACAATACCAGTGGGCGAGCCAAGTCTGACTCTGACTCGGTGTCAGGAATATTAATCTATCAAGCATTGCACAGTCAGCCGGTGAACGACTTTAAGAAAGTTTATTGCTTGCGGCCGGCCCACAAGGAGACAAAAACATCACACGCCATTGTGCTACAAGTTTGTCTGCTAGCATGTTGCGCTAGCTAGCTATTTAAGCAGAACCGCTCTTTACAGTCATTTGTTAAGACAAAGGCATGCAAATGTTCCATTGCTCTTCTTCATTGGCTCCTTGCAGAGACCTGGTGCGCGTGTGTGCGTGCGTGTTTACGACATCAACCCTGATTGAAACACAACAACAACAGGATCTCCTGATGTCGAAAAATCTCCTTCACAAAAGGTGTCAACAAATGGTCACCAGACCTAGAGTCTCCATCGATAGTCTTTGTCACACAGCATCTCATTAAAACCAACAAACCCCCAACATCTTCTAGTCTTCAGCCCCAAGATAAGGGTCTTGAATGTTTACTCACAGTTTCATTGATATCATTCATATGAAACAGTATATGCTTCTTAAAGGGGCAATTGACAGTTTTTGGGGGGTATTTCACACTGTTCCTTAAGGTCTCCAAATAGGGTATGTAACATTGGTTGGGTTGAAAATGGCCCGGGTGCTGTTCTATGCCCACTGACAGATCCTCTGAAATGTTCCCGGGAAAAAACACTAGCTTTTCTCCTTTTATTGTATGCTCATTAATATTTAGATGAGCTGCGCGCTGATTGGTTGGTTTTCAAAGAGTGAAGCTGGGGAGCAAAAACGCAACACGGCCAACAGCAGCACTCGCTGAAACGCCGAAGTTGGAGACTTGAAATAAAAACGTGCAAATAAATCTATTGTGTCTACTCAACACTGTTTTCAACAGATTGACTATATATCATTTGAAATGATAACATTACTTGTTTCCACTTCTGTTGTTGAAGCAAACTGGATTGACTTGGGTGGGTAGAACGTTAGGCTACAGCTTAGCAACCAAACCATATCCTGATTCTACTCGGCTTCAGTTAGCTAGCTAGCTCTAAATAACTTGCTGAAAAATAACATGACCAAGATCTGGACAAACATGCATCTTGAATTGTAGATTTACATTACACAGGTTATTTATTTGAATGAAACACAGACAGGAACATGAATCAACGTTAGCCCCATTGCCAATAAACTAGGCTAAATTATCACACATTCTACCTATGCAATTGTCCAAGGTTGTCAAAACTGTCTCAGGTGAAATGTTCAGAGCAAATGAATGATTGAATGTCGAACTTCGCCGGGATCTTCTCATAAGACAACAGCAGCCATGCCTGTTTAATGTTTGGCTCCTTGGGAAGACTGTGAGTGTTAGCCTTCCCTGTAGGCTACAGCCTGGAACACAGCATTTTCGACCGCGGTCCTTTTTCAATATCCTTGTTATGATTCAAAACGTTCTTCTTTGTAATTCCTTATAAGTAGCTTACACAGAGCAGCGCGCAGCTAAACTAGTATCGGAGGTAGACGCTACCTCGGGCTGGTCAGGATGTAAATTCTGGGGCGTGACAAAGATACAGACCAGAGCCAATAAGAGGGCGATCACCGGTCCCACGTAGGACCGGTAGCTTTGTTGAAAAGCTAGCGTTTTACAGCCAAATTTTTTCTTTTCGAGATTTGACTAGGAACGAGGTGTCAATGGACTTTGATATTCACGGTATGTTCATTTTACCCACCGAACTGTCGTTATTCAACTATGACAAGGTAAAATCGGTTTTGCAGTCAATTGCCCCTTTAACACTAGAAGCGCCAAGCCATCCTCTACTTATTGCGCCATTAGGGGTCCAATTGACCCGTGAGTCTATAGACAGGGATGTGTTTACTAACATGTAACGATCGCGAGATGGGGCTTGTTGCATGGAGCAAAGGCATGGTTGGAAAATCAACATGCCTTTGTCAATCTGTCATTTATTTCCGTGTTTTTAGTCAGTGATTATTTAATTTGAGCGTTTGTTGTCAAGTCCTTCAATCATTCAGCAAAATTCGATTTTTTTGCCAGAAGAGACATGGGACAGCTGGGACATGGGATAATTGCATTGTGCACAGGATTTTTTTTTGCTTTTTTTTAGCTGGTAACCCGAAAATGCATCTTTCAGACTGTTTGAAAGATGTGATTCATATCACATCTTTCAAGACCCCCTAATGATTGATTGTGTAGTGAATCTATGCATTTGGTCTCAACAGTTCCTTTCAACGGTTTCTAGTTAATTCAAATCCAGTTACCCAACATTCCTAGTATTCTATTCTGATAGGCCTACTTACAGCTCAAGAATACATTTAATTTAGCTTATTATGTTCACACAATCTTTGTACAAAATATGGGCATTTGTTGTAGCCAGATGTGTACGCGGTTGTAAAATGCTAATTTACTTATTTATATCTTTCAATATTTCAGAAATGCTGTTGTAAGATATTTCATTTAGTAGGCTGCTATAATGTTAGGTAGGAATTAGAAAAAGGGACTTGGATTGTGAAGGAGGAAGTTGTGTGCGAGTGGAGACAGTGGCTGTTTATCAATACGTATTTTTCCGTTCTTGCAAACTCGTTTGACGTCATCTTTCATTGCCCAAGTACGGTTCCAATCCAAAGAACACAAGTCACCAAGAACACCAAAAATACCCCGAAATTTTCTTGATCCGCCCGTTTTATCGAGGATGCATTGGATGGTGACTGTCAGCGAGAACACGTCTGATTTCCCAGAAGTCATTGCAAGAACACGAATCTCAAATCGTTCTCGGTCCTCCCGGTCTTGAAAGACCGTTCTCGCAAGACGCTTGGCAAGAATGTTCTTCTCAAGAACGCATGTACGGTTTTAGTGTTCTTTGAATTGATATCATAGTCTGTCTTTGTCTCAGTTAGTTTAAATGATAATCTTTCAAGAACCATCGGTTACGCTATGTGTATCCAATGATAACAACAATCCGCACCCATGTCATCATCTCCTTTTATTATTCCTACTTTATTTTATTCTTGGCTTAGCTTATCATTTGCAAAATAGTTGCAAACTATCAGTCATATTTTTGTTTTGTTCATGTGTGAATATGCTAAATGTATGGTATTAATATGATTTATTAATATGTTTATCAGCTTTACAACACATTTGAATTTTAGGATTACAATTATTGTTCTCGCTTTGTCATAAAATAAGAATTGCGCTTAGCAGTCAACACACCAATGCCCATTTAAAGCTATTACACTTCATAGAATTCACTTACATTTTTGTCATCATTTTGCACATAATTATAGGCCTGTAAACTATACATATCTTATTTCGACTATATAGGCCTTTGTCTGAATGACAGACTTGTGCAAGGGAACCCTTAAAAGCCTTGAAAGGCAGGGAAAAAATGTCTAAGTGTGCAATTATTGCTGGCTATAGCTTAGATTATCACAATCATGGAAAAACAATCACTCAAATTGTGATAAACCTTAAGAAATTAAAAGGCAAAATTACAATTAATTACAAACTTGATGCCAATATGTTAGTTATTCAATTTCATGTTTTTTTCACCACCATCTAATATGTTAATAATATTTTGACAATATTTTATATTTGTTAAGGTACACAGTAAAATGTGTAAAAATGTAATCTGTCTCCAAACAAGTGTTTTAAACATCTTGATTGCTGTTAAAGGTAAAGTTAAAAGTTATATTACACAGTTCATTTAACAAAACACAGACAAAAGTCTTTATAATATATAAAGATAAATGATAGCGAGGTAAAAATCACATTTTGATAAAAAAAAAAGCGAAAAGCGAAAGGTTGTATCAAAGCGTAGTTCAGTACGTCAGTGGCAGCAAACCCGTTCATATAAATGTATTTATTTAATCAACACACACATAGTTGTGAAGTCATAGTTAGAGAAAGGCAGGAATGTCTACCCGTCTGTGTATGTGGTTTGATTACCTTGTGAATGAGGCACTGTACAGTTTTTTCTCACCAGAAAAATATGATAATGTGAATTACCCACTAGGGAACAGACATGTAGTCAGTATCAGCCAGTTTGTTACTAACCCATGACTGTAGGGCTGGGGTCCTGAACCTGGCTCCTCCCAAGCTAAATTGGAGAATATTATTCTATTAACATGCCACAAACTTGTTTGATCAATAGTACTGCAGGTCCCATTAACCAGCCTTTATTGTTGGACGTTGGATGTTTCCTAGACCAATACGCTCAGAGGATTGTACCCATGATCCACAGGAATGTACCTACCATATTTGATTAAGCACAACGGTCTTCTGCCTGAACAGCTGCAGGGCAGGTCGATCAGGATCAGAAGATGCTTACGTCTGAATTAATGATGCACATTTACTGTCCTCAGGTGACATCGTCAGGTACCACTGTTTACCAGGATATACTTTGGTAGGGAAGAGTGAGCTCACTTGCCAACTCAACTCTCACCTGCAGTTTGAGTCTCCTCCCCCCACATGTGAAGGTAAGATAATGTTCACATGCAGTTCAAACTTACCTCTGTGAGTCCTACTCCCTCTGTGTATTTTTCTCTAGCCCTATCCAACCCTCCTCCGTTGTGCTTTAGTAGAATTCTCAGCATTTCAAACATCTGCCGTGTGGTTATGTTATTTTTGCAACATATCAGAGTGCCTTCTCTGCATTGCAAGTGATGTTTCACCCTCCAGTCCCTGTGATGACTCCTCAAGCATTGTTCCATAAATTACAACTTTGCAAATATGAGGCCAGTACGTGTGTATATGTGTTTAATTTATTTATGTGCTGTGTATTGTGTGTGATCAGAACTAAAACAGCAGTGAACACATTGTCACATCTTATTCCCATCTTTTTCCCACACATCAGGTCTAATTATAGTCAGAGCTATCATACAGATGGAGCAGGAAAAGACTCCATTAGGTTTGAGCACAAAGTACTAACAAGCCTTTTCTGTGGAGATATGGAGATAAGCTCTGCACATTTCCTCCTCAAAGCTTCAATACTATAATGCAACTTAGCAGCTCTGCTTCATTTGGCAGGCTCCCATTATCACACACCCATAGGGCAGACCGAGAGAATGCTTTTACCTTTAATATAGATTACCAACAGTCCTTTGAGTTCATAGATTACCAACCATTAGTTTCACACATAGATTACCAGTTTCCTAAGAAAAGAAGTTCAAACCCTGGAGGTATATTGAGGCCACAGCAGATGTTATTGCCCCTGAATAACAAATTGTTGATGTTGTTGACCTGCAGCTCAGTGCCCAGCTAATGAGGAGCGTTCGTGGTCCTCTGGGGTGATCCTGAGTCCAGGGTTTCCCAAAAACTACCCTAACTCCCAGACATGCTCCTGGCTGCTGCGTGTCCTGCCCTCTTACACTATACACATTTACGTGGAGATGTTTCACAGCGAGAAGCAGTTTGACGAGCTGGAGATCTTTGATGGTATGAACGTTCTTTACTAACATGCAGTTATATTAGATGTTCATAATCCAGATTTATTTCATAGAGTGTAATGCTTGTCTCTTGGTGGAACCAGCACTTTTATGGTCTTATTAATTTTTTTTGTATTTTTGTCAGGTCCATCAGGCCAGAACCCCCTACTGGTGGCATTGAGTGGTAACCACTCCACCCAGTTGAACTTTACCAGTAAGACTAATCAGCTCTATCTGCGCTGGTCAACAGACCATGCCACTAGCAAACAAGGCTTCAAGATCCGCTACACAGGTCAGCCCCCCACCACATGCACAAACCCACACACCCACACACATACACTGTGGCAGGTAAAACAGTAGGCGGACACAAGTCTCACTTGTGAGGTCTTTAGTATGCACACTTGTCTTTGTTCAGGCTTTCTGGTTACATAAGAAGACACAGAGGTTAGTCCTTTAGCAAGTTTCTTATCTCTTTACCTGGGCTTTGCCACCAGGTTTTTTTTGTAGCCTTGCTAATGGATTGGCTGCAGCTCTGGGTGCAAATAGGTGCCTCTGTCCATGGTTCTTATTATCTTCTCTTGCTGGCAATTGTGGTGGGAGCACTAGGCACTGTCTGTTGTCCTGAAACCTGTTAGCAATGGTGCTTAACTGGGCTTGTGACCGATGGCTGAGTCATGGATCGGCCATACCCTGCTATTACATGTGTATTAGACATCCTATGGCTAGGTTATATTGAAATGGCTTTTAACCCAGTTAAATGTGTGAATGGTTGTTATAGCAGTGTTTTTTCTGAGTACATCTGTGAAGCCTAGCCATATGTGGCATGAGAGAAGTTTAAACCCTAATGCAGTTTAGGCAATTTTAGCCTTTACCTCTTTCCTCAACTCTCTCATCTTGGCAATCTCTCCTCTATTAAATGCTGCTCTCTGTTCACTTTAAAGACTCTTCAAGTCTTTTGAAACCCAGGGTTTATTATTTGTGAATATTCTAACTTCCTTGGTAGGGATCACAGAGTCCGTACAGAATGTTATATAGCTACACACCACATCAGTAAGTTCATTTATGTCATCAGAGGAGTCCAGGAACACTGACCAGTCAGTACACTCAAAACAGCCCTGAAGTGCAAAATAACTCTCTTCAGTCTAAACCTTATCCAACCTGCTCACGCTGAAGCACAGTCTTGTAGGTCGGTAAAAGGCATACTACATTGTGATCTGAAGATCCAAGCCGGGGTCCACCCACAGATTTATAAGCTCCCTTGATAGAGCCATAACAAGTCAAGGGTTTTACTATGACGAGTAGGGCATGAGACATGTTAAAACACTGATAATGTGCCCTTTAGTTTACAATGGTTAGAATCTCCCATAATAAAAATTGGTGGAATCTGGCGATATCAATTGCAGTTCTTGTGTCACTTTAAATATTAACTCAGCTGCTGCTTTGGCGTTTGCTTTAGGATGTATATAGACCACCGTAACAAACAATTGAGGGTTAAAGGATTATAGGATTCATACTGACACTCACAATCAACTGTCATATGGTGGCCAGTGCATCACATCACTGATGAAAATAATGCTCACTACAGAGTAGATAGAATGCAGATTTCTGATTCCTGTTTGTCCGTCTACTCTCCTTCCCTCAGCTCTGTACTGCAGTATTAATAACCCTCCGGTAAATGGGGGTGTTGTTAACCGGACACGGTTGAGACCAGGAAGCAGACTGCAATACTACTGCAATCCTGGTTACCGTCTTGTAGGCTTTAGAAATTCCACCTGTAGACTCAACAGCAATGGACTGTACAACTGGGACTCTCCACCACCCCTCTGCCAAGGTGAGTAGGAAATCAGAGAACAAAAATAAAAGAAAAATATAGCTGCAAGCAGCTATGGGGTGGCCAAGCAGGTCAGATGACCCATAAGAAACTTTCGACATCCTCAGAAGCGGGTTCCGAGTACACGCAGCAAGTTTGGTGTGAATCCATCAAAGATGTGCTGAGATACAACACAACTTTCTGTTTGGGGGCTCTGCTGCCGTTTTCAATTGGCTGTACCGGACAAACGGTTTTCGAAAATCTAAAATCATTTTTATAGAGTGACGTGAGGTTTGATAGTTTAAACAGTTAACCAGTGACATGACAGGCTTGTTGTCTTTGGCTGGATTCGAACCTCTTACGTTGCCTTTGCCAGGACACCAACTTATCCAAGGGAGCTATTCTTAGTGCTGGAAATTACTGTGTTCAGTTACTGTGTAAAAATATTTGTGTGGCAATTAGTTGTCAGATTTGGCCCAAGTTTAAACAGCTGTAATTCAGTCCTATTTTAACATGTCAAGGTAATTGTGGTCTGAAGATAATCCGTGCCAAATTTTGTGAATATTGGATATATTTTGTAGGAGTAGGGAAAAAACGTTTTATTCATTAATTTCAAATTGGGGGCCGCATCAATTCAGCTGGTATCACACGTTAACATGTCAGACACGGGATCTCCTAAAATATCACAAGACAAAGGAATCACTTAAATAAGACAAAGAAATCAACAGTTATTGGTCAAAACACAATTATGCCTATTGTAGCACCCCCTAGAGGTCAAATTACACTACTTGTTTCAGACCTCTTAACCCGTTAATTAGTAGCGTCACGTATATGTGATTGTTCGAAAGCGGGCCCCACAGAGTACCGTCACACATATGTGATTCTGAACATTCCAACCGACTATTTTCCGATAGACAAAAACTATATGACAAACGCTATAGTATGGCTTCAAAATTTACAATTAGGAGGCTAACAAGTAACACTAGCAGGTAGTAGCATTGCTACGAGTATTATGCTAGGTTGCTAGGTAACGCTAACTAAAGCTAGCTAGTTTTCGTTTTGAAAAAATAACTCACTCTGGTGGCAGCGTCGGTAATATTTATAACTCACTCCTCTAAAGGTTAATAACAGGGTCCTGAGTCCATACACCAAGTTTGGAGTCAATGCATCAAAGATGGCTAAGATATGACCTCACTTCCCTACTGCCGGATCAGTTGTTGAATTTGATTGGCTGTAACTAACAAACGGTTGCAAAAATGAAAACTCAAGAAAATAACTATTGTGAGGCTTGGTCTGAAGATGATCTGTGCCAAATCTGGTAAAAATTGGACAAACTTTATAGGAAAGGTAGCAAAAAAACTTTATATTCATTCATTCGGTATGGCGGCCACATCAATTTGGCCACATCAATTTGATTGGCTGTAACTAACAAACGGTTGCGAAAAAGTAACGTGTGTAAACACACCTTCAAATTTGACCCATTGGTGGCGCTAGGTGGTTGGAATGGGAGACATGAAACTTGGTAAAATTGATGAGGGGACTGGTCCCAAAGAGTGTGCCAAATTTCACAACTTCTGACCATACAGGCTGCCATAGACTCCCATGGCTGAAGAAGATGTGTAATAATAAGAATAAGAAAAGGTAGAAACACTTAAGGTAGCTTCGCTGCTTGGCCACCAAATATAGTTGCAAGCAGCAATGAGGTGGCCAAGCAGGTAAAACTAGAGAGGGTACGATTTCTGGAGAAATTGTGGGGTGTGCTTGCTTGCTTCTGTTGCAGGTGGGTCCGTTTTCCCTTCTCGTGATATTTTATATTTCAATCAAGCATTTAGCCTACTCATATTTAGTACTCATATTGCATAATTCATTAAGAACAGCCTTTGAAACAAGGAACCCCTTTTGAAACAAGCTACTGTAACAACGTTGTCACAGGCAGTTTTTCAGATGGTATTGCGATTCAAATAGTACCGTCTGCTAACTAAGAAAATAAGCCCCCCCAAAACGTAAATAAGTTCGATATTAATTTAGGGGGACATGGCTAATTCAAAAGCAGTTTGCTAGAAGCAAGCTAGCTGCCGTTGCTATCCACACCACTGATTGTTTGAAAGCGCAGGAAATTAGAACGTTTCTTTTGTAAGGGATATAGACCCGACAGGACGAACAGCACAAAACGGAGGGGTTTAGTTTCGCCCTGAAGGGGCTTATTTCCCCGATAATGATCAGCGTTCTATAAATTATCCCGCTTATTACACGGCTACTTGCCAACAAAAATAACTTAACACAGTGTGTCTTTTTACAATGTATTTGTTACCATTCGTATTGTTGATCAGCAGAGAAATAGTTTGCCAAAGACGTTGAACTTCATAGACTTTGAGCATTATTTAGGCTTCAAATCAGCTGACGTCGCTAAGCAACAGAGTACGCTGGGGTTGAAAAGTTACCGGACTACTTGCGGAGTGCTACGAAAGACGTGAATCAGAAGCAAAAAGGCCACTTCCCTTGACAGCGGTCAAATATAGCAACGGTCAAATATGAGAAAATTGTTCACCGCAGAACGTTGGGAAGCCCCATTCAAGTGAATGGAGCATTCTACAGCATTAAGAACAGCCGTGTAATAAGACATAATAAAGTTTAGCTATAGCTGTGGCATTGAAGACAGTACTGTAGCCTACTACACTGCCAGTGGGCGAGCCGAGTCTGTGACTGTGGCTAACGTCAAAACAAGACGCAGTCTCACTCAAATTCCAAGTTTGACACAAATAACAAACTATGCTGACCCGCTGGCTGTCTTCGCAATCGCCATATCTTTAAAACACTGATGTCCATTTAGATGTAGAATTGACCCTGGTACGAAATTAAGGCTGACAGGCTCTCACGTAGCAAACAAATCAACGTTTTTACAGCAGTTTTACATCTATATTCAAATCTCACCACCTGGCTGTTTTCACAATAGTCATATCGTCATAACATTTCCCTCTTTCAGTTTTTTTGTGTAAAATTGAACAATAAAATTAGCTACAAAAAATACAGCTATGAAGCTTTCAAGCATGGCTGCCGCCTAAAAGACGAGGCGGTCTCACGGGCGACCTGCACTCGCTCAAATTTTAAAGACTGTCACAACCTAAATCAAAAATGCAAGATTTCAGTTCCACTCAAAATCGCTTTCTCTACAAAGCCAAATGGTTGTGGTTTTTTGGGGGTGGTATTTTTCACTCGTAATCCAAGCTCCAATTTGCGAGCTAGAAAGTCTCCATCACATTGTATCCATGCGTCGTTGCTAACGTGTGTTGACGTGGAGACGTAGCTAGCACAGGTTACCCTTTGTCGACAAAAGGCACTTTGTCCCCACAAAAACGTTGTAACCTCCTAAACTATGCAACGGAACGTAAATCCGAATACAGCCAACACAATCGAGACCAAGACAAACATTTTGACACAGCCGTTGTCGGTGTAGTCCAAATATTAACTGAGCCTTAGGGGGGCGAAAAGAAACAATAAATATTAATATATATGTGAGATAACAACGGTTTGTACTCGCCGAAGGCAAGCACACCCCAATGACCCAGAAAACATTTTAGACATCCTCAGAAGAGGGTTCCGAGTACATTCAGCAACTTCCTGTTTGACGGTTTTGCTGCAGATTTTGATTGGCTGTACAGTTAAGAAAAAAATAATAATCTGATAACTTTAGTGAGGCTTGGTCTGAAGATAATCTGTGCCACATTTAGTGAAGATTGGACAGTTTGTAAGTTTATTGATTCAAAATGTTGGCCGCATCAATTCAGCTAGTATCACAAGTTAACCAGATTACAATATATCACACACAAAGGAGTCTCTTAACCAAAGTTTAAAAAAAAATCTATAGTTATAGACCAAAGCACAATTTGTCTTAGGTCAGCGCCCCCTAGAGGTCAAATGACACAAACTTGTGGATCCCTTAAGAACTGGGGTCCAGAGTCCCTGTACCAAGTTTGGTGTCATGTATCAAAGATTTGCTGAGAAATGACCTCACTTCCTTTTTGACGGCTTCGTTCATGTGTGCAAAAATGGCAGAGAATCTGTATAACTGGTAATGGCACCATTGAACTCGTCCAGGAAATCTAACAATACCTCTTTTTTTTATGAGGCTTATGTTTCAAAAGTTTGCTGATTTCTGTGAAACTTGCTAAATAAACATTAGCTAGCTACACTATGTACCCTTTAAGCTAAATATCTATACCTTGTTTGGCCAATTTGGTCGATTGTGGAAAGTCAAACCTTTCAGTTATGGAGAGGAGTATAGCCAGCTAGCGCTAGATATTTTTTGGGGAGTGGTGATGAGGGTACTGTCCAATAAGAGTGTGCCAAATTTCACAACTTTTTACCATACGGTTCTTATGGCTGCCATAGACGCCAATGGGAGAAGAAGAAGGTGCGTAATAAATTTAAGATGACGACACAATAGGTGTGGCCACCAATAAGGAGAATAGAATGAACAGAGAAGAAAATAAGACAATTATGATTTGAGTGGGTTAAAGCTCTGTCAGTAGTTAACAACAAGTCTCCTCAGACTTAGGCAGTGACAGTGTGTACACATTTTATGAGAACATTCTCTAGTAATGAGTTGGCTATATTCTGTGATAATTGTCTTTAAAGGCTTTGAAGTTTGTCATTGAGTCTTATGTAAGCATCCTGTTTAGAAAATAAAATAGAACTTGTAATGACTGCTAGGCTTCACCGTACTGTCAAATCCATGACTGACTTACAGAGAGGCAGTGCATCAATAAAGACAATTAGCAGGTAACATGCACCCAGCCCAGTTTATAGTGTGGAAGTGCTATTATACTAACCAGTAGCTACTATACTGAATAGTAGCGGCATCACAGACAAAAGGCTTGTGACTGTACCTATCCTGTTCTTGTCTCTCACAGCAATTTCATGTGGAATCCCAGAACCTCCCGGCAATGGTTCTTTCTATGGTTACCAGTACACTGTCGGTAGCCAGGTAACCTACCAGTGTAACCATGGCTTCCACCTGGACCCCAGCATTGCCATGACAGCTGTGTGTTTGGAGGATGGGACCTGGAGCAACGCTGCACAGTCACCACAATGTCTTCGTAAGAATACACCCTGAGTTACTATGACAACATGTCAAATGTAACTTGGAGTCTGTAAGACAATGTGATGCTAAAACATTTGCTGGTTCAAATAACTACTGTATAATCCCACAGCATTGGCCTCTATGAAGACATCAGGTCTACTGTAGTGTTAGACATGTTAGCCTTTCCACGTCTCATATCTTGCTTGAGAACTTTTGTCCTGCAGTCATGAGAAGCTAATGTTGATATATGCTTTTGATATAAGTTAGGGTAGTTGGAGGTTTTTGGAGAAATGTCATAAGCACCGTGGCATTTTAAGATACATGTAGAAATAACAAAGGTAATTCACAACATGAATCTTCTAAAAATGTCTTTGTTGTTGCATTTTTTACCAACCATAGTGTTTAGTTTGTTTTGACCGTTAAATATGTAGAAGAACTTGTACTTGCCCTGCCTCTTTATTAAGTTATCAGATTGAACTACCTTGATGAAACAAGGTGAATTAATACCACTCTATGGTATCGAATACTAAGCTTAGCCTAGGATATCATTGTAACCCTTTGATGAACATATAGTGGGATACAGTTCTTTGAATAACAAGCAAATCAAATGATAAAGTTGCATTGGGTACTGTCATTACAGTCCTCACACAATTTCATAAAAAATGTAAAGGCTGCAAAGGAACTGTGCTGAAGACGAATCAGCAAAATGGTTGAATAAAAGAGATATATAAGAAAGTGGCCGGCCTATTGTGCTAGTCTTTGTCTGATTGTTTTGAAACGAAGGCCAGGGTTACAGTATTCCATTAACTTTTCCCTCTCTCCTCACCCACTCCACCATCTTCCTCCCTATTCTCTCTCTTTCTGTCTTTCTCACACTCACTGCAACAGCCATTCAATGCCCTAGCATCGACAGCCTGCTTTCAGATCACATGACGTGGAGGCTGCTCTCTGGTTGGCTGACTGAATTTGGGGCACAGCTTATGCTCGGCTGTGCCCCAGGCTACTACCTGGGGGGACGGAGGACCATCCATTGTCAAGCAAACCGGACGTGGGCAGGGTTTGAGGAGCGCTCCACCTGCAAGAGTAAGACAAGATTAGATACAAGATACCTTGGATATACCATTCAGAACTAAACGCAAACAGCTTTAGACAGGATAATAATAACCACACATTGATGTTATAGATGCCAGTAGATTAATGACATGCCTGCCAAGAATGAGTCAAATACAAAAGCCTAACTTTATGGATTATAATTCAGCATTAGGTGTTGCTGTCAGACCCATATCTGTAATCCACATAGCAGAGTGCAGTTTAAGAGACTAATCCATGGCCAGCCTGACCCAATAAAAAAAGGACAATCAAAGGGCCCCCTACATTATTTTTGTTTAGGGCCCCCATAATCCAAGGGCCGGCCTATTCACACCGGACGCTTCTGTGGCACGTTATGGTGAAGCCCCACTATACACGCATTACACAGCAAATTCCGCCTCTATTCACTTTATATTGTTCGCGAGCAAATCCACTGTGCAAAGTAAGCGAACATACGTAAATCGTGTGATCACTGTAGTCTTTCAGGACTACAAATTTCCTACCGCTCAACATATTTATTCAGAGGCGTTGTTAGACATAAAACTCTACTGGGGCACAGGCCCCTATTCATATCCCCTTTTTCTCTTTCAAGCTTGCTGCGCACAATGCACTATTCGGCTATAGAAACTCCCCTTGCTTAACCCACTATACAACAGTTCAGGGACGCAAGTTTGATATCGGCTTTGGCAGGGATTTCCCATTCCTTTCAGCACAAATACTGTTTTTTTTGCTTCATGTAATATAGTTGTTGTGTTTTTGTCAAAATAGGATTGGCAGGCCTATCATTTAGAAACTATCTGTATTTTTGTAATGTTTTCTTAGCCTACCTCATTCTGACTTGTGTGCCAAGTCCGACACCTGGACTTCTGTGTGCGTGCTGCAGTGGCTATTTGGCAAGCTCAGAAGAGCATCAATCTAAATTAATGCACTGACTAATAAAATAAATTGTTAAAACTCAAACTTTAGATTTGACTGGGGCACAGCAGATTTATACTGGGGCATTTGCCCCAGTAAAAAGGGTGTAACGACACCCCTGCATTTTTTCATTTATTTTTTATTTGCCTTACGTGGGACGGACTGGTCTGATCTAGATAGAACAAATGGCAGTTTGTCAATGTTCAAAATGTGTAAAGGCACTCATCAATTATCTTTTAAATCGCAAATGGAAAAAGTTAGCCGTCCTTCATTGGATATTTTTAAATCTACTCTAAAAACACATTTTTATCCTTTAGCTTTTGGAAACTTTTAATTGTTGTTTTATAGCATAGTTCTGCTATGCACTATGTACAGCACTTTGGATCAATTTATATTGTGTTAAATGTGCTTTATAAATAAAGATTTTTGTTGTTGGTAGACTCATTCACGTCTTCTGATATTGTTGCGATGCGACGCTTGATTGTATTATTTGATAATGGTGTCTCCGCCAATTGTTTTGACTTGTCCTCTCCAAATCATTCTGTGACAATCTCTGTTGTGCATGGTAAAATCAAAGTTTCTGCAATTGAATGTCTTTTCTTTGCTTTGGCGATTTCGTCAGCAACTGTATATGATATTTTTTAAAGTTTCTTGCCAGTAGCAGTGACTTCCCTCATCTCATTTTGGAAGAGGGTCAATTATTTTGCCTTGCGCTCAAAAAATGCCCTGGGTTTGTTGCGGTATTGGAGATGAGTTGTCTGCAAATTAGTCTGCTTATTAGTTTGGACGGTCTCATGCATTTGTTGGCAAGGACTTTGGCGCAGATAACGCACTGTGCTAGCCTGGCTCTGCCCTCCTACGTATGTCTTTTTGCTTCTGTACTCGGTCTGGGATTTCGATGTATTACACGGTTTTTGGAAACAACATTTTTGTAGGTCCAATCAGCGAACAGAGTGAGTGGCTGAGAACGATGACGATGTGGTGTGCTAGTTTCAGTTGTGGTTCAGTAATGGCGGCTGAGAAAGATGCGAGCGAAGCTGTTCGGTCCGTTTTGGCAACGCTGTTGAATATCCAGAAGTCAAAGCTGGAGCAAGAACAATCCTTGTTGAGTTTTGTTGGTGGCCATGATGTTGTGGCCCTCCTCCCCACAGGGTTTGGGAAAAGTTGAACTCTAGTCTTCACCAGTCTTCACATCAGGAATGTCAAATGTGGATCTCAACTTCCGTGACATTAATATTTGAGCAGGTGACAACCCAGTTGTTGCATGAGGAGTGATCCTATAAGTAAACAAGAATCCTGCTACTCGTCTCCACAGTGTCACCTTTCATCTTTTTCATTCCCTTCTTGAAAGTTTGAACAGCACGTTCAGCCAGGCTGTTTGAAGAAGGATAAGGAGCTGAGGTTACATGTTGAATGCCATTTCTCTTCATGAAAGTTTCTAACTCTTCACTAGTAAAGCATGTTCCGTTGCCTGACACTAACATTTTAGGTAATCCATTTGTACTGAAACACATTCTCAGTTTCTCAATAGTAATTTGGGAAGTGGCATTTGTGAGAGAATAAACTTCCATCCACATGGAATGAGAATCTACCAGAATGAGGAACATTCTTCCTAAGAAGGGCCCTGCATAGTGTACATGAAGTCTTTCCCAAGATGAGCCTGGCCACTCCCACAGGTGCAAAGGAGCTTGAGCAGGTGCCTTTCCGAAACTTTGACACACATCACAATTCTGAACCACTCTCTCTACCTCCTGATCCATACCAGGCCACCACATGTATGACCGAGCCAATCCCTTCATTGTGGACATGCCGGAATGGGTCTGATTTAACTGTTCCAATACAGCCGCTCGACCTTGTGATGGTATGATGATTCTCGCTTCCCAAGTCCTGTGATAGTATGGTAACAGTTGCGGCTCTACTTTTTCAGGCCAACCCTTTAAGACGTACTCATGTACTGGAGAGCGTTATGTCATGCAAAGTCCACTTCCTAATTTGTGTTTCACTTACAGGCGAGTCGTCCATTAAATCCATCATCAGCACTTGATCATCAGTGCCATCAGGTTCTCCCCCACCTGGCACTGGGAGTGTACTTAGCGCATCAGCATTTTGATGGTACCTTCCTGGCTTGTACACAATCTTGTACTGATATGGTTGTAACATCACAGCCCACCTTTGCACTCTGGGTGATCCCATTTGAGGAACTGCCTTCACTTCATTGAACAAACTGATCAAGGGCTATGAATACTGCTTCTCCGAAGGCATTAGTGTCCTTGGCATGAACCCAATGGGTTCCCCCACAATCTCCTTTTCTGCGCTGCGAGAGCACTGCACCAACCCCGTAGGGTGAGGCGTCACAAGATAGAATCAGTTCTGAATCTGATAAGTAATGCACTAGCACCTCTGCTGATTTTAGTAGAGCTTTAGATTCCTTAAAAGCTTCTTGTTGGGGCTTTTTCCACATCCACTGAACATCTTTTCCCCGCAGCAGATGTAGAGGGGCTAGCAGCGTCGCCAACTTTGGAAGGAAATTATTATAATAGTTCAGCAACCCCAGGTATGCTTTAAGCTCAGTGACAATCATTGGTGCTGGTGCATCTTCAATGGTTTTCACCATTTTCGTTCCCAGAGGATGGAGACCCTGTGCATCCACTCTGTGGCCTAAATACGTCTTGATATCGCATCCAAAAGAAGGGGAGACAGAAGTCTCACATTATACTATCTTTGTTGTTGAATTCAAGAGAAGGATGTCTGTTATCTGTGTAAATATCAGATGCTATTTTCAACACAAAATCCTTAAAATTCGTCATTCAAACGGTATAGTAACAAACGCGAACCAACATTCTTGCTCCACGACATCGCATTCTGAGGAAATATACCCCAGTATGATCATGATTATTGCTAGTGTAGCAGGTTCAAAGTATTTCACATGGCACGGCTCTTCATACTAATGTATAGGTTCAAAGGCATGCGATTGTAATGCAGTTAGCCTGTGCGTATAGGGTGGGTTACTCAGACAGGTCGAAAAAAACAGCCTTCTGATCCAGAATAGGCTATCAGCTGTCCTGAAAAGGGACCAAAGGTTCACATGCCTAGCCTACAAAAGAGAAGTACTAAAAACAATGTATCAACCATGTATCAACATCAAAAGAACCATCAAATCCTTTTTTAAGATAGAAAATATTATACTTATTGTTTAAGTCAATGAAATAAATGAGAAAATAAAAAATAATAATCCCTCACCTACAATGGAGTATTCAGTTTTCAGATCTGTCCACCCTATACATACACATGTATTGGTATTCAATTTATGCTATTAAATGTACATAATGCTGGAGTAGAAGGATAGAAACATATGCGGGGGGAGAACATTTTATGGCAGGTTTTCCATTAGATGTAAGTGCAATGCACCCCCCACTAACCCTGACTAGGAAAATGTCACATGTCTGAAAGTTACTGTTGCTTACTCATACTAGTGCCCTCAGTGTACAGTAAGAATCATTTGATGCTGGGATATACAAAACAGACAATAGAGGGGGGAGTGCATTTCACGACTAGGCTTAGGCTTATTGCACCCCCTGCTAACCTTGACTAGGAAAGTGTTACAGCCGTGTTACTGTTTCCCAAAATCAAAATACCTACCAGCAGGTAATATGGGACTGCAACTGCATTGCAAATAATAAAGGGTTTATATTATTAAATTGTATTCAATATCTTTAATTTTATAGTGTCCGTTATTCACAGAGTGTGTGCATTGCACAAGATTGGGCTAGTATGAGTAAGCACAGTAAGTTTCAGGCATGTAACACTTTCCTAGTCAGGGTTAGCAGGGGGTGCAAGCCTGTCGTGAGATGCACCCCCCCTCTATTGTCTGTTCTTTATATTCCAGCATCAAATGATTCTTAATGTACACTGAGGGCACTAGTATGAGTAAGCACAGTAAGTAAGTAAGTGGAGTGACTAAATGACTGAATGCTAAATGACTGAATGTTATTGTTTCACCGAAGCAATACCAGCCTAAAGTAACCTATACCACCTCAACGCGAAGCATGCGTTGGTCGGCGAGGGGAGTTCAAGTAGAATGTGTTGTGGATAATTTTATAAGTTCCCGTGTATAGTGAAAATAAATCAGAGTCTCGAAGTGAAGAAAATCCTACGTCCGAACAAGTCAAAAATAAACTAAGTCCAAACGTTGAAAATTATTCTAAGTGTTGACCCGGCACTGGAACTCAGAGTCTGATGCAAAGGTTTATTCCAACACAGGGTAAAACAGTGAGTGAGCTCCGAAGAGCAGACTGTCCGTTTATCTCCGGACAGTCCCTTTTATACTGTATTTTTTGCCTATTATTTGTGTCATTTTTTGCTATTGGTACAATACAGTTGGTCCAGATACATTACATTATGCACCCTCACATTATTGGTCCCTTGTCCTGGGGTTTCAGATTACAGGTGTTTTCCTAATACAACGACAATTCTCCCAATTTACGACTTGTGGCACTGGCCCTGTGACAATTCTCCCAATTTACGGCTAATGGTACTGTCCCTGAACTCTGCAGTTACAGACATGTGTGTGGGCGCAGGGTCTCAAACGTGCCACTTGATTTATAGTTGGGGCCTCGTGCCTGTGAAAGTAGATGCATATCTTCAAGTGTTTTTCTTTCCCGCATTCCTCAGCACCTAATATCCAGATCTTGACGCTTTGGGCCTAATATTGTTCTACCGGTTTGTAGTATTAATAATGATCAGTCAACAGCTTAACATATGGTTTCCAGTAATATAGAATATACAAAAAATATGGATAAAAGTTTCATTTTAACTCAGATAAACCATTAAATTGTAACCTATCTTCATCATTACAACAATGTGATATCAAATTCTATGTCAAATGCACCAAACCACCCTCACTGAACAGCGTAGGGCCCTCACTAAGTCTGCCTGTGACAAGGTGACTAGCACAGTTGCGAAATGTATTACAAAAAGTTGTAGACGTTTTGCGAGCATCAAGGTAGCGCAAAATCAAAGACGCACACTAATGACAACAATTCGGAAAATAATAATAATATGGAATTAATCATGATTAATCCACAGAAACCTGTGATTAATTTGATTACATTTTTTAATCATTTCACAGCCCTAAAAAATACACAAACCTGTCAAAACGTGCATTTGATGTTGGAAAATCAATTTGTATTGAATGTAAAGTTTCAAACTGAACAGGATGCATGTCAAATGTGTAAAAAATGTCTTTATTGCATAATTATTTTTTTAATGAGTGCTTTAAAAACGGATTTGATACAAAGATCTACAAATAGTGACTGCATTGTTTCAATACTCACTATTAAAAGGTTCAATGTTAAAAATGTCTCGTTCATTTATACAATGTTTACAATATATATATTTTTAATATTGTTTTTTTTCAGAATTTAATTGATTACATGAACGACAAAAATTATGAACATTAGGCTACATTAGTCTAGCCTGGCTCTGCCCTCCTACGTACTTCCGCTCAATTTTGATTTAGCTTCTGTACTAGGTCTGGCCATCAGGTACGTAAGTCAGATGTCTCCGGTTAATTTTCTGGCCAATCAGCGAACAGAGGGAGTGGCGCTAGTTCGTGTTGTAGTTCTGTAATGGCGGCCGAGAAAGATGCAAGCGAAGCCATTAGGTCCGTGGTAGCAACGCTGCCAAATATCCATAAGCTAAAGCCGGAGCAAGAACAAGTTTTGTTGAGTTTTGTTGGTGGCCATGATGTTGTGGCCCTCCTCCCCACGGGGTTCGGGAACAGTTTGATTTTCCAGTTATGGCAGCTAGCTGTGTTACAGTAGTGGTAAAGAAATTGGCTAAGGCAAATGCTAGCGATTGGTTATGGCAGATTAGAGTGGCTCTGGGCAGATCCAATAGATTTAAACTTCAACAGAGTACCCGCCTACAAGGAAGTCAACGCTTGTCAATGGAGCAAGGCCAGACTCTGTACAAATGAAATGTACGAGAGTATGGTTAGGACCAGGCCAACATTAGTCCTTCATTTAACTTGATTTCTTTGAATTTAGAAAATGTATACAAAATAAAAAAATGGCTTCAAAGAAACATCACAATATTTGGAAGAATTATACTTTCTAAAGACCGGAAGTGAAGCCAGACGATTCAAGAGATTACCAGTGGTGTATAAAGTACCCAAAAGCCATACTTGAGTAAAAGTAAAGATACCTTATGTCAGAAATATTAATCTATCAAGCATTGCACAGTCAGTTGGTGAACAAGTTTAAGAAAGCTTTATTACTTGCGGCCGGCCCACAAGAAGACAAAAACATCACACGCCATTGTGCTACAAAGTTTGTCCGCTAGCATGTTGCGCTAGCTTGCTATTTAAGCAGAACCGCTCTGTACAGTCATTGGTTAAGACAAAGGCATGCAAATGTTGCATGGCTCTTCTTCATTGGCTCCTTGGATAGACCTGGCGCGGGCGTGTGTGCGTGCGTGTTTGAGTGTGTGTGCCTTTTGACCCCTGTAAGCTTGACCACATGATTCACCCAACACAGATAAGGCCAGACATCTTTTATGGCCTCTCCAGTAAGAGAGAGTGGTCAGCCCAGGTCACCTTGTTTACATATACCTAGTATTACCCAAAGTCCAGATTTGGGGGTAGGCCTCTCTCTACACACAAGGAATGCTGAACACAGAATCATTCTTATACAGGATAAATGTGTTACATCTTCAATTTTCCCAACATATCCCTCCTGTTTATCCTGAATAAAATGTGTTATTCCCACACACAGTCAATAAAATCAAAAATACATAAAATCAAAATAATTCATGAAAATCAAAAATGTGTAATATTCAATAAGACTACACAGCATTATAGTCTAGTAGTGTGAATGCTTGGACATGACGGAAGCCCATGGTATTGGGTAAAACCCGTCATCACGCAGCAGAATGGTAATTTGACTTCTGTTGCATTCACTGGCAGACATTACTTCATCTCAGATCTCATTCACCACCAAAATCAAGTAGAAACAAAGATTTGCAACAAATAAACCAATACAGAAATTATCAGGATATAAGAACATGCCTACTTGTTGTCTACACGGTCATCTCTAAAACCATCAACCATTCAGTAGACTGTCAGTCAGGTTTGACTAAGACAGGGACTGATTGTGGTCTTCCTCTCCAGGTTAGGTGATAAGCATTTCTCTCCAAGTCAGGGAGTCATAAACCTCAGTTAACCAAACAAAACCCTGTTTAACCCTTAAGTCACCCCAGATTTTGTCTCCAGATGTACCCCCCTGTCAAACTTATCTCAATTTTATAGATTGCAAAAGCTTCTCCCCCTCCCCCGAAGGTGATCTCCTACAGAGCAGTCAGGACTTACGATCAACAGACATTTCTTTCCAGCCTACTACTAACTCTTTTACAACCTTTGCATGATAAGACACATCACTTTGGCACAAATCCTGAAATCTCATTACATGTTGTCAATTTCTGTTTCTTTTCAAATTAATATCAATTTTCTGTAGTAGAACCAAGTTTCTCAAAAACTAAACATGAAGCTTTAATGCAAGTCCCAAGTCACATAAATGAAACAGCATTGTTATCACCTCTTCCGACAGTCTATAACTGTTCTCAAAACATTCAAACTTCTGCCCTGGAACATAACAAATCAACTGGAACATATTTACGTAACTGGTAGAACGTATCATGATAGGAGTGTTTGTACCTACGTTTTATTCCACAGAAAGGTTTCTAACCTATCTCAAGATTAAAACTTCACTTCTAAATCTATTTAACATTTGCATTGTTATCAATGAAACAGTTACATCTTTACTTCTCCTTGTTTCTCAAAGTCCAATTTGCTGAAACGGATGCCATGACTGTGTGCATGATGATAGTGTAATCTTCTCATAGAAAATGTTGTCTAGTTACAACGGCAACCTCACTCGGGTCATTTTCCAGGACTTAACGTGTCAAATCGGTCACCACAGTCCAGTCTCCTTAGGTCAGCGACCTCTCACTGGATTGAGACAGCATCTCTCTCCTGTCTGCGAATTTCAGAAGAAGTAGACTACATAGCAATTCAAATTACATTCTCACAGAGGTCAGTTGAAAGCAACTGGCTCGTCATCGGCCCATTCCTGAATCTTTACAACATTTCTTTAACTCAATAAAGTTCATGCATATCTTGTTCTCACTCAAATCGGGTATGCTAAACAAGATTTTTCTTGGACAGTTTGGAACTCCATCTGCTGTAAACACTCTTTCGTTATCACTCCCTCCTGTTGAGACATGATTAATCACATGGCTCAACACTATAGCATAACGAAATAGACTCTTTAGTAACATAAGATCCTCCTGTAAATTTACATAACCTATTATTTTGGTGACACTTCTTGCATTTCTCTCAAGACAGTCTCATCCACATTATACCTTTCCTAATGTTAAGACCTCCTGTATGGCTGCCTCTTTGCTGCCACATCTGCTTAGCATTCCCAGAAAAATAAAATCAATGTTATCAGTATGAACTTCTAGTCGAGCAAAGATAGTCACTCTTGTAGATAGTCACTGAGGTTAAAACATTGCATCTTTTAACCATAGGGAACAGCAATGAGATGCTCTTGCATTGTTCATTAACATAAAACTATTGTTACAATAACGAAGCACACATTTTAAACCTGTGTAATCTGTTTAATCACTCATCTGGAATAGCACTGTGCCTAGTTGAGGTCTAGCTTGGCGCATGCAAGACAGTTCGACTGCCCTTTTTTGCGAGCAGTAAACATTATCCATTCCAACCACTAATTTTCTGTCAGTAAATCCAGTTCCTAATACTAGTTTGTTCTGCTCGTCTCAGCGGTGTTGTCTTTATCTGTCCTATTGTTTCCATTAGGGGCATCATACAGGAGCAATCACCTTTTCAAACCATAGTATATGGAAGACCATTATGAATATTAGCAACAGTAAGCTAAATATGGTACCACGGATGTCACAATACTACGGACAAGGAAATGGGTGATCTTTTCTACCTTTCCCTGCTTACTGTCTCCTATCTTTTTAGCCTATTTAGTCTACACCCTATGTCTCTGTTGGCCGTTGGTTTCTTCACTGAGGTTGAGACGTGCCTTTCTTTAAGAGAATGACTCCCCTTTGTAGTCAGACTTGTGCCTCAAGACTGTGGTGAGTAACAAATCTGTCCCTGGATCAATGTCCCTTACTTTCTTACAATGTGACAAATGCATAGACATCCTCTGCTATTTTGACTGCAGTGGGTGTGGTGAGCAGTACCTGTTATGGTCCCTCCCACCTGGGCTGGACCAGTTCTTTCTTTTAATAACTTTAATCAATACCCAATCTCCTGGTTTGACTCATCCACTCTTTGGTTTACTGCCCTATTTATCTATTGTTGAGCAAACATATATAACAAGACCTCATCATTTGATATTCAACTCCTATTACTTATGTCTAGAAATCTGTTTCTTTGTTCCCTTTTAAACAAAATCAACTGCTAGTCTCATTTCTTTCACTCCAAAAACCTTTTATTTCTTTTAAAACAGTTAAGTTTAAGACCTATATCATTTTAAATTCTCTGTTTAACCAAATCACACCTCTTTTTGTCAAAGATATGATAAAAAATATTGTCAATATCCCAAACCAGAATTTAATCTGTATGCTTCTCAAATGAAAATATAGACCAAATAATGTTCTTAATGTAGCTTTTAACAAAACATTTTTCCAACTATAAAGGTCAGATAGGTAGAACTTCATAACTTGCTTTGGCTGCAGTCCAAAACAAGCTAATTAGCACAAACTATCATAACCACAATTTATCAGACTTAATGAGTCTTCCCAAATTATTTCAGAACAAAGGTTATAATAACCCTCCTTATGCACTAATACCATTCATTAATACAATCTCACCACAGACTAACTGTTTATCCCAAACATTGTGTCAGGCTCTTGACAAAACATCAAAATAAAACTTAAAGCCTAATTACAATCAAACTAAAAATAAAAGTATATTTGAGTTATTTTCTCTTTCTCATTTGTAACCAAATTCCAGATTTTACTATTTTGACTTAAAATGTTTTCCCATACATTCAAAGAATATGCATAGTTCCCTTTTCAGAACATCGTGTTTCATCTCATCACATCCACAAAACGTTCTCTTGCTTCATTTCATAAACTTTTTATGGTTCACTCTAAACCAATCTTTCATGTAACTATGTAATCACTTTCTCAATCTTTCACATTTCCTTTCCTCAAACCAAAATAAAACATTTGTGAAAAAACACAGCTTCAAAATAACTCAACTAGAAAAGTGCCACCAATTGATTTCATGTCAATGTATATTTGATGTAAGTAAGTAATTAAGACTTTATTTATATAGCACATTTCATACAGGAATTGCAGCTCAAGGTGCTTTACATAAAATCAACAAAAACAATAATACAAGTGATAAAAGTAATGTGCACGTGGTTATTATAAATCTGATAATAAAGTTACAATTCCAAATAAAATAAAATCCTTAAACACATCACATTCCTTTGCCAAATAAAAACAACCTTCCTGTCCAAACACAAACTTCCCATAAGTTCCCGTAACACACAAGGTTGCCATTATTGACTAAATCTCACCAGGCATGAAAACGGGTCAGGGGTGAAAAAGGTGAGAAGGATATTACCCCTCTAAGGGGGTCCGGGTGCATGCTCCCCCATAAGAAAAATTTAAATATTCCATATTTTAAAGCATCAATCTGATGCATTTTGAGATACTTTTATGCCAACCTGGGGAGAGCTGGAGAAACGTAACTTAAGCCATGAGTCAAAAAATATTATGGCCTCCTTACTAAGTATTATGCAAACCATTTGATACCAGCCTGTCACTGGGTCTAACATTTACAGGATATGAGGCACAATGTGGTAAGGGCACCACAAATGGCTTAATGCATAACCCCCACAAGAGATGGTGGACATGCTGTAACTTTACTTGTCTACTCTTCCATCATGATTGACAGCCAATACAAGTACAAACGTACTTTGAAGTCAAAATGCGTATCCTCTACACAAATTGCGTACAGGTTGGTAGGTCTGCTTATTGATAGAACGGCAGGACTGGGAGTAAAAATAGGCCTTGGACTTAGATCCAGACCAGCCCACCAGAATCGGTACGCCACCACAGCGAGCGCCCTGCTAATGCATGCAAATTCTGTGCCTGATGTGATGCTAGTTAGGGACTTCCATGGTTAATGCGAGCGTGCGTAGCGCGAGAGCGAATTTTCTGGGCTGATTTGAGCAAAAAATTGTTTTTGGAGCTTGAAACAAACAAACATAGCCGTTTGTCCAATTTGGAAAACGTTGTCTAGTGAAGGTAATTACGTTTACGTTTATTAGCCTAGTTTTTCATCTTTATATTGTCTCAAATTAGCTTTCGATCTGTCAGTGTCACTGTTGTGTGTAGGCGGCACATACGTTCATTTGTAATTTTCCACTGGAGCTTTAGCTAGCTGGTTAACGCTGCGTTCTCTCCTGCTGTGTTCAATGACTCAATCAGTGCCGCCGCTCCCATAACGCACACTACGCGCTGTGCGTAGGGCACCAAGCCCTGAGGGGGCACCAAAAATTTGCCAACTGAAAAATCATCATAGTTATTATAACTATAATGCCGATATTATTTCAGTAGGCCTATATAAATATTACGCACCTTTTAGGCATGTTTATCACAAAACAGGCAAAACAAGATATATTTAATTGCTCAAAAAACGTTACGATGGTGCACCCCACAAAAAAACAAATACACACTCAACTTTCCAAGCTCGCCGTGGGTGCCCTTTTCTATCTCAGTGGCCTGACGAACTTTGACAGTAGGCTAGGTAAACTTTTCGAAAATGGCCTCAAAAAGACAACAGGAGTCAGGGGCAGAAAAAGAAATAAACTGCAAGATGATGCCCGTGCATCACTTTCAGGTAAGTCCATGTTTAATTATTGTTAAATACGGGAAATATGCTGCTAACTTATAGTTAGCCTATGCACACTCACCTCGAACTAGCTGACGTTATTGCTAATTTTAGCACACTCAATGATGTTAGGTGCAAACGAAATTTAGATTTTACTGTTAAACAATATCTATGCATTTGAAATAACTGACGCCAGCTAGATGTTACTTTACTGTACATTCTATGATGCTTTTATATTCGATTGATCAAATAGTTTTTAAATTAGTAATAAAGGTGGAGAGCTCCTTGGCTGCATGCTTTCAGTTTTAAATGTTTATAATTAATTTGGAAAACCATGCTAAGAAAGATAAGGGTGGGGCTGAAAAATTGAGACAAAAATACATCATGCACTCAAATAAAGGCCCCAAAATTTCACTCGCGCACATTGCGCGCTCGCATTAACTCCGTAACCAGCATCATATCAAACACAGAATGTGGATGCATTGACAGGGCAGCTGTGGTGGTGGGGGGGGGGCATCATAAAGGAATTGCGTAGGGCACCAAAATGGCTAGCGGCGGCACTGGACTCAATTCATCAAGCTGTAGCTAACATTAGCTAAATATATGTCAACAGAGCTCCTGGGTAACTTAACTTAGATATACCAGAAAATATAAAAATGATTGAAACCATCATTCACCGAGGCCAGGTGCTTTCAGCTTCTGATGGTGGTTTGCACTGATGATGCATGGCCCTTTGCGTTAATATTTCCATGCACAAGCGCTCCCTTCTGACACGCGCACCTGTTCGCAGTTCACTGAATATGAATACCCCCCACCCCCCAAAAAAACAATTTCTCATTGAATCTACACGATTCACGTAGGTCACCTGTTTTGGTTTCAAAACGGCGAATTTTGCGGAAAGGTGAGGGATTTCCATGTCTGCTCACCGTTTAATTTCAAAATTAGCCTTCTACTAATTCTCGGAGCCACATTTTAATTTGCTTTAAACTATCGTTATCATAATGTTGTTTCATCAAATCAATGTTCGGACAATTAACGGCTCCCAGACCTAAGTCACTCATGCCAGTATTTCGCTACGTAATCACGTCAACCAAACAATGCCCTTAAGACAAAAGAAAATATAAATTCTCCCTTTTTCTTTTCAAACCTTTAAATTCACAATTTAACAAGAGTAACATAAGCCCGTAAAACAAAACCTTTTTCTTTAACTTTTCAAAAGTCTTATCAAAGCATGTAATACAGAATACTCCTTTGAATATTCCTATGTTTACCAGCAATTACGCCCTCAGCATGCGTAATGCACGGACAATTCTTAAAATCTCAATTTTGCAGACCAAAAACCCAAAATGAAAATATTTAATTGGAATATTTTGTAGTTTGTATTGTGATTTAATGTAACACTTGTTACTTTCTCAATTACTCTTAGTTTTTACTTGAGTAACTCAACTCAACAGCGCACGTTCAAACTCAAATCAAACAACAGCGCGCTGGGACCAACTTTTAAATTAAAACTTTTTGTTTTTCTTCTATTGAACAACACAGATGGTTACTTTCTATTCAGATGGCGTTTACCTTATTTTTGCTCTATAACTCTTCTGATTGTAGGTATTAGAACCAATTTATAAACCAGGGGTTTAATTTCTGCATTTTTATTGAATACCTTCACACATATATGCCGCTTATAAATACAAGTTCTGGTCGGAAAGGCTTCAAAAACCTCCCTGTTTGGCTAGGAATTACAACAAATATTGATCACGCATTTGTTAACCACCAAACTTCGAATTCATCCAAACGGACACATCTTTCAGCATTAATACTCGCATAATTATGCAGAATTACCCTCTGGGATCACCTTTCCTCTGAATTTTCTGAAACTCATGTAAAATGTACTCAAACAACCAAAAACCTTGTTAGCAAATATTTCAAAATACTCATCACCTAACATATTTTAAAAAGAAACCACATTAATATCAAATTCGCCAATTTCTCTAAATTTGCATCTTTTTAATCTCTCAATTTCTCAATTAATCTGCGCATGCGTCATGCGGTTACTCATCCTTGATCTCATATGTCAAGCTGCAATTCCTTTACTAGCCTGTACCCGCCGCCATCGCTGTTGAATCTGTAAGTTTGTTAGCAACAGTGACGTGTGGTGAGGTTCGTGGCTGGGGAGGCACTGACACTTTCAAAGTCAGATTTACATATGAATTCAACAGAGCAGCATCAATTCACCATTCAACTGTCTGCTTGACTTGACTAATGTGATTCATATCCCATATCAGCATTCTTTACACACACATATTTGGCCAAAGAAAAGCGTTACATTTATAGAGGCTCAGCATCCTCCGTGTTCTTAATTGTTGGAATGCTGCTTCAGCATTCCAAGTATTGTTCTTTGAATCTTTATTCAACTTATTGTTGGAATGCTGCTTCAGCATTCCAAGTATTGTTCTTTGAGTCTTTATTCAACTTATTATTATTATTATTGTTGGAATGCTGCTTCAGCATTCCAAGTATTGTTCTTTGAATCATTATTCAACTTATTATTATTTATCTTCTATTTCGTTCGTGGCACCTTTCAGCGCCTTCAAATCTTCAGCTATTTAAACCATTCAACTATCTAAACTACTAAATTCAGCAGTTTCAGGCCATGGGGGCTGTGAATTTTCAGCTTTGTACCTCTTATGGTTGAATTAATATAAATCAATATTCAAAATATTTTTAACATGGGTTTCCAATTGAGTTTTCTTTCAAATCCTTTCAAACTTCTTAAAACTTCTTCAACTTCCAAATCCTTCTTCTTCCTCAATCTTTCAGCTAGAGCCACCATTTAAACTTTACAACGTTGACACAACCCTAAACTATTTTTATATAATTCAGCTTTTTGATATCTATTCAACTTTTTTTTATATCACTGATTATGTTTCATGACTTTTTAAAACCGTTTCTGAGATTTACATGGGTGTTTACGAGAAAGCCCACAGTGCAGACTGAATCGCTTAGAGCGGAGGAAAGCTTCGGGTGTCGTTGAAAACATATTTCTAGTTTGCCACCATTGCCACAATTTTTGCTCTTCATGCTTCGTTTTTGGATCAATAGATAGCTAATTTTGTGCTGGTTGTAGACAGTTGTCTGTGGAATCTAAAAGACTTACACATTTGTTCAGAGCCCCACGAAAGCGAGACAAAGTCCAACTCTCGCCCCATAGAGTCCAATACAAATGTGGTGACAAATTCGTCACAGAAAACAAAAAATAACAAGATTTATAAACTGCCGTTATAGTCGTATTTCTGAACGCACAGATATAAAAAGGACATCTCTGGTTTTGGCAGAGTCTTGGGTCTCGGAAAATATCCTTATTTTTTGGATTAGACGTATAGTTTTGCGTCTACGTTAACTTGTTTGAGGTGTGGATTCTTGCTAAATTTCTGGTATTCTCTGCCCTCAGCGCATTAGCAGCCATAGCTGCACCATTACCGTGGCAACCACACAAACAAGCGCCTGTCTCTTACACAGGTGATTGGTATTAGCTGATTAGTGGAGACACAAGACAAGCGATTCAGTCAACTCGTCTCATTAAAAGACCAAAAGCACCACAACACAACTACTACCACTATTGATACTGCTATATCTTATTCCACACTACAACTACTAATTCTGAAGATGCTGCTAATATCTCTTTTGCTAACTACTATGCTAATGCTACTGTTTTGTAGTGATGAGGGAAACGAAGCTTTTCGAAGCAACGAGCTATTTAACACAATTGTCTCGAATAAGTATCGCTTTTTCGAAGCGTTCGATACATCTTCTCCATAGGGACATCTGCTGGTCAGTTTATGGTATGGCGACTGTATCGAGCGATGGAAGGACTCAAGTGACGTCAAGTCCTCGAAACGTCAGTCTCATAATCGTCATTGACGATTTGATAAATTAAGGTTATGTGACAAATGTTTCGATTTGCAAGTGTCAAAAATATGTTATCGTATATCTTGTTGTATTATAAACAACGTAACGTCTTTGCTAGGCAACTTTACTTTAATGATATTTATTTTGGGGGTTCTTATAACATTAATTACACATATTCCTCAACTGTGTATGGCTTCGTGGTAAGAGCGCAACTCCTCACTCAAATGTAGTGAGATCGCATCCCCTCACCCTTTAGTAGAAGTATATTCTAAAAGAATATATTACTAGATGATAATGTAAGCTAGCGGGTAAGGTTTTGGAACATGCTTTTGCAACCGGGAAAGGGATGTGTAGTATATAGCGTGATGTTCTGGCAGCCAATCACGTGGGACCTGGGAAGTTTGGGTTCCGGGGTTTGTGGCCTTAATACGAGTTGTAATCGATGGCTACTGTTTTTCTAAAAGTAAAGCAAATGATTTACCTCTAAGCCATTGTGTAGTCTTTCATGCAGCACGGAATACAATATGGTGTCAGAAGTAGCGAACCGCTGACCATTTTCGCCCGGTGTGAGGTTGACCTGAATTGCCTGTGGATAGCCTGCTTGGACAGCTAGTCTACAACCATCGTTGCTAGCACGCACTAACGCTGCACTGAGTACGCGGACAGACTGTGTTAACGATGCAATCATTCACCCCGCGTCACCGTTGCCCCTGACGGGAAACCTTGCGGAAAATTGGCGTAAGTGGGAGCAAAGATTTCGCCTCTATCTCTTGGCTAGTGGACTTATTGATAAAGCAGAAGGTCGGAAAATAGCCGTGCTGCTACACTGCATTGGTGAGGATGCGTTGGAGATCTACAACACGCTGGAAATCACCTTTGAAGATGCCGACAACAAAACAATGGAGGAGGTAATGAAAGCCTTTGAGAACTACTGTGCGCCACGTAAGAACACTGTTTTTGAAAGGCACCAATTCTGGGCACATCAGTGGCATGAACATACTGGTATTGACAAGTTTGTCACGGAATTGAGACAGAGGGCACGCACGTGTGAGTTCAAAGAGACTGTGGATTTGATGCTCAGGGACAAAATAGTGTTCAGTGTTTCGGATGCTCGTCTCAGGGAGAAACTGTTAACTATCTCAGACTTATCTCTAACTAAAGCCGTCGACATATGCCGCGCCAAGGAAGTTACACAAGCTCAGGCCAAAGTCATGGCGGCTGGTGGTAGCACAGAGCAAGAGGTGCTTGCAGTAGAGAAACATGGGTGGCAACGCCAGACATCGAGATCGCGCGCGAGTCCGAGCAGTGCACAGCGGGAGAAGACATGCGACAGATGTGGAAGAATGCACAAGCCCAGGAACTGTCCCGCGTTCAATGTGGAATGTAGAAAATGCGGCAAGAGGAACCATTTTGCAGCTGTGTGCCGATCTGCACCTGATGTTGCACCCATCGATACAGAAAGCATGGGTGTGGATGCATTGTTCATTGGTGCTGTCACACAAGCACATGCTCGATCCAAAGACACTGGGTGGCGCACAGCGCTCCGAGTTGGTGGGCGAACGGTCAACTTCAAGCTTGACACAGGGGCTGAAGCCAACGTGCTGCCACAATCAATAGCAAATGCAATGCCCAAGCAACATACAATGAAGAAGACCAACACTGTGCTTGTAGCCTATGGCGGCACCCGCATCAAACCCAAGGGTATACTCACGTTGCATGTGAACTCCCAACACAAGCAGGCCCTCCTACACTTCTATGTGACTGACACATCTGACACGCCTCTGCTTGGCAGAGATGCTTGTGTGAGACTTGATCTCGTCAGAAAAGTAGAGACATTAACACGGCGAACTCCACCTCAGACCAAAGAGGAGCTGCTCCAGCGCTATCCCGGCGTGTTCCAGGGACTGGGTGAATTTCCAGGCATACACCACATCCATGTCGATCCAAAGGTGCCCCCTGTTGTCCATGGGTGCAGGAAGATCCCATTCGCTGTGCTGGATAGGCTCAAAGACACACTGGCCATTCAAGAACAGAGAGGGGTGTGTCGCAAGGTAACAAAGCCAACACCATGGGTGAGCAGCCTCGTTATAACTGAAAAAAAAAATGGTACCCTACGGGTGTGTTTGGACCCGAGGGACCTCAACAAAGCAGTGCTTCGCCAACACTACTCCATACCCACACCCGAGGATGTTCAATGCCAGCTGGCAGGAAAGACCGTATTTACAATTCTTGATGAAAAGGATGGGTATTGGCAAATAAAACTCGATGAGGAGTCAGCTGACCTGTGCACGTTCAACACCCCCTGGGGGCGGTACCAGTTTACGCGCCTGCCGTTTGGCATTAAAAGTGCAAGTGAGGTGTTCCAGCAAACTAATACGGAAAGTTTTGGTGACATTGAAGGAGTCCACATTATTGCAGATGACATGATAATAGCAGCAGCCACAAAGGAAGAACATGATGACATCTTACAACAGGTGATGGACAGAGCGGTCAAGCTGAATGTGAAATTCAATGCTGACAAAATCCAGTACATGGTGAGTGAAGTGAAATACATGGGGCACATCATCAGCATGGAGGGAGTCAGACCGGATAACGCCAAAGTGGAAGCGATCACGGCAATGCCTCCACCTGGAGACAAAAAGGGTCTACAGAGGTTGTTGGGCATGACACGATACCTTGCCCAGTATATCCCGCACGAGGCCACTCTGACTGCTCTGCTCAGAATGCTGCTCAGAAAAGACATGATGTGGCAATGGCAACCAGAGCACCAAGCGGCACTAGACAGACTGAAAGCAGCCATCTCCAACGCGTCGATGCTTAAGTTTTTTAACCCACGAGAGGAAGTTGAGATACAAGCCGACTCGTCCAAAGACGGCCTGGGTGCAGTACTAATGCAGGGTAAGCGTCCTATTGCTTTTGCGTCCAGATCCCTCTCTACAGCTGAGCAGAACTACGCTCAGATTGAGAAAGAACTCCTGGCTATAGTGTTTGCACTGAAAAAATTTCACCAATATGTCTATGGCGTCTCGGTCAAGGTCCAGTCTGATCACAAGCCCTTGGAAGCCATAGTTACCAAGCTCATCGGCAAAGCACCCGCCCGCCTCCAGAGAATGCTACTCCAGACACAAAAGTATGACATTCACGTCACCTACACCCCTGGCAAGGACATGGCGGTGGCTGACGCGCTCTCCAGAGCTGTCCCACCACATGCCAGGCAAGAAGACTGTGAGATGGGGGACGAAAGGGTTGTATATGACATCAGTGCAATGACTCCTCTTGATGGGTCTGTCATGGAGCAACTGAGAGCAGCAACAGAGACAGACTGCGAGATGCAGACGTTGGTGAGTCTTCAGGAGCGAGGGTGGCCAGACAGGAAGAAGTGCCTTCCACTAGCGGCACAGCCATATTGGCATGCTAAGAATGACATCTACATTGCGGATTGCTTGCTAATGGTCAACCTCCGCATGATAATCCCCAGAGGCCTCAGGGCTGAGATGCTGAGGCGGCTGCACACTGCACACCAGGGCATCCAGCGCTCCCTGGCGCACGCCAGAGCTGTGATGTATTGGCCTGGCCTCACAGAGGATGTCAGAATGATGGTTGAATCATGCCCCTCATGCCAGGAGAAGCTGCCTGACAACCAGAAGGAGCCCCTCCTTCCTCACGCAGTGCCTGACACACCATGGACGAAGATAGCGGCTGACATTTTTGAATTTCAAGGACGCTCCTTCTTACTGATAGTGGATTACTTTTCCAAGTATCCTGAGGTTCTGAAGTTGTCAGACAAGACGTCAGGTACTGTGATAGCCAAGTTCAAGGGTGTTTTTGCTAGGCATGGTATACCCACTGAGCTGATTGCAGACCATGTACCCTTTGCCAGTGCTGAGACCACCCAATTCGCAAGGAAATGGGGTTTCAAGATAACGCATTCTAGCCCTGCCTACCCACAGTCAAATGGCTTGGCTGAAAGGACCATTCAGTCAGTGAAGAACATGTTGAAATCCACTTCACAGACGGGTATTGACCCTCACATGGCTCTCCTGCATTTCCGGAACACGCCGATCACGGGACTTAAATTCTCACCGGCTCAACTGCTGATGGGGCGTGTTCTTCGTTCCGATCTCCCTGCCAGCAAGGCAGCCCTGGCTCCTGCGATACCAGAGAATGTCCAGTGGAGTCTCAGGAGGCAGCAGCTTCGCCAGAAGCACAGCTATGACAAGGCGGCATTGCCCCTTCTTCCCTTTATGGAGGGAGAGAGAGTGTGCATGAAGACAACAACAGGATGGCAGCCAGCGACAGTAGAGGGAATCAGGGATGAGCCAAGATCCTATGACATCATCACACCAACAGGTGCAAGATACAGGAGAAACCGCAGGCATCTCAGGCCTGACAGAGTTGCTGTGCATAGTGACAATGATGAAACCGCAGGCCCACGCTCTGATTCCGACCATGAGAGTGAGCAAGGGCAGAATGGGACACATGGTGAGCCAGGACCAAGGCCTGACACAGAGACTGGCACAGGCCAGACAACCAGAGCAGGAAGAAGCTTGAAACTGCCAGCTCGTCTGCAGGATTACATACTTTAGTGCAGCTTGGCTGAGTAAAATGCGGTGGTGTTGTCAGCTGTATGTTTCATGACTTATCGGCAGTCACTCTGTTACATAACGCATTCGATGTTTACTTTAGGTTCGGAATACTACATGGAATATGTTTGTGTACTTCTGTTTAGCTAAGAGGGGGGATGTAGTATATGGCGTGATGTTCTGACAGCCAATCACCTGGGACCTGGGAAGTTTGGGTTCCGGGGTTTGTGGCCTTAATACGAGTTGTAATCGATGGCTACTGTTTTTCTAAAAGTAAAGCAAATGATTTACCTCTAAGCCATTGTGTAGTCTTTCATGCGGCACGGAATACGATAGGATGGCCACATTTGAAGGCTGGTAAAACTAGAGAAAGTTGTAGGCTATGTGCTTATGTACACCTACTATCTCATATTTGTATCTATCTCTGTCTATCTAGCTCTGGCAATCTACCTGTATATCTGGTTCTGTCATTGAATGTAGTGTCCTTAAATAGGCCTATGTCTCCTCTTTATAACCTACGAATATTAGTGATGTCTGATGTCTTGTAAGCGCTAGAAATAAACGCCGTTTGTCTCAGCTGCTCGTGTGACGTCCGATGCTTCGGAAGTCACTTCGACACTTCGACTCTGATCACGTGGTTTTTGGCCATTTGAAGCTACGCTCGACACGTTTGTATCGGTACAATTTGTTTTGAAAGGTCGATACCGCTTCGTGAGCACGGTATCGAGCATAACATCGCTACTGTTTTGTTCAACTACGCCACTGAGTGCGTTCACTTGACCATGATGAGAAACCCGATAGCAATTGTCAGATTATGCCAATAATACAATTACTACGTTTACATTTGTAATTAGTAATGTGATTACTCAAACACGTCTACATGATTCTTTTTATTAATCCTTGTATGGTCCACGGACAAAACGTGCACCATCATCCTTCTGCAACAAAGTGTCGCCGTGTCTTCCTGTATCAGCCCTACTACTGCTGTATGTTTCCTTTAAATCAAAACGTTGAATCCTACTAAGAAAGCCGAGTAAACGCACTCAATGATAGGATACATCTGCTACTGATATTACTATCCCAACTATAATTTTAGCTGTTAAAACTATAATATTCTTGTTACAACGATAGCCAACTTCTTCTGTTTAACAGTTCAACTTTCATCTTCTCCCGCATTGTAGGTAATTTAAGCTCTTATAGCTTTGTTGATGCAGTTCAGCTTCCACACTGCCTCTTGAAATTCAACTATTTCTTCGATTGCTTCACAACGTTCAAACGTATTCTCCCGCATAGTTTTTAAGCACTGAGCTTCGTTAGATGATGCAGTTCAGCTTCCACACTCGCTCTTTTGTGTAAGTCATACATTTGTTAAATTAATTTCAGCTTGAGGGTATTTTCTCATTTCTGTATTTTCAGCCATTTGAAAAAAAAAATTCAGATTTCAGCATTCCAACGCATTTTCAACAGGAAATGCATGTTCTAGTTTGCCATCACAATTCCACAATTCATACTCATTCAATAGAAATGAAAGTATATACAGTCCATAACTAAAAACATTTCTTATCTGGTTTTATATAATTTTGTTATCTTCTTTCCCGTCATTTGAAGCAAATCCTTTAGCTCCGGGCATCAATCTTCCATGATTTATCACTTCCAGTTTTGATTGAAAGTCCAGTTTTGAGAAATGTTAAACTTATATATATGCAAGATTATAAAATTGCAAGATTATAAACTTACTATATATATATATAATGTTATAATCAGTCAGGGCAAAAAAAATAAACAATAGGGTACACTTTTTCTATTTGACTTTTTTAGCTAGCAACAACCATACAATGGCATTTGCAGAGCTTGTTTAAGGAGAGCCTTGCCACTCCCTATTAAGCCCCATTGTACCGAATTTGGCTGCAGTTCCACCAGAATTCCACTGGGGGTGATCGCGAGCGAGTGCATGTTGAATGGGAGTCTATGGAGCTAGACGGCTAAATTTGTCTCTTTCGCCTGATTGTCGTTGAAAAATCTCAGATTTGATTGTTGTTTGTGCATGTTCAACATGGATTATAGGTCGAAAGTTGAATGAACGAGTACTCATGTCCTTTTGATTTCTTACATGGTGAGTCGTTGTTGCCCATAACACGCTAGCATTCTGCTAATAAATGCTGATTGGTTAGTGAAGGACTGATACGACCAGAGCTCCCGCTTGATGGCATCCGAAGCGGAATCAGAATGTCAGAGCATAAGCAACATTAGCAACAACATTAGCAAGCCAAAACTCTTTCTAGCATGTGTATTGACAAGCAGTAGCTCTGGTCGTACGATGTGTATGACGTCAATGACATTTTCAAAAGCTTTTTAGAACAGAAAGGCGACTTTCAAAAAATCTAAAACCCGGCAGTGTGTATTTTTTTGGCCTCCCCTTTCGAATTCAGAATTCAAATTACTGGACAAAAAATTATATCCTGAGAAAAGTGGATTTTGAGGGGTACCGCTCCATAGACCTCCATTCATTCTGCACTCGCTCGTTAGCGCCCTCACATGGAATTTCAACCAGTTCAGAACCCGGAAGTTTCCAGAGAGTGGCAGTTCTCTCTATATTAGACATTCTCTGGGCATTTGTCTGTAATACATGAAGAAGAACAATAGCAGAACAAACCCGTGTGCTCACACACGCCCCCTTCAGTGAGGCAGAGCTACTGGCTGCCTCCCCTCCTGCTTTTTCACTGCTGCGTTTTGTACAGTCAGCAAGACAAATATGTTAGATGTACAAATACGTAAAATACATGACCAAGACTATAAAATGTGAGGACATATAGCCTAATAACAATTTGTACAAACATTACATTGGTGACATACAGAGAGATGAAATTGCACATGCTCAAATTGAGCAAAAGAATTTGCAGCTCAGCCCATTTTGTGTGGGATTGCGCAATCCGAGAGGAGGCACAGCTAGTCGCTGCCTCCTTCCGCTTCTTTGCCCGTATTTGAACAGGAAAATACACAAATTCAGCGATATTGGCTATAAAATCATTGTAATCATACAATAATTATATTTCTATCACAGATCAGTGGACAATATTATTATTTTATATTATTCGTTTTTTACATTTCATGATGACGACACAGGGGAGGCACTGCCTCCCTTGCTTCCCTTGACCGCACGTCGCTGGTTAGCTACAAATGTCGTTACCATAGTTGCAAAACTTCCTGGACTCTCCTCGGTCTCAGGACAGAGCAAAATGCACTTTCTCCACCTAGCCATTAGCTAACAAAGTCACAGCCTGGATCTTTTCCTACCAGATCCCAAAGTTATCCTAGCAATTTGTTAAAGACTTTGTTCAACAAACTGCGGACTGGCAAATTTGCTAGAATCATATCTGACTTCTAATTTCTTTCTAGGGACAATTCTATCCTCTTACAACACATAAAACAATTACACAAATGCTATACACACAATAAAACCGGTATTTTAACAACTATACAATTAGTCCTCATAACTAATGTAGTACAATCTTTAACGTGCGCACGGAGTCATTTAATCCTGTAGTCTTCTCACAACGACTGTGGACGGCCCATTTACCTCAACGGCTTTCTACAGAACATAGCAAAATAGGTTACTACGCTGTTCCCGGTACCCCCGGCGCCATATGTTAGTAAACGCGACCCCTGTGATTAGTCTTCACCATCTCACAACTGGATCTGAATTAAGCAAATGTAGATGATATAATTGCACGTAATTTATCTTTAACTAAAATCGAGAGTTCAAATTCTGCATTGTGCACTGAAAAGTCCTATCTTTTGTTCACACATATATCTGAGTCCTGGTCGCCCAAGCCTCGTACCTGTTCGTTTGGCTAGGATTTAATAACACATGTTTGTAAGGCACGTGTCTACCACCAGACCCAGATCTATCAAAACAAACACATCTCAGCAACAATAAACACACTAATGTAGAACTCCACTCTCTAATGGCATGTCAAACGCCTTTACCATGTGTAAATTACAATTCCCAATTCATCAGCAATAACAATCAGTTATTATGTATCAAATTCAACCAATATACATTTACAGGTCAGAATCCATTCTGAGTTTAGTTCACGACTTCACAGCGGAGTATTTCATCCAACTCAGTTTTACTGCAATGGGATTCCCACAGAAATCAGCAATAATCTTTCCATTTGGTTAGGTATTTAACTACCAACAAACTCAGATATATGTCAAATATCTCAGTTCTGGTCGGTCAGGCCGTAACTGATTCTGTTTCCCGGATCTCCCGGCACAATTTCTTAGCGAAACCTACAGTCTATTTACTTCAACTTTTTAGGGATACAGATCCATTCTATGACAACAACCAGATAAGCATGGACACACTGACACGTCGTCACCATCTTTATCTATCAATCCAGCCCCATAATATGACCAATGCACGGACCAGCGCCACAAAGGCAGGATGACAAAATATGCTTTCACTCACCAAGGCTGTGAGCTCACTTGAAGAGAAAGGTGCCTTCTTTTGTATGCTAACTAGACTAACCGATTCTTTTTCTTCAAAAACCACTCCACGTTAAACCTGCGGTTACTTTTACCAGCAGTTTGAGCGATGACAATATCGTGGCTGATGGGCACCACTTAAGCTGCTTTACTTCAGCTTTCTCCTCCAAATTAAGGGTTTATAGAGTATATAAGGGTATATAACCAGTGCTCAAGTATGAAATCCACTTTATTCATTTTATCAAGTTATCTGGCGTTTGTGAAACTAACAAGTTAGCTAAGACAATCTAGCCACATCTCCTCGCTCTTCTTGCCGACTAATGTTGGCGGCAAGCAGCCAATCAGGGCTGAAATACAAAATGACGCTGTATTGGGGCAACCGTCTCTCAGCCCCATTTGTGTGATCCACATTACATTACATTCTAAGCATGCGTATTAATACTTTCCCACCTCCAATGTACATTGCATTGTGAGAGAGGGGCTAGCCCCACCACGCTTTCCTTTTTGCTGACTCATGTTGGCGCCAGAAAGACAGATAGCCAATCAGGTCTGAAATACAAAATTACGCTGTGGTGGGGCAACTGGCTCTCAGCCCCACTAGCATCAAATTTGTGTGATCTACTTTACAATACATTATATTCTGAGCATGCGTATTAATCCTTTCCCACGTCCAATGTACATTGCATTGTGAGAAAGGGGCTAGCCCCACCAGAGCCTGTTTAAGGAGAGCCTTGCCACTCCCTACTAAGCCCCATTGTACCGAATTTGGCTGCAGTTCCACCAGAGTTCCACTTGGGGTGATCACGAGCGAGTGCATGTTGAATGGGAGTCTATGGAGCTAAACGGCTAAATTTGTCTCTTTCGCCTGATTGTCGTTGAATCTCAGATTTGATTGTAGTTTGTGCATGTTCAACATGGATTATAGTTCGAAAGTTGAATGAACGAGTACTTATGTCCTTTTGATTTCTTACATGGTGAGTCGTTGTTGCCCATAACACGCTAGCATTCTGCTAATGAATGCTGATTGGTTAGTGAAGGACTGATACGACCAGAGCTCCCGCTTGATGGCATTCGAAGCGGAATCAGAATGTCGGAGCATTAGCAACATTAGCAACAACATAGCAAGCCAAAACTCTTTCTAGCATGTGTATTGACAGGGAGAGCCTAACCTGTCAGCTGTGTTGTCGATGCCCTGAGAGAAAAAAGTAAGTGACCAGAGCTTGCCGTCAAGCAGTAGCTCTGGTTGTACGATGTGTATGACGTCAATGACAATCACAGAACAGAAAGGCGACTTTAAAACAATCCAACAGCCAGCAGTGTGTATTTTTTTGCCTCCCCTTTCAAATTCAGAATTCAAATCACTAGACAAAAAATTATATCCTGAGAAAAGTGTATTTTGAGGGGTACCGCTCCATAGACCTCCATTCATTCTGCACTAGCTCGTTAGCGCTCTCACATGGAACTTCAACCAGTTCAGAACCCGGAAGTTTCCCGAGAGTGGCAGTTCTCTCTATATTAGACATTTTCTGGCCCCACCTTCACGATTAGCCTATGCTAACTTGAATTGGCGGAACGCAGTCTGAAGCAACAAGGCAGGGACCAATGAACATGAAATAAAATCTTAACACACACGAATGAAACGAAACAATTTAGGAAGACGCTATATCCATAGATAGTAAATTATTGGAAGTAAACGAAAATAAAAATGTTTGAGAAATTAAAAATAACAATTTTGTTGCAGTTCTTTCTGTTGATAACAGGTGGGGCACATCCCCACCTGCCCCTAATGACCAGTCGCCACTGCATATGCCTAGTGTTACCCAAAGTCCAGATTTGGGGGTAGGCCTCTCTACACACAAGGAGTGCTGAACACAGAATCATTCTTATACAGGATGAATGTGTTACATCTTCAATTTTCCCAACACCTTACTGAACATTTTTGAAAATATTGATGTTTATGCTAATTAGGATGACTTTTGTGCAATTATACGCTCCCCCCCTGGGATAAAGCAACATTTGGAAACCGTTCCTTTTACAGTCCCTTAAGTACTAGGTATTTGCGTAGAAAAAAGGGTATGTTTTGTGTATGATTGATTATAATATCTGAGTTTGGGTATTGTGTACCGTGTTGAAGGGATATTGGTCTGTAAACTTCTTGGTTAGTTGAAACTTTGAATTGACAAAATTGACAACACATGTTAAGAAACTTGACTTTAATTCAGATCGATTTGAAGCAGTAAATCCAACGCTATGGGTAATCTCTTGAATGGTCTGGCTTCACTTCCGGTCTCACAAGATGATAATACCAACATGGCATAATGGTGAGGTTAGTAGTTAGGCCTATAGCTAGCTGCCTCCTTATTGACCTAGCTATTCACATAATGGCAGACGTAGCGACGTTGGGGTGGTCGTGATTGTCTGCTTTGTTAGGCGTAGAAACGGTTGCAAGCTTTGTTAACATTACCTAGCACTAAATCACCCCCCATAACGCCGTAGGCCACGATCAGCTCTAGCAGTTGCGTCGCAGCTATGACGGGCCACAGAGGTGTCTGGTGGGAATAGAGAGTGAATAGGGGTTAGAAGCTGATACATTTTACTTCATCAGCTTCAGTTTTACTTCAGTTGTGGTTCACAATGTTAGACTACGTAATCATTCTATCTGTCGACCTTTCTTGGTAACAATGCAACCAAACAGATAATTTCTGCAACTTTATGGCTCTATACACGCAAACACACAGAGCAGGGTATAAAGTGCATTTGTGATGAGGTATTCAGGGGTCAGAGAGGGATTGTTGATGTCATAGTCGAGGAAGACGATTGATACACATTCAGTTAGGTTCAGTTAGGTGGCTGAGCGGTTAGGGAATCAGGCAAAGTGTCTAGGCTAGTAATCTAAAGATTGCCAGTTCGATTCCCGGCCGTGCCAAATGACGTTGTATCCTTGTGCCTTCCTTGGGCAAGGCACTTCACCATACCTGCCTCGGGGGAATGTCCCTGTACTTACTGTAAGTCGCTCTGGATAAGAGCGTCTGCTAAATGACTAAATGTAAATGTAAGTTACTTATGATTACATACAAATAAAGCTTTGAGTGGGCTTGAACCCTTGTCCATAAAATACAGGATGTACAAGTGAATAAAGAATACTATGCAGACTCTACAGCCATTTTCAGGTTCTGAGGTGAAATTGTAGACACACATATTTAGTGACAAATAATCTTTGGCCCTATTTACTTTGATTCTTTGTGTGTGTGTGTTTCCTTTAGTTATTTCGTGCGGAGATCTGCCATCCCCTCCTTATGGCACCAAGCTGGGTACACTGACTACATATGGTGCCACCACCATCTTCATGTGTAACACAGGATACACTTTAGTAGGGTCCCATGTCCGGGAGTGTAGTGTGAATGGACTTTGGAGCGGCACTGAGACAAAGTGTCTAGGTAAAGTTCACTGGAAACTGAAACTTTACTAAACAACATAATCTTGGTACTTCATAGCACTAATATCTCTCCATCAGCAGGTAACTATGATTCTAATGATTGTTTCCCACCATCTTCCTTCCTAGCGGGTCACTGTGACTCCCCTGACCCTATTACCAACGGACACATTAGTGGGGACGGCTCTAGTTACCGAGACACTGTGGTCTATCAGTGCAATCTGGGTTTCCGCCTCATTGGGACATCAGTGCGTATCTGCCAACAGGACCACCGCTGGTCTGGACAGGCCCCCGTCTGCGTCCGTAAGTCTGCCTTCTCCCTTGTCCATGTCTGCTCAGTCTGACTGTTTGATGTTGAAAAGGTCTATTACTGTACAGATTTACACAGTCATCTTCACACACACACACACACTGTGTAGCAGACTGTGTAAATCCCCTTCACCCTACAGCCATCACCTGTGGCCACCCGGGAAACCCTGCCAACGGGCGGACAAACGGGAGTGAATTCAATCTGAACGACGTGGTCAACTTCACCTGCGCTCGCGGCTTCCTGCTTTATGGTGCTTCCAGGGCACAGTGCCGCATCAACGGACAGTGGAGCAACACATTGTCAGTCTGCAGAGGTACACAATGAAACACAAACATGCATAGGTAAAGCACATGCTCTTATACACAATCACGCTTGGCCATATGCAAAAGAAGTATCAAAAAGGCTTTGTAATTGTATGTTGGGGTAAGGCAGAAACGTTTCAAAATCCCTAGACACCAACACACACACATTTGCAACATGTTTAAAACAGTACACAAACACACACACTAGATGCCTTGAAAATATGTGACACTGAAAATGGAAAGGGGGCTCCAATGAAAAGGGGCGGTTGTCGGCCAATTAATTTCTCTGTTTTGATTGATAAAGTGCAGACTGTAAACTTTCAAATAATCTCATACATTGGAATCTGAAAATAGTTGAAGATACGCATATCTGAATGTTGTAAACCAGGAAAGCTCTAGCCCAGATATTCAGCTTTAAGATTTAAAACCTTTTCACACTTTAAGACAGGTGAGATTGTTTTGTGTTAATCATTAGAACCGTTGAGTGACGATTATTTCACTGCAGTGAAGAAAAGAAAAAGAAAACGATATTCACATTCTATCAAATTCCAGGATCCTGCTTTGTTGACTTATCCTAGATGTGTGTTTTAACACCCAGTATGTACTGACTACATTGCACTGTACCTGGCCCTATTATGGTTCAAGTTATGTGCTAACTTGTTGGTGCAAATCGCATCTTCCGATGTATTCATGGTTTACCAGGTCCAACAAAGAAAAATGTTCGCATTTAAGCTGATCGTATAGTCTGGGTTAACAGCGACGATCTAAGTATTACCTTGCAATATGTGGTAGGCCTATCACAAGGCTGTGATATTGTGGTAAATATGGCTATTGCCTCGAGATAACCCCCAATTTGTGATGAGTAGCCTACATTCGGTTAGTGTCTACGGTAACCATTTGTTTGTTTTCAGAACAACCAAAACAAAGTGTTGCATGAATGCCAAGGTAGTTAACACATTTGTAACTGAATTCCTCAATTTTCCATGTGCTTCAGAAGCTTGCGTTGTAATGCAACGGACTACAATGATGGATGTGTTTTTGCTCGTGTGAGTCCCACTTCATGTGAGCTAGAGAATCTTTTATTTTCTTAGCTTCCATTTATTATGGTGTGAATGGCTGTGATATAGCCTAGTGCTCACTACAATTGATCAGAATATTAAATTATGAAATTAATTGATTTCAAAAGATATAGCGCAGAAACAGCCATACATGAAATTGCAAATGAATCAAATAGACCCATGTTGTGTTTTCCAAGGGTTACGCATATTTTGATCGTATTGTCTGGGTTAGCAGCGACGTTCTTTGTATACACTATTAATATGTGGTATCAGAAGGAGCTGTGATGTTGTGGTAAATACGGCTATTGCCTCGAAACAACCCCAAATACGTGATTAGTAGCCTACATTCGGGTAGTGTCTATGGTAAACAGTTGTTTCAGAAGAAGCCAAATCAAGATGTTACCTGAAGGCCAAGGTGGTTAATAAGTACTAAACTGTTTCAATAACTTTACATGAGCTAGAATGGCTCGTAGGGTAAAGTAATGGACTTCAGTGTAATACGTGTTTTTGCTCTAATGCAATCGAATCCCACTTCATGCGAGCCTGCAAATGTTTTATTTTGTCTCCATTTATTTTGTCGTGAAGGGATGTAATGTATTGCGCACAATGGCTATAATTTCATATTCGCCGCAGCAAATATGAGATCCGACTTGAAAATCGCCATTAATATGTTTGTGAATTTGTGACGAATCTGGTGATAGAGGCAGACTGATAGGTGAAAGCACAGCTGGGAAACCAGTTAGTCTGGAAACCAGTTGGGCGACACCGGCAACACAACAAACTTGCTAACTCACCTGAAACAGCACCACCCGAGAGTGAATATCACTGCTACAAGAAAAAAACCTTAGTGCAAACGCAGCTGACTTTGGCATTCAAGCAGCCTCTCCCTAGCAATTTAGATCAGGCCAAAGCTATAACAACTGTCTCAATGGATCTTGGAGCATGAATTTCATGAAGTACAGTACATACTACTGTAGTTAATAAATCTATAATGTATGTTGACTGTTGGCATTATCCATCTATCATGTTCATGCCATGTCTCCTGCTCAGATTGCCATGACAGTCTAATTGGAAGTAATATCCCAAGGTCTATTAGTCCAGCTGAAAAGATGCAGCTGTGGTTTCTGATTTTAGTTTTGAGCTCAGGATAGAGTTAGGATAACATAGGCAATCAGGGCCAATGTAAAATTAATGGTACTGGTTAAGAAGTGTTATGAAGGCAAAGGAAGAAGACATGGAGAAGATGACATACCATGTCTCCCCCCAACATAGCCCCTACTGACATTTCCTCCTAGCACCTCTCCACCAAATAACTTATATTCAATCAGGAGAGACTTTAAAGAGGCACGGGATCATATGACAGCGTTAAGTGATAGACGGGAGCGCAACTCGAACTGAACCCAAATGAAAGCCCGACATAGGAACAGAGGAAGTTGAGCGCTCTTAGCGGGAGGAGTGAGTAGTGGACATTATCGAGTATGCCCGAGTGCAGGGATCGGTCGGTCTTGCCTGACTGAACTTGCGCTATGCTTCATTTGACAAGAAATGAAAGCCAATATAACGCTCCATTGCAACACCAGTGCCCAGTAGCAGCGCTACGTTTCCGCCATTATGGAGTGAAAGCGACTCGGCAGTCCACTAGCTTGGTGTCGCTTTTGGCAATATCAGCTGCTTTGTTAAAAAAAACTGAATGATGACAACACAGAATAACGAAATCACTAGACTAGTGATCATCAAATCCCTTTTCACCGTTAATTTTACAGACAATCATTCAGCAGATTCAGCAGGAGCAATGTCTTTTTCGTCCTGGCCGTGGAACAGTGGACCAGCTTTATACCCTCCGCAGAATCCTGGAGGGTACATGGTGGTTCGCCCAACCAGTCTACACATGTTATGTGGATTTGGAAAAGGCGTTCGACCGCGTCCCTCGGGGGCTCATGTGGGGGGTGCTCCGAGAGTACGGGGTACCGGATTCCCTGATTGGGGCTGTCCGGTCCCTGTATGACCGGTGCCAGAGTTTGGTCCGCATTGCCGGTAGTAAGTCAAACTTTTTTCCGGTGAGGGTTGGACTTGGCGAAGCTCTCTATTTACCAGTCGATCTACGTTCCTACCTTCACCTATGGTCACAAACTATGGGTAGAGACCGAAAGAACGAGATTGCAAATACAAGCGGCCGAAATGAGCTTTCTCCGCAGGGTGTACGGGCTCTCCCTTAGAGATAGGGTGAGAAGCTCGGTCATCTGGGAGGGGCTCACAGTAGAACCGCTGCTCCTCCGCGTCGAGAGCAGCCAGCTGAGGTGGCTCGGGCATCTGATCAGGTTGCCTCCTGGCGAGGTGTTCTGGGCACGTCCCACTGGGAAGAGGCCCCGGGGAAGACCCAAGACATGCTGGAGGGACTATGTCTCTCGGCTGGCCTGGGAACGCCTCAGGGTGCCCCAGGAAGAGCTGGTGGAAGTGGCCGGGGAGAGGAAGTCTGGGCCTCCCTGCTTAGGTTGCTGCCCCCGCGACCCGACCCCCTGATAAGCGGTAGATGACGAGACGAGCTATAGTAGCTTCCACTTCTGTTGTTGAAGCAAACTCGATTAACTTAGGTGGAAGGAACGTTACAGCCTAGCAACCAAACTATATTGTGATTCAACTCAGCTTCAGTTAGCTAGCTCTAGATATCTTGCAGAAAAATAACCTGACAGAGATCTGGACAAACATGCATCGTGAAGTTGTAGATTTACATAATAACACGGGTTATTTATTTGAATGAAACACAGCCAGGAACATGAAACAATGTTAGCCCCATTGCCAATAAACTAGTCTAAATCAAATCATCACACATATTACCTATGCTCTTGCGTTAGCAAGCTAAACCAGTTTACATGCCTACAGTGTAGGTGTTTTCGCTATTTAGCTGTTCTTGCATTCCTTGCAAATCAGCGTTAATAAAAAGCAGATGAGCTAGAGTCTAGCTAACATTGACTGGACGGGCATGGCTGATGTTTGTCTATACCGTAGCGTAGAAGATCCCTCTGCAGTTCGACCCTTCGACACATTCGCGCAAACCATTTCACCAAGGACGGTTTTGAAAACCTGGGACAATGTAAAGCAGGATTTGCTATGAAGCTGTTGCTGAAAAGAGATGAGTTCCGACCTTACGTTCATCACAACCGCAAGCTGTAGTATGCTTTTGTCGTTAAGTTATTAGCAATGCTAACGTATCCTAGCACCTGCCTTTCTCAAGTTCTTTTAAATAGATAATCTAGACAGGCGTTAGCAATAGGCCAGACTGCTATTAATTTTCTGGCTATTTTTTCGGAAGCTTCCCTTCTAATGCCGACTACAGCTAGTCTAGCTAGATTAATTTCCTAAGTAAAGTATGTTGATGTGTTTAGAAACGTATTTAGCATTCTACCTATGCTAGATACAGGAGACTTGAAATGGTTGAAATTGTCCAAGGTTGTCAAAACTGGCTTGGGTGAAATGTTCAGAGCAAATTAATAATTGAGTGTCGAACTTTGCCGGGATATTCTCATAGGCAAACAGCCCCCATGCCTGTCGAATGTTTGGCTCCTTGGGAAGACTATGAGTGTTAGCCTTCCCTATACAGCCTGGAACACAGCATTTACGACCGTGGTCCATTTTCAATATCGTTGTTATACTTTAAAACGTTATTCTTTGTAATTGCTTAGAAGTAGCCTACAAAGAGCAGCGCGGCTAAACTAGCATTGGAGATCTATGCTACCTCGGACTGGGGAAGAACACCAGTGAGTGGGCTGGTCTGGATGCAAATTTTGGGGCGTGACAGAGATACAGACCAGAGCCAAAAAAGGTGGTCCCCAGACTGACGTCAGTCCGGTAGCTTTGTTGAAAAGCTAGCGTTTTACAGCCAAATGTTTTCCTTTTGAGATTTGCATAAGAAAGCGGTGTCAACAGACTTTGAGGTTCACTGTATGTTCATTTTACCCACCAAAGTCGTTATTTAACTATGACATGGTAAAATCTTTTTGCAATCAATCGCCTCTTTAAGGCTTGTCTGGAACAAGTGGATTTTTTGGTAGGGCAAGTCTGGAAGAAAAATATACTTGCCCCACATTGTTCCGCATTTCAATAGCAGCTCCCTGATGCCCGCAAATGGTATAGAATTCATACAACCTCCCTGAAATTAGTTTCTGCAGGTTGGGATGTCTGAGTTTACCGATTTCATTTGACCAAATTCTGCATTAACAAAACACAAAAAGTGGCTTCATCCCAAGATCACAGATCGTGCAGCTAATTTACTGCTCAACACTTCAACAGGGATTATTACTTGAAAGAGGAATTATTTACTGTGTCATCTCAGTTACACAATCAGGGGTGGGAAATACTGTGACTTGCTAAAGTAGGCAAATGGCTAGTACAACATAACATTTCATCATAATTTCAGTAAATCAAGCAGCGCTGCAAGACCCAGTGAAATGTTATATAGCCTACAGCTCGCAAACTAACGTTAGCAAGCATCGACATTGGCTAACTCAACTTTGGTAGGTTATCCTCAGTATTTGCAAGCCAGCTAAACCTATACTACATCTAAATTAATTTTGTAGACATAACAATGGATTTTGCCACTAAATGTTGGTTTTAACTTGTAATTCTTTGTAAAATTTCCCTTTCTACCTGGCAGAGGCTGATTTACCAAGGGATCCTTTAAGATCCTTTACTGTTGAATAATAGCTGATATTTAACTACGTACATTTAACCAATACAAATACTGCTAACGCTTGCTAGGTACACTGCTGCCGACGCTACCTAGCTAACGTCAACACAAAAAAATACATTTTAAATCTGTTAGCTATAACTAGGTATGTACTAACTATCTGTGCTGTTGTCCAGTAACTCCCGTTGGAATATTCACTCCACAATGGTGACGCGCTACCGAAGTGCCATCTAGTGACTGTTACCAAAAAAGCATCAGTTTCGCCTCTTGTGCTTTAGACTCTTTGTCTCCACCTCCTCTGGGACATGATATCAAATCACTTTGGACTGAAGCAGGTTACACCCACCCCCTTGCATATATCTATGCATATTTTGGATTCAGGGAGCAGGGATAGGGGGAAAGAGCCAAGCAGGACCGGCACTGTATTCATTGCAGAATGGCCACATACTCTGCGCTCTGCAGTATGTTAACGTCTCACACCAGCCCTGTAGCCAGTTCTTTACAGTGTCATTGTGTTTTCTGTGTGTTCCTCTTCATTCACATTCATTCATACAGTCATTTAGCAGACACTCTTATCCAGAGCGACTTACAGTAAGTACAGGGACATTCCCCCGAGGCAAGTAGGGTGAAGTGCCTTGCCCAAGGACACAACGTCATTTGTGTCATTTGTCCTTCTGATTACTAGCCCGATTCCCTAACCGCTAAAGACATGAAGCGGGAATGTGAGGGAGAGGTGGATTGTTAGACAGAGGAAAAATTCCAGTGGGGGATTTCCAGCTTGACACTGCAGCTCAAGCTTCCCCATCTATTGATTTCCATTCCCATTTTCCACATTCCCTGCCTCCTCCTCTCCTTCCCTCTAAAGCATTTATCTTCTTTCATCTCACAGTGGTAAACTGCTCCGATCCGGGCTTTGTGGAGAACTCTGTGCGTCAGTCTGGCCAGCCGCAGCGCCATCAAGAAAGCTTCAGCTTCGGGAGCTCTGTGGTATTCCACTGCAAGGCTGGCTTCTATTTGTTGGGTTCGTCACTCCTTACCTGCCTAGCAGATGCTCGCTGGGACAGAGCCCTGCCCAAGTGCCTTGGTGAGCCCACCCCCCCACCGCAGCTATTGGCTGTATCTCTGCTTCCATTTTAGTAAAGATACTAATAATAATGGAGTGTGAAAACCTCAACAATATATCGAAAAAACTGTAACCCATACTAGAAAATAGTTGACCCCATCTTATAGAATATCAGTGTTTCCCACACATAGACTTGTGGCAGTGCGCCACAGAATCAACACCGGCCACATATTGCGTTTCGTAATTTTTAAACACTATTTAGGTTAAAGCGAGCTTTCAGCATTAGTGCTGTAGCTAAAGGTCAAGGAAAGTTCAGGCTACTTTTCGGTAGGTTCCCCTTTGTTCTTTTGGTGAGAATTCTCAGGAGCTAGTTAATTACTCGGCGTCATGGAGCCGACCAGTTAAATAGTTATTTAGCACTAGCAGTGCTACCCGCATTTGCAAAAATGTGTTTGTTGTTGTTGATTTTGTGAAGGTGTGAATCATCAAGTATTTAATATAAAGTTCTGTGTAACAAATTATTAACAGTTCTGTGTAATGAAACATGAAACAACCCCCCTCCCCGCCACAAATAGCTTTTTAAATCTGTGGGCAACACTGAATATACCATTAAAGCTCCCTTTTTACCTGCAGCCATTTCCTGTGGCGATCCTGGGACTCCTCCTAATGCAGTGATATCAGGAAGACAGTTCACACAGGGCTCCCTAGTACAGTACAGCTGTGACCAAGGGAGGACACTATTGGGCAATGCCACACGCTATTGCCAGGAAGATGGGCGCTGGAGTGGGACACCACCTTACTGCACAGGTACTAATGAACACATATGCACACACATCTGGATGTCTTGTCATCTACCTACAGTTACAGTTTACTGTGTGTCTACATTGTGTAGAAATCTTAAGCAGCATGCCAAAACATTCTTACACTTCCAGCTTTCAAACAGAAAGCTGTGCAGAAAGCACTCACCAGCAGCAACAGATCTGTAGCACGCGAACTTGGGGTTGATGAAAGGCAAATTCGCCAGTGGTGAAGTCAGCTACCTTGCAATATTGTAGGCTACATGTAATTGTCGCAATAACATAATGTATCATTTGTTTTCAACCAATGTCCTAATTTAGAATACTTGCATTCAGTATTATTAAGTGACTTTTTTTGGTAAAAGTACAGTGCCTTTATTTTGAAGGCCTTTTGGAAAGCTTGTGAGTGAGAGAGTCCACAGCAAGCAAAGCACTGACAATTTAATGCTCCGATAAAAGTTTAAGGTTGTTGATCGGATGTTATGTTGTGACCGGGGTATGTTGATTTGTGTCTGTATTTTACTTTGGTGAAGGTTATTTACATGCTGCGCATGTCATTGTAGGTTCATATTAAGCTAATGTGGTCTTTATTTTCTTGTTATAGCCTACCGTGGGTTTAGTTTTCACGGTGGATTTGGAGAAGAAGCTTCAAACCTGTAGCAAGAAAGCCAGTGTTGAGGGAATTATAATACTTGTGTTATTTACTTGTGTAAATCTGTGTTTCAATTTAACCAATTAAATAACCGTTTTCAGATTTTTTGGGTACGGCGTTTAATCAAGGTTGGCGTTTATTACACTGTTCTTTTTTGGGGCGGCGTTTATTCGAGGGCGGCGTTTAATTGAAGAAATACGGTATGTGTGTTTGTGTGTGTGTTTACTGACCCCTCTCTCCTCGTCCCAGGTGGTAGTACAGGTGTGTGTGGTGATCCCGGCATCCCTCCCCATGGCTCCAGATTGGGGGAGGAGTTCCGACTGAAGAGCCTGTTGAGATTTAACTGTGAGGCAGGCTACACTCTGATTGGCTCAGCTGAGAGGACTTGCCTTCACAATGGTTCCTGGAGTGGAACCCAACCAGTGTGTGACGGTAGGACCTGCCATAGCAACAAAATCATATACACAATATGGAGTCTTACACACACTGTTTTCAAACCGTTACAGTATTATCCTCCACACTATCCACTCTGGGGATAATGCAGGTAATTTAATTGGTATTATCAAGGCAGGATGTGCTGTCCACTATCGTTGGTGGGGATGGGGAATGTAATGCATTGCTTAAATGTACAATTTTCATGGAGAATAGTTTTTTCTAGGGCTGTGAAAAATAACGCGTTATGATTAAATTACAGGATTAATTTGTTATTTTTGTTTAACGCATTTAACGTAATATAACCACAATTACACCCAATCTGTAACTTCGTAACATCTAAAAGTTCGTGTTCCAAAAAAACTAAGATGGAACATCCAATAAAACCAAAGTGATGCACACTCTGCGGCAGGGCTCCAGATTGCGACCAAATGGTTGCATTTTGCGACCAGTTTTTGAGTCAGTGCGAGCAACTTTTTACAAGCACTCACGCATGTGCGACCTACAAATGTTGAATTAATTGGGTATGCACAATGTCAGCACACGATAGCAACAACGCAGATACTTCGTTCTAGTAAGACAGCGATATCAGCTTTCCTTCTGCATTAGTAACGTAGCTTAAAGTCTAGGAAAGTTGAGGCTATTTTTTGTTAGGTACCTATAAACCTAGCTAAAAGTCTTGGAAAGTTTAAGATATTTTTCGCTAGGTTCCAACGAACATGTCTTAATCTGCCAGACAAGTGGGTTCCCCTTCGTTCTTTTGGTGAGCAGTTTCACGAGCCCTTCTTACCCGGCGTCATGGAGCCAAGCAGCTAAATACTTATTTAGCACTAGCGTTGCTACTGTATCCCTGCCTGTGTTTGAGCTGTTGCGTATGGAACGCCGAGTTAGTCAAAATTAAATCAATAAATAAATAGGTAAATGAATAGATAAATACATACATACATAAATACGGCTATGAAATAAACTCTGAAATAAAAAAAAGATGGTAATAAATATATAAATATAACATTATATAATTATATAGCTGAATCCATTTACCGACATCAATAAATAAATACATTTATTTATTTAAAAATGACGTTTTTGTAAAGACAACATGTATTTAATTCATGGGACTTTTATTTCCTAATGCCACATTTATTTATTTTTTGAGACTTTTACGCACCACATTTTTTTCCACATGTATTTCCACACCACATTTATTTCCACTCCACATTTATTTCAGTGCTGTATTTATTTCACATCTCACATGCAAATGAGAGGGGCGTGGTTATCGTCAGACCAACGCAGCAGATAGCTATGCTACCTGTATGGGGGTGACAGTGGCATCACACTGCAGACAAGCTTTGCCCATAATGTCTGTGTCGTCTCTGCCTTTGTATGGGAGTGATGGCGGTGACTTAGTAGCCTACGTGTGGGGACTTGATCTTTGATAGCTATGAGGTTGCGCTGAAGTTACCTTTATAAACATGGCTTTCGCTCGTGTGACGTGGAACTCGTCTGCAAAGCTAACAATCACTGCCAACACTATGTCTTCCTAGGTGGTATGTTGGCTCTCACCGGTCTCGAAGTCGGCAACTGTAGGCCAAGTGGCTGGCTATCCGGCTAGCTAGCTGACAAAATAATAAAAGGACGACATCAGTGTGGCCATTTCAGCTAGAGCTAGCTACTGTAGAGCTAGTAGTGTTGTGCTGTATTGGCACATATTAACAGCCAAACCCGTTTTGTCACTGAATGGTCATTAAAACGAGTCCAGTGGTAGTGGTTTGATTTAATATTGAATAATTCCATAAACCTGTACCTAATATCTGGGTTTGGTTATAGTGTACCGTGTTGAATGGGTCTTGGTCTTGACACGTCTTTGTTAGTTGCAACTTTAAATTGCCAATAATAACAAAGCGTTAAGAAACTTGACTTCAATTTGAAGCAGTAGCCTACTGTAAATCCAAAGGTATGGGTAATGTCTGGAATGGTCTGGCTTCACTTCAGGTCTCGTCTCACTAAATGGTAATGCATGGCATAATGGTGAGGCTAGATCGTTATAATCAGGTGCCTTATCGACCTAGTTATCCAGTGATGTACGTGAATACATGGTTGCTGCTCGACTATGCGGTCTGTACCGGGCAACATTCTCACTCAAATTTCAAGACTTTCGTGACCCGAATCAAAATTATGATGCGACAGATCAATGGGTATTCGCTTTCTCTCTTTAAGGCTGTCCTCCTCGACCTTTTTGGTCTAAATCTAACTATTTGTATTATCCGTGTGGTCCTTTTGCCATTTAGAATGCTACCCTTTCCCGGTTTTCTGCAGCAACATTGCGCGCGCATCCCGTTTACAAACAAATAATTGGTCTATTGGTTCATTGAAAACAACTGGTTACCGTGGATACCACAGCCCCTTATGAAACTACATCTTTCAAATTAATACTTCGATCGTCACTGTGAACCCAGACAATAGACTACGATCAAAATACGCTTAACCCTTGAAGGGCCGGTTGATTGCAAAACCGATTTTACCTTGTCATAGTTGAATAACGACAGTTCGGTGGGTAAAATGAACATACAGTGAACCTCAAAGTCCATTGACACATCTTTCCTATGCAAATCTCAAAAGGAAAAGATTTGGCTGTGAAACGCTAGCTTTTCAACAAAGCCACCAGAGTGACGGGACAGACGTCAGTCCGGGGACCGCCTTTTTTGGCTCTGGTCTGTATCTTTGTCACGCCCCAAAATGTACATCCAAACCAGCCCAAGGTAGCGTCTATCTTTGATACTAGTTTAACTGCGCGCTGCTCTGTGTAGGCTACTTCTAAGGAATTACAAAGATGAACGTTTTGAATTATAACAAAGATATTGAAAATGGACCACGGTTGTAAATGCTGTGTTCCAGGCTGTACAGGGAAGGCTAACACTCATAGTCTTTCCAAGGAGCCAAAAATTCGACAGGCTGCTGTTTGTCTATGAGAAGATCCCGGCGAAGTTCGACACTCAATTATTTGCTCTGAACAATTCCCCCAAGACAGTTTTGACAACCTTGGACAATTTCAAGCAGGATTTGCTAAGAAGCTGAACCTGAAAAGAGGTGCTGTTCTGACCGTATACTCATTGCAACCGCAAGCTGTAAGTACAGTAGGCTATGATTTTATCGCTAAAAGTTATTGGCCGGGTTTTCCAGATTTGTTAAGAAGCTCTTAACGCTTAGAACACTCCTAAGAAGCTCTTACTGTTGAGAGCTTCTTAACGAATCTGGGAAACCCGGTGTTATGTCCCAACTGGTTCCCAATTTAACTGGTGCCCCAGCTGTGCGTGCACCTATCAGTCTGCCTCTATCACCAGATTCGTCACAAATTCACAAACATACAGTGGTGGCCAAAATTATTAAAACACTTGGCATATTCAAGAGATTTCAGTTGTTTTTGTTGAATCGGCCATTAAAATACCCATTAAACAAATGAAATATCTACAAAGTCATCATTATGTTGTATAAACCATAGAATATAGCCATCATAAGGAGATTTAGGTCATTTTTCTTACAAAAAACAAGCTAGGCCTATTTCACTATCAATGTCACACAATCATGTTCATTCACAGAAGAAGCCAAATTAGTTGTGTAATCATTGTCAGGTGTGATCGTGGTTAAATTGCTGGTGATGCAAGAGTCATAGGACACAGCTGTGTGTTTCTTTTGAATGTACAAGGTCTATCCTGCTCATTAAGTGATTGGTAACATCAGGGTTTTGTCACTGAGGCCACACAACCAATTGGTATCAATTCAAAGCCTCTAGACGTAGTCTTGAAGCACATGTTGCTCTTTGAACATGGCTAAAGTGATGAAGGAGCTGAACTTGGTGATGAACGGGTGAGCAACGGGCTCGAATAAAGGCCCTTTTTGATGCTGGTTGGAGTTACCGCCGCATAGCCAAGGACTTGAGATGCAGTCCAAGCACTGTAAAGTACACTTTAGACCGCCATGATGCCACCAATTCACACCAGAACCGAAAGAGGAGAGGTAGAAAAAAAAAACTTTCAGACAGACAAGTAAAGCATCTCAAAATTCTCAGTCTTAAGGACCGAAGAAAGACCTCACGAGAACTGCGTGATGAGATCAACACCACAATGACTGATGGGGCAACAGTGTCCAAGAACTGTGCGACGGAAACTGGGAGAAGAAGGACTTGTTGGCAGAATAGCAGCAAAGAAACCATTATTGAAAGAGAAAAACAGAGTGAAACGCCTGAAATTTGCAAAAGAACACAAGAAATGGATGAAGGAAGATTGGTGTAAAGTGTTGTGGACTGATGAGTCAAAGTTTGAACAGTTTGGCAACAAGCAAAGAGTGTATGTTCGACGGAGGGAGGGGGAAAGATATAAAAATGAGTGTTTCTTGCCAATAGTTATACATGGAGGGGGTAGTATTATGGTGTGGGGTGCCATTTCAGCCTCAGGAACAGGTGACTTAGTGAAAATTGACGGCATCATGGATAAGAAGGTATACCACAACATTCTGGTGAGGTACTAAGTACCATCTGGGAATCGTCTTATTGGGCCTGGATTTATTTTCCAAGAGGACAATGACCCTAAACATTCTTCTAACTATTGCCGTAACTACCTGCGACAGAAGGAATATGCTGGAACATTGAAAACGATGGACTGGCCCCCTCAAAGTCCGGACCTCAACCCAATCAAGCAAATTTGGGGCGTGTTGGAAAATAAACTGGACAGATCTATTGTACATTCAAAGGAAAGCCTTTGGCTTGAGTTGCAGAAGGCATGGGATAACATTAGTGTGGAAGTTCTCAGGAAATATATTGACACTATGCCAGAGAGATGTGCTGCTGTAATTGCTGCAAACGGTGGACATACCAAATTGTAAAGTTAAAAGTGGATAAAAACAGTAGAAGCCTGGGGCTTATTCCATAAAGGCCGCTCAAAAAAGCTAGACTTAAAGTCCTAAACCAGACTTGAATAAGTTTAATTAGTCAAGCGGGGCTTCAGCGGTTCCATAAAGGCCAATTTCAGCTCACGCAGTCCTACTAATTCAAGTCAGATTTACGTAGTCAAGCTAATTGTGCGTGCACCCTATTTTTTAGAAGCCCGAGAGGTAAAACATGGATCATACAATCCACCACGGCAAATGCAATGCACACGGCCACATGACTTCTTCCAGAAAGAACGTCCCCTTTAAATTGTGTAGACAGCTCCCTCATCCACCGCTTCAATCAAAGTAAAATGACACGCCATGATTGACGTCGTGAACGTAGACCTTCGTTGATTAAAAAATACCCTCTAAACTAATCTAAATTGACTTTTTTTTGACATTTTTTAAAATAAATAGCCTACTATTAATTAAAACATCATCCAGTAGCCTAGTGCTAACTTTTTAACATGGGTTTTGTGTCAGGGAAATGGGGGGGCGGATTTAGGTTCGTTTTGCAATTGTAGGCTACTGTTAACAATTATATTGCTATGATAATTATACTCGGATGATTTAGATTGAGATGTAGGCCTATGCCTGATGCCTAAACATTTGAAATCACAAACTAACATCCATACATTTAACGGCTATGGTGCGTAGCCTATCAAAGCATTGTTCATCATTGTTTAATGCATTAGGCTAAATGTTGTAGCCTATGTAGGCTATTTACGTTGATTTTCTATCACTGTTGAACTGATGAGAATAAGAAAATGAGAATATACGTGGTAAATCATCGTCTTCCCGTTGGGTCAGTGTTACAGGGACGTCTGGTTAAGCACCAAGTCACGCTAAGCCTGACAGTTAGTCTGACCGTGACCAGACTAGTTTTGTAGCCTAAGTTGCCATAGTAACCGAGTTCGAACTAAGTTGAGCTAGCTTTATGGAACCGAATGAACAAGAAATGAGTCCGACTAACTGACATAAGTCTGGCTTATTCGGTAAACTGGCTTTATGGAACAGGCCTCTGTTCCATAAAGCCAAGCTAGCTCAATGTAGTTCGAACTCGGTTACTATGGCAACTTAGGCTACGAAACTAGTCTGGTCAGGGTCAGACTAACTGTCAGGCTTAGCGTGACTTGGTGCTTAACCAGACGTCCCTGTAACACTGACCCAACGGGAAGACGATGATTTACCACGTATATTCTCATTTTCTTATTCTCATCAGTTCAACAGTGATAGAAAATCAACGTAAATAGCCTACATAGGCTACAACATTTAGCCTAATGCATTAAACAATGATGAACAATGCTTTGATAGGCTACGCACCATAGCCGTTAAATGTATGGATGTTAGTTTGTGATTTCAAATGTTTAGGCATCAGGCATAGGCCTACATCTCAATCTAAATCATCCGAGTATAATTATCATAGCAATATAATTGTTAACAGTAGCCTACAATTGCAAAACGAACCTAAATCCGCCCCCCCATTTCCCTGACACAAAACCCATGTTAAAAAGTTAGCACTAGGCTACTGGATGATGTTTTAATTAATAGTAGGCTATTTATTTAATTAAAAAAAAAAAAGTCAATTTAGATTAGTTTAGAGGGTATTTTTTAATCAACGAAGGTCTACGTTCACGACGTCAATCATGGCGTGTCATTTTACTTTGATTGAAGCGGTGGATGAGGGAGCTGTCTACACAATTTAAAGGGGACGTTCTTTCTGGAAGAAGTCATGTGGCCGTGTGCATTGCATTTGCCGTGGTGGATTGTATGATCCATGTTTTACCTCTCGGGCTGCTAAAAAATAGTCTGCACGCGCAATTAGCTTGACTACGTAAATCTGACTTGAATTAGTAGGACTGCGTGAGCTAAAATTGGCCTTTATGGAACCGCTGAAGCCCCGCTTGACTAATTAAACTTATTCAAGTCTGGTTTAGGACTTTAAGTCTAGCTTTTTTGAGTGGCCTTTATGGAATAGGCCCCTGGTCTTGTCCGTACCCCTATTATGCTAGTACCCTTTCTGTGTCCCTGGCTTTTTTCAAGAATAAACCCTTTGTTTCAACATGGCTGCGTACTCCCTTGCATTTGGGTCCTACCCCACCACTCAGCATGACAAAAAAACATTGAAAATTACTTTTTCATAAGTAATCATATACTTGTACATTACAATGACGTTTAGGGTGTTAACCAGCCGCGGGGCCATATGGGTGGCCGGGGTGGCACTGGACCCCCTCGATATCAGACTGAACACCCCAGGTGCCACCCCAAAATGTCATTCGCTATCCCTGGCAATTGGATGCTGATTGCCATTTAATTTATCTTGTTAAAAGAAGCATTTCTTTTGACATCTGGCAGCACATTTTTTCAATCGAGGATATTTCCACAGTTCACCAGTCAGTCACAGTTCACTATGCCAGCGTCTGATACAGCGGCAGCGATGGAATACAAGAGCATCATATTACAGTTCTCGTTTTAAGGTTTAGCAATGGTGTTGAGGCTTCCTGAACAAAATGTTCTGAAAGACAATACTGTCTCTTGTGAAACCCAGATGTAACAGAAAGAACAGATCTTAACTTCGAATGCTCCATCCCCCCTGCCCAACCACCCTCCATGCCTCTTCGCCAACCACCAGGATGCCCGGCATCCAATATTCTGGGCATTCCCGTGATTAGCAGACGGCAAGTTGATTGGCATGTCGGACCCCGCGAACACTACTGGTAAACAACCAACTAACAGCCTAACACATGTCTTTTGGTGTGGGTCGCTACCTCTCTTTAATTGCTAAGATTCCTTGATGAGATGCCTTTTCAATCTATTAACGTTACAAAAGATTAACACTGCAGTCAGATAGGCCCTGTTTGCTATCATATAATGCCTGTTTGAAATACCGTATTTCAGAGTAGGGCTAGCCATGATCTAGTAGTTGATTGAAGATAATAATGGGAATATGTTTAAGCTTTAACTCAAATGTGGGTAATTGGATGTGTAGGCCAACATGTTATTTTTGCTTAGGGTTCACTTCAAATATTAAAAGAAAGGGTGAGATAGCAGACTTAATAAGCTGAGCAAACAGGATCAGGTGGAAATAGACCCCAGTCCTTGTACCACCCCAAGACCTCAGAGCAGCTCCCTACCCAAGGCTGCAGGCACCAGGTCAGAGCATACTAGGCAGTCAGTCTTAAGCCAAGTTTAGCTTGTGTTTGTAGGCCACACATTTAAGCCTACACAAACGTTTTAAGTTTAAGCCTTAAAAATGTTGGTTGTTGATTCATGAAAGTTCTTGTTTTGATGGCTGTGGCATTTTTTGTGTGAGTGTACACTAATAGTTATGTTTTAATGTAAAAGAAGGATCTAACCTCCAACCTGATTAGACCCAGATTATACAGTATATTCATGAAAACAGAGTAACCAAAGTCTCTCCAGTTTGTGAGTAGCCTACAGTACAGTGTGTGTAAGAAAGACATTTGTTGCAATTCAGATGTTGAGAAACTTGTCTATTCATAGTAAATGTAGAATTTGATTAAAGTAACCCTCGTGGATAATACTAGGCCACACTTAAGAACTCAGGATTAAGTGAATTTTAATTTATATTTCTCATAAGCATTAGTATATGAATAATATACACTACTTAGATGCCAGGCTAAGGTTACACACACATTTTCAGTCTTGGTCTGTGGACCCCCTGAAGTAGCCCTGGCCACCCTTGGCCACCTCATATATAAAAGTCTGGTTTTGACACTGGTGTTAACTGTACAAAACATAAAAAATCTCAATTTTGACAGAAAACTATTTTTGATCTTTTATAATATATAATGGGTTTATGAGATTTGTAAATCATTGTATTCTGTTTTTTATTTAATTTTACACAATGTTCCAACTTTTTGGAAATTGGGGTTTATATTCAGGGTATATACAGGAATCCTGAAGTTAATTAAATACCTTTAAGACTTTTTGAAGACCTTCTCAAAATATTTTAAGACCTCATCGCCACTTCAAGTTCTAATCTGCAAAAAACCTTAAACTTAATAAACAGTTGTAGTTTGCAAATAAATCTATAGAGCACAACCATACAACAGAACTCAGATAAGCTCGAAAGAAACAAAGCTCAAAATGATAAATTGAAGAATAAAAGGCAAGGTTTATAGAAATATTTGAGTTCAGTGAGAGGTGATCCACTAGCCTGACGTTGTCATACTCTAGTCTCTATTCTAGTCAGAATATGAGTCTGAAAACTCTCCGTTGGGGTGTGACTATGGGGCGTGTTTCAACCGAACTCGTAAAACAAATGCCTCTTTGCTCAATTGGATAGACCTACAACCAATCAGAGCAAGGTAATATGTTGTTTGTTGAAAACGAGTTCAACCCAAGGGCTCTTTCGTGACGTTGTTGATTACATTACTGTTGATCATCTGTCCATCATCATATAAAGCCCGCCCTGGCAATTTCATTGGTCCGCCAAGATCCTGGTTTTATATAGTTGTTCCCAATACGAGACCCTCCAGACCCAACTTCCCGACCAAATTTTTTTGGTCACCCATAGCCACCCTGATGTCGGCAGACGATGGGGCAGAGCTCGCTGTCGTAGCCGCTTTGACAAGTTCAGCTGTTGTGTTGGGTAGTGGTGTCGCTGGTAGAGCACAGAAACTGGCAATGGACAGCTGCGGCTGCTTTTGCGGCCAACGACGGCCTTGACAGCGTTGATTCCCATCGAAGCTATGCTAATCTTCTTTTTACAATATGTACAGTAAGGTTTCAGCCATTGTATAAACTCATCCTTTCCCAACCAGGAGTCCACAAATGTACATTTCCCCATTTCGGAGTCTGTTTCGCGACATTTGGAGGGTGACACATCACCTAACCGTGCATTTCGCAAAATACGTGACTCGCTGACCGAGCACATCGTTGTTTATAATTGTCATGGGGAGGAAAATTAATATATTCATGCATACTTTTTGAAGTCAAACTCTTTGGACGAAGTGTGAACAGAATTTAATACCTCATAAAATCGGGATTAAGATGTTTTAATACCTTCTAAGGGCCTTAATTTTCCCTAAATAGATTTATCAACTTTTAATACTTTCATAGACCCCGCGGATACCCTGATATTGTAGCGGGGTGTGGTCATTTAAGAGTCTATATACTTGATCTATAATCACTTAATCAGAGTTATTGGGGCACCACTCCAAATTCTCCACTTTCTACTCTTGTGGTAAAGATGAAGTCTTGAAGAACTTTCCTTAAAGTTCTGATAAGGTATGTTCTTTGTTCAAATTCCTGCCACAAACAAATGATAGACAAATGATTGCTTGAAGACACGCTGTCTCAAGCAAGCCCTTTGAAGCTTGCAAGAGGGCATCACATGCAGGGTGGGGAGGGGGGGGTTCCTTTGCATCTGCGTTAGGTGGGTAATCAGCATACTGAAGGTGTCAAGAAAGCTGATTAGGTTTGTCTGATGGTTGAACTATTATCATGTTTGCAGTTACGAATTAAACAGTGTGTCAAAGGAGAGGCTGGCTGGCTGTTGCAGCATGGCCTGCTGAACCACAGTCAACAACCCATACACACAGCATCATCTGGTGATCACCTGGCCAAGGACCAGAATGTTTGACCTTAAAGGTAATTGCAGAATATAATATGTGCTAGAAAAAACTAGGGCTGTGAAATGATTACAATTTTTAATCAAATTAATCACAGGTTTCTGTGGATTAATCATGATTAATCACATATTACCGGTTTTCCGAATTTTTGTCATTAGTGTGCGTCTTTGATTTTGCGGTACCTTGATGTTCGAGTCACCCGTTGCCACTCGCAAAACTTGGGTGAACCCCTCGTCCTCAACAATATAAATCGGTCTACAGCTTTTTGCAATACATTTGGCAACTGTGCTAGTCACCTTGTCACAGACAGACTTAGTGAGGGCCCTACGCTGTTCGGTGGTTTGGCGCATTCTACTTGAACTCCCCTCGCCGACCAACGCATGCTTCGCGTTGAGGTGGTATAGGTTACTTTAGGCTGGTATTGCTTCGGTGAAACAATAACATTCAGTCATTTAGCATTCAGTCATTTAGCAGACGCTCTTATCCAGAGCGAAAACGTCTTCCCGCAGAGCAGGGCTCCAGACTGACTTTTTTTACTAAGAGCACAGTAGCCCCTGACTGAAAATTTTAGGAGCGCAAGCAGAAAATTAAGGGGCACACACGTTATATTGACCTGCAATGCATTTATTAATGTAACTGGAGAGGGTACAATTCAGTGGCAATTTTAGATCCTTTTTAGGAGTGCTTAAGCACTCCTAATATTTTTTAAATATTTTCTTAAATATATTGTTTATTATCATTTGGTGCTGGTAGTTTATGAAGAAAGGGACATCCTTAGTTTTTTCATTCAATATTTTGCATATTAATACATAATTGTATTAATTGTTATCCAGTGAAATTAGGGATTTATATTAGCATGGGGGTTTACGTTTAGCACTTTTGCAAGGCACTGTATTCATGTCACATTCTCATTGGGGGATGAGCACCCCTATAGGTCTGATCCTAGAATCGCCCCTGCAACGCACCATATAACCTAAGCTCGATTTAAATTAATTATTTAAATACATTATTTAATGTGACATTACGTACTTTACATGTAATTGTCTAAGTCATTTAGCTAAGTCTTAGCTAAATGACTTAAATGTATGATGCACTTTTCGATCAGTCCTCCGACACCACAACACGATACTTGCCGAGTATAACAGCGCAACTATGGAACACCGAGTTAGTCAAAATTAAATAAATAAATAAATAGGTAAATAAATAGATAAATACATACATAAATAAATATGGCTATGGAATAAATTCTGAAATTAAAAAAAGATGGCAATAAATATATAAATATAGCATTATATAATTACATAGCTGAATCCATTTACCGACATCAATAAATAAATACATTTATTTATTTCAAAATGACGTTTTTGTAAAGACAACTTTTATTTATTTCATGGGACTTTTACACGCCACATTTATTTCCACATGTATTTCCACGCCACATTTATTTCCACACTACATTTATTTCTGTGCTGTATTTATTTCAAATCTCACATGCAAACGAGAGGGGCGTGGTTATCGTCAGACCAACGCAGCAGATAGCTATGCTACCTGTATGGGGGTGACAGTGGAATCGCACTGCCGAACGGCATGGCTTGTCAGGATATATTATTTTGGCACAGATAGTAGATTTTGTAGAGGTACTTGGGCGGATAAGTGCTCTACAGAACATAGATATTGAAGTCTTAAATAGTTTGAGACTTATCGAGCACTGTTCGTGTGCAAGATGTACAGGTAGTGGGGGGTGATAAGTGCCAGGTAATGTTAGCTAACACAGCTAGCAACAAAGAAGACAATCACTGCCACCACCGCTACATCGCTCTGCTATTACCATGTCACAAAGTTCATCATTTTACAGTTTTACAGTCAATTCTACATCTAAAAAGTCGAGCAGGGCAGCTTTCAAGAGATATGGGAATCCTGCTTTTAGCCAGCTGGTTTGATTATTTTTCTGATTTGTTTAAACTGGCAATCTGAGTGAGACTGCATCCCCGTTACACTGTTTTGACGTTAGCCTCAGTCAGTCTGGCTCACTGGCAGTGTGCACAATGTTGTATTTCAGTCCATACTACACCAGAAACATCAGGGAGGACTGCCTAATGTAGATACAAGCCTGATGAAGATAGCCAGCATCTCGGATTTCTTTAACCGAGCCTGTTTCAAATGAGCCTGTCATTTGCCTGAGAAAGAGACCTCCGTTAGCCAGGCTAGTTTTGCCCGATCACTTGGTCAGGCTATTTAAGGGTATCGGGGTCAAGTGCCTTTTTTACATAGACAAGTGAAACTTAAATGTATTTGTCCAAAGGCCAAGAGCCTCAAAAAATTAATATCAAGCCCTGCAATCCAGTGACATATGATGACCTGATCGACACTCCAAGTGTAATAGACCGGGGAGAAGTTCGTCTTTTGCAACCGACATGCGCAGTTGAGCCTCCTTGACAGTTGTGTGACGTAGGGTAATAATTGGTCTATACAAAATGTTGCCTGAATGCCAATACACTTGTGACTGAAAGCTCTTTTTCTCCATGAGCCTGAATAGTTCGCATTGTATAGCAACTGACTAGCAAACATGTTTTTGTTCTAGTGCGATCAAATCCCACTTCATGCCAGCTTGCAACTGTTTTATTTTCTTAACCTACAGCACAAAATATGATATGCAACTTGAAAATCGCCAATAATGTAGATTTTTTGTAAATTTGTGACGAATCTGGTGATAGAGGCCAACGGCAGCTGCTGCTGTTAGGTGAACGCACAGCTTGCATGCTTACGGAAACCAGGTAGTCTGGAAACCAGGGCAATAACACCGGGTGTCCAGCACCTGTGCTCGGGGGATAGCTCTACCTGTATGGGGGTTGACAAGTGCCATCGCACAGCCAGAAAAGCATACAATCTAGACAAGCTTTGCCCACAATGTCCGTGTCGTCTCTGCCTTTTTATCATTGGTTCTCAATGGAAGTGATGGCGGCAACCAAAGGCATATAAAAAGACATGTTAAATAGTTAAGTCACACGTCTTTTTATATGGCTCTGGTGGCGACCTAGTACGTGTGGGAACTTTGTCTTTGATCACTGCGACGTAGTGCTGAAGTAACCTTTTGTAAACATTGCTTTAGCTCGTGTCATGTGTAACTTGTCTGCAAAGCTAACGATCACTGCCACTACTACGTCTTCCTAGGTAGTATGTTAGCTATAATCCGTCTCAAGTTGACAACTGTAGGCTACGTGGCCGGCTAGCTATCAATGGGAAAAATAAAAAAAGGACAACATCAGTGTGGCCATTTCAGCTAGCTAGTGTTGGGCAGTATTGGCACAGACCTGAACAGCCAAACCCGTTTTGTCACTGACTGGTCATTAAAACAAGTCGATTAGTGGTTTGATTTTATATTGAATAATTACATAAATTATAATACCTGAGGGTATTGTGTAGGTACCGTGTTGAATGGGTCTTGGTCTGGACTAAGTTGCAACTTTTCATTGTATTTGCATAAAACATTTAAGGCCAAACACTTTTTTTCTTTAATTGTAAAGGTTGTTATGCTATTATTGTTTCCTATTAGGTCCTATTATATAATGTCAAGTGCAATTTTATGTGGCCTATATCTTTTGGCTTAGACTGCCATTTGCACATTTTTATGTAAGTCAATGTTCATCCTAGATATGAATTCTGATGTAGGCTACAACCGGCTCACATCGACATTAAGGCTTGTCCGCTTGTCCAGGACAAGTGGATTTTTTGTAGGGCAAGTGGAAGAGAACTGTACTTGTCCCACTGGACAAGTTAAAACTCAAACCAAATGAAATACTAAGTTACTTCACGTTATATTCCTATCATTACGTCTATTTTACCGATTTTATTTGACCAAATTCTGCATGAGCAAAACACAAAATAAGTGGCTTCCCCAAGATCTCTAATTAACAATCTAACAAGATCGCTAATTTAATGCTCAACACTTGAATTATTACTTGGAAGAGGAATTATTTACTGTGTCATCTCAGTTACATTATCCGGGTTTTAAAAAACTGTGACTTGCTCAAGTAGGCAAATGGCTGGTAGAACATAACATTTCATAATAAATTCAGTAAATCAAGCAACGCTGTAAGACCCAGTGAAATTTTATACAGCTAGCAAACTAACGTTAGCTAGTATCGCTACAACATTGGCTAACTCTACTTCTGTAGGCTATCCTCAGTATTTGCAAGCTATCTAGAGAAATGGCCTCGAGACAAGCTTTCACAGGTGTTTGCTTGTCTGTGTTGCTTCACTCCGTGGGCCTGCACCTTGTCCATTACTGTTTACATTGTTAGCAGGACTACTTGGTTGGCTGCCTTCTCAGTGTGAGAAGTACAAGGTTTGGCGTGAGAGCGTGTGAGCAGGGGCGATTCTAGGATGCGACCTCTAGGGGTGCTCAGCCCCCAATTAGAATGTGACATGAATAAAGTGCCTTGCAAAAGTGCTAAACCCCCTTGCTAATATAAATCCCTAATTTCACTTGATAACAGTTAATATATTTATGTATTATTATGCAAAATATTGAATGAATGAAAAAACTAAGGATGTCCCTTTCTTCATGAACTACTAGTATCAAATGATAATAAAGAAAGAATAATATCTATTTTTAATTTATATTTATAATTATAGAGCACCCCTAAAAAGGGTCTAAAATCGCCACTGGCGTATAGCCTACTTCACAGTTGAATATTAGCTGATATTTAACTATGTACATTTAACCAATACAAATGCTGCTAACGCTTGCTAGGTACATTGCCGACGCTAGCTAACTAGAAACATCAACACAATTATTTTTTTTAATAAAATGATAAATCTTTACCCGGACAAGCGACTTTTGTGTATGGACAGGTGAAACGTTAATGTACAAGTGCCTCAAAAAGTTAGTCGAGCCCTGAACTGTACATCTTGCTCAACATATATTGTCTGTCCGTCCATGCTACAGAGGGACGGCCCTCAACATCCCTGCTGTCAGCCGTCCGTTGGCGAAAAAGGGCCTAAAAAGATTGTTTCTGCTATCATAATTGGTCTACTAACAACTTCATTAAATTACCTAGACCTATATGTGTGTTGAACAGCCCTGTCAATTGATGATGTTTTAATAACTGTACACCTTCTGGTTCCATACTAACTTTACCGTGTAAGATAACATGTCGCAGGATCCATAGTCAAAAAAGAAGACTTGCTGGTGCTACAAGGCTAAATGCATATTTTCAAAACTTGACTTGTCGCCATTGGCAGATTTAGTGATTTGGGGGCCCCAGGCGAAGACAGGCATGGGGCCCCCCTTAACTCCTATTCTCACTCTTTTCAATCCATATAATTAATATAATAATAATAACTAGAGGGTAACATTTCTGGGGAAATTGTAGGGTGTGCTTGCTAGCGTTGGTTACTTATGAGTCCGTTTATTAACTGTAATTTTTACAACTGATATTTCTGTATATTTTATATAAAAATGCGTACTTACTATTTATGAAGATTGCATACATTTAAAAGCACACATTCGTAGCTGCTCATTTACAATTCAAAATACAAAAAGTGAAGTGTAGAATGAATGTCTTTTCATTTCTCCTGCAAGAGGGAATATTGATAAGCTATAGCAGCCTCAGTTGTAAAGTAAAACGGTCGTAACCTCTATGACTCTGTCACCTTAAGTTGTTCCCTTTTAGTGATATTTTCAACCATTTAGGCTACTCATATTGCATTAAATCATTAAGAACCCCATTTGAAACAAGCTATTGTAACATTGATCAATGGCAGTATTTCAGATGGAATCGCAATTCAAACAGTACCATCTGCTAACTGAAAATATGCCCCCAAAAACGTAAATAAGCTTGACATTTATTTAGGGGGTAATTCAAAAAAAAAGTTTGCTGGAAGAGATCATTGTCAGTAACAATGGCAAATTTGGTCTCAGTCTAGAGCCCTGCTTGGAGAAGCTGACCACGGTAAATTGTGCTACGAGCAAGCTAGCCTAACTGCTGTTGCTAGCCAAACTTCATTGACTGAGCAGCACTTGTGCTAGCTGCCGCATCATTGGATACCAGTGTAGAGAAAATTACGTTTCCTTCTGAAGTTTCAGTTTGGCAACTACTTGTTTACCCTCCTCTTTTGTCTTTATCTTTTGTGCTCCATTCGGGGAGTTGCGTTTCATTTAGCTTGATTTTTTTTTTTTTCATTCACTTAACTTTTCTACTGTCTCATATTAAACAAACTGATATGACGTGCTTTGCTGCGCAGTAGCTACAATCGATGGAATAGTCCACAGTAGTATCGGGTGGGAGGGGAAGCCTGCGTTGACACAAATAGAATAAACGCTCCGTTGGTATCTTTGTTGATTCTTTTGGGGAAAGTTATTACTTTGATTTGTATTATTATTATAGTTATTATTGATCATATAGTATTTATATGGAGTCTTTCAAGGGGCCCCTTGTCAGCTGGGGGCCCCCGTGGCACCTGGGGGCCCCAGGCGGTTGCCTACTTTGCCTAATGGGTAAGTCCGCCCCTGCTCGTCGCATAGCATGGTATTGCAACGTTTAGATTTGTCTCCGCTCAAAGTGGTTCGTGACTAATTTGCGGCTCCAAATCCATTCATAAAACACTTTAAACTGACGGCTTAAAAGACCGATAAAGCAATGTAGCCTGTATCAAAGGGTCATAACACAATGTTTAAATCTTTAAACAGGTCTTTATCAACAATTCACTAAATTATTTAAATAAATGTAGCCTATATCTAGGCAAACCCTAACCCTATATATATTATAGTTGTTTTTCCAATCTATATTGCCATGAGATTTTATTGTTGATTGGCCTATTTTTATATGTAAATAAATAAATATATTTAGCCTATATAGACTACAAATAAATGCAATTCATACAGAATAACGTGACAACTGAAAAGTTATCGATTCACCCAAGGTTGCTGTAGCTACATTCTATGGTAGCCTTCCACGGCTCTGGTTTAGTTCCACAGCCTGCTAAACATGGCTGTCCCTCTTAACCATTCAGGTGCTATCGCCGCCCATGCTCTATTCTCCCCCTAGCGACGGACGTCTCTTCTAATCAGGGACGGCACTCTGAATAGCATCACCGTCCATGCTCTACAGTCCCTGACAAAAGTCTTGTCATCCATTATCCATTTTGTAGAAACAACTATTTATAACCTGACTTTTAATTAATCAATTGGTTTTAGAAATGGCTCATATGAAAGCTAAAACCCCCCTAAATTATCTGTAGTATAGTAAAATAAATTTGCTTCACTGAAGAAAGATTGATCATTTAATGAACACAGAAAGGTTTTGGCAAGACAAAAGTTTTGTTGCCTACAGAAAGTAATGTGAAAATTAAATAAATAATTTACTTCAACTACAAAAATATGTTGCATAACATCAGTGAACTAGAGAGGGTACAATTGCTGGGGAAATTGTAGGGTGTGCTTGCTTGCGTTGGTTGCAGGGGTCCGTATTTAAATTACATTTTACAACTGATATTTCTGTATATTTTATATTAAAATGCATAGCCTACTTATTATTTATAAAGATTACATAGATTTAAAAGCATATTTCTGCTCATTTACAACTCAAAATACTAAGAGTGAAGAGTTGAATGAAATAGTTGTCTTCTCATTGTGATCAGCAACCTCATAGTTGAATCAAAACAAATACATTTGGCAGACGGTGTAAAAATTGACCTAATCTCTATGACTTAAACGTCATTGTAAGTTTTTCCCTTCTCGTGATATTTTCAGGCATTTAGCTTACTCATATTGCATTCATTCATTAATAAAGAACCCCCTTTGAAGCTTATTTTAACAACAACGTTACCAGCAGTAGCTATCTCAGATGGAATCGCAATCGCATAGTACCATCTGCTAACTGAAAATATGCCCCCAAAACGTAACATTTATTTAGGGGAAAATCACTCATTCATAAAAATGTCAGTGGTAGCCATCATTGTCAGTAACAAGGCAACATGCAATATAGCCCTGCTGTGTGGAGAAGCTGCCCCGGTAAATTGTAGTAACTATTACTAGACTGTCTTGGTAGCGATTGGGTTGATTGAATTTGATTTAACGTTACTTCCGTTGTACGGTCTAGGCTGAAATGAATATTTTCATGAACCGATTGAAGTTTAGGCTGTGGCAATGGAGTTTAGGTGAGTAGTCACTAGTCAGATAGTTTCACCTATTGAAAGACTTTTGATTTAGGTAAGGGTATAGTGCCGAACATGTGCCGCCGTTTGACTTCCTACGTAGGCTACTGTAAACAGCTGTGGAGATGGGGATTTTTTAGCTACTAGACTATGCTACAGTACAGCGTTGCAGTGAGCTACACTGGTTTGAAACCACAGGTAATGATAATTTCACCAACAAATCGTTTACTTGTAATCTAATGTCATAATAAATCCTACGACGAAAATGTATTTGTGAGGAATGTTTATTTTAACTATTAAAAACAGATGCATCATAGACCGCTGTAATATGTGGCAACAGAGGCTAATGTCGGGCAATAGAGGCTAATGTCATGACGCTAATGCTTCAGTGAAATAGTAGACTACTGTTTCCGAAAGTAGATGTAACTACTTCCTCATATCAGCTTCTATTATATGGCAACAACGGTACGAGCTTTCTGATTGGCTAATGGGTAGTCATGCCAGCCGCGTATTGCCCTCCTCGCCAGTCAATACGGATCCGTATTGCCCTCCGACGTCATCTTCAAAATGAACGATATCGACGAGTCAGCTGCTGAGTTTTACTATCCAGATGATGCTGAAAATATTTGTAATGGAAAGTGAGGATGAAGACTAGACTCTTTGAATCACTTGTGTTGTTATTTTGTGTTGAAATTAAAGCCATTTTAGCAGAACCATGTTGTCCGCTTTCTATCAAAAGTAATGAGTTGCTAGGCAACACATGAAACACACCGTGAGAAGACTTGAGAGCTAGCTACAATTAGCCTAGAGGTACCATTTATTTTCTTAAAAAAAATGAAAAGAAGCTAAAAATGCCATATAATAAACTACTTACTAACCTCGACTGTTCGGTCATGCCGGAAAATATCAAACCTCGGCTTTGCCGTACGTTCCAGCCTCAGTTTGATATTTCCCGGCATGACCTCACTCTCGGTTAGTAAGTAGTTAATAGTAAAAGTAATAAAAAATAAGTAAAATGAGTAAATATTTATTACCCTGGCCTATTTGCTTGTGGCATTTCTGCAGCTCCCTTGCAGTAAAGCAGTTAGCCTAGCTATCTCCCAGAAGTTAACGAGCTGCTAAACTAATGTTCTGCTAGATATTTTGTGACGTCAGTTGCGCCAGTGACTGTGGCTAGCAAGTTAGCCACCGTTAGCTTTACTTTTGCCACAAAAACGTAATTAAAACTCAAACCGTGCAACGGAACATAAATCCTAATAGAACCAATGCAATCATGACCAAGACGAACCTTTTGACATCGACTTTGTCTATGTTGTCCAAATATTGACTGAGCCTTAGGGGTATGAAAATATAATAATTGGGAAAATATAATAATATAATAATATAATAATTAAGTAGTGGTGCTGTGAGATCCATATTTAATATCTTGTATGACTTCCATGATCTTGAAGGACTGCATCCATGCGGTTCGACAATGATTCATACAATTTATTGATAAAGTCATCAGGAATAGCAAAGAAATCAGTCTTACATGCCTCCCAGAGTTCATCAAGATTCTTTGCTTGCGTCTTCCATGCTTCCTCTTTCATTCTACCCCAGACATGATCAATGATGTTCATGTCGGGTGACTGGGCTGGCCAGTCCTGGAGCAGGAATGAGTTCCTTGATTGAGTTCCTTGAGGAACTTTGATGTAGAGATGGAAGTATGCAATGGAGCACCATCCTGCTGCAAAATTTGACCCCTTTTATGGTTGGGAATGTAAGAGGTAGGTAATACTTCTTGATATTTTAGGCTTGATCTTCCACCCTGCAAATCTCTCAGATACCCCCATACTGGATGTAACCTGGGTGAATCTTGGATCCATGCGTGCTCCATAAGGTCTCCTGCAATATTTGTGGTTGTGATTTAATTCAACCCAAGATTCATCTGAGAAATACACCTGCCACTTTTCCAGCGTCCATCTTTTAGCAGGCTGTGGGCCTTGGCAAATGCCACACGTTTTTTTAATTGCCTTTTGTTTAGTGCTGGTTTCTAGGCACTGATTCAACCATGGAGGCTATTTCGAGACAGAATTCTACAAACTGTCCTGGTTGACACGGGGACTTGTGGTGACCAGTGAAAAAAGGGCTGGCCTTGGATTGACGAACCAACAAACGGTCCTCCCGAGCAGTTGTCTTGCGGGGTCTGCCGGACCTAGGCTTGTCAAAAACATCTCCAGTCTCTTCGATTATTTTTCTTATTCTTTGTACTTGACGCTGAAACACATTGAAGATGTCAGCCACCTCAGCAGTGGATCTTGATAATCAACGCTTTTGCAGACCTTCTTTAAAATATTTACTCTCACTCTTTTCACCCACACAACAAATCAAAATAAACAAACAACCAAACTCCTTGACCAAGAATTGCTCTGCTATCTCTCACGTGTTAAGCAAGAATTATATCACTGAACCACCAATACGTATAAACTTTATATTTCTCTTATATACTCAGTTTTTTGTTAACTCACTTGTCGCTCAAGTTGAACCTTCCTTATTAATTTATAGGACTTCAACCAAATGAGCCCAAATGTTCACATAACTTGTATTTGTCAATACATAACAGACTCAAACTGTATCCCAAAAGGGATGTATCTACCCTGGAGTTGAACCACTTTAGTATTAATATGTAATGTATATACGATTCTAACCTGAATACTTCCAAATTATCAACACAGTTACTTTCAAAGCTTTCTCACCATTTCCTGCGCCAACACAAATCCAAAACATGCGCACTCTCAGGGCCCACGTCTCACCGGGGCCACGGGGGAATTTCTGATTTAAATAATCAATTGGTTAATTTGCATTTATTTCTGAAAGATATTCTGAATTCTGCACTTAAAATTAAGGTGTGCCAATAATTTTGACCAGGACTGTTGAAGCCTTACAAGTTAAACCGCACTTATAACACATATATTTCAAATACAACCTAAAATTCAATTTGAGCTGTTCGTAGTATGTGTTTAAATTTAATTTTAAGATGCTAAGTGCTTTGCGCCCGTGGGATTACATTCCACCACTTTTTTAACTGTAATATTAATAGACAAATGTTATGGTTAAATGTTCAATGTATGGACTAGGCTACTGCATTCAAATATATGTATTGACTCCGCCAGCAATTGTCTCCCATGCCAATTGTCTCTTCTTTGCTGCTACAGCTATGTTGCCTTTTTTCCGGAATACGTGCTCAGATTCACCATAAGCACGTATTAACACTTTTAACTGAAGAGAGGGGAAGTAGGAGGACGTTTTTTATCGGCGGGTGCCTTGTTATGCTATATGAAATAATTTTGTGTGTATGTGATTGTGCCTGTATATAATAATGTTCCCATTTTAATGCTGAATCTTTATTCTGAATGATCTATCTATACATCTATACGAATCTCATGCATGATCACAAACAATGTATTATGAAAGACTTGTGTTTACAACTCTTACTCATGTGTGTTGCTATGGTAACCCATCTATGATTGTTATGTTGACACTGTATGGTTGTCCCCTTTAGCGGTGTCTTGTGGTAACCCCGGTACCCCGGCTCATGGTAGGATTGTGTTCAGCGATGGCATAAGGTTCTCCAACTCTGTGGCCTATGCCTGCTGGGTGGGCTACAAGACCTCCGGACTCACCACCCGACACTGTACCACCAACGGCACCTGGACTGGACACGCCCCCGACTGCACAGGTATTTTCCCAATTAGACAGGCGTCCATCACTGCACAGAACCGACACATTAACGGGCCATGCCCATCATAGCATAGGTAGACAGACACCTTGACAGCCCACACCCAACACAGTATAGATATGGTGGCCTGGCTTGCTGGACTTAAGGTCCAGATACACTAAAAGACTAAAAGACAAGAACAGCACACAGAATAAATGTCAAACACAATCAATTATTAAGGTTTAGACTGTTGTAGCAGTGTGTCTTAGCTTGGATTGGTAAAGGGTAGTGCGAAACATTGTTTGTTACAACCACATTGCCTATAAATATCATCATGGGTCATAATGTTTTATGTAATTTTCCACACCTAGCACTATTTGGACTGAAGACTACAAGATCACCTGCATACATAAAATTATACCAATACTAATCATGCACTCTTTATTACAGATTTTCAATTGCATGAACAGATCATCCATGCGTAAAAAATAACGGGGGACACTAACTTTAACACCAAATGGGGCTGAGACACAATTGCCACATTTTACTTACATGGTCTGGTGGACATTCCAATATGCATGAATTCTTGCAATATATTTGGGCACCCCTCTTTGACTCAGTTTAACAACGTTTTATGATTAACATGATCAAAAGCATTGCAGTCATCAATAAAACAAAGTAAGAACTGATGAGTCACTGTCACTGCACAGATAGGTCCACAGTGTCATTACCCATCACTGTACAAAGGGCTCTCGCCTCTCTTAGGTTGATCATAGAGACTGCGATAGTATTTATTGTATTTATTATCAATCAGATCTGTGGCTTTATGTGAGCAATGTGTAAACTGCAGGTGTGGGAGAGTAAGATTCTATTATATTGATATGCAGTTAAAGTTGAACTATTTGCTGTCTCTCTGCCTCCCCTCTAGTGATCAGTTGTGGCGACCCTGGTCCTTTGGCAAACGGCATATACACAGGAAGTGACTTCTTCTTCAACAGCACAGTGGAGTACCGATGTAACCCAGGCCATCTAATGGAGCCAGCAAATGGTGCTCTGTTGCTGTGCACCAAGGAGGGCTCCTGGAACCAAACCAAGCCTAGCTGCAGAGGTACAGGATGTCACATACAGTTAAGGTCACAATTATTAGCCCTTTATAAAAATGATTACTGTAACTACTTGTACATAGGGATCAGTCACACTTCCCTTGCCCGTCTGCAGCTTGTGTAGAACTCTGCTGCACGCCTGCTAACCCAGAACCGCAGGCGTGAGCACATCACTCCCATCCTGGCATCCCTACACTGGCTCCGTGTGTACTACAGAATATATTTTAAACTTTTGTTATTTGTTTTCAAATGCCTGAACAACCTTGCTCCACCATATTAATCCGATCTGCTTCAGCCTTACTGCCCATCTCGATTCCTAAGATCAGCCGATCAGCTGTTGCTGACAATCCCTAAAATCAGGCTGAAGCTCAGAGGTGACAGAGCATTTGCCGCTGCTGCACCAAAGCTTTGGAATGAGCTGAGACAGGCCTCGCTTCCTGTTTTTAAATCTCTTGAATTTAACATATACAGGTGAAGTGGTCGTTAATCACATAAGCCCTGTTTTGTACATGATTTGCCTCACAGTTTCCTAACTGTCTGGGCTGTGTGCTATATTCTGCTCAGTGGAGGCCTCGCTGCAGGACCTCTTGACCTTACAGATACTCAGGCTGTACATGTACACAGAAAATCTGCCTTACAGTTTTATACTGACAAACTCTGACAAGGCAACTTTCAGAATGTGTTACAGCACTAATAACCTGTAGATTGATCATTAATGTGACACATGTAACACAACTTGAAAAAAAGGACCGCCTTAGTAATTTACTTAGTGCATTTAAAAAGTGCTTTCCGCACCTAACCGCGGCGAATGATGGCGACGTCACATTAAATTTGTCAGTTCCATCAATGGTTGCATGCTGAAGGTGCTGTCATAACTTGGAATGCAAATGTTGTCAGGGCTCTGAGAAAATTGCTTTGTTATTTTCGTCCCACGTTACTTTCGTCCCGGTTCTCCCCTACCTTTCCGGAAGTCAAGTCTGAATTTCGGAGCAAAACGGAGTACAGCCGGCTTATCCAGGGGCCTCATGTATAAAAGATTGCGCATCTTACATACCAAAGGATGGCATACGGCCAAAAAAGTCTGTATAAAACTGGTCGTACGCCAGGTCCTGCGCACCTTTCCTTTATAAATCACAATCAACGTGAGATTGACCGCACGTGAGCGAGCCACTGACCCCGCCTTGCCTCCTCCCATAAATGAATATGCAGATAGCCTATAAATGGAGAAGGGTCCAATTGCAGCGCTTCCTCTCCAGGCCCCTCTTTTCACGTGTATCCGAGGTATTAGGATGTATTGCATTTATATACGTAAGCCAATGAGAAGGGTCCAATTGCGAGAAGGGTCCAATTGCAGCCTCCCTTCTCAGGCCCGGAACTCTGTCCCAAGGCTGCTCTCTCCCCAGGCCCCTCTTTTCAGGTGTAACCGAGGGATTATTAACCCTAACCCACCGCTGGTCGGAGGATGTATTGCATTCATATACGTAAAACCAATGGGATTTGTACAGTAGTGGTATCCCGCCAACGCTGGTTAGACGATGTATTGCATTTACCGTATATGTAGCCCTATGACTTTCTTTTACTTCAGTTTTATCTTAAGTCAATAGTGTTTAACATAGTGAAAATTTGCATTGCGGCTAGCGTTACGGTGAACATTATCTCAAAATATTATGTTTTTAAAGGATTAAATGGCTAGCTAGAACCACATTTAGGCTATGCCAAACATAACCCATAACTTTAATGTTTTACTCTAAGGGGATTACTATCTAGGCTACATAAAGAGCCATAACTCATTCAATCAAGTTATTGTGGCTGAGTTGTTTAAAGCGTTGCATCAGTAATTGCGAAGGTAAATGTTCAAATCTCCATTTCAGAGAATATATTTTTAAACTCCATTGTCAGTTGTTAAGTGTAATCTTCTTTATATACATTTTACAATGTTTTGTTATTTTGAGGAGGAATCATTATAGCTGCAGCTATATATTTTTTTTTTTCTTATGGTAAAATAAAGTTGTTTGCGACTATTGGCCTCCCTGTGTTTGGATCAGTCATACAATTGTTGCTTGCAGCTGGAATTTGAAATCTGCTTAAAAGTCTCTAAACGTCTTGAGTTAGTTTTGTGGTGGGACTGATAGATTATTAAAGCAATCAACCACGAGAGGGATCAAATAATCATAAGTCGAGTTGAGCAATCAATGCCATTCAATATCCGATTGATTGGAGTGGATGAGAGCAAGGCGGTTTTCCCTACCTACACAGCGCGCATAGTCGGTCACATGACCCCTTCAGACAGGGACGTTGTTACTGACATATAATGATCACTTCTAATAAACTTGTTATAATAGCCAGTTTTCCAGAAATGTCAAGATTATTAATAAAATGCAATGACTAAATGCTTGAGAATATTGTTAGGAAAAAACTTGAGGTGAAGTTTGTCATAATATAAATTAGGACCATTTTTACACAGGATGCCCACTTTCTTCGTTTTGATTTATCTGTTTTAACTATGTGAGGCTTCCACATAGCCTTGTATTTATTACTTGTAAAATTTAAGTAAAAAAACGGACCCATCTGCAACGAACACCTCACTGTTACATTTACATTTAGCCAACGCTCTTATCCAGAGCGATTTACAGTAAGTACAAGGACATTCCCCCCGCGACAAGTAAGGTGAAGTGCCTTGCCCAAGGACATAACGTCATTTGGCACGCCTGGGAATCGAACCAACAACCTTCTGATTAATAGGCCGACTCCCTAACCACTCAGCCATCTGATCCCCATGATTCCAGAAATTGTACCCTTGTAGTTTATACATGTTTTACTCTGTAAAGTTTTAGGTATGATGTTACCATTGGACAGAATTTGGGGAAAATGTTCCATATCTCTTTAGCGGCTAATCATTTTGACCTTAACTTTAATCCTCTTATCACTGTTACTGTTAATCCCCTTAGGAACATTGTCCCATTAATACTCAGAGGCACCTCACCTGCCATCCCACCTTGCATTGGGACAAAAGTCAATTATTTACTTTTCTCCTGTTAAGATTGTGAGCTTCCACTCACAATTCTGCTCATTGTTAATGGAAGGTTTTTGGTTGGGACATGTCAAAATGTGACAATTTTGAAGTGCTTTTTTTTTGGAAGGTGACAAAGCCAGCTTTGTGAGCTTCCTTTGAGCTTCCTGCTTCATCTCCTGCACTGCTAGTAAAAATGAAAACAGAGAGGATCCTATAAAGTATAAATTCATCACAACAACTTGCCTGAATTATAAGTATTCTGAGATAAAAAAAAATCTCAGAATGCATTTTTTAACATTATTTGCATTTTTATATTGTTTGGCGTAGCAAACAAAATAATTCAGTTACAGACAAACGAAAGGTATTCTGGGTGTCTAATGTAAGACAGGAGCAGAAAGATGTCAAGAGTGTAATCCTATCAGGGAAAGTATGTAGCCAGTTTGCAGGGAGGAGTTGGGAAACTGGGAGTAGCTACTGTAGCTGATTCATAAAGTATGTATATGTTTGATAGAGACATGTTTGCGTTCTACTTGCATGGTTGTTTTAGTCAACATACTGTGTTCTGTTCACGTCCTACTTCTGTTCTTAGTGATCCATTGCGGGGCACCCCCTGCTGTGCACCATGGAAGGGTGGAGGGTTCTGATCACACCTGGGGCTCCAGTGTGTCCTACAGTTGCTCCGAAGGCTACCAGCTGTCCAGCCCCGGAGTTCTGGCCTGCGAGGGCAATGGCACCTGGCGCGGAGAGATCCCCCTGTGTCTACGTAAGTAAGCTCCAAGCCAGGCCGAGATCCTTCTTTTCAATGTTCCCAGAACCTGTCATGCTCCAGCGATGGTTAGTTGACTTCCTCCACACCATCTTCCATATGTATTTTGAGCTTTCAAGATTAAGATACATCAACAATCTACAACAACTGCATTGGTTTTCAAGGAAACACAGCCTGTACCAGCCACCGTTGAGATGTTTCCAGACAGTTGTGACATGTTGGGAGAATGTTATGACAGCTGCACAAAGACCATCAACATCTCCTTACCTGCTCCCTGCAGCAGGGGCAGTCAGGTCTGGCCGTAACATGAGCATTACATGCTACATAGGCAGGGTCTGGCAGTGGGGCCTGCAGCCCTGATCATGAGCCTGTGACATGCTGTCAGAGAGAGAGAAGAGAGGAGCATAGTGCATTTTACTGGAACTTGAGAACTGTGTATCATGACAAATTTTGCCTTTTATTTTTGTGTTTTTATGTATGCTCTGAAGCGGTGCTGTGTGGAGACCCAGGGACACCTGCGGAGGGCTACTCTGAGGGGAAGCAGTTTACCTACAAGGCAGAAGTCAGATTCTATTGTCGGGCCCCCTTCCTCCTGGTGGGCTCTGCCCTCCGACTTTGCCAAGCGGACAGCACTTGGAGCGGCATACAGCCGTCCTGCATAGGTACCACAGCTTTGATGATATCTCTGTAGCCACTGTATTTTTTGTGATATGTGCCAACATTGCAGTTTTGCTGGAATTGTAATATGTGAGTTTGTTTGTATAGACCCTGCCTACAACACTTGTCGAGATCCCGGAACTCTTGTTAACGGCATGCCTGTCCTAGCTCAAGGCTTTGAGGTAAGGACACTGTTGATTTGTGAGCATGCTTACGTACACATAGCTAGTTTATAAAAAACTAAATTACACAAGACTGCAGAGGCAGAATGACGAGATTTGAAACATATTACATCTTATGAATTCACCTGAGTTACAATATGTTTATTTCTATTTCAGGTTAGGAGTAAGATCTCCTTCAGGTGTCGTAAGAACTACCACATTCTGGGTTCTACCACTAGAACCTGTCTGGAGAACCTGACCTGGAGTGGAACTCAGCCAGAATGCATTGGTGAGGAAAACAGTTACTCTAGAGGAAACTGACAGTGAAATAGATATGTATGGATCCAGTTGATCCCATCTCTCTGAACAGAGGGACATGTGGTCCTGTGCGAACAGAGAGGGATGATGCAGTCCAGTGACTCTTTTGGCTAATATAATCCTGTGATTTTGAGTTGTCGCCATACCTCCCTTTCCCCCCACGGCTCTGTCATTTGTATTCGTCTCGCTGATGATTTTGGACCTGTGGTATGTTGTTGTGTGAGCGTGTGTGCACACATGCTTGTGTGTGTTTATGTTTGCAGGCACGTGTGTGTACATCTATTCATTGCATTACACTAGACCATGTGAAGGAACACAATAAATTAAAAGCAAGGATGGCTGTCTTCATCAGAAACTATCTGTAGTAGCCAATTGTAAATTGGGTGAATGTGAGCAGTGTATAACCTGGTAATGTGTGAGAGTTGGAGTTAAATTAACGTGCCATTCGGACAGCTCACCACTCAAGATTCCCTAGGTAACTCCTGCAGGACGTAGCTGGTTTCCATTGGGTCCTCCTGATGACAGGGACTGATCTTTGTACATCTCTAATGCCTGCAGGGGATGAGTAGAGAAAATATAAAGCTTTTCTGCCTCTCCTCCTTTCTTCTCAATCAATCTCACCTCCTTCTCTCTTTCTACAATTCTCTCTCCCTCCCCTTCTTTCTCTCTCCAGCCCATGCATGCAGACAGCCAGAGACTCCCTCTAATGTAGATGTACGTGCCATAGATCTTCCCACGCTGGGTTATACCCTCATTTACACCTGTCAAGAGGGGTTGTACCTGGCGGGGGGATCTGAACACAGGACCTGCCGGCCAGATGGGAGGTGGTCGGGCAAATCCCCAATCTGCAAAGGTACACTGATGCAAATAACATCCCCACTGTTTTATATTAAATTCTGTTGTCATATTTTCTTGCATATATGAGTAGTCTGTGGAAAGTTAGAATGTTGATGATTTGATAGGTAACCAGTAATGGCTTTTTGTAATAGGCTGATCCGTGTTTGTATGATTACCCTGTGTGCATCTCTCCTGCTGGACATCTCTGCAGTCACAGTTACATTAGTGTAGTCATTAGTGATCTGCCACTTCCCCATGGCACTCAAGACCATGCACACAAATGTCATATTATCAATTATGTTCTTCGGTTGCAGTCGGTCCCAAAAGAAATGGCAAAGCTAAGGCAGGGGAGTCGGATGTGCAAAAAAACAAGATCAGAGGTGAGCTCATTTTTTTATACACGTCTGTTAGGGCAGCTGCTGGAATGGAGAGTAACGAATGTGTGTGTTTGTGTTCTAGTTCCAGTTGATGTGTTTTCCTCTAACTCCGACTGGAGTGGTTTCTACGAGTTCCTCGGGAAGAGACAAGTTACCACAGTAACAGTGAATGGCTTCAATGCTACAACGGGTAGGGTCAATGTCACCCTGTTAGAGCAGAGCGGTGTCCAAATCAAACTGGCAGGTAAACAACAACTGCAGCAACAATACACTCTCCAGACTACACTTCCACACTGCATTATAGAGATGGTTTCTGTTAATCCATGTTTACTGTAAAGACTTACTTCCATAGTAAACAGTCTGTCTGCCTATGTTCTGGTCTTCAGGCACCTATAAGAAGGAGGAGAATCATCTTCTGTTGAAGGTCTACCAGATCACAGGGCCAACCGAACACTACTTCAGTAAATTCAAGAATGACAACTGGGCAATGGACGGATATGTACGTCTGCTCATTGTATAAGCTTACTGAATTCAGCTCATGAAATGTTTTAAGGCTGTACAAATGTGCAGGGCTCAACATTAACTTTTTGAGGCACTAAGTACATTAACATTTCACTTGTCCGTGCACAAAAGTCACTTGTCAGGGTAAAGATTTATCTTTTTATAATTTATTTTTAAATTATAAAATGATAGTGTTGGCAGCTGTGTACCTAGCAAGCATTAGCAGCATTTGTATCGGTTAGATGTACAAAGTTAAATATCAGCTACTGTAATATTCAAATGTAAAGTATGCAGCTTTTGAAGGATCCCTTGGTAAATTAGCCTTTGCTGGGTAGAAAGTGAAATTGTAGAAAAAAATTTAAAGTTAACACCAACATTTAGTGCCAAAATTCATTGCTATGTCTACAAAATTATGTTAGATATAGTATTAGTTCAGCTAGCTTGCAAATACTGAGGATAGCCTCAGTTAGATAGTTAAGTTAGCCAATGTCGTTAGTGATGCTGGCTAACGTTAGTTTGCTAGCTGTATAACATTTCCCTGGGTCTTGCAGCTGTTTGATTTACTGAAATTATTATGAAATATTATGTTCTACTAGCCATTGCCACAGTATTTCCAAGCCCTGATAGTGTAACTGAGACGACACAGTAAATAATTCCTCTTTCAAGTAACAAGCCCCGGTTCAAGTGTTGAGCATTAAATTAGCTGCCCGGTCTGTAGAGATCTTGGGACTAAGTCACTTTTTTGTGTTTTGCTAATGCAGAATTTGGTCAAATAAAATCAGTAAAATATACGTAATGAGTGGCACATAATGTGAAGTAACATGGCATTTTATTTTGTTTGAGTTTTAATTTGTCCAGTGAGGCAAGTACATTTCTCTTCCACTTGCCCTACAAAAAAATCCACTTGTCCCGGACAAGCTTTAATGTCGAGCCCTGCATTGTGTATCTTGTGTTCAGGGCAAAACTTGTATGGACAGATTTGACATCTTTGCTGTTCCATTATTTTAGTATTTTGCCGAATATTAAATTATCATTAAAAATATGAACTTATTATTGTTTCTAAACAAGGTAACACAGAAGAGGCTCTTGACAGATATGTATTTGTGTACCGTTTGAGGACAGAGGAGAAGGAAAAGTGAAAAGTATGTTTGAGCTCATTAACCAATCACTTTTAATCTGCTGGCTTCTATTGTTTTAGGTAACAGCAGAATCTGACAAAAAGAAGACCTTTGTTTATCAAGGCCACATTCACAACAAAGACTTTGGGAAGTTTTTCTTAACCAGACAAGGTACAGCCCCTGCTTTGTGCACTTCATTTTCTATATTAGACTACACTTAACATTTAGTCATTTAGCAGACGCTTTTATCCAAAGCGATTTACAAGAGAGAGCTTTACAAAAAGTGTAAAGGTCAATGATCATAAAAAATGAGATATCCCCAAAAACATTGCGGGCAGCCAAAACATGAAGCATACATTGTGAAAAGCAAATAAGTTCCAATGGGTGGAACCAGAAGAATACCAGAACACATTTCAATTAAACAACATGATCCTCGAAAGTGCTAGAGTGTCCTAGAGTGTACCTGGAGGAAAGCAAGCAACAATAATATAATTCACAGCGAGTACAAGCAGTTAAACCAGTTACAACTAACCAACAAGTGCAGCAAGTCCCTCAATAAGTGGCATTGTGTTCCTGGAGGAAATAAACTAACATCTGATCCAACAAGTATTTCTTAAGTAGATTTCTTGACAGAAATATATCCTTACCTGTATGTCCTTCCATTGTGATATGTTAAGAATTTTAGATATACCATAAAATGATTTGATTGTGAGAGCTGAGACTGTGTTGATCTCATTCCCTTGGTCCTCAAGGGCCCATCACAACAGCTCCAGACCTGGGCAACCCCTACACCAACAGCAGTTCAGTGGCAGCTGCCATCTTGGTTCCCTTCTTTGCTCTGATCCTATCAGGATTTGCCTTTTACCTCTACAAGCACAGGTAGGCCACTTGTCTGGCTGTCGCCGTGGTAAATTACCAAGCTGTACGTGTGCCTAGCTGTGTCTTTCATATCAGTTATGGGAAACTCCTGTGCCACCTCACGAATACCACTGATCAGTTACAGTATAAATACAAATTCTGCTACACTTACAACAACAGACAACAGCTATTGTACACACAAAAATGATCACAATTGTAAGAGCATTGGAGTTTTCCAAAGCTAACTGAACAAACAAAAAGAAAGAGAATACAGTATATGACTATTGTTAGATTAAATGGCCATGACCCAGTATTAAAGTCCATAAAAATTGGCAGGGTACTTTCACCTGACACTGATGACAATGAGAGAGCCAAAGACGTAATGAGGGCTGCCGTCAGGTAAGACCTCTTATCATCCTGGCAACCAGGCCTCTACAGACACATCCTCATCCTCTTTTTTCCTTTCTCATGCTGTGGAAACAGACTAAAGTTAAGATATAGGAAGTTAACTGACTTATGGTATAATGCTGTCCTACCAGCTCACTGGACAATTGTGAAAATAACTTGTTTAAAACTTGCTTGGTCAATACAATGGAGACCTTCTATTATCAGCTTGTTAGACCATCAGGATATGTAAACAGAAGGCCTTCTGAAAAAAGTTGTGTTCTTTGACCTCATATTGTCATCTTTCTGTCAGCACACCAACCAGCCTCAATGTTGTTGTAATATATTTTTTTCTGGTCATTTCGATCTGGTTATAGTTGTGGTTTTTACAAAAAAAACATGAGAGGAGCTGTCAATCAAGATGCTTGGTTAGACTATTACACCAAATCATGGAATCTTGCAGTTACTTATCCACACATCCATATGTAATGTATTAAGACAGAGGGCCCTATCTTGAACCCAGCACAATTGACTTGGTCAACGACGCAAGTGTCATTCCTAGTTTTCACTCAACGCAAAGCCGACTTTTCCCTCCACAGACGCACGTCGAAATAACTTTGCACTCCCGTGGGTGTTCAGCAAAAAAGGAGGCGTGTTCCGGCGCAAACGTTCCCTGGTGCTATTTTGCAGTTTCGGAAAAACAATTCCGCCAATGACCAGGAAAAACGTGGTATAAAGTCAATGGCATTTTATTCAGATGCTATTTTAAGGGTGCAAGCTTGGTCTGTGCGCACTGCTGGCGAGGCCAGGGTCTTTTTTCTGCGAAGCTATGTTACATTGTTTTGATTTTTGAAGTGTTACATTTCTTCAATGATTACAAAAAGATTTTCATGAGAAATCTCCATGTACTTGATGGTTAACAATTGTGGCAATTTCCTCCCACGCCTGTTTAACCAAAGCTAATTTGGGTGGGTTTCTTCCATCTCCATCAGGATCAGAATTCGGTTTATTCGCCATGTAACCTATGTTACACAAACACGGAACTGACTGTGGCTGGAAGGCGCAAACAATAACCATATAGGGCCTACCGGTCTTAAATTAAGTAAAAAAGTAGGGTAATGTGGGACACTTTTTGGTAGAGGCTCCAGTAGACTTACAAAATAACTGTTAACTCGCCCCAGTGGTGTTTCTGTAAATCGTATTAGGGCTTAGGAACATTTTCATGTTGGAATGAAATGAGAATACACAATATTTTAGAAGCTACACACTTTCAAACATAACATGACCCCCCTCTCTCACTCAGGCAGCATTTTCAGATAATGTGGGACAGCTTGTCTGGTAAAGTGGGACAGTCATTGTCTGTCAGCCTAGTCTGCTATAATAATTAGTTTATATACAACAATGCTAGGTGCAAGGGTGTGGCAAGATTCATTTAGTTGTGGGATTTGACTTATATAATAGGCATAAAGTGTAACTGATGTAAACCTTAGTGATCTGCTGTGCTAATGTGCTAGAGCTAGTCCCGCTGCCTTAGCATTTCGTTGGACTAGCGTTAGGGTCGCGTTTACAAGTCTGAAAGCGCTGGTTCAATGACAGTGTAAGTTGTTATTTAGTTGGGAACTTAAGTGCAGTATGATGCATTGCTATTAAACATTTGAGAACTGTCGAATTAAATTACTTTAGCATAAACACAGCATTACTAGATGTCCCACTTTACCTGAAAAATGCTGTCCCACATTACCTGACATGATCAGGTAATGTGGGACAGTCACATAAAACGTTTTTTTCTTCTAATAAAGCGTTATTTTACACATTTTTGTGTGTTTCAATCAGTGGTTAAACCCCTTCAATATGCAGCAATAGGACTCATTGTAACTTAATTGGGGTGTGCTGGCCTTCGGCGAGCACAAACCATTGTTATCTCACATATATATGTGCTGTTCAGCATTCTCACAATTGTTTTTCAACTTCTCAGTTCTTCCGCCGTTTTTTGGCCTTTAACTAGTCCTGCATACTTTCACCGATTCCTAAATTTTTTGTATCAAAACGTGAAACGTGACACGATTTTTATGATTGAGCAGGTGCTCTTTTTCTGATATTCAACTAAATTGTCAAACAAATTCCTCTGACGTTCATATAGTTTAACTTACAAAAACAAGTTATACCCTAAAATGTAGGAAAACGTGTCCTCTTTCAGCCAATGTAACTACTAAAGAGCTCACATTTACAGATGTTCAGCTTTGAGCCTTGAAGCGAGAGCAGCCTTTCAAATTCTCTCACTAACTTCAATGGAGAGGTGGGTAAAATTCGTAAGAGAATTTCTAAAGTCGACGTGTTTTTAAACTGCCGGTAATTTTTTTGGATTGGACGTATAGTTTTGCGTCTAGGTTAACTTGTTTGAGGTGTGGATGCTAGGTAAATGTTGGTTATTCTCTGCCCTCAGCGTGTTAGCAATCATCGCTGCACCATCACCGTGGCAACCAAACAAATTAGCACCATGAAAGCAGAATTGGGTAACGTTTTGGAAAATGCAGCTAGGGTAGTATTTCTGACCGCAGAGACATATAAAGGACATCTCTGGTTTCGGCAGAGTCTTGGGTCTCGGAAAATATAAAAAAAAATTGGATTGGACGTAGAGGTTTGCGTCTAGGTTAACTTGTTTGAGGTGTGGATGCTAGCTAAATGTGTCATTCTCTCTGCCCAGCTCGTTAGCGAGTACAGCTGCTCCATTGCCGTGGCATCCAAACAGACACGCACCATGAAAGCAGAATTGGGTAACGTTTTGGAAAAAAGAGTTGTATTTCTGACCGCACAGACACATAAAGGATATCAATGGCTTCGGCAGTCTTAGGACGTATAGTTTTGCGTCTAGGTTAACTTGTTTGAGGTGTGGATGCTAGGCAAATTTCTGTTATTATCGACGAACCAATAAAGTTCATCATTCATCAAACCCGATTAGGCTACTAGCAATTGTCGGTTTATGCCAATTATATAATTACTCTGTTTACATGTGTAATTAGTTCAGTCAAGACAATCACGTATTAGATTTGAGCATTTATTGTTACATGACATGGACATGTAGATTTACTTTGGCGGAGTGGATGATCTAAGGGAAGCACTCCCTGCCTCCTCGATGCAACACATACATGACATATGAGGCAGGGAGCAATAGAGATATAATCCCCCTGTTGGATAGACATAGCATGGGGGACAGTATGAGGGAGAAGGGGACGGTGGAGAGTGGCAGCAGCACTGATCATACAACGACCGGGGTGAGTGTGTGCATATCCGCGCGTCTTAGACGCCTTATCGGAAGTGGCCCAATGGATATGCGCTGCTAACATGGGTGTGGTAGTGGGTGGAGTAAGGAAGGTGGAGTAAGACGCCTTACGTCCCCGATCACTGACTGACGCGCGCTGCCCGATTGCCCTGCCAGAACTAGCTGCGCTTATTTATGCAATTACTCAATAAACACGTCTACATGATTCTTTTTTATTAATCGTTGTATGCTCCACGGACGAAACTTGCACCATCATCTTTCCTCAACAAAGTGTCGCCGTGTCTTCTCGTATCGGCCCTACTGCTGTATGTTTGAATCCTACTAAGAAAGCCGAGTAAATACACTCAATGGTATGGCTATAATTTCAGCTGTTAAAACGATAATATTCTTGTTACGACTAGCTAGCCTACTTTTTCTCCTGTTTAACAGTTCAGCTTTCAGCTTCTCCCGCATTGTAGGCTATTTTCGCTCTTAGCTTTGTTAGATCATGCAGTTCAGCTTCCACACTGCCTCTTTTGTGTGACTCACACATTTTTGAAATTCATTTCAGCTTTCAGCTTGCGTTTCTGTATTTTCAGCAATAAAAATCAAAAAATCAAAAAAAAAAAAAAACGTTCAGCTCCTTCAGGAGATGTATGCTGTGTTTTGGTATTTCTCTCTTTTATACTCTTTTAAAAAAGTTAAGGTTTTTGTGCAAATTATTCTCCCTTTAAAAGTAATGGTAAATCCTTTCAAATCATTAAAAAAGCTTCCTCCTCTTTCAAACTTAACTACTTCAGCATACTTTCAGATAGACACCATTCAACCTTTTAAATGTTCACAAGACATTCAGCTTATAACTTTCTACAAAATTCTCACTATTTTCAGCTTTTTTAGCATGGTCAGCTAGCCTCATTCAGGTTTTCAGCATTCTCACTGCTGTTTCGCAGGAACAGCCTTTTCTAGTTGTGAGAATGCTGCATTCTCACTATTGCTTTTCAACTTCTCAGTTCTTACGCCGTTTTTTGGCCTTAAACTAGTCCTGCATACTTTCACCGATTCCTACAATTTTGGAATCAAAACGTTCAGCTCCTGCAGGAGATGATGGCTATGACTTTTGGTATTTCTCACTTTTATACTTTTTAAAGAATTAAGGTTTTTGTGCAAATTATTCTCCCATTAAAAGTAATGGTAAATCCTTTCAAATCAATAAAAAGCTTCCTCCTCTTTCAAACTTAACTACTTCAGCATACTTTCAGCTACAGACACCATTCAACCTTTAAAATGTTCACAAGACATTCAGCTATTCCCAAATGATTCCGCTTTTTCAAATAAATTCAGCCAATTTTGAATTGTGACAGTTTTAAATACATGAAAAATGTAGCTCCTTCTTGATTTTGTATGATTGAGCAGACAGCAGAGTGGCACACTTTGCTGGCTGCTCTTTTTCTGATATTCAACTAAATTGTCAAACAAATTCCTCTGACGTTCATATAGTTTAACTTACAGAAACAAGTAATACCTTAAAATGTAGGAAAACTTGTCCTCTTTCAGGCAATGTAACTACTAAAGAGCTCACATTTACAGATTTTCAGCCATGAGCCTTGAAGCAAGAGCAGCCTTTCAAATTCTCTCACCAACTTCAATGGAGAGGTGGGTAAAATTCGTCAGAGAAGGCCGAAAGGAAGACGATTTTAAAACTGCCGGTAGAGTCGTATTTCTGACCGCACAGACATATAAAGGACATCTTAGATCTCGGAAAATATCCTCATTTGTTGGATTGGACGTATAGTTTTGCGCAGGGGCGACTTACCCATCAGGCAAAGTAGGCAATCCGCCTGGGGGCCCCACCTACCAGGGGGCCCCCGGATGCCAGGGGTGCCCTTGAAAGACTACATAAAATTACTATATGATCAATAAATCTATAATAATAATACAAATAGATTAAAAGTCATAACATTCCAGAAAAGTATCAACAAAGATAACACGGAGCGTTTATTCTACTTGTGTCAACGCAGGCTTCCCCTCCCACCCGATACTACTGTGGACAATTCCATCGATTGCAGCAACTGCGCAGCAAAGCATGTCATATCAGTTGGTTAATGTGAGACAGTAAAAGAGGGATGTGAAATCAAAAAACAATTAGCTAAATGTAACGAAACTCCCTGAGCGGAGCACAAAGGAAAAAGACAAAAGAGGAGATCAAACAACTAATTGCCAGACTGAAACTACAGAAGGAAACGTCATTTTTCTCCACTGGTATCCAATGATGCGGCAGCTAGCACAAGAGCTGCTCAGTGAAGTTTGGCTAGCAACAGCAGCTAGGCTAGCTTGCTCGTAGCACAATTTACCGGGGTCAGCTTCTCCACGCAAGGCTCGAGACTGAGACCAGATTTAGCATTGTTACTGACAATGATCGCCTCCAGCAAACTTTTTTTGAATTAGCCATTTCCCCCTAAATAATTGTCAAGCTTATTTACGTTGTTGGGGGCATATTTTCAGTTAACAGATGGTACTTTACTGTTTGAATTGCGATTCCATCTGAAATGCTGCCGGTGACAATGTTGTTACAATAGCTTGTTTCAAAGGGGCTTCTTAATGAATTAATGCAATATGAGTAGGCTAAATGCTTGAAAATATCACTCCAAGGGGAAAAGGTGACATAAAGTCATAGAGGATAGGACCGTTTCCACTGGATTGCCCAATATCTTCGTTTGATCCAACTTTTCAACTGAGGCTGCTATAGCTTATCAATATTATATGTATATTCATAATTATTATATGGTTTGAAAAGAGTAAGAATAGGAGTTAAGGGGGCCCCATGTCTGTCTTCGCCTGGGGCCCCCAAATCACTAAATCTGCCGCTGGTTTTGCGTCTAGGTTAACTTGTTTGAGGTGTGGATTCCAGCAACATTTCTTATTCTCTCTGCCCAGCTCGTTAGCGATCACAGCTGCACCATCACCATGGCAACCAAACAGACCGCACAGACACATAAAGGATATCAATGGTTTCGGCAGAGTCTTGGGCCTCGGAAAATATCCTTATTTTTTGGATTGGACGTACAGTTTTGCGTCTAGGTTAACTTGTTGGAGGTGTGAATTCTAGGTACATTTCTCATAATCAAGCTAGCACGATGGCTCTCCCCATAACTAAAAACGGTTAGACTTTTTTTCCCCACAATTGACCAAATTGGCCAAACAAGGTATGTATATTGAGCTGAAAGTGTACATAATCTAGCTAGATCGTTTTTATTTTAGCAAGTTTTAGAGAAATCTGCAAAAATCGAGGCGCGACTGTCATAGCTGACAGTCACGAACAACCAAACCAGGTCTGGGGTAAGTGTTTGCTGCAGCTGGCGTTAATCCTACGAACAAACGCTTCGTAACTGGAACATTTTTCTTTTTAATTGACGATTTTGAACACAGATGTAAAGTAACCTGTCTTTACTTCAAATTGAAAACGGAGAAGATATTTAAAGTAGTAGATCTACATAACACTTTGACACACTTGCAAGAAATTATCCGGCGGTTAGATGTAACTTGGTCTTGTTTTTTACTATAAAAAAACTCACCAGGGACAACGACAACATTGGCAACCCTGCACTATGAATTATTAAAACCTGAGCAAATGACTTTCTACTAAATTGTCAAATTCTTCTAAATGATTTATCTTTTTGATTTTTTTTTCTCTTTTCTGTAGTTTAATACCTTCGTTCAGCTCCAGCCCCTTTCAAAAATACCTTACGAGCGCTTTGAAGCTTCAGCTTATAACTTTCTAAAAAAAATCACTATTTTCAGCTTTTTTTAGCATGGTCAGCTATCCCCATTCAGGTTTTCAGCATTCTCACTGCTGTTTCGCAGGAACAGCTTTTTCTAGTTAGGATTCCTCCGTAAGGAGGAAACCTATTGTTATTGTTAGTTTTATTCTTTTTATTTTTATTCTTGTACCATGGAAGTCAATGGCAGCCCCTAGAACCCTTCAATAACTTTTTGTGAAATTTGGCACACTCATTAAGGACAGTTCCTTCTATACCTACACCAAGTTTCAAATGTCCCATTAGACCACTCTAGCGCCACCAATGGGTCAAAGTTGGACTTGTGTTTACAAACGCAACTTTTGAAACGTATGACCGATTTACAAAAATGAGGTACCATTTGATTCCCTGGATCAAGACGAGTTCAACACACCCTATGGCGTCAATTTCCAGTTATATAGATTTTCCGCAATTTCCGGTTTTATCAAAAACCTTTGAAATCCTACTCCTCCTACAATTTTTCTTCTTCAAAATGACCAGAGATGATCTGCAGACCAAGCCTCACAAAATGTATCGATTAGAATTTTTATCCTCACAACCGTTTGTCCGGTACAGCCAATCAAATTCAGCAGAAAAGCAGCCAAACAGGAAGTTAAGTCATATCTTAGCAAATCTTTGAGATATCAACACCAAACTTGGTTTGATGACTCGGAACCCTCTTCTGAGGGTATTTACACAATTTGGTGTTATGTGATCACTGGGCGTGGCCGCAGGAAGCTAAAATGTGTTTCGGCCAATAACTATTGATTTGTTTGCCTTTACTGAGTGATTCTTTTGTCTCATGATACCGTGGGACATCTCGTGTGTGGCTCATAATAATTTGTGATAATAGCCGAATTGATACGGCCGCCATTTTGAATTAATTGAAAAACTTTTTTTCTCTACTCCTCCTACAAATGTTGTCCAATCTTCACCAAATTTGGCAGATATTATCTTCAGACCAAGCCTCACAAAAGCTTCACATGGTTTTTTAATTTTCGAAACTGTTTGCCCGCTACAGGCAATCAAAATGTTCCATTAAGCCAGAAAACAGGAAGTTGGGTTGTATCTCAGCAAATCTTTGATGGATTCACACCAAACTTGCTGCGTATACTCGATACCCTCTGGTTCGCAATGTTTGGAGGAATCCGCCATTACTGCTTGCAGTTATATTTATTATTCTTTTTGCCCCCCTAAAACTTTGTTAATATTTGGACTACATGGACAACCAAGGTGTCAAACGTTTTGTCTTGGTAGCGATTGAGTTGCTTGTATTTGGATTTACGTTCCGTTGCACAGTTTAGGAGGTTACAACGTTTTTGTGGCGACAAAGTGCCTTTTGTCGACGAAGGGTAATCTGTGCAAGCTACTTCACCACGTCAACACACGTTAGCAACGACGCATGGATACAACGTGATAGAGACTTTCAAGCTTGCAAATTGGAGCTTGGATTACGAGTGAAAAATACCACCCTCAAAAAATCACAACCATTTGGCTTTGTAGAGAAAGCGATTTAGAGTGGAACTGCAATCTCGGATTTTGATTTAGGTCGTGAAAGTCTTTGAGGCGGCAACCATGCTAGAACGCGTCATAGTAGTATTTTCGTAGCTAATTTTATAGTTCAATTTTACACGAAAAAACAAAGAGGGAAATGTTATGACGATATGACTATTGTGAAAACAGCCAGGTGGTGAGATTTTAATGTAGGTTGCTGTAAAAACTTTGATTTGTTTGCTACGTGAGAGCCCCGACAGCCTCCATTGATGATTGTGGCAGCAACAACAGTGTTGTCAACGAGTGTTGACACTCGTCGACAAGTGTTGTCGATCTGCGTCTGGTGAGTATTTTCTTAATTTCGTACCAGGGTCAATTCTACATCCAAATGGACAGACGTGTTTTAAAGATATGGCGATTGCAAAGACAGCCAGCGGGTCAGCATATTTTTTTTATTTGTGTAAAACTTAGAATTTGAGTGAGACCGCGTTTTGTTTTGATGTTAGCCTCAGAGTCACAGACTCGGCTCGCCCACTGGCAGTGTGTAGTAGTAGGCTACAGTACTGTCTTCAATGCCACAGCTATGGCTAAACTTTATTAAGTATTTTTACACGGCTATTCTTAATGCTGTAGAATGCTCCATGTACTTGAATGGGGCTTCCCAACGTTCTGCGGTGAACAATTTTCTCATATTTGACCGTTGCTATGCATATTTGACCGCTGTCAAGGGAAGTGGCCTTTTTGCCTCGGATTCACGTCTTTCGTAGCACTCCGCAAGTAGTCCGGTAACTTTTCAACCCCAGCGTACTCTGTTGCTTAATGAAGCCTAAATAATGTTCAAAGTCTATAAAGTTCAACGTCTTAGGCAAACTATTTCTCTACTGATCAACAATACGAATGGTAACAAATACATTGTAAAAAGACACACTGTGTTAAGTTATTTTTGTTGGCAAGTAGCCGTGTAATAAGCGGGATAATGTATAGAACGCCGGTCATTATCGGGAAAATAAGCTCCTTCAGGGCGAAACTAAACCACTCCGCTTCGCGTCGGTGTGCCGTTCGCCCTGTCGAGTGTACTATACATTATCCCCTTACAAAAGAAACGTTCTAATTTCCTGCGCTTTCAAACAATCAGTGGAATGTGGATAGCAACGGCAGCTAGCTTGCCTATAGCAAACTGCTTTTGAATTAGCTAGCCATGTCCCCCTAAATGAATATTGAACTTATTTACGTTTTGGGGGGCTTATTTTCAGTTAGCAGATGGTACTATTTGAATCGCAATTCCATCTGAAATACTGCCAGTGACAACGTTGTTACAGTAGCTTGTTTCAAATGGGGTTCCTTGTTTCAAAGGTGTTCTTAATGAATTGTGCAATATGAGTAGGCTAAATGCTTGAAAATATCACTAGAAGGGAAAACGAACCCACCTGCAACTGAAGCAAGCAAGCACACCCTACAATTTCCCCAGAAATTGTACCCTCTCTTGTTTAAATTCCTTTGCCAGCCTTATCATTGACAAATATAACGTCATATGCCGCTGAACTTTTGATGTGTTTTTTTCTTTATAGACCTCTTGTCAAGCAAGATCACGCCTACTCTGATGATGTCAGACAAATAAAAAACACTGCATAGTGACTAGAAGTGTTGTATTTACGAGTCAAGATCAGCTCTGGTGATTGGATGTCAGTTTTGCACAAATTAAATCATCAAAATGCATAACTGTCCCACTTTACCTGATGTCCCACATTACCTGAACTCACCCTACAATAGCTAAATTACTACTAAAAAATATAACAATTTAATAAATGTAATATATATAAAAATAAGAATTTGAATGAGCACCGTGAGCGGGCTCTGCCTTTCCCATAGAATGTCATTTCTCTATCTTTTACGGCCCTGACAAGAACGTCGGTCTCCTCGGCTGTGAACCGCTCCTGACATGCGCCTGACAAATCCGCCTTACAATAGCAATCCGCCATGGAACAAGCGCTGCTCTTAAAGGGAATGTGAGATGACGCTCTGATTGGTTTATTGCACGTTACGCCCAAACCAAACCTATTAGTAATATAGCTCCTTCAGACCAACCCATTTTAGATTTGCGCGAGGCGCAAAGTCATTTATCCCGCCGGTATAATTGCAACAGTGGCGGATTCCCGCCCACAAAGTTACTTGCGCTTTGCGTTTTGATACTTGCGTTTCAGATCGTCAAAATAGGGGGGTAAGAGATGTCTGTCTGTCCTCCTGACTGTCTCGCAACATCATAACCATGCAAAGTGTCATCAAGTTGGTAGAACCTGGTACAACTGGTATACTTTTTATTAATTTATATGTTTCTATATTGAATTTTGCATATCATTTAGAAAATATTTCTACACTAGACTTTCTTTACTCCATTTATTCAGCTACATGGCCTGCTGGAAATAGATTTTGATTTGTCAGATGGACCCTACTGACACACACTCACAGAAAGAGACATCCTTAACCCTTGTGTTATCTTTGGGTCATTCTGACCCACCGTCGTATTGTGACAAATTTACCGCATACAAAAACAAAGTGAAGCATTTTCTTTTAACCGTTGGGCCGTCTCAGACCCCCCACATTGCAAAAGTTAAAAGAAAATTATTTTTATTTGTTTTTGTAAAATTGGGTAAAGACAACGATGGTTCGTTATGAACCTTTGGGAGGTAGCACAAGGGTTAAACTGCTTATACAGAGATTTGTTTGTTATACCAAAATGTTTGTGTGTGTGTGGTGGTGATGGGGGGGTGGGGAGGCGGAGGGGGAATATTTTATGGAAATGGGGTTGAGGTAAGGCAGATGGAGGTGACAAAGGGATGTGGAAAGTACTGTGTATAACATTAGGGAAAGGCTTACTCCAGGGTGGAATCAAGTTCTTCAAGTTGAACTTTGTTGTTTAAGATGGACTAGATCTCATCCATCTCCCCTAAGTAATATCTACAAACTGCCTGCTAATGAAGGCTAAATACCAGGCTCGCAAGATAGTAAACCACTCCCTTACCCATAAGCATTGCTTGTGCTTTTTTAACAGAGTTGAAGAATTCACCATGCCATGTCTGATCTATTTGGTGATACCATTTCTCATTCTGCTTATGAGTAATTGAACTGGTAGCTTAGAGTCTATTTTGTAGTAGCCGTAGTTCATTTTCTTTAATAACATGACTGTGAGACCACTGAGTTCTCTCTTTCATTTATTTTCTGTGATAGAGTAACATCCCAAAACATCCCATTTCAACATGAGACTGGGTCTATCCATACCCTGAACATGTAACAATGACCTGTCTTTTTTTGTGAGGTTAAACCACCCTTACCATAACTGTCTGTGTTTCTCTTTCAGAACTAGACCCAAAGTCCAGTACAATGGTTACGCAGGCCATGAGAGCACCAATGGACAAGCCTCATTTGAGAACCCAATGTACGACACCAACATGAAGCCCACAGAAGCCAAAGCTGTGAGGTTTGACACCACACTGAATACAGTCTGCACTGTCGTATAGCCCTCCATTTCTGACTCCACACGGATCATTCTAATATCAGATCCACAGCAAGACTTCCATGCAGTGTACCTACAGCAAACCCTCCCTACAATGAACTGAAAATATACCCGGTCCAGTGCAAGTCTTCACTCCAGTGGACTAGTCCGATATCTGGTCAACAGCAAGACTTCCCTGCAACCTCTACAATACCTGTCTATTCCAAGGAAAATGTATATTTAGCTTGATGGAAAGGTCATTAACAATACCTTCCCTGTACTGAAAAGATACACAAATGTATCACTAGATACTGGTAAGGTACTGGTTTATAGACTGCTTATTGACTGGTCAGTCACCATATAGACATATTCAAGCCTCTTGGTTCTAAGTGAGCCTACAGACACCCTTGGTTCTGCACCTGGTACTAGACGTGTTACTGAGCTAGCACACACACAGCTAGACTCAGGCTTCAGATATCTGGTTCTGGGCCAGCCTATGGCTAGACCTTAGGGGGTAGGTTTGTTTTCTCTAGGTGCCAGTTTTATTTTAACTGTGCCTCTCTCAAGTGGAGAAGATAAAACATACACCATTAAATCACCAACTCTGATGACTCAACAATACAACTAACAGTATTGGTGTTGGGTTGACCAGAGATCATATCTATAGCTGGGAAATACAGGACAGCAGATCTTTTCTTCTCTGGATCAAGGACTCCTGCCTTTCATGGCTCCCCTGGAGGTACAATATTTTCACTCGCCGCTATCTTTCCCTTTTTTCTTTCCTCTCAAAGTCACTCCTTGGGGAACTATTGAAGTGTCTTGCAAAGCCACATAATTGTTGATAAAAGTATTTTCTTCAGTGAAGATGAACTCTAGAGGAGAGCCCTCTCTCCCGTCCAGAGAAGATATGCCACAGCTACACCATGCTGCAGGGGGACTCTGGCTGGCGCCACGAGCTTGAGCACGAGAGTTGAAATCTCCCCAGCTGCTGTGATAACAAATTACTTTATTGCACAAATTTTGCACTATTGTGTTATGAATGGATATGAAACTTAGCATCAAAAGAGGAATTTTCTATCTGAAAAGTTTTTAGGAAGATGACATACAGGGTTTTGATCATGTGTACATAGACATGTTAAATCCATCTCAAAAGGAGTGTTCTCATGTCAATCGTTGATTATTGCAGAGGCTGATTGACCTTTGTTTATGTTTTGCTGATGCTAATATGTAGGACTACGCCTCTTACTATCAGATACGTGACAGACACCACACAGCTTCTAGTGATCACATACATCCCATATGAGATTTGAAGATCAGGTGGTTCACATCTGTCACCTTATCTCCATGAAGAGTGATGCTGTTCCAGAACAGTGATACCCTTGACGTTTCTCCTCTGACTGATGTGCCGTGAAAAGTCAGGACAGTGGAAATACAGATGACAGTGACTGTAGTCTGTATCTGACAATGACAGTGTGAATCACATCAGATGTGAGTTGTTTGTATTGGCCATTGTAGACAGTTTCATGTTGCCACAGGCCCTCACCATGTTTTGCATCAGTAAACCATTAAAGTTCACAGTTTTCTCCCATCTAGCTCATGTTTCAAAAATATCTCTAGTGCAGAACGAAATTATTTTCTAGGATGCTGGAGCTAATTAAATGTTTATTTTTCATAAATGCTGCTCTTGCTTTAAATCACAGTTTTAATCCACAAGTGTTAGTTTATTTTATTTGTGCCATACCATTTTGTCATGTTTAAGTCTCATCTCACACTGACTCACATAGCAACAATTCCTTGGCAACCATGACTGAAAGATGGCTTCAGGAAATTCATAGGTGAGGTCTCATTAATAATCAGTTTCCCTAAAGCTTATGTTTTCTGATTGGCCCCTCCTAACCAAATGGTCAAGGGTGATTAAATTAAGATACAGAACAGTTGACCAAGCTCCACTCTGAGAAACACTGCCTTATCTAATACCAAGCATGATTAAACTATCAACTATCATATTACAACTCTATTGTGCTTGAGAGTGTAGGGCTACTTGAATGCATCTACTGAACAGTACACTGTGATTCCAAAGTCATGGGTTAGTTCAGTGTATTTCCTAATCATTTTGTTAATGCATGTATCCCATCTTATTTAGAACAGTAGTTCTATCCATACAGAAGAACTACCTTAGCTTAGTTGTCAGATACCTGTCTCTGTTATGCACTTGCTTTGAGATTAATGTGTTGATGACTTAACTGTGTGATATTGTTCTTGGAGATGTTCCTTATCATATTAGTTGTGTGTACCTGTCCATTGTATCACAAGATGTATGAGCTGGTGTGTGTGTGTGTGTGTGTGTGTGTGCGTGTGTGTGCGTGTGTGTGTGTGTGAGTGAGAAACAGAAAGCATTTGTATTTCCTCAAATTTTCTACAAAGGGAAACTATTTTGTATTTTACATACTTGTTGTTGACTGCACACCTATATACTGCCGTGTCAATCATTTTAGGAAGTAAATATGTGTCACGAAAGTCCCCTGCGTACCATCCCATCCTGCCTTCTGTTGGGCTTGCTGCAATAACATCTCTATATCAGACCCTGTTCTAAAGAGCTGCATCCAACATCACCATCATCATATCATGTGCTGCTGACTTTAAGTAGGTGCAAAAGAACATGGTTTTGTACAGAAATATATTTTTTATGAAGATTTGTAACATTATTAAATATGCTGTACTTTTTGATTAATGTAGGTACAAAACTTGTTAAAATACATGTTTTTACTAAATTATCGTCTGAGTATGAATATAAAATGTATATTGTCTAAGGTTTAAACCTTGTTTGCACATGTGGATATATACAAGCTGTTATTTGAAGACACTGCTGGTATATATTTGTTAATGTGAGAGAATATAAACCTTAGAGACATTGCACACACAGATTGTTCTATGACACACGTTCTATGACATATTTTGAAAACATTATTTGAGAATAAAGTTTTTTACATAATAACCCATTTACTTATTTGCTCTTTTTTTGCTTTTTCATAGAATAATTTTTCCTGATTTTTGCTAAGATTGAAACCAATCCGAAATGGGTAAACTAGCAGCCCATTTATTTGCTTACGTCAAGAAAAGTTGCCTGCAAATGTGCCTGCGGATACTAACAGGGCACGAGCACAAAAGTTCACATCGGCCGATAGCCGATTTCCATTGAGCTGAATGAGCCATAGACTTATATTGAATGAGCACAGGGAGAAATGGCTTGAGTTGCCTGCCTTGTTGTAGCAAGTTTAGCAAATCGTTGTCACACAGGCCTACATGAAATGTTGTTAATATAGTTTATTCACATTATTTTCAAACAGATTTGATTTTTCGTAAAAACGTTCATGACATGATGGCAAATATATTATGTCAAGCGCGAGCATAGATTGTTGACATGTCTATCTGGAGCAAAGATGAAGATTAATACTTTAACTGTTAACCACAATAGGAAATGATATATATTTAAATAATATCAGTCTTGCCTTCAGAAGCTTTTGTTAAACACACCTATTCTTTTTTTGATGGTGTCATCAAGCCAGACTGCTTTTGTGGGACAATGTTTCACCCCCACTTACATCTGATGGAAACGTCTTGTAGCCTATGGTTCTATGAACATGCCCCTTTCAAAGGCAAATGTTCAATAAAGTATATTTTAGACACACTTCTCTAGCTTTTTTTAAATTACATTATTAACACGTCTTGTTAGATCACGTTATATCCATTAATAGACGTTGGGTTTTCTAGGTTGAGCATGTAAAACACAGGTCGCATTTCGACACTGATGTGAAATTGAAGGCTGTGTGACTTTTGTGGCATTTCGTTTGAATATAAAGTTGACAGTAAGCTATGGTAAGTTTGCATTATGGAAGATTTTGGTTACCAAAATAACTATTAAGCTTTCTTTGCCTGGCGAGAACAACGACGGAGCTGTTCATGTTAACAGTTTATTTAATCCGATACAATGCGTTGTAAATAATACTCATATCACGAAGAAAAAAAGCAACATATGTGATGAGTTTAATCTAGAATATCCTTATATTTAGCCATATAGCCTAAAAAACAAGTGAAAGGAATACTATACAGTGACAGAATACATTTCCGTTAAGTTTGCTTCATGTGTCTGATTCTTATCGGACTTGTACCCCATTCTGCCCATAGATTCTGCAACTGCAATGCCCACACGCTCGTAACCATATAAATCTATGCTCGCGACTGGTTGTCGCAAAGTATGACGTGTACAGCTAGTTGCAAGCGTGCACGAGGTCTTGGAGCTAGGGCGAAGAAGAGCTTCTGTTTAAAGCTAGACTGGAAGACACGGAAGTGGAAAGATGGCTGCGTCCAGTCTCGCGCTCTCGCTTGCCTCACTGCGCCACTGAGCACTTTTCATAGAAATTAATGGGGATGCCATCTTGTAAGACAAAAGTAGCTTACTCTAGTTATATTAACTCTATGATTACAACTTAAGAGCAGACCGAGGCAGAGCACGGCAAGAAGGTTCTTGCGGTTCTCCCCTTGTCCCCCCTTCCATTCTCTCCATCCCCCCCCTCTCCGGAGGGGGGGCCCTGGAGTTGGGTGGCGCCCACGTTCCCCGTAGGTGCGGGCGCGGCTGCCTGTGGACACAGCGGTGTTTCTGAGCATGCGCGTACCTCCGGTCAAACCAAGCTGCTTCCTTTGAGCTAGCTGCTCCCACACACACACACTAAAAGCTAGGCCCTATTTTACAAAACAATTAAATACACACACAGCCACTGTAGCCCAGGCACAGTGGTATTAAATACATGGTGTTACATACAGTTAGAGCTAGCTCTATTTTAACAGTTAGTTTCACAAAAGTTACGATTGCTCATTTCAATCTATTTTAGCCTCACACTGGGCACCATTATGTAGCGGGGTCTCGTCGTGTTAAAATAGAAATACTTAATTTATCATAAAGTTCGGGGCACCACCCTAATATTGGTTTAGGACATTAGGGAATCCTATATTTAACATGTAATAAACAGTCTCATCTTTAGGAATGAATTCGTTCTAAGTGTAGAGCCAATCGTAACATTAGTGAACACGCACGTCAAAATATCTTTACAAGGAATTTATTCAAGTAAGGTAAACAGATCTTATGAACAAGTTAGATTATGAGTTTGATATGAGTTATTGGTTTCAATGAACAGAATGAAATGGACTAACTTAAAGAAAGACAGAAATGGTAAATCAATGATTACATCCTTCCAAATCATAAACAGAGCTCACGCCAATGCCATGTCTGGGAGGAAAGAGCGTTAGCCATAGTTACGTTTGATCAGGGGTTGATCAATGAGGTTGAGGGCGGTTTGCGCCAAAGGTCCATTTGAAGAATCGGAAGTGAAAGTGTGGCTGCGCTGCCGGGTCATGTGGCTGAGTCTGGGGGATCTCAGTCAAGTCGCAATGATAATTGCGTTTTTGGTTCTTCTGTTGAAACGTCCAGATAGTGTCGCGATCACTATGAAGTTGAATCTCAGGAGGAGCTTGGAGATGTCCTTTGGAATGCCAATCCCGATGGCGTTCATGCCGTGGTTGTTTTCGCTGGAGTCCGAGATTGATGGTCATCTCAGATATTTATACAGTTCAGAGTTCGAGGGAGGACCTGTCTGGGGTCAGACGTTGATTGGGGGAAGCTGGGTTGTCAACTCCCCCCCTCCTTCCTTCACACCTACCAAAGGTGTGATCTGGTCTCTGGCTGGTTCAAAAGATCATTCAAATATTGTTCTGGACATCTTAGTACAGTTACAAAATATAGTTGAATGATTGTTTTATTATGAGAGCTTTGTGTAGATACCAAGAATTACATGGTTATCTTTCAGGAAGAAGGAGTAGTTACTAGAATCAAGATTTCAGTGAACACAACATTAAAACAAAGTAACAAACATGACACAAATATCCCTCTCATAATTCTCCACCTTGTACTCTCGTGGTAAAGGTGAAGTCTGAAGAACTTTCCTCACAAGTTCTGATTAAGGTATGTTCTTTGTTCAACTGCCGCCAAAACGGATAGCAAATGGTTGCTGGAGACGTGTTGTCTCAAGGAAGCCCTTTGAAGCTTGCAAGCTAGCAGGAGGGCTGAGATTGGGGAGGTTCCCCCCCATTCTATGGTTCCTTTGCATCGGCGTTTGGTGGGTGGTCAGCATACTGAGGGTGTCACAAGGGCTGATTAGGTCTGTCTGATGTGATTAAATCACTCTTTAGGTGTGGCAAGATGTTGGCTCCGTGTGGTCTTGCTGACCTCACTACAAAAGTAATCCCAAATAGGACTCCGCTTTCTTCCGACTTTCGGTACCACTATGATGCCAGACGAGGAGTATGGACTGTGCTGTGTTCAATTTGACATGGAATGTCGTAATTTCTATGTTCCCAGTCGGAAATTTAAATGTATTCGCTCTATGAAAGACATTGACCAAGAAGAAAACTAAGGACATTTACTCTATAGTTGTATTTTATTAGGTTTCCTCCGGTAGTTGGAAACCCTTTTGTTTTTGTTAGTTTTATTATTATTATTATTATTATTATTAAAGGGGCAATTGACTGGGTTTTTGGGGTATTTCACACTGTTCCTTAAGGTCTCCGAATAGGGTATGTAACATTGGTTGGGTTGAAAATGGCCCGGGTGCTGTTCTATGCCCACTGACAGATCCTCTGAAATGTTCCCTGGAAAAAACGCTAGCTTTTCTCCTTTTATGGTATGCTCATTAATATTTAGATAAGCTGTGCGCTGATTGGTTGGTTTTCAACGAGTGAAGCTGGGGAGCAAAAACACAACACGGCCAACAGCAGCACTCGCTGAAACACCGAAGTTGGAGACTTGAAATAAAAACGCGCAAATAAATCTATTGTGTCTACACAACACTGTTTTCAACAGATTGACTATATATCATTTGAAATGATAACATTACTTGTTTCCACTTCTGTTGTTGAAGCAAACTGGATTGACTTGGGTGGGTAGAACGTTAGGCTACAGCTTAGCAACCAAACCATATCCTGATTCTACTCGGCTTCAGTTAGCTAGCTAGCTCCAAATAACTTGCTGAAAAATAACATGACCAAGATCTGGACAAACATGCATCGTGAATTGTAAATTTACATTACACAGGTTATTTATTTGAATGAAACACAGTCAGGAACATGAATCAACGTTAGCCCCATTGCCAATAAACTAGGCTAAGTTATCACACATTCTACCTATGCTCTTGCGTTAGCAAGCTAAACTTGTTTACATGCCTACAGTCTAGGTGTTACTAGTAACAGTTGCAATGCTAACGTATCCTGTATCAAGCACCTGCCTTTCTCCAGTTCTTTCAAATAGATTATCTAGACAGGCATTAGCAATAAGCCAGACTGCTGTTCATTTTCTGTCTATTTTTCGGAAGCTTCCCTTCTAATGCCGACTACAGCTAGTCTAGCTAGAGTCATTAGATGTGTGTAGAAACTTATTTAGCATTTGTAATAGAAAATTACTATTCTTTAAGATGTCTATAATATTCTTTGGCCTAGAACAATTATTGCTGAGGTTTTAACTTCTGTAAAAATAGCATAACCTTTTAGCCTAAGACAGTATTGCTTAAGTTTCCGTTTGCTGACAAACGTCTAACAATTTGACTGTTTGACCCTGGTTGTTTTGCCCATACTCCAGGGGTGTTTTTGCTGACAAGTTTTGCTTCTGTCATCTCAAGCTCTGTTTTTTAATATTGAGCATCTGTATTCAGTTCTGCAACCTATTTCCCTTTTTAACTTTCTGTTATTGAAGAATTCCTCTTTTGATAGACATGAACTATTGAACTAATGATGTAACTGTCTGGAATTACTGTATAAAGAGTGTTCAGATCATGACACCTTTAGATAGCCCTTCTACTCCAGACATCATTTATGATACTGTTTTGGAATTGCTCCTCCTTGATTTCAAGAATAAATAGATAAAGACAAATTCTTCTGACTTCAGACATTCAATCATAGAAAATTCCACCACAAACTTCACATCACGAACAAGATTCCACGAGTGATCGTCGGGAGCGACGCAGACGGGGACTGATCATCCCAAACAAAGGTGCTTGGTCTCCAAAATCTCAACATTTTCAAAGAGAGGGGAGGACTGGCCGTTGCGCCCCCGATTGTCACCGCTGGAATTTTGACCTGTTATGACATCTTCAAAATCATCAAAAGTTAAACGGTCAGAAATTTTCATAACTTTTTAAATTTGGAATTTGGTACAGAACAGTCAGGCTTGACACCGTAGGCGTTTTCCCCTTTACTGGTTGTGGAAAAAATACGTACCAGACTCTTCCTGGGGAAGATTTCCTTTATTCTTGTTGTGGAAAGAACGAACCAGACCTTACAGAGACGTCTGTATTGAAAGATCAGTGCACTGCCCATTGAAGTAACGATGGGAAAGAAAAGTAGTAAACAGGTTGGACCTGTTGAGGGTCCTATAGTGGACCAGATGAGGAAGAGATATGGTGAAGACAGCCTGGACTGTTTGCATGTCTGGTCAGAAAAGTTTGTTTTTCCTGTAAACGGATCCTTTAGTACAAACCAGCTGAGTCAATTAAGAAAGAAATTGATGGAACAAGAAAGTGATTTAAGAGGAAAAAAGAAAGTGAATATGAAAGATTTAGAAATGGTTGAAAAACACAAGAAATGTTTTGAGTTGTGGAACAAAGAGTCTGACCATAGGGAGAGATCCAGACTTCAGAAGGTATTGAAAAGTGAACCAGAAAAATATCAGGATGAAGAGATAGGGAAATGTCCACCATACATGCCGGCGCACATGCACATGTCTTCTGCTTTGTACCCACAGTTGAGTGCCACGAGGCTGCGCTTGGACCTGGATTTCCTGCCCTCCTTCAGCTCCACAACCAGACCACACACAAAACCAACGACAACCCCCACCGCTGAGAGAGGCCCTTCTTCAGCCACAGAAAGAGGAACTCTCTTCTCCAACTAACCGCACCCGATCGGGCCAGATGTATGGACAGAGGAAGTCAACTTCTGTCCAGGCCGCCGACTCCACCACGCCTGCCAACCGCCGGGCAGAAAACACACCACTGCCTCCGGAGTCAGACAATTAACTAAGTGCCTTTCCAGTACAGAACTACCCCAATGGTGGAGGTCGCGGGACATGACGGCCCCACCATGGTTTTTCGCCCGTGGACTGTGTCAGACGTTAGGGAAGCTAGTTCACACCTCCCAGACGTTACTACCTCGGGAGAAGCCTTTGCTGAGGCATTGATTGTGTTCTGTAGGGAGTTCAGACCCACTTTAACTGAACTCAGGCGGCCTGTTAGGGACAAAAATTAAGGCAACAGACTTTGCAAAGATCTCCAACATCGTTGTGGGTGATGACATTAGGTGTGCTCACATTGAATATGGACATGCGGACAATGCACAGTATGCGAGAAAAGTCACTGACATCGCTACTGTCATAAAGGGAGAGGGATGGGGAGATGGGGAGAGCGTATAGCGTCCTACTGGAGTCAACACCAAGAGCGCTGCATTGACTGCGAGTGATCAAGGCTGTAGTATATTATTGAGTTTAGCTAAAACTTAGTCTTTTGGGAAGAGCTAAAGGGTCAGCAGTTAGATAACCAGTTCAAACTGGTCAAGGAGTAGCTAGCCAGTGAGTCAGTTTCGATTTCAGGGTACTCAGGGTATTCTTTTGTTTAACAGTAATTGGGGGCGTTGTATCTGTGCATTAGCATATTTAAGGCGGGTAGCACTACAGAGGCAGCCTCGTCTGCCAGCCTCGGCGCACGAAGACTCAGTCGAACAAAGACAAAGGAGTCTACCGGCGGGAGTCCACCAAGGAAGGCCGAAGAGGCGGATCACCTCTTCTGATAAGTATCAACCTATTCATATTCATAATTAGATTATATTGTACCTAGAATTTATTCATAGCTAGCATTCCTGTTCCGTACACTACCCGAAGACGTAGATATGCCACAAAGTATATTCGGTCAACTTCTAACCTTCACTACCTATCCAGTTCTTCTCCACCTGACCTTTCTCTTTCTTTAGGGCTCTGGAACTGCCAGTCTGCTGTGAACAAGGCAGACTTCATCCCGCCAATTGCATCCCAGGCGTCTCTTCATGCCATTGCGCTGACAGAGACATGGATCCGCCCAGAGAACACTGCAACTCCAGCTGCTCTCTCCGTCAACCACTCCTTCTCTCACTGTCCCCGCTCATCCGGGCGGGGTGGTGGGACAGGTTTGCTTCTTTCCTCACATATTAAATACACATCCACACCACTCTCTGTTACTGCCAAATCATTTGAACATCATTATGTTATGCTAACTGATCCCATCAAAGCATGCTTAATTGTACTTTATCGCCCACCAGGTCCGCTAGCTGACTTTGTGGAGGAGCTGGACATGCTCATCAGCGTCCTCCCGGATGATGGAACCCCCCTGACAGTCCTTGGGGACTTCAACATCCACCTCCAAGGAACGCAGGCTGTCGACTTCTTGTCTCTCCTGACCTCCTTCAACCTGACGCTGCTGAGCACACCGGCGACCTACAAGGCAGGCAAACAGCTAGACCTCGTCCTGACACGTAACTGTATCACTGACTTAACCTCTGTAACCCCACTGCACATTTCTGATCACTACTTTATCCAATTCTCTGTCTCTCTCCCTCCAACCCCTCCCACCTCCCCTCCCCTCGTAACTTTCCGGCGCAACCTCCGCTCCCTATCCCCCTCCCATTTCTCCTCTATTGTAACATCCTCCCTCCCTTCCATTGACGAGTTATCGTCCCACCCCACTAACACTGCCACTGACACCTTGTTAACCACTTTAACTGCATCACTTGACTCTCTCTGTCCCCTGACAACCAGGCCTGCACGATCTTCTCCCTCCTGCCCGTGGCTTACGGATGTTATTTGTGAAGAACGGTCCACCCTTCGAGCAGCTGAGAGGAGATGGCGCAAGTCCAAAGACTGTCTGGACCTTGATAAGTATCACTCCCTCCTTAAATCCTTATCTTCTCACATAACTAGTGCTAAAACCCTCTACTTTCTTAACAAAATTCTGCTTCTAACCCCCACAAACTTTTCTCTACCTTCTCCAACCTTCTTAACCCACCTCCCCCACCCCCTCCCTCCACCCTGACAGCAGACGACTTCTCCTCCTTCTTGGAGAAAAAAGTTGCCGACATTAGCAGTCGGTTCCCTAAACCAACCTTTCCTACCCCCTCACCCTCCATGACTGACCCAACTAAATGTCTAAACTCTTTCTCTCCCCTGTCTGAGGCAGAGCTCTCTGATCTCGTTCTCTCTCATCGCCCCACCTCCTGTCCCATTGATCCTGTCCCCTCCCCTCTCTTTCAAACCATCTCCCCCTCTATCATAACTTTTCTGCTCCATGTTCTAAACTCTTCTCTTACCTCTGGCACCTTCCCCTCTGCCTTCAAACAGGCCAGAGTTAGCCATCTACTCAAAAAACCCTCCCTTAACCCTGCCATTCTCCAGAACTACTGACCGGTATCACTGTTACCCTTCTTCTCTAAAACAATTGAACGTGCTGTATCTAACCAACTGTCTAACTTTCTTTCTCAGAACAACCTGCTTGACCCCAACCAATCGGGCTTCAAGACCGGCCACTCCACAGAGACTGCCCTCCTTTCAGTCACCACTGCCCTCCAGTCTGCCAGAGCGGCTTCGAGGTCATCATTCTGCTGGACCTTTCAGAATCAGAATGGGATTTATTCGCCATGAAAGTTTGCACAGACAAGGAATTTGCTTTGGCAGGAAGGTGCATACAGTAAACATATATGAATCTTAAATTTAAATATGTGGTCTAACTATACTAAGGATACATAGAATATAAAATAAAGTAGAATATAAGTTGCCAATTTACAATATAAAATACAATATAAAATACAAATATTACAGGAGTTGAGTACAGTGCAAAAAGTTTTTTTTTTAGGACATTCAGTCAGTGTGAGCTTTGGCCTTGTTGAGGAGGCCAACAGCGGAAGGGAAGAAACTGTTTGTATGGCGTGAGGTTTTGGTCCTGATGGACCGCAGCCTTCTGCCAGAGGGGAGGGACTGAAACAGGGAATGTCCAGGGTGGGAGGAGTCAGCCACAATCTTCTTCGCCCGTCTCACGGTCCTCGAGGTGTGCAGGTCCTCGAGGGAAGGCAGATTGCAGCCAATCACCTTCTCAGCAATGCGGATGATACGCTGCAGCCTGCTCTTGTCCTTGGCAGTGGCAGCAGCGTACCAGGTGGTGATGGAGGAGGTGAGGATGGACTCAATGATGGCTGTGTAGAAGTGCACCATCATTGTCTTTGGCAGGTTGAATTTCTTCAGCTGCCGCAGGAAGTACATCCTCTGTTGTGCTTTCTTGGTGAGGGAGCTAATGTTCAGTTCCCACTTGAGGTCCTGGGAGAGGATAGTGCCCAGGAAATGGAAGGACTCCACAGTGTTGACTGGGGAGTCACACAGGGTGATGGGGGTGAGTGGGGCTGTGTTCTTCCTGAAGTCCACAACCATCTCCACTGTCTTGAGAGCATTGAGCTCTAGGTTGTTCTGGCTGCACCAGGTCACCAGGTTGTCTGCTTCCCATCTATAATCAGACTCGTCTCCACCAGAGATGAGCCCAATGAGGGTGGTGTCGTCCGCAAACTTCAGGAGTTTCACGGACGGATGACTGGAGGTGCAGCTGTTGGTGTACAGGGAGAAGAGTAGAAAGGACGCAGCCCTGGGGAGATCCAGTGCTGATGGACCGGGAATCAGAGACTTGTGTTCCCAGCTTAACGCACTGCTTCCTGTCAGACAGGAAGTCTGTGATCCACCTGCAGGTGGAATCAGGCACGTTCAGCTGGGAGAGCTTGTCCTGAAGCAGAGCAGGGATGATGGTATTAAAAGCAGAGCTGAAGTCCACAAACAGGATCCTGGCGTAGGATGCTGGGGAGTCCAGGTGCTGTAGGGTGAAGTGGAGGGCCATATTAACTGCATCGTCCACAGACCTGTTGGCTCTGTAGGCAAACTGGCTTTAAGGTGTGCCAGCACCAGGCGCTCAAAAGACTTCATTACCACAGAGGTCAGGGCGACGGGTCTGTAGTCATTATGTCCAGTTGGCCTGGGCTTTTTGGGCACAGGGATGATGGTGGAGGACTTGAGACAGGCTGGCACATGTCTCCAGGGAGGTGTTGAAGATGTAGGTAAACACCGGAGACAGCTGGTCAGCACAGTTCTTGAGGGTGGCTGGAGAGACAGAGTCCGGCCCAGCTGCTTTGCGGGGGTTCTGTCTCTTGAACAGTTTGTTCACTTCTCTCTCCTGAATGGAGAGGGTCGTCACTGTAGGGGGGGGGGGGGGGAGGCCTCACGGGTGGAAAGGAGTTGTACAGGACTGTCCAATTGTCTATCAAAACGACAGTAGAACTCGTTCAGGCCGTTGGCCAGACGAGAGTCGTTAGTGGAGTGGGGAGCTCTGGGCTTGAAGTTGGTAATCTGCCTGAGCCCACTCCAGACAGAAGCAGAGTTGTTAGCAGAGAACTGGAGCTTCAGCCTCTCTGAGTACAGTCGTTTAGCCTCTCTCACCGCCTTGCTAAACCTGTTCTTCGACTCCTTGAAACTGTCCCTGTCCCCACTCCTAAACGCGGCATCTTTGTCCAGCCTCAGCCTTCTGAGTTTAGCTGTAAACCAGGGTTTGTCGTTGTTGTAGCTCACCCTGGTGCGTGTTGGTATACAGCAGTCCTCACAGAAGCTGATGTATGATGTCACAGCCTCTGTGAGCTCATCCAGACTGTTGGAGGCAGTCATGAACATATCCCAGTCAGTAGAGTCCAAGCACGACCGCAATTCCTCCATAGCCTCAGTGGTCCACTGTTTCGATGTCCTCACAGCAGGCTTGCAGCGCTTAAGCTTCTGCCTGTATGCAGGAATCAGGTGAACTATGGCGTGGTCTGAGTGACCCAGTGCTGCTCGGGGAACCACATGGTATGCTTTACTGATTGTAGAGTAGCAGTGATCCAAAGTGTTCCCTTCTCTGGTAGGGCATTTGATGAGTTGTCTGTATTTGGGGAGTTCTTGAGTGAGATTGCCTTTGTTAAAGTCGCCAAGCACAATAACCAAGGAATCCGGATTTTCATGCCCCACGCACAATATCTGGTTAACGAGCACACGTTGAGCCTTGTTGGCGCTAGCCTGAGGGGGCATGTAGACGCCGACCAGTATGAATGAAGCAAACTCACGTGGCGAGTATAAAGGTTTGCAGTTAATAAAAAATGATTCCAGATCAGGAGAACAGTGCTGCAGAATCGCTGTCACATCTTCACACCAGCCACTGTTAATGTAAAAACAAATACCACCACCTTTCGTTTTGCCAGAGAGCACAGGGTCACGGTCCGCTCTCAGCAGTTTGAAACCTGCTAGCTGTAGCGCAGAGTCTGGGATCAGTTCACTCAGCCATGTCTCCGTAAAGCACAAAACGGAAGATGAATGAAAGTCTCTGTTTTTCCACACCAGTAGCTGAAGTTCATCCAGTTTGTTGCTCAGTGAATGCACGTTGGAGAGAAATATCCCCGGTAACGCTGTACGTGCCCCACGCCGACGGAGTCACACCAGTGCACCGGCTCGTTTGCCTCTTCTACGGCGCTTCGCTGCTAGGACAAAGCCGAGGGCGGCTTTGACTATAATTCCCACCAATTCTGCCACTGGGAGCAGAAAAGTGGGAAATAAATCAGCAGGAGTTGTAGTCCTGATGTTTAGAAGTTCTTCTCTTGTTAGAGAACCCCGGAAATCTTGGCAGAACACTGAATTATAAGACAAAACAAAACAGAGCGCACCTAGCTACCGTGGCTGCCTTCGTCGGCGCCATCTTGACACATAAAACAACATGAACCCCAAAAAGTGCAAGACTGTACCTGTAGAAGAACAATCAACAGTAAATATTTCACAGCGAGTACAAGAGTTCAAGAGTTAACTTTGTTATAACTAACCTACAAGAGCAACAAGTCTCTCAATAAGAGTCATTGTGATCCTGGAGGAAACTAACATCAGGTCCAATCAAGCATTCCTAAGTGTCGTTGTACTACTGGAACAAGTGTCTTGAGCCTTTTCTTGAAGGTAAGGAGACAGTCAGTGTCCCTGATGGAGGTGGGGAGCTAGTTCAACCATTGGGGGGCCACGCAGGAGAAGAGCTTGTGTTAGGGAGTCAGGTGGCTGAGCGGGTAGAGTATCGGGCTAGTAATCTGAAAGTTGCCAGTTCAATTCCCAGCTGGTGCACATGTCGTTGTGTCCTTGGGCAAGGCACTCTCACCCTACTTGCCTCGAGGAGAATGTCACTGTACTTACTGTAAGGATGGACCTGTACTTACTGGATAAGAGCGTCTGCTAAATGACTAAATGTAAATGTTGGGACCGGGCGGTCTTTAGCGGTGGGACCACCAGGTGGTTGTCTGAAGAAGACCGTAGGTGACGGGTGGGGGTGTAAGGCTGCAGGAGAGACTTGATGTAGTCGGGTGCAGTCCCGTTCACTGCTCGGAAGGTCAGTACCAGGGTCTTGAATCTGATAAGGGCGTTGATGGGTAGCCAGTGGAGAGAGATGAGGAGCGGGGTAACATGAGAGCGTTGGGTAGATTGTAGACAAGGCGGGCCGCTGCATTCTGAATCCTCTGAAGAGGGCGGGTTGCACATGCTGGGAAACTGGCGAGTTGCAGTAGTCCAACTTGGAGAGGACCAGTGCTTGGACTAGCAGCTGGGTGGAGTGCTCAGACAGGTATCTCCTGATCTTCCGGATGTTGTAGAGGGTGAATCTACACGACCGTGAGACTGCAGCAATGTGGGCCGTGAGGGAGAGCTCGTCATCCATGGTAACCCCAAGGTTCCTGGCAGAGGATGAAGGGGTCACCCTTCCACCCTTCATCCTCTGATCCCAGATCCCAGGGTGATTGACAGATCGTGGGAAATGGAGGATTTAGCCAGGATTATGAGAAGTTCTGTTTTGGCGGGGTTCAGGTGGTGCTCGGTCATCCAGGCGGAGATGTCTGTGAGGCCGGCCTTGATCCTAGCTGAGAACCCCGGATCAGTCGGGGGGAACGACAGGTACAGCTGCGTGTCGTCAGTGTAGCAGTGGTAGGAGAAGCTAAAGGAGGTGATGATTGAGGTGAGGAGGGTTCCAAGGACGGAGCCCTATGGGACACCAGTGGAGAGCTGACGAGGGCCTGACAGTTTGCCTCCCCAGGAGACCTGGTAGGATCTTCTCGACAGGTAGGATGAGATCCACTGGAGTGCAGTGCCAGTGATGCCCATCTCAAAAAGTCTGGAGAGCAGGATATGGTGGTTAACCGTACCAAACGCTGCAGAAAGGTCCAGCAGAATGATGACGGATGACCTGGAAGCCGCTCTGGCAGACTGGAGGGCAGTGGTGACTGAAAGGAGGGCAGTCTCTGTCGAGTGGCCAGTCTTGAAGCCTGATTGGTTGGGGTCAAGGAGGTTGTTCTGAAAGAGAAAGTTTGACAGTTGGTTAGATACAGCACGTTCAATTGTTTTTGAAAAGAAGGTGCAATGATACCGGTCTGTAGTTCTGGAGGACGGCAGGGTTAAGGGAGGGTTTTTTGAGTAGATGGGTAACTCTGGCCTGTTTGAAGGCAGAGGGTAAGGTGCCGGAGCTAAGAGAGGAGTTTAGGACATGAAGAAGAAAAGTTATGATGGAGGGGGAGATGGTTCGAAAGAGAGGGGATAGGATCAAGGGGACAGGAGGTGGGGCGATGAGAGAGAATGAGGCCAGACATCTCTGCCTCGGACAGGGGAGAGAAGGAGTTTAGACATTTAGTTGGGTCATGGAGGGTGAGAGGGAAAGGTGGGCTTAGGGAACCGACTGCTAATGTCGGTGACTTTTTCCTCAAAAGAGAAGTCGTCTTCTGTCAGGGTGGAGGGAGGGGGTGGGGGAGGTGGGTTAAGAAGGGTGGATAACGTTAGCAATACAGCTTAGCAAACAAACTATCGTGATTCAACCAGTGGCGTAACGTAGTAATGACGGGCCCAGGACGCCCCAGCCCCTAGCGAACACTTTTTTTTTTTTTTTACATTGGAATAGATGGGGAAACACTGTTACATTTGGCTCCCCTCCCCCTCCTAGGAATAGCCTCCCTAGCCCTGCTAGGGCAATTGGCTAGCTTAAAATAATTAGCTATCCACCTAGTAGTGACCACTATTTACCCAACTTGTATGCTAGTTATCCTGCCCGATCATAATGTATGTAGGCTATGTCTTGGCTTGAAATGTATATCTATCACTATAGCCGTAGGTTACCTGTCTGAGGGCAGCAATACTGATCCCAGCTGCACTGCTGCTAGCAGGGGGGACGTGGGGTGACGTCCGTGTCGGGTTCGTCCATGGCGGACTTCGTGGGCTGGCGACTAGTTGATGGTCCAGTTAAAAAATAATCTAATTTCGGCAGTTTTGCCGCCTTCTCATCTTGTTCTTTTTTCTCTTGCCTTTTTCTGCTTCCACTCTCATGCTTAAATGGCATTGCTACACGTTCAGTTGTGCTGTGCTCAATGAACTGCGTTGTCGTGACCTTTGTCAGTGTAACTATAGCGTATTGTATCGTCACATGATGAAATAGAGACTTGACATTGGACAACAACATACATATTACCCAGCAATCATCATTGCTAATCACAAAAAATAACAAATAAAATAAGAACTTATTCTTTTCATTGAATCGTTTTTTGATAGTTTCTATAGTATATGTAGGATGAGCATATGATTTTGGTATAAATTGCTACTTTTCCCCCCAAAATAACAACAACCATGACTGAGATAAGTTTGCCTTTTTAGGTGTATAAATAGCATTTGATACCACCGCCAGATTAATAACAACGCATATTTGAACATAAGCATATCCGAGAGGGAGTACAGCGCTGTATTGAGGGAGGGCCTGTCGAGTATGTCGGTACTTGGAGACATACACCTAGGGTTGCCAAATTCCTCAACCCCAAATGCGGGACACTTTCTCCCCCACCACTTCCATGGTTAATGCGAGCGCTTGAATTTTTTGGGCTGATTTCAGCGAAAAATCGTTGTTGGAGCTTGAAACAAACAAACATAGCCGTTTGTCCAATTGGTAAAACGTTGTCTTGTGAAGGTAATTACGTTTACGTTGCTTAGCCAGGTTTTCGATCTTTATATTGTCTCAAATTACCTTTCGATCTGTCAGTGTCACTGTTGTGTGTAAGCGGTACTAAGGGCTGCATACGTTCATTTGGAATTTTCCACTGGAGCTTTAGCTAGCTGGCTAACGTTGCGTTCTCTCCTCCTGTGTTCAATGACTCAATTCATCAAGCTGTAGCTAACGTTAGCTAAGTCTATGTCAACAGATCTCCTGGGTAACTTAACTAAGATATACCAGAAAATATAAAAATGATTGAAACCATCATTCACCAAATTCAGTCAGGTAAATCGCCGAGGCCAGGAGTGCTTTCAGATTCTGATGGTCGTCTGCACTGGTGATGCAAGGCCCTTCGCGTTAATATTTCCATGCACTCGCGCTCCCTTCTGACACGCGCACCTGTTAGCAGTTCACTGAATATGAATACCGGCCGGCGCGGCTGTGATTGAAAAAACGGGACTGGAGCTGTCCCGGACGGGACAAATCAAAATCACCCATAAATCGGGATGTCCCGGACAAATCGGGACGGTTGGCAACCCTACATACACCCGTCCGGGCCTCGACACCCCACGGGCACAAGTGCAGCCGCACCTGCTGCGTTGGAGGTGTGTTGGACCAGAGAAACATCTAAAACATGCAGGATAGTGGCCCCTGAGGACTGGAATTGCCCACCCCTTGACAAATATTATAAAATACAGATTTAATTGCAGTAAATCCCCCCAAAAATAACATGAATTTTAACTTACCACAAACAACAATGGTGGGAGTCAAGCAAACTTGGTCCATCTGTACTTCCCCCGCCAGGCATGTGTCCTCTACATAACAGAACATCACATCTTCCTTCTCGTCAAAGTAGGACAGCAGAAGCAGCACCAAGTCTTTGACGTCTTCAGCGCAACCGCTCAGCTCTCCTCACTTGTAACTTTGTTACAGCCTGTAGGCACTTTTTGTTTTTGTTCACGCCTACAGTGTTCAATTAGTTTAGGAGCCGTTTTCCCTTCAGATCAATGTTCCGCGTGAAAGTTTCTTTGAGGTCAGTTCCGGTTCCTTAAAGTGGACTGCCATGCCAGGTTCATTGAACCAAAGTGGCCACTCTTCCAGAAGGTACTAGGTATTTTTTCGCTTGTTCACCTCTTTGCGCTGTGTGTAGAAAGTCAACTTCATCAGATGTTTCACCTCTTCTGGATTTGCATCAGTTTGTTGTGACATTCTCTTTAGTTGTTGTATCTTCTCCTGTTGGCTCTCTAGGGTCTCTGCACGGGGCAGGAACTTTAAACCCGTTTAATGCACCCATAGGTGTCTTGGATTGCCGCTCTTTGTTCAGGAGGGACTTCATCTGTGTCAGACCCTTCAGAATGATGCCTTTGCTTTCTTATTTTTGGAGTCGAACATCTCTTCAGATTCTCGATCCTATTTTGCAACTGCTCGACTAGAGAATGATAGCCTGCTCCAATCACATCTCCCTCTATGTCCTGCAGAGATTGTGGATATGTAGCCACCATCTTTTTCGCAACTTCAGTTGAGTTCCTTCTTCTTATGCAAGGATTCTTCTGCAACATCTCACAAGCCACAATACGGACCATCTCCCTTCTCATTCTTGGAACTGGTTGTTTTCCAATGTCTGTATTAATTCCTCAGGGAACTTCTCCCACAGGATCATAAAGGTGTCCACCCAGTCTATACCAGGGCTTTGGCAGCTGCTGGAAGAGGTTGAGGATGAGTTTACGGGTGAAGAAGCTTGTAAGGTTGAGGAAGGTCTTGGGGAGGCACAGACAAATGAGCTGCTGGTTTATGGAGTCTGGCCTACAAATACACACGCCAAAAAAAGGAACACAATGTGAATATTTCTATATTTCAAATGTATCTTTATATAGGCCACTTTTGGGCAAAGGTTGCATCCTGTACTCTAATACTTGACTTACATCTCAGCTCCCAAGCAGCAAGTACTTTTTGTGCTTGAATCGGCCTCAAAGCTGAAAGCAAATCCCCTTCCTCAATGAACTGTAGATCATCATCCGTCTCCACCCCTAGGTTTTGTAATGTCTCTTCAAGAATATCTTTAGGCACTACTGGACAACAAACATACATTCCTTAGAAAGATGTCATTGAAATTATGTGGCAATTCAGTGCTTTCATTTGTTGTTGCATCATTTAAACACTGACGAGCATCTTCACGTGCAGCAGCAGCATTAGACTGAGAAGTAGTTTCCCTATACATTTCACGTAGATTATCCACTGAACATGCTCTATGTTTCCTGGATATGTGAGCAGTAAATGATGACTTAACAGTGAACGTATTTTTACAACCAGTGACTGGACATGCAACAGGTCGCCCCTCCACTATATGCTCCTGTGTGTGAGAGTGTGAGAGAAGTTATTTTACTGTGTGAAATTGGCGCTCACACAGCGCAACAGCACATTTCAAATCTGTAACGGCTCAAGCAGTAACAGTGGGCACAGACATATTATGAATACGATAAAAGTGAGCTTTAAAAGCTGGGTAGGTGCAAAATGTCCACTTGCAGTCAGCGCCAACACATTTGAAAAGACAGTGAGGTTCATTCCTATGAACTCTACAATGCCGAACATAACCCCTTAACATGAACATAACATGAATTTCCATAGCTATGCGGACACTGAACCCAACGATGCAACGGTCATCAATTCCATTACCAGCTGCCTGTTGGCAATAAACAAATGGATGAATGATAACTTTCTTAAATTAAATGAAGACAAAACTGAAGTCCTACTTTGTGGCCCCAAATCCAAAAGAGACATGCTTACTAAGAATCTAGGAATTTTAACCCCCCGGCTTAAACCAGAGGTGACAAGTCTCGGTGTAATCCTGGACTCAGATTTGAATTTCAACTCCCACATTAATAAAGTGACCAAAACTGCTTTCTTTCACTTGAGGAATATAGCAAAGATACGACCATTCATAAACCAATATGATGCAGAGAAGTTAATTCATGCTTTTATATCCAGCCGGCTGGACTACTGTAACGCACTTTTCGCTGGTCTTCCCAAAAAAAACACTGAAAGACTACAGCTCATTCAAAATTCTGCAGCTATATTATTAACCAAAACTAAAAGGAGAGAACACATTAGTCCTGTCCTAGCTACTTTACACTGGCTCCCTGTTACCTTCAGAATTACATTTAAGGTCCTATTCCTCACATACAAAGCTCTATACGGACAAGGACCTAGCTACATTGCTAACTCTCTTATAAACTACACACCAGCTAGAACACTGCAATCATCAAATGTAGGCCTATTAGAGGTCGCCGGAAGCAACCATAAGAAGATTGGTGATGCTGCCTTTGCCAATTACGCCCCAAAACTATGGATCAAATTACCCATCAATATCAGAGAAGCAAATATGTTAGACATTTTTAAAAGACAGCTTAAAACCTACCTTTTTCCCAAAGCATTTAACTAATTTTTATCTCAGAAGGGCCTTACAACTGGTAGTAGTTATATTATTGTTTTTATAGATTTGCTTTGTATTCCCGCAAAGATTGAGGCTTGTGTTTGACTTGCACTACTGCTTATGTGTTACATTTAATCCATTTTGTTGAGTTATTGTATTGTGTTATTCTGTAGTTTTTATTATTTTACTTTATTGAATTTTTTAATTTGTATTATTTTAATTTTTAATTTAATTGAGAAACCACAAAGACTGTGCAAGAGTGCATGTGTTTTGTTATATGTGTGGAAACTGCACGAGGCAGCTCGGATCCAAGACGGATTCGAGAGACCGCAGATAGAGTGCGGCTTGTCTGGTTTGTTATATGTTTGGAAACTGCACGAGGCAGCTCGGATCCAAGACGGATTCGAGAGACCGCAGATAGAGTGCGGCTTGTCTGGGTTGTTATGTGTTTGGAAACTGCACGGGGCAGCTCGGATCCAAGACGGATTCGAGAGACCGCAGATAGAGTGCGGCTTGTCTGGGTTGTTATGTGTGTGGAAACTGCAAGTGGCAGCTCGGGTCTAAGACAGATTCGAGAGACTGCAGATGGAGTGCGGCTAGTCTGGTTTGTTATATGTTTTAAGTGTTTATGAAAATACTAAAGGCACCAGACTTTCCTAATAAGTCAAAATAACAGATGTAATCTACTGCATTCTTATTTATTTGTTATTTGAAAAACAATTGTGCATTCAAAATGTGAAAATAGAATGTAATCAAACGTAGGGCCTATTAAATAAATAAAATGTAGCAGTAGAAACAAAATAGTGTATTGGTCAAACATACAATAGTAATCAAACAGCTACCAAACATTGTAAACAAGTAAAAAATATTTGAATTTTTATTTATTTGTTGTCGCTGGTGTGTGAACCATGGAAGTTTTTAGCTTGAAGCATTGCACCGTGCGGTTTACAGCTCGTGTCCAACCAGTGTACAGAAACTTAAAAGCAACATGGAGCGAGCCAAAGAGTTGGCTGTGTGGAGATATTTCACACTTGCAACGCTAACTAGTTCGTGGGCTGTTTGCAATTTCTGCAAAGAAAATGTTTTGAGGGGTGGTGGTAGTACTGCAAAGTACAATAGTACCAATTTAATCAAGCACAATGCTAGGAGTACGCCGAATTCCTGCAGCTCAAAGGCTCTACTAAACTGTAGAATCTACAGGGTATAACGAGTAGCGTCGCACATATGAGATCGTTCGAATGCGGGTCTCACAGCTTGCATATGCGATTTCGAAAATTCCAACTGAATATTTTCCGATAGACAAAAACTATGCGACAAACGCTGTATGGCTTCAATAAGTACTAATGAGAAGGTTAACAGGTAACACTAGCATGCTAGTAGCATTGCTTTGAGTATTATGCTTGCTGTGGGCACCGTCGGAAATATTTAGAACTCAAGCATCTAAAGGTTCGGTTAACTCATGCTGTTGAAAAAAGACATACAATATGCTGTGAAAAGAAGGATGGATCGTCCAGCTATTTTGTCAATATCGGGGCTGATATCCGATCTTAGTATCGGATCGGTGCACCCCTAGTTTAAGGCAAGGTCCAGGCCTGATGTTATTTTACCTTCTTTTGTCAGAGACTTCGTTTAATATGTGAAATAAAACTTTCACTTGTTTAGTTAATTGATGATTTGCAGTCTGACAAAGAAATAAATCATAGCGTAAATGTAAATCATTATGTATCATATTAAATTGCATAGCATAATATTCCCTTTGCATCGCATCTCATTGAATCGCATCGTGTCGAATCGCACTGCATCGCAATAGGGGTGAATTGTATCGTATCGCATTAGTAGTTGCTTTTAAGTATCTTTAATGTATCGGATCGTTGGCAGTGCATCGAGATGTGTATCGCATCGTCCTCAGTGATGGAGATGCACATCCCTAATGCACTGGCAGTGTGGATGGATGGAAATGGCAAACAGCAAGAAATCATTTTCAGTTAAATGATGAAACCATCCGTTTAACACAAATATTTTCTAACTCAAGGTGTCACGGCAAACGCCACCACCCCACAACTAATACTGTAACGTTAGCTCTAACTAGATTTGCTAAACATACTGGAGGTAATAGCTAGCCTAGCTCTAGCGTTTAGAATGAAAACCCACCAGACTAGCTAGCTAACTAACCTTCGGTCAGTAGGCGATACTGTAAAATACACATTCGGTAAAAAAACGAACAGAAGCTAGTATTTTTTCTGACAGTCATCAAGTTTGAAGAAAATCAAGTATTTACCTGCAAAAAATCGTCGTCGGCGTTGTACACAAATTGCTCTTCTATGCGCTGGCAGTCTGGCAATGTGTGGATAGATGGAAATGGCAACCTGCTGCTACGGACAAGCTTGAACTTGGCTCCCGCGGTCTGTACGTGGTCCAATGAAAGGACGGAAACAAACTCTACTCAGTGATTTGATAAATTGGAAATTCAAACGCATCAGCCGTTGATTTTTGCGGGAATGTAAAATGTAGGCCTACGTCGAAAACTATGACTGTTACATTTCAATTGTACATTATTCTGTAATAAAAACAAAGATTAACTTTTAATTTGATAATTTATATTTAAACAGATGACATCAAGCAAAAATAAATAACTGATGAACATCTAACTGCATGTGGAGGAGAACATAGGCCTAACCTTTCTGCAAATCAGGACTAAAAGTTGAACATTGTTATGGTTTATCTTCATTTCCATGCTTTGAGCAGGCAGAATAACTACTAATATTTATGGATATAATTGTAAATTTGTAATTCATCTGTCCACCATGTTATATACTGCAATCACCTGCACTTTTTGCCAAGCACATTTTATGTTGCAGCCTATACTGAACATGCAGCGTTTACATAAAATAAGTATTCAGTTTAGATTACATCTATAAGCTAAAATATAATATCCTAATATACCAAGTAATACAATATACAGTACAGTATACTAAACCTATACCGTATTTTTGGGACTATAAGTCGCACTTTTTTCATAGCTGGTCCTGCGATTTATACTCCGGAGCGACTTATAGTCCGAAAATACGGTATACATAATCTCCTTGGTCTTGCTGACGTTGAGAGAGGTTATATTGTCCCAACACCATGATGTCAGATGGCTGAGCGGTTAGGGAATCAGGCTGTTAACCAGAAAGTTGCTGGTTCGATTCCTGGCTGCGCAAAATGTCGTTGTGTCCTTGGGAAAGGTACTTCACCTCGGGGGAATGTCCCTGTACTTACTGTAAGTCGCTCTGGATAAGAGTGTCTGCTAAATGACTGTAATGTAAATGTAATGTAAAATGATGTCAGGTTATCAACCTCTTTGTAGGCTGACTCGTCACTGTCAGAGATGAGCCCCATGATGGTTGTGTCGTCAGCAAACTTGTTTGGAATTGTGTGTTGCTGCACAGTCATGAGTGAAGCCATTTAATCGGATTGACCTCAAAATTCATTAAAATATAGTGGAAACGTTCATCTACGAAAGTGTGGTCTCAAATACACATAAAGATAAACATGTTTTAATTCCAGCGCGTTCAAACAGTCCCTTCAGTTAAGGTTGGCTAGCAAGCTACAGCAGCACCCTGGCCCTGTGACAGGTGGGGGGAGGGGTGCAAAGGGCAAACTTAATAGTGGTATCTTGCTTCCAATTTATTTTTTAGACAACCCATTCATTTGTAGCAGATAAACATCTAAAAACATACAAGCTATAGGCTCAAAAACTAGGATTGAGAGAGGTTGATAGGGAAGGTTGATTAGAGAAGTTGACAAAGCTGAATGAGTATTTCATTTGTTTGATGTGCAAGGAAACTTAACTTCTCTCTATAGGAACATTTAAAATGAAAGAAAAAAAAAACATGGATATCCATAATTACTGAAGAGCTCTGGCAGTATAGTGCAATGATTTGATAATGGTTTATTACATTCAACACTTTATGACTAACTCGTTGTATTAGATGGAGAACAAAATGACTAAAGGCCCTCACAATCAAGCGAGCAATGGATAGTAGCTTATGTGCTTTAAAATCAGTATCTAGTTTTGATTGCTGTTACTTCTGTCCTGCTTAAAAAGCATCCAACTCCAGTCTGCTCTTTTTATACCTTGGTTCTATGAGAAACATGCAAGTCACATTCACTGTTGACATTCTTCTTAGAAATTGAGGCAAACTGGTCATCCACATCCTCAAACACCTTATGGGCTCATAACTGCTTATCTGTAAATTTAACTGTTTCCTCTGTGTATATGTAAACAGCACTTTCCCACACTGACAATAAGACTTACATTAAATTTATGCAATTATGTTTTCTAAGAAATTGTTTTCTGTGTCTAACATGCAAAAAAGCTACATGTTAATGTATTTACAGCAGTTAACATTTATTAAAATAGTCATAGACCTAACCCTTCATATTAACATAAGTTTACTGTATTTGTGCATATTTTCATTTGTAAATTATAGCACAAGGAATTGTAAAATGTAAAACAGTTTCTTTATGTATAAGAAAAAAAGCATGAACAAAAAAACCCATTATTTTAACACTCCCATGTCGTACTTTTTACTGTATTGTGTTGTGGACTCAATTTGCTCTCTCTATGGTCCAATGTCAGTTGATGTGGACAAGAACGATGTCTGCAAGTCGTAGTCGATTATAACAAAGGTCTTACTTTATTGTGCCCGGAACAGAATACATACACGAGGCTTGCCTCAGCTCTGAGACCAACCTAAAACTTTCACAGTCTCACAGGACAATTTATACAGGCTATGCACGTCATACAGATATTTCATTGGCACTCGGCCTGGACCTTTGATACAGATGGCCCAGTCGCGCAACACATGTTGTTGCGCACAACCGCCACTTCAAGTCACTGTGACCTTTAAGGTTATCAGAAATGGAACAGAGCATACCGCTTCATATAAGGCTACTCCCTGTGGCAGTTTGGCAAACCTATCTGGCCAGCCCTTACTAGTGCTGTTAATAGATACCAGAATGGGACAACCTGTTCTAACTAGTACCCTGTGCTTCAGTAGTTTGTATGAAACTACTACAATTGTTTATTGTATTACAGTTTCAGTGTTTAAACTACAGTAATGTGTAAGTTTTACAAATAAATATGATTATTTTCACATTTTCTTTCATTAAAATTAACAGTTAGGTTCCGTATTTTGCTAAATAGTACTGTAAATCAAACACTGCTTCACTGTTTGTCTATTAACAATTTTTTACTGTCATGATTTAACAGCATTTCACTGTTAATTCCACTGACATTTTTTACAGTGTATGTTTTGTATACCATTTTCTCCTGAGCTCATATAAATACTTTAATACTACAAGAGGGCGCGCCATTTGACATTGTTTTGTTTGGCGGCGCCTTTTGTTTGAACAACGACAGGCAGACAAGAGCAGCCGTTTCGAGCGAGAGCCTTATTGTTTTATTAATCTGTTTGTTTAAATTGTTTGTGCTTCATCAATTAATGTTTCACATAACTAATGTGCCGCTAGAATTGTTCAAATAATACTTAAACTGAGAAAAAAGATGTACGTTTTGTATCTTATCAATCGTTTTAAGTAAAAAAAGTTTGCAACCCTAATGTTAGGACCTGGGGCCTGTACTACGAATCAAGATTTGGCGTTAGCGAGGTAACTTCAGGTTCAACCCAGGGTTTTCTGTACTACGACGGTGGATTACTTGTTACCGGGGTAGATCGCCATGGTAACATATGCTGAACGGCTAACCTGGTCGGGAGCAGGATAAGTTGGAGATCAGAGATCAACCGGTATGAAAACCCCGCCCATTAACTAATTCTTGACGATAATGTCGTCACCGTTCATAGTAGATCCTGTGCAGCTTGGTGCGCTGATACTGTAGTGAGAGGTGCGTTCAGAAGAGCCAGAACATTTAGAGACCGACAAAACCCTTTTGCATTCCCTCATGAGTATCTTTCTGAAAGATATAGATTCTTAGCAGAGGGAATTACGTATATTGCCAGCTTCTTGAGCCGTATGTTGCCAATGCGACGCATTGAAGCTGTGCACTCAGTCCCACAGACTGAATGCATAGCGTTTCGTTATTTCGCTATGGGTAGCTAGTTTTATAGTGTGGGTGATGCGGAGAACCTGAGCAAGGACACGGTCTGCTGCGCAATTTTGAACGGATTTTATGATGAAAAATATATATCCAAAGTGCCCTTTGTAAAAACTTGGGACTCCTAATATGTTGACAAAATGAAAGGAGGTTTTTCACTCAATGTTCTGATTTCTGTTCTGGAAATGTATGCAAATAATATTATATTTTACAACGTCATCATTTGCTCATTTAAACTTAGGCCTACATTTACAGGAAACTAGTAATGAAAACATTATTTGACATACTATTAGTCATCAACTTGGGAGGTTTCATGTTGTATGTTATCCCTATTCAGTGTGTCTCCCCTTAACCCTTCTGTCCTTGGGTTGCTTTGACCCATTTTCTAATCATTTCCATATCAGAAATTGGGGTTTCTTTCAACCAAAACCTTTCAAACCAAAAAGAACAATGGGTATCTGTACAAAGCCCTTCACAAGTGATACATAAATGATCATTTCACTACTTTCATTGATTTTTGATGTTTCATTCACTTTTATAGCATTTTTCAAAAATAATAAATAGGACATTGAAAGAGAGAAGTGGTGAAAACCCCCACAAAATATTCAAAAGGCACAACAAAAAAGCCACAAAAAGGTATAAAAATATCAAAACGTAGACAAAAGTTTAACAAATACATCCTCATGTGTTCTCCCTCCCCTAGGAACAGGAAAAATATGTCAGTGTAACTAAGTTTAGTGTCGTTCAGTCATGTACGATCTCTTCTCATATTCCAGTTTTTCTGTCTCCAGCCTTGTTTTTTTAATTAAAAACCTTATAATCGAGCTCCAGGGTTCTTTTATACAGGGCCCTCACACTGTCTGCTCCAACCTGAAACAAATGAAGAACACTGTCCCTTTGCAAGACACACTTGGAGAACGTTGAAGGTGTCCATTTGACTTCTGTGGTTTTTTGCTTATACCTTGTGTCTTTGTCTTGCCTTGAAGTGGAGTGGAGGCCCTAGGCTCAGGGGGAGGAAGAAGTTCCTCTTCCTGCTGAGTTCAACACCATAGAAATGTAATCAATTGAGTCATATTTGAAATGAGCACTTTAAGGACTTGTGTCTTCTGTTGAGACCACCACAATTAGTAAGTCATTACAGACACTTCAATCACAGTCACACGTTCACACACTCTCACCATCTGTGTTGCAAGTGGTAAATAAAACTCAAAGGTGTACCCCCAAAATGAGCAGGCAGACACAGTTTCCTGATCATCTAGGACCTCCACTTGAGAAAGTAAATGGTATATTTGATCCATATTCAGCAACCACATATGGCATACATACTGGCGTATGACTATTAGTTTCACTGTTACCTCTGTTTGGCACAGTGGGACGACAGTGGGTGGTGGCAGCAACACCACTGTATTTCCTGTCACTGCAGAGAACAGTAATACATTTCACTCCTACAATATTCATAAATAATTGTTGAATGAACATGGTCACATAGATTACTTGAAACATACATATGCCTGGGCTTCCAACCTGCTGCCACCAGTTGCCTAATTTTTCTTCCTGTTGGCTGCAGGCAATTTCATTGTTCTATAGGCTTTTTGTAGCTATACAATATCCTACAAAAGGGACTAATTCAGGCAATTCAGCCTTGTACTTGTTGGCCTTAAAATATGTGCAAGTATTGCCTACTGCTACTTACCGTTTTGAATTATGGTTTTATATTTATTTAGCATTTGCTCCCACGATCGTTTGCCACTGCAGGGTTGCAACTAAAATAATACAGCAACAAAAGTTTAACGTTGTGGAATGCACCCGTGTAATTATGGTCACATCTTCAATAAGTCATGTAGCTTACGCATTTACAGCGTATGCTTTTTTTTTCCAGCTTGGCAGCAGCGACTTTGTTGAAATTTGCCTGTATTATGTCTGTATTCCTGATATGCTTGTATTACAATATTTCACGCAGGAGGAGTAGACAAAGTTTGTAAGATTGTCTGCTCCTCCTCCGTGAAATATGCGGCTCTTGTTTCGTCCATGTTTGCGATTGGACATACGGTTCAAACACCGCCCCTTTATGTGAATGCGCACGTCTCTAGCTTGGAAAGATCTGGGTTGAGTTAGAGAGTTGATAACCGCCGTCGTAGTATCGCTTATCGTGACTGCAATTGTTAGGCTTAGCGTAGCCGGGTAACTGAAAGTAATCCAGAGCATGTTGATCTTGATTCGTAGTACAGGCCCCTGGTCTTAGACGCAACAAGAAAGAGCGAGACCACTATCCAACTTGGCGTTTGTTTGTTTTTTTGGGGGGGCTGGGAGAACAGCTTCAGGAGCCGACAAGGCCAACATAAAAAAAACAAAACACCTCTTACTTTTAAAAGGAAACTAACTAACCTAAGCAAACTAAACATAAAATCAATATACACCGTTCTTCCCTAACTCCCTATCTAACAAAAACAGATGTCGTCAAACCCCCTATTTCCTTGCACAAGTGTTAAAAATTGGTTTAATGTACAACTATATTCACAGCAAACAGATCCAAAAGGGCAAGGCAAGAATCAAGGCCGGAATAGCAAAATGGTCAAACACACAACCGTACACACAAGTAACACGAGACAAAGCGAGAGCAATGGTCTACCGGGTTGAGTGTCGGCAACGGCTAAAACAGGACGTGGAGCGCGGGCTTGATCCAATGGTGTGTGGGAGGCAGGGCATCCAATTATTTTCCATGGAGATGGAGGTTCAGGGAGACGAGAGTGACACATCTACACACACACACACACACAGCAGATACAAAACAAACAAAGAACACACAATTACGTTTAGGGTCGTAACACCTAATATAAATTGAACAATTCAATGTGAACGTGGGCCTACAGCAATGCAGTGCAAATTAATAATCCATCCACAAAACAATTTGTAAAGAAACAAACCTAAGAAATTAAGTGCCAATAGTGAATTGCGTCACCTACAACTTACCTAATGAGAAGGATGATGTTGCTGCAATAGCAGCTGTCAAAGCCTTGATGTCTGGCTGAATGGACGTCAGCTTTAGGCAGAGATCAGGCTCAACATTGAGTTTGTTTCTGTACTTTGTCTGAAAATAAATTTTCACACAGATAAGTGGTAGCAAAAGGGATCAGAAACATCAATGCCTTGTTAGACAGATCCGTATATTCCGAGTAAACATGCATCCAGAAATGTGCCAAGTGCTTCTGTGTGAAGATCAGTTTCAAAGCAGTATCACAAGATAACTCCACAAGGCTGTCCTGCTCCCTGGAACTGAGACCTGCGATGGCATCCTCATTATGGGGGGAAAATGGATTCTGTATCAAGATGTGTTGTTCGCTGAGCACAGGGAAGTATTCCCGGTGCTGGCTCTTTAGAGTTTGCAGGTGCTCTCTGATGGCACCTGCCACGGAGGTCGGGATCTGCCTCTCCTCCTTATTGAGGAATTCACAAAGATTGTCAAAGGACTCGTAGTTGTTCTGAACTACTCTTCTGTCCCACACCTCTCGATCTTCCTTATTGTGGCTTCTATCTTACTGTGGACATGAAACATGGTCACTGCTTTTCGTTGGAGGGATAGATTGAGTCCATTTAAGTACCCGAAAATGTCGGCCAAATACGCCAACTTACAAAGCCACTTGAAGTCACTGAATTGGTCTGACAGTTCAAACCGGGAGTTCACAAAAAATTTCCTGACTTCGTCATGCAGTTCAAAAAGTCGGGTGAGCACCTTACCACGTGAAAGCCACCGGACTACGGTGTGCAGGAGAAGCTGCAGGTGGTCGCTTCCCATCTCAGCGCATAATATGGCAAACAGGCGTGGTTGCAGTGGACGACTTTTGATGAAATTTACTGTTCTCACTACTTCATCCAAAACCGCCTTTAAATCCGCAGGCATCATCTTTGTTGCCAGTGCCTCTCTGTGGGTACTGCAGTGGACAGCTGTAACTAGTGGAGCCACGTCTTTAACCCTTTTCACAACTCCAGTGAGTCTCCCCACCATGGCCCGAGCTCCATCAGTGCTTAGCCCCACACACTTTGTCCAGTCTATTTCATTGGAAACCATGAATCCATTCAGAGATTCAAAAATGGTTTCCGCTGTATTATGTGAGGGTAAATGTTTGCAAAACAGAACATCTTCATGTAATTCTCCATCATGTTCATATCTGACAAACAAATTTGCCAAGCTTGAAACGTCTGTCGATTTGTCAATCTGGAGAGCATAAAAACGGCTTGCTCGTATTCTGCTTACTAGCTGCTTCAACACATCTTCAGCCATATCATCAATACGGCGCTTTACTGTGTTATCAGACAAATAAATCACATTTAGTTGTTTAGCTGCTTTCTCACCAATTGTAGTGGAAAAAACATCACACTGCTGTAATTATGAAGTTGAAATGATTATGGATTATATGATTGAGAATGAACCTCTTAATCACCTTTATTACTTTTATATGCTATATTACTGAAAACCAGATGCAAAGCTGTTGACTGATTAGTATTACCACTAAAACGTAGGAGATATAAAGGCCAAAATGTGGAAATCCAGATAGAGTTTGAGAACAACAGAGAAGTGTGTGTAGGCCTCTCCCATGAAAGACTACAAGGCCCAGATATTGAGAACTACAAGCGCCAGACATCAGGGGACAGATTTATGTCCTTAAACGCTGTATGACAGTGCAGCTGGGCTGCAAAGCCTCACGTGGGCCCTGGAGGGAGAAAGTTAGGGAAAGTCCAGGCTATGCAAATTCTGTGACAATGGACCAACCGAGTGTGAAAATGCATACATGAATCTGTGACCACTTATAATGTACCAATGATAAAATAGCATAAAATAATGGAGGAAAAATATATAAGCAAATGTCTGGAGAAAAGTTTGTCAGACTTCGGGGTGTACTCGCGTTTGTTGGAATCAATCTTTTGTGTTAGATTCGAATAAACACTTTGCATCAAACTTTGCTGCCGTTTCCGTGCTGTTTTACTTTTTCATATCGGTTGAAAACTTAGACTATTTTTTCAACAACACAATCATGACTCCAACCATCTCTTTGGCAGCAGGTAAAATCAAATCCTACCCAATGGTGTGTGGCTTCCCGGTTTTTGCTATCAGCTTTGCTACTCGGTAGGACACCTCAACTGCCTTGGCGTTTTCACTCGCAGTGACACATGTGGATTAAATGGTTTTCTTACGGCTCATATACTCTTTTAGCTTGTTTTCAAAAAAGATTCTAGGTTTGGATGAATATTGGCCATGTTTGGTTCCTAGATGGCGGCGCAGCTTTCATGGTTTCAGTGCCTCGTTTGCTAGCACCTCCGAGCATAGCACACAGACGGGCAAGGGATTGTCTTCTGGTCCTAAACTGGTCAATCCCAGTGATAGGTACTTCGTTGAGTACTTTCTACCAACCTTTTGTTTTTTGTTTTCAGGGATTCATTATCTGAGGACTCGCTTGTTGCGTTTGATTTATCAGCTTTCCTTTTCTAGCCACCGCTCCATTGTACAATTTTCCACACCAATTTTGAGGTAGCTTATTGTGTCAACTAAGATTTCCTGCCATTGACGAGATACAAGACATGTCACGGATCAAAAATAGGTCAGATAAAAGAATAGCACGTAATTTAAATCATAAATATTTTTATATTAATTTCCAACTTTTCAAAATTGAAAATCTAAAACATTTCATTTATTTATTGTAAATGACCTCTCGCGGCCCACCTGCAGTACGTGCCGCGGCCCACACTTTGGTAATCGCTGTGCTAGAAAAACATTCTTCTTTGTAATTCTGTGGAAGTACACAAAGCAGAACATTTTGGGGTGTGACCAAGGTACAGACAAGAGCCAAAAAAGGAGGAGCTTTTCCAAACCTACCGTTTTACAGCTACATTTTTTTATTGTGAGATTTGCATTGGAAAGAGGTGTCAATGGACTCTGAGGTTCACTGTATGTCCATTTTACCAACCAAACTGTCGTTATTCAACTATGGCAAGGTAAAATCGGTTTTGCAATCAATGACTCCTTTAAAGGTTGATTTTAATAGTTATAAATACTCCTACTGAAACACTTATCCTTCAAAGAGGATTACAATAATCATGTATTAATTTAGCAGATGCTTTCATCCAAGGCGACATACATGGGGATCTGAACTTGCAACTTCTAGATCTGTAGTCAAATGCTCACCTCTGAGTGGAAACAATCCCATTATTGTCATCATTCAGTTCATATTCACTGTCCACACTGTCTTATTAAGCAAGCAAAGAACAGTAGAATACAGTCAGATGAGAAGTGCGGGTGTGTGCGCGTACACAACCCCCACACAACCCCCCCCCTCCAACACACACACACACACAGCATCCCATAATAAAACATCTCAGTGTTGATTTATAGTGTTAAGAGCAGTAACTCTTGTTGTTGGCTATCATTTATAAACACTCTAAATTACCTCTCCACTTACCTGTCAACATTGGAGTACCAAAATCCAGGGTATTACTGGGACTTATTCATGTTTTCTTTTTATTTATTTTTATTGTAACATTGTGCAATTTTCAGTTCACTCTGTAACACGGTGTATGCTGCCATCCGTCCCATAGTTGCAAAGCTCGAAATCGCCTGTGTGCCCTTGTGGGCCTCCGCAGCGCGACTGTGCCGTTGTCATTTCATGTGCTGCCGAACATCATTTTTCCCACCGTGTGCGATACTAAAATCGTCATGACACACTTTGCAGAAGGCATGGGAATTGTCGATGTGGCTTGATGATAAGATATTAAATTCCTCCGTCCATGTAGCCTACTGTCAGGGACGGACTGGGAGTAAAATAGGCCCTGGACTTTGATCCAGACCAGCCCACCAGAACCGGTCCTGTATACGCCACCAGCGAGCGCCCTGCTAATGCATGCAACTTCTGTTCCTGATGTGATGCTAGTTATAGGGACTTCCACGCTTAGTGCGAGCGCGCATAGCGCACGATCGAATTTTTTGGGCTGATTTGAGCGAAAAATAGTTTTTGGAGCTCTATGTAAAACAAACAAACACAGCCGCCTTTTCAATTGGTAAAACATTGTCTAGTGAAGGTAATTACGTTTAATTTTCTTGGCCTGGTTTTTCATCTTTATATTGTCTCTACTAGCTAGCTTTTGATCTGTCAGTGTCTCTGTTGTGTGTAAGCGGCACTTAGGGCTGCATAGACGTTCATTTGGAATAGACCAACCGTCCTTGGGTAAAGGGGGGCCGGCCAACCGTGTTGCTGGCCAACCGTGTTGCTGGCCAACCGTGTTGCTGGCCAACCGTGTTGCTGGCCAACCAGTCAGTGTCGCTCAATCTTCTGCCGATATTTTTATTAGTAGTGAAAAAAATTATAAGGCAAGTGGCCCTCCTACCCAGAAGTTCTTCGGCCCATCGGGAATCCTCCCGGTGCTCCCGATGGCCTGTCCGCTAATGTTTAGCCTACTGTTAATTTGCAGCTATTTTTTTTGTTGCCGTTACACCACCTGAGACTTTTGCCATTTATACAAGTGATTCTGTATCAAAATTCAACCGTGTATTATTCAAATTCTCCCGCCTGCCTGCGGAGATATCAACAATTCAACTGGGTTGTAGGTAGCAGCAGAGAATGTCTAATATGGACGGGCTCTGGTTGCGGTCACAAATGGGTTGAAAATTGTAGCTATTATGTGAGTAGGATGCGTTTCATACAAGATCTGGTAACTGGACAACATTGAAATAATATATTGATGTGAATATTTATATAATGAGGTTTGGCAATACAAATTACGGGAGTTTCACGGGAGAAATGACAAAACGGGAGGGGGGCGGGAGACTCCCGGGGAAAACGGGAGTGTTGACAGATATGCCTCTCCAGTAGGTTTCCATGAGAGGGTTGTTCAGATTAAAATAACCTTATCAGTAACAATTTAATAACAATTCCTCTGCTCCCTTGAGGTGTGATGGGATATTGAACTTGAGACAAAATAGCCAACCAACTACAACCCTGGAACCCATGTATTCCACCATTCAAACTCACTGCGGCTCTGTTTAATCCGTATCATTTCTCACCAGTCTTCCTCATCCTCCTCCTCTTTGAGCTGATGGGTAAACGGTCCACGATCCCTAGAAAGACAGATGTACTGAAAAGCCACACCACCAAATGACATTCTCATAGACCATGTATATGTATCTTGTTATAGATACAGTACGGGGCTGTGACTTTGAGTCATATGAAAAGATGTACAGAAATGGAACAATGCCAGGACGCAATATACATGAACGAAACGGTAAAAGGAGATACATAATTAAATGTAAACCCATGCCTGCTGCAGATTATATAAAACCACCAAAAGCTCCTCTCCCTCATCTGCAAACATCTAAACAGGGTGGTCACAGTCTGCAGGGCTCTCTTCTGTCATATCCTGCTTCAGCTGCTTCAGTAGCCTCATTTATGTATTTCAATTACCCCACCCTCCCCTGGGGTAGAAATGAAGGAGATAGACATAAACATCAGAAAAAACGGGACACACCTGGTCATCAGATTGTATGGCATAGTTAATATTTCCCTTCCTCTCTGCAGTGTCTCTTCGGTTTAAAACTTGAGGAACATATTTCAGCTCAACATAACAGGACAACTGTCTAAAAAGCCACCCTACAAAACTCAGGGCCTCCCTATTGCTCTGTCACGGTATACTCCTGAAACAGATCTAGATGGAGACAATAGCTGGGTGAGAGGAGAGGGGACAGGGTTTATTGTAGATTACAATTGTACCTGTGGCTCGTTCAGTTCTTAGCCTGTTGGAAAGCTTTAGTTAAAGATAGTCAGGTCCCTTCTCAATAGCAATGGCTTCAATTTCTGCTTTGGGAGGATAACTTTTAGAGAGGTAAAGCCTGTCTGCGCCAAGACATAAGCTCCATACCAACAGCTGATTGGTGAGACCAGTGGACATGACCCCCATACTAATGTCTGAGTCTAGCATCAGCCGGTTCCTCTATACTGAAAGACCAGGATAAATGTCTGACCAGTCATGTAAAATGAACATCAATTTCAAGACAGGTACGCTTGCCGTGGACCCCAGCTCTCCCCAGGTGTATGTAGCAAATTGTCTGAGGTATGTGTGCATTCTGTCTGTGGTGTGTAAGTATCCCCATCTGTTTGTGAAAGAAGGGTGGTGCTTGTCCCTGTTCAGCAGGTAATCAGTGACCTGGTGTGTGTATTGGCTTCTGTCTGTGTCTGTCTAGATGTCTCGCCTGAAGTGTGTTGTGGCATTGTTTGTGTGTACATGAATGTATCAGGAGCAGGGATGTTTTACAGCGGCAGGAGGGAATCTTAATGATGGAAGGATAGAGACAGAGGGATGAAGATACAAGGGTAAAGTTGAAGGCAGGTGATTGGCTTAGTTTCTCTGTCATCCCTAGCCTGAGAGGTCAGACTGAAACAATGAGCTGAAGTCTCAGTTTTTTCTCTTGCTCACTTTCATTGTCTCTCCCACTTCAAAATATCTGGTCTGAAGGTTCCCTTCCTCGTCCCTCTCCCCCTTAAAGGCTTACAGCCCCATCCCAGACAGAAATGATACAGGCTGATAGTTATGAATGCTCCTCTGGATGCAAATCAAAGCTAATGGGATGAAAATTAAGTGCAAATAAGAGACAATGATAAAGATTTATGGGGGGTATGTCTCTGGGTGACACTGAGCAGGGTGATCATAGTTACCAAATTCAGAGACATGTATGTCTTTAACTATCGCACCATCGGTAAGCCTATTGCCGATAGACAAATACAATTCTTGTATGATGTCCATGTTAGTGCATCTGTGCAGTACGTGGTGCAGACTATATATACTTCCAGGAAACAGCGAACTATATATACTTTTTGCAAAACAGCGAAAACAAAGATTTAATGTTAATTTTATACAAGGCCGGAATTCCACACCGACACAAAAACTGTAATTTTGTGTTCACTGAAATGAAAAAGTGTGATCCTTGTGGCCAAAATCCTTTCAGCTCATCCATGGATGGTCATCCATTGCTCACAGGTGTAGCACTTATGAGGAACAAATAAGTCAGTTACTCAGGACCAGAGTATAGGTTCGGAGGAGCAGTTGGTAGCTAAATAATAATAACACCCCGGACCAAGACAAGAACGTTTAAATGCCGGCTTGTTTATATAAAAGAGTGGAAAGAGTTTAGAAGCAGATAGAATTAGTCAATGGTACCAAATAACAGTTTACATACACAATTTGCATAACATAGACACAGTCTTTGCATTTAAATGTGATCTTTTCAAGTGTCAACCTTTTTGACAGAACGAAAACAATTGAAATTGTATTTCTTTGTTTTAGTTTGACAACCTAGTTGGTTTCAGGAATAACTTCAAACTTGCGTTAAATTAAAGTTGATCTTTAAGTTCCTATTCAGTTTCTATTATCTTGAGTTAACTCTGCTTTAAGTCCTCATTTAAATCTTGGTTAGTCAAAATGTTATTTTTACTTAGTTAGGACTATTTTAGGATCTAGTTATTTTCCTATTATCATGCTATGCCAGTGAGCTACTGAAGCTAAGCCTTTGCAATATCATACCCATTTGCCAGTTCAACGCAACAAAGGCTACATGGAAAATAACAAGGAAAATAACAAAAGGAATGTAAAATGAGATATAACATTCACAAATCAACAATATGAAAAGCTATAATCAGTCTCTTTTCAACAAATGCAACCGTTGCTAGCGACCACGTTGGGCAGTCCAATGCTAAATTCTGCTTGATGTGACACAGAAGGAAAGTTGTTGATTAGCAGTGAGTCCGCTGGAGTCCACGCTTACCGAAATCCTAAATCCAGAACTGTATCCTGAATCCATTCACATCAAGAATATTTCAGTAGGCTTGTCCTACTGCAACCGGAATGAATGAGTTCAACACGCTGGTGACTCACAGATGCATGGGCGTAGATTTAGGGGGGGACGCTAGGTACTTGTCCCCACCGACATTTGAAAATGACAAAATTGTCCCCACCATTTTTAGCTAATTGTGCTGCTATATGGACCAATTCAGACGGCCAGGACGCGACAGTACAAGAAACGCCATAATTTGATTGGCTGAAAACCCGAAGGGAGAGGGTTATCTGACACGCGACATGCACGGGAAGAAGCACATGTTAAGGCCAATTTATACTTCTGCGTTTTTACGCACACGCACACAGGGAACGCCCTCTCCGTCAAGGAACTCCCTCTCCGTGTCCTCTCCGAGCCTCTCGCAGAGCTCTGCGTGCACCTCCTGATTTTCCTGACTCTCCGTCTGTCCGTCCGTCATTTTACGGATACCCCTTGGCTGTGATTGGTCCGTATTAAGAACCGCTTGCTTCAGGGGCGGGGTTGCCGTGACCAACAAGAGAACAGAATCCTTTGACCGCCATTGTTGTAAGTTTTTACAATTCATATTTCAGCTTAACAGTACATGTAAATCAGCATCTGAATTAAAATGTGACGAGAAATGGGCAGTGCAGTTGCTAAGAATGTGCTTATTTTATTGATGAAGTGGATAATTTGTAAATTTGCTCCGACTTTTCAATAACCTAGCGAGCATTGCAGTGCAGCGCCATCTACTGTTCTGCCGGTGAATTGCTTTCAGCACGCAGAGCCATCAGAGTAGTATAAATTCAACCAATCCGGCCGACTCCGTGCGTGCGTCTGTCCGTTAATCGAGACGTAGAAGTATCAATCGGCCTTTACTTTGCTTGCACTGGCAGTCGCAGACAGGCTAGCGGGTGTGTCGGCGACAACGGTACAGCTAACTTACCAGGGCTGTCTGCCGACAATACATACATAAAAGGCCAGAGTAACACATTTTAATATTCCTTTTGCCCTTCAGCATGTAAATGTTTGCCCCTTTTTGTGCTTTGAAGATCAGATATGCCTCCACCCAAGAAGAAGAAAGGGGACATACGAAGCTTTTTCAAAAAGCAGTGTAAGTCAGGCTAAATAACTAGCGACACTAGCAGTGGTAGTGTTACCAGGCTTTCAAATGCAGATTCTACTGTGGAAAAAGTATTAACTGGTGTTATTATATGGCAACGACGGTACGAGCTTTCTGATTGGCTAATGGGTAGTCATGCCAGCCGCGTATTGCCCTCCTCGCCGGTCAATACAGATCCGTATTGCCCTCTGACGTCAGCTTCAAAATGAACGATATCGACGAGTCAGCTGCTGAGTTTTACTATGCAGATGATGCTGAAAAGATTTGTCATCGAAAGTGAGGATAAAGACTAGACTCATTGAATCACTTGTGTTGTTATTTTGTGTTGAAATTAAATCAATTTTAGCAGAATCATGTTGTCCGCCTTCTATCAAGAGTAATGAGTTGCTAGGTAACACATGAAACACAGCGTGATAAGACTTGAGAGCTAGCTACAATTAGCCTCGAGGTACCATTTATTTTCGTTTACAAAATGAAAAGAAGCTAAAAATGCCATATAATAAACTACTTACTAACCTCGACCGTTCGGTCATGCCGGGAAATATCAAACCTCTGCTTTGCTGTATCAACCCCCGCTATCGCTCGGTCGATACGTTCCAGCCTCAGTTTGATATTTCCCTCACTCTCGGTTAGTAAGTAGTCAATATTATATGTTACCCAGGATATTGTTACAGCTAAACCTAACTTCTGTACAGTAGCTAATCTTTCAACCAAGGTTAGGAGTCTAGCCTAGGACAAATTCACAGTTGATGGAATGTCACTGCATTGCTAGACAGGTGCTGGAAAAAAACAGTTGGCAATGTGAATAAGTTAACACTGTTGGTTATTCAAATATAATGAATCATTATTTGATTATTCATGTCCAAATAACACTGTATACAATATGGTAGGAGGGTTAAACTTGCTAGCCATAGGATAGGCTACACAATGAACCATTTTGTATGCAGGAAAGACAGCATGAAAACACTCCAGATGTAGAGCAGGCTGAGGAAACAGCATCAGGGCTTCAGGTGAGGTTTATGATAATAAAACATTTTGTTGGTCAGCATTACAGTCTCATCATCACAGTCTCTTTTTTTTGAGAGTGCATTTTTTAGATTATACAGTTATACTAGCTCTTTAGGGATAGTACACAGAATGGCATCTCGATTTGCGCTCCGGGGGGGGGGGGGGGGGGTTGATGTCCCCACCAAGTCTGAGACCAAACCTACACCCTTGCACAGATGCAAGGTTATTGTTCGTCGTAGATCTTCTTCATGGGAGGCTCACCATTTTTACCGTCTGCTTGCAGCAAGAAACGTAGCTAGCTTCAAGCATTCGAAAATTCACTCTTCGGTCAACTTACTAAATAGCAACAAATAAACCACAGTCTACCCGTGTAGACAGAATGTAACAAACACTTTTATAAATCAAAATAAAAGAGTATAAACGCTTTAGTTTTACTATTCTTGTTCAGCTCACTGGCTCAGTCTTGCTAACATCTTCCTTCGAGCTCTCATCTCCTGCAACTCAAGTTCTTCCCGCCACAGGAAGAGCTACAGCCATTCTGATTGGCTGATATAATAATAGTTTTTTAAAGTACCAGGATACCTTTTTAACAACTAATAAGATGCTATTAACTTTAATATTTAGTGTTACCTTATTTAACCTGGTTAAGTCATGAAGTTTATTATTAATATTATGAAATGTATATATATATTGAATTGGTATTTACTCAAAATCTAACTATTTTAATCCAGGTTACACAGGTCATTATAGGAAGGAAGGAGAGGGAGATTTCAAATGGAAGATACACCAAAAAAAAGGGGGGGGGGGGAGAGGATGTTTTGGGAGAGAAACTACCCACATTCTCTAATCCCTGTATTGTCTGCTGCTACCTCTGCTGCAACTGGGGGAACAGGCAGGGCACAGAACCAATGCAGCAGCATATATATATTATATTGGTAGCTCAGGAGTGGTCTCTCTCCTTCCTGTCCCTTTCTCCCCCTCAATAGTCACTGTCCTCTCCCCTATCTTTGTCTTTCAATTTCTGAAACGTTGTTTCTCTCTTTTAATCTTGATACATTTTTGTATCTACATTTATCTGTTCTTCCCTACAGCAGTGTCTGGCCCAAGTAATGTCAAGCTTTTTGCAGGGAATCAACGTTTCTTTCCATCTCACACAGGGTTCGGTGTTGTTTATTAGTTGGTTGTTTATAAGTGGGGCAGAGATCATTGATCCTTGATCTTGTTACTAAATGTTTGATTGTCAAATGTCACAATCCAAGACACTTTAAGAGGTCCATATTAAGTTATGTCTTTCTTACCCCTCTCTGGACACAGCATATGCTTATTTGATTATTTGTCAATCCTACAATCTTAGACTTCTGAAGAAAGGCTTTCCCCAGGGGAAGTCACTCCAACAAACGAAATCCAATTTCCTTCTGTGAGATTTTTAATTGAATTACCACCACACTTCAAAACAAAGACCATTTAATTGATTTTCATTAATAGATATATTCGTAATTGTAATTAACTGGTCATGAAACTTCTGGCTTTGCTCATTCTTGAGTAACTGATCTCTGTAGACTCCCAACTGGCAAAACAGTGTTGGCCTCATCCAAGTAAGTCTGAAGGTTGGTGATGGTGATTGGATTAATCTTAAAATTGATTGAAGGGTGGTGTTGGTGTATCTCATTCTTATGTTGACTGAAGGTTAGTGAATCTGCACCAACTGATGAAAACATAAACGTTGTTCCCAAAGATATATTTGAGATCAATTATCTATTCTATTTCAGGAGGGAAAATCTCAGTGTGGGAGGAGACTGCTTAATAATAACTTAATGATCCTCTTCATTTAGACAGCTGGCTTCCACTACATCCTTGAGTACACTGAACATAAGCTGGAGATCTTTACAGGAATAGCTTACTGTCATCTATCATCATAGTGAATCAACTTTTTTTTCTTTTGTTTCTGAGTTAAACTGTTCTGATGGTGAGGTTATGTTTGAGGCAAAAGCCATTTCTCTGCTGACTGCTGGCTTGTTGATTGATTTTTCTGCAGAGTGAATTAACCCTGCAGCTCAGCACTCAACACTTCAATCTGATCAAACTGCTCCTCCAGCATCACCTTTGAAGACACAGTGCACATACTTCTCTCCAAGTTCAACCTGTGCTCCCTGAGATGAGAAAACATTAGCATTTAGCTGTTAGCCTTGTCAGACTGGTTTAGTGTCTTCACAGGCCAACTGCTCTCTGCTCCTGTCATGTGTGAGAGTGGAGAGGACCGAAGTGGTTGTAGTGAGGGTAGGGATGAAAAGATAAGAGGAAAGAGGGTCAGTTATATTGGTTTTAGTAATAAAAAATGACAGGAAAATGCACTGGCTTGTAGCCAAAGGGCTAGCGTTCTGCCAGTGTGTGTTAGCAGGACCACACTCTGACCTCATCTTAATGACATTTCAGTAAACTTCAGAACTCTAAGAAATATTCTGAGGTTGTTTTATTCAAATTCGCTTTTGGTAAGCTTTATCCTACTTCACCCTTTCTTTCTCTCTCCTGTGCTTCATCTCCTTATCACTTTCTCTTTCTCCCTCTGCCTTTGTCACCCTCTGTCTATTTTTCATGAAGCAGCACATTTCTCTTATGACTCAGTAACAGGCGGGTGACCAGGACACACAACAAATCAAACAGTGGGAGCAGAGCAGTTGTCTGGGTTGAGTATTTGAATGCATGGGGAGGGGTGAGCTGAAGAACATAGTTGTAAATCCCTCTCTCTCTCTCTTACCCACACAAAATGGGTTTTGTGCCGTGACAGGCACTCACATACTCACTCACACATACAATTTCACCATAACCTGTCATATTACCTCATAAATTTCCTCTTGGCCAAAGTTCATGTCTCTGACATTTGTATTAAACTATGAAGCAGTGTAGCACTGGTTCTGTTTTCAACTTCAGCTGTTCTACACCCACACAACATGTCTGCTAAAACTAAAAATGACAAATGTGCAGATGTGGATGTTTGTATCTTCATACGATCTGGCCAAAAGAATATGAAGACTCCGTCCCCACGTCATTGCTATAATTGCCTTTCTGGGAAGGTTTAAAAAAAGTTTCCAATGGATATACAAGATTTGCTTTTATTGAGCACTGATGTTTGGTAATTTGGCCTGGTTCACAGTCTCAGAATTCATCCAAAATATGTTTGATGGTGTCAAGATCAGGGCTCTATAGAGTCTGCACCAAATTCAACTTACCATTTCTGTATGGATCTCACTTTGTGCAGTGGGACATTATCATGTCTTCCCCAAACGGCTTTATCGTTAAGATTTTCTTCAGGTTCCTTGAGGAGCCTGAACCAAAAAAATCCCAAAGTATTATACCTCCACCAAACCGCACAGTTGGCACTATGCATTCAGTCATTTTGTGTTACTGGCATCAGTTTGATAGTTAAGCACAGTTATTATTCCAGAAAAATGTGTTTCTGGGCATTTCTCAGATTAAGGACCAAATTGGGTTGCTGAAATTTTGAAAATTAAAATTCCAAATTTGACTAATTGGTATACATTAAATTGTCAGTCCTTTAGTCAGAAGCAACGTTATGAGCAGGGTTGAGACCAAAAGATAAGGGAATTTCAGATGTTTTGCCATTTTCTTAACTATGTCAAGTAAATGTGTCATTACCATCACATCATCGAAAATAAGTTTAAAAAAATAAGACTTAAATGATAAATCAGTGCTTTTCAAACATTTTGTGGTTTGACATGAAGTCTATTTTATCTTGAACTTAATGGGATTGTTGATTTTTACTTGCAAGATTAATTATAGTCATTTAAGTATCTCAATTTCTGATTTTTCAACCTACCCTGGCTTGGAATTTAAGATTATTTTAGTAAATGCCATATGTCAAAACTTTTTTATACAGTGATCATTTAGACTGTCCAACATTGTCCAAAATATGTCATTGTTGGATGTTTTGTAATTTATACAAAATTTATTGGCAAAAATATGTATGGTGATGGTGATGACATTACAGTTCTGGTAATGACAGTTTGTTGCGGTGATGACAAATCACTTACCGTAACCTAATGTAATTTAAGGGCCTAAGTGACTTCAGTTTAAAGAAAAAACACCAGCTAGTAATCTGTTTACATCAAAATCTTGTTTAATCTGATTATGGAAGACCAAACGTGAATTGATTGGTTCAGTATAATCGTTGCATAGCCATGTTGAATAAAAAAACATGAAACAGGAGGGCAGTTAAGACTGGGTAAAATGCTGAATAAAAAACACAATATTCATATTAAGTATCCCAAACAAACAAACTAATCTGACAGTTTACTTAAACTTTTTGTTCAACAATTTCTTAAAAACACCACAAACATGTCATTGATGCTAAATCTTCCACTAAACAGACAAAAACTTGTCATCCTCTCATCCGTCATGGACGATACTTTATTCCAGACTGACATATCAAGCATCATATGCCTCTTGGTGACTGGTTTTGGCTCTGGCACAAGCCCCGGGAAATGTTCATGCCTGTACCACAGGATGTCGTCTTTCAGAGGCCAAAAAAAACGGTTAACTCCAATTATACACATTGTTTTCACCTGGACAGACTCTTCATCTACATCCTGGACCACACCTGGGTAGGCCTCCCCATTGTAACATACCACACACCATTCTCCCACCAAAGACATGGTTATTTCAGCCATTGTATTGAGCATCCCTTGGCATGGCTCTGTCTCCATAGTGGTTTTCTTTTTCTGTGCTTTGTTGAGGACCACAGACTCCGGGGCAAAGCAGAGGCAATCTTCAGGAGATGAACAGAAACAGTTTAGGATTCGCCAGTTGATGTGGCCGGACTTGGTGGTAAAAATCTACAAACAAAAAGGACAATAGTCATTATAATTTCGCACAAATATAACACAAATATAAACTAAAAGAAAACCAACACTTTGGACTTTTGTACTGCTTGTGTGGTGTGTGCTCAAGCTTACCTGGTGGATTTTCATTGTACCACATACAGTTTCAAGCTGGTCTGGTATAGATCTGTCATGTTCTTCTATCTCACTTTCTGTGATGTAGAAAAGCTTGATTTTTGACTTCTCTCCTATCAGCTTCTCAAAGAACATCCTCCCATCTGGAATGTCTGTTCCACCTGCAACAAGACCATCTGCCCTCCGTTTTAGGGCTGCACCAACCCCATCAGCAACACCCTTTCCATGGCCTGCCTCTAGGAAATTCCATGTGACCTTTTTAAATCCTAGCTTAAATGAAACAGAGCTGAGACAGAAGAAGTTCTTCTTTGAACGATACTGCGTCGTTGGTCCATCACTTATCATGTGCAGTGTGTTCAGAGATGGGATGAGCTCTCTTAAGTGAGAGAATACAGGGCTCAGATGTGTCCTTATGGCTGAGGCATCATGTCGCATTGAAGCAGAGACAGAACAGAAGGATAGAGCACCATTAACCGTATAAGCAACTCCTGTGTGTAGGGATACTTGCTTATGAGAGTCTCCAAAATGTACAGCTTGTATTTCCAAAGAATACTTGCACAGATAATTTTCAGCAAAGTCCACATGGAGAATTAACTCATTTTCTTGAACATTTTCCTTCAGGGCTGAGGGTTGAGTACTGATGTGCAATGTTAAAAGAATGTTTGACAAACTTGTTCTTTAGTGCTGCTGTGAGATTTTCCAACAAGTGTTGAATGGTTCCTTGGATTTGCTCCTTCACTGTTAAGTGAGCAGTGAATGTCACCTTATCACCACCTTTCTTTTTCTCCCTGATTTCTGTTTTGCTCCGCCATTCCATCCACTGTGTTTGCTCACCAGGTTCAAATGCAGCAGTTTGTACTTCTTTGTCCTGGCAATGGACACATTCTCTATACATGCAGGCTTTGGTTGGACTTTCACAACATAGTGAGTGCATTAAGTTTTCAATTATGTTGGTACAAATTACTTTCAGATAAAGCAACTTATCAGCCATGAGTTGGATGTTGGCATGGGTCTTGCATAAACAGGTATCCCTGTATTGAATGGAGGGTTTGACGACCCAGAAAGGACGGTTCTCACAGAATTAGCTGTATGAGATTTTCACCTGGGGATATTCTTCCTTGAAACTTTGATACAAAGTTTGTCTGAAAAGAGAGTCATTGAGGTAATGCTTCTGCTTTTTGAACTTCTGTCTAGTTATGGTGTCTTTCTTTCCTGTAGTAGGTCGCAAATTGTTGTCACGTTCCAAGAATTCTTTGATTTTGTCTTTTGTAGTGTTGCTCACCACATTACTATGAATTTTTCTGGAATACTGAAGACCAGGTGTCATTACGTTCTTTCTCATTGTTTTGTCGGATATTCCAAGTTCTTTGTGTGCCGCATACACTAACCGGTCCTTCTTTAAAATGTTTCCAGCAATGACCTTTGATATGATTTGTATTTCTTTAATTTTCTTTTGATGGTAGGTTTGTCGCAGCTGTGAGATTAATGTGTTATGGAAAACAAGTGTCCTCCTGAGATTACCATGTCCTCCCCTCATCTGTTTTCTTGCTTTAGTTTTCTTGGGGACTGCTCAGTGGTATCCTTCTTGGTCAGCCTATCTAACCTTTTCCTATACTTATCAACCTTTTGCAAGGCATTTTCCAGCTTTTTTTGCGACTTTTGAAGAACATGGCAGACCTTTCTTCTGTTTCTATTTACTTTTTTGCATCCTCTTTGCTTTGGGGTTTGGATGGAATCCGCCTTACCTCCTCTTTCATTCCTTGCATTTGGCACATCCCTATTCTGATTATCTTGTGCCTGGACATCAGGAGATTCTGGAGGACTATTCATTGAAAGATAATTTTGTATTTCTCTGTTTTCTCTGTCCTTAGCTCTCTTCCTTTGTTGATTAACTTTCCATTTCTTTTTTTCATATCTGTGTTCTCAGGTGCTCAATAGAGAAACAGATTTCAATTTTCCTGTTTCTTTTCTTCTATGATATCTCTCTTTCTCACTCTGCAGATACTGTGCATATTTCTCAGGATCATCTTTTATTCGTTTTCTGTATGATTTGGACCTTTGGGCAGCTGCTTTTGGAGCCATGTCACACCTAAACACAACAACTGTAATGAATTAATTTAGTTTATTTTAAAAACAAATGTATTACTTTATGAAAAATAGTGACCTTTGAATGGTAACTGTATATGAATTAATTTAACAAACATTAAATTACGACAGGATGTTGTCTTTAAGGAACAGCATGTTTAATGTATCTGCCGTCATCACCACCACAACCAGTCATTACCAACTCAAGCTGTAATGTGCTGGTAATGACTGTGCTGGTAATGACATTTTTTGCCAAAAAACTAGCCTTACTAGCAAAGATGATGGCAAAGCAAGTGTAGCTAGCTTTCTACATGGAATGTACACCATTTTTACAATTAAAGTCATAAAAATAATTAAAACAAATTTCAAAAATACAGAAATACAACACATGGTAATGACGCATAATAAATGTACATGCCCCACACAAAGAATAAAAAGTAGATTTACTTACTTTTCTGGACATCAAGGCATCAGTCTTGCAGCTTGAAATACATGTGCTCCACTATAATATTAAGTTACCATGGCTACCAAATAAACATTTGATGAAAAAACTGTAGGAAAGTGCCTTTATGCAGAGTGTGTTGGTAATGACAGCTAAACCATGGGACAGGTAGAAATTAACAAAAAGCATATATATGCTTAATCTGTGCATGTAGTTTATTAGTTCAAGTAACATTAAATTCATATGAATATTTTTCTTATTAATTTGTAAAAAAAGTTTGAGATATGGCACGACATGTGAAAACTATGGTGGCGGACAACACCAAAACACAGATATGGTACCACTAAACACCAATACAATTTGTTAAAATCATTAGTAAGAGCAACCATAAAAAAGGTCTAGGCTTGTTGTTATACTAATTAATACTAATTAATGGATTTAAAATGTATTAGATTGAATTCGTTTTTAATATAATTACACCCTGTGGACAGAAATGGGCCCAAATTCTGAAAAATATTCTTCTGCTGTTCTATAGTCCAATGACTGCGCATTTTCACTCACTCCAGTCAACACTTGGCATTGCACATGAGAAGGCAGTTGAAACCCAATTCATGAAACTCCTGAAAAACTGGTTTTGCTGACCTTGCTTCTAAAGGGATGCAACTTGGTAGTGAGTGCTTTCTTTTGAGCTCTGAACTATGTCCTCCCCACTCTTTTTTAGTCGTCTATACCTGCTTCCAAGCATAACGTGGATCCCCAGCCCTACCATACACCATCCTGCTCCTTCTGTGCCCTGCTTCAGTTCAGTTTAGAGACCACTGTCTTCTCCTGTTCATGTTGTGTGTAAGGGAATACATTTAGATCACCTCCCAGGCTGCAAGGTCCTGTTGCTCAGTGTTGTAGGAAATGGCCTATTGTCTGAGAACAAGTACATCATCTCCATAATCTTGGCAACCATATGGCTGGTTAATTCTGGGATGCAGAGAATATTTTTTTTAAGCTTCAGACCTGTGTGACACTGAGACACAGCTTGAGCTACAGATACATATATCACAACTGCTACATACATGTTCTATAATAATAGAGCTGGAGCCCATGATGCAGTCGGTGTTTACAGTTTTTTTTACAATCCCTATGACAAGTTTTTCAATACCTTAAACAGGTTTTCTTAACTCTTAAACTAAAATAAAGCAACCACAAATATTTGGCAAAACAGTTAATTTCATGCTCAAAATCACACATTGTAAACTAAATTCAAACACTAATTGTCATAACACAAAAATACACTAAACATGACACCATGTGTACCAAACACTAACACACGTTCTCTTTTCACAGGAACATTTAGTCAATCATAGCACAATGTCATAAAAAACACTAATATCAGATGGAATTACAGAAACTGCATTCATTTATCCAGGTATATGTCAGGTCTCACAGTATATGGTTTATAGATTGTGTTTGCAATGCAGGTTCTTTTGAAGCCTCTTAACATTTTTTTGTTTTGTTTGGTTTAGTAAATGCATGTATTTTGTTTCTTTGCTGCATAAATTCAGAACAAAAAATGAATGACCCATCTCAGAGTAGCTTTATAGAATGTACGGTTACTGTATTGAAAAAAGAAGACAGAAACATAATTGTTGCAGTAAAGGCTTCATTTGCAACAGGACATAACTGCAAGAAATATGCAATATAGCTTCCATTTACAGTATTACTTTAGCTCTGGCCCTTCTCTGAGCGCCAACACACATTCTAACTCCTTTCCCTCTTCCTTGCCCCACTCCTCTCCCTTGGCCTTGTGCTTGTCTTCCTCTCCTTTGTCCTAGTACTTGTCTTCCTCTCCCTCGTGCAGGCATAACTGTATTCTTACTTTCTTCGTGTTGCTCTATATTGTTATTTCTCCACACAAGATCAGCCCAAAGAGGTCCTCTTTATATGTACCATATGGTCATGTGATTGAAAAAACCTCAACATCTGAGTGTTTCCTCGTTGGGAATCAGCTGTGATTTACAGTATTTGCATAACCTCAACCAGCTTTTTCTCAGTAGCAGTAGAATAGAATACAGGGGATATATTTTTGTTTCAATTCACAATATGAACAGCTCTTCACTTTGACTCTAGCCAATAAGTTAGGTTTTGAACATAATGTTATCTGTTCTGACATATAGTGTGAAAGCATTGGTAAATGAGTCCCTAAAAATCGATAGTTTTGGTCTTGGTTGAACTGTGTAAAAGAAGTTCAAGCATTTTAAATTTGTGTTTACTTTATGCATTTTGTGTCAAAGCAACAAGAAATGTGTTCATTGTATAGCCAACACAGGCGGATGCTGTGCTAACTGTGTCAAGAGTTTAGGAAACATGTTAAAGGTATTGAAAAAAGTGTAATAGCGATTGAAAAAAACTGTAAGATGTCAGTGAAACACACACACACATTTCTGGAATTTTAGATAGATAGTGCCATACCCGTGATGCAGCTGATGATGTCAGCTCTTCTCAGTGGTTTTGGTACCTATATTTCTCAGATCACAAATTACATTCTCTGTCATCTCGTAAGTAGTTGTTCAACCACATAATTTACTCTAGTCAAATTGCCAATGCTGTGGTAGCCTACATTCATGCAAATGATTAAGTAGCCTTCATTTGTCTGCTGTTTCCTACATTATCAATTGCTTATGTTATGTTGATCAAAATGTATTATATTGATTCTCTGCTAAATTGACTTACCACCACAAACATCAAGACATTTAGTTCATAACATAAGTCAGTACATGCATGGTTGAGCCAGGTGTCATAATTGTAGGCCAAATTCACCATACAACGCTTGCATGTACAGTTCTGCCGACCAAGGAGGCTAAAGTGGTAGGAATAGTGCCCATGTCCGTGATGCAACTGGTGATTGTATTGTGTAGTTGAGTGGGTGTTAAGAGTTTGTGCACATTGGCAATGTGCAGGCAGTTTTTAAAGTAAACACATCAGTAAACACATTCATTTATGTAACAAAATTCACTGATCTATACTTAAAGATATCCACTTTATATTGTTGTTCTGTTAGCTAACCAGCATTTCATCCATAAAGAAACCCCTCATTCAATGTTATGCTAGCAATCAGCACCATATCGGTTGTATAAGTGACTTTGCTTCTAAATAACGAAACGGAATTTCCCTTATTTCCTTATCATGAACTCCGGTGTGTTAAGCGCATAGTTTCATTTCATTGCGAAGGCCTTTATCAATCGAATTAGTTCATTAACTAAACAAAGTGAAATGATCATACAGACATCCGCCTCATGGTGCACGCGCTAGAGATGTGTCGTTCGTGAACGATTAGTTAATTTTGAACAAATCATTAGTATGACTCGGAAGTAACAAGTAGTCTCAGAGAGTGATTCATTCATTTTCTCGTGGCTGAAAAAAAAAAGGTAAAATTAACAAAAACAAGCAAAGCTGGTCCATGCAGAGGACGCGAGACCTAACGCGACTAGCAAATCGTCATCACGCTTCAGGCACACCCTTCTAATAGGGCGGGGTATATAGCAGGGATCCCAGGTCCCTTATGGCTAGTGTGACACAGACACTCTTGGTCTCCTGCGGGTGTAGTAATGACCGATCGCTCTGAGTCTGATATGGAAGGGACGGAAGTTTTGGGTGACGGCTTGGGGGAAGAGGACGCGGAGGTCCCTGCTGTTGGAGGTTGAAAACCGCAAAGAAGTGTTTGATTGGTGGGGCAACAGCCCGTCCCGCTCGACGAATGGCCTTTTGGCCGGGTTCTATAAAAAAGGGTGTACACCTCCGGTCAGGGTGTCACATAAGGAGCTATACCTCTGTTTTTTGGATCTGTGCGAGGAGGAGTCGGAGGTTCCTCCACCGGGGTGGTGCGGGGCGGCGTCTGGTCAAGCGCCAGGCCTCTGGGTCTGCTCCCGTGTGCATGTATTATTATGAGGGGTTATGTGTGTATCCGAATTGCAAGTTTCTTCATGTCTGCAGCCAGTGCTCGGACAGCCATCCGAGGTCGACCTGCCCTCGCCAGTTTCGGCCGGCGGGGAAGGCTATGAAGTGATTAAACACCCTTCTACCCCCATCAACGTTGGTCGTCTTTCCGGAGCCCTGCGCAGGCACCCCAATAGATGCTTTGTTAAATATCTCCTCACTGGGTTACGGGAAGGCTTCATGGTTGGGGTCGGGTGTTTGCCTACTGTCACACATGTATGTAATAATTTGCAATCCGCTCTCTCCTCCATTGTTGACACGTTGTTGGCTAAGGAATCCGGGAGGGGGTATTTGCTGGGGCCGTTTAAAGAGTCGCCTTTATCTGTGTATCGCGTCTGTCCCATCGGCGTGGCGACCCACAAATATTCTGGCAAGAAGCGGCTGATCGTGGACCTGTCCGCGCCGCATGGGTGCCTCACCCCTAGCATCAACAGCCTGATTCCTCTCAAACTGTATTCTTTGTATTACGCCACCATCGATCATGCCATTCACCTAATCAAATGGGCAGGCGTGGGCGCCTGGCTCGGGAAGGCCAACGTCACCGATGCATTTAAGGTGATGTCCCTTCACCCGTTGCAGTGGAACCTCTTTGGCATTCGATGGCGCTCACAGCTGTATTTCTATGCTCGTTTGGCGTTTGGCTGTCGCAGCAGTCCGCACATATTTAATACCCTGTCCGAGGCGCTGTGTTGGGTTCTGCTAAACGTCCACTGGTTGCCGTTTGTGCTGCACCTGCTGGACAATTTTCTCGTCCTCAATTATCCTTCCTCGCCGCCGGCTCGGTGGATTTTCATCGTCAGGAACTCATTTCGGTTTTTGGGAATGCATCTGTCTGAGGAGAAGACGCTGAGGCCCCTCATGTCTATAGAGGTTTTGGGGATTCAGTTGGACAGCCGGCTGTTGCGTGCTTCTCAATTTCACAATGGGCATCATCCCGCACGGTCGGTCGTGGCACGTTTGCTGGCTGTGGTTAAATCGGTTCCGGCGACGCACAACGTCGTGCGTTTAGATTGCGTTTTTGGGCCGTGTTTTGCAAGCACTGGAACGGTGTGTTGTTCTTCTACGACGATGAGCTGGAAACCTCTGGCTCCCTGGCCTTGTACACGGATGCGGCGTTGTCGCTTGGGTTTCGGGGGTTTTCGCAAACTAAATGGTTCAGTGAAGCGTGGCCCGCCGAAATAGAGCGGCTGGAGGGCCATTGCAAATCCACAGCACTGTTCGAACTGTATCCAATCGTCATTGCCTGTTTATTATGGTGCAACACTGGTGCATATCAATAGATGACCATATCTAATAGGGCGGGGTATATAGCAGGGATCCCAGGTCCCGCATTGCTAGTGCGACACAGACGTTCTCGGTCTCCTGCAGCCTTCACCTCCCTGGCCTCCCCCCTTTTGTCTGGTCTTCTTTTTCAGGGGGAATGCTGTTGCTGCTCTCTGCCCGGATGTCGAGACTTTGTCTCAGGAGACGGTGTCTCCGTTGGGTGTGGCAGGGAGCCACTGCGAGCACCACAATACGCCAAATCAAATATTACAATGATGTATTGTATCATGTGGAATAAAGTATTGGTAACAAAACTACCCAGTCCTCCTGCCTGAACCAGTAATTATCACTTGTGAACAAATCTCATTCACGTCTTACTATACTAAACCTAGCAGTCACGCAAAAGTGGATGAGGTAAACAAATCAGTTTTCTCTTCTGAGCCCATGCAGATCACGTGAACAATTATCCAAAGACTTGTACCCGAAGACCCAGTTGGGAAATTAACTAATAATTTCTGTTTCCTCTAGCTACCAGTACTGAGCCTATGCAGGTCACGTGAAAAATAATCCAAAAACTCTTACCCGAACACATGGTGGGCAGATGAACGAATCATTGATCCGGAGACTCGGTTGGCAGAAAAATGAAGCATTGATCCGAAGCAAGGTTATAATCGTAAACCAAAACAAACAAACAAAAAAATGATAATTAAGTAAAACTGTATTGTCGGGTCGCAAAACTAACAAAAAATATAGCTGCAAGCAGCGATGCGGGTTCCTCCGCAAAATGGCCAAATATTATAAACATGTACACTGTAGAAGATAGAGACTTGGACAACAAGAGAGCAAAACTACTTCATGTTTGGCCAACATCAGTAGGCTGAATGGGGCTTTGAACTCATGAGCATAAGGTTACAAGTCAGTCTCTCGAGCCTTTCTGCTACACACCAACTGCTGATATTTTATGAATAGTATGGGCTGAGTTATAGCTTTTTATAGGATATGAAGACTCTTCTTGAGTTGATCTCTTTCCAGAATCTCAGTCAGTGCACAAGTAACAATAGTCTTGTAGGCAACTGGGCTAGGGCAGAGCTCATGTTAAGCTCCTTACGAGAACAGCCTGTGACAGTACAGTTGCTGACTCTCTGGTCCCATTAAACTACACAACATGCACAATCAGGGTGACCAACAAGAATATATTAACTAAGAAACAATAACACTACAAACATCTAACTGAACGAACACAACAAATGTTTTTTGACATGCCGCACTGCATACTGGGTACCCAAGGGTGCTGACACTAGCTGTGCTCCGACTGCGTGATATGAGTATTCGTTTCTGGTCAGCTTTGGGACAAAGGTTAAGAAAAGGTTGACATTTCAAGGTGAAATTGCTCATGGTATTTCAGAATGATGTCTGCCTGTTTAACGAAACGTGTTCCAGGCTGTACACGGAAGGCTAACACTCACAGTCTTCCCTAGGAGCCAAACATTCAACAGGCATGGCTGCTGTTGTCTTATGAGAAGATCCCGGCGAAGTTCGACACTCAATCATTCATTTGCTCTGAACATTTCACCCAAGACAGTTTGGACAACCTTGGACAATTGCAAGCAGGATTTGCTAGGAAGCTGAACCTGGAAAGAGGTGCTGTTCCTACCGTATGCTCATTGCAACCGCAAGCTATAAGGACAGTATGATGTTGTGCTAACAGTTATTAGCAATGCTAACTTTTCCTGTATAATATAGCATACCAAGTAGAATGTGTGGTGGAATTTTCTATGATTGAATGTCTGAAGTCAGAAGAATTTGTCTTTATCTGTTTATTCTTGAAACCAAGGAGGAGCAATTCCAAAACAGTATCATAAATGGTGACTGGAGTAGAAGGGCTCTCTAAAGGTGTCATGATCTGAACACTCTTTTATACAGTAATTCCAGACAGTTACATCATTAGTTCAATAGTTTATGTCTATCAAAAGAGGAATTCTTCAATAACAGAAAGTTAAAAAGGGAAATAGGTTGCAGAACTGAATACAGATGCTCAATATTAAAAAACAGAGCTTGAGATGACAGAAGCAACCCTTGTCAGCAAAAACACCCCTGGAGTATGGGCAAAACAACCAGGGTCAAACAGTCAAATTGTTAGACGTTTGTCAGCAAACGGAAACTTAAGCAATACTGTCTTAGGCTAAAAGGTTATGCTATTTTTACAGAAGTTAAAACCTCAGCAATAATTGTTCTAGGCCAAAGAATATTATAGACATCTTAAAGAATAGTAATTTTCTATTACTAATGCTAAATGAGTTTCTACACACATCAAATGACTCTAGCTAGACTAGCTGTAGTCGGCATTAGAAGGGAAGCTTCCGAAAAATAGACAGAAAACGAACAGCAGTCTGGCTTATTGCTAATGCCTGTCTAGATAATCTATTTGAAAGAACTGGAGAAAGGCAGGTGCTTGATACAGGATACGTTAGCATTGCTAGTAACTGTTACTAGTAACACCTAGACTGTAGGCATGTAAACAAGTTTAGCTTGCTAACGCAAGAGCATAGGTAGAATGTTTGATAATTTAGCCTAGTTTATTGGCAAAGGGGCTAACGTTGATTCATGTTCCTGACTGTGTTTCATTCAAATAAATAACCTGTGTAATGTAAATCTACAATTCACGATGCACATTTGTCCAGATCTTGGTCATGTTATTTTTCAGCAAGTTATTTAGAGCTAGCTAGCTAACTGAAGCCGAGTAGAATCAGGATATGGTTTGGTTGCTAAGCTGTAGCCTAACGTTCTACCCACCCAACTCAATCCAGTTTGCTTCAACAACAGAAGTGGAAACAAGTACTGTTATCATTTCAAATAATATATAGTCAATCTGTTGAAAACAGTGTTGTGTAGACACAAAAGATTTATTTGCGCGTTTTTATTTCAAGTCTCCAACTTCGGTGTTTCAGCGAGTGCTGCTGTTGGCCGTGTTGTGTTTTTGCTCCCCAGCTTCACTCGTTGAAAACCAACCAATCAGCGCACAGCTTATCTAAATATTAATGAGCATACCATAAAAGGAGAAAAGCTAGTGTTTTTTCCCAGGAACATTTCAGAGGATCTGTCAGTGGGCATAGAACAGCACCCGGGCCATTTTCAACCCAACTTATGTTACATACCCTATTCGGAGACCTTAAGGAACAGTGTGAAATACCCCAAAAACCCAGTCAATTGCCCCTTTAATAATAATACTAATACTACTAATAATAAAACTAACAAAAACAATAGCGTTTCCAACTACCGGAGGAAACCTAATAAAATACAATTATAGAGTAAATGTCCTTAGTTTTCGTCTTTGTCAATGTCTTTCATAGAGCAAATAAGTTTACATTTCCGACTGGGAACACAGAAATTACGACATTCCATGTCAAATTGAACACAGCACCATACTCCTCGTCTGGCATCATGGTGGTACCAAAAGTCGGGAGAAAGCGGAGTCCTATTTGGGATTACTTTAAATATGACTGTGTGTCAGATAAAAGCAAGTGCCTTGCAGTGGAAGGTGTTGAAATATGTGGACAATTTATTAAATGGAAAAATCCCACAGATTTGAAAATACATTTCAGAAGTGCGCACAAGGAGGCTAATCTAGTTTACCTTAATAAGGTCAAGGACAACCCCAAGCCCCCCTCCCTCCAAACAGAAGCCAACAGGGCTCGGCGGCATGACGGAGACAACCGAACACTACAGCAGTGCTTTCACCGGCAAACCAATAGCTACTGGTTAGTAAACAGGATGACGGACACAAGTGAAAGGTCGTCTCGGGGGGGATCTCCGGGAATGTCACTCCAAGGTTTTTAATAAAACTTGACGACCCTGTTATTAAATATGCAGGAACACCAAATACGGGAGGAAGCGTTGGTTAATATGTTAATACAAAAGACTAAAACTAACACTCAAACTAATAGACCAATTATCACCCTACGTCACACAACTGTCAGGCAGGCTCAACTGCGCAAGTCGGTTACAAAAGACGAACTTCTCCCCAGTCTATTACACTTTGGAGTGTTGATCAGGTCATCATATATCTCTGGCCACTGGATTGCAGGGCTTGATATTAACTTTTTGAAGCTCTTGACCTTTGGACAAATACATTTACGTTCACTTGTCTATGCACAAAAGTCACTTGATCCCAATAGTCTGACCAAGTGATCGGGCAAAACTAGCCTGGCCAACGGAGGTCGCTTTCTCAGGCAAATGACGAATGAAACAGGCTCGGTTAAAGAAATCTGAGATTCTGGCTATCTTCATCAGGCTCGTATCTACATTTGGCAGTCCTCCTGACGTTTCTGGTGTAGAATGGAGTGAAATACAACATTGTGCACACTGCCAGTGAGCGAGTCTGACTGAGGCTAACGTCAAAACAGTGTAACGGGGATGCAGTCTCACTCAGATTGCCAGTTTAAACAAATCAGAAAAATAATCAAACCAGCTGGCTAAAAGCAGGATTCCCATATCTCTTGAAAGCTGCCCTGCTCGACTTTTTAGATGTAGAATTGACTGTAAAACTGTAAAATGATGAACTTTGAGACATGGTAATAGCAGAGCGATGTAGCGGTGGTGGCAGTGATTGTCTTCTTTGTTGCTAGCTGTGTTAGCTAACATTACCTGGCACTTATCACCCCCCACTACCTGTACATCTTGCACACGAACAGTGCTCGATAAGTCTCAAACTATTTAAGACTTCAATATCTATGTTCTGTAGAGCACTTATCCGCCCAAGTACCTCTACAAAATCTACTATCTGTGCCAAAATAATATATCCTGACAAGCCATGCCGTTCGGCAGTGCGATTCCACTGTCACCCCCATACAGGTAGCATAGCTATCTGCTGCGTTGGTCTGACGATAACCACGCCCCTCTCGTTTGCATGTGAGATTTGAAATAAATACAGCACAGAAATAAATGTAGTGTGGAAATAAATGTGGCGTGGAAATACATGTGGAAATAAATGTGGCGTGTAAAAGTCCCATGAAATAAATAAAAGTTGTCTTTACAAAAACGTCATTTTGAAATAAATAAATGTATTTATTTATTGATGTCGGTAAATGGATTCAGCTATGTAATTATATAATGCTATATTTATATATTTATTGCCATCTTTTTTTAATTTCAGAATTTATTCCATAGCCATATTTATTTATGTATGTATTTATCTATTTATTTACCTATTTATTTATTTATTTAATTTTGACTAACTCGGTGTTCCATAGTTGCGCTGTTATACTCGGCAAGTATCGTGTTGTGGTGTCGGAGGACTGATCGAAAAGTGCATCATACATTTAAGTCATTTAGCTAAGACTTAGCTAAATGACTTAGACAATTACATGTAAAGTACGTAATGTCACATTAAATAATGTATTTAAATAATTAATTTAAATCGAGCTTAGGTTATATGGTGCGTTGCAGGGGCGATTCTAGGATCAGACCTATAGGGGTGCTCATCCCCCAATGAGAATGTGACATGAATACAGTGCCTTGCAAAAGTGCTAAACGTAAACCCCCATGCTAATATAAATCCCTAATTTCACTGGATAACAATTAATACAATTATGTATTAATATGCAAAATATTGAATGAAAAAACTAAGGATGTCCCTTTCTTCATAAACTACCAGCACCAAATGATAATAAACAATATATTTAAGAAAATATTTAAAAAATATTAGGAGTGCTTAAGCACTCCTAAAAAGGATCTAAAATTGCCACTGAATTGTACCCTCTCCAGTTACATTAATAAATGCATTGCAGGTCAATATAACGTGTGTGCCCCTTAATTTTCTGCTTGCGCTCCTAAAATTTTCAGTCAGGGGCTACTGTGCTCTTAGTAAAAAAAGTCAGTCTGGAGCCCTGCTCTGCGGGAAGACGTTTTCGCTCTGGATAAGAGCGTCTGCTAAATGACTGAATGCTAAATGACTGAATGTTATTGTTTCACCGAAGCAATACCAGCCTAAAGTAACCTATACCACCTCAACGCGAAGCATGCGTTGGTCGGCGAGGGGAGTTCAAGTAGAATGCGCCAAACCACCGAACAGCGTAGGGCCCTCACTAAGTCTGTCTGTGACAAGGTGACTAGCACAGTTGCCAAATGTATTGCAAAAAGGGATGCAGTCTCACTCAGATTGCCAGTTTAAACAAATCCGAAAAATAATCGGAAGAAAAATTGGCAGAATTCCCATATCTCTTGAAAGCTGCCCTGCTCGACTTTTTTGATGTCGAATTGACTGTAAAACTGTAAAATTATGTACTTTGTGACGTGACGTGAAGACATGGTTGCCGCTCGACTATGAGGTTTCAGGACTTTCGTGACCCAAATCAAAATTCTGATGCAACAGATCAATGGGTAATTGCTTTCTCTTTTAAAGGCTGTCCTCCTTGACCTTTTTGGTATTTTTTAATCTAACTATTTGTATTATCTGTGTGGTCCTTTTGCCATTTAAAATGCTATCCTTTCCCGGTTTTCTGCAGCCACATTGTGCGCACATCCCGAATGTTTACAAATACATAATTGGTCTATAAAAACTGAACTAAAACTAATAATTTACAAATAATAGAAACTAAACTAGAAAACCCACTTTAAAAACAAATTAAAACTAAACTGAATTTGAAAACAAAAAGTCAAAACAAAATAAAACATCTAAACGAATGAAAAATGCAAAACTATAATAACCTTGATCCGCGGACACGGTCGGGAGGGAAACGAATCATTGATCCGAAGACTTGGTTGGCAGAAGAACAAAACATTGATCCGAAGACACGGTCTGGAGGTGAACGATTCGTTTCTTCTTTCGGGTACCAGTCTTTGGATCATTTTTCACGTGACCTACATAAGCTCAGTACTGGTTCAGTGCAGTGTAATTGTTAGCCGAGATAATGAAATGCTAGTGTGATAATAAATTACCATTTCAAATCGTACAAACTGTCATGATGCATTAATTTGATGTGGGAATTTTCCTTAAAGAATTGTATCTGCTGGTTTACATGCACCAACATATACATGAGAATATGATAAATGTTTGCAGTGGAGGTTTTTAGGCCAGGGAATTTGCTATAAAATGTTGAGCAACCCCGGACAACATGTAGCCATGTCATAGCCTGGCTCTGCCCTCCTATGTACTTCCGCTCAATTTTCATTTTGCTTATGTACTCAGTCTGGGCTTTCGGTATATTAGTCGGATTTTTCAAATCAACTTTTTACTGTTCCAATCAGCGAACAGAGGGAGTGGCTGAGAAAAATTACGTTGATGCTGTGCGCTAGTTTGTGTTGTAGTTCAGTAATCGCAGCGGAGAAAGATGTGAGCTAAGCCATTCGGTCCATTGTGGCAACGCTGCCAAATATCCAGAAGTTAAAGCCGGAGCAAGAACAATCTTTGCTGAGTTTTGTTGGTGGCCATGATGTTGTGGCCCTACTCCCCACGGGATTTGTTTCATTTTGCAGCTAGTTCCGTTAGTGGTGAAGGAGGTGGCTAAGGCGAACGCTAGCAATTGGTTATGGCAGATCCAGAGTGGCTCTGGGCAGATCCAATAGTTTTAAACTTCAACAGAGTACCCGCCTTCAAGGAAGTTAACGCTTGTCAATGGAGCGAGCCCAGACTCTGTACAAATGAAATGTACGAGAGTCTGGTAGGACCAGGCTAGCCATGTCAGGGGATCAAATCTAATTGAGTGAGTGAGTAGCATTCTCCAGAAAAGTAACCTCGAATCATTCCCATTGGTCCCGAATATAATGGGATTGTATAATCAGTTGTCACCACTCTAGGAACTCTGTCAAGTTGTGCATCAATAAATATATCTTACAGCCCCAGAAATACCTAAATAAAACTCTTAGATGACAGAGTGAGACACTAAACTTCCACAGATATTTAGACTGTGGCTACCTTAGCAGGTTCATTAATTCAGTTATTCAAAATATTATTTTACATCAGCGTTTTATGTCCATATGCTTTTGTTTCTTATTTTACAGACCATATTAAATGGTAATGTTTTATAGTGTTGTATGATTGATGTTTTCCAGGTTTGTAGCAGAACAAATGTGTTGGCATATTTCTTTGTCTTCTAAAGGAAGTTGAGTTACTGCTACTTCTTTTGTAGTAAGACTGGATGTTGTATCATATCAACTAGTGCTCCAGTTGGGGATGAGCAACCCCAATTGTCCCCGGCCTTACAAGTGAGAAGAGAAATTAAAAGATTTAGAGATGGAAGGGTATGAGACAGAAAGAGAAGGAGATGAGGCTGTAGGAGTTGCACTGCCTACCCTTCCAAAATTCAAACGTTAAAATGTTTATTAAATCAATTTATTTAATAAACTTTTATTTGTATTTTTACTGTTTATTCTTGTGATTTATATATGCAATATGTGTGGCACTGAACCCCCGATATCGGACTGGCCACCCCAGGTGCTACCCCAAAATGTAATTCGCTATCCCTGGCAATTGGATGCTGATTGACATTTAATTTATCTTGTTAACAGAAGCGTTACTTTTGACATCTGGCAGTGCATTTTTTTCAATCAAGGATATTTCCACAGTTCACCAGTCAGTCAGAAAGTTGAGTTGCTGGGCCACAGAGCCATAGAAAAAGATACATATTGGCAATTTGGTTCCATAACAGATTCAGATAAGAGAAATGTCTCTGTTTTTGTTTAGCACTTAGCAGGCCTTCCCAGCTAACACAGTTACGTTGCCGCAACGTCACTCGTTGACCAAACATACGTTGCCGCAACATCTTTGGCGACATTGTAGCAACGTTGAAAGTGAAAGACGCCATGAGGTAACGACAACGTCACCAAATAACGTTGCCAGTCCGTAACCGCAACGTTATTTCCCAACGTTGCCAGTCTGTAACCGCGACCTCCTCGCAACGTTATTTTCCGACGTTGCCAGTCCGTAACAGCAACCTCCTAGCAACGTAATTTTCCGACGTTGCCAGTCCGTAACTGCGACGTTAATTTCTAACCTATATTTCTCAATTCTATTGCTTATATTTGGTTGGTTCATATGCCGACCTCATTTGCCCCAAATGCTACTTGTTCTCGTATAATAGGCTACATAGCCAACTTCAGGAGGACTATGTTTGTGTGGTGTGTAGCCTAACTCAAGCTAATCATAAACAAGGCAGCATTTCCATCTAACATTCAGTCATTTTATTTCAAACAAAGTGCCAAGCAGTGAATGAACATCTTCTGCCAGTCCCCGCTACAGGTCCTGTCTGTTGGCCCTGACAATGAAGCACAAAATAAGTTAGTGTCCTATCAACATAATTGCACGTATGAAAGGGGCTATACAAGTCATTAAAACATCACATCTAGAATAATATACATCATCAAAACAATATTATGGGATTCTAGTTTTTGGTCACATAGCCATGTGAAAGGTTGGATTGGGAAGCTGCAATCATAATTCATTCACCTGGCTTGTTTTGAATGGGCTGCCGGGGCGTGTTTGAGTGTCTCTGCTGTGAGGAGCACCACAGCCTTCTCTCCTAGTCCCGTCTTCCACTTCATCACAGCATCTGCAATTAGAAGTCAGGAACTTATTGTTAGCACCAATTTGAACGTTGAACGCTGCGTGTAAGCCATAGTTCACGGCGTCTCAAAACACCTACCACTCTTTTGGAACTCCAGCACCTTAGGGCGCTCCTCAAGGTCTTGGAGTTCAGCCTGTGTTTGGGCCACCTGTAGGTCCATCACTGGCACCTCTTCAGCGTGTTTGCACTGTCGTCGCCTGAATAGGAGAGCCTCTCGCTGGTTCTCCTCCAATGTCTCCATCTTCTGGAACATAACCTGTAATGTGTCTGTCAGTAAAGACAAGTAAAACAAGTTTACAAGAGTTAACATGATTGGCATACACTGTGGTTCTTCTAGATTAGCTGTAACATTGATGTAAATAACACGTTACCTTGAATGGTTGTATACAAAGCATTATTAAGAAGGCATTTGTTGTTTTGACAAATATGTATCCCCCTGCCACGATCAGAACAACTTAAGTATGCCTTACAATGAGTTGGCAATGCTATTGAGAAGCTTTGAGTGTCTTATATTTGCACTTGCCTGGCTACCAGCTGTTTTCCTGGACCCCATCTGGTCCAGGAAAACACGTCTGGTTCTCCTCCACCAGACCAGAGTTGACACCTAGGGGTCTGGTGATGTAAAAGTTGTCAGTCATGCTTTTGCAAAACATAGCCTTTAGGGTTGCCATGGTTCATACAATTATTGTCACTGTTAAATACGGTCATTCATTACTTTACCATAATTTCCCAGGGACACAGTGCTAGGCCGTGTGACGGTGGTAGGATACTCTGTACAGAAATGAAAGTGGAATGTAGTTTAAGTACATAGTATTAGCATTTTGATTTAAATATAAAAGGATCAACATCGCACATGTGTGGTCGTTCGAAAGCAGGGCCCCACAGCGTAGCGTCGCACATGTGTGATTCTGAACATTACAACCGACTATTTTCCGGTAGACAAACTATGTGAGAAACGCTATAGTATGGCTTCAAAATGTACCATTAGTACGCTAACAAGTAACACTAGCAGGTAGGAGCATTCCTACGAGTATTATGCTAGGTAATGGAAGCTAAAGCTACCTAGCTACCGTTTTGGAAAAAACTCACTCGTGGAAGCGTCGAGATATTTAGAACTCACGCACCTTAAGATTAAAACGAATAAACTTACGTCATGTACAAATTGGAAGAATTAGTGACATGATACTTTAATAGACGCCATTGCTGTGCATGCCATGACCGACTGATCAAAATGTGATCAGCCACGCGCTAGCTCTTTGAAAATCCAGGGCTAAATAACATATTTTCAGAAAAGGTTTTTTACAACAGTTCTAAACTTTGATGTATGTATTTTCAGTATTTAACTTTCCGGAGGGTTTAGCCTCAGTTCTACAGTACATTATTTAAGCAATAAGGTACGAGAGGCAGTACTTTATCGCCAATAAAGTACGTGTTTTGCGCGTCGGGCCGGCAAACCCTGGAACAGTGACTTACTGCTTTTATAATACGGTTGCCAGCGAAATTATGAATAGTAAATAAATAGTAAGCTGCCTTTCAGCACAAAATAGTTACCCAGACAGCATTTACATCTGTGCCAGATCCGTTTTCGAATCAGCTGATTCGCGCAGCAGTCGCACTCACAATGCAGATCTGCACCAAATGTGGGCCAGACGTCTATAGCAATTCTGTCTGTGACATTCCGTCCGGCGGGTGCGGCACCGATCCGGGCCAGCAGCGCAGACCAGACGCGCCACAACTGAATCGAGTCCGCCCGGTGGGTGCGGGCCGGATCCGGGCCAGCTGCTCAGACCAGACGCGCCACAGCTGAATCGAGTCCGTCCGGTGGGTGCGGGCCGGATCTGGGCCAGCTGCGCAGACCAGACGCGCCACAACTGAATCGAGTCCGCCCGGTGGGTGTGGGCCGGATCCGGGCCAGCTGCGCAGACCAGACGCGCCACAACTAACGGAACGCTTAGTAGAGCCTGCCACTCTATCTGACTTATGCAGAGTGTAAGGCAGGCTGCACCGTTTGATTGTTGAGATTTGTGATTGTTGGTAAGTGCATTATTAGTAAGTAGAAATTTAAAAGTAAACTGGTGTTGATGTCATGTAAGTCTGTTAAATATGTATTTTAAATATAGAAGTTTCCAAACTGTTGACACATTATTCTGACAACCTCAGACGTACGTGCTAGACAAGCTAGTAGCATAGCTACCGTAAGGTTAGCTGGTACGGTAGTACTGTATAGGTTCTTTAAAACATCCACAACTAATGTGAACATCAGGCCAAATCGGGGATCTTTATTATCCACCAAAATTGCTGAATATCGTGTCCATTGTGTGTTAGCTGCAACATCGTAGACCATGTTAGCACTAGCCACTTTATTGTCTGTAGCTAGCGTTGCTGCTGGTACTACTACACTGTGATGATCGCTGCTAGCTACTGCTAGCGCCCACTTCCCAAGTCCAAATACATTAACTAGTTCGGACGTCAGTACCATATCCAAAGTCTCACTGTATTATACACATTTAGGTTAATCTTCAACATCAACACACTATGAACCTATTACCGCAATAGTTATCTAAAGCACCATGGTCGACAGCAAAATGTGTTTGGACCAGCTCTTCATTGGCATTTGGCGCAGATCCAAACGGGAAAAGTATGCAATTCATGTAATAAAGAATCTTTGAATATTGAATCTAATATGTACTCTTTGTTTCTTTGCTTTGTGTGCTTTTTGTACGTCTTACAGGGGCAGTAAGGAAGAATCGCATTTGCGACAAAGCCACCGACGTGGAGATCAATCATTGTGCCATCAGGTGGTTGAATCTGGCTTGCGACCGCGGGGGTGGCCGCCGTGCCCGGTCACACCCAACTGGTGGTCAATAAGCGTGTGCAATGTTCACATTTGTTTTGTTTTTTTAATGTGTGTACCGGGAAAATGAAATAGAAAATGAAATGAAAATGAAATGTTTAAATTAAAATGTTCTCTTGTGCCTGTTTAAAATAAAACGTTTGAAAATTATAAATTGTGTGGGTATTTGTTTGGCCATGAATTTTCTGATAGTATGAATCACAGAGCAGGGCCAGATGAGCCCCTGATATGAGTCGCGGATCTGGGCCAGATCCGCACCACACGTCATGGCATTAATAACTGTACTGGGCCAGTTCTGGCCCAGATCTGTCTCTGATCCGTAATTCCGACCTGTTCCGGTATTGGGCCGTTGGAAAGGATGAGCCCGGCCCAGGTCCGTAAAGCGGATCTGGGCCAAATGGTAATGAAGACCTGGGCCAGATCTGGCCCAAACACATTTTGCTGTCTGGGTATAGACAACAAACATTGTGTATCGCATTTCAGTAGCCGAGAGAAAATAGTCCCTGTAAACGGTGGCTGTTGCTATGCAACGGACAAACAGCATTGTGCACTGCACGTTTGTTAGCCTAGCTAGATCTCGCACCATCTCATCCATTCAATGCTCATTTTATAAAAGCTACCTTTAAAATAACAACGACAATGGGACACTTTCAATAAAATAATATTTAATTTAAACACCAGGCCTAAACATTCTAAATCAATCATAAATGTTTCGTAGGCACTATATATGGTAGCTAGCTAGCCTACTAACCTACATATGCTGTAAACAAGTTACGAGTGACTTGGGACTTGATAGACGAACATTAGGCTGTTGTTAAGGTTAGCTTATGTTGATTTGGATATCTCCATTAATTGTGCATCCGTGGAAAACGTTGTTTTGAGAAGCCAAGTCCAGGTCATTTAATTGCGTGGCTACGAAGCTCAAATTAAATAAGTGTAGTCTAGTTAGCAACTATAGACCTCAGCTTCCGTCCAACATTTCAAATCATATTAAATTTATTTGTATAGCCCTTTTTACACGCAAGCATGTCACAGAGGGCTTCACATACGCCCATAGAACTGCCCCTCAACCAACCTAAACCCTCAAGGAAGACAAGGAAAAACTCCCAACGGGAGAAAAAATGGAAGAAACCTTGGGAGGAGCAATTCAGAGAGGGATCCCCTCCTCCAGAGACGGTTGGCAAGAGAGAGGAGCAGAACACAAGCTAAACATAGTCATAGTTTCAGTAGGTAGACCAGCTAGTTAGCACTGATAGCACGGGACAGTGCAATATTATTGCTCAAAAATTAACCGAATGTTGCTAGTATAGCTTGCTAACCAATAAATTGCTGCATGCCAGTAGTTACTTGTAGACAGTCTTTTTCTTCGGCAACATTTTAGTTATTTTGAGTGCGCACTAATATGGAACGCTCCCGTGTTAAGATAAATGTAATAAGGCATACCAGAGCATTTTCTGGACTTACAGTACTTCATGCTCAATAAAGCACACTCCGTGACTCACTCTCAACCAATCAGAATGCTTGATTTAAACCACCCGTATTATAAACTAGCACTACTAGCTAGCTAGCGTAAGGGGTCCCATTATCGTCCACCTAGCTCTCGACGCTCGTTAGCAATGTGACCAAAATGTCGTTATAACACAAATTAAAAACGTTATGTCACAACATTGTACTTTAATATATAGATACACACCTATATTATAACATTCCGGTGTTGAAATCCAATCAGGATATGCCCAGAAATGTTACTTTCCTGATTTTAGCAGTTAGTCAGGGGGTCCCATTATCGTCCACCCAACCACTTTCAATGGAGAAATGTCAGTTTGACGCTGCGGAAGGCAGATGCTACACATACGGTTTGAGAAGGTATTTACATACTCAAATCTCAAAGTAAGAAGCTGTAATTTGGTGTGCAGCAATATAAGATGTATACATATCGATGAGTTACTTTCTTTCGTTGCTGCTGCATATCTTCTTTAAGAAATTAACGGAAGAAACGGTTGTGGACGATAATGGGGCCCCGAACGTTGGAGATTTAGAGTGGACGATAATAGGGCCCTTTACACTACTGTACTAGTAGCGAAATCCTAACGTAAACAATGTGAATCTGAAACAGATAACCAGGCTAAAGCCTACATTTCAAACCTATACGTAATAGCATCCTCCATCCAATTTCAGGAAATATGTTTATATATTTAAAACTATTTCTGTAAAGAAACTCACCTTTGAAGTAGCTAATTTCCAGTTGAAATCCATGCGTTCAAGACGGCTGCAAACTTCTGAAATCCCAGTTCCAGAGGTGCGTTCAAATGGGCATGCGCAAAGTTGTTGCTCAGGGGCAGACCGAGGGGAAGGTTAGCTAGGAAGAATTGTAATATTCTGTGATGACTTGTCTTTGGAAATGACATTTAAGAATCGCTTACCTTTTGGTCACATTTAACAATTTTGTATTACAAAATTATTGCAGCTCAAATTTGCATTGTGTGTCATACAGCTTTTGTGTCCTGGACAAATAATGTTTGCTTAATCATCTTACAAATCACACATTGATTGCTTTTGTACATGTAAAGAATGAAAGACTTATATTTTAATATAGGGCTAAGAATATAAGAATTATATTCCAAATTCAGTCTTTTATTTATTAAAGCTATGTTCCTGCATATGAGAAAATTGATGACCATGTGGGACCATGCTGAGCTGCACATTAATTACATACATTGTCTACATTTATAAGTGCTGGGTGCAACATTTAATATTGTGTGATTTAAATTCATGTAGACTATTGCTACATTATAAAAGTGTCAGAACTGAGAGCAGTCCAGTGTGATCTCTCCATGGATAAACCACTGCACTCGAGATCCGTTGTCCTGCGACCAAAGAGCGACTTTTGTCCAGTAATTTGAATTCTGAATTCGAAAGGGGAGGCCCAAAAAATACACACTGCCGGGTTTTAGATTTTTTGAAAGTTGCCTTTCTGTTCTAAAAAGCTTTTGAAAATGTCATTGACGTCATACACATCGTACGACCAGAGATACTGCTTGACGGCAAGCTCTGGTCACTTACTTTTTTCTCTCAGGGCATCGACAACACAGCTGACAGATTAGGCTCTCCCTGTCAATACACATGCTTGAAAGAGTTTTGGCTTGCTAATGTTGTTGCTAATGTTGCTAATGCTCCAACATTCTGATTCCGCTTCGGATGCCATCAAGCGGGAGCTCTGGTCGTATCAGTCCTTTACTAACCAATCAGCATTCAGTAGCAGAATGCTAGCGTGTTAAGGGCAACAACGACTCACCATGTAAGAAATCAAAAGGACATAAGTACTCATTCATTCAATTTTCGACCTATAATCCATGTTGAACATGCACAAACTACAATCAAATTGGAGATTTTTCAACGACAATCAGGCGAAAGAGACAAATTTAGCCGTTTAGCTCCATAGACTCCCATTCAACATGCACTCGCTCGCGATCACCCCCAGTGGAACTCTGGTGGAACTGCAGCCAAATTCGGTACAATGGGGTTTAATAGGGAGTGGCAAGGCTCTCCTTAAACAGGCTCTGGCTCTCCTTAAACAGGCTCTCCAAAATAACAGTATCCAACCGACCTATGGCGAGCAGAAAGGGACATTCCTAGACTTACCAGGAGAAGGAGCAGCCTAACCATACGTCGCCGCCAGACCATGTGGATTTTTTGAATGGAAGTGAATGGGCCTGCCAACGAGAGACTGGCGGCGACGTGGCGGCGACAGCATGTAAGGAACGTCTACCGGCGGCGACGTCACGGCGACGCATGTTCGAAAGTATACAAAATACTTACGCCTACTAAGTACGTCTGAGATAAGTACGTCGTCACTAAGCCGTCGTCGCCAAACAACACACCTACTAAGTAGCTACGTCGCCGCCGTCACTGACTTGTTTTGTCAAAACCTTATTGAGTGAAATCAAGTCGTGCATAAGGCTACATGGTTCATATGTTAAAATGTCTTTATTGAGAACTTCATTGACTTGTTTTTTCAAACCTTATTGAGTGAAATCAAGTCGTGCATTACGCTACATGTTTCATATGTTAAAATGTCTTTATTAAGAACTATAGTAGCCAACTGTGCACAGCCTGTAGCATAGAGGATTTTACAACAGGTGCAGGGGGTGCTTTTGCACTACTGTTGGGATGAAAAAAAATACATTTTCAAACTAATGTACACAAACGATTAAAGGTTTTTAGAACATGTTAAAGTGCTGTCAGAGTTGTATGTTCTATCATGGCTTGTTGTACTCTAATGATTAGTTATCCATTTTAAGATCCAGTATTCATTTTGAGCATGTTTTAAAACCTAGAATCACCTCTAGCCTGTAGTATTTTTTGTAGGCTATTCACATTTTAAACATTTTGACATTTAATAATTATACATTGATAGGTGGATATAATCATTCAAACCTTTCAAAGTGCCAATACACACATCTGTATAAGCCCGGCATGAGGTGTGTAGCCAACCAGTGCTTGTTTAAAACTGTCATAACCAGGTTCATATATGAAGGAAGAATAGATAGATACGTAGGCACTTCAGGCAGTGACAAGGCACAGAAAATAAGGATAACAGTGTATTTATTCACTAAAAAGGGCTTACAAAGAAACTGTTGGATGTGAGGGTCATGTAAATTAGTAGTGTAGGGAGTGGATGTGGGATCAGTGCAAGTGTAGAGTGTGTAGAGAATCATTACAAACTAAAAAGCAAACAGTGATGATGTTCCTGCTAGTAATAGAGAGACCCAGCATATTAGGGCACAGCTTATTAAGAACCGAGGCACAGATCACAGGTGTACCCTTGCAGCAATCACAGCTCCTCTACCTGCCTGCCATCCTGCAACAGAAACAAAGACACAGAAACAGACAGGGAGAGGAGAACCAAACAATGCACAGAGCCAACAATCTAACATGGTTTATGCCATCATCAGAACAGGCATAACCTCCCGATCACTACAAGTCATTCAGGTAATTGTAATGTCCTATTGACATCTGTGAACATATGCTTTCTCAAGTAGTATTTAACAATTATAGCCAACTGAAGAAGCTGTGCTTTCACTGAACCACAACCTAGAATAGTCTAGGTGACCACAATACAGTGTATCAATATACATATCAATGTGCATTCAGAAGGCAACGGGGGGAAAAGACTGAAGGATGGGTGGTAACAGTCTCTTAGGATCCTGCCAGCTTTCCTGAGGCATCGTTTATACACAAGAACAACCAATCACACCATATCTTGACCATTACTTATCAACACATGACTACTAATGTGACAGTAAGTAACAACGTAACACAGTGAGGTGTGAGTCCCATCAAGCAGAGACTCTGTCTCCAGATTTTAGAATGAGAGGTGGGGACAGGGTGACACCCAGCCTTACAAGCTCTATAAATTATGATGGTGTCCAACCATCAATGTGCTTTGTAGGTGAGATGAAGGAATTTTAATTACATTCAATATTTACAGGGAGGCCGTTGAGAGAAGCTATTAATGGAAGAAATATGATCTCCCTTCCTAGTTAGATTTACATGTTTAACAAAATATTAGCCTAATCGTTTAATACAGGTCTATCTTATTATAAGGCCTAGGCTATAAATCAGTTATTCTGCTTAGTCCATAGATGTAAAGTGAAGAAAACTTAAGGCCAACTCTAAATGATCTGGCAGGCTAGTTAGTAGGCCTATCTAGTAATATAGAATAGACTGCTACTTTCATATGGGCTTCTCCTGCCATCCACTCTTGGAACTGGAGTCCCAATGTTTCTAGTAATAGCACCACAATAGACATTCTCAACCAGTATGTTATCCACTGCCTGTCTTGTCCTTCTGAAGTTGTTAAATTGAATAGGCTGAACATCAACATGTAACATCAACAAGTAGGCTATAGCCTAGACATTCCAAACGAATTAGCTTCAATTTTACGTATGCCTTTGCTACTTGGACCGTGTCCTGGCAATAAATATAGAACATTATGTTACATGTTTTGCCAGGATAACTGGGCTAGACAATTGAATGTTCATGATGTTCCTGTTTGTTTATTCCTTTGACTGGGTACAACAACGCGATCAGGCAACCGACTATAAAATGTTTTTAATGTCGGGCTACGACTAAAGTCATCTTCTGACAATGCCTTTGCTTCGTGTTAAAAGCTCCAAAATGATAAACTGGCAAAAACTTAATAACTATAAATTTACTCTAAAATGTAGGTAAAAGTATGGCGACAACGTTGTCCACAAGTACGTAATCCATAAATAGGTCTGACGACGTTGCAACTTATCCAGAAGTAGATGTCAAACGACAGTCTCCTTAGGCAGGTTATCCATGTCCCTTTCCGCTCGCCATACCGACCAAGGTACGACGTCGCGGCAACGTTGTCCACGGGACCAAAATTTACGTAACCAGCCGACCAAGGTACAACGTTGCGGCAACGTTGTCCATGGGACCAAAAAATAACGTAACCAGCCGACCACGGTACAACATTCCTTTTATAACGTTGCCACGACGTTGCCAGAAGGTAACGTCGCGGGTTACCAACTGAGCACTTACTGGCAACGTTGCCGCAACGTCATGTGTTAGCTGGGTTACCTTAGTAGGCCTAGCTAACAGCGAAGTTCCTACTGTGGTGTAATTGATTCAATTTCGTTTTTTTCATTTGTATAGCACACACAACAGTAGGCTATCATTTAGCCATTTGAAATTTATTATAATATTTTGACTAGACAGAAAGGAACAATCGTCCAAGCATAAGGTGAAGTTCCCGAATTTACGTTTATTAACCACACGGTTGGCTACGCAGGCACAATAAGCCAAACAGGTGTTTAGCCCTAGCCCACCTTAAATAAATGAAAGGTAGCCCACAAAACAATAATAACCGCCTCTTGTGAAACTCAGACATAACAGAAAGAACAGACGCTAAACCAGGTCATAACTTCAAATGCTCCAACCGCCCTCCATACCTCTTCTCCAACCACCAGGATACCCGGCATCCGAACATTCTGGGCATTCCCGTGATTAGCAGACAGCAGGTTGACTGGCATGTCGGACCCTGCGAAGAATACTGGTAAAGAACCAACTAACAGCCAAACAAAATATACGTCTTTCGGTGTGGGTCGCTACACTATTTTTGTAGGCCTACTTTTAACTGCTAAGATTCCTTGATGAGATGCCTTATCAATTTATTAACGTTACAAAAGATTAACGCTGCAATCAGATAGCTACCATGTTTGCTATTGTATAATGCCTGTTAGAAATACGTAGCCTATTTCAGAGTAGGGCTAGCCATGATCTCGTAGTTGATTGAAGATAATAATGGGAATATGTTTAAGATTGAGATTGGACTCAAATGTGGGTAATTGGATGTGTAAATCTACATGTTATTTTTGCTTAGTGTTCACTTCAAACATGAAAAGAAAGGGTGAGATAGCAGACTTCTTCAAAACGCTGAGCAAACAGGATCAGGTGGAAATAAACCCCAGTCCTTGCACCACCCCAAGACCTCAGAGCAGCATACTAGTCAGTCAGTCAGTCACATGCCAAGTTTAGCCTGTGTTTGTAGGCCACACATGTAAGCCTACACAAAGGTTTGTTTCCCAGATTAAGCCTCACTTTAAAATGATGGTTGTTGATTCATGAGTGTTCTTGTTTTGATTGGCTGTGGCATTTTTTTGTGTGAGTATACACTAAAAGTTATGTTTTAATGTAAAAGAAGGATCTAACCTGGTTAGACCCAGATTATACAGTGTATTCATGAAAACAGAGTGACCAAAGTCTCTCCAGTTTGTGAGTAGCCTACACTACAGTGTGTGTAAGGAAAAATGAGTTGCAGTTCAGATGTAGAGACACAGTCTATTCCTGGTAAATGTATTTGATTAAAGTAACCGTAGTGGACCATACTAGGCCACACTGCAGAACTCAGGTTTAGGTGAATTTTAATTTCTATTTCTCATCAGCAATCATATGAATAATTCACACTACTTAGATGCCAGGCTAAGGTTACACACACATTTTCAGTATTGGTCTGTGGACCCCCTGAAGTAGCCCTGGCCACCCCATGGCCAACCCATGTATAAATGTCTGGTTCCGCCACTGGCTGTATCTGTGGAGACACCAGCGCGCATATTGGCATCATCCCTTTGTTCTGGAGAGAGAGAGCTAGCATATCTTCAAAGGGACTTCACCCACACTCACTTTATCTTAGAGGAGAGAGGCCTGCTGCTCCATGTTATGATAACAATGGCTGAGTTTCTACTTCAAAGTAATCTCTACTTTCTCCACTCTCGCACTCTAAAACCAAGATGCTGCCTCCCTGAAATGAATTCAATCTCAAGTGCCAAAATTGAAGCTGCTGTTGCACTTTGTCTTTCCAGTCTATGAGCTATCTTCTCCTTGCATGTACTTGGTGTAATATGCGATATCAAATAGTAACTTTACACATGACTCATTAACTGATGTGACCTTCTAAAATGTAATCAGGTACAAACAAATGTAATCAAAGTAATTCCCTTCATTTCATAATATCTATAGTTCCCAGATCCCCATTGTGTAGATGATCCTGACTGTTGAGGGACATTATCATAATTGCCTGTGTTTATTGAGAATGTTCTTGAGATATTGTCCCAGACATGTTCAACATGGAGTTGTTGAACATGTCCCCCCTCCTGAGTTAATTTTGTGTCTTCATGTTGAAATAAAGCCCAATTATATCATTATTTAGACTAGTCCAACCCTCTATGTGGTGGTATTCTCTTTATCTGAAGAAGAATTATGGGATTTTTGTCCTTACAGTAATCTTGTTTTTTGTCCTCACTGGGTTAGTGTGTGTGTATGCGTTTCTGTGTGCGTCTGTGTGTGTCTGCTTGGACCTGTGAGCTGTGTATGTATCACCAGTGCCCCCTACCGTTTGACTGTGTTAGCAGGTCCTGGTCTATCTGTGGTTATGAACAGTAAAGCCATGGTGAGGATACAAAAGTATTCAGAATTTAACACAGTCCAAATTCTGTGTTTCTGTTTGTTGAGGTTATTTTATGGAGCCAGAAGATAAATAGAGAAATAAGCTACAAAGACTTGATTGATGATTTAATAAAATCATATCAAATAACTTGCTACACAATACTCTAAACAAGACCAATTAATTTGGTTTAATTTATTGTATAATTTCCCAACCGGAGAATGGAAGCATGCCATTGGAAGACACTTCTTCTCCGCAACACAAACTTTGAAGTGAGTCAAAGCGTTATTCAGTGAAGAACCCAGATGGAGGGAGCAAAGGACAGTAGATGAAGCTCATCTTGAACTGGCTGGTACTTGGTGTCTTTTGTTCTCTGAAAAGGTAGTTGAGAGAACTATGACATGACAACACAATGACAGACCTCTCACTGCAAGGTCACAAACACACATCAACAACTTTCATCTGTTAGTGTCAGTGTGTCCTGGGAAGGTGTTCCTTCCACCTAGATTAAGGAAAAGCCAGTCTCATTTCAGTAAATTTCAACAATTTCTGCGAGAGTTCTGTTCTATTAAAGTTGCTTATGCCTGGAACACACTTCTTATCATATTGGACCGAACACACTAATTGCGAAGCGTTGCGGTCGTCTTGCGCTCTGCAGCAATCGTTTTGGCAGCTGGTATAATATTTACCAATATTTAAAAACATGTTATTATGATTTTACTATGTTAGTTGTAGGCTATAGCCTATCACTTAAGACCTAACTTCACTACACTGGCAACAAACTGACAACCATGTGTTTACCCCGATAAAGTCAGTTGTTTCTAGGGATGGGCATAATTACGATCGATAATCGATCATTAAGAATTTTGTCGATGACAAAACATTTTCATCGATTTTCATCGCATGTTCAATTGTGAATTTAGCCTGACATTGTCATACTCATAATTCTAGTCAGAATATGAGTCTGAAAACTCTCCATTGGGCTTTGAGTACGGAGCGTGTTTCAACCGAACTCGTAAAACAAATGCCTCTACGCTCAATTAGACCTACAACCAATCAGAGCAACGTATTATGTTGTTTGTTGAAAACGAATTCAACCCAAGGGCTCTTTCGTGACGCTGTTGATTACGTTACTGTTGATCATCTGTCCTTCGTCGTATAAAGCCCACCCTGGCAATTTCATTGGTCCGTCCCGATTCTGGGTTTTCTGTAGCTGTCCTCAATACGAGACCCTCCAGACCCAACTTCCCGACCAAATTTTTTTGTGGGCGGGAGAAGTTGGGCTGGCAGCCAGGTTAGCTGGGATGATGAGAAGTTCTGTTTTGGCGAGGTTCAGCTGGAGGTGGTGCTTGGTCATCCAGGTGGACATCAACACACATGATGCAAGAAACCCAATACACATAATCTTATCCAAAAAACATAAATTCTAATAGTTCAGGCTCTTTTAATGTGTCAAGCTAGTAATCCCCTCAGAGTAAAACATTAGTTATGACTATATGGGTTATGTTTATGGCATAAATGTGGTTCTAGCCAGCTACTTTAATCCTTTAAAAGCATAATAATTAGTGATAATATTTGCTATACGTAACGCTAGCCGCAATGCAAACTTTTGCTATGTTAAACACTATTGACTTATGTTAAAACCGAAGTTTAAGTAAGTCATAGGTTACATATAAATGCAATACATCCTCTAACCATCGTTGGCGAGATACCACTGATGTACAAATCCCATTGGCTTATGTATATAAATGCAATACATCCTCAGACCAGCGGTGGTGGTAATACCTCGGCTACACCTGAGGAGAGAGCTTCAGGGGCCTGAGGAGAGAGATACGGTTTAAAGGGGCTTGAGGAAGGAGTGTTGAAAATATTGCCCTTTTTGGTGATAACTCTCAAAAACTCCAACAAGGCAGATACGCTTATGAAAATAACACCGCTCTGCTGGTTTACGCTCTGTTTTGGCGACATAACTCTTCTTTTTGATGATCGCCTGGTCTGGTTTGCTTCTGTTCCATGTGTGCGCACAATCAAAGTTTATTGAGTTCCATCTTAAATTAGCGTTGATTGTTAGTGAAACAGAACGTTAGTGCAACGGCTTGAGGCTTAAGTCTAAATTGACATTTACCTAAGGGAGGCTTTCTGCATTTTTCTTTTTAAGCATTCGAGAGGTGAAACGCAGTGACCCACCAAACCCCCTAATTATATTTATATATGTCACCTTGCACAATCCTGTGTGACAGCATGTATCTCGTAGACATAATTCCATAACTATATCAATATATGTAAACTATGCAATACTTAATAGCAACAATGAAGGGGCAGAGAGATGGGTGAATTGGCCTGTAGCTACTGTAAGGCTGGCATATTTAATACTGCTGAGCTATTCAGACACCTTTACCTTGAGTGTGTGTGTGTGGTAGAGGTGTGAATTGACACTGATCTCCCGATTCGATTACGATTATCATGTCTTCGATTTGATTCCTCGATGCATCACGATGCGTCACATAAATGTTTCTATTAAAGCCATATAGGATATTTGACTTGAAAGAATACATTAAGATACTGTATATTTTAATATACAGTTTTCTATATTACTTATTTCTATATTAATTATTGACAAAACGCTGTGATGACATGCCACGCTTCAAGACCGACTAACATGCACAATTCATAACGATTTCATAAAGGCAAAAGGTTAACAATGAAATCATAATAATCATAGTTTTGGATCCAACAATTATGTTTTCATCCAAAAATACAAGTAGTAAGATATAAACAATCTTTATTATTTAACAAAGTCTGAACACAACAGACAGCACTATTAGCAGTATTGAAAACAGAGTTGCATGAATCCTCTGAGTTGCTGGCCCAGGCTGGTGTTGTTGCTAGCAACTCAGGATGGAAACAGCTAACGTGATTCCTAGAGTTGGTAGTGTTCCCGACGTATTTAATTTTGGTGTGACAGGCTTTGGATATTGCATGCGATTTATCCAGTTTGTGCTTTCCAGCCTGTTGGTAAAATCCGAAATTAAGTTCCATATCTCCACTTTTAAAACGCTTGGAGCGTTTTTAAGGACCATCTCACAACCACCCTCAGCCATTTAGCTGTGGCACGTATGTGAATAGCGACAAATGACGTCAGGTAAATGAGACCCAGATGAGACTAGTAGACATAGATCTAGATGAAACGGGTTAGGCTACTGAGAATGTTATTTTTCATTTGAATGTTTATGCCGCGACCAGAAAATTATTATAATCATTCCATTATAATCGATTATGGTTGGCCACTTCGTCGATGCAGCATCGTCCATGTCCGCATCCCGATGCATTGATTATTCGATTCATTTCAACACCTCTAGTGTGTGGTAGTCAGCAAGGGACAACACAATGATTTCTGCTCATTTTATTAACAACAACGGAGGGACACAGTAGGCTAGCAGACCAGTAGCTAAAACTGATTTATCTGACCATTGTAAGAGGGGAGGGACATAAAGGGGTTGGGTGGAGAGTTGGGAGAGGGTTGGTAAAGAGGGTGTAATCGACACACTACAGGCTCATCTAACCTGAGGGTAAGCCTGTAGTTCAATGTCCTACTGTAAGAGCAGTTTTGAAAACAGTGATTTGACAAATGAATCACCAGAGCTCATTAAAGGCAACAGAGGAGGAGGAAAGAGCAGAAGGTATGAGACAGATAACCACTCCAAAACAAATCACTGGTATGTAACAACACCACAATAGATCTATACAGACTCATGCTCCAGTCCAGGGTAAGAACTGGTTATTGTGATGGCATAACAACATGGTGAGAGTTTACTTCTTCTTGGTGGGGGTGGGGCTCTTCATGCTGCGGGCAGGGCTAGGGGACTTGGTTCCCTTTGGGGGAATAGGGGACTTAGCAGCAGCAGCGGCAGGGGCTGCAGGAGTGGGTACTGCCATCTTAGAGGTGGGGATCTCGATAGGGCCTTTGGGGGGGATAATGGTTATAGGCGTGAGGGCTGGCTTAGCCTCAGGTATCTTCTCTCCATGTTTGTACACACTGACTACGATGTCTATGGACTCGCCACCATACTTGTTCTGAACGATCATGGTGTAGCGGCCTGAGTCCTCAAGGGACACACCCTTGATGGTGAGGCTGGCAAATTTGCCAGAGTCCAGAGAGACCACGTACTGGTCATCAGGCTCAACTTCCTGGCCATTCTTCAACCAAGTCACCTGGGGCTTGGGGTCACCACACACTGTGCATGTTAGACTCAGGGTCTGGGGGCAACAAAATGGAGCAAAGTGATGTAATAAACACGGACACACACACACACACAGTACCTGTCTGTCAATATATAGCAGGTTTTTAGCACCATAACTCTAGAGTAAAATTCAAATATGAGCTCATATAACAGTGTTTTTATGTGTCCCTTTCTCTCTCTAGCAGGTCGAGGCCTACAACATCTTTAGGCTTAATTTTCCTGGTCTCTTTGTTCCACAGACTACTTTCATACCTTTTTCTCCATGATGGTGACCACATCAGGAAGACCACCTACAACCTTGCCACGGTCTGAGGATAAAAGACAATGTATCATTATCATCTCAGGTCAACACACATTCCTGAGTGAGAAGCAATACGTCACATCAGAATCAACTAAGAACCCTGATCCGAAACAAACTTACTCTTCTCAGCATACGCTTCCGCTCTAAAACACAGGAAAGCAAGAGCATTAGGGAGGTCATCAGCACAAGTCTGCCCATCGCACATCAAATCATTGGGTTTTTATTCGAAAATTATATTACTGCTGGCTTCTTGGAACAATATGGCATTGCCTCAATGTCTCTTAAAAAGTGCAAACTAGAGGTCCTGCTTTTTACTGTTTTCAGTGAAAATTATGTTTGAGTTTTAAACTGAATAAAAAGGACATAAAGGGATATATGATACATGGACATCAGTGATGTGATTCTGGCAAACTGACAGACAAGTAACATGTAATTTGATTAATGTGAGCACGGGTAAATTACACCTCATTAATGAGGTAGCAGGTGAAGGGAAGGGGGTGTAATATGATTATCTTACTTGAGTCTCTGGAACTCTGCATAGGCTTTTTCATAAACTGTAGAATTGAAAAACAATACACACAATTGAGCAATAATACAACCCGAATTCCAGAAAAGTTGGGACGTAAAATTGGAATAAAATGAAAACAAAACTACTTTCAAATCACATGAGCCAATATTTTATTTACAATAGAACATAGATAATATTACAAATGTTTAACAGAGGAATTTTACAATTTTATGAACAAAATGAGCTCATTCCAAATTTGATTCCTGCTACAGGTATCAAAATAGTTGGGACGGGGGCATGTTTACCATCTCCTCTTCTTTTCAAAACAGTTTGAAGACGTCTAGGCATTCAGGTTATGAGTGTCTGTTGTTTTGGTGTTGGAATTTGGTCCCATTCTTGCCTTATATAGGTTTCCACCTGTTGAAGTGTTCGTGGTCCTCTTTTGACATATTTTCCGTTAAATGATGCGCCAAATGTTCTCTATAGGTGAAAGATCAGACCTGCAGGCAGGCCAATTCAGCACCCGGACTCTTCTACGACGAAGCCATGCTGTTATAATAGCTGCAGTATGTGGTTTTGCATTGTCCTGCTGAAAGACACAAGGCCTTCCCTGAAATAGACGTTGTCTGGAGTGGAGCATATGTTGCTCTAAAACCTTTATATTAGGGCTGTGAAAAATAACGCGTTAACACGTTATGATTAAATTACAGGATTAATTCGTTATTTTTGTTTAACGCATTTAACGTAATATAACCACAATTCCACCCAATCTGCAACTTCTGGATGAGAAGTTCGTGTTCCAAAAAAACTAAGATGGAACATCCAATAAAACCAAAGTGATATGAACACTCTGCGGCAGGGCTCCAGACTGCAACCAAATGGTCGCATTTTGCGACCAGTTTTTGAGACAGTGCGAGCATTTTTTACAAGCACTCGCGCATGTGCGACCTACACATTTTGAATTCATTGGGTGTGCACAATGTCAGCACACGTTAGCAACAACACATAGATACAACGTTCTAGTAAGACAGCGATATCAGCTTTCCTTCTGCATTAGTACCGTAGCTTAAAGTCTAGGAAAGTTGAGTCTATTTTTCGCTAGGTACCTATAAACCTAGCTAAAAGTCTTGGAACGTTTAAGATATTTTTTCGCTAGGTTCCTACGAACATGTCTTAATCTGCCAGACAAGTGGGTGCCCCTTCGTTCTTTTGGTGAGCAGTTTCACAAGCCCTTCTTACCCGGCGTCATGGAGCCTAGCAGCTAAATACTTATTTAGCACTAGCGTTGCTACTGTATCCCTGCCTGTGTTTGAGCTGTTGCGCTGTTATACTCGGCAAGTATTGTGTTGTGGTGTCGGAGGACAGATCGAAAAGTGCATCATACATTTAAGTCATTTAGCTAAGACTTGCATGTACAGTACGTAATGTCACATTAAATAATGTATTTAAACTCAAGCTTAAATGGTACGTTCCAGGGGCGATTCTAGGATCAGACCTTTAGGGGTGCTCAGCCCCCAATGAGAATGTGACATGAATAAAGTGCCTTGCAAAAGTGCTAAACGTAAACCACCTTGCTAATATAAATCCAGAATTTCACTGGATAACAATGAATACAATGATGTATTATTATGCAAAATATTGAATGAAAAAACTAAGGATGTCCCTTTCTTCATGAACTACCAGTATCAAATGATAATAAACAATGTATTTAAGAAAATATTAAAATATTAGGAGTGCTTGAGCACTCCTAAAAAGGATCTAAAATTGCCACTGAATTGTACCCTCTCCAGTTACATTAATACATGCATTGCAGGTCAATATAAGGTGTGCCCTTTAATTTTCCGCTTGCGCTCCTAAAATTTTCAGTCAGGGGCTACTGTGCTCCTAGTAAAAAAAGTTAGTCTGGAGCCCTGCTCTGCGGGAAGACATTATCGCTCTGAGTGTGTGCTAAATGACTGAATGCTAAATGACTGAATGTTATCATTTCACCGAAGCAATACCAGCCTAATGTAACCTATACCACCTCAACGCGAAGCATGCGTTGGTCGGCGAGGGGAGTTCAAGTAGAATGCGCCAAACCACCCTCACTGAACAGCGTAGGGCCCTCACTAAGTCTGCCTTTGACAAGTTGCCAAATGTATTGCAAAAACCTGTAGACCGATTGATGTAATTATGTAATTAATCATGATTAATCCACAGAAACCTGTGATTAATTTGATAAAAATTTGTAATCATTTCACAGCCCTACTTTATATACCTTTCAGCATTCCTAATGCCTTCCAAAACATGCAAGCTGCCCATACCGTCTGCACTTATGCACCCCCATACCATCAGAGATACTGGCTTTTGAACTGAACGCTGATAACACGATGGAAGGGACTCAGATGGCTGAGCGGTTAGAGAATCAGGCTAGTAATCAGAAGGTTGCTGGTTTGATTCCTGGCAATACCAACCAAATGACGTTGTGTCGTTTGAAGGGCAAGGCACTTCACCCTACTTGCCTCGGGGGAATGCCCCTGTACTTACTGTAAGTCGCTCTGGATAAGAGCATCTGCTAAATGACTAAATGTAAGTTCTCCCTCCTCTTTTGCCCGGAGGACACGGCGTCCATGATTTTCAACAATAATGTCAAATTCGGACTCGTTGGACCATAGAACACAGTTCCACTTTGAAATAGTACATTTTAAATGAGCCGTAGCCCTCAGGACACGACGGTGCTTCTGGACCATGTTCACATATGGCTTCCTTTTTGCATGATAGAGCTTTGGTTGGCATCTGCAGATGGCACGGCGGATTTTGTTTACCGACAGTGGTTTCTGGAAGTATTCCTGGGCCCATTTAGTAATGTCATTGACACAATCATGCCAATGAGTGATGCAGTGCCGTCTGAGGGTCCGAAGACCACGGGCATCCAATAAAGTTCTTCGGCCTTGTCCCTTACGCACAGTGATTTCTCCAGTTTATCTGAACCTTTTGATGATTTTATGCACAGTAGATGATGAGATTTGCAAAGCCTTTGCAATTTGACGTTGGCGAACATTGTTTTTAAAGTATTCCACAATCTTTTTACGCACTCTTTCATAGATTGGAGAGCCCCTGCCCATCCTTACTTCTGAGAGACTCTGCCTCTCTAAGACATCCCTTTTATCATGTTACAGACCTGATATCAATTAACTTAATTAGTTGCTAGATGTTCTCAAAGTTGAATCTTTTCCAAATGTCTTGCTTTTTCAGCCATTTGTTAGCCTGACGTTGACATACTCATAATTCTAGTCAGAATATGAGTCTGATAACTCTCCTTTGGGCTGTGACTATGGGTCATGTTTCAACCAAACTCGTAAAACAAATGCCTCTTCGCTCAATTGGATAGACCTACAACCAATCAGAGCAACGTAATATGTTGTTTGTTGAAAACAAATTCAACTTAAGCGCTCTTTCGTGACATTGTTGATTACGTTACTGTTGATCATCTGTCCATCATTGTATAAAGCCTGCCCTGGCAATTTCATTGGTCCGCCCAGCTCCTGGTTTTATATAGTTTGTCCCCAATACGAGCCCCTCCAGACCCAAATTCCCGACCAAATTGTTTTGAGGGCGGGGCTAAGTTGGTCTGGAAGCCAGGCTAGCCATTTGTGGCACCCGTGCCAACTTTTTTAAGTCCTGTAGCAGGCATCAAATTTGAAATGAGCTAATTTAGTGGATAAGTGTAACATTTCTCAGTTTAAACATTTGTTATGTTATCTATTTATATTGTGAATAAAATATTGGCTCATGTGATTTGAAAGTCTTAGTTCTCATTTTATTTCAATTTAAAAAACGTCCCAACTTTTCTGGAATTGTGTTTCACCATTTCTCTTTCTCTGTCTTGCTCTCTTGCTCACTCTCCATGCTTACTTCTCTTGGAGGCAAAATGATCAAGAATGATCAAGCAAAATAATATCATACCTCATTATTGTAATGTAGTTCTGTTGCACCTGAAATAGCTTTCCACCCAAGTCTCTTTCTCTGATTCTAGTTACTGTTTACAATACACCAATCCCCAACCTTTCAGAGACTAGTCCTAATCATGTTTGTCATACAAACTGTAAGAGCCACAGCAGATGACTTTGGTATAACAGGTTGTGTCTTTACCCAGACAGGTCTAGGATTTGTGGTACAGCTACAGAGTGTGAGGGCACTGCAAAAATGCCCTATCAAATTTAAATGCAAAAATATGAGCTTGCTTTTCCTTAAAACAAGTCAATTTGACTGCAAGTGCAGTAAGACAACTCTACTTGATATGATAATGTGCTGTTTACTTATTAAGTCATTAGATATACCATTTATACAAGAAACAAGTCCAACTCGATTTAAATTCTAAAAAATAAGATTATCACCTCAGATGTAGTTTTGTGAGTACTTAAATATGTACTTCAATATAGTTTTGGGTGTAAGTGTAGCCACAGTAGTAGGCAAGTAATACATAGTTAAGCTGTTGGTAGGTTATACACAAGATGTAGGTACTGTATATGTAGTCTCCTGACAGCTCCAGGGTTATTGAGTGTAGGTGTCGAACTCTATTGGGGGATGGAATGTGTAGTCAGTTTGCATACCATCTCCAGAAAGGTCTAGGGTACGGGTGTAGGTCTTCTCAGCATCAGATATCTGGATGGAGTATACACCCTTGTCCTTATCAACTGGCTCAATAATCTCCATGACAGCCATGGATGGTGTTCCTCCAATCACCACCTTCTCTGAGCTGGAAAGCTTAGTCTCACTGACGGGCATAAACATTTTTGTAAACAAAACCTTGCCCGGATGTTTACAGTACAACACAGTCAACATTACATGATACAATTTGACCAGTTACTTTTGCTGGCATAAGCCTGGCTTATTAGGTCAACTTGCTTTATGGGGCATGACTTTATTGGTTTACTATAAACAAATCGATGGTTGGTCTGAACATGCCTTCTCTATGTGTGATCTAATCTACACACACTGCTGTCCCTTACTACAGTACCCAAAACCCCCATGGCATTCCACAGGTTGTATTGTGTGTATGTCTAGCCTGAGGACAGCAGGTAGCAAGAATAGAACATAACATAAATCATTATATTAGTAGTGCAGTGATAGTAGGTAGTGAGAGTAGTGTGGGTGTTATAGTGGGATTGTATTGATTTGGGAAAGTGAGAGAGAGGCATAGGGAGCTGTATTTACTGATATGAAAATGTGTATGGGGAAGCTATCTCTTACTCTAGTGTTTTCAATAAAAGCATGTCAGTAGTGAGTCACGGTGGAGCGGTTCAGAATGAAACTCTCACTCTTTCAGAAAAAAAATCTCTCACACATCCTTGCTCTCTGAGTCTTACGTGTGCAGCCAACAGATGTTCATCTCTGAGGTGTAGTATTTCATATGGCACTGAAGTTGGATGCCTGTAGCAGTGCAGTGAATGGACAGCTCTGCAGCAGTGGAACCTGGAGAGATATCTCATCATATTATTTTGAGGCCCAGATAACACACAAGATCACGAGCACACAACTAGAGATTGTAGTGAACTTTGTTTAATATTATCAGCATTGTATATTGTATTTACACTCATGTTATAGAGCTCCTTCAACATGCACAGAGAAGGTGGCTGGTGGCAGAAGTGATAAGAGTTGCAGAGCTCCTAAACTTACCAGCAAGTTTAGAAATCTCATTGATGATGTCAGCAAAAACTGTGTGAACAAAACAGATGTAGAGTCCAATGAAGCCATTCTACATCTCTACTATTATCAATAATTAGTTTAAGTGATATGATAGAGATAATACCTTGTCCAGAGATGTCAATCTGGGACAGGTCCTTTCCTCTGTTGTCACTGATGGAAGCTTTGTATATTCCTGTGGACTTATTGGAGAACTAGAAGGAATAGAGGTGAAGAGTAGCTCAGAGATTAAGAAAATAACTTAATGAGGCTGTCTACCAGAAGTACAAGACACTTCCCTGCTCTATCCTCCATTTCTCCCTCCATCGTTCCTGCCATTAGGTTTTGGTACAATGGAGTAATCCTTCAGGTCACTTCCTTGTGAACAAAATGCCTATATTACCAATATTTTCCATTAATTTTAGAAAAGAACATGTAATGTACTATTGACCATTAAAAACAGACGCATTTAAACATTAAATCAAAGCAACTCGGAAAGCAAGAGACTAAGGACTACGGCTATGGATTGGTCTCCATGTGTGCATTTATTCATCACACTGAAATGTTGACTTTGTGCTGCGATCTGGCTGCACATTTAAAGTCACAGTAGGCCATGGTGTCAGCCAATCAGCTTACAGGATGGAAACAACTTTAAAGGTTTTTTATGTTTGAATGGATAATAACAGCTGAGGAATAATCTGAGCTAGCTAACTAATGTAGTCAACACAAAATGTTATCTAGCCATCATGTCCTTTGACAACAAATTATCTACCTATGATTAATAGCAAATATCTAGCTAAGTATTTACATTTTGTATATTTTTACTGAGGGAGCCCTGTTACACTTTATGTACATCGGGTTTTGTTAATCATTATTGTGGATGGGGCGTTAATAGGAGGGACGCATCTTTTGACAATTAACCATTAAAGTAACTAGTGTACAGTGCCCATGATGCAGTCACTGATTATATTTGCAGAGTGCCTGGGTCCCAGGATATCAGACCAGACCTGCTGCAGACAAGAGGACCAATCAGAGTGAAGGGACTCGGATGTAAAGAGAGCAAGCCAAACTGGGGGCTATAGCACAAAAGTAGAATAAAGAAATCCAGGATAACTGAAAAAGCGCAGCTGGACTTAGTGTAATCCGCTCATCACGGCTTATTCAGTTGCATGTTTGCCAAACCAGGATGAGAAGGTGAAGCTATGTCAATCCAGATGTACATAGTTGGGATAAGTGCACCTTCACGGCTTTCTTAAATAGACCATGGTATCGATCACAGATTGGCTGATGCAGAAATGGAGAAGACGCGTGAGGCATATTTTTCACCCGCTAAGCAGCAACTAATTACGGAAATTGAAGCATAGTGAAGCATATAATATGTAAAAACAGAAATACGGCTGTTGTTATTAAACAGAGAGAAAAGCCCGGCAGACAATCGCGGACCGACTGAATGCGTAAGGATGAAAAAATATCTAGCCTACTTACTAGGAAAGTTGTACACTCTATTTTAATTGCTTTTAATATGCTTGTTTTATGTGTTGGTTGTATTGCTGTATCTGTGTTTATGTGCTAAATGTGCTGGTTTGACTGCAACATGTCTTTGAGTAGCCTACCATGTAAAGCACTATGTAAATAAAATGTATTATTATTTAGCCTACTTTGCCTTAAAAGTGAGCAGAGGGAATTAATTCACCCTAAAGTCAAGGCCTCATTTCAAACCCTTATTCACGATGCAAGAATATGTTTTACAACCATATGCACAAATCTCTATAAGCTATGTCTAATTCTAAATATATTTCTACAATTAATGTTCATACAGAACAAACATGACTGGACAAAAAAGATCCTGGCAACCAGTCAAGATAAAATATAAAAATTTTGCCGGCTGGTAAGTGCCTTAACAGTTTGTAAATGGTATGTAATTACTTTCAAGATGCCTGCAACATATTTGATCTAAACTGATTTTAGCAGTTAGGAAGAAGGCTCATGTCTGGCACTGGGGGGGTGGGGGGCTCCAGGATTCACCCCAGCTGGGGAATTGGCTCTCGTCTTAAACCAAGGTAGGCCTGTGATGGAAGGGATTCAGGGTGGGACAGCTACTGACCACCTGCAAAAACTGCCCTCTTTATACAAGGTACTTGCAGGCCTTGTGTGTCCAGCGACACAGTTACTCTCCTGCCACCAGACGAAGATCCAGTGAGTATTATTCAATAAAAGCACATGGCTTGGCACATCCTGTCAATACAAAGTCTATTCAATATGGCAAAGGGTAGGAACGTCTGCAGTTTAGGGTCGGGCTTTTGCAGCTGATGATGAGGAGACTGTGTCACTGGACTCCAGGAGGCCTGAGGTATCATGTAAATCGTATGGAAATGCATATTTAGCCCATAATGGATGAGAAGACATTTCAGTTCAGTTTATTCTTTGCTCCAGAAGGGTAATTTGTATGCAGCAAGAAGGCATCACATGAGAATATACAACATAAAACCACACAACAATTAACACAATAATAGTCAGTTATATAGCACTCATAATATATATTTGTAACAGGATCCAGATGCAGTAGGCTACGGCCTGATAGCCAGCCTGGTAACATAGTAAGTATGGGCTAAAGGAAATCTGAATCATGCACAATTCCTGCTGTGCTAATCAATGGGTGGTTTACAGAATTTACAAACTGTCAGATAATTGAGCTGGCAGATGCACAGATTGCTGTCAGTAAAAGTCTCCAGGATCTGGACCTTTGTTTTGAAATCATGAAAAAAACACTGAGGAAACTGTATCTGGAGATAAAGAAACTAGAAAAATAAGTGACTTCAATCCACACTTTAATCTGTAAAACCATGTGTTAACCTCTCACGTCTGAAAGCACGTCTCAATATCAATGCTTCGTCATCCAAAACGTTCAGAAATGGGCATGCCATGGTGCAGTAAGAAACACGGGTGAATGGGACCATATACACTGCTCAAAAAAATAAAGGGAACACTAAAATAACACATCCTAGATCTGAATGAATGACATAATATCATTAAATACTTTTTTCTTTACATAGTTGAATGTGCTGACAACAACAAAAATGATCAATTAAGAGAAAATAAAAAAATTATTTAATGAGATTATTTTATTAACTCAGATCTAGGATGTTAACCTAGATCTAGATAAGTTAACCTAGACGCAAAACTATACGTCCAATCCAAAATGTTAGGATATTTTCCAAGACACTCCCGAAACCAGACATGTCCTTTATATGTCTGTGCGGTCAGAAATACGACTCTACCGGCAGTTTAAAAACACGTCTACTTTCGAAATTCTCTGACGAATTTTAGCCACCTCTCCATTGAAGTTAGTGAGAGAATTTGAAAGGCTGCTCTCGCTTCAAGGCTCAAAGCTGAAAATCTGTAAATGTGAGCTCTTTAGTAGTTATATTGGCTGAAAGAGGACACGTTTTCCTACATTTTAAGGTATAACTTGTTTCTGTAAGTTAAACTATATGAACGTCAGAGGAATTTGTTTGACAATTTAGTTGAATATCAGAAAAAGAGCTGCTCAATCATAAACATCAAGAAGGAGCTACATTTTCATGTATTTCAAACTGTCACAATTCAAAATTGGCTGAATATATTTGAAAAAGCTTAATCATTTGGGAACAGCTGAATGTCTTGTGAACATTTTAAAAGTTGAATGGTGTCTCTAGCTGAAAGTATGCTGAAGCAGTTAAGCTTGAAAGAGGAGGAAGCTTTTTAATGATTTGAAAGGATTTACCATAACTTTTAATGGGAGAATAATTTGCACAAAAACCTTAATTCTTTTAAAAGTATAAAAGTGAGAAATACCACAAGTCATAGCCATCATCTCCTGAAGGAGCTGAACGTTTTGATTCCAAAATTGTAGGAATCGGTGAAAGTATGCAGGACTAGTTAAAGGCCAAAAACGGCGGAAGAACTGAGAAGTTGAAAAACAATTGTTTTTCATTTAAAAAAAAACATTTTAAAGGTTGAATGGTGTCTCTATCTGAAAGTATGCTGAAGTAGTTAAGTTTGAAAGAGGAGGACTGAAAGTATGCTGAAGTAGTTAAGTTTGAAAGAGGAAGCTTTTTTAATGATTTGAAAGGATTTACCATTACTTTTAAAGGGAGAATAATTTGCACAAAAAAAGTATAAAAGGGAGAAATACCAAAACACAGCACACATCTCCTGAAGGAGCTGAACGTTTTTCTTAAATATATATGTATTTTTTTTATTGCTGAAAATACAGAAATGAGAAAATACCCGCAAGCTGAAAGCTGAAATGAATTTCAAAAATGTGTGAGTCACACAAAAGAGGCAGTGTTGAAGCTGAACTGTATGATCTAACAAAGCTAAGAGCTAAAATAGCCTACAATGCGGGAGAAGCTGAAAGCTGAACTATTAAACAGGAGAAGAAGTAGGATAGCTAGTCGTAACAAGAATATTATCGTTTTAACAGCTGAAATTATAGCCATACCATTAGTGCATGTACTCGGCTTTCTTATTAGGATTCAAACATACAGCAGTAGGGCCGATACAAGAAGACACGGCGACACTTTGTTGCAGAAGGATGATGGTGCAAGTTTCGTCCGTGGAGCATACAACGATTAATAAAAAAGAACCATGTAGACGTGTTTATTGAGTACATTACATTTACATTTAGTCATTTAGCAGACGCTCTTATCCAGAGCGACTTACAGTAAGTACAGGGACATTCCCCCTGAGGCAAGTAGGATGAAGTGCCTTGCCTAAGGACACAACGTCATTTGGCACAGCCGGGAATCAATCTAGCAACCTTCAGATTACTAGCCCGGTTCCCTCACTGCTCAGCCATCTGACTCCCTCGCGAGTATTCGCATAAATAAGCGCAGCTAGTTCTGGCAGGGCAATCGGGCAGTGCGCGTCAGTCAGTGATTAGGGACTTAAGGCGTCTAACAGTGCGTTCACACTGCAGCGGGGCGGGCAGAGCGGGGCGTCGGCTTCCCATTCATTTTCAATGAAACCAGGCGTTGACGCCCGCGTAGGGCATTGTGGGAAGGCGAGCGGGGCGGCGAAAGTTGGATTTTCTTTATGTAAATGAGGAGCGTGAAAACGCCAGCGATGGCCAATCGGGTTGGTTTCTTGTTTCTTGTAACGTAACTAACTGTTTGTCATGGTAAACATTTCTAGGTTTGACAATTTCAAGATGGAAGATCATCTCATCGTATGTGTTTCTTCATACCCAGTAGTGTATGATACGTCTATGTTCAATTACAGAGATGTGAACAAAAACAATTATGCCTGGCGCAGGGTTGCTGAGGTTGTCGGCGTCCCTGGTGTGTTGTATTTTGTACTTTAATTCAGTTTTTCACATCACGTAACTTTCTTCTGTGCTAGCTGCATAGTCTAGCTAGCTCACCCAGCACACGATTGACATTCAACGCTGAAATGCTGGCTGGCAGCCACTCGCTATCCATATAGTGAATGTGTAGTGGCAAGTCATAATCTAGCGATTGATTTGCAGAGATTTCGAGTAATATAATAAAAGGTTACACATGTCAACGTTTATGTCTGATGCATGTTTTTTTTCCAGCCGGAACAAGACCCGTTACTGTACATAGAGTGCGGGTGGCATTTAATCTTTCACTCGGCCTAAAAAAAGAGTGGAAAAAGATATCCTATTGTGTGCTGTAGATAAGATCATGTCAGATCCAGAAAGCGTATCGGATTTTTGCTTAATGTGTGTAAAAGTTGTATTTTGTCTGCACATTTGCCATGACATTATACGAACTACAACAGTGATTTAAGAGACACTACAGCTCTGAATTAATCTGTCTGACACGCCCCCAAGCGTGGTGCACTGTGGGAAGGCCGGCGGAGCAGAGCGGTAAAAAAGTCTGCAGTGTGAACGCACCGTAACTCCACCTTCCTTACTCCACCCACTACCACACCCATGTTAGCAGCGCATATCCATTGGGACACGTCCGATAAGGCGTCTTTAAAAGACGCGCGGATATGCACACACTCACCCCGGTCGTTGTATTATCAGTGCTGCTGCCACCCTCCACCGTCCCCTTCTCCCCCATGCTGTCTGTATGTCTATCCAACAGGGGGATTATATCTCTATTGCTCCCTGCCTCATATGTCATTTATGTATGTATGTGTTGCATCGAGGAGGCAGGGAGTGCTTCCATTAGGTCACCCACTCCGCCAAAGTAAATCTACATGTCCATGTCATGTAACAATAAATGCTCAAATCTAATATGTGATTGTCTTGACTGAACTAATAACACATGTAAACGGAGTAATTGTATTATTGGCATAAACCGACAATTGCTAGAAATCGGGTTTGATGAATTATTAACTTTATTGGTTCGTCGAGAATAACAGAAATGTGCCTAGCATCCACACCTCAAACAAGTTAACCTAGACACAAAACTATACGTCCAATCCAAAAAATAAGGATATTTTCCGAGACCCAAGACTCTGCCGAAGCCATTGATATCCTTTATGTGTCTGTGCGGTCAGAAATACAACTCTTTTTGCAGTTTCCAAAACGTTACCCAATTCTGCTTTCATGGTGCGTGTCTGTTTGGTTGCCACGGCAATGGAGCAGCTGTACTCGCTAACGAGCTGGGCAGAGAGAATGACACATTTAGCTAGCATCCACACCTCAAACAAGTTAACCTAGACGCAAACCTATACGTCCAATCAAAAAAATGAGAGACCCAAGACTCTGCCGAAACCACAGATGTCCTTTATATGTCTCTGCGGTCAGAAATACGACTCTACCGGCAGTTTCTAAATCTGGTTGTTTTTGCCTTTTCTGACAAATTTGTCACCAGATTTGCATTGGACTCTATGGGGCGAGAGTTGGACTTTGTCTCGCTTTCGTAGGGCTCTGAACAAATGTGTGTCTTTTGGATATCACAGACAACTGTCTACGACCAGCACAAAATTAGCTATCTATTGATCCAAAAACGAAGCATGAAGAGTGAAAATTGTGGCAATGCTGGCAAACTAGAAATATGTTTTCAACGACATCCGAAGCTCCCCTCCACTCGAAGCGATTCAGTCTGCACTCTAGGCTTTCTCGTACACACCCATGTAAATCTCAGAAACGGTTTGAAAAAGTCATGAAACAATCAGTGATATTGAAAAAAGTTGAATAGATATCAAAAAGCTGAATTATTTAAAAATAGTTAATGGTTTTGTCAACGTTTTAAAGTTTAAATGGTGGCTCTAGCTGAAAGATAGAGGGAGAAGAAGGATTTGGAAGTTGAAGAAGTTTTAAGAAGTTTGAGAGGATTTGAAAGAAAACTCCATTGGAAACTCATGTTAAAATATTATGAATATTGATTTATATTAATTCAAATATAAGAGGTACAAAGCTGATAAGTCATAGCACCCATGGCATGAAACTGCTGAATTTTTTGATAGCTGAACGGTTTTAATAGCTGAAAATTTGAATGCGCTGAAAGGTGTCATGGAAGAAATAGAAGAAGAAGAAGATGCTAAATAAAGATTCAAAGAACAATACTTGGAATGCTGATAATAGTAATAAATGATATACATGATAGCAAAATGATAAATGCTATGTAAATGTAATTGTCAGCTATTGTCAAAACATTTATTATACAAATCTTCCCGCCCCATCTTTATAAACAGAGAGAAGCGTGAAAGTGCCCCAAGTGGAATGCGCAGTGGGTGTCTGCAAGAAAGTGGCGAGTGCTTTCTCCAATACTAGGAGAAGGAAGCGTGAACTGGCCATTGCTCAGGCGGAGCTGGGCTTGCCTGCTCAACCACTCATAACAAAGACTCCAACCAGATGGGGCTCTCAACAACAAATGATTCAAAGAGACCTTGAGCAGGAGAAGGCTCTAACACAAGTTCTTCGGGCTGACCGAAAGACCAGGGGCCTCATATATAAAGGATTGCGCAGCTTTCTTACCAGAAGATGGCGTACGGCCAAAACCCGAAAAGTACCTACGCACAAAAATATTCGCATGTATAAAACCGGTCGTACGCCAGATCCTGCGCACCTTTCCTTTATAAATCACAATCAACGTGAGATTGACCGCACGTGAACGAGCCACTGACCCCGCCTTGCCTCCTCCCATAAATTAATATGCAGATGGGCTATAAATGTGCTCCTGAGGTCATTTCTTTCTCTGAATTATCGTATTTCTTCTAATAAACTCCTTCCTCGAAAAAACGCTGGACCAAAAATGAATGTTAAACGCCGCAGCGTTTATTCGAAGAAATACGGGGACTGTGAGATCGAGGTTCTGACAACAGAGGTGGAGGCGAGAAAATGTGTCCTGTTTGGCGGCCTGTCATCAAAAGAAAGTCGGCAGAGTGGAAAACTGTCACTATTTGCGCCCTTTCTTGTTTTAAACCTTCTGCACTTTGAGATTTAGCTGAATGTAAAGTGCATTACAAATAAAATAATGATTATTATAGGGCCATCAATGCTGTGGGTTCAGAGAACCGGACCATGGCAGAAATTAAGAAGAAATGGTCCGATATAAAACTTTAAATGGAGAAACGAGTGGTGGCGCATCGTAACAGCATGGCAGCTATAGGGTAAGCTGACATGCATTTCCTGAGTGATTTTGTCGTTCGTTTGACAGCCTCAAGTTTAACAGAAGTTATTAAGTGTTGGCGGTATAAACAGAAAGCTATATAGCATTTCCCGTTTTGGGTTTTGGCATTTTGATGTGATTATCCACATTAATGATCAAACTTTTTGAATAGTCAACGTCATAAACGTACTAGTGGAAACTTTATTTTGTAATGTTTGGTGAGTCTCGACACTTTTCAGTTAGAATTTGCCATGTTACAGAGCCAGACAAGACTTTGCGTACGGTCCGCACATTCTCACGTCTGCTCAAAGGTTTCTGTGAAGGCCCGCACATTCTCACGTCAAGAACATTTTTATACATCACAAAGTGTGCGTGAAAACCAGCGTACGCAAGCTTTTTGTGCGTACGCAACATTTCTACATGAGGCCCCAGGCATCTGGTTCTAACATGGCAGGACGTGGATGTTCTTGAATCTGTGAACAAGGCATTGAGCCCTCACATTGAGTTCACAGATGCCTTGTCAGGGGAGCAGTCCGTGAGTATGTTGTACTTAAAACCTGTGCTCCATTTTTTCAATGAGCAGGTTCTTAAGCCACAGGATGATGACACCGAGCTAACCAAGGACATCAAAACAAACATTCTCTAGTACTTGAATGAAAAATATGCTGAACCATTCAGCCAAGACCTGCTTGACATGGCTTCCCTTCTTGACCCTCGCTTTAAAATTACATACATGGAGGCAGAGAGGGTGGATCACATGAAGTCCAAAGCTGCTGCAGAGATTGAGAGCCTGGTGGCTTAACAGTCTGCAGAGGGAGTCTCCATTCCACCAGCTGATGCCGTCACAGACAAGCTTCCTCCTGGTAAGAAGAAGAGGAGTTTGGGCAGCTTCTTCAAATCACACCAAGGCCACGCTGTCCCTCAATCAGACAGAGTCCATAAAAAACGGGAGCTTAACAGCTATATACAAACAGTGGAGACTGATGGTGAGACCAACCCACTGGAATGGTGGAGGCAGCATGAGGCCAATTTTCCACGGGTGGCCAGCCTGGCAAAAAAGTATTTGTGCATCCCAGCCACAAGTACCCCATCAGAGCGGGCTTTCAGTACAAGTGGTAACATCATCACATGCCGCAGAAAAGCACTGAAACCATTGTAAGATTTGGTCCAAGTTCAAACAGCTGTAATTTGGTCATATTTTTACATATCAAGGTGAAATTGTTATGGTACTTCAGGGGCGTGTCACCTTAAAGTCTATTAGGTTTGAAAACCCATCATTCAAAATGACATTTGATTTAGTGACACAAACATATTGAGGCAATGTGGACTCTATATAAATACACCCCTTTCAGCCATTTTGTATTTTATTCATTTGCTATAAGTAACGTTTTTAAATACGTCAATGATACATATCTGTACAAAATCTCAAGTTAATTAGACCTTTGGTTCAAGAGAAGAGTTATTTTGAAGGTTTTCCCCAATTATCACTGTACAGGAAAATATATCAGGCGGACCTTATGGGTCCTTGAGGCTTTTTTGTTTGCCTTCCTCCTTACGGAGGAACCCTAATAATAATAATAATAAAACTAACGAAAACAATAGGTTTCCCCTTTACGGAGGAACCCTAATAATATAAATCAATTAAAAGTCATAACCTCCCCCAAAAGTATCAACAAAGTACCAACAGAGCAGGGACGTGCACAGGCTAAGGTTGCCTGGGCAAGTGCCCTTTTGCCCTCCTCGAGTCAAAGTGCCCCTCCGAGGAAAATAAATAAATAATAGTGATTTTAAACAGCTGCAGAATTTCATGTAGACCTAGATTTAAAAAATCACCACCCGAAACATTTCAGATAGTAGTCTTATTCACTTCCAATCGATAAGCCTATGGGCATCGAGTGTGGAAGTATGCCCCCTTCTCTGTTTACACTCCGGTGCTGCACGCGACCGCCACCTGAGCCTGCATTTTCTTGCACTTAAACGGTCACGGTTGTTTTGTTCTGTGTCGATAAAAAACTGCTTTGACGTTGTCAGAAAAGGTGAGTTTTATCAAATAAATTCAAATCTTCAAAAATCCAGGCTCAGTGTGCCACATTTAGCCTGAATAATCGAACGGCTAGCTTGCCTACCAGACAACCAGCCCGTTATCACATGCTAATTTTTAGATAGGAAAACAAAGCTAACCTACATGTCTGCTGATGGTTAGTTCATAACATTTTGTTTTAACAAGAAGAATAAATGATGGAAGTAATGCATGACATGAATTATTATCATTAGTAGGCAGGCTATGTTTTGGGGGGGGGGTGGGGGGGGTGCCCTTTTTTCAAGCCAGAGCAACTGCCCTTCAAATATCCTGTGCACGTCCAACAGAGCGTTTATTCTATTTGTGTCAACGCCAGAGGTGTCAAAAGCACATTTATTACTCAAGTAGAAGTATAGATACTAGGGTTTAAAAATACTTCTGTAGAAGTTGAAGTATCAATTCAAGCTTTTTACTCAAGTAAAAGTATAAAAGTACTGGTTTCAAAACTACTTAAAGTATAAAAGTAAAAGTAGTAATGTACGGAGAAACAATTACATTAAGGACAAAAGCTTAGGCACAGGGGTCTATAATGCACGGTCTATAATACACCTCCCCCCCAAAATATTTCTTTCCAAAGGCCATAATGACTTGTTATATTGAAATGTTATTGTTGAAAAATGTGGGCTGCACCTGATTCAAAATGAACGCATTTTAGTAGCCTACCATATGTGTAGCCTACTACTTAGCATTAACATGTGTTTCATGGAGCGGAAGATATCATGACTAACTAGTTGCCTTTAAGTACTGTAATGGTTCAAAAAGTCAAACTTCAGAGGCATCTTATCAATAGCCTTTATTCAAATTAAACGGCGAATTTGTGAAAGCCATTAGCTCGTGGTAGCCTACTTGGGTGCGCAGAGCTTGTAGGGCATTCGAAAGGAGTTGTTTTTGCATCCAACATGTCGAAAAATTCTTCCAGGTACGGCCAGGGATGTAGAAAGGGTGGCTAATCTTCCTAGCTACCAACCTCCTCGCTGGTGCATGGTTAGGACATTTTACTCAAGTTCTCTTGAGTCTCTGCCGCGGACATCTTCATACGCTACATACGTCTGCTATTTCCTTGCTGGAGTTTGACGTGATTTGTGTCATGTGCAGGTGATGCATCACGTATAAATCAATAAGGGTGTCGGAATGGTATGTTTATACTTCTCACCCAACCACAATCAAAGTCACTCTATCCGGATGGCGCGATTTTTCTGGATAATTTTTCTTTGTGTGTGTTTTTAAGGACAAGCCAGAATGAAAACAAGCCAAACTGAAATTGGAGTAACAAGGCTATTTTTAAAATGTAAGGGGTAGAAAGTACAGATAATTGCGTGAAAATGTAAGGAGTAGAAGTAGAAAGTCGGCTGAAAAATAATTACTTCAGTAAAGTATAGATACCCAAAATTTCTACTTAAGGTAACAAAGTATTTGTACTTCGTTACTTGACACTTCTGGTCAACGCAGGCTTCCCCTCCCACCCATACTACTGTGGACTATTCCATCGATTGCAGCAACTGCTCAGCAAAGCACGTAATTTCAGTTGGTTAATATGAGACAGTAGAAGAGTGACGTGAATGCAAAAAACATTTGCTAAATGAAATGCATCTCCCCGAGCAAAGCCCAAAAAAGAAAGACAAAAGAGGAGAGTAAACAAGTAGTTTCCAAACCGAAACTACTGAAGGAAACGTCATTTTTCTCTCCACTGGTATCCAATGATGCTCAGTGAAGTTTGGCTAGCAACAGCAGCTACTGTAGGCTAGCTTGTAGTGATGTGTCGTTCGTGAACGATTCGTTCATTTTGAACAAATCCTTATAAGAACTTGGGAGTAACGAGTCCTCTCAACGTGTGATTCGTTCATTTCCCGACTCGGTCTTTTTACGAGGCTTACGATCATTTTTCACATGACCTGCATATGCTCTGTAGCTAGAGGAAACGAACGATTCGTTCATTTCCCGACTCGGTCTTTCTACCAGTCTTTGGATCATTTTTCACGTGACCTGCCTAGGCTCTGTATCTAGAGGAAAGAACGATTCGTTCATTTCCCGACTCGGTCTTTCTACCAGTCTTTGGATCATTTTTCACGTGACCTGCATTGTATTTTTTAGTAGAGGAACAGTTTTCTTATTCCCTTTGCGTTGCCGCTGTTTTAGTAAGACGTGAATGATATTCGCTCAATTGATCATACTGACTGGTTTTGTTATTTTCACTTTACATTTACACTTACAGTTTAGTGCAGTGTAATTGTTTGACGTGATAATTAAATGCTAGTGTGATAATACATGACCAAATCATACAAACTCATGATACATTATTTTAATGCAGGAATTAATTTTGAAATAGTATCTGCTGGTGCACAAGTCATGCACTAACCTACATGAGAATATCATACGTGTTTGCAGTGGACGTATAGCCCCCCCCCCCCCCCCCCCCCCCCGTTGAAATGAACGAATGACTCTAAAAAAGATTCATTCATTTTACTGAACGAAATTCAAAGAACCGAATCAATCAAATGAACCGAACTTCCGATCACTACTAGCTTGCTTGTTGCACAATTTATTGGGGTCAGCTTCTCCACGCAGGTCTCTATACTGAGACCAAATTTGGCATTGTTACTGACAATGATCGCTTCCAGCAAACTTTTTTTTAATTAGCCATTTCCCCCTAAATAAATGTCAAGCTTATTTACGTTTTTGGGGGCATATTTTCAGTCAGCAGATGGTATTGTTTGAATCGCGATTCCATCTGAAATACTGCCGGTGACAATGTTGTACAATAGCTTGTTTCAAAGGGGGTTCTAAATGAATTAATGCAATATGAGAAGGCTAAATCCTTGAAAATATCGCTAGAAGGGAAAAACTTAAAGAGGTCAGCACCGTTTTACACCAGATTGCCCAATATCTTCGTTTGATCCAACTTTTCAACTGAGGCTGCTATAGCTTATCAATATTCCCTTTTGCAGGGGAAATGAGAAGACAACCATTTCATTCTACACTTCACTTTTTCTATTTTGAATTGTAGATAAGCAGCAACAAATGTATGCTTTTAAATCTATGCAATCTCCATAAATAGTATAGGCATACGCATTTTTATGTAAAATATACAGAAATATCAGATGTAAAAATTACAGTTAATAAACGAACCCTTCTACAACCGACGCTAGCAAGCACACCCAACAATTTCTCTAGAAATTGTACCCTCTCTAGTTGTTATTATTATATTAATAATTATTATATGGATTGAAACGAGTGAGAATAGGAGTTAAGGGGGTCTGTATTCATGAGAACAGTCTGGGGCCCCCAAATCACTAAATGCGCCACTGTTTGACAGTGTATATATCCTTACACAAAGCTGTGTGATTTTTTATATTGTAAAATATTGTTCTATTGTTAAATATTGTTCTTAAACATTTGCACAGAATGCACACTGTACTTTATTTAGGGTTTTTTTCCATTTTGAAAAATGTTGGTTTAACTTTTTTGAGTCTTTTGTTTATAACTCAAGTGTTGTCTCATGTGAGGCAGTTGGTTTTGTTTGTAATAAATAATCGAGCGTGATGATTAAGTACGGTATGGTTATTTTGTACCATTTCTTAATTGAATTTACAGAACAATTACTATACCGTGATATATACTGTAACTGTGATATAAAATTACTCATACCGTGATAGAAGATTTTGGCCATATCTTCCACCCCTACATCAGGAAGGACTGCCTTTAGTATAAAAGAGCCTGCTAAAGATAACCAGTATATCAGATTTTTCAAGGCGAGCCTGTTTCATTTGTCATATGCCCTGAGAAAGCAACATATGTTAGCTAGGCTAGTTTTGCCAATTTTAGTAGGTCAGGCTATTTAAAGGTCTCTCCAGGGTTTTTCCTGGGTCAAAACGGGTCTTCGGTGCTCCAAAAAAAAAAAAAAGTATATATATATATATATATATATATATATATATATATATATATATATATATATATATATATATATATATATTCTCCCCCCCCCCCCACACACATATGTTTGTCCTATTTCCCCTAAAGCAATAAAGTTAGGCTACTTAAAGACACCTTACACTCATAAAGTATGTTCTAAATGGCATAAATGCTGCCAATTAATAATTGACATAACAACTTATTGTAAAAGGTCAGTAGCCTCGCCTATTGATTAAGGTAGGCCACTCTGAAGCATGTACACTGCTTGCTTCATTTGATCTTTATAGGCTAAGCATTCTGTAGCAAATATAATAAACCCACTTTTCATCAATTAAAACTACTTCAGCATAATAATGCACCTAAAATACAAACCTGAGCAAGGACAGCAATCGCTATGAATAAACAGACATGTGCAATTTAGCTAGCAGGGGAAGAATACAAACAACAAGAATCACCAGTTAACTTGATTTTAAATTTGCAAGAACTATAGACTTATACAATAACAGGCTTAAATGAACTTACAACATAAGTTATACGACCTACAGTTCTCCAGTACGCACTAGGGATGGAGATTTGAACTGATTTCACTATTCGAATAGTATCCAAAATTATTTTCGAATATCCGGATAATCTATTTTTGTTAATGTGGTTCCGTTAATTAGCCTGCCGTGACGCAAAGCATACAGTAAACACATGAACCACCACACATTATGGCAATAATTGGGACTGTTCAGCTATTAGATTAAATAAGGGATGAATAAAGAAAACAAATGAAAGATCAATTTATTAACATGACGAAAAGACAATGAACTTGAAAAAACGCTGCGTCTTCAGACGTAGGCTCTTAATTTGGCGGAAAAGCGATTAGCCTATAATTATGTGAAATAAAAAGTAGGCTACATTGGACTAAATTAAACACATTGGGAAGGCTATCCTCGATAAAAACGAAAGACACACATGGAGAAATATTGCATATTAACTTGGATATTAACTTGGAACCAAAATCCTATAGGATACGGTGCGCCACCACACAATGCAAACATAAACAGCGGATTACGCTAGCTCTACATGGCTACTAGTAAGAAAATACATAAGCCACAACTGCATTAGCCATACGCATTTTTATTCAGGAAAATGAGCATGTAAACATGCTCAGGGGAGAGGCCAGTACGGAGTCGATTTACGAACAGGCCGGCGTAGAAAAAACTGCATGAACTGAGGTTGCTGCGAGGTAGCCTACTGCTTAGCCAGGACACAATGCTTCTTGTAGCGCCAAATGAAATGAAAGGACACTCGCAGCAGAACGCAGGCGTAGCCTACCTTTTTTGATGGTTTTCATCATTTCTAACGTCACAACTATTAGAATTCACAACACGACGGTTTTTCATTAAAAACATTTGTTTTATTAAACTACGCTCATAAGTATTCGAAAAAAGTACTTGTATACTAACTTACTTTAGGATATCCGGATATTCGATTAACCACGCCCATCCCTAGTACGCACACACGCAATCTCAACTGCGGTGTGAAGCGCGTGTCCGTGCAATTCTCCGACATGCACTCTAACAATCACTGCTGATAGACGGCTTAAAGTTTTGTACAGCCCGATTTCTGATACCGTGGCGGCAGAAATTTAGCCATAGAAGAAACACTGCACTATATATTATCATTATACGTTAAGAATACCAATGGAGGCTGCGTTGGAAATCGTAAATCAAACTTTTGTCAGCATTTTGAGTGGAAATTTCATTTTCATTTGTTCAAGTGTTCGTGCACGTCGGGCTGGCCCTCGCAGCGGAACGACAGTTTAGTGGCCACTCTGTCCATTCGCGCACCTCACAGTTGCGTATTGATCAGACAAGAAGACACGCTTATCAACTCGATTACTATTGCTCAAAACAGAACGAGGGTTTGGCTGTAGCCTACTTGAAACATACTATTGAGAACATATTCGCTGACATGCATTGCACAGCTTTGGCGTGCGCCAACATTTTCTCTATGCAGGAAAAACCCTGCTCTCACATGGCCTCTGACATGGACCCTTTCTTCAGTTTTACAGGTCTGCAGAGGCCTGCTCAACAGAGTGCAAAAGAGCGTGCTGAGAACAACAACAGAGGATGCTGAGAGCAACACAGACCCCTTGCTGGACTACCCCTCTCTAGCTGGACAGCTTCTCTTCAGCTTGCCTGCCCTGCCTGCCTGCAGGCCCTGCTTGCCCCTGCCTGCCAGCAGTGGCGCCTTAATGCATGGGCTTACCTGGGCTTAAGCCCGGGGCCTCGACCAATCAGGGGTCTCTTAATAATAACACAAAATAATAATGATGATAAATGTCCATATTCGCGGTGTCAATACTCTGCTCTACAGTGGCATCCGGTGGCGGATGTTGAGGGAGGCCCCCCTCCCCCTTATCTAAACAAAATGTAACAAAATGTAACGAAAACTAGAGGGTAGAGTGTGCTTGCTTGCGTCAGTTACAAATGGGTCCATTTATGAAACAAGCTGAACCTATTTTAACAACGTTGTCACCACCAGCAGTATTTTTCAGATGGAATCGCGATGCAAACAGTAGCCACCATCTGCTAACTGAAAATATGCCCCTAAACGTGACTTTTTGGTCTCAGTCAGTCTCGAGCCCTACGTGGAGAAGCTGAATTGTGTTACGAGCAAGCTAGCCTAGCTGCAAGCTAGCCTAGCTGCTGTTGCTAACCAAACTACACTGAGGGGATTGTTTGAATGCGCCGGAAATTAAAAACGTTTCTTTGACATACATTTTAGGCTGTAGCATTGAAGACAGTGACGCACCACCCAAGCTTGAGTTTAAATACATTATTTAATGTGACATTACTTACTGTACATGCAAGTCTTGTATTGCTTGAATGTATAATGCAGCTACACCATGTCACGATACAATACTTGCTGTGAGTGCAACAGCAATGCATTGTATCCATGTGTCGTTGCTAACGTGTGCTGACGTTTTGACGTAGGTACAGTTCCCTTCGTTGACACAAAGCACTTTTTGCCACAAAAACGGAATTTCAGCCTAAACCGTGCAACGGAACGTAAATACAAGTACTAGCAACTCAATTGCTACCAAGACAAAACTTTTGACATTTGCGATTAGCAGGCGGGGGCCTCAAAAAATGTAAACAAATTCCATAGCCCAGGGGCCTCAAGTGCTATTAAGACGCCCCTGCCTGCCAGCCCTGCAGAGACAGACAGTCACCCAACAGACACAGCAGTTCTGCAGACTCCTTTTTTGAGGACATTGATGAATTTGGATAAACCAGCATTTTTTACTTTGATGAAAGTCTTAATGTTTAATCCTTTCCATGTCCCAGTATGCCAAACTGCTGACTTTTAGTGTCTTAAGTGATGAAACCAGTTCAAGTGAGACTTTCGACCAGAATCCAATAATTATTCCTCTGAATAAAAACCACTCAAGAGAAGTACTGCTTCTTGGATGATTTGTGCTCCACATCTCACACATTTGCCTTTGTTTCCATGGGATTCATGAGCTTTTGGGTCTGTGGATGCACTTCCATTTGGCCAGATAGGAGTCACTAAATCCTCTTTTTACAGGGGCCTGGTGTTTACATCTTCCTCCTGAACATCCACCTCACCCTCCTCTTCCAAAAGGATAATAATGGGTGGTTCTTCTTTCGCAAACATGAAGTAGTTCTGCTATCCAACTCCCAATCTTCTACAATGTACATTTTTATAATCTTTTGCCATTTTGCGGAGGATCCCGCATCGCTGCTTGTTTGATAATAATATTTATAGATAATATATTTATATATATAATTGCGCAGCTCCCCCTGTCAACGATCTAGCACCCCCCCCAGCTTCTGCATTAAAAATGATCTGGCGCCACCCCTGCCCAGGTTTGATTGTAACTGGTGTTGAAAAAACACATGTAGTAGGGCAGAATAGAGGAACTGGAAAAAGGGTGCCGGTGTGGAAAGTCCCCAAAAACTGTGCAGAAGATATTAGATGGCATTGTATCGATGCCCAATTGGAGAAGAAGCCATAGGATATTTACAATTGTAGTAGGCCATTAGATCTGTTTTAAAAGTTCAGGGGTGTAATTTGTTGGATATGAAGCCCCCACCCCCCACTCCAGAGACAGATGGTGACAGAGAGGTGTTGAAACTCAGTGCTCTGAGTTGGTTTATGTCAGTTTAGACAAAGGTAGCCTTTTAAACTTTTTTACCTTTAAAAAGGTAAAAAAATAACACATTTAATTCATTTAGCGAGTTGTTTAACTCAAACAACTAAAACACAGTACATATGGCATACAAAGCTGAAGTCAGATTTGTCAAAATTGTTAGCTTGGATGGTATCTTATACATATAGATGGGGTCTTGTGTTTACAAACAATGAGGATGCACACGCAGCTTCAAGAAAGAAAGATGCGCTTTTCACTTTTACTGTACACTAAACTTTTAATGTTCCTGCCACCCCCCCCCCCCCTTTTCTGCTTTGAAGTTTGATTGATCAGATTTGTTGATTTCTGTTACTATGAAAACCAGTTTTGCCAAGCTAACTAACATTGTTTTTAGCTAGCCTGCATTCAATCGTTAAGAAAACATTTAAAAAAAAGAAAAAATAGCTTGCTAATCGGGCAGAACTGGTTCATGCAGAGACTCAGAGACCTTGGCGCATCACTAGCATCTTCTCATACCACGCAGTCGGGGCACACCTTCTTAGCAGCGCGGGTTATTACCCAATTTTACTCAAATTGAGTTGTGCTTTAACAAGCATTAAACCTTTTGTTAACCAATGATTAAATTACTGCTAGCATCATTTACATTTATCCAAAGCAACTTCCAAGAGAGAGCTTTACAAAAGAGCATAGGTCACTGATCATAACAACGGGTTAGTCCCAAACATTGCAAGCATCCAAAACATGAAGCATACATTGTGAAAAAACTAAGTGCCAAAGGGAAGCCCCATAAGAGCATACAGTTATACAAGTTACAAATTAAAACAACATGAACCTCAAAAAGTGTAAGACTGTACCTGTAGAAGAACAATCAACAGTAAAATATTTTACAGCGAGTGCAACAGTTACTTAACTTTACATAACTTTGTTATGACTAACCTACAAGAGCAACACGTTTCTCAATAAGAGTCATTGTGATCCTGGAGGAAACTTCAGAGTGTGTCCAAACAGCTAATCAGGCAGAACTGGTTCATGCAGGAGACTCCGAGACCTTAGCGCGTCACAGGGACGGACTGGGAGTAAAAATAGGCCCTGGACTTTGATCCAGACCAGCCTACCAGAACCGGTCCCGTATATGCCACCACAGCGAGCGCCCTGCTAATGCATGCAAATTCTGTGCCTGATGTGATGCTTTGGGACTTCCACGCTTAATACGAGCGCGTGTAGCGCGCGTGCAAATTATTTTGGCTGATTTGAGCAAAATGTCGTTTTTTGAGCTTGATGTAAAACAAACAAACACAGCCTTTTGTCCAATTGGTAAAACATTGTCTTGTGAAGGTAATTACGTTTACGTTTCTTAACCTAGTTTTCCATCTTTATATTGTCTCTATAGCTAACTTTCGATCTGTCAGTGTCACTGTTGTGTATAAGCGGCACTAAGGGCTGCATAGACGTTCATTTGGAATAGACCAACCGGCCTGGAGGAAAGGGGGGCCGGCAAACCGTGTTGCTCAATCTTCTTCCAACATTTTTATTAGTAGTAAAAAATTATGGGTCAGAGGGCCGGGGGCCCTCTCGGAGGCCCTCCGGCCCAAAAGTGCTTCGGCCCATCGGGAATTCTCCCGATTCTCCCGATGGCCAGTCCGCTACTGGCGCGTCACAAGCATCTTGTCATATCACGCAGTCAGAGCACAGCTAGATAATCAGCGTCAGCACCCAGCATGCAGTGCGGCATGCCAAAAAACTAAGTCTTGTGGAAAATAGTTTGGCTACAACAGCCGCGCAAAGGATTTCAGTTGTTGTGTTCATTCAGTTAGATGTTTGTAGTGTTATTGTTTGTTAGTTAATATAATCCTGTTGGTCATCCTGATTGTGAATGTTGTGTAGTTTAAGAGGATCAGAGAGTCTGACCATGTCAAAGTATTGTCAGGCTGCTGTACCATCACAAGGTACACTTGCAAGCAGCTGGACATTACAAGGTAACACTTTAGAATAATGGTTTGTTGTTAACGAGTAGCTATGCGGCAGGAAGTAATAGGTAGTACTACATTAACACCAAATTTAATACTATTAACTAATATGGAACCAAGATTAACTAAGCAGTAAGTAATAGCAAATTTAGTACAAAGGTCGTTCCTTGGTAGGTATTTGATTAGAGAACTAGAGAACTACTTGTGAACTATGACCAATTAAGAAAGAATAACCAATTAATTACTAACCACAGAAGTAACATGTCTAAAAAGTGAACAATTGTTTTTTTATTACTCTTAACATGGTCATAACATTTCAGAAGCTCAGGCCTCAAATGAGGTGATTATAACACGTCCCCCCCTATACTTGATCATACTGTATGATTATGGGACACGTCCCCCCCCATATTTGATCATACTGTATGATTATGCGGGCAATTTCGTGACTTTTTGTAACTGTCAGTACTCTTTCTGCAGCTCCGAAAATATCAAATCCCCAGTCGTCTTGCCTTACACTATACATTAACAAAACCTATTTGTCCTGAAATCCATGTCATGTTTTCCCTATACCTTTGTACTCTGGTGCACCGTCAATGAGTAAGTTTGGAGTGCAAAATCAGACATACTTTTTTATGGATGGTAAATATCCAGTATTTGGCTAACAAAATCCCTTAGATTACTAGCTGAATTTCAAATAGTAAAATGAGTGCGAATTTCGAATGCAATACTATACAGCTTGTATAAATGGGACTTTTTACAAGCTAGCCGACAGCTAGCCTGGCTTTACAGCTAGCAACAACTGTAGCTAGCATTTTGGGCCACGTTCCTGTTCTCTGAATTGGGTTATCTAGCAAGTTATTTTAGAGTCCTGACATTTGTTCTTTCTTCTTTTATTATTATTTTCATCCCTTTGGAATTGCGTTGCTGTTGTATTTTGCAGTAGTGGCCAATGCTAGACTGATTATAGAGTGAGTAGGCCTTTACATTGGTTTGGGTTAAGGTTAACCATGTACTTATGACTTATTTAGCCATTATGTTTGACTCAGTTTCTCATCACAGTTTGTTGAATGTGTTGAATGTTTCATTCCAAAATACAGAATTTTTGTTTAAATGCTAGGTTTCATCATTGTACCAAACAAAGAATGTTTAAAGGTCACATGATATCCTGTTTTTGGATGCTTTTATATAAGCCTTTGTGGTTCCCTATTACTGTATCTGAAGTATTTTTCCTGAAATTCAGCCTTGGTGCATAATTACAGCCACTACGAGCAGTCCCACAATGAGCTTTCCTCAAAACGCGCTGTTTCTGTGTCTGTAGCTTTAAATGCTGATGAGGAGGAGAGGGGCGGCAACGTGCTACTGTTTACAACGGATGTATTGCAATGGCTCGTAGCCCCCGTTGCTGTAAGATGCCTCGAATTTAGCCATTCTCATCTGATCACCCTGGTTTGCAGAGGTGCACACTCATAGACATTTCAATGAGGAGAAAGGCGGATATCGCGAGCCATAACACCAACAGCAAAACGATTATCCAAATAACATAAAAGTGTACTCACATTACAGCGTTTGTATTCACACACACACTTGATGCCATCTACCTTTACATTAGCAACAGTAACTCAGCAGTTAGCTGCAGAGCTAATGTCACAGCCACATTCTAAGGGTAGCAAGCTAGGTAACCATATACAGTAAAGCAACAAAATGATATAGCGTTAGTTAACTTACTTTCCAAGGTTTGTAGCTTGACCAAGGAGAGTAATAAACCAGAATTTAATTTCAGCAAGGCCAGCTTTGTATTGGCTCAAGTTGAGGAAATAGTAGAGGCAGAAATGTTTGGAGCAGACTTTGGGAAGTTGTGTCGGCGCATTTCCAGCGAAAATAAAATTAAGATACTGGTTGTGCAGAGACTTGAATGAAGGAACTAAAAAAAATACTTTTCTTTTGATTTGTATATCCAAACACTGATCAACTGGTATGCTTCCTTCATTTGCTAGCCTTGATGTTTCTCCAGGAAAAGATGATATCGCACTTGCCTTTGCACGATCGTCGCTCAGTTTTTCATGGGCGGGCCAGATTATCTGGGCGGGCAAAGCAGAGAGGAGGGGGCTGAGCCTGGCTCCTTGTGACGTCACAAGGAGCAGATTTTCAAACAGAGCGTTTGAGCCTTCATTTTCTCAAAGGCGGAGAAGAACACCCAGGGCTTGGTTTACACCTATCGAAAATTCTAGCCACTGGGGGACCAAAGGCAGGCTAGGGGAACTCATATTTATGTTAAATAACCTCCAAAAGAAACGTTTGTCATGTGACCTTTAATTCAGACAGATTTTACCTTGCTTTATTCTTGCATTCCCATGTGCATTTTTGCATTATGTAGGATTTTCTTTTACGATTTCATGGAAATCTTCCAGTGCATATAAAAAAAAAAAAATTGTAGACCCAATCCCTGCATGTTGTAGTTCTTTCGGGGTGACATGTTAGTGAGGTGTTGACATGTTTTTCACTTTGAAGTAATGGTCAAGATCACAGTTACTGCGGGATGACAAGGTAACGCTTGAGTAATTAGTGAGGAGTTAACATGTTTGTCACTTTAAAATATTTGTCCACATCACTAGTAGTTCATGTGGGATCGCTTGAGTAATTAGTGAGGAGTTAACGTGTTTGTCACAAGTAATACTAGAGAGGGTACAATTTCTGGGGAAATTGTAGGGTGTGCTTGCTTGCTTCAGTTGCAGGTGGGTCCATTTTCCCTTCTATTGATATTTTCAAGCATTTCAAGCATTAAGAACACCCTTTGAAACAAGGAACCCCCTTTGAAACAAGCTACTGTAACAAAGTTTTCACTGGCAGTATTTCAGATGGAATTGCGATTCAAATAGTACCGTCTGCTAACTGAAAAAAAAGCCCCCCAAGACAACGCAAGCACCTGGCATTTACATAGGCCTAACATAAGTACACAGAACATAAATTACATCTATACGAAGCTTAAATAAGTAAACCTCCTAAATATACATATATCTATAAATAATACAAATAAGTTCGATATAGGACATTTCAGCCTAACGTCACAACAACAAATATCTTACTTCCGGGTGGATAACATCAATCTTGGCTAGCGATAGTTAACCTTAACAAACCATTGAAGCCAACAGGATTTTCCATGTCATTTAACCACGAACACGTTTTATTATTATTATTATTATGATTATAACACGTTTCATGATTATGCTTGTGAACTGAAGAACGAGATGTTCCCGATTTCGTTGCTGTTGATATTGTTAGCGAATAATGGCGTTATATTGTAACGGTGTATCAAACTTGTATACAGTGACTAAGATCGCTAGCTACTGCTGTAGCTACAATATCCAACTTAACGATTAAAGATTTTCTGGACTGTGTGAGCTTTCTAGCTATCTGTCTGGACACAATAATTTTCATTCGGAGGTTAATTAAGTACCTATCTATCTTATTGACTACGGAAACTTTATCATTGTAATTATGAGCAGTTTTGAGGATTTGTGGATCGATGAGCAAGCAGAGTTGACAGTAGAAAGGCAAATGTTGGATAAAGCAAACATTAAGATTTCTTATCAGTTAAATACTGAGTGTTTCACATAGTAGGTATATGTCTGTATATAGCATATATATATTGTTTTCATATAGTTCAAGTTCAAGTGTTTTATTGTCCGATGCACATTCTTAAGACAACGCAAGCACCTGGCATTTACATAGATATGTTATGATGTTTGTAGTTTGACCTGAAGTCTAGGCCCTAGGCCTGAAATTGAAGAAACGTTCGAATTTCCTGCGAGATTACTCAAGCCAGATCACGCCACTGTGTGTGGTTTGTTTATTTACATCAACTGGACTAGTAACTCTCACGCTAGCAAGCTTGCACGATATGCTACCCAACGTTATGCTACCCAACAGCAACCCAACAAAAACGTTTTATAAATGATATGTGAGGAAATGTCTTCCTTAAACACGGTCATGAGTGGTTGTTTGCCAGCCTGTCCATTGGTACCGTTAAATGCAGCGAGACCGCCCGGTAAACGTAGACTAGGCTATTATAGCTGGATCTATGCTAACGTTGTCCACAGGTTCCGGTGGGTCGATTGCGATTTAACCGTGTCAAAACGGAAAAAGCCTTATCCTTTACATGCCTGTTTACATTTGACATTACAACCCCAAACACAACAAGATTTCGGCATGACGTTAATCTTTTCGATCTAATCTTTTAAATGAACTACTATGAACTACTATGCTATGCTACCATACTAACGGCTGTTGACAGGATGACAGTTCCACCCGGAAGTGTCTTGGCAACCTATGTTTACAAACATTCTGATATGGGCTGTGTTCGAAAACTTAGACTGCTGTCTTAATCCTTGATGTCTTACTAGACAGGTGTCTAACGAGACAGCTCTCTTCGGGGTAAGGTATCTTAAAAAACGTTGTTTTCGAACAGCCTATTAAGACAGGATGCACGTCATCGCGCTGCGTGTACTTATGTGCTTGCACTAGCGCACTTTGTCAGACGGCAGTGAATTGCATTGAGTTTGTTGTCACACTAAGTCAAGTTAAGCTGTATTTAATCTTGTGTTAGATATAAGCTCAATAGCTCATAACATTTGTGTTTGTATTTCACTCAATTGATAGGATTATGATTAAACGCAGCAACTAGTGTCTGCACTGCACTACGATGCTAGCTACTGACTGTACGTTATCGAAAAGTCGGAGCAAATTTACAAATTAGGAGTGTTATCAATAAAATAAGTACATTTTCAGCAACTACACTGCCCAATTCTCGATACATTTTTTTTTAGATACTGATTTATAAGTACCGTTTAGCTGAAATATGAATTGTAAAAACGTAGAGCAATGGCGGTGAAAGGATTCTGTTTAACTTGTTGCCTACGGTAACCCCGCGCACAGATTTATGGGTAATACGTGCCGCCATTAAGACAGCAAGGCAGCTCAGATGCTCTCTTAAAAAATGACCGTTATGTGACGTATTTCAAGGTATCTTATTAGACAGGAAGAGAAGATTTAAGACATTTCGAACAGACCTCGCTGTCTTAAAAGGAAGGAAGGAAGGACGCATTTTAAGAGTTTTCGAACAGAGCCTAGATCTATTGTTCACCGCAGAACGTTGGGAAGTATGGAAGCAAATCGTGACCAAAATTCAAATGAAAATGCATTTCCAGAAATGCTTTTTCATTTTAAGAATGTGGCTGCATTATTTGACTCATAAATAAAATTAGTAGTTGATACTAAGTCAACTGTCGATCTGCGTCTGGTGAGTATTTTCTTAATTTCGAACCAGGGTCAATTCTACATCTAAATGGACAGCAGTGTTTTAAAGATATGGCGATTGCGAAGACAGCCAGCGGGTCAGCATAGTTTGTTATTTGTGTAAAACTTGGAATTTGAGTGAGACTGCGTTTTGTTTTGACGTTAGCCACAGAGTCACAGACTCGGCTCGCTACACTGGCAGTGTAGTAGGCTACAGTACTGTCTTCAATGCCACAGCTATAGATAAACTTTATTCTGTCTTATTACACGGCTGTTCTTAATGCTGTAGAATGCTCCATTCACTTGAATGGGGCTTCCCTATGGAAGCAAATCGTGACCAAAATTCAAATGAAAATGCATTACCAGAAATGCTTTTTCATTTTAAGAATGTGGCTGCATTATTTGACTCATAAATAAAATTGGTAATCAATCATCCTATTTGCATTTTAATTTTCTTCTTTAAGACTGCACATTCTTTCACTTAATTACAATGAAAACGAAAAAGACATTTGAAATTTAATTTTCAAACTATGCCCCAGCAAATAGATACTAAAATTCAATTTGAAATGTAAAATTCGAAAATGAAAATGCATTTCCAGAAATGCGTTTACATTTTAAGAACGTGGCTGCAAAATCGTGACCACAATTCAAATTCAAATGCATTTCCAGAAATGCATTTTCATTTTCAAGAACATGGCTGCAAAATCGTGACCACAATTCAAATACATTTCCAGAAATGCGTTTTCGTGTTCTTCCCGCAAAGAACTGCCCATAATTCGAAAACGAAAATGCATTCTGAGCGGCGCAGCAGAGTGACGTCAGTAGCCTCTCTTCTTCAGCTCCCTGCTGACCGAGCTACCCATCTTGTTCGGTAGGGGGCGGTGTGCACATACGCATTGCATTACATGACAACATTTGCCGGGAAATTGACTTAATTGCCGGGTCTTTAGAGGACGCATCACACAGATTATGGCGCTCCTTCAAATTGTGCAGATACTGATAGAATTAGCTGAGCTGGAAGAAACTAATAATATATCTGAGTCTGATGCCCGTGACCGAGTAGAACAAGTCACAGAGAGCTTGGCTGCATACTCTGCCGTCACAGACAGACATACAGTATATATGTATGTGGTCACAGACGTACACATTAATGAGGTTGCCATAGTAAACCTCTCTTCAGTCCTGGAACGGCTGGATGCTGTGGAGACTCGAATGGGACGGGGACGACCAACCATCTACATCCCGTTCGAGTCCATCAAAAACTATTTATTAAATGGTTTAAAAATAAAGGACATAGTGGAGCTGTTCGGCGTAGGCCACCAGACCATCCGTCGGAGGATGCAAAGCAACGGATTTATGGAGCTAGAAAGCTGACAAAAGTATCTGAATTTGAATATGAAAGATCTGAAATATTTGTGTGTCGAATTTCATAAAACTTTAATATTTTGCTGTTTAATATATAATATCTGAATTATTTGTATGCCGAATTTAATGAAACTGAATTATTTTGATCCAAAAATACACATTTCAAAAATTCAGATTGCAGGAATTCAGATTCTTGAAATTCAGATTGCAGGAATTCAGATTGCAGGAATTCAGATTGCTGAAATTCAGATTCTTGAAATTCAGATTGCTGAAATTCAGATTCATATTGCGGAAATTCAGATTTTGTCTGAAATAGGCCAAAGGTGAAACAGCTTGCTTTCACAGGAAAAAGTAGACAATTTCAGAACGACCAAACTTTACCTCAGAACAAAAGCTCAGTTGCTCGTTGGAAGAACAGTATGGAGCAAGTGCTTATGAAACTTGTAAAAACTTGTGTCTTCTCCTTTGCCAAAATCGTCAGTTACTGTTACCAAGTGAGTCGAGACAGACTCGGAGACCGATAGAAGACGTGGAACAACTGGCAAAACCTAGCCTATTTATGTTTCGTTGTTTTCTTTTCTGTGTTGGAGTTATTTTAAGAGTTGATGCCATCAACATTTAGCCTGATATAAAATCATGAACTTCAATTGTGTCTCTTAATTATAATACCCAGATTACCCACACAGAAAATCCAGGTTGAATCAAGTCACGCTAGCTAGCTACTGTAATTTTGGATGGTCAAGCATATTTTTCATTGTGTCCTTATTCCTATCAAAGTCAATGTTCAGCCTATATGCTATGTTCATTTGCTAAGTGACATTTCATATCGGTTATGGATAGTGAAATATTTGCTTTCTGAGAAATCGAACATAGCCTAGTATTTAACAGCATATAAGGAGTTATCAGAATATATCTGTAGTGCGGCCGGGTGGGATTTGATTCATCGTCCACACATCGTCTGGAAGTCAGTTTCGATCAAATACCAACTATCTCCATACTACATCTTGCCGACGTATCTTCTACACATCGGGCCGACGTCGGCAAGACGTATGTGTGCTATCCCAGATGATCTGGGTCTTCCTCAAGCAACTAGCAACTCAGTTTGTTCTACTCGGTCACGGGCATCAGACTCAGATATATTATTAGTTTCTACCAGCTCAGCTAATTCTATCAGTGTCTGCACAATTTGAGGGAGCGCCATGATCTGTGATGCGTCCTCTGAAGACCCGGCAATTCAATCAATTTCCCGGCAAATTTTGCCATGTAATGCAATGCGTATGTGCACACCGCCCCCTACCGAACAAGATGGGTAGCTCGGTCAGCAGGGAGCTGAAGAAGAGAGGCTGCGCCGCTCAGAATGCATTTTCGTTTTCAAATTATGGGCAGTTCTTTGCGGGAAGAACACGAAAACGCATTTCTGGAAATGTATTTGAATTTGAATTGTGGTCACGATTTTGCAGCCATGTTCTTGAAAATGAAAATGCATTTCTGGAAATGCATTTGAATTTGAATTGTGGTCACGATTTTGCAGCCACGTTCTTAAAATGAAAACGCATTTCTGGAAATGCATTTTCATTTTCGAATTTTACATTTCAAATTGAATTTTGGTATCTATTTGCTGGGGCATATTATGAAAATTAAATTTCAAATGTATTTTTCGTTTTCATTTTAATTAAGTGAAAGAATGAGCAGTCTTCAAGAAGAAAATTAAAATGCAAATAGGATGATTGATTACCAATTTTATTTATGAGTCAAATAATGCAGCCACATTCTTAAAATGAAAAAGCATTTCTGGTAATGCATTTTCATTTGAATTTTGGTCACGATTTGCTTCCATAGGGAAGCCCCATTCAAGTGAATGGAGCATTCTACAGCATTAAGAACAGCCGTGTAATAAGACATAATAAAGTTTATCTATAGCTGTGGCATTGAAGACAGTACTGTAGCCTACTACACTGCCAGTGTAGCGGACCGAGTCTGTGACTCTGTGGCTAACGTCAAAACAAAACGCAGTCTCACTCAAATTCCAAGTTTTACACAAATAACAAACTATGCTGACCCGCTGGCTGTCTTCGCAATCGCCATATCTTTAAAACACTGCTGTCCATTTAGATGTAGAATTGACCCTGGTTCGAAATTAAGAAAATACTCACCAGACGCAGATCGACAGTTGACTTAGTATCAACACTGTTGACAACATTCCGCAATCGTCAAAGGAGGCTGACAGGCTCTCACGTAGCAAACAAATCAACGTTTTTACAGCAACCTATATTAAAATCTCACCACCTGGCTGTTTTCACAATAGTCATATCGTCATAACATTTCCCTCTTTTAGTTTTTTTTGTGTAAAATTGAACTATAAAATTAGCTACCACTAGGACGAGTTCTAGCATGGCTGCCGCCTAACAGACTAGGCGGTCTCACAGGCGACCTACACTCACTCAAATTTCCAAGACTGTCACAACCTAAATAAAAAATGCGAGATTGCAGTTCCACTTGAAATCGCTTTCTCTACAAAGCCAAATGGTTGTAATATTTGGGGGTGGTATTTTTCACTCGTAATCCAAGCTCCAATTTGAGAGCTAGAAAGTCTCTATTACGTTGTATCCATGCGTCGTTACTAACGTGTGTTGACGTGGTGACGTAGCTAGCACAGATTACCCTTCGTTGACAAAAGGCACTTTGTCCCCACAAAAACGTTGTAACCTCCTAAACTGTGCAACCGAACGTAAATCCAAATACAAGCAACGCAATCGCTACCAAGACGAAACTTGACACCACCATAGTCTATGTAGTCCAAATATTGACTGAGCCTTAGGGGCGTGAAAATAAACAATAACTAGAAAAGGCTGTTCCTGCGAAACAGCAGTGAGAATGCTGAAAACCTGAATGAGGCTAGCTGACCATGCTAATAAAGCTGAAAATAGTGAGAATTTTGTAGAAAGTTTTAAAAGGTTGAATGGTGTCTCTATCTGAAAGTATGCTGAAGTAGTTAAGTTTGAAAGAGGAGGACTGAAAGTATGCTAAAGTAGTTAAGTTTGAAAGAGGAGGAAGCTTTTTTAATGATTTGAAAGGATTTACCATTACTTTTAAAGGGAGAATAATTTGCATAAAAACCTTAACTTTTTTTTAAGTATAAAAGAGAGGAATACCAAAACACATAGCACACATCTCCTGAAGGAGCTGAACGTTTTTTTTTTTTTTTTTTATTGTGGAAAATATAGAAATGAGAAAATACCCGCAAGTTGAAAGCTGAAATGAATTTCAAAAATGTGAGGCAGTGTGGAAGCTGAACTGCATGATCTAACAAAGCTAACGAGCTAAAATAGCCTACAATGCGGGAGAAGTTGAAAGCTGAACTGTTAAACAGGAGAAGAAGTAGGCTAGCTAGTCATAACAAGAATATTATCGTTTTAACAGCTGAAATTATAGTTGGGATAGTAATAGCAGTAGCAGATGTAGCCTACCATTGAGTGCATTTACTCGGCTTTCTTAGTAGGATTCAAACATACAGCAGTAGGGCCGATACAAGAAGACACGGCGACACTTTGTTGCAGAAGGATAATGGTGCAAGTTTCGTCCGTGAAGCATACAACGATTGATAAAAAATAATCATGTAGACGTGTTTATTGAGTAATCACATAACTAATTACACATGTAAACGGAGTAATTGTATTATTGGCATAAACCGACAATTGCTAGTAATCGGGTTTGATGAATGATGAACTTAATTGGTTCGTCGAGAATAACAGAAATTTGCCTAGCATCCATACCTCAAACAAGTTAACCTAGACGCAAAACTACACGTCCAATCCAAAAAATACGGATATTTTCCGAGAACCAAGACTCTGCCGAAACCATTGATATCCTTTATGTGTCTGTGCGGTCAGAAATACAACTCTTTTTGCAGTTTCCAAAACGTTACCCAATTCTGCTTTCATGGTGCGTGTCTGTTTGGTTGCCACTGCAATGGAGCAGCTGTACTCGCTAAAGATGCTGGGCAAAGAGAATGACACATTTAGCTAGCATCCACACCTCAAACAAGTTAACCTAGATGCAAAACTGTACGCCCAATCCAAAATATAAGGATATTTTCCGAGACCCAAGACTCTGCCGAAACCAGAGATGTCCTTTATATGTCTCTGCGGTCAGAAATACAACTCTACCGGCAGTTTAAAAACACGTCTACTTTCGAAATTCTCTGACGAATTTTACCCACCTCTCCATTGAAGTTAGTGAGAGAATTTGAAAGGCTGCTCTCGCTTCAAGGCTCAAAGCTGAAAATCTGTAAATGTGAGCTCTTTAATAGTTACATTGCCTGAAAGAGGACACGTTTTCCTACATTTTAAGGTATAACTGTAAGTTAAACTATATGAACGTCAGAGGAATTTGTTTGTCAATTTAGTTGAATATCAGAAAAAGAGCAGCCTGCTCAACCAAGAAGGAGCTAAATTTTTCATGTATTTAAAACTGTCACGATTGAAAATTGGCTGAATATTTGAAAAAGCTGAACCATTTGGGAATAGCTGAATGTCTTGTGAACATTTTAAAGTTTGAATGGTGTCTCTAGCGGAAAGTATGGTGAAGCAGTTAAGTTTGAAAGAGGAGGAAGCTTTTTAATGATTTGAAAGGATTTACCATTACTTTTAATGGGAGAATAATTTGCACAAAAACTGTAATTGTCTAAAAAGTATTTAAAAAAACGTGAGAAATACCAAAAGTCATAGCCATCATCTCCTGAAGGAGCTGAACATTTAGGAATCAGTGAAAGTATGCAGGACTAGTTAAAGGCCAAAAAACGGCGGAAGAACTAAGAAGTTGGAATAATAAAGAGAAACAAGAAAATGCTTAACAGCATTCTCACAATAATATATATGTGAGATTACAATGGTTTGTGCTAGCCGAAGGCATTCTCACTATTGTTTTCTGTTTCTCTTTATTATTATTATTGTGAGAATGCTGTTAAGCATTTCCTTTTTCTCTTTCTTATTGTTGGAATGCTGCTTCAGCATTCCAAGTATTGTTCTTTGAATCTTTATTCAACTTCTTCTTATTCTTCTATTTCTTCCGCGGCACCTTTCAGCGCCTTCAAATCTTCAGCTATTAAAACCGTTCAGCTATCAAAAAATTTAGCAGTTTCAGGCTATGACTGCTCTGACTTTTCAGATTTGTACCTCTCATGCTTGAATTAATATAAATCAATATTCATAATATTTTTAACATGGGTTTCCAATGGAGTTTCTTTCAAATCCTTTCAAACTTCTTAAAGGTGACATGACATGCTGTTTTTGGATGCTTTTATATAGGCCTTAGTGGTCCCCTTATACTGTATCTGAAGTCTCTTTCCCGAAATTCAGCCATGGTACAGAATTATAGCCATTACAAGTAGTCCCACAATTAGCTTTCATCAGAACGCGCTGTTTCTTTGCCTGTAGCTTTAAATGCTAATGAGGAGGAGAGGGGCGGCAACATGCGCTAATGTTTACAACGGATGTATCGATGGCTCGTAGCCCCCGTTGCTGTAAAATGCCTCGAATTTAGCCATTCTAATCTGATCACCCTGGTTTGCAGAGGTGCACACTCAGTCATTTCAATGTAGAGAAAGGCGGATATCGCGCACGCCATAACACTAACAGCTTATCCAAATGACAAAGAAGTGTACAACACTGGCGTTACAGCGTTTGTATTCACACACACACTTGATGCCATTTATCTTTACGTTAGCAACAGTAACTCAGCTGTTAGCTGCAGAGCTTATGTATCAGCCGCATTCTAAGGGTAGCAAGCTAGGTAACCATATACAGTAAAGCAACAAAATGATATAGCTTTAGTTAACTTACTTGTCCAAGGTTTGTAGCTTGACCACGGAGATTTAGTAATGATCCAGAATTTAATTGCATCAAGGCCAGCTTTGTGTTGGTTCAAGTTGAGGAAACAGTAGTGGCTGAAATGTTTGGCGCAGACATGCACAACTTTGGGAAGTTGTGGCGGCGCATTTCCAGCGAAAATAAAATTGAGATATTGGTTGTGCAGAGGCTCGGATGAAGGAATTAAATAAAGACTTGTGCTTGCATTTGTACATCCAAGCACTGAGCAACTGTTGTGCTTCGTTTGTTTGCTCGCCATGATGTCTCTCCAGGAAAAAACGATATGCACTTGCCATTGCACGGTGGTAGCTCAGTTTCTCATGGGCGGGCCAGATGATCTGGGCGGGCAAAGCAGAGAGAGGGGAGGTAACCTTTCTCGTATCTTCGTCACTTGGAGATTTTCAAACAGAGCGTTTGAGCCTTCATTTTGTCAAAGGCGGTGAAGAACACCCAGGGCTTTGTTTAGACCTATCGAAAATTCTAGCCACTGGGGGACCAAAGGCAGGCTAGGGGAACTCATATTAATGTTAAATAACCTCATAAAATGAAGTTTTCATGTCATGTAATCTTTAAAACTTCTTCAACTTCCAAATCCTTATTCTTCCTCAATCTTTCAGCTAGAGCCACCATTTAAACTTTAAAACGTTGACAAAACCCTAAACTATTTTTATATAATTCAGCTTTTTGATATCTATTCAACTTTTTTTTATATCACTGATTATGTTTAATGACTTTTTCAAACCGTTTCTGAGATTTACATGGGTGTTTAGGAGAAAGCCCACAGTGTAGACTGAATCGCTTAGAGCGGAGGGAAGCTTCGGGTGTCGTTGAAAACATATTTCTAGTTTGCCACCATTGCCACAATTTTTGCTCTTCATGCTTCGTTTTTGGATCAATAGATTGCTAATTTTGTGCTGGTTGTAGACAGTTGTCTGTGGAATCTAAAAGACTTACACATTTGTTCAGAGCCCCACAAAAGCGAGACAAAGTCCAACTCTCGCCCCATAGAGTCCAATGCAAATGTGGTGACAAATTCGTTACAGAAAACAAAAAATAACAAGATTTATAAACTGCCGTTATAGTCGTATTTCAGATATAAAAAGGACATCTCTGGTTTCGGCAGAGTCTTGGGTCTCGGAAAATATCTTTATTCTTTGTATTGGATGTATAGTTTTGCATCTACGTTAACTTGTTTGAGGTGTGGATTCTTGCTAAATTTCTGGTAGTCCCTACCTTCAGCGCATTAGCAGCCATAGCTGCACCGTCACAGTGGCAACCACACAAACAATTGCCAGTCTCTTACACAGGTGATTGGTATTAATTGATTAGTGGAGACACAAGACAAGCGATTCAGTCAAGTCGTCTCATTAAAGACTATGAGCACCACAACACAACTACTACCACTACTGATACTGCTATATCTTATGCCACACTACAACTACTAATTCTGAAGATGCTGCTAATATCTCTTTTGCTAACTACTATGCTAATGCTACTGTTTTCTTCTACTACGCCACTGAGTGCGTTCTCTTGACCATGAAAAACCCGATAGCAATTGTCACTTTATACCAATAATACAATTGCTCCGTTTACATGTGTAATTAGTTATGCGATTACTCAATAAACACGTCTACATGCACCATCATCCTTCTGCAACAAAGTGTCGCCATGTCTTCTTGTATCGGCCCTACTGCTGTATGTTTGAATCCTACTAAGAAAGCCGAGTAAATGCACTCAATGGTAGGCTACATCTGCTACTGCTATTACTATCTGAACTATATTTTCAGCTGTTAAAACGATAATAATCTTGTTATGACTAGCTAGCCTACTGCTTCTCTGTTGAACAGTTCTTTTAGGTCTCTGAATAGGGTATGTAACATTGGTTGAGCTGGAAATGGCCCGGGTGCAGTTCTATGCCCCCTGATACATCCAGTGAAATTTTCCCAGGAAAAAATACTAGGTTTTCTCCTTTCATGGTATACTCATGAATATATTGATGAGCTGCGCTCTGGTTGGTTTACAGAGTGAAGCTGCAGAGCAACGACGCAGCACGGCCAACAGCACTCACTGAAACCAGGAAGGTGGAGACTTGAAATAAAAACGTACGAATAAATCTATTGTGTGTACACAACACTGTTTTGAACAGATTGACTAGATATCATTTGAAATTATTACGTTAGTTGTTTTCCACTTCTGTTGTCGAAGCAACCAGGATCATCTTAGGTGGGTAACATTAGCACTACAGCTTAGCAAACAACTATCGTGATTCACAGCTTCAGTTACCTCTAGCTATCTTGCTGAAACATAGATCTGGACAAACATGCATCTTGAATTGTAGATTTACATAACAACATGGACTTGGATTTGAATGAAACACAGTCAGGAACATGAAATAACGTTAGCCCCATTGCCAATAAACTAGGCTAAATCATCACACATTCTACCTATGCTCTTGCATTAGTAAGCTAAACTAGTTTACATGCCTATTAGTCTACGTGTTTTCACTATTCTTGCATTCCTTGCAAATCAGCGTTAATAAAAAGCAGATGAGCTAGAGTCTAGCTAACAGTTGGTGTGTTTGACTTGAAGCAGCCAATGGCATTTCAATGGCAATTTTTTTTGTTTGTTGTTGAGCCGGGGTTTGTGCTTTTAGGCTTGGGAGTCTTCCTGGTTGTCATGGAGATGATGTTAGTAGCCCTGTTCATTTGGCTGGTTAAAATGGAAATGTTTGGCTCGCTCCCTTTCATTAACCTATTGGTTGCGATCAACCATGACACAAAAGAGGATCAAGGGCATTGCTGTGTGCCATATTCACTAAGACAGACTTCACAAACTGGAAAGACAGCCCAGCAATATCTTCAAGGAAATGAAAGGAGAGATGTTTTTGGGATCTATTAAGTCTGCTTCTAGAGCAGGGGTGTTCAATCCTGGTCCTCGAGAGTCCCTAAAGGCAAAAGAAAATGTCTGTGGAAACTGGACTGTGTGGAGACATTAACAGAACTCATGGGGCTCTTTAAATTTTGGTCGCACTACAAGCACAAAATGTAAATATACATCCCAAACTTCAAAACTGAAATTTCAGCAAACGATGTCACCTAGAAGCCTCTGTAAAATATGTTGAGCCTGCTGTGCCCTCTCCTTTCGTATGCCCCAGTATTAGGTATTGTAATATGTATCCATTAAGAACATGCACGGCCAGGGCTTTCAAGTCTCATGCATTTGCCGTGACACTCAAGCCATACATTATATGTATTGAAACCTCACGCCATACTTTTGAGCAAACTTGAAAGCTCTGGACGGTGATGTTTGCTTATTGTTTTCTGGTGATTGACAATGTTCTCATTGTCATCTGCCTCACACCCAAGCTATTTCCATTCATGGCCATTCCACTTTTCTTGTTGACAACTTTTAGTGGAGCCCCTGCAGCATTAGCTGCTTGTCCAGTGTTGCCAATTTAACAATGTTGTCGCTTAATTCAGCAACCTTTTGCCTTCCCTAGTGACAAATCACATCTAGCGACAAATCTAGCGATTTGACAGAGAGCCACTAGCAACTTCTGGTGAGATTTTTTTGGCAACACTGCTTGTCAGCATCTGACTGCAAGCCGATACTTCAGAAATTCTGGTATCGTACCGACTTTGTACCAGGGTACCAGTTTTTGTGAAGCCAGCAGAGCGGATAGATACTTTGTGGTCTGTACTCTCTCTTTACTATTGCTGGTGACAGGCTTTACAAGCCAATAGGATCTCCACAAGCTTTTTACCTTTGCTGCATAACTAGCTTTACAGGCTTACTTTAAAATCTTGTGTTCTATAATCTTGTTTGTGTCCGATGGTATTTCTGGTAAAATATAACCCTTTAGGCAGGTAAGTAGGCCTCTCGTTAGTCCAGTATTTTCCAGTAGCTTGCTTTTAAATGCCTAATGTGTTTTTTATGGATATACTCTAAAATCACATATTTGCCTATCATTCCTTGTAAAAAGTTGTTTTTATTTTATTCTCTTTATTTTGTATAACGTGTAAAAATATGCAATATAAATAAAGAAATCCTGACCACTCGTTTAGATTGACTAGTAAAATATATTTACATGGATTACTTAGCTTTGTGTTTAGTTGCATTCATTTCCTCCTCTAGCAGGTGCATAATGGAATCAAAAAAGGATTTCCACAATATGATGGTGCCAAAAACGTTTGCGGACGCCATTTTTAATCTTTCCAACAACAAAAGCACCTGATCATGACGTCCTCCTATTCTCGATTTAACAAATGGTAAAATGGATCTTCTGACTAGCATGTGAAGGCATAATTTTTTCAGTAATAGACGGTGACAGGCAGATGGCTCATCCAATCATCTCATCCAATCAGCCCTTTTACAAAAGATTTCAGAGCCGTACTCTGCGCTCTCTATATCTCTCTGTTTTTTTGTCCTTTACTACTCACATGCCAGATAATCACATTGGAAGTTCTGTGCAACAAACTTGTGATGACAATAAATGAAACCGTGCACTTCCCAACAGAGATCTTGGTTTGAGATTATTTGTATAATAGCATTAGAGATGAGAAGGACTGCTGTGTGTTTCTGTGTATTTGGTGTGTTTGTGTGTGCATGTAGATCTGCAGGAATGTAGGACACGGTGTGGAATAGTGTTCTAATCTGTTCCCTCAGGGTCTCTTCTTAGGGGCTGCAGTGCTCTCACATAAACACATGTTACCTTGGTCACTGGTGACCATGACTGAATCTCTCAACAGCCCTCTGGATAGCTAACAACCCTACTTTCACTGCTCTGCTTTGCTCTGGAAGAGAAGTCAATTCAGAGTTTCTCCGGCACGGTGTAATTAGGGAGTGTTACGTGGGTTAGGGGCAATGAGGAGGGGTTACCTGGGCAAGGGGAAGCTTGCAGGCCCCAGAGGATAGGTCTGTTTTTTCATTAGGGACCATCTCAGTGTCTTCCTTAAACCAGTGGAATTCAGACTCCTTTGTCAGATTAGCCACCTGCAGGACCACACACAGACATCCATATCTGGTCCCGACTATATAACACACTACATTGTCACAGTATCACAGCAACAGTATTATAATAGTACACAACTATGTAGTCATAGTATTACTTGTATTGTCAGTCACAGCTATAGCCTTACTTTCCCAGTAGCCTTCTGCACTCACCTTACAGACCAGAGACACAGAGCAGTCATCCCCCACATTGACAGACAGAAATTCACTGAAGTGGGGGCCTGAGGGAGTGGGTGGGGAGATTTCATTCATGTACAGTACATTTAGATAATAACCTATTTGTGCCAATTATTACTTTCGTCTACTTTATTCAAAAGTAGTTCCATGAAATAACGTAGTGTGAAAATGGGTCTAGTACGGGGGTACTCAATAGGCGGTCCAGACCCAGACGCAATACAATTTGGACCAAAGCCAAAATCAACATTCTAATTTAGTCATGATCCAAGTGAGTTTTCATTGGTGCGTGATTTCACGCCTATATTATTTTCCTACTAGATGTGGTTTCTATCTTCTGTTTCCAATCCAAAGATCCAATCAGATGCTGTCATAGTAATCACCATGACAGCTCCCTCACTCAACATTGGCAGCAACCTCTGATGCAGGTTGTGTGTCATTCGCAACAACACAGGCAAAAAATTATCAATAGCCTACCTGTTTATCGATAGTCTACGTGTTTCTTCCTTAGCAAAACTGTTTCGTAGCCTGGACTGAATGAAATTTAGAAATTTGAGTTTCTAATTGAGTACCCCTTGTCTAGTTCATCTTCAGATAAGGGGGCCTGATGTTTTATGTGTTTATGACAGGATAGAAGTTTTTCTCACCCTCCTTAACCCTGATGTACTCTCTTCTCTGGTAGTCAGCCTCGGCCAAGGCAGCCTTGAAAGCTGCAGCACAAACAAGTCACATTGAAGTCCTGGATTGAGCACAGAGACCACTGCAACAGATTAAACATCATAGACATAGTCTCTGACTCTCACACAAATACACACCATCTCCTATAAGGACCAGGGAAGACTGAGCCTTGCCCCTCCCATCCTGAATCTGCACTGTGAAGGTGCCCTCACTATCCTCAGTGAAGTGATCCAGGATAAACTCAATCACTCCTGTGGCAACATCATGACCCATCTTGTTGGGCTGGACAGACACAAACACAGAAGATCATGTAAAACCCATTACAAAACCCAATCAGACAGCATAAAAATAAGAAGACATTACACTGAAAATGAAGTAGAAATGTTATATTACATCAGCTCCTGAAAGCTCCTTGTTGTTGGCAAAGAAGTTGTATGAAACTCCGGAGGAGATATTCTCTGCCTGCAGCCAGAAACGCATACGACCTCTCTCTAGGATCTTATAGGCCAGCTCAGTCTTCAAGGGGATGACTAAAGAGTGAGCGAGAGGAAAGAAGAGATAAGGATGTAAAGAGATGTAAGGTCTTTTTTTAAATAAATGTTTCTCATTAATGAAATGCCATTAGCTCAAAGGAAGACACTCCTGACATGAAAGGCAAAGCCAGCACTGACAAAGACTGATCTGTTAAACTATCCATCTTATTTATTTATACTTTTTTTTTTACATTATTCATTTCAAACCAAAAGCAGTAACCTAGGCTCCAGCAGGCTGATATGGTGAAACATACCAGTACACAATTCAAAGTGACAAAGTGGATAGGGAACTCTGAGAGTGTTATGACTGGTGAAGTTGATGAAGATGATGATTAAATGCCAGATCAAAAGGTCAACCTACTGGGGTGGCGAATGTCGAAACTCTGGGCCAGCATCTTCTCCAGTGCTGCAACACACAGTGAACAACAGCTATAAAATTGATGTAAACAATGCAGGTAACAACTGAATAACATTTCACTATTCTATTATAACCCTAGGTCGAGAAACATTGGCAAGTGAGAAAACAATGTAAACGTTTCTATAGACTTTTCTTTTAGGTGATATGTTGATAAGGGTCAAGATTTGATTCTACAGATAATAGTTGGGTATAAAGGCAATTTTGAAGCATTGTTCTCTAGACTTGAAATCCAGAGGGCTTCTCCTCAGTTCTGGCTTCTCCTACTCCTTCTCCTCCTTCTCCTTGCTCACCTCTAGGGCTGCAACAAACTATTATTTTGTTAATCAACTAATCTAACGATTATTAGAACGATGAAGCGACTAATCGTTGAGAGACATTAACCCATGTCATTCACCATTTAATTAACTTTATTAACAAGTAACAGACTGACTGATGCAGAATAATTAGGGTCATTGTCATCTGCGCCTTGCATATTTAAGGCGGCTGGCACTACAGAGGCAGCCTCGTCTGGCAGCCTCGGTGCATGAACACTCAGTCCAACAAAGACAAGGAGTCTACCTGCGGGAGTCCACCGAGGAAGGCCGACGGGGCCGGGATCACCTCTTCTGATAAGTATCACCCTATTTATATTATATTCTACCTAGAACATTTTCATAGCTAGCATGTGTTTCCTGAGCATTCCTGTTCATTACACTACCCGTAGACGTAGATATGTCACAAAATATATACGGTCAACTTCTAACCTTCATTACCTATCCAGATCTTCTCCACCTGCCCTCTCTCTTTCTTTAGGGCTCTGAAACTGCCAGGCTGCTGTGAACAAGGCAGACTTCATCCCGGCGTTTGCATCTCATGCTTCTCTTCATGCCCTTGCACTGACAGAGACATGGATCCGCCCAGAGCACACTGCAACTCCAGCTGCTCTATCCGTCAACTACTCCTTCACTCACTCACCCCGCTCAACCGGGCGGGGTGGTGGGACAGGGTTGCTTCTTTCCTCACATATGAAATACACATCCACACCACTCCCTGTTACTGCCAAATCATTTGAACATCATTATGTGATGCTAACTGATCCTATCAAAGCATGCTTAATTGTTCTTTATCGCCCACCAGGACCGCTAGCTGACTTTGTGGAGGAGCTGGACATGCTCCTCAGCGTCCTCCAGGATGATGGAACCCCCCTGATAGTCCTTGGGGACTTCAACATCCACCTCCAAGGAATGCAGGCCGTCGACTTCTTGTCTCTCCTGACTTCCTTCGACCTGCCGCTGCTGAGCACACCGGTGACCCACAAGGCAGGCAAACAGCTAGACCTTGTCCTGAACTGTATCACTGACTTAACCTCTGTAACCCCACTGCACATTTCTGATCACTACTTTATCCAATTCTCTGTTTCTCTCCCTCCAACCCCTCCTACCTCCCCTCCCCTTGTAACTTTCCGGCGCGATCTCCGCTCCGTATCTCCCTCCCATTTCTCCTCTATTGAAATATCCTCCCTCCGTCCCATTGACAAGTTCTCTTCCCACCCCACTAACACTGCCACCGACTCCTTGTTAAACACTAACTGCATCACTTGACTCTCTCTGTCCCCTGTCAACCAGGCCTGCGCGATCTTCTCCCTCCTGCCCCGTGGCTTACGGATGTTATTTGTGAAGAACGGTCCACCCTTCGGGCAGCTGAGAGGAGATGGCGCAAGTCCAAAGACGGTCTGGACCTTGATAAGTATCACTCCCTCCTTAAATCCTTTTTCTCTTCTCACATAACTGGTGCTAAAACCCTCTACTTTCTGAACAAAATTAACTCTGCTTCAAACCCCCACAAGTTTTTTTCTACCTTCTCCAGCCTTCTTAACCCACCTCCCCCACTCCCTCCCTCCACCCTGACAGCAGACGACTTCTCCTCCTTTGAGAAAAAAGTCGCCAACATTAGCAGTCGGTTCCCAAAATCCACCTTTCTTACCCTCTCACCCTCCACGACTGACCCAACTAAATGTCTAAACTCTTTCTCTTCCCTGTCTGAGGCAGAGATCTCTGACCTCATTCTCTCTCATCGCCCCACCTCCTGTCCACTTGATCCTATCCCCTCCCCTTTCTTTCAAACCATCTCCCCCTCCATCATAACTTTTCTTCTCTATGTCCTAAACTCCTCTCTTACCTCCGGCACCTTTCCCTCTGCCTTCAAGCAGGCCAGAGTTACCCGTCTACTCAAATACCCTCCCTTAACCCTGCTGTCCTCCAGAACTACAGACCGGTATCATTGGTACATTTATTTTCAAAAACAATTGAAAGTGCTGTATCTAACCAACTGTCAAACTTTCTCTCTCAGAACAACCTGCTTGACCCCAACCAATTGGGCTTCAAGACAGGCCACTCCACAGAGACTGCCCTCCTTTCAGTCACCACTGCCCTCCAGTCTGCCAGAGCGGCTTCCAGGTCATCCATCATCATTCTTCTGGACCTTTCTGCAGCGTTTGATACGGTTAACCACCAGATCTGTCCAGTGGATCTCATCCTACCTGTTGGGAAGATCCTACCAGGTCTCTTGGGGAGGCAAACTGTCAGGGCCTCGCCAGCTCTCCACTGGTGTCCCACAGGGCTCCGTCCTTGGACCCCTCCTCTTCTCTCTGTACACCACCTCACTTGGAACAATCATCACCTCCCATGGCTTCTCCTACCTCTGCTACGCTGACGACACATAGCTGTACCCATCGTTCCCCCTGAGTGATGGGGTTACCATGGATGACAAGCTCTCCCTCACGGCCCACATTGCTGCAGTCTCCCGGTCGTGTAGATTCACCCTTTACAACATCCGGAAGATCAGGAGATACCTGTCTGAGCACTCCACCCAGCTGCTAGTCCAAGCACTGGTCCTCTCTAAGTTGGACTACTCCACCCAGCTGCTCGCTGGTCTCCCGGCATGTGCAACCCGCCCTCTTCAGAGGATTCAGAACGCAGCGGCTCGCCTGGTCTACAATCTACCCAGACGCTGCCATGTTACCCCGCTGCTCATCTTTCTCCACTGGCTACCCATCAACGCCCGTATCAGATTCAAGACCCTGGTAATGACCTTCCGAGCAGTGAACGGGACTGCACCCGACTACATCAAGTTTCTCCTGCAACCTTACACCCCCACCCGTCACCTATGGTCTTCTTCAGACTACCGCCTGGTGGTCCCACCGCTCAAGACCGCCCGGTCCCAACACAAGCTCTTCTCCTGACTGCCTAAAAAACTAACTCAACCCAAGGGATATTTTGTGACGTTGTTGATTACGTTACTGTTGGTCATCTGTCCATCATCGTATAAAGCCCGCCCTGGTAATTTCATTGGTACGCCCAGCTCCTGGTTTTATATAATTGTTCCCAATACGAGACCCACCAGACCCAACTTCCCGACCACATTTTTTTGTGGGCGGGTCGAAGTTGGGCTGGCAGCCAGGCTAACAGTCCCACACTGATCAAAACGCGTTATTGCAGACCATTAAAATAGGTAATTTGAGATCAAACGACAAGTCGACAACAGAAAAATTTGTCTAAATGTATTTATTGTCGACACTGTCGATAATGTCGACAAATCGTTTCAGCCCTACCTGCCTCTTACTCTTTCTCTCTCTGATTTACAATAATCAAGGTAGAGTAGGTAAGAGTTCAAACCTTTATTCTATAACATTTGCCTCTTAATTGATTTGCAATGTAATTAAATATCTATTTCCTTTAACTTGACTTTGACCCTTCTTGCTCTAATTTAAGCCATAGACTAATAGTAATTCCAGCACAATTGGTTAATATTAATGAACTGTTCAGTTTACTCCTCTTCCTTTAAACCTAGGAGAATAGTTTTGGGCTGCGTTTCCCGATAACGATTGATCTTAGTTGTTAAGAGCCTTTTCTATTAGCAAAATAATGAACAATTGTTATATTTTATGTGCGTTTCACAAACATGCTCATCACAAAACCGTTGGTACCTGTCTCTGAATAACTACTTAAGACCCTTTCTGGATGCGGAAATGATATGTTGCAAATTTAAGACTTTGGTTAAATACACCAAAATAATGTATTAATCACTGTACACATAGAATCTTATTTACTTGTTTTTAGGGTTGGCCTGTTGGTGTCTCCACTGAGTCTTTGCTTAAGATGCACTTAGCGATCTATGATTGCTCAGGTACGATGGCGTATTAGGGCCAGGTAGGTTGAAAAAAAAAAACTGAACCGGAGGAAGGGGGGTAACTTTCCGAGATTAAAGTCGTAAATTTGCGCGAAAAAAAACCTGTAATTTTGCGAGAAAAAACTGCTGCACTCTTCTAAGCTGACCCACACCTTGATCATCGACTTATTTGAGAATCTGTCGTATTGTGTCCTGTTGAACTAAAAATCCCATTTGAATTGCCCGTAGATTTAACCTGCGATATCCTTCCATATGTCAATTGCATTATAGTTCCTGATGCACAAAACTATCACCTCATCCAAATAAGCATGATGTTTCCTTTTGAATAGTCCCAAATCACAGCAATGTCTTTTCAAAGTCCAAATGCTTATTACAATGTGGTGATTCTGGGCTAAAATCAGGAGCATTTCCTTATTGCTGAATTCCATTAAAAAGTACAATTCAGATTTTTTTTCTGGCAAATTTCTGTCTTTATAAAGACACAGAGAATCTCTGACTTTTTTTCTTGCAAATGTACGTCTTTAATCTCGGAATATACATATATACATATATATATACAGGAGCTCTTGTTAATCTACGATTATTTTCAAGAGCTACGATGGCTTTGGGTAACAGCCCGTAAAACTAAGATCAATTGTACAATGGATTTTACGATCAATTGGTTAATTGGCCAATATTACACCCCTACACTGGCATAACTTTTTCTATACGTAATGGGTCTATGGCCTTAGCTTTCTTACCCAATCAGGTCGAATAACTAATTGATCGTAGAATCCATCGTACAATTGATCTTAGTTTTACAGGCTGTTACCAAAAGCCATTGTAAAATAATGATAATAAAATAATGCATTATCAGGGCATGACAGCCTTCTTGTCGATTCTGTGCTGTTGCATGATTATCAAATCAACAGACGAACGATTTCCTAACCCCTTACTTACACCAGGTGCATCTGAGGCGCTCTAACAAGTTTATCTTTCGTCCTCCCTGCCGCGTCAATTTACAACAGAGGCCTGTTCCATGAAGCGAGTTTAACAAATAAGCCAGGCTTATGTCAGTTCGTCAGACTAATTTCTAGTTCATTCGTTCCATAATCTAGTTCCAGAAAGCCAGCTCAACATAGTTTGAACTCAGTTACTATGGCAACTTATGCTTCAAAACAAGCGTGGTCCGGGGCAGGCTAACTGTCAGGCTTGTTGTTGCTTAACCAGACATTCCTGTAACACTGACCAAACGGGAAATGATTGGACATTCTCATTTTCATACCATGGACATTCTCATTTTCTCATTCTCCCTCCGTTCAATATGTAAGCTACATTTATAGAAAATCAACTTAAATACATAAGCTACAACATTTAGCCTAATGCATTAAACAATGATGAACAATTATTTCAGAATGATACAAACCTTCATAGCCTACGTTATCTCAATCTAAATTATCCCAGTATAATTATCATAGTTACATAATTATTAACAGTAACCAATTGCAAAACAAACCTAAATCCATAAATCTATCCTTAATTTTCCCGAAACCATGTTAAAAAGTTTGGCTACTGGATAATGTACTAATTAATAGTAGGCTTTTTAAACAATGTAAAAAAAAGTCAATTTAATTTAATGTGTTTAGAGGGTGGCTGTTTTTTAATCAAAGAAGTAAAGGTCTATAAAAACGACCTCAACCTACATCGTTCATGTCAATCATTGCTTGTCATTTTATTTTGATGAAGTGGTGGATGAGGGAACTGCTTAAAGGGAACGTTCTTTCTGGAAGAAGTCACGTGGCCGTGTGCATTGCTTTTTGCCATGGTGGATCGATATAATCCATGTTCCACCTGTCAGGCTGCTTAAGAATAGGGTGCACGCGCGATTAGCTTGACTACTTAAATCTGACTTGAATTGGTAGGATTGCGTGAGCTGAAATGGGCCTTTGTGGAACCGCTTTAGCCCTGGTTGACTTGTTAAGCTTATTCAAGTCAGGTTTGGGACTTTAAGTCAAGCTTTTTTGAGCGGCCTTTATGAAACAGGCATCAGGCGCGTCTGTGACGTGGGCTGCAATTAGGTTTTGTTCTGTCCTCCACAGACTTTAAGAAAAGGAGCGTTGCAAGGCAGCTGTATTGTAGTGGTGTCGTTAGTGAATGATTCTTTCTTTTTTTTTATGAATCGGGAGTAACGAGTAGTCTCAGAGAGTGATTTGTTCATTTTCTTGTGACCGTGCATAGGGACTGATTGATGACTGAGAAATAATTTGTTCTAACTTTTCAACTGTGTCTTTGGGTAAAGGATTTGTTCCCCTCTCCACTGTGTCTTCAGGTAAAAGATTTGTTCACCTCTCGACTGTATCTTCGGGTACGACTATTTGGTTCCTTTGTCATGTGACTGTTGCTTAGGCTCAGTAGAGGAAACAGAAAGGATTTGTTTACATCTCAAGTTGATTGTGTCTTCGGGCTTTCGTTAAATATTTACTTGACTGTTTGGTTTAGCATAGAAGACGGGAATGATTTGTTCACAGATGATAATTACAGGTTTTGTTATTTTCACTTTAGTTACAGTTCAGTGCAGTGTAATTTTTTGCCGTGATAATTAAATGCTAGTGTTGTATTGAAAGACCATTTCAAATCATACAAACGGTCTTGATGTAGCTTACTGTATTTAATACAAGAATTTCGTCTTTTAAAATAGGCCTATTATATGCCACACAAACAATTCCCTTTCCTATAGCCCATTCTAATTTATCTTGCCTGATTTAGATGCATAAATATTTCTTCCTTCGGAATATGATAAATGTTTGCAATAGTGGACATATTCAGACCAGGGAATTGTCTATCAAATGTTGACGCCTTTTTGTCCGGTTAATTGTGGCAAAAAAAAAGATCTCCCAGAAGAGAAAGATGCCTTATTGCTTCAATGAAAGATAGCACTAGTAGTACATTGCAATTCAGATAGCGAGGGGGTCAGAGTGTATTATGCCCCAAAATCTTGAAGAAAGTGTCTGGCTTATTTGTGGCCTGCAAAGAACGTTATAAGAAAGATTGGCTTTTCTAATTATCTATCATTATAGTAGACATATGGCATTGACAAGAAAGGATCATTGCCTAATGCTACCTTCAGCTGAGATGCTGTAGCTGCCAGAAACACCGTCTGTGTTGGTCACTGACACGGAAAAGGTTCCCACATCCTCCTTATCTGGGTTTTTGAAGATCAACTTTGAGCTGTAAAACACAGAAAAATACAACTGAGCTGTAGAGATAATGGCAAGCAAAAGTCACATTTCTAAAAGAGTGCTTTTGTACTTGAGTCAAGTGTTGTTTTGTGTTCTGTCCTCAGGTCTGTGCTGTGCTTACATGCTGCCCACTGTCTTGACCATGATGCCTTTGGAGAAGTCAGTGATTTCCTTGTAGGATTTCTTCCAGACAAAGGTGGTGCCCTCAGACATCTGACAGCTCTCAAATGACAGTACTAAGTCACCTGAATCAGAGTCCACAGAGCAGGACACCTCCTTAACACCTGTAGGGAAAATGGAGTAATCATGAATTGTGTGTCTTTAGTAAATTGTTCATATGCCTGTACAGGATAACTTTCCTCAACTCCACTCTTCTTCCCCATTTGTGAGCCTTATTTTAAGAGAGTTCCACAATGCCCCCTAAAAGGTGGTCTACTGCCCTGCACTCCACCACTCTAAATCCAGCAGGTCATAAATTACTCATCAGATTCCTTCCTTCCACAATCTCCTCCAACCTTCTCTTCATGCTTATTATCAAAATGGGAAATCCACAACCCTGACCCAGATTCCCAGGACAATGCTGCAGGACAATTCTAGACTTAACGTCTACTGTTCCTCGTCAAGGGCAGATAACCAATGGAAGGTTTGAGCAGATATAAGTGCAGATATCAGATATAAGTGCAGATATCCCCATATTGTGATACCTGGCAGTGCCTTGGCAGTCACTGGGTCAGAAGCCAGAGACGCCACCCCAACGCCATCACTGTTAGCAGCACGCACACGGAACACGTAGGTATATCCCACCTCCATGCCCACCACCTAGCAAAGAGAGAAGCAGTCACATGGTGTTACAATATTGATTTGGGAAAGGGCTATGTTGCAAAAAGTACTTTTAAAAACTTATTTCGTGTGTAATAGTGTATCAGACTTACCTTCAGGAAGCGATGATTGACAGCTGTTTCGTTAGCGGTTGTCCATGAATCAGAACCCTTGATGGCGTAATCAACAAAGTAACCTGTGATCTCTGAAGCCCCAGTATAAACAGGGGTCTTCCACTCCACCACCAGTGAATCATCACGTATCTCACAGAAGGTCAGGTCGTAGGCAGGGCCTGAGACACACATACCGTGTATCATAACATCTTCTTTGCCTTGACATGCATGTTCCTTATCAGGCGTAAGGTGTGGGTCATACCTGGCTCTGCAATGGTCCAAGCCTCACAGCTGAAGACCATGCTTGGGGCGGAGGAAGCTCCCAGACCAGCCAGACTTGCTCCGTAAATCTGGAACTGGTACTTACTGCCAGCTGACAGGTTCTCCACCTGCACTCAAAAAGAAACACCAGCCAGAACCAGACTTAGAACCACAAAACGCTGATAAAAATGACTGGTTCCCAGTAGAAACCCAGGGTCTATTAGGATAGTGTCGGGGATATGTTATGGTAGTGCTAGGATGGGGATGTACCTTATGGAGTCTCTGTTTAATTGGAGGAATGTTGACCTCCTTCCACACACTTGTGCCAATCTTGCGTTTGTCAATGTAATACTCTGCTACCTTGGCTCCACCTGAGTGGGAGGGCCGCTTCCAGTTCAGCACCATGGATTGGCCATCACAGTTTAGCAAAGCAATGTCATAGGGAGCAGATGGAGTTGCTGTAACAGTAAGGGGAGCAGTCTTAAGGCATGTTATACATTGTTTTGTTACCTTTGAATTTTATAATTACATTGCATTTATGATACCATATTCTTGTTTCCTCTATGTAGTTACTCACTACATTTAAACATTTGTAGAGTTCAAGATTATATGATAGTGTATGCTGTGCCTAAGATTAGATCATGTCATGCTGGCTTTCTCTGAGGAGATCCAGCAGGCATTACACTGGCTTACACACTTATCTTGCTAGGACTGGCACAGGAGTAAGGGAGAGGAGAATTGCAGAGTACTGGTAATGTTAGAGTATCAAAGTGTTGTTGTACTGCCAAGCCAAATCCAGCACATGCTTTAAGTATATTTCTCTAAGAATCAATAACTCTCCAAAGTGGTAATTGTTTTTTTACTAAATACATTGTATTTAAAACACATTGTATTTAGGTTACAATTACAGAATCGTGTCATACTTGTCAATGAGGAAAAACACCAGTTTTCCTCATTGATGATCTAAAACCCCCAAACTGCATGACAGAAAACAGACAGATGCTTTAAAGAGATCATGCCACCAGTTAGAACACAGTAGACTGGTCACATTCTGTTTCTGCAGTTTCTGAATCTGCTGGCAAATCAATGGTGCACTTGGTTTGCTACATAACTAACGACATGCATATCCATTCTGTTGAGCGGAGAGTGAGGGTGAGAAAATAAGAGAGTGTGAGAGAGAGACAGAGTGTGTGTTTGTGTACTCACTGAGGGCAGCTTTAACAGACAGAGGAGAGGACTCTTGTGACTCATCACTCAAACCTAGCTCATTGATGGCCTGGACACGAAAGACATAAGTCTCCCCTGTAGTCAGACCCTGCACCACAAACCTTTACACAAATAAAACAGAGTATTATTCAGAACAATTCCATGTGCTATAAAGCAGAAGAAAGGATTATTCAGACGTCTGAGTCCTGTACATACTTGGTGCTTTTGTGAGGTTTGTGATTGGCCGACAGCCAGTCCTTGGAGCCTTTCACACAGGCGTCAATGTAGTAGCCAATCAGGTTGTTGGGTTCCTTTGGTGGAGCCCATTGAATAAGAACGGAGGTGTCTGTCTCTCTGGTGGCGATCACCTGGCCCGGAGCAGAGGGCACACCTGTAAAGTTACAACATACAACATACAGTAAAATAATTAGAGCCGCGAATCGCCGCGAAGCAAGATCAAGAACACTTCCGGGTATTTTTGGCGTTCATAGGCTGTTTATCAATCCAATCGAGGATGCATCCAATGGTGACTTGGTCAGCAAGAACGCATCTGATTTCCCAGAAGTCATTGCAAGAACACACGCATCTCAAATAATTCTCCGTCCTTGAGGTCTTGCAAGACCGTTCTCGCAAGGATGCTTGCGAGAACGTTCTTCAAAAGAACGCAAGTAAGTTTTTAGCGTTATTCGGATTGATAAACAGCCCTGGTGACTTGTGTTCTTTGGATTGTAACCGTACTTGGGCAATGAAAGAAGACGTCAAAACTTGCCTAACCCAGCTTTAATTGAGGCAGATATATCACTTGAAAAGGCCCCAAAATTGTCAAGGTTCTGAAAAAACACTGCAAGTAGGGTGGGTCCATTCCAGCACCATCCCACCTGCATACCTAGAGTACCTGCCAAAACGTTATCCGCAATATGAGCAGGACATCAAAGATCCTGTAGAGAGAAAGGACATCTACATTGTCCTTGATGAGACCACATATTGTGGTAGATGTCCACTGGCCATCTTGCTCCAACCAATAGGTGAACAAGCTGTTGTAGCAGACCTGGCTTTTTTAGAAAGTTCATTTTACTACTGTATCCCAGGTTGTTTTTTGAACAGAGTTTGGGCTTTTGGGAGTGACTCATCTAGCTACATGAAGAAGGCCTTCACCTGCATTCTAGAAGGTCTCTTTCCAAACTCCAGACATTTAACCTGCTTTGCCCACCTCATTAACCTGGTGCTTGAGATTTCCCCCGATTTGTTTGGTGAGGTAAACAGGCTCTGTGCTCTGGTAAAGAATGTGTTATGTCAGGAACCTCAGCGTCATCAGCAGCTTAGAGCATTCATGCTAGAGAAGGGAAATTATTCTGTAATGCCTGTCTATGCTGTCCATTCCAGGTGGGGCTCCTGGGTACATGCCATAGAGTACTTGGCTGACTACATGGATATGCTCAGCGACTACACTGCTCCTCTACCAGAAACAGCCAAGTGTGTCTAGGACCTTTGCATAATGCTGGAGGACCACAAGGAATCTTATACCTGTTGTTTCAATTAAAGGAGTTGCTATTACTGATAAAAGATGGAATAATTACTTTATTAGGGAGTTACTAACAGTACACAGCCCTCAGAAGTTGTGTGCATTGACTGGAAATATACATGGCTGCTGCATTTCTTTTTCTGATAATAATGTATTTTACAATTTTAATTATTAATACCGTATTTCTTCGATTAAATGCCACCCTCAAATAAACGCCGCCCTCGAATAAACACTGCACCAAAAATGAACATTGTGTAATAAACGCCGCCCTCGATTAAACGCTGCACCAAAAAAATCTGAACACTATTTATTTATTTGAAGCTTCTCCAAATCCACCGTGAAAACTTTTTTTTTTATAATTCACTTTTTTTTTTTACTTTTACAATGCAACATAACAATGGCATAAGTATCCATGTTTTCTCCAACTACCATATCACACAAGAACATTGTTACAAAGCACAAACACACACACAAAAAAACAGACAATCACACAGACACAACACATCCGAGGTCTTAAATTTCATTTAGTCAGGTCTTAAAAAGGTTTTACCCTCGTTAATTTCCAGAAACGCAGTCTGCAGAAAGTTATTACAAGGTAGCATAAAAGTATTGAGTCGTAGCCTACAAAACGAGTCTTTGCTACAAACAAAACCAGCAGAACGCTGCCCTCAAAACGTTGGTTCCGTGTGTTGTATTTCTTTCTGGAGGATAGCCTATTGGTGTTGGTATGTACGCGGTGATAAAACTACAAATCCCGTGATAACTGTAATACCTGCATGCGAAATACGTAGGCGCTTCCTCAGAGTTTGTTAAAATTCGGCTACGAGTGGAAAATGGGAAAGTACTTTCAACGAGACATGAGTTGCGTTCGACATGGACTGACTTCATGCAGCGCCGCAGCCGGCTGCAGACGACGCCGGCGCTGCATGAAGTCGAAAGCACCTATAGCTAGATCACAGCGATTTCCGCTGTTGGTTACAAGCAGTACCCAGCTCCAGGTACAAGACTCGCTGCAAACTTTGCCCCCAAAAAATTCAATTTGGTTACTATTGTGATTGCTTTATCTGTAAATTAAATGTATGTTTTTTTTAATGAATTCCTTTCATAGATATTACATGTTTTTTTTCAGAATGTCTTTTGATTAAAATATTTTTGGGGTAATGCGTTGTGTAGGTCTTAAATTGCAATCTTTATGGTCTTAAAATGTCTTAAAAAGGTCTTAAATTTGACTCACTGAAACCTGCAAGAATCCTGGGGACATACAAAGCTTTTTCAAAAAGCAGTGTAAGTCAGGCTAATTAACTAGCCACACTAGCAGTGGTAGTGACCAGGCTTTCAAATGCAGATTCTACTGTGGATGAAGTATTAACTGGTGATATTATATGTTAACCAGGATATTGTTACAGCTAAACCTAGCTTCTGTAGCTAATCTTTTAACCAAGGTTAGGAGTCTAGCCTAGGACAAATTCACAGTTGATGGACTGTCACTGCATTTCTAGACAGGTGATGGAAAAAACTAGCCTGGCTGCCAGCCCAACTTCTCCCCGCCCACAAAAAAATTTGGTCGGGAACTTGGGTCTGGAGGTTCTCGTATTAGGGAACAACTACAGAAAACCAGAATCTGGGCGTACCAATGAAATTGCCAGGGCGGGCTTTATACGATGATGGACAGATGATCAACAGTAACGTAATCACCACGTCACAAAAGAGCGCTTAAGTTGAATTTGTTTTGAACAAACAACATATTACGTTGCTCTGATCGGTTGTAGGTCTATCCAATTGAGCGAAGAGGCATTTGTTTTCCAGGCTCGTTTGAAACACGCCCCGTAGTCAAAGCCCAACGGAGAGTTCTCAGACTCATATTCTGACTAGAATTATGAGTATGACAACGTCAGGCTAGGAAAAAACAGTTGAATGAGTGTGAATAAGTTAACACTGTTGGTTATTCAAATATAATGAATCATTGTTTGATTATTCATGTCCAAATAACACTGTAGACAATATGGTAGGAGGGTTAAACTTGCTAACCATAGGATAGGCTACAAAATGAATGAACCATTTTGTATGCAGGAAAAACAGCATGAAAACACTCCAGATGTAGAGCAGGCTGAGAAAACAGCATCAGGGCTTCAGGTGAGGTTTATGATAATAAAACATTTTGTTGTTCTGCATTACAGTCTCTTTTTTTGGAGAGTGCATTTTTTAGATTATACATTTATACTAGCTCTTTAGGGATAGTATACAGAATGGCATCTTGATTTGCGCTCCAGGGGAGGGGGGGGGGGTTGATGGGTGGATGTCCCCACCGAGTCTGAGATCAAACCTACGCCCTTGGTTTAGACCCTTTTTAGGAGGGCTCAAGCACCCCTAAATTTAATCTCAGCACCCCTAAAAATAATATATTTTTTAAATATATTGTTTATTATCATTTGCTGCTGGTAGTTCATGAAGAAAGGGACATCCTTAGTGTTTTCATTCAATATTTTGCATAATAATATATAAATGTATCAATTGTTATCCAGTAAAATCAGGGATTTATATTAGCAAGGGGGTTTACGTTTAGCACTTTTGCAAGGCACTGTATTCATGTCACATTCTCATTGGCGGCTGAGCCCCCCTAAAGGCCTGATCCTAGAATCGCTCCTGGAACAATTTCTGGGGAAATTGTGGGGTGTGCCTGCGTCGGTTGCAGATGGGCCAGTTCTTTTTTACTGTCATTTGTACAACTGATATACAGCGACACACCATATAAGCTTCAGTTTAAATACAACATTTAATGTGACATTACATACTGTACATGCAAGTCTTAGCTAAATTACTTAAATGTATGATGCACTTTTCAATCAGTCCTCCTCCGACACCACAACACGATACTTGCTGAGTATAACAGCGCAACAGCTCAAACACAGCCAGGGATACAGTAGCAACGCTAGTGCTAAATAAGTATTTAGCTGCTAGGCTCCATGACGCCGGTTAAGAAAGGCTTGTGAAATTGCTCACCAAAAGAACGCAGGGGAACCCACTTGTCTGGCAGATTACGACGTTTGTAGGAACCTAGCGAAAAATAGCCTAAACTTTCCAAGACTTTTAGCTAGGTTTATAGGTACCTAGTGAAAAATAGCCTCAACTTTCCTAGACTTTTAGCTACGGTACTAATACAGAAGGAACACTGATATCGCTGTCTGACTGGAACGTCGTATCTATGCATTGTTGCTGTGCTGACATTGTGCACACCCAATGAATTCAAAATTTGTAGGTTGCACATGCGCAAATGTTAGTCAAAAATGCTCGCACTGTTTCAAAAACTGGTCGCAACAGTTCAAGCACTCGTAATCCAAGCACTGGTCCTCTCCAAGTTGGACTACTGCAACTCGCTGCTCGCTGGTCTCCCAGCATGTGCAACCCGCCTTCTTAAGAGGATTCAGAACGCAGCGGCCCGCCTAGTCTACAATCTACCCAGACGCTCCCATGTTACCCCGCTCCTCATCTCTCTCCACTGGCTACCTATCAACGCCCGTATCAGATTCAAGACCCTGGTACTGACCTTCCGAGCAGTGAACGGGACTGCACCCGACTACATCAAGTCTCTCCTGCAACCTTACACCCCCACCCGTCAACTACAGTCTTCTTCAGACAACCGCCTGGTGGTCCCACCGCTCAAGACTGCCCGGTCCCAACACAAGCTAGCTGCCGTAGCTGGAAAATCAAACTGTTCCTGAACCCTGTGGGGAGGAGGGCCACAACATCATGGCCACCAACAAAACTCAGCAAAACTTGGTCTTGCTCCGGCTTTAGTTTATAGATATTCGTCAGTTTGCCACAACGGACTGAATGGCTTTGCTCGCATCTTTCTCCACCGCCATCACGGAACTACAACACAAACTAGCGCACGACATCAACGTCATCGTTCTCAGCCACTCCCTCTGTTCGCTGATTGGCCGGTTAAAAATGTACCTGCAAAATCTGACTAACGTCCTGAATGGCCAGACCGAGTACAGAAGCAAAATCAAAATTGGGCGGAAGTACGTAGGACGGTAGAGCCAGGCTAGGTCTATGGAGCTATACCCCTCAAAATCCACTTTTCTCAGGATATAATTTTTGTCTCGTAATTTGAATTCTGAATTTGAAAGGGGTGGCAAAAAATACACACTGCTGGGTGTTTGATCTTTTTTAAGTCGACTTTCTGTTCTAAAAAGCCTTTTAAAATATCAATGACGTCATACACATTGTACAACCAGAGATCCTGCTTCACGGCAAGCTCTGGTCTCTTCCTTTTTTCTCTCGAGGCATCGACAACACAGCTGACAGGTTAGGCTCTCGCTGTCAATACACATGCAGAAACAGTTTTGGCTTGCTGATGTTGTTGCTAATGGTCTGACATTATGATTCAGCTTTGGATGCCATCAAGCGGGATCTCTGGTCATAGTCAGTCCTTCCCTAACCAATCAGCATTCATTAGCAGAATGCTAGCGTGTTATGGGCAACAACGTTTCTGGTGTAGTATGGAGTGAAATACAACATTGTGCACACTGCCAGTGAGCGAGCCTGACTGAGGTTTACGTCAAAACAATGTAACGAGGATGCAGTCTCACTCAGATTGCCAGTTTAAACAAATCAGAAAAATAATCGGACCAGCTGGCTAAAATCAGAATTCCCATATCTCTTGAAAGCTGCCCTGCTTGACTTTTTAGATGTAGAATTGACTGTAAAACTGTCAATTATGAACTTTGTGACATATTTCACATGACGTGAAGACATGGTTGCCGCTCGCTTATTTTATTAATAAAGTAATTTCTTTGTCTGTTGATGTCTTGTGAGATATAAAGCTTGAACATCGATAATATTTCATAAAAACCGAATTGACGCGGCCGCCATTTTAGATTTAATGGAAAAGTGTAAAAACCTTTTACACGCCCCAAATGTTGTCCAATGTTTACAAAATTTGGCACAGATGATCTTCAGACCAAGCTTCACAAAGTTGTCTGATGGATTTTCCATTTTCAAAACCGTTTGTTCGGTAGAGCTGATCAAAGGCGGCGGCAAAGCCGCAAAAGACACGTGAGAGCGTAACTCGGCAAAAATGTGTCAGATCATCACCAAACTTCGGTTCCTTCGTTCCCACGAGGAGTAGAGGAGGCCTGTGGTTTTATACCAGAAAAATAACTTTGAACACTCAGTACTCTTGAACGCAAACATATATTTCAACCAAACTTGGTGTGTTGCATGAGTGCAACAGGTTGCTGTTAATTGTTGCACAAGTGCTATGGAGGCCATGGCCTGCTCTGGACTGCTTGGCCCCTCCAGTGCTGCTTGCAGCTATATTTTATTGTTGTGACCGCAACAAATAAATCAATGTATGGGAAACACTGTTATACTCATTGTTTGTAATGAGATTGGCATTTCTAAATAAAAGTAATTAACCCAAAAAATTACAAGATGCAGAAAGTTGCCAGATTTATCGCTCGTTGCTCAATTAGATTTTTTTGCGGCAACGGAATTACCTTGGCAAGTCGCTAAATTGGATTTAAAATAAAGAAAATAATTGTCTATATGTCACCTAAGTATAGAATGACAGAAAACAGTCAGATCGAAACCAAAAACCGTGGTTAAAAAACTGAGGTTTGTATTGAACCGTAGGCTGACTGTATTGTTGCATCCCTGGTAGGTAGGTAGGTAGGTAGGTAGGTAGGTAGGTAGGTAGGTAGGTAGGTAAGTCAAAGACAGTAGATGAGAGAAAAATAGAGAGGAGAGCATAGAAAGATGGAAGGAATGCCCTTACCCTTTAGTTCTAGAGTGTGGATGGGCTTGGTGGGTTCTGAGGCCTCACTGGATCCATACATGTTAGCTGCTAAAACACGGAACTGGTACTGTTTGCCCTCCGTCAGGTCAAACACAGCATAGCGAGGAGATCTCACAGGCACCTGGGTGTTCACTCTTTGCCACACTCCGCTCTGAGACAGGCTCTGGGGGAATGATTATGCTGTTACTCAGATGCACTCAAAGATTCAAACACATAATTATTTTATAACTCACAGTCACACACAAAAACACATTACAATACTAGTACCTTTTCTATGTAGTACCACATAGGAGCCTTGCCGTGATAGGCCACAGGCTTCCAACACAGGACCACATAGGTTCTGTCAATCTCAGAGGCACGGACACCAGAGGGAACCTCAGGAACAGCACCATCAGCTACAGACACAAACACATTCACACACACAATGTGACTTAGAATGTCATACAACCATTTTGCCTTAAATCATACCGTTGTCTTGTGTGGACACACTTCAATTCACTAGAATGGCAGAGACAGGGGTCCATATCTATAGAAGGCATACACACACCATGTACACAAACACTGTGCACAGAGTCTGTTGCTGTGTTGTGTTATAACCTCACAGATGGCTGTGAAAATCCTGACGGAAATTTCATCAAAAGCCAATCAGCATTTGTCCGATGATGCAGATCTAGATGCATAATCAGCACTAATTACTGGGATACAGTCATAAGGAGAGATGATGGAGGGACGTGGTTGTTGATTGATGTGTCATTATATTGATGACAGCCAGGATACAAGCTGCTGGCATGTCTTTAACCCAAATGAAATAATGATAGTCTGTTCACACTGGACTGTGTTGACACTTTAGTGTTTAGGCCCTGCACTACACACAAAAGCTAAGATCCCTTTACATTTGAATATCAATTAAATTGTACAGCATGTAAGAGGGCAAATACTATGTAATTTTATATTTTTGGATGAATTGTCCCTTTAAGGACAGTTTTTTGAGAGAAGTGTTAGTTTTTCTCTCAGAGGTTCAAGGATCCACATTCATCTGTGCAGCATCAAAGAGCAGCCAGTCATTTAACACCTGCAAGGTCATCATGGTAGGACACCACGTCCAGCTTGCCACCCAATTTCTTAGCTGTCAAAAACAAAGCACATAATGAATTTAATGAAAATATAATTAATCTAATATTCATTTAAAATATCAGAACCAATTATGTAATGACAAGCACAATAAATGAGTTGTGTGTGTTTGTATACATGTGTGATTTCGTGAGGTCATGTGTATGTGTTGTTTAAACTTGTAATAACATTACCATGGAGGTGTTCAAACTCAGTGGGGTCAAGAGCAGCGATGGGCTGGGACATGCGCGAGGCTTTGCTGATGCCATGGGAGTTGACCGCTCGGACCCGGAAGTAGTAGGAGTGACCCTCAAATAGGCCTGGTACTGGGTATTTGCAGATCTTGATGGGGGAGTCATTACACTGCACCCAGTTGTCTGTGCCCACCTCACACCTGTAAACGCATTGACATATTCTCACAGGGCTATTGTAGATGATAGGCTAGGCTTCATCTAGGTTTGGGGACACTTAATTGTCTGATATTAGGTAAAAAGATTAACTGCTATGTTGTTGCTATTAACTAAATTGAGAAAATCTACATAAACATATCATTGTACCTTCTTTGTTTATACCTATTTAGCTGGTGTCAGCATCCATGTAAGCTGAAAATAAAACTTGAAAATGAGAAAAGGTACATTTCAATTTTTTTTTTTTTTATGCCTACATTTCTAAATTCTTTTTTTTTTTTACTATTCATATTTGAGCAACCTGAATTTCACAATTTAAATGTCTTTTATTTTAGTTTAAATTTCAATATTAAGTATTAAATGTCTTTTAAAATTCAAAACATGTCACTGATTTGCTTCCATAAAAGCCCTACTTATTTTCTTCAATATGGTATTACAGTTTAGGTATATTAATATCAAATGAACCCGTTAAGGAGTAGCATCGCACATATGTGATCGTTCGAAAGCGGGCCCCGCCCCACAGAGTACATTTACATTTAATAATTTAGCAGACGCTCTTATCCAGAGCGACTTACAGTAAGTACAGGGACATTCTCCACAACGTCATTTGGCACAGCCGGAAATCAAACCGACAATCTTCTGATTACTAGCCTGACTCCCTAACCGCTCAGCCATCTGACCCCCATACCGAGTACCGTCGCACATGTGTGACTCTGAACATTCCAACCAACTTTTTTCCGATAAACAAAAACTATATGACAAACGCTATAGTATGGCTTCAAAATGTACAATTAAGAGGCTAACTAGAGAGGGTACAATTTCTGGGGAAATTGTAGGGTGTGCTTGCTTGCGTCGGTTGCAGAGTGGTCCATTTTTTATGACATTTTTACAACTGATCTCTGTATATATTATATAAAAAATGCATCGCCTACTTATTATTTATAAAGATTACATAGATTTAAAACAGTGGCAATTTCTGTAAGACTGCAAGGGAAGCTCAGCTTCCTCTAACATTAAAAACCATTCATGGTCAAATATTTACTATTGTGTTAACATTTTAAATGCGTTTGAACACATTCATATCGAAGACGAGTTTGTTCAGAATTATCTACATATATTAGCAGCTCGACTGACTGATTTCATTCTCATACATTCCCGTAGCACCACAGTCATTTCCCTGTTGAAGCTCAGCTTCCATGGACTTTAATGGGGTTGCTTTGAACAGTTTTTTTCAGTGTTTCAAAACTATACGGTCATTGGATAAATGCTGTGATTATGTACCGCCCTGGACGCTTGCCGTCTCTGGAGGTGAATGGAGGAGTGGGCTGGCCTGGACGCTGGCCTGGACGCTGGGCTTCCGCGTGATGATTGGAGGGTCTGTCGAAAGACTGCGTCTCCTTTTGATTGACAGCGATTTTGTACTATAAAAAGGAAAAAAAAAAGTCCCTTCGCAGATTTTGCAAGTGTAGTCAAAAGACAAATTGCTGCAACCTATTTCTTGGTATTTGCTTGGCAAAATTGCTAGCCATACATTTCATTCTCCACATTCCTTGTTTCAGTTTGACGTAATACCCACATTTCCTACTTCAAGATTAATATTGTTTTGTTAGATTGTTTGTTCATTCATTCATACCGTAGGCTATGCTAGAGATGTAGGGGTGAACTAGCCAGTGAACTAGCCAAATAAATTGAAACATTTTATGATGTAGGCCGAAAATTAGGTTTCCCCTCTTTGCAAGACCAGCAGCCGCCTTTGATTATTATTTTTTTCTGCTCATTTACCACTCAAAATACTAAGAGTGGAGAGTAGAATGAAATTACTCAACACAGTGTGTCTTTTTACAATTTATTTGTTACCATTCGTAGTGTTGATCAGCAGAGAAACAGTTTGCCAAAGACGTTGAACTTCATAGACGTTGAACATTCTTTAGGCTTCAGATCAGCTGACGTCGCTAAGCAACGGAGTACGCTGGTGTTGAAAAATGACCGAACTACTTGCGGAATGCTACGAAAGACGTAAATCAGAAGCAAAAAGGCCACTTTCCTTGACAGCGGTCAAATATGCATAGCAACGGTCAAATATGAGAAAATTGTTCACAGCAGAACGTTGGGAAGCCCCATTTAAGTGAATGGAGCATTCTACAGCATTAAGAACAGCCGTGTAATAATTAAGCAATAAGGTACGAGAGGCAGTACATTATTGTCAATAATGTACGGGTTCCAGGGTGTTGTTAGCAAACAAAACGGCAAACCCTGGAACCCGTACATTATTGACAATAATGTACAGCCTCAAGTACCTTATTGCTTTTATAATACGGTTACTAGCGAAATTATAAATAGTATATAAATAGTAAGCTGCCTTTCAGCACAAAATCGCATTTCAGTAGCCAAGAGAAAATAGTCCCGTGACGTGTGGTTGTTGCTATGCAACGGACAAACAACATTGTGAACTTCACGTTTGTTAGCCTAGCTAGATCTTGCACCATTTTATTCATTCTCAATGCTCATTTTATAAAAGTTGCCTTTAAACTAACAACGACAATGGGACACTTTCGATAAAATAATATTTAATTTAAATATCAGGCCTAAACATTCTAAATCAATCATAAATGTCTTGTAGGCACTGGGTATATGCTAGCTAGCTAGTCTACAAATGCTGTAAACTAGTTACGAGTGACTTGGGACTCGATAGACTAACATTAGGCTGTTGTTGTAGTTAGCTTATGTTGATTTGGATATCTCCATGTGCATCCGTGGGAAACGTCATTTTAAGAAGCCAAGACCAGGTCATGTAATTGCGTGCCTACGAAGCTAAAATTAAATAAGTGGATATCTAGTTGGCAACTTTAGGCTAGACCTGAGCTCCAACGTTTCAGTAGCTAGACCAGCTAGTTAGCACTGATAGCACGGGACAGTGCAATATTATTGCTCAAAAATTAACCGACTGTTGCTAGTCCAGCTTGCTAATAAACTGCTGAACACCAGTACTTGTAGACAGTCTTTTTCTTCGGCAACCTCTTAGTTATTTTAAGTGCGCACTAATATGGAACGCGCCCTTTTTAAGGTTAATGTGAAAAGGCGTACAGTACTTTATTGCTCAATAATGAAATAATGAAATCATAATGCTTGATTTCATCCACCCGTATTATAAGACATAAAAGTTTAGCCATAGCTGTGGCATTGAAGACAGTACTGTAGCCTACTACTACACTGCCAGTGGGAGAGCCGAGTCTGTGACTTTGAGGCTAACGTCAAAACAAGACGCGGTCTCACTCAAATTCCAAGTTTTACACAAATAACAAACTACTGACCCGCTGGCTGTCTTCGGAGTCGCCATATCTTTAAAACACTGCTGTCCACTTAGATGTAGAATTGACCCTGGTACGAAATTAAGAAAATACTCACCAGACGCAGATTGACTGAGTGTCAACACTGTTGACTTGTTGCTGCCGCAATCGTCAATGGAGGCTGACAGGCTCTCACGTAGCAAACAAATCAACGTTTTTACAGCAATCTATATTAAAATCTCACCACCTGGCTGTTTTCACAATAGTCATATAGTCATAACATTTCCCTCTTTCGTTTTTTGTAAAATTGAACTATAAAATTAGCTTCAAAAAATACTACTATGACGCTTTCTAGCATGGCTGCCGCCTAAAAGACGAGGTGGCCTAACGGGCGACCTGCACTCGCTCAAATTTCAAAGACTGTCACAACCTAAATAAAAAATGCAAGATTGCAGTTCCACTCGAAATCGCATTCTCTACAAAACCAAATGGTTGGGATTTTTTTGTGGGTGGTATTTTTCACTCGTAATCCAAGCTCCAATTTGCGAGCTAGAAAGTCTATCATGTTGTATCCATGCTAACGTGTGTTGACGTGGTGACGTAGCTTGCACAGATTACCCTTCGTCAACAAAAGGCACTTTGTCGCCACAAAAACGTTGTAACCTCCTAAACAGTGCAACGGAACGTAAATCCAAATACAAGCAACTCAATCGAGACCAAGACGAAACGTTTGACACGTAGGTTGTCTATGTAGTACAAATATTGACAAAGTTTTAGGGGGGCAAAAAGAATAATACAAATAATAATATATATGTGAGATAACAATGGTTTGTGCGCGCCGAAGGCAAGCACACCCCAACAAGTAACACTAGCAGGTAGTAGCATTGGTATGAGTATTATGCTAGGTTGCTAGGGATGGGCGTGGTTAATCGAATATCCTAAAGTAGGTTAGTAATTGAATACTTTTTTCGAATACTTATGAGCTTAGTTTAATATAAAAAAGTAGGGCTGTGAAAAAAATGCGTTATGATTAAATTACAGGATTAATTCGTTATTTTTCTTTAACGCATTTAACTTAATATAACCACAATTCAACCCAATCTGCAGCTTCTGGATGAGAAGTTCGTGTTCCAAAAAAACTACGATGGAACATCCAATAAAACCAAAGTGATATGCACACTCTGCGGGAAGACGTTATCACTCTGGATAAGAGCGTCTGCTAAATGACTGAATGTTATCGTTTCACCGAAGCAATACCAGCCTTAAGTAACCTATACCACCTCAACGCAAAGCATGCGTTGGTCGGCGAGGGGAGTTCAAGTAGAATGCTTCAAACCACCCTCACTGAACAGCGTAGGGCCCCCACTAAGTCTGCCTGTGACAAGGTGACTTGCACAGTTGCGAAATGTATTGCAAAAAGCTATAGACCGATTGATATTGTTGAGGACGAGGGGTTCACCAAAGTTTTGCGAGTGGCAACGGGTGACTCGGGCATCAAGGTACCGCAAAATCAAAGACGCACACTAATGACAAAAGTTCGGAAAATCCGTAATATGTGATTAATCATGATTAATCCAGAGAAACCTGTGATTAATTTGATTACTTTTTTAAAAATCATTTCACAGCCCTAAAAAAAGTTATTTTTAATGAAAAAACATCACGTCGTGTTGAGAATTCTAATAGTTGCGACGTTAGAAATTATGAAAACCATCAAAAAGGGTTGGCTACATGACCCTGCGTTCTGCTGCGAGTGTCCTTTCATTTCATTTGGCGCTACAAGAAGCATAGTATCCTGGCTAAGCAGTAGCCTACCTCGCAACAACCTCAGTTCCTGCAGTCTATTCTACGCCGGCCTAAATTGACTCCATACTCGCCGCTCCCTTGAGCATGTTTATATGCTCATTTTGCTGAATAAAAATGCGTATGGCTAATGGTTTTGTGGCTTTTTTATTAACCAGCAGCCATGTAGAGCTAGCGTAATCGGCTATGTTTGCATTCTGTGGTGGCTCACCGAGGATTCCGGTTCCAAGTTAATATGCAATATTTCTCCATGTGTGTCTTTCGTTTTTATCGAGAATAGCCTACCCAATGTGTTAAATGTCTTCCAAAGTATTTCAAGTTTTAATTTCACATAGTAATAAACTCAGCGCTATGCCGCCAATTTAAGAGCCTATACGTCTGGTGATGCAGCATTTTTTCAAGTTCATTGTCTTTTTGTCATGTTGATGAAATGATCTTTCATTTGTTTTCTTTATTCAACCCTTATGTAATCTAATATCTTAATAGTCCAGATTATTGCCAGAATGTGTTGTGGTTCATGTGTTGACTGTATGCTTTGCGTCATGCTAATGACATAACAGAACCACATTAATAAAAATAGATTATCCGGTTATTCAAAAATAATTTCGGATACTATTCGAATAGTGAAATCAGTTCAAATCTCCATCCCTATTGCTAGGTAACGGAAGCTAACTAAAGCTAGCTAGCTTCCGTTTTGGAAAAATAACTCTGTTGGAAGCCTCGGAAATATTTAGAACTCACGCATCTAAAGGGCAAGTCATATTCAGGCAGGAAATGGTTAAACAGTGTGAAAAGTGACTAGGTGAGAAAAGCTTCTAAAAGTACTTTATGACATCACAATAGAATTTGACGTAAACATTCTGAACCCCATGAAAAGGTTTTGCACATTAGACTGGAATATCATAAAAATGGTAAGCGTTATCAGTGCCAAAAGTCATAGCACACTAGAGCATTCCAGCCTCTATCAAATACATTTTAAATGGTGTTTCCAGCTTAAACGGTGTGAAACTAGTTAGGCGGCATAAAAAATGCAAAAGAGGAATAATATTAAGTAAGCTGAATAAAAAATATAGCTGCAAGCAGCAATGAAGGGGCCAAGTAGCACAAAATATGGACATTCAGTAGCTAAAGCAGCAAAATAAAACTAATTTTTAAAAAAAGCTCTTTTTTTTATTGCATTATACTTTTTGGCAACACGGTGGCGCTACACCGAAATGTTTTGATTACCTTCATGGCATTGTGCAAAAGACGTATACCGAGTTTTGTAATGATACGCCAATGCATTCAGTAAATATATCATTTTAGGACAAAATTAAAATGACCGATGTGGGAAAGTGTTATATTTCACGAGTTGGTATGGCACAAAAAATCAGAAGAGTCCAATCTTGTCATTTTTGGTCAAACTGATAACTGAGAAGTTATTATGCTAGAAATCTGATGCACTGTCTATATGTAGCAGCATTATATCTACAAAGCATATACAACATTATCGTTACTATTATGATTATATTGCTAGACAGCTACTGTGGCGTACCTGGCTTCCAGTTTCACTAAACAGATAATCCAGTATCATGCTTGATGATTGTGGCTGGATTCGAACCTATGACCTTGCATTTCAGAGGAGCCCATCTTATCCTTGTGAGCTATTCTCACTGCAGAATTGTTGTGTTCAGTTACTGTATAAAAAAGTAAACCGTTTCTCATGTGGCAAGCGTTGTCAGATTTGACCCAAGTATAAACAGCTCTAATTCAGTAATATTTTGACATATCAAGGTGATTGTGGTCAGAAGATTATTTGATTACATTTTCATTAAAATAGGAGAAACGGTAAACGAGGAGTTCAAAAAAGTAGGTTTTTATGAAAATTCCAAATGGCAAATGCCCCAAATGGCAGACACGGGACAATGTAATATCTTTCGACTTGGTATGCCACATAGAATCAAAAGAGACCAATCTTGTGATTTATGAACTATTCAGAAGATATAAGCAAAAAATTACCTGACCAGTAGTTGGTGCTGTGCCAAAACTGTGTAACGACCGGCAAATCATGCTTGTGATGACATTTCCAAAGTTTCGTCTCCACACGGTAAACCGTTGCAGATTTAAGGCCTCACGTCTGCTTTGGCGTGCTCTTTGTTCGGTTTGACAATTTTTAAAAATTTTGTCGGCATAGTCTGAAGATGATCTAATACGATGTTCATGATAATCAGAGCAACGGCCTAGGAGGAGTAAGTAGGTTTTTCAGAAAATACGTTATGGCAGAAAAACCGTCTCGATGACAATGATGTCACAGGGTCCAGACAAATTTTCTATATCTAAGGAATCCAATGATACCTCACGTTAGAAAAATGGTTTTACGGTTCAATAGTTATGAGTGTAAACACACCTCCAACTTTGACCCCTTGGTATAGTGTTCGAGTGGTCAACATGAAACTTGGTAAAATTGATTAGTAGACTGTCTCCAATCAGTGTGCCAAATTTCAAAACGTTTTACCATACGGTTCTACGGGCTGCAATAGACTCCTATGCCTAAGTATAATAATAATAATAATAAATATAGCTGCAAGTAGCAATGGAGGGGCCAAGCAGTCCAGAGCAGGACAAGGCCTCCATTGCACAAATTAAGTCACAGCAACCTGTTGCACTCATGCAACACACCAAGTTTGGTTGAAATATCTCTTTGCGTTCAAGAGTACTGAGTGTTCAAATAGTTTTTTCTTCTTCTGGTATAACACCACAGGCCTCCTCTGCTCCTCATGGGAAGGAAGGAACCAAAGTTTGGTGATGATCGGACACATTAGAGAGTTATGCTCTCACGTGTCGTCTTTGATCAGTTCTACCGAACAAACAATTTTGAAAATGAAAAATCCATCCGACACCTTTGTGAAGCTTGGTCTGAAGATCATCTGTGCCAAATTTAATAAACATTGGACAACATTTGGGGCGTACAGAAGGTTTTTACACTTTTCCATTAACGCCAGAATGGCGGCCGCGTCAATTCGGTTGTTATGAAATATTATCGATGGTCAAGCTTGATATCTCACAAGACATCAACAGACAAAGAAATTACTTTATTAAGGTAAACACTTCAACAGTTATTAGCCAAAACACTTGTATGCTTCCGGCCACGCCCCCTTTTAGTCACATGACATGAACCATTAAAAAATGTATATTCTTCACAAATGGTCACTGCATAGAAAAATCCATGCTGCAGACTTACCAATGGGATACCAAATCTGACCAAATCCAAACATGGCTACAAGCAGTAATGAGGTGGCCAAGCAGTCAAATGACCCAGAAAACATTTTAGACATCCTAAAAAGAGGGTAAGGAGTACACAAAGCAAGTTTGGTGTGAATCCATCAATGATTTGCTGAGATACAACCCAACTTTCTGTTTGCTAGCTTAACAGCACATTTTGATTGCCTGTAGCGGGCAAACAGTTTCAAAAATCAAAAAACCATGTGATAGCTTTTGAGTCTTGGTCTGAAGATAATCCCTGCCAAATTTGGTGAAGATTGGACAACATGTGTAGGAGGAGTAGAGAAAAAACGTTTTTCAATTAATTCAAAATAGCGGCCGCATCAATTCGGCTATTATCACAAATGATTGAGTCACACACGGGATGTCCCAAGATATCATGAGACAAAGGAATCACTTAATAAAGGCAAACAAATCAATAGTTATTGGCCAAAACACATTTTTGCTTCCTGCAGCCACGCCCAGTGATCACATGACACCAAATTGTGTGGTCATCCTCAGAAGAGGGTTCCGAGTCAAAATAGCGAGTTTGGTGTTGACATCTCAAAGATTTGCCGAGATTTGATCCAATTTCCTGTTTGGTTGCTTTGTTGCTGATATTGATTGGCTGTACCGGACAAACGGTTTTGAAAATCAAATAAAAAAGTAATACCTGAATGAGGGTTGCTCTGACGATGATGTTTGCAAATTCTGGGGAAGATTAGAAAAAAATTGTAGGAGGAGTAGGCTTTCAAAGGTTTTTGATAAAACCGGAAATTGCGGAAAATCTACATAACCGGAAATTGACGCCATAGAATTCGTCTTGATCCAGGGAATCCAATGATACCTAATTTTTGAAGTCATACGGTTCAAAAGTTACGTGTGTAAACACAAGTCCAACTTTGGCCCATTGGTGGCGCTAGAGTGGTCTAATGGGAGACATGAAACTTGGTGTAAGTATAGAAGTGACTGTCCTTAATGAATGTGCCAAATTTCACAAAAAGTTACCATATGGTTCTAGGGGCTGCCATTGACTTCCATGGTACAAGAATTAAACAAAATTAAAAAAAGAATAAAACTAGTGAGGGTACAATTTCTGGGGAAATTGTAGGGTGTGCTTGCTTATGTTGATTGCACATTACATTTTACAACTGATATTTCTGTATATTTTATATTAAAATGCATAGCCTACTTATTATTTATAAAGATTACATAGGATTTAAAAGCATTTACAACTCAGAATACTAAGAGTGAAGAGTAGAATGAAATATTTGTCTTCTCATTTCCCCTGCCAGGGGGAATGGTGATCAGCAACCTCATAGTTGAATCAAAACGCATATATTTGGCAGACCGGTGTTAAATTTGACCTAATTTCTATGACTTAAACGTCATTCTAAGTTTTTCCCTTCTTGTGATATTTTCAGGCATTTAGCCTACTCATATTGCATTAATTAATAAAGAACCCCCTTTTGAAGCTTATTTTAACAACGACGTTACTAGCAGTAGCTATCTCAGATGGAATCGCGATTCAAATAGTAGCTTCCATCTGCTAACTGAAAATATGTCCCCAAAACATAAATAAGCTTGACATTTATTTAGGGGAAAATCCCTCATTCATAAAAATATCAGTGGTAGCGATCAGTAACAAGGCAAAATGCGACATAGCCCTGTGTGGAAAAGCTGCCCCGGTAAATTGTACTGTACTACTACTACCACTATACTGTGTTCGTCTTGGTAGCGATTGCGTTGGTTGAATTCAGTTTAACGTTAACTACTTCCGTTGTACGGTCTAGGCTGAAATGAATTATTTTCATGAACAGATTGACAAAGTTTAGGCTGTGGCAATGGAGTTCAGGTTAGTAGTCACTAGTCAGATAGTTTCACCTATTTAAAGACTTGATTTAAGTAAGGGTAGTGCCGAACATGTGCCGCCGTTTTGTTTGACTTTCTAATGCAAACAGCTGTGGAGATGTTTTTGTTAGCTACGGTACTAGACTAGTAGTAGGCTACACCGTTGCAGTGAGCTACACTGGTTTGAAACCACAGGTCATGATAATTTCACCCACTTGTAATCTTATGTTTCTTTTGACATATAAAGTTTAGCCATAGCTGTGGCATAGAAGGCAGTAGCCTACTACTACACACTGCCAGTGAGGCTAACATCAAAACAAGACGCGGTCTCACTCAAATTCCAAGTTTTACACAAATCACAAAAATATGCTGACCCGCTGGCTATCTTCACAATAGTCATATCGTTTCCCTTTTTATTTATTTTTTGTAAAATGTACCTATAAAATTACGAAAATACTAGCTACTATGACGCTTTCTAGCATGGCTGCCGCCTAAAATACTAAGACTAGGCGGTCTCACGGGCGACCGGCAATCGTTCAAATTACAAAGACTTTCACGACCTAAATCAAAAATCCGAGATGGCAGTTTCACTCGAAATCGCTTTCTCAACAAAGTCCAATAGTTGGACTAGGATTTTTTTGGAGGGGTATTTTTCACTCATAATCCAAGCTCCAACTTGCATGCTAGAACGTCTATATCACCTTGTATCCATGCGTCGTTGCTAACGTGTGCTGACATAGTGACGTAGGCTAGTGAGTACCCTTCGTTGACAGAATGCACTTTTTTGCCACAAAAACGTTTTCACCTCCTAAACTGTGCAACGGAACGTAAATAAAAATGCAAGCAACTCATTTGCTAGCAAGACAAAACTTTTGACAGCGACATTGTCTATGTAGTCCAAATGTTGCCGGATCCTTAGGGGTGGGAAAAGAAAGAATAATAAATATATATGTGAGATAACAATGGGAGACAACGAAGGCAAGCAAACCCCAACTAACAATAACAATAGGTTTCCTCCATATGGAGGAATCCTAATAAAACACCATCATCCCCTCCAGACTGGTCTCCAAGCTTGTGGACCTGGGACTAAGCACCTCCATCTGCAAGTGGATCTTCCACTTCCTGACGGGGAGGCCACAGGTGGTGAAGATCGGTGACCGCACCTCATCCGTACTGATCACCAACACAGGCATCCCCCAGGGCTGTGTGCTCAGCCCTCTCCTGTTCTCCTTATTCACTCACGACTGTGTGGCAACGCACAGCTCCAACCTCCTTGTTAAGTTTGCTGACGACACAACCATCGTGGGCCTCATCTCTGACAATTACGAGTCAGCCTTCAGAGAGGAGGTTGACACCCTGACATCATGGTGCCAGGACAATAACTTCTCCCTCAACATCAGCAAGACCAAGGAGATGATTGTGGACTATAGGAGGCGGCAGGAGGAGGAGCATGCACCCCTACTCATCAATGGATCCGAAGTGGAGAAGGTCAGCTGCTTTAAGTTCCTCGGGGTGAACATCAGCAACAACCTCACCTGGTCTGTTCACACGGAGGTGGTCAAAGCGGCCAGTAAACGCCTCTTCTTCCTGAGGAGACTGAAGAAGTTTGGTATAAACTCAGTCATCCTCACTAACTTTTACAGATGCACTATAGAGAGCATTCTGACTGGGTGCATTACAGTGTGGTATGGGAGCTGCACAGACAGGCACCGCAAGGCCCTACGAAGTGTAGTCCGTCCTGCTGAGTTCATCAGCAGCAGGAAGCTCCCAGCCCTACAGGGGGGTATTCGTCGTAGCTCGCTAAGCAGTTTAGCGAGCTAATTCAAATTTTCAGGCTAAGATAAAACACGCCCCTCTTTTTGGTTTGTGGAAGCAAGTTTAAATAAATCACCATAGTAACATATCAATTAGCACTAACCTGCTCCAGAGCAGGCTAACGTAAGTGTATCTGGATAAGCTTGCCACACCCCCGGAAAATAATTGGCAGCTCCCTGTTTGAGAGACCCAGCTGACCAAGGAGATATATTCTAGTTCGATTAGCTTTCCATACCATTACCAATAGAGTTCTTTGCGATCGCCAAGATCCTTTATTTCACACGGATGAGTTCTTGTTTGAGCGATATCAATTCAGCCGACAAGGATTATTTGCAAGACCTTCTCGGGCCGTAGGCTACATTGCAAATATCACACAAAGTTTTGTGCTTTATAAGCTTATGCTGCTGTATGTGAATATGTAACGCAATGTCTTAAGAAATGTATCATCTGTTGTGCCTGTGCTTTTTATGTTTCACTGTGGGAGAGTGGAAAACGTCATAGATTCCTTTTTATATCTTGACGTGAAGAAATTGACAACAAAGCTACTTGAAACTTTTACTGTGCTTCAGACTTGAGGTTTTTTGCGTCAGGTACATTTTTATCAGTATAAGCAATGCACAAAACATTGGCAAAGCCACAGCATGCGTTGCAGTAAGAAAAGTGTACTTGGCGCTTAACCAGCTGATGAATCAGCTCATCATATTCCCTGGCCATGTCCCAGTCAATGAAATCAAAGAGGGATTTACACATAGGCCTACATGCATATACACATATATAGTGTGATATCAGGTAAAATGGGCCATCAGGTAAAGTGGGCCATTTAAGGTTTGAGGGTCCCAGCCCTGACAAGTAACGGGGGATTTGATTGCTTTATGGTTGCTATGGTGGACGGGCCAATAATTCAAACAAGACTGCACCAGAAAGCTGCATGGTAAGTAGCCTGGCATACCAAATCTAACTAAAGTATTATAAGGATGATAAATCTATAAAAAACATGCACATAAAAAACTATGCATAATATCTGTCTTGATGGCATCAATCAGAAATAATGTTGTTAGTTTGGTATATGAACATATTTTTTGAAAAAGTTATGTTTTTCTTGGTGGCCTAATTTACCTTAACCCACTGAGGTAAAATGGGCAACGTGGTTTCAGCTAAAATGCACACATACAAATGTGTTGGAGTGTGAGGGTGTGTGTGTCACACCATGACCCCCCCAACAGAAATAATGGTAGTAGATATTTGATGTACAGTGAGTATGGCGAACAAGAAGGAAGCGAGAGGAGAGAGGGAGAAGGAAAGGGAGAGAAAAGAGAGGAGGAGCAAGGACCAGAGAGGAAAAGATACAAAGATAAAACAAGGGATGGAAAGGAAGGCCAAACAATTACAATCTGTGGAAAGAGGAGAGGATGAAGGGGGTCTTAGATGAATACAGGGAGGGAGAGAAGAAAGGAATTACAGTGAGTGTGCACCTCTTATCAAGAGCATGGGGTGTGCCGCGATCCACACTGCAAAAACGCATCAGTGGAAAGGTGACTGGCAGTGAACATGTGTCAGGGCGGAAGCCCTATTTTCCACAGGAGGTGGACAGGGAGCTTGCTGCCACCTTCAACACATTGGCGCAGAGGGGGTTTCCCTTCACAAAACGTGATGTCCAGCAAGTGGCCTTTGATTTTGCAGCCAAGAACAACATATCTGGTTTCTTCAAGACAGCAGGGAGGGCCGGATATTACTGGTTTAAGAACTTTCTAAAGCACAACCCAGAGCTTGGGATGCACAAGCCAGAGGTCCTGTCTGCAGCACGGGCTGCTGGACTCAACAAAGAGGTGGTTAGCCAGTGGTTTAACCAGTATGAGAGCCTTTTGGTTGAGCTGGGTATTGAGGGCACACCGTCACATATATATGGAACTGTGACGAGTCTTGGCTTCAGGATCATTTTTTTATTATGGCACATATGAATATGTTTGTTTAATGCAGTTTAAATGTTATGTGGCTGTATAAGCAACTGTGTTTTAAAAATAAAATTGATGATAAATTACTATTTCCCTTTGCAGTTTCACTGGCCCATTTTACCTGAACAGCTGGTCCATTTGACCTGAAACTGCTCGTGCAAAAAAAGTTGGCACAGCTGATGTTTCAAGAACTGTAGGGCCTAAATTATTATATTTTATTACATCATTTCAACAACAAAAAATCAAAAACTGTCATAAGTAATCATAAAAACACATGGAAAAGGCATATATGGTATTGTATTGTTGTCCCAAGGATTTACCAAAAAGTGGGCCATTTTACCTGATATCACCCTACATATATCGTCATAAGTGTCTATGAATTTGTAGCAATTAGATACTCTTTGGCCTTGTTTTTATACTTATTCTGAAAGAGTTGATATCATTATTTTCGCAAGCAAGATCTAATTCGGAGATTAATTTCCATTAAGCCTACTGCCAGCAGGCACATTTAAAGAAATGTGATCTGATTGATTGGGGTAATAAGGCACTAAAGATGAGCCTATACATTTGACCAAAATACGCATTTAGTTTATCGGCAATTTTTTTGCCAAGATGCCTGTCTTGCTCTGGCAGCGGTGGTGGTGTTTGACTTAGCAAAGATAATATGCTTATTGTCTTCGTAGAGACTCATTATAATAGTTTGCTCAGATGGCGAGAATATCACCGCTCTCTATTTCGTCTTTTCCGCCATTATACCGTTAGAAAATCACGGTTTTGATGATCGACCTTTCCTGCCTTTTGAAGTAGGACGTGCTCGTGCACTTGCCCTGATAAGTTTAGCCTGATTGAAATTAACCACATGATTTGGATGCGGATCAGCCGTCGACGAACCGATATTTGCGGTTTTAAGTTAGCTCACTAATGTTAACGGGCTAAAGGGACAAATGATTAACTTAGCTTCAACCCTTACGACAAACGGGCCCCAGGACATTCCCAGCCCTACAGGACACCTACCAAACACGCTGCCTCAGGAAAGGATGGCAGGATTCTAACAGACTGTTACCACCCTTCCTTCAGTCTCTTTACCCCGTTGCCGTCTCGCAGGCGTTACCGCAGCATCCGGTCATGCACACGCAGACTGGACAACAGTTTCTACCCAAGGGTCATCAGGCTTCTGAATGGACATTGATATGGCCACTGACACACTTCACACTAGTCACTTTAAACACTGTCACTTTCAGCTACTGGTCGCACCAGTAACATTGCACTACTGTACCTCACTGTACTTCGCCATCAGGCTCCTGTATGGTCATTGACTTAGTCACTGATTGGCCTCTTAATTACTTACACACTGTCACTCTCAGCTGCTGGTTGCACTATCTGTAATTTTGCACTATCTGTAATTTTGCTCTATTGTACGGTACTCCACCTAGGTTAGAATACGTTATAGGTTGAATAGATTATATGTGCATTTAGGGTTAGTATAGTGGATTATTTATTGCTATCTGTATATTTAGGAAGTTTCACTTATTTAAGCTCAGCATAGATGTTAATTATGTTCTGTGTATGTTATGTTATGCCAGGTGCTTGCGTTGTCTTGTCTTAAGAATTTCAGTGCCCAGTCTGACCTTGTGTTGTTCTGTGTACCTGACAAATAAAAGACTTAAGACTTAAAACTAACAAAAACAATGGGTGCCCTAGCAGCTTCGCTGCTTGGCCTCTAATGATAAAAATAACTAACAAAAACAAAAGGTGCCCTAGCAGCTTTGCTGCTTGGCCCCCAATAATAAGTATGCAGAATAATAGTAGTGACTTTGCTTTCAGCAAACACACTAATAACTAGAAAGGGTACAATTTCTGGGGAAATAGTAGAGTGTGCTTGCTTGTGTCGGTTGCAGATGGGTCTGTTTATTATTAAACAAGCTGAACCCCCTTTGAAACAAGCTATTCTAACAACGTTGTCACCGGCAGTATTTTTTAAATGGAATCGCAATTCAAACAGTACCTGCTAACTGAAAATATGCCCTTGAACACGTAAATAAGCATGATATCTATTTAGGGGGCAATGGCTCATTCAAAAGAAGTTTGCTTAAAGCGATCATTGTCAGTAACAAAGCCAAAAGCGACCATTTGGTCTCAGTCTAGAGCCCTGCGTGGAGAAGCTGAATTGTGCTACAAGTAAGCAAGCCTTGCTGCTGTTGCTAGCCAACTTCACGTTCGTTTGAATGTGCCGTTAATAACGCGTTAACTCAATCTCACTAACGCAACAAAAAAAATAGTGCCGTTAACGCAGGTTTCTTTTTGAGCCTGGAAATCACTTGTCGTCACATCACTTTGACTGCCGACGGTAGCTGAATGATGGAGAGAGGGCTTTTAGATGGGAAGTTCCATTTCAAAAAGTTGGCTCGGTTGACAAAACTAAGGCTGTGTGTACTGATTGTCAGGCTGAGTTTAGTTATCACCGGAGTACTTCCAGCCTAAACTATCACAAGCAAAGCACACAGCTAGCAGCAGCTTTGGCAGCGTTAGCGGTAGCAGCAGCAGCGTTCGCTCCGGTAATATATGGCGGACAACACTCGCAAAAGAAGCGAGCAGCTGACTGGGTTCAACAAAATAGAAACTGTATTGTTCAATATTAAGGTCAATCTGTGGTTGCTCACGTATCTGAATGTTTGAGTGAGATTTGAATATTATGGAGCAGGATATCGTAGTAGGCGTTGTGGATGTTTATTATACAGCAGTATAGTTGGTGAGTGAATAAAACTCCCTCACAATTTAAATTGTGTTCCATCTGAACTTGTTACATGGACATTATCCTCCAGTTAGGCCTATTTTAAGTTAAATACACAATATTAATGTTATTTCAACAAAAACATATTTTATTGGGGTATAATTTTAACAGATTAAATAGATTTAATAATTTAGCAATTAATTGTGATTAATCGCGATTAATCGAAATAACGCGATTATATTATAATATTTTAATAGCTTGACAACCCTAATATTTACATTTAGTCATTTTACCAGACGCTCTTATCCAGAGCAACTTACAGTAAGTACAGGGACATTCCCCCCGAGGCAAGTAGGGTGAAGTGCTTGCCCAAGGACACAACGTCATTTTGGCACGGCCGGGAATCCAACCAACAACATTCTGATTAATAGCCCAACTCCCTAACCGCCCAGCCATCTGACCCCCATATATGTGAGAGTACAAAGGTTGTGCCCTTGCCGAGGCAAAGCACACCCAATAATAATAATACGTATGCAGAATAACAGTAGTGTCTTTGCAGTCCTCCAACTCTTACTTGTCTACGAAGTATCCAATGATAGGCCCCTCTGTAGTTGTGTTGGGGGGCTTCCAGGACACAATAACATAATCTCTGTTGGCATCGTGGATCTTGATGTCCATGGGGGCACCAGGAGCTCCCGGCACGGGGGGAGGGCCGTCTAATGGGAGCAGAAACAGAATGCCTGTTTACACAATTTTCACTATTAATATAGTTATTTTCAAATTGTTGGATAGAAATCTGAATGCTTCTTTACATTTGCATCATTAGGATTACAGACAGGACACTCCATAATAGAACGGAAATTACTTAATTTAACCCTAACCCTTGACTTATCAAAAAGCATTTTTGTCTGAGATTGATCTGCTAATATATCAGAATCAATCACATCTCCCTCAGCTGAGGTGTCTTCTTTGGACCAGGAGATCCTTTTGGTCAGAAGAATGGTAGGTTGGATGCCCAGTCCTACCTGCCACAGAGACAAAGTTGCTGTGCTCTGCAGCACCCCCTTTGGTCACCATGCGAAGAGTGTATAGACCCTCATCTTCCTTGTACAAGTGAGGAAGAGTGAGCGAGGCCACACACTGCCCCTGCTCCATCTTCACCCACTTGGAATCAAACAGACGGTGCTCTGAGTAGACAAATGAGCACGAAAAGGATGCAAATTAGGAGAAGACACAAAAAGGTGAACAATATGAGGGTTGAAGAATGGTTTTGGCTTATATTAAAATATGTGTTAGTTACTGCACACGTTGAGGTGTTACCATCTCTGAACCACTGGGCCTCGGGCTGCAGGTTAGCCAGGTTAGGACTGATTGTCATGGTGCAGGTCAGAGTGGCTGAGACTCCTTCTGTGGCAAACACTGCTCCAAAGGTCTCAAGGAAGGTAATGTTAATCTTGGTGTACTGGATCTTTGGAAGTATGGGAACTAGCAAAAGCAGAGAAGATACACACAATCAATACAATGAACCGTCAGCAGCACTACCTCATCAAGACAAACTTAGGTCTCACCCTTTCAGGACTAAGTGAGCACTAAATTGCTTATTGGAAGCAATCATAAAAATGATTAAGCTTGCGGTGTATCACTAAGCATTTGTATTTCAATGTATTGTGTAATCCAATGGTGTAGTTTTGTGGGAGGTGGGGGGGAGGTAACCCCCCCAATATTCAAACGATAACGATGTTTTAATATTATTAATGTTGTGTTATGTTACTTCAACCCCAATGTTCAAACTAAATACACATCATTGGTGTGATCTGTTCACTTTAAAATTTCAAAAAAGACCAAATGAATCCCACATTTTATGTTTTCTCAAGGAAAGGCACACAGAAATGAATAAAATGTGAATGCAATGTATATTACAATGTCTTCATATTGATGCAACATACTGGTTGAGTTTTTCTGTTGAAAGAGGGCTCTAAATACAAGGGCAGAAAATCAGTTTAGTGCTGTTTTAATGGATTTTTAGTGCAGTAAAAGCTATGAAAAAGCTAGATTAAGGAATAACTTATTACGCTATAGCCAAATCTACACAGTGCAAGATAATTTATTTTCAATCAGTTTTATCGCTCTCCTTTTCAAAAACAGACCGACACATAAAACCAACCCCTTGACTTTTCAGGCGCCATGACATACAGTATGTGTTTGTCAGACACAGAAGTTAACCAACAGTGTTTTCCTAACATGTCTTCAGGAAGCCTGATCAAGGCTCCTGTCTTTCCATCCAAATACTGTATGGCTGAGCCTGTGTCGATGAGAACCATCCTGATGTGCCTCTCTGCAGCTCCAGAAGATTTAGGTCGAGGTCAGTGGGTAGAGCTCTCAGCTAGTAGGTGTAGATGTTGGTAGGACTTACTCTGGTAAGGCAGCCATGCATACACAGATGTCTCCTCTTCTAATTTAAACCCTGTAGAAAACATATCTTATAAACACACCTGATCAAACAAGTCCTTTTCAGCGTTTCATGTTTAAGTTAAGAGCAGAGCTGAATTAACACTTTCAGACAGAAGTGTGCGTCCAGACTTACTCTTGACAATGATGGAGGCTTGTGTGGAGGCCTGGCCATGAATGTTCCCTGCTACAGCCGTGTATTGAGCAGTGTCCTGAGTTTCACACCTGTCCCCCACGGAGAAAAAATGGCACACATTTGAGATGGAAACAGTACCACATTGCTAACATATTCAACAGCAATGATTTGTCTTACTGAAGCTTACCTCAATATGTTCTTCCCTGACTTTTGCACACGCCATTCTACAACTTTTCTCGCTTCAGCTTTTGCTTCTCTCGCCGTCTATCTCCTAACATGCACTGTAAACTTTCGCTTTGATTGGAGTTTCGTGAAGTGATTTAAATAACACACGTGATTGGACACCCATCATAGTATTGAGCACTTGTCTGGGACTTTTCCAGCTGCGCTGAGCTGAGATAATTGAAAATAACAGTTGCTTCATCAGTATTTAATTTAACAATTCTGTATAAGAAACGTATCTAGGTTCAGATTGAACCTTTACTCGGCCCGGACACGGACCGAAGTCTGCAATTCGCGCACCCCCTTGTATACATGATATATGTATAAATAAAGTTTGGTAAAGCAATGCCATGAAGTTAACGTTCAATGACGATAAACTATTAAAGTATAAAATAAATGAACATGGACTGTATGGGCAATTATTTTGAAATGTACAGTTGATACTGCTAGACACCCCACTTTATAAAAACTGTATTTTGCGGTAATGTATATTCAAATTATGGACATAACATTTTTTCGGTAGCCTGCATAATTTGCAAAATACTTTTTTTCCTGAAATGGGCCATTTGTTTGGCACTAATAGCTATATTTCAAGAGTGAAACATTCTTTTTTATATTTCTTTGATTAATGGACCCAAATCTGCCATTAATAGTGTAAGCGTTTTCCCTCTACTAGCACCTCAGGCCTCTACAAGAGCTGATCAATGCTGGCCCCTGCACTGCTGAGCTGTCCTACATGGAGGACATGAATGACAAGTACTGTATGTCAAGCTGCAAGAGACGAAACACAACCTTGACTTGTTGGCTTGCCTTCAGTTACTCTCACACTCTGTCTCCTCTCTCTCCTTCTTTGTTCCTGTCTTTCGTTTATTGTCTTACCCTATCCTAGTATCCTCTCTCTGTCTTTCCCTTTCTTTATTCAATTCTCTTTCCATATCTCATTTCCTTACTCTTTATTACTTTATTTTGTCACACCTTACTGTTCAGATTTTTCACCGCAGAGGCATGTTAGAGGAATCTTAGGAAATTATTGTTTGTATGATATTACTGAATCCCTTCATTTGCATTAAGGAATTACAGCAGTTTTAAGACTTGCACCCAGATTCCTTCCCAGACAGATAAGGGGGAGAGAAGGGTAAAATGAGTATGAGCTCAAAGCTCTTTAAGTAGCTGCAGGATCTTGTGTCACTGAAGTCAGCACTTGACCATGAACAGCTGACACTCCTGAAGATGTGGGAGTGGCCTACCACAGTGAGGGACTAAATAGGAATGAGCAGAGCTTCCCTGCCAACACAGTGGTATAGCCGCAGTCTCCTATTCAACTTACAGTACCCAGTATGAGCTATGTGTTAACTCAATATCACACTGTAATCTTCATTCAAATTCTTCTTTAATAATACAAATAGGCCATGACCCACCATGGTCTTGGATTATTTAAACAAATTGACAATATTGTGTATTATTCTATCTAGATCAATTAGGTAAAATAATCATCTACAAATACAGCATTCATAGAATAACACTTACTTAAAAATCTCCAAAGTGTGGCTTCCAGCTTTTTCACCAACAACATATTTTCCTGATGCGTTATCCAAGATGATGCCATCTTTATACCTGGTGGGAGACAAGTAGAAAGGACACACTCTAAGACACATAATGACTGAAACAATGTTACCACTTGATAGAAAAGACAATGCTTCTTGCTGTAAATAGTTATGTGACAACATTATAGCCAATATTAACTATTGCTGACCATTTTACCACAGGTGTGGGGTATCCTTCCACAGTGCAGAACAGTTTTATAGGTGTGTTCTCAAACACAGTGTGTGAACGGAGTCGGACCACAAACTTAGGGCCCCTGATCATGGACTCCTCACGAATGTACTTCTCAACCATCTTCTTCCTCACCTGGGAAACAAGGTTTATGAACATAAAGATTTACCACCCTGAGAAGGAATGCTGCTTAACCCATCAACTTGAGTAACTGACACACAGATGGACAAGTATACTCAAAGTCAAGTAGACATATAAACAACAAGTCACAAATGGTTCTAGACCTTACCACTCCTTGGATTCGTTTCTCTGCTTTGTACTGGTAATCGTCTTCCACCACCTCAGAGCTACAGAAACAAAGAACATACTGTTACTCTCACGTGTGAAACAGGAAATTGTTTTACAGTGCACCATTTTATCATTCCTAAATAGCATAATTGGATATGTTAAATCACTACACTCTGGCTTTAGTTAGCCTGAAACCGCATGAGTATTGTTACTGAAGCAGATGCAACTAGTATAAATCATATCATATCGTATCATCATGGTGAAAAGTTGAGCAACACAAACTCATCAGCCTGTACGATTAAGCCTCATGGTGTGGCATGGCAACACAAATGTTCAGGATTTTAATGTTCAGGTCAAACTTTCTGGTATGTCGACAGGTAAAGTACATGTAGTATTACAGCACAGATCAGGGCCTACAGTACAATGCAACCAGTGCAGCTAATGCTCATCATTTCTGCATACATGGAGATTAGAGTCGATGAATCATCATGAATTTGTATCAATAGAAGCGGCTGGAAATTTGTCAGGAGAAAAACTATTCTGTCGACAGTTATAGAACAGTAGAATAGTGTGAATAATGGAAGACAGAAACTAGGCTCTTCTCTTTTGACACTGTATGGAACACCCACCACAGTATATTACCCTGAATTTGAGATTTGATTGTGCAGTTCAGAGGATGACACAAAACAATGAATCTGTTTGTGCCTGGCACTGCTTATATTAGTTTTGTATTATAGTATAATCAGAACTAATATAAGTAATTTTGAAAGTAATTGTGTACTACTAGCATAATTAAATTACAAGTGTGTTAATAACTGCAATTTTTCTAGAATGCTAATCAGATAGACTGAGTACAGGTAAACACTGCAAAATTAGAATGTATTCATTAAGAGGAGACTATTCATTGCTTAAGAGATTTTTTAAGAATTAAATGTTTGTGTGGATTCTAATGGTACTGGTGACCATAGTAAAGTGAGACAGGCAATTAGCAGGGAGGATGTAGATGTAAGATTGGGTGATGGAACAGGCAAGTTAGGCTATTAAAGAGTTATAATTTAGAGTTAACTAGAACACACTGGCAGCCATTTGAAACGTTTACTGGAACAGATCTACTTTGACTGTTGCACCAGTTTTTTCAGTCAGGGTATAAAAACCAACACTGAAGAAGAAATCTGAAGAGATCTGAATTTAGATTTGAATTAATTGTTTTGTTGTTTTTTAAGGCCTTGCTTTAAAGTGCTTTAGTTGGTGCTTTTTTCCCGCTCTGCAGGTAATAGTGTGTAAATCTGTCCGGCACTCTTGACTTCTGGAATGTTTCAGACATGGCCTGTATCTGGTGAGTACCTAAACACCTTACCTTGAGTACTCCTTGACCACATACGGGCTCTGAGTATCGTGGTAGTCATGGCTGAAGTGCTTGTGTCTGTAGACGGTTGCAGCCATAGTTGATTACTTTTACTGACCTGTGAGTCAAACCAGACACACTGTACCTCACATTGGCAACAGTAAAAGTGTAGTGGACGTGGTTTGGAGTCACAATATAATAATGAGGTAGCTTGCCATTGTAGATGGGCATGAGGCGCATGTGCCTGTTCTGTTTGCCCAATGCTGACTCTTAAAACTCTCCATAGGTTTACAATAAAGGCTACGGGATTGTGGAGTCTTTATTCCACACTCCATTATGCCTGGGTTTAGAGTTGAGGGCAGATTAGTGGTCAAAGAAATCATCCACAAAGTTTCAGTTACAACTTCAGAATTAAACTTGTCTGGAAATAGAGTCTATAGAGAGAATATTTCAATAAGTATCAGGATCCTGTGCATGGCTTTAGTGTGGTGAATATATTTAATCTTCATCTTTTTCACTTGAAGCTGGCAGCATTCCATGTGAGCCAGATTATTTTACAACCCATATATTACAGCAGCACAAAATATATCCCATGACATGTAATAAAAAATAAACCAAATGTATATATATATATATATATATCGTTGTTGGTCACCAAGTAAAAAAGAGTATTTTAATATTTGTTTTAAATGTAAATCTCACCATCTATATGGGTATGTTTCAATTGTAAAATGTCTTACATCAGCCTGGCAGGCATTGTAAATATCAGCAGCTGACACTTTAACTCCGCAGCAGAACCATAACAGATTTTACTCTCATACTCACTTACCTGAAAAATCTATATAATCCCGCTGTTTCTATCAAATATGGATTGTACAAATAGGGATTAAGATGGAACCGAGCAAGCCTAACAACTGAATTATTTTCTGTAAAGATTTCCAATGATGTAGCCTAATTAAACAAAATAAATATCCTACTTGTGAAAGTGCAGACCCTCCTGTTTCACCTGTTGTGAAAATCTCGGTATGGGTGGAAGAAAAAACGGCCTACTTACCCCAAGAGAATAGCAAGGTCGTTGCAGAGGTGTGTCAACCTGAACCCTTCAGGAGTCAGTCGCTGATGAAAACAACGTTAACCCGACGGAGAGCTGCCTGCGGCTTCTGCCACCCATGTATGGCTAGGCATACGTCTAAATATAACTCACATCAACTCGAACCATCACATCTGCTTCGTTTGAGCCCTTTTGTGCTGAAGACCGAGGGTTGACGAGATTTGATCACCCCCATAGGCTAATTACACATGATGTTCCTTATTCTTGACTATAAAGGTGTGCTGAATATTAGTCGTGTTTAACTAACGTTAACTTACTTGCCTAGGCACAAAAACATTTCTGATTTAAGCCGGAGGATATTTACCACAATAATGTACATCTAACACTGGCATTATTCAAGTATTCAAATTGTTGTTGTGCACTCTCTATATGAAGATAGCCTACCTTGGTAACTAAACACCAAAATCTGACGTTAAGCCCCTTGTTAAGTAATAACTCCTCATTCATGGGGCTAAACTAATCAATCCTAATCTTGATTCTGATAAATCTTTGCAAAAGTGTTTTGCAAAAATTTCGTTGTAAATGCCTACTCTTCTTGGCCCCCACAGGTTGAAAAGTTTTTAAGAAATGTGTGATGCAAGAGGGCCTTTATGAGGCAGGCTATGATAGACTCATTGGCAGTATTAATGTAGCGATCATTTCTAGCATTTCAGGAATATTTATGATTTTAAAAAATCCCCCACCCACAACTTTTAACTGGAAAGCATTTTCGATGATATAAAGGGGCAGCCTATGGCAGAGAATGGGGGTGTGTTGTTACTCTTTAAGACGTGGTTAAGAATGTTCTGATCCCCAAGTGAAATGTGAAATTCAACCAGGCACTATTTTTAACAAGCTGGTTTGGTACACAAATAGCCTACAGCAGTGGTATTCCAGATTACATAATTTTCTACACAGGGCTGGACTGGCCATCTGGTATTACAGGGCATTTTCTCAGTGGGCCGACGCATTTTTGGGCCAAATCGCCAATATAATTTATTGGCTTTTTTTTGTTGTTGGTCAGGCCAGCCCATAGAGACGGCCCTTTGGTTAATTTTCTTTATTGGCACTGGCTTGTCCAAATCAAATCCAGGAACCTCCTTCTTCTGATTCATAATATCGCCTCCCGCAGGCCCTGAGACACAAGATGTTGGCTAATGCGTATGCTGGCTTAGCATTGTTCAAATTAAGCATAGCTAAAATGGAGAAACGACCACCAAAGTGCAAGGGAGGTGCAGAAAAGTTAAGGGAGAAAAATATTTTTTTAAATCTACAGGCGAATGTCACAAAATGTGCCCAAAAGAATTTTGTTTGGGGGGGCTTTAACTGCTTCATCATCAGCTTTACCTGTTGAGGAAGACGGAGAGGTAGCTGGATCAGAGAGGCAGAAACATACAGACAGGGTCAGGGAAGAAGCCGAGGAGAAGGAGAGTGACCATGACAGGGCCATGGGAGCGAGTGAGGAAAAGATGGAAGACAGAGTAATTGAGGACATGGTAAGGAGTAGGCAAATTAACAGGGAAGGAAGGGAGACTGTGTGTGTGTTTGTATAGTATCTGTATAGTATTTAGCAGACACTTTTGTCCAAGGCGACAAAATATTAATCTTACAAGAATTAAAATTAACACTAAACTGTTTAAAAAGTTGCTAAGCCAATATTAAGCAACATTTTAATAATAACAATACAATATCAAATATCAATATGTATATATTTTTTTATACCATAAATATACAAATCATAGCTAAGAATTAATAAATTATTTAGGTGTAAGATCAACAGATAAGCCTTGAGACCCTTCTTGAAAGATCCAAAACTATCACATGAACGCAGAACACTAGGCAACTCATTTTATAGAATGCGCGCAAATTTTAACGGACTGTCTGCAGGGAATGTGTCTGACCAGTCACTGTGGGTGTGGTCCGCCTGGTCCCAAAATCCCAGGGCCGATTTTTTGTCCCAGTCCAGCCCTGTTTCCATATGAAGAAATGTATGTTTAAAATGATGCTATACAATGTCTACTAATTATAAAATATCAGACCTATAAACTGTAAAATTGTATATCTGAAAAAACTGTGTAAATTATTGTGGTAAAGTTGGTTTGAAGATTGATAGTCAACAGACATTCAGACGCCCAGTATTGTGTTATTTTAACCGTTTAAAACCACTATGACCGGCCGTTAGGCCAATGCTTTTGCTGCCTCAACAACGCATGTGTTTAGGGACCATCAACTAATTACAAATGTAGAATTTCAACAGTCAATAGATTTTCAACAACATGAACTATGAGCATCAAAATAATGTTAAACTATTCAAGATGTATGCATTCATGCTACACAGCCTTTAGTTTGTCCATTTTTATCTCACATTATTTTCAGTGAATTTTTGAAGATTTCAAACTTTTATCAAACACAATTTTAGAAGAATTTATGAAAGATTGAAACGTCAATAGCTTTTTGGTCATGTGACCTATATACCTCAAATTCATTTCAGAGTGTTCACTGACTATGCATACATGTTGCACAGCCTTTGTCCATTTCTATCTCACATTATCTTCAGTGAATTTTTGAATATTTCAAACTTCTATAGTTTTTTGGTCATGTGACCTATAATCCTAAAATTACTTTGAGATTATTCTCTGACTATGCATACATGTTGCGCAGCCTTTAGTTTGTTCATTTTCATCTCACACAGTTTTAGAATTTTTTTTCAATGTTTCAAATTTCAATTGCTTTTTGGTCATGTGACATTTCAGCCCTGTTTAATTGCTAACAAAGTATCAAATCAAATGTATTTGTATAGCCCTTTTTACACGCAAGCATGTCACAGAGGGCTTCACATACGCCCATAGAACTGCCCCTCAACCAACCTAAACCCTCAAGGAAGACAAGGAAAAACTCCCAACGGGAGAAAAAATTGAAGAAACCTTGGGAGGAGCAATTCAGAGAGGGATCCCCTCCTCCAGAGACGGTTGGTAAGAGAGAGGAGCAGAACACAAGCTAAACATAGTCATACAATGTCAATGGGTTTTGAAACACCAAAATCCATTGTTCGGCTTTATAGACATTGGATGGGACCGGTGTTGGCCGTCATGGAGACTGGGTTCCGGTTGACGACCGGGTCCAGCATTGGTAGACCGACGACCAGGCAGGTCTTGACAGCTCAAACCAGACAGAGAGGAGGGGGGGGGGGGACAGAGAGAGGAGAGCAGGGATTAGAGAATGCCAGGCACAGCTAACAGTTACAGTCGTAATAGAATGAGATCCCCACTGGTCAAGTGTGGACTAGTGCAGCAATTTAACAAAGCTAAGAGGGTATTGGAATGTAATGTCGTTTTCCATTTGGGGGAGCGTGTTTTTGTATTGGGGGGAGGTGATCAAGTCATCCGATTTGGGGGGAGTTGACTCATATTCTGGGGGAGTGTTTTCATTTGGGGGATGTACTCATATTAGGGGGTGTCATTTGCACTTCAGGGCCACCGTAGAATAAGGATGAAAACAACCAGTCCCCCGTTGTCTCCAACAAGTAAACTATAACAATAACAATATAGAGCAACGGAACTATAACAGTAACAATATACATTAACAGGTTTACTTTATCTGTAACATCTAAATGGGCAGTGTGAACATAAGTAAAATTACAATTTAAAAGTTACATGTGATACACACATAGGCAAACGCACACCTCAGGTTTACTTAGAAAGTACACGCATACTAACCTCTAACAAGCATAGAATTGGCTAAACAAGAACGTTTGTAGTCTAGTTTTAAATGTCGAAACAGTATCAGCTTCCTTAATTGAGACAGGTAATTTCTTCCAGAGAAGAGGTGCTCTATATGAGAACGCCCTACCTCCACCAGTTTTTTTCTTAATTTTGGGTATTACCAGATAGCCGGTATCTTGAGATCTTAGAGTCCTTGTGGGGCAATAGGGTGCAAGGAGACCGGAGAGGTACAGTGGTGCCAATCCATGCAGAGATTTGTAAGTTAGTAATAAAACTTTGAAATCAGCTCTGGCTTGGATAGGGAGCCAGTGTAAAGAGATAAGAGTAGATGTTATATGATCAAACCTTCTTGTTTTGGTCAATAGTCTAGCGGCAGCATTTTGTACCCGCTGTACATTTTTCAAGTAGGTAGTTGGGAGGCCAGAGAACAACACATTGCAGTAGTCCAATCGAACGTTAAAAAAGCATGTATTAGTTTTTCAGCATCATCCTTTGAGAGGAATTTTCGTATTTTGGCAATATTTCATAGATGGAAAAATGCGGTTCTGGTGATTTGTTTAATATGGTACTCAAACGAAAGGTCTGGGTCCAATGTTACTCGTAAATTTTTTACCAGCTGGCTTTGAGATACTTTGACGCCGGATAAGTCTAAGGTCAGATTGCATACATTATTTCTGTATTTTTTAGGGACGAAAATTTGAACCTCGGTTTTATCCGAATTAAGAAGAAGGAAATTTGCTGTCATCCAAGTTCTCAACCCGGAAACACATTTTTCCATAGCATGTGGAAATTCTCCAGGCTTTATGGACATGTATAGCTGAGTATCATCTGCATAACAGTGAAAATTTACCCCAGAGCTTCTAATTATGTTTCCTAAAGGCAACATATAGAGTGAAAATAACAGAGGGCCTAGAATTGAACCCTATGGTACTCAGTATTTTACAGTGGAGCTCCTGGATGAGCAGCCATCATAGTGGACATATTGTGATCTATCAGATAGATAGGATCTAAACCACTGAAGTGAAGTACCAGAAATCCCAACATAGTTCTCCATACGCTCCAGGAGAATCTCATGATCCACAGTGTCAAATGCTGCACTTAGGTCTAGAAGAACCAGAACAGAGATAGAGCCCGCGTCAGAGGCTAATAATAGATCATTGACTACCTTAGCTAATGCAGTTTCAGTGCTGTGGTGAAGAAGACATCCAGACTGGAGAGGTTCATAAAGCTGATTTGAGGAGAAGTGCTCAGTGAGCTGTTGTGCAGGGTGGGAAATTAACTTTTTTGCCACATGGCAGGTGGATGCCAAATTTTACCATCCACTTTTATTTTTTACCTGCCACTTTTTTCCAGAAATCAAATTTATAAAAGATAATGCACTAGCATATTTTGAATTGCTCTAATAGGCCTACATTCTTTTTCATTATTAAAATTGGAGATTGGCAAATGGAAATGTACTATATAAGTAAATGTACCTTGCCTTAATGGTGAACAAAACAGACTGCCTCTTGTGTGACCGACTATCTAAAACAAAAGACTGTTTCTGATCAAAATAGAAGTAAACTAAATAAAACATTTGATCAGACAGTTAAAGGTCTACATGTTTAATGTACAAAACAAAAAAAACATAAAAAAACATCTGTAGTGTGAAATAGTTTCCATCTTTTGACATGTTACATTTCTTTAAATTTACATTTCTTTATTTTAAGTGCAAACAGATTGCGTTCAGATATCAATTAATTCATAACTCATCTCTCAGTAAAATAATAAAGTGTCACTTTAGTCTTGTTCAGAGTCATCCTCCTCCTCAGACGTTTCACTGTCATCTTCAAGTTGGGTCTTCCTCTACTTGGCTCCTCTTTCCATGAAGTCTGGCCTCCTGACGCTGGCCTGATGCCACAGCTGGATGGCTGAGTCTGGATCAAAGTCTTCAATGTTAGGGCTGGTTAGCTGCACTGTGAGCAGGTCAGATAGTGTGTCCAACCTTAGACCTGACCTCCAGTCACTCTTCACTTGTTTCATCAAATTGAAACCCCGCTCACAGTCTGCTGTGGATGATGGAATACAGAGTACTATGTCAACAAGCTGAAGGAAATCAGGGCACTGGCCTCCCAGTCTCTGGTTTATCTCCGGCCAGGTCATCTGCTCCATGTTCTCATGCTGCTGGTACAAACTGCTCTTGAGGAACGTCCACTGGTCTGGAATCAGATCCAAATCGGCCCCAGAGGAAGCCAATTGTGGACCAAAGTGCTTCATAAGACAATCCACATCTGCATCTCCAAAATCTGCAGACACACACAAGGAAAACTTAAGGTAGCACAAACAGTAAAACGTTTCTACTTAACGATTTAGAATATGTATGTTGAATGTGCTTAATAATAACCTTCACGTGTGTCTGCTTTCGGCCAGCTTGTGATATCCACCAGTTTGGAAGCATGTAGTACTCCAGAGCTGAAGTCACAAAATTGTGTCGCCATACTGCTGCAAAATGTGTCTATCAGCTTGTCTTTTTTGGAGTTCACACCAGCCAGGGAGAGGTCCTCTCTGGGTACTGCCAAGGTAACACCCTCAAATGTGGCTGGATCTTCTAAGAATGACCTAAGCCTGGGTCCGGGTCTTAGAACACAACAAAGCACTATGTTTTATTCATTATATTTAAAAATATTCTGCCTCACACACATGCACGCACACCTACCTGTTCTTGTGTTTAGTTAAGACAGCCTGTGTGGCTATCAGGCTGCTCCGAACCTCTGCCACTGTTATAGATGGCCGTTGCATGGATGCAGACAGGTTGCTGAGGTGGGTCAGGCTGTCGTGCAAAAAGCAGCTGAACATCACTACAGCTGGATCCTTTGCCGTTTGGTAGAAGTTACGTGCCTTGCTTTTCTGCACAGGATTCACCCCCTCCGAATCTGGTGACTGGATCTTCAACACACAATTGCACATTTGAATCAATTTGTTCAACTTTTCAATTATTGATTATAGGCCTAAGTATTATTATGTTGAGTCAGTTCAGTTTAGTCAAGTAATTTAAACTAAAATTATCATTAGCTTTGCCTTAGCCTATACTACTGTACCTGCTCAAAATGCTGGATTAGGCCCCTATTGCCTCTGAGGAAGTGGTCTAGTGCCCTGAAGAGATGAGCAAGCCACCTGGTACCTCCTACTCTAGTTGGAATGAGTGGCTTCATTCCTAACGCCTTGAAGCTGTTTTTCAGGTTTGCTCTGTTGAGTGGACTCTTGTGATAGAACACATAGAGGGAAGACAAGAGGTCATCCAACTTTTTGCACTGGGGGCTACTCTTCACTGCATCCTTAAATACCAGCTCCAGCCTATGGGCTATGCAATGGACACCCAGGATGTAGGACTTGTCGCCATGTAGTCTGCTGACCACTCCACTTCTGGACCCTGTCATCACTGCTGCTCCATCTGTTGCACAAGCAACAAGTTTTTTCTGCCAACTCTCATCCTCACACACCTCTCTCATCATCCTTATGATGGCTGCTGTGATGTTCTCTGCATTTGGCTTTTCAACAGCCTGGATTCCGACAAAGTGCACCTCAACGTTCCCTGCTTGGCTCACTCTGGTGTACAGAAACTCTTCCTCCATAACTGTCAGTTGATCCATCTGACATAATTGCCAGACACTTTAAATTCTCAATCTTATTTTTAAGATCCCTCTTTGCCACCTCAGCAATGTAGTGCATGAAAACTCTGGCCTGCTTCTTGTTCTGGTAAGTTTTCCCTATCACCAGTCCTTTCTGCTCATCCACTCTGAAAGGAGTTCACAGGACAATTGTGACTTTAATAACACTGACCTCCATTACAAATATGTAATTTGTTTTATCCATTTAACAATGTGCGTTATGCTGCATTATTTGCTCGCTGTTGCTAAAACTAGCTATCTATCTAGCCATCACAAAACACAATTTCAAGTTAGTAATTACTTGCACATCCAAACATAGTCCCGAAAAGGTCTTCCCTTCTTGCCGATCGCATGTACGTTTCTGAACAGAATTCTCATCCGGTCCAATTGCGCCGATTGCATGGAGCAGATAGCCTTTATTGCCACACTCTGCTCCTGGGGTTCTGTCTTCGCCAACTGTATGGCAGTGCATTTGATGTGAGACTTGGATGACTCGTGGTCTCTTATTGCCTCTAATTTAAGGTTAGTTGTTCCTCTGACGAACGAATTGTTAGCATTTTCTGGCGACGTGTAGGTTCGACAGTAAGTACAATGCATAGACTGCTCGCCGGGAAGGTAGGCTAACCATTCCCTAGTTTTCCCATTGTCATCAATACGCCACTTATTCGAAAAATACATTTTCTTTCTCGTTTTTTCTTTGCACTCCACAGCTACTGCTGATTCCGCGGCGGGCTTTTTTACACTGGCGATATGGCGCCACATACTTTGAAAAGTTTTAACTCGATCCCTGGATCCATTGTTATTGTTAGCTTCATGGATGTATTAAGACGGTTAGCTTCGATTCTCGCGGCAAATGATTTCCCATGATGCTCTGGGAGAGTCTTGGACCAATCAAAGGTTTGGTTGGTTACGTCATACACCTGTACACTAATGGGCGGCTGCCACGTTTGTGTGACGAAAACGAATGCTCCGAGGCAAACCCCAAAGCCCGGGAGAGCTTCTATGTTTCTGTACACAGCGCTTGAAACCGTAAACACGTTGTGGTATATTTTGAAAAAATGTGAGTCAGATGCCGTGGCCTACAGCTATAAATCTGTGGAGCAAGTGCATATGCTATGATGACAATGACGATGATAATGACCAAACAAATTAACGTTGAAAAAGGACGTACTTGCAGCTTTGGACACAGTCACTGTAATCAACAGAGTTGCAGAGAAGCATAAACTACTAAAGAAACTGTTGTTATTGGTGGCCAAGCCGAGAAGCGGCGAAGCCACATAAGTGATTCTACCTTTTCTTCTTATTAGGATTCCTCCGTAAGGAGGAAACCTATTGTTATTGTTAGTTTTATTAGGGGCCAAGCAGCGAAGCTGCGAGGCACCTATTGTTATTGGTGGTATTATTAGGATTCCTCCGTAAGGAGGAAACCTATTGTTATTGGTGGTTTTATTATTAGGATTCCTCCGTAAGGAGGAAACCTATTGTTATTGGTGGTTTTATTATTTGTAATTCTTGTACCATGGGAGTCAATGGCAGCCCCTAGACCCCATCGACAACTTTTTGTGAAATTTGGCACACTCATTAAGGACAGTTTCTTCTATACCTACACCAAGTTTCATGTCTCCCATTAGACCACTCTAGCGCCACCAATGGGTCAAAGTTGGACTTGTGTTTACACACGCAACTTTTGAACCGTATGACTCATTTTCAAAAATGAGGTACCATTGGATTCCCTGGATCAAGCCGAGTTCAACGCACACCATGGCGTTAATTTCCGGTTATATAGACTTCCCGCCATTTCCGTTTTTATCAAAAACCTTTGAAAGCCTACTCCTCCTACAATTTTTGTCATATCTTCTTCAAAATCACCAGAGATGATCTTCAGACCAAGCCTCACAAAAGTTATCAAAGGAATTTTGATCCTCATAACCGTCTGTCCGGTACAGCCAATCAAATTAATCAGAAAAGCCGCCAAACAGGATGTGAAGTCATGTCTCAGCAAATCTTTGAGATATCAACACTAAACTTGGTAGATCGGAGGAAGACACTACAACATGTTACCATGTGCAAAGGCAAATTCATATCTCTAAAAATGATTGATATAAAGCAAATTGAACTTATCGCTACCGCTAAAATAATGCTATACACATCAGCCTGTCAAAAACTGATACTCTGATTCAATCACAAGTTCATATGAAGACTCTTGAGAATGTTCATAACACAAATCTGCGAAAAAGTTGACTGTAAGATGAAAGGTCGATTTTTGGTGAATATTTGAAGCATGCTTGCTTGGCTAATTTCTAGGCAAATTTCCAATGAATGTCTCCCCTGCTCCTCCCCGCGCGTGCTCCAAAATCTCACACACACTCAGCCTTCCCTTGACACACGCGCGGCCAAGACGCACACGCAACATTTCAGGAGAGTGTGGGCTGACCAAGCCCCCACTCATTCCTTGGTCTTTAGCAAAGGCCCATGTGGCTCTTGATGGTATTGCATTTCCGATTTTGTATGCAATGGTAAAAAGGTCTCAAATCCTGAAACAATGATAGTGTAGGCCGAGAAACACTTTAACAAAAGCCCATGTGGATCTTGTTGGTATTGCATTTCCGATTTTGTATGCAATGGTAAAAAGTTATAAAAATCCTGAAACATTGATAGTATAGACCAAGAGTAACTACCACACCACAAATGGCCCACTATTACCCATAGGTCTTCCCTTGACACACGCGCGGACTTGGCAAGACGCACACGCAACATTTCAGGAGAGTGTGGGCTTACCAAGCCCCCACTCATTCCTTGGTCTTTTGCAAAGGCCTTGTGGATCTTGATGGTATTGCATTTCAGATTTTGTTTGCCATGGTAAAAAGTTCTCCAAATCCTGAAACATTGATAGTAAAGGCCAACAGTAACAACAACACTTTAACAAAAGCCCATGTGGATCTTGTTGGTATTGCATTTCCGATTTTGTATGCAATGGTAAAAAGTTAAAAACATCCTGAAACATTGATAGTATAGGCCAAGAGTAACTACCACACCACAAATGGCCCACCATTACCCATAGGTGGCGCTACAGGCCACGCCCTAAAGCACAAAGCACTTCACTTCTTGTGAAGATTAAAGCACTTAACTTCTTGGCTTGAAATAAAGGCCCTTGTGGATCTTGATGTTATTGCATTTCAGATTTGGTATCCCATTGGAAATTCTGCAGCATTTATTTTTTTATACAGTTACAATTTGTCAAGAATATACATTTTTGAATGGTTCGCAATGCTTTACACGTAAGCCAGTCAAACAAGTTCATATGAAGACTCTTGAGAATGTTTATTACACAAATCTGAGAAAAAGTTGACTCTAAGATAAAAGGTAGATTTTTGGTGAATCTTTGAAACATGCATGCTTGGCTAATTTCTAAGGAAATTTACAATGAAATGTGTCCCCTGCTCCTCCCCGCGCATGCTCCAAATTCTCACACACTCATTCTTCCCTTGACACGCGCGGGCTTGGCAAGACACACACGTAACATATCAGGACTGTGTGGGCTTACCAAGCCCACACTCATTCCTTGAATATCAGCATAGGCCCTTGAGGACCTTGGTGTCATTGCATTTCCTACTTTGTATGCAATAGTAAAAAGGTCTCTAAATCCTGACACATTGACAGTACAGGCCAAGAGTAACTACCACACTTTACCCAAAGCCCATGTGGATCCTGTTGGTATTGCATTTCCGATTTTATATGCAATGGTAAAAAGTTTTTAAAATCCTGAAATATTAATAGTATAGGCCAAGAGTAACTACCACACCACAAATGGCCCACCATTACCCATAGGTGGCGCTACAGGCCACGCCTTAATGCATAAAGATATAAGGCTTTCTGGAATGGATAAGCTCACCAAGCCCCCTTCCTACACTTACTGGCTTGAAATAAAGGCCCTTGTGGATCTTGATGGTATTGCATTTCAGATTTGGTATGCAATTCTGCAGCATACATTTTTCTATACAGTTAAAATTAGTCAAGAATAAACATTTTTCAATGGTTCGCAGTGTTTGGAGGAATCCGCCATTACTGCTTGCAGTTATATTTAGGATTCCTCCGTAAGGAGGAAACCTATTGTTATTGGTGGTTTTATTATTTGTAATTCTTGTACCATGGGAGTCAATGGCAGCCCCTAGACCCCATCGACAACTTTTTGTGAAATTTGGCACACTCATTAAGGACAGTTTCTTCTATACCTACACCAAGTTTCATGTCTCCCATTAGACCACTCTAGCGCCACCAATGGGTCAAAGTTGGACTTGTGTTTACACACGCAACTTTTGAACCGTATGACTCATTTTCAAAAATGAGGTACCATTGGATTCCCTGGATCAAGCCGAGTTCAACGCACACCATGGCGTTAATTTCCGGTTATATAGATTTCCCGCCATTTCCGGTTTTATCAAAAACCTTTGAAAGCCTACTCCTCCTACAATTTTTGTCATATCTTCTTCAAAATCACCAGAGATGATCTTCAGACCAAGCCTCACAAAAGTTATCAAAGGAATTTTGATCCTCATAACCGTCTGTCCGGTACAGCCAATCAAATTCATCAGAAAAGCCGCCAAACAGGATGTGAAGTCATGTCTCAGCAAATCTTTGAGATATCAACACTAAACTTGGTAGATCGGAGGAAGACACTACAACATGTTACCATGTGCAAAGGCAAATTCATATCTCAAAAAATGATTGATATAAAGCAAATTGAACTTATCGCTAACGCTAAAATTATGCTTTACACATCAGCCATTCAAAAACTGATACTCTGATTCAATCACAAGTTCATATGAAAACTCTTGAGAATGTTCATAACACAAATCTGTGAAAAAGTTGACTGTAAGATGAAAGGTCGATTTTTGGTGAATATTTGAAACATGCTTGCTTGGCTAATTTCTAGGCAAATTTCCAATGAATGTCTCCCTTGCTCCTCCCCGCGCGTGCTCCAAAATCTCACACACACTCAGCCTTCCCTTGACACACGCGCGGCCAAGACGCACACGCAACATTTCAGGAGAGTGTGGGCTGACCAAGCCCCCACTCATTCCTTGGTCTTTAGCAAAGGCCCATGTGGCTCTTGATGGTATTGCATTTCCGATTTTGTATGCAATGGTAAAAAGGTCTCAAATCCTGAAACATCGATAGTGTAGGCCGAGAAACACTTTAACAAAAGCCCATGTGGATCTTGTTGGTATTGCATTTCCGATTTTGTATGCAATGGTAAAAAGTTATAAAAATCCTGAAACATTGATAGTATAGACCAAGAGTAACTACCACACCACAAATGGCCCACCATTACCCATAGGTGGCGCTACAGGCCACGCCAAAAAGCACAAATATACAAGGCTTTCTGGAATGGATAGGCTCACCAAGCCCCCTCCCTTCACTTATTGGCTTGAAAAAAAGGCCCATGTGGCTCTTGATGGTATTGCATTTCCGATTTTGTATGCAATGGTAAAAAGGTCTCAAAATCCTGAAACATAGATAGTATAGGCAAAGAAACACTTTAACAAAAAGCCCATGTGGATCTTGTTGGTATTGCTTTTCCGATTTTGTATACAATGGTAAAAAGTTATAAAAATCCTGAAACATTGATAGTATAGACCAAGAGTAACTACCACACCACAAATGGCCCACTATTACCCATAGGTCTTCCCTTGACACACGCGCGGGCTTGGCAAGACGCACACGCAACATTTCAGGAGAGTGTTCCTTGGTCTTTTGCAAAGGCCATGTGGATCTTGATGGTATTGCATTTCAGATTTTGTTTGCCATGGTAAAAAGTTCTCCAAATCCTGAAACATTGATAGTAAAGGCCAAGAGTAACAACAACACTTTAACAAAAGCCCATGTGGATCTTGTTGGTATTGCATTTCCGATTTTGTATGCAATGGTAAAAAGTTAAAAACATCCTGAAACATTGATAGTATAGGCCAAGAGTAACTACCACACCACAAATGGCCCACCATTACCAATAGGTGTCGCTACAGGCCACGCCCTAAAGCACAAAGCACTTCACTTCTTGTGAAGATTAAAGCGCTTCACTTCTTGGCTTGAAATAAAGGCCCTTGTGGATGTTGATGTTATTGCATTTCAGATTTGGTATCCCATTGGAAATTCTGCAGCATTGATTTTTCTATACAGTTACAATTTGTCAAGAATATACATTTTTCAATGGTTCGCAATGCTTTACACGTAAGCCAGTCAAACAAGTTCATATGAAGACTCTTGAGAATGTTTAGTACACAAATCTGAGAAAAAGTTGACTCTAAGATGAAAGGTCGATTTTTGGTGAATCTTTGAAACATGCATGCTTGGCTAATTTCTAGGGAAATTTACAATGAAATGTGTCCCCTGCTCCTCCCCGCGCATGCTCCAAATTCTCAGACACTCATTCTTCCCTTGACACGCGCGGGCTTGGCAAGACACACACGCAACATATCAGGACTTTGTGGGCTGACCAAGCCCCCACTCATTCCTTGAATATCAGCATAGGCCCTTGAGGACCTTGGTGTCATTGCATTTCCTACTTTGTATGCAATAGTAAAAAGGTCTCCAAATCCTGACACATTGACAGTACAGGCCAAGAGTAACTACCACACTTTACCCAAAGCCCATGTGGATCCTGTTGGTATTGCATTTCCGATTTTATATGCAATGGTAAAAAGTTTTTAAAATCCTGAAACATTAATAGTATAGGCCAAGAGTAACTACCACACCACAAATGGTCCACCATTACCCATAGGTGGCGCTACAGGCCACGCCTTAATGCATAAAGATACAAGGCTTTCTGGAATGGATAAGCTCACCAAGCCCCCTTCCTTCACTTACTGGCTTGAAATAAAGGCCCTTGTGGATCTTGATGGTATTGCATTTCAGATTTGGTATGCCATTGGTAATTCTGCAGCATACATTTTTCTATACAGTTACAATTTGTCAAAAATAAACATTTTTCAATGGTTCGCAGTGTTTGGAGGAATCCGCCATTACTGCTTGCAGTTATATTTTGTAATTCTTGTACCATGGGAGTCAATGGCAGCCCCTAGACCCCATCGACAACTTTTTGTGAAATTTGGCACACTCATTAAGGACAGTTTCTTCTATACCTACACCAAGTTTCATGTCTCCCATTAGACCACTCTAGCGCCACCAATGGGTCAAAGTTGGACTTGTGTTTACACACGCAACTTTTGAACCGTATGACTCATTTTCAAAAATGAGGTACCATTGGATTCCCTGGATCAAGCCGAGTTCAACGCACACCATGGCGTTAATTTCCGGTTATATAGATTTCCCGCCATTTCCGGTTTTATCAAAAACCTTTGAAAGCCTACTCCTCCTACAATTTTTGTCATATCTTCTTCAAAATCACCAGAGATGATCTTCAGACCAAGCCTCACAAAAGTTATCAAAGGAATTTTGATCCTCATAACCGTCTGTCCGGTACAGCCAATCAAATTCATCAGAAAAGCCGCAAAACAGGATGTGAAGTCATGTCTCAGCAAATCTTTGAGATATCAACACTAAACTTGGTAGATCGGAGGAAGACACTACAACATGTTACCATGTGCAAAGGCAAATTCATATCTCAAAAAATGATTGATATAAAGCAAATTGAACTTATCGCTAACGCTAAAATTATGCTTTACACATCAGCCATTCAAAAACTGATACTCTGATTCAATCACAAGTTCATATGAAAACTCTTGAGAATGTTCATAACACAAATCTGTGAAAAAGTTGACTGTAAGATGAAAGGTCGATTTTTGGTGAATATTTGAAACATGCTTGCTTGGCTAATTTCTAGGCAAATTTCCAATGAATGTCTCCCTTGCTCCTCCCCGCGCGTGCTCCAAAATCTCACACACACTCAGCCTTCCCTTGACACACGCGCGGCCAAGACGCACACGCAACATTTCAGGAGAGTGTGGGCTGACCAAGCCCCCACTCATTCCTTGGTCTTTAGCAAAGGCCCATGTGGCTCTTGATGGTATTGCATTTCCGATTTTGTATGCAATGGTAAAAAGGTCTCAAATCCTGAAACATTGATAGTGTAGGCCGAGAAACACTTTAACAAAAGCCCATGTGGATCTTGTTGGTATTGCATTTCCGATTTTGTATGCAATGGTAAAAAGTTATAAAAATCCTGAAACATTGATAGTATAGACCAAGAGTAACTACCACACCACAAATGGCCCACCATTACCCATAGGTGGCGCTACAGGCCACGCCAAAAAGCACAAATATACAAGGCTTTCTGGAATGGATAGGCTCACCAAGCCCCCTCCCTTCACTTATTGGCTTGAAAAAAAGGCCCATGTGGCTCTTGATGGTATTGCATTTCCGATTTTGTATGCAATGGTAAAAAGGTCTCAAAATCCTGAAACATAGATAGTATAGGCAAAGAAACACTTTAACAAAAAGCCCATGTGGATCTTGTTGGTATTGCTTTTCCGATTTTGTATACAATGGTAAAAAGTTATAAAAATCCTGAAACATTGATAGTATAGACCAAGAGTAACTACCACACCACAAATGGCCCACTATTACCCATAGGTCTTCCCTTGACACACGCGCGGGCTTGGCAAGACGCACACGCAACATTTCAGGAGAGTGTTCCTTGGTCTTTTGCAAAGGCCATGTGGATCTTGATGGTATTGCATTTCAGATTTTGTTTGCCATGGTAAAAAGTTCTCCAAATCCTGAAACATTGATAGTAAAGGCCAAGAGTAACAACAACACTTTAACAAAAGCCCATGTGGATCTTGTTGGTATTGCATTTCCGATTTTGTATGCAATGGTAAAAAGTTAAAAACATCCTGAAACATTGATAGTATAGGCCAAGAGTAACTACCACACCACAAATGGCCCACCATTACCAATAGGTGTCGCTACAGGCCACGCCCTAAAGCACAAAGCACTTCACTTCTTGTGAAGATTAAAGCGCTTCACTTCTTGGCTTGAAATAAAGGCCCTTGTGGATGTTGATGTTATTGCATTTCAGATTTGGTATCCCATTGGAAATTCTGCAGCATTGATTTTTCTATACAGTTACAATTTGTCAAGAATATACATTTTTCAATGGTTCGCAATGCTTTACACGTAAGCCAGTCAAACAAGTTCATATGAAGACTCTTGAGAATGTTTAGTACACAAATCTGAGAAAAAGTTGACTCTAAGATGAAAGGTCGATTTTTGGTGAATCTTTGAAACATGCATGCTTGGCTAATTTCTAGGGAAATTTACAATGAAATGTGTCCCCTGCTCCTCCCCGCGCATGCTCCAAATTCTCAGACACTCATTCTTCCCTTGACACGCGCGGGCTTGGCAAGACACACACGCAACATATCAGGACTGTGTGGGCTGACCAAGCCCCCACTCATTCCTTGAATATCAGCATAGGCCCTTGAGGACCTTGGTGTCATTGCATTTCCTACTTTGTATGCAATAGTAAAAAGGTCTCCAAATCCTGACACATTGACAGTACAGGCCAAGAGTAACTACCACACTTTACCCAAAGCCCATGTGGATCCTGTTGGTATTGCATTTCCGATTTTATATGCAATGGTAAAAAGTTTTTAAAATCCTGAAACATTAATAGTATAGGCCAAGAGTAACTACCACACCACAAATGGTCCACCATTACCCATAGGTGGCGCTACAGGCCACGCCTTAATGCATAAAGATACAAGGCTTTCTGGAATGGATAAGCTCACCAAGCCCCCTTCCTTCACTTACTGGCTTGAAATAAAGGCCCTTGTGGATCTTGATGGTATTGCATTTCAGATTTGGTATGCCATTGGTAATTCTGCAGCATACATTTTTCTATACAGTTACAATTTGTCAAAAATAAACATTTTTCAATGGTTCGCAGTGTTTGGAGGAATCCGCCATTACTGCTTGCAGTTATATTTAGGGTTCCTCCGGTAGGAGGGAACCCTATTGTTATTGGTGGTATTATTATTATTATGTTTTACCCATGGGAGTCAATGGCAGCCCCTAGAGCACAATAGTAAAAAGTTGTGAAATTTGGCATGTTGAAACTGCAGACCATTAGTAACTACCATACCAAACATGGGCCATGTGAGACAATAGTTGGCGCTACAGGCCACGCCCCAAAATGTCAATTTTTAAAGTGATGCCATTTGCAGGCCATAAGTCCCAAAATGCTGAAATTTATTACAGATACCTTATTTCTCATGAGGAACAAAAAAGCCTCTAGAACCTATAACGGCCGCCATATTGGATTTTTCTGTACAATAAAGATTGAGGAAACACGTTTTTTCGCTACTCCTCCTACATTTTTGGTCGAATTTTCTTCAACGTTGCCAGAGAGGATCTCTGGACTGAGCCTCACAAAAGTTATCAATAGGATTTTTGATTTTCAAAACTGTTTGTCCGGTACAGCCAATCAAAATCATCAACAAAGGAACCAAACAGGAAGTTGGGTCAAATCTCAGCAAATCTTTAAGATATCAACCCCAAACTTGGTATATCGGTGGAAGACACTACAACATGTTCTTATTTGAAAAATTTACTTAATATCTAAAAGAATGACTGATATCAAGCAAATCAAATTTATCGCTAACGCTAAAATAATGCTTTACACATCCACCGGTCTAAAACGGATACTCTGATACTATCACTAGTTTATATGAAGACTCTTGAGAATGTTTAGTATTCAAATCTGAAAAAAAGTTGAATGTAAGATGAAAAGTAGATTTTTGGTGAATATTTTAAATATACATGCTTGGCTAGTTTCAGAGCTATTTTGGAGAAATCACTCTCTCCCCTCCTCCTGCCCGCGCATGCTCCAAATCCTCACACACACTCAGCTTTCCCTTGACACACGCGCGGGCTTGACAAGACGCACACGCAACATCTCCAGAGTGTGGGCTGACCAAGCCCCCACTCATTCCTTAGTTTCTAGCAAAGGCCTTGTGGATCTTGATGGTATTGCATTTCTGATTTTGTATGCAAAGGTAAAAAGTTCTCAAAATCCTGAAACATTGATGGTATAGGCCATGAGTAACTACCACACCACAATGACCCACCATTATCCATAGGTGGCGCTACGGCCACCCCCCCAATTGTCAATTTTCAAAGTGATTCCATTTGCATCCCATTTGTCCCAAAATTCTGAAATTCATTACATATGCCTTATTTCTCATGAGGAGCAAAAAAGCCTCTCGAACCTATAACGGCACCCCCACAAATCTGAAAAATAGTTTAATGTAAGATGAAAAGTAGATTAATTGTGAGTATTTAAAATATGTATGCTCGGCTAATTTCTAGAGCTTTTACCCCAAATCCTGTCTGTAGTTTGTTTAAACAAATGTAGCCTTTTAAACCTCTAGGTTTAATTCTCTCTTTTATACATTTAAAGTTGGATTTGACATTTAATCATTTAGCAAGTTGTTTGACTCAAAAACCATAACAGTACATGGCCCCAACAGTACCAAGCTCCCACCTTCACTCCTTAGTCTAGTAGACATTTTAGACTAGTAGGCATTCTGTGATTAGTTTGGCCACAGCTAATTCTACTGTTAAAAGAAACAGAAGGTCTTCTTCTTCAGAACTATACAGTTGAATCAACCAAACACAGCTTGGTCATGTTATCATCTTCTTTGGCACATCTAAATTAAGGACTAGACTTTTAAGAAAGCATGACCAAAGCAATTTGTTGAGGGATGGTTCCTCCATAAACAGTTGCCGACAAAGAATGTCAGACAATAACTTTAACATAGTCTTGCATTAAGAGTAGAGTCAACAAATTGAATAACTGTGCTGATGGTTGTTGAAACTCATTGCTCTGAGTTGGTGCATGTCAATTTAGGCAGAAGTCCATGTCTGGTGATATTTGACAACCTCAAACAGCATGAGTGTGCTCGACATACGTTCTTTTACTTATATTCATGTTACTTATTCATTTGCCTTTAACTTGTAAATTTTGTACATTGCTAATAAAGTATTTGTTTATTCTAAAACTGCTATCTATCTTAAGACCTCACGGAATATTTACCTTGCTTACATCTCAAACAGATCATACAATAAGAAATAGTCAACCACCCAGCATTCACATACATTTCCAACACAACAATGATATGGACATATTACCACATTTAACTACACTGACTACAATTGATTTAAAATTGAGTGTGTATGTTTATGTAAGACACATATGTAGTTATTCTACTTTGACATCACAAAAACTATGAAATAAGAGTGAATGCAATTAGGAAGCAACTTTGTCCATGTACAATATGGTTGATGTTTGTTTATAACTGGAATATAAATGTGTGCACAACAATTAGTTCCATTCAAGTAAGTCTATTTTATTGGACAAGAAGCATTCCATGAGTGGTGACATTTGACAACCTCAGACAGTCTGCCACTGGGCCAAATGAAAAGCTCTATTCTTGATTTGCAATGCAGCTAGGGGAAGTCCTAGACCATAAGGGGCAAAGCTGCGGCCACTTGTGATGTTAAAAAGGCCAGTTACATACAAAATATTGCTGTCATATACCATATTTCTTTGATTAAACGCTGCAGACAAACAACTAGACAAGGAGGTCAAACAAACGCTGAGTGTAAAATTGAAGCTGCGCGTGTCTCTCCTTTTTGTAGAAATCTGAATTAGCATGCCAAAACATTCTTATATTTTAGCTTTCAAACAGAAAGCTGTGCAGAAAGCACTCACAAGCAGCAACAGACCTGTAGCACGCAAACTTGGGGTTGATGAAAGGCACATTGACCCAAGCCGAGGACTTCAAGTATCTCTGGGTCTTGTTCACGAGGGAAGAATGCAGCGCAAGATCGACAGGCGGATCGGTGCGGCGTTCGCAGTGATGCGGGCTCTGCATCGGTCCGTCGTGGTGAAGAAGGAGCTGAGTCGAAAGGCAAAGCTCGCTATTTACCAGTCGATCTACGTTCCTACCCTCACCAATGGTCACGAACTATGGGCGGTGACCGAATACAAGCGGCCGAAATGAGCTTTCTCCGCAGGGTGTCCGGGCTTTCCCTTAGAGATAGGGTAAGAAGCTCGGTCATCCGGGAGGGGCTCAGAGGAGAACCGCTGCTCCTCTGCGTCGAGAGGAGCCAGCTGAGGTGGCTCGGGCATCTGATCAGGATGCCTCCTGGACGCCTCCCTGGTGAGGTGTTTTGGGCACGTCCCACTGGGAAGGGGCCCCGGGGAAGACCCAGGACACGCTGGAGGGACTGTCTCTTGGCTGGCCTGGGAACGCCTCGGGGTCCCCCAGGGGGAGCTGGTGGAAGTGGCCGGGGAGAGGGAAGTCGGGGCCTGCTTAGGTTGCTGCCCCAGCGACCCGACCCCCGGACAAGCGGTAGATGACAACGACGACAACAGCATTTTAACCCCGTTTGTCCAAAATTTCTAAAAGTTGGTACGCATGCCTCATATTGCTCATGGGGAACAAAAGAGTATCAAGAACCCACAATGTCGGCAGCATGGACATTTCTCTACAGTGACAATTTGTGAAGAATTTTTGAAAATGACTTAAAATCAGCCACTGATCCAATTGTCTTGGAATATTGTGTACATGTGTGAAATACATGTCTGTGTCATGTCAATTTGGTAATGGTTTGCAATGTTAAGGAGGAACCCGCCATTGCTGCCTGCAGCTATATTTAGGATTCCTCCGTAAGGAGGAAACCTATTGTTATTGGTGGTTTTATTATTTGTAATTCTTGTACCATGGGAGTCAATGGCAGCCCCTAGACCCCATCGACAACTTTTTGTGAAATTTGGCACACTCATTAAGGACAGTTTCTTCTATACCTACACCAAGTTTCATGTCTCCCATTAGACCACTCTAGCGCCACCAATGGGTCAAAGTTGGACTTGTGTTTACACACGCAACTTTTGAACCGTATGACTCATTTTCAAAAATGAGGTACCATTGGATTCCCTGGATCAAGCCGAATTCAACGCACACCATGGCGTTAATTTCCGGTTATATAGATTTCCCGCCATTTCCGGTTTTATCAAAAACCTTTGAAAGCCTACTCCTCCTACAATTTTTGTCATATCTTCTTCAAAATCACCAGAGATGATCTTCAGACCAAGCCTCACAAAAGTTATCAAAGGAATTTTGATCCTCATAACCGTCTGTCCGGTACAGCCAATCAAATTCATCAGAAAAGCCGCCAAACAGGATGTGAAGTCATGTCTCAGCAAATCTTTGAGATATCAACACTAAACTTGGTAGATCGGAGGAAGACACTACAACATGTTACCATGTGCAAAGGCAAATTCATATCTCAAAAAATGATTGATATAAAGCAAATTGAACTTATCGCTAACGCTAAAATTATGCTTTACACATCAGCCATTCAAAAACTGATACTCTGATTCAATCACAAGTTCATATGAAAACTCTTGAGAATGTTCATAACACAAATCTGTGAAAAAGTTGACTGTAAGATGAAAGGTCGATTTTTGGTGAATATTTGAAACATGCTTGCTTGGCTAATTTCTAGGCAAATTTCCAATGAATGTCTCCCTTGCTCCTCCCCGCGCGTGCTCCAAAATCTCACACACACTCAGCCTTCCCTTGACACACGCGCGGCCAAGACGCACACGCAACATTTCAGGAGAGTGTGGGCTGACCAAGCCCCCACTCATTCCTTGGTCTTTAGCAAAGGCCCATGTGGCTCTTGATGGTATTGCATTTCCGATTTTGTATGCAATGGTAAAAAGGTCTCAAATCCTGAAACATTGATAGTGTAGGCCGAGAAACACTTTAACAAAAGCCCATGTGGATCTTGTTGGTATTGCATTTCCGATTTTGTATGCAATGGTAAAAAGTTATAAAAATCCTGAAACATTGATAGTATAGACCAAGAGTAACTACCACACCACAAATGGCCCACCATTACCCATAGGTGGCGCTACAGGCCACGCCAAAAAGCACAAATATACAAGGCTTTCTGGAATGGATAGGCTCACCAAGCCCCCTCCCTTCACTTATTGGCTTGAAAAAAAGGCCCATGTGGCTCTTGATGGTATTGCATTTCCGATTTTGTATGCAATGGTAAAAAGGTCTCAAAATCCTGAAACATAGATAGTATAGGCAAAGAAACACTTTAACAAAAAGCCCATGTGGATCTTGTTGGTATTGCTTTTCCGATTTTGTATACAATGGTAAAAAGTTATAAAAATCCTGAAACATTGATAGTATAGACCAAGAGTAACTACCACACCACAAATGGCCCACTATTACCCATAGGTCTTCCCTTGACACACGCGCGGGCTTGGCGAGACGCACACGCAACATTTCAGGAGAGTGTTCCTTGGTCTTTTGCAAAGGCCATGTGGATCTTGATGGTATTGCATTTCAGATTTTGTTTGCCATGGTAAAAAGTTCTCCAAATCCTGAAACATTGATAGTAAAGGCCAAGAGTAACAACAACACTTTAACAAAAGCCCATGTGGATCTTGTTGGTATTGCATTTCCGATTTTGTATGCAATGGTAAAAAGTTAAAAACATCCTGAAACATTGATAGTATAGGCCAAGAGTAACTACCACACCACAAATGGCCCACCATTACCAATAGGTGTCGCTACAGGCCACGCCCTAAAGCACAAAGCACTTCACTTCTTGTGAAGATTAAAGCGCTTCACTTCTTGGTTTGAAATAAAGGCCCTTGTGGATCTTGATGTTATTGCATTTCAGATTTGGTATCCCATTGGAAATTCTGCAGCATTGATTTTTCTATACAGTTACAATTTGTCAAGAATATACATTTTTCAATGGTTCGCAATGCTTTACACGTAAGCCAGTCAAACAAGTTCATATGAAGACTCTTGAGAATGTTTAGTACACAAATCTGAGAAAAAGTTGACTCTAAGATGAAAGGTCGATTTTTGGTGAATCTTTGAAACATGCATGCTTGGCTAATTTCTAGGGAAATTTACAATGAAATGTGTCCCCTGCTCCTCCCCGCGCATGCTCCAAATTCTCAGACACTCATTCTTCCCTTGACACGCGCGGGCTTGGCAAGACACACACGCAACATATCAGGACTGTGTGGGCTGACCAAGCCCCCACTCATTCCTTGAATATCAGCATAGGCCCTTGAGGACCTTGGTGTCATTGCATTTCCTACTTTGTATGCAATAGTAAAAAGGTCTCCAAATCCTGACACATTGACAGTACAGGCCAAGAGTAACTACCACACTTTACCCAAAGCCCATGTGGATCCTGTTGGTATTGCATTTCCGATTTTATATGCAATGGTAAAACGTTTTTAAAATCCTGAAACATTAATAGTATAGGCCAAGAGTAACTACCACACCACAAATGGCCCACCATTACCCATAGGTGGCGCTACAGGCCACGCCTTAATGCATAAAGATACAAGGCTTTCTGGAATGGATAAGCTCACCAAGCCCCCTTCCTTCACTTACTGGCTTGAAATAAAGGCCCTTGTGGATCTTGATGGTATTGCATTTCAGATTTGGTATGCCATTGGTAATTCTGCAGCATACATTTTTCTATACAGTTACAATTTGTCAAGAATAAACATTTTTCAATGGTTCGCAGTGTTTGGAGGAATCCGCCATTACTGCTTGCAGTTATATTTTTTTTTATTCTTGTACCATGGAAGTCAATGGCAGCCCCTAGAACCATATGGTAACTTTTTGAGAAATTTGGCACACTCATTAAGGACAGTTACTTCTATACTTACACCAAGTTTCATGTCTCCCATTAGACCACTCTAGCGCCACCAACGGGTCAAAGTTGGACTTGTGTTTACACACGTAACTTTTGAACCGTATGACTGATTTTCAAAAATGAGGTACCTTTGGATTCCCTGGATCAAGACGAGATCAACGCACCCTATGGCGTCAATTTCCGGTTATATAGATTTTCCGCAATTTCCGGTTTTATCAAAAACCTTTGAAAGCCTACTGCTCCTACAATTGTTTTCCAATCTTCTTCAAAATTACTAGAGAGGATCTTCAGACCAAGCCTCACAAAAGTTATCGATTAGAATTTCGTTCCTCACAACCGTTTGTCCGGTACAGCCAATCAAATTCAGCAGAAAAGCAGCCAAACAGGAAGTGAAGTCATATCTCAGCAAATCTTTTAGATATCAACACCAAACTTGGTATGATGACTCGGAACTGATGATTGAGGATATCTACACAATTTGGTGTCATGTGATCACTGGGCGTGGCCGCAGGAAGCAAAAATGTGTTTTGGCCAATAACTATTGATTTGTTTGCCTTTATTAAGTGATTCCTTTGTCTCATGATATCTTGGGACATCCCGTGTGGGACTCATAATAACTTGTGTTAACAGCCGAATTGATGCGGCCGCCATTTTGAATTCATTGAAAAAGTTTTTTCTCTACTCCTCCTACAAATGTTGTCCAATCTTCACCAAATTTGGCAGATATTATCTTCAGACCAAGCCTCACAATGGCTTTCACATGGGTTTTTAATTTTCAAAACGGTTTGCCCACTACAGGCAATCAAAATGTGCCATTAAGCCAGCAAACAGGAAGTTGGGTTGTATTTCAGCAAATCTTTGATGGATTCACACCAAACTTGCTGCGTGTACTTGTTACCTTCTTCTGAGGATGTCTAAAATGTTTTCTGGGTTATTTGACTGCTTGGCCACCTCATTGCTGCTTGCAGCTATATTTGGAATTGGTCAGATTTGGTATCCCCTTGGTAAGTCAGCAGCATTGATTTTTCTATACAGTTACAATTTGTCAAGAATAAAAAAAATTCAATGGTTCACAATGTTTGGAGGAATCCGCCATTACTGCTTGCAGTTATATTTAGGGGCCAAGCAGCGAAGCTGCGAGGCACCTATTGTAATTGGTAGTATTATTAGGATTCCTCCGTAAGGAGGAAACCTATTGTTATTGGTGGTTTTATTATTTGTAATTCTTGTACCATGGGAGTCAATGGCAGCCCCTAGACCCCATCGACAACTTTTTGTGAAATTTGGCACACTCATTAAGGACAGTTTCTTCTATACCTACACCAAGTTTCATGTCTCCCATTAGACCACTCTAGCGCCACCAATGGGTCAAAGTTGGACTTATGTTTACACACGCAACTTTTGAACCGTATGACTCATTTTCAAAAATGAAGTACCATTGGATTCCCTGGATCAAGCCGAGTTCAACGCACACCATGGCGTTAATTTCCGGTTATATAGATTTCCCGCCATTTCCGGTTTTATCAAAAACCTTTGAAAGCCTACTCCTCCTACAATTTTTGTCATATCTTCTTCAAAATCACCAGAGATGATCTTCAGACCAAGCCTCACAAAAGTTATCAAAGGAATTTTGATCCTCATAACCGTCTGTCCGGTACAGCCAATCAAATTCATCAGAAAAGCCGCCAAACAGGATGTGAAGTCATGTCTCAGCAAATCTTTGAGATATCAACACTAAACTTGGTAGATCAGAGGAAGACACTACAACATGTTACCATGTGCAAAGGCAAATTAATATCTCTAAAAATGATTGATATAAAGCAAATTGAACTTATCGCTAACGCTAAAATAATGCTTTACACATCAGCCAGTCAAAAACTGATACTCTGATTCAATCACAAGTTCATATGAAGACTCTTGAGAATGTTCATAACACAAATCTGTGAAAAAGTTGACTGTAAGATGAAAGGTCGATTTTTGGTGAATATTTGAAACATGCTTGCTTGGCTAATTTCTAGATAAATTTCCAATGAATGTCTCCCCTGCTCCTCCCCGTGCGTGCTCCAAAATCTCACACACACTCAGCCTTCCCTTGACACACGCGCGGCCAAGACGCACACGCAACATTTCAGGAGAGTGTGGGCTGACCAAGCCCCCACTCATTCCTTGGTCTTTAGCAAAGGCCCATGTGGCTCTTGATGGTATTGCATTTCCGATTTTGTATGCAATGGTAAAAATGTCTCAAATCCTGAAACATTGATAGTGTAGGCCGAGAAACACTTTAACAAAAGCCCATGTGGATCTTGTTGGTATTGCATTTCCGATTTTGTATGCAATGGTAAAAAGTTATAAAAATCCTGAAACATAGATAGTATAGGCAAAGAAACACTTTAACAAAAGCCCATGTGGATCTTGTTGGTATTGCATTTCCGATTTTGTATGCAATGGTAAAAAGTTATAATATTCCTGAAACATTGATAGTATAGACCAAGAGTAACTACCACACCACAAATGGCCCACCATTACCCATAAGTGGCGCTACAGGCCACGCCCAAAAGCACAAAGATACAAGGCTTTCTGGAATGGATAGGCTCACCAAGCCCCCTCCCTTCACTTATTGGCTTGAAAAAAAGGTCCATGTGGATCTTGATGGTATTGCATTTCCGATTTTGTATGCAATGGTAAAAAGGTCTCAAAATCCTGAAACATAGATAGTATAGGCAAAGAAACACTTTAACAAAAAGCCCATGTGGATCTTGTTGGTATTGCTTTTCCGATTTTGTATACAATGGTAAAAAGTAATAAAAATCCTGAAACATTGATAGTATAGACCAAGAGTAACTACCACACCACAAATGGCCCACTATTACCCATAGGTCTTCCCTTGACACACGCGCGGGCTTGGCAAGACGCACACGCAACATTTCAGGAGAGTGTGGGCTTACCAAGCCCCCACTCATTCCTTGGTCTTTTGCAAAGGCCTTGTGGATCTTGATGGTATTGCATTTCAGATTTTGTTTGCCATGGTAAAAAGTTCTCCAAATCCTGAAACATTGATAGTAAAGGCCAACAGTAACAACAACACTTTAACAAAAGCCCATGTGGATCTTGTTGGTATTGCATTTCCGATTTTGTATGCAATGGTAAAAAGTTAAAAACATCCTGAAACATTGATAGTATGGCCCACCATTACCAATAGGTGTCGCTACAGGCCACGCCCTAAAGCACAAAGCACTTCACTTCTTGTGAAGATTAAAGCACTTCACTTCTTGGCTTGAAATAAAGGCCCTTGTGGATCTTGATGTTATTGCATTTCAGATTTGGTATCCCATTGGAAATTCTGCAGCATTGATTTTTCTATACAGTTACAATTTGTCAAGAATATACATTTTTCAATGGTTCGCAATGCTTTACACGTAAGCCAGTCAAACAAGTTCATATGAAGACTCTTGAGAATGTTTAGTACACAAATCTGAGAAAAAGTTGACTCTAAGATGAAAGGTCGATTTTTGGTGAATCTTTGAAACATGCATGCTTGGCTAATTTCTAGGGAAATTTACAATGAAATGTGTCCCCTGCTCCTCCCCGCGCATGCTCCAAATTCTCACACATTCATTCTTCCCTTGACACGCGCGGGCTTGGCAAGACACACACGCAACATATCAGGACTGTGTGGGCTGACCAAGCCCCCACTCATTCCTTGAATATCAGCATAGGCCCTTGAGGACCTTGGTGTCATTGCATTTCCTACTTTGTATGCAATAGTAAAAAGGTCGCCAAATCCTGACACATTGACAGTACAGGCCAAGAGTAACTACCACACTTTACCCAAAGCCCATGTGGATCCTGTTGGTATTGCATTTCCGATTTTATATGCAATGGTAAAACGTTTTTAAAATCCTGAAACATTAATAGTATAGGCCAAGAGTAACTACCACACCACAAATGGCCCACCATTACCCATAGGTGGCGCTACAGGCCACGCCTTAATGCATAAAGATACAAGGCTTTCTGGAATGGATAAGCTCACCAAGCCCCCTTCCTTCACTTACTGGCTTGAAATAAAGGCCCTTGTGGATCTTGATGGTATTGCATTTCAGATTTGGTATGCCATTGGTAATTCTGCAGCATACATTTTTCTATACAGTTACAATTTGTCAAGAATAAACATTTTTCAATGGTTCGCAGTGTTTGGAGGAATCTGCCATTACTGCTTGCAGTTATATTTTGTAATTCTTGTACCATGGGAGTCAATGGCAGCCCCTAGACCCCATCGACAACTTTTTGTGAAATTTGGCACACTCATTAAGGACAGTTTCTTCTATACCTACACCAAGTTTCATGTCTCCCATTAGACCACTCTAGCGCCACCAATGGGTCAAAGTTGGACTTGTGTTTACACACGCAACTTTTGAACCGTATGACTCATTTTCAAAAATGAGGTACCATTGGATTCCGTGGATCAAGCCGAGTTCAACGCACACCATGGCGTTAATTTCCGGTTCTATAGATTTCCCGCCATTTCCGGTTTTATCAAAAACCTTTGAAAGCCTACTCCTCCTACAATTTTTGTCATATCTTCTTCAAAATCACCAGAGATGATCTTCAGACCAAGCCTCACAAAAGTTATCGAAGGAATTTTGATCCTCATAACCGTCTGTCCGGTACAGCCAATCAAATTCATCAGAAAAGCCGCCAAACAGGATGTGAAGTCATGTCTCAGCAAATCTTTGAGATATCAACACTAAACTTGGTAGATCGGAGGAAGACACTACAACATGTTACCATGTGCAAAAGCAAATTCATATCTCAAAAAATGATTGATATAAAGCAAATTGAACTTATCGCTAACGCTAAAATAATGCTTTACACATCAGCCAGTCAAAAACTGATACTCTGATTCAATCACAAGTTCATATGAAGACTCTTGAGAATGTTCATAACACAAATCTGTGAAAAAGTTGACTGTAAGATGAAAGGTCGATTTTTGGTGAATATTTGAAACATGCTTGCTTGGCTAATTTCTAGGCAAATTTCCAATGAATGTCTCCCCTGCTCCTCCCCGCGCGTGCTCCAAAATCTCACACACACTCAGCCTTCCCTTGACACACGCGCGGCCAAGACGCACACGCAACATTTCAGGAGAGTGTGGGCTGACCAAGCCCCCACTCATTCCTTGGTCTTTAGCAAAGGCCCATGTGGCTCTTGATGGTATTGCATTTCCGATTTTGTATGCAATGGTAAAAAGGTCTCAAATCCTGAAACATTGATAGTGTAGGCCGAGAAACACTTTAACAAAAGCCCATGTGGATCTTGTTGCTATTGCATTTCCGATTTTGTATGCAATGGTAAAAAGTTATAAAAATCCTGAAACATTGATAGTATAGACCAAGAGTAACTACCACACCACAAATGGCCCACCATTACCCATAGGTGGCGCTACAGGCCACGCCAAAAAGCACAAATATACAAGGCTTTCTGGAATGGATAGGCTCACCAAGCCCCCTCCCTTCACTTATTGGCTTGAAAAAAAGGTCCATGTGGATCTTGATGGTATTGCATTTCCGATTTTGTATGCAATGGTAAAAAGGTCTCAAAATCCTGAAACATAGATAGTATAGGCAAAGAAACACTTTAACAAAAAGCCCATGTGGATCTTGTTGGTATTGCTTTTCCGATTTTGTATACAATGGTAAAAAGTAATAAAAATCCTGAAACATTGATAGTATAGACCAAGAGTAACTACCACACCACAAATGGCCCACTATTACCCATAGGTCTTCCCTTGACACACGCGCGGGCTTGGCAAGACGCACACGCAACATTTCAGGAGAGTGTTCCTTGGTCTTTTGCAAAGGCCATGTGGATCTTGATGGTATTGCATTTCAGATTTTGTTTGCCATGGTAAAAAGTTCTCCAAATCCTGAAACATTGATAGTAAAGGCCAAGAGTAACAACAACACTTTAACAAAAGCCCATGTGGATCTTGTTGGTATTGCATTTCCGATTTTGTATGCAATGGTAAAAAGTTAAAAACATCCTGAAACATTGATAGTATAGGCCAAGAGTAACTACCACACCACAAATGGCCCACCATTACCAATAGGTGTCGCTACAGGCCACGCCCTAAAGCACAAAGCACTTCACTTCTTGTGAAGATTAAAGCGCTTCACTTCTTGGCTTGAAATAAAGGCCCTTGTGGATGTTGATGTTATTGCATTTCAGATTTGGTATCCCATTGGAAATTCTGCAGCATTGATTTTTCTATACAGTTACAATTTGTCAAGAATATACATTTTTCAATGGTTCGCAATGCTTTACACGTAAGCCAGTCAAACAAGTTCATATGAAGACTCTTGAGAATGTTTAGTACACAAATCTGAGAAAAAGTTGACTCTAAGATGAAAGGTCGATTTTTGGTGAATCTTTGAAACATGCATGCTTGGCTAATTTCTAGGGAAATTTACAATGAAATGTGTCCCCTGCTCCTCCCCGCGCATGCTCCAAATTCTCAGACACTCATTCTTCCCTTGACACGCGCGGGCTTGGCAAGACACACACGCAACATATCAGGACTGTGTGGGCTGACCAAGCCCCCACTCATTCCTTGAATATCAGCATAGGCCCTTGAGGACCTTGGTGTCATTGCATTTCCTACTTTGTATGCAATAGTAAAAAGGTCTCCAAATCCTGACACATTGACAGTACAGGCCAAGAGTAACTACCACACTTTACCCAAAGCCCATGTGGATCCTGTTGGTATTGCATTTCCGATTTTATATGCAATGGTAAAAAGTTTTTAAAATCCTGAAACATTAATAGTATAGGCCAAGAGTAACTACCACACCACAAATGGTCCACCATTACCCATAGGTGGCGCTACAGGCCACGCCTTAATGCATAAAGATACAAGGCTTTCTGGAATGGATAAGCTCACCAAGCCCCCTTCCTTCACTTACTGGCTTGAAATAAAGGCCCTTGTGGATCTTGATGGTATTGCATTTCAGATTTGGTATGCCATTGGTAATTCTGCAGCATACATTTTTCTATACAGTTACAATTTGTCAAAAATAAACATTTTTCAATGGTTCGCAGTGTTTGGAGGAATCCGCCATTACTGCTTGCAGTTATATTTATTAGGATTCCTCCGTAAGGAGGAAACCTATTGTTATTGGTGGTTTTATTATTTGTAATTCTTGTACCATGGGAGTCAATGGCAGCCCCTAGACCCCATCGACAACTTTTTGTGAAATTTGGCACACTCATTAAGGACAGTTTCTTCTATACCTACACCAAGTTTCATGTCTCCCATTAGACCACTCTAGCGCCACCAATGGGTCAAAGTTGGACTTGTGTTTACACACGCAACTTTTGAACCGTATGACTCATTTTCAAAAATGAGGTACCATTGGATTCCCTGGATCAAGCCGAGTTCAACGCACACCATGGCGTTAATTTCCGGTTATATAGATTTCCCGCCATTTCCGGTTTTATCAAAAACCTTTGAAAGCCTACTCCTCCTACAATTTTTGTCATATCTTCTTCAAAATCACCAGAGATGATCTTCAGACCAAGCCTCACAAAAGTTATCAAAGGAATTTTGATCCTCATAACCGTCTGTCCGGTACAGCCAATCAAATTCATCAGAAAAGCCGCCAAACAGGATGTGAAGTCATGTCTCAGCAAATCTTTGAGATATCAACACTAAACTTGGTAGATCGGAGGAAGACACTACAACATGTTACCATGTGCAAAGGCAAATTCATATCTCAAAAAATGATTGATATAAAGCAAATTGAACTTATCGCTAACGCTAAAATTATGCTTTACACATCAGCCATTCAAAAACTGATACTCTGATTCAATCACAAGTTCATATGAAAACTCTTGAGAATGTTCATAACACAAATCTGTGAAAAAGTTGACTGTAAGATGAAAGGTCGATTTTTGGTGAATATTTGAAACATGCTTGCTTGGCTAATTTCTAGGCAAATTTCCAATGAATGTCTCCCTTGCTCCTCCCCGCGCGTGCTCCAAAATCTCACACACACTCAGCCTTCCCTTGACACACGCGCGGCCAAGACGCACACGCAACATTTCAGGAGAGTGTGGGCTGACCAAGCCCCCACTCATTCCTTGGTCTTTAGCAAAGGCCCATGTGGCTCTTGATGGTATTGCATTTCCGATTTTGTATGCAATGGTAAAAAGGTCTCAAATCCTGAAACATTGATAGTGTAGGCCGAGAAACACTTTAACAAAAGCCCATGTGGCTCTTGATGGTATTGCATTTCCGATTTTGTATGCAATGGTAAAAAGGTCTCAAATCCTGAAACATTGATAGTATAGACCAAGAGTAAATACCACACCTCAAATGGCCCACCATTACCCATAGGTGGCGCTATAGGCCACGCCCAAAAGCACAAAGATACAAGGCTTTCTGGAATGGATAGGTTCACCAAGCCCCCTCCCTTCACGTATTGGCTTGAAAAAAGGCCCATGTGGATCTTGATGGTATTGCATTTCCGATTTTGTATGCAATGGTAAAAAGGTCTCAAAATCCTGAAACATAGATAGTATAGGCAAAGAAACAGTTTAACAAAAAGCCCATGTGGATCTTGTTGGTATTGCTTTTCCGATTTTGTATACAATGGTAAAAAGTTATAAAAATCTTGAAACATTGATAGTATAGACCAAGAGTAACTACCACACCACAAATGGCCCACTATTACCCATAGGTCTTCCCTTGACACACGCGCGGGCTTGGCAAGACGCACACGCAACATTTCAGGAGAGTGTGGGCTTACCAAGCCCCCACTCATTCCTTGGTCTTTTGCAAAGGCCTTGTGGATCTTGATGGTATTGCATTTCAGATTTTGTTTGCCATGGTAAAAAGTTCTCCAAATCCTGAAACATTGATAGTAAAGGCCAACAGTAACAACAACACTTTAACAAAAGCCCATGTGGATATTGTTGGTATTTTTTTCCGATTTTGTATGCAATGGTAAAAAGTTAAAAACATCCTGAAACATTGATAGTATAGGCCAAGAGTAACTACCACACCACAAATGGCCCACCATTACCAATAGTTGTCGCTACAGGCCACGCCTTAAAGCACAAAGCACTTCACTTCTTGTGAAGATTAAAGCACTTCACTTCTTGGCTTGAAATAAAGGCCCTTGTGGATCTTGATGTTATTGCATTTCAAATTTGGTATCCCATTGGAAATTCTGCAGCATTGATTTTTCTATACAGTTACAATTTGTCAAGAATATACATTTTTCAATGGTTCGCAATGCTTTACATGTAAGCCATTCAAACAAGTTCATATGAAGACTCTTGAGAATGTTCATAACACAAATCTGTGAAAAAGTTGACTCTAAGATGAAAGGTCGATTTTTGGTGAATCTTTGAAACATGCATGCTTGGCTAATTTCTAGGGAAATTTACAATGAAATGTGTCCCCTGCTCCTCCCCGCGCATGCTCCAAATTCTCACACACTAATTCTTCCCTTGACACGCGCGGGCTTGGCAAGACATACACGCAACATATCAGGACTGTGTGGGCTGACCAAGCCCCAACTCATTCCTTGAATATCAGCATAGGCCCTTGAGGACCTTGGTGTCATTGCATTTCCTACTTTGTATGCAATAGTAAAAAGGTCTCCAAATCCTGACACATTGACAGTACAGGCCAAGAGTAACTACCACACTTTACCCAAAGCCCATGTGGATCCTGTTGGTATTGCATTTCCGATTTTATATGCAATGGTAAAAAGTTTTTAAAATCCTGAAACATTAATAGTATAGGCCAAGAGTAACTACCACACCACAAATGGCCCACCATTACCCATAGGTGGCGCTACAGGCCACGCCTTAATGCATAAAGATACAAGGCTTTCTGGAATGGATAAGCTCACCAAGCCCCCTTCCTTCACTTACTGGCATCAAAATGTGCCGTTAAGCCAGCAAACAGGAAGTTGGGTTGTATCTCAGCAAATCTTTGATGGATTCACACCAAACTTGCTGCGTGTACTTGTTACCCTCTTCTGAGGATGTCTAAAATGTTTTCTGGGTTATTTGACTGCTTGGCCACCTCATTGCTGCTTGCAGCTATATTTGGAATTGGTCAGATTTGGTATCCCCTTGGTAAGTCTGCAGCATTGATTTTTCTATACAGTTACAATTTGTCAAGAATAAAAAAAATTCAATGGTTCACGATGTTTGGAGGAATCCGCCATTACTGCTTGCAGTTATATTTATTATTATTACACTTCTTCTGTCATTGGAGTCTATGGCAGCCCCTAGAACCGTATGGTAAAAAGTTGTGAAATTTGGCACACTCATTAAGCACAGTCCCCTCTTTATATTCACCAAGTTTCATGTCTCTCATTGGAGCACTCTAGCGCCACCAACTGGTCAAATTTGGACTTGTGTTTACACATGTAACTTTTGAACCGTATGACCGATTTTCAAAAATGAGGTACCGTTGGATTCCCTGGATCAAGACGAGTTCAACACACCCTATGACGTCAATTTCCGGTTATATAGATTTTCCACCATTTTGAATTTTAAGGAAACACGTTTTTTCGCTTCAACTACTTCTATTTTTGTCAAATCTTCCCCAGAATTGGCACACATTATCATCAGACCAATCCTCACAGAAGTTATCAAAGGATCTTTGATTTTCAAAACCGTTTGTCCGGTACAGCCAATCAAAATCGGCAACAAAGCAACCAAACAGGAAGTTGGGTCATATCTCAGCAAATCTTTGAGAAATCAACACCAAACTTAATATAATGACTCAGAACCCTCTTCTGAGGCTGTCCAATTAATTTGGTGTCATGTGATCACTGGGCGTGGCCGCAGGAAGCAAAAATGTGTTTTGGCCAATAACTGTTGATTTGTTTGCTTTTATTAAGTGATTCCTTTGTCTCATGATATGTTGGGACGTCCCGTGTGTGATATATGATAACTTGTGATAGTAGCCGAATTGATCCTGCCGCCATTTTGAATTCATTGAAAAACGTTTTTTCTTTACTCCTCCTACACATGTAGTCCAATCTTCACCAAATTTGGCAGAGAGTATCTTCAGACCAAGCCTCACAAAGGGGTTCACATGATTTTCTGATTTTCAGAACGGTTTGCCCGGTACAGGCAGTCAAAATGTGCCATTAAGCCAGCCAACAGGAAGTTGGGTCGTATCTCAGCAAATCTTTGATGGATTCACACCAAACTTGCTGCATGCACTCGGAAGCCTGTTCTGAGGATTTCTAAAGTGTTTTATGGGTCATTTGACTGCTTGGCCACCACATTGCTGCTTGCAGCTATATTTGTAAGGTGAAATTGTTCCTTTTAAGACACAATTATTAACATTATTCTAAATATTGTATCTCTGTACACTGGATATAATATGATATTGTGAACCCACCCCCCTACTTTTTACATACTTATCGTGTATACTTTTTACTTAGGCCTACTTTCATTTTATTACATAATTTGAAATGATACTTTGACTTTCAGTAAAGCCTTTTCTTTGACAATTACTAGTACTTCTACTTGAGTATGGAGATTGTGTGGGCCTACTTCACTGCCACCTCTCATCACCAAGGAGTCAGTGAAGAGTGTGTGAATACACACTCTTGGTTTTAATCATATTCGACATGATACAAAGTTTAAATATCAATTGGTGCCTATTTCAACTTGTAGTAGCAGTTTCCCTCAACAGAATGCTTTTTATCATAGGATTATGATGATTAAGAGGACGAAGATACATTAATTGCTGCTGCTGCAGAAATGGATGCAGAGAATGATGTATGCTAGCTACTGGTTCTCTCTCCGTGTAGCCTACTTTTATTTACAGGCATTTTTTTGTAATTGTCAGTTACACTGACATTATGAGAATAATGAATATAAAAACGATTTGCGCATTCTGACAACAGGGCATGCTGTATACAGTGAGATGTTCATTTAATGGAAGGGGAATTTTGCATGTGGAACTGTGAAATGTAGCTAATGTAATCTCATGTATACCCAGTTACAAGTAAGTGATTTGTACAAATTGCAGCTCATAAAGAAAGTGCCAAAAACTGACCAAGAGATGGTGTAGGCCTACTTAAGGTAGAAGAATAAAGGCTAATCTCGAAAAAGATTTACTGGAACACCAGTTACGAAAGGATCATGGTCACAGGTGATGTTAATTGTAGGAACAATAAACTACATTAATATTAATTGTTGAATTTGCTGAATTTCTATTTTGACCAAGAGATGTTGTACTTTGGGCAGAAGAATAAAGGCTGATCTTGTAAGGCTATCAACCTGCCCCCACCTCTCATATGATAAAATATGGAGTTACTGGATGGAGTCTCAACTTGATGGCTCTCACATCTTTGTAACGTACTGTAGCATTGCTAGACATGTTGATAAGTAAGGGTCAAGTTTCTGGTGGGATTGTAGTTGTTCTTGGGTATAAAAGGAATTGTGAAGCATTGTTCTGTGGATTCTTGATCTCCTGAGACCGTCTCCTCAGCTCTGGCTTGTCCTAGGCCTACTCCTTCTTCCTCACCTCATGCTTTCTATCTCTGGTTTACAATAATCATGGTAGAGTAGGCATAAGAGTTAACTTAATCCAATTATTATATTATTTAACTTTAATTTGACCATTCTTGCTCTGACTTAACCCAAAGAGTCAAATAACTGTAATTCCATTGGTATTGGCATTATTTGGTTAATGTTAATACACTGTTCAGTTTCCCATCTTCCATCAAACCATAGGGGAATTAGTTTCGGTTGTTTGGCCAATATATGGACCCCCAGCAATGTTGAAATAGATTTGCTGAAACAACAGTTACAGGACGGTAGCCTACATCATGTAAATTGTAGGAATCATATGAATCATGTAAATTGTAGGAACAATAGCCGATAGAAATACGCTACTCATGGTTAGATTTCTATTTGTAGGCAATAAAGAAGACCAAATACAATTTCAATTATTTGTCTTTATTTCAGTGCCAAAAGGCATTTGATCAATTCTGAGTGCACGGCGAGTAACACTGGCGATGAAGACCCAAGGGCTGAGAATGTTGCTAAAATAAATTACAGATTGTGACAGGAAATGGTAACGTTAACTGAAGTATTCATCAGGGAATTGAAGTACATCAAACCGCAGTCTTAAAATCGTCTCCCGGCGTATAACTAAGCGAATTACATTTTGTTTGAGATTGCTCGGCTGAACCAGGAAATGATATGCCGTGTCTGCCAACGCTACAGGCTAAGAAAGTGGGAGGGGATCGGTAGAAACGCAGAGTTTGGCATGGAAAACCTGCTAGCGAGCAGGTTAGTTTCAAGGAGTAAGTTACCATGGAAACTTACCAAAAAGTTTCATTACCTCTCTTTTTGGAACGTGGAACTTGGAGTATGCCTCTTTTCAGGGTTAAACAACTCAAATTTTTCACTAAACCCGTGTCAGAAATATTAACCTATCAAGCATTGCACAGTCAGTCGGTGAACAAGTTTAAGAAAGCTTTATTGCTTGCGGCCGGCCCACAAGGAGACAAAAACATCACACGCCATTGTGCTACAAAGTTTGTCTGCCAGCGTGTTGCGCTAGCTAGCTATTTAAGCAGAACCGCTCTTTACAGTCATTGGGTAAGACAAAGGCATGTAAATGTTCCATTGCTCTTCTTCATTGGCTCCTTGCATAGACCTGGTGTGCGTGTTTACGACATCAACCCTGATTGAAACACAACAACAACAGGATCTCCGTAAAAGCTCCTTCACAAAAGGTGTCAAGCAGATGGTCTCCATACCTTGCGTCTCCACCTTGGTCCTTGTCACACAGCATCTCATTAAAACCAACAAACCCCCAACATCTTCTAGTCTTCAGCCCCAAGATAAGGGTCTTGAATGTTTACTCACAGCTCAGATTTGGGGTTAGGCCTTTCTTTGCACCCAAGTAATACTGAACACAGAATCATTCTTATACAGGATAAATATGTTACATCTTCAATTTTTCCAACATATCCCTCCTGTTTATACTGAATTAAATGTGTTATTCCAAAACCACGCCAAGACAGTTAATAAAATTAAAAATCCATAAAAATCAAAATAATTCATAAAAATCAAAAATGTGTAATATTCCATAAGACTACAGAATTATAGTCTAGTAGTGTGAATTATTGTGCATGCATCATGGAAGCCCATGATTTGGGATAAAAACCCGTTGTCACTCAACAGTAATCATTTGACGTCTGTTGCATTCACCGGCAGACCTGGACTTCATCTCAGATCTCATTCACCACCAAAATCAAATAGAAACAAAGATTGTAACAAAGAAATCGATACAGAAATGATCAGGATATAAAAACATGCCTACTTGTTGTCAACATGGTCATCTCTAAAACCATCAACCATTCAGTAAACTGGCAGATTTTTCTAAGACAGCCGAAACCAGGCCCTGATTGGGCTCTTCCTCTCCAGGTTAGGTGATAAGTATTTCTCTCCAAGTCAGGGAGTCATCATTTAACCAAACAAAAACCAGTTTAACCCTTAAGTCACCCCAGATTCTGTCTCCAGATGTACTCCCCCAGTCAAACTTATCTCCGTTTTATAGATGGCAAAAGAAGCTCCCCCTCCCCTGAAGGTGATCTCCTACAGAGCAGTCAGGACCTAAGATCAACAGACATTTCTCTCCAGCCTGCTGCTAACTCTTTTACAACTTCTGCATGATAAGACACATCACATTGGCACAAATCCTGAAATCTCATTACATGTTGTCAATTTCTGTTTCTCTTCTAATTAATATCAACTTTCTGTAGTACAAATAGGTTTCTCAAAAACAAAACATTAAGCTTTAATGCAACTCCCAAATAATACTTCATCAAGTCACATAGATGAAACAGCACTATTATCACCTCTTGTTATCACCTCTTCCAACAGTCTATAAAACATTCACACTTCTGCCCTGGATCATAACAAATCAACTGGAACATCTTTACGTAACTGGTAGAACGAATCATGATAGGAGTGTTTGTACCTACATTTTATTCCACAGAAAGGTTTCCAACCTATCTCAATATTAAAACTTCACTTCTGAATCCATTTAACATTTGCATTGTTATCAATTAAACAGTTAAATCATTATATCCCTAGTCATAGCACCATTTAGTCCATATGTGTTTCAACATACAAAATGGAACGTCATTGCCAAGACAATTCCCATTATTATCAAAGTCCAAATTGATGAAACGGATGCTTTGATTGTGTGCATGGTGTGTGTAATCTTCTCATAGAAAATGTAGTCTAGTTGATCAAAACGGAAACCCCAACGCACTGTACTATAGACACAGCGCAGAGTTTTCCTTAATTTGACGTCAAACAAAGTGCACGCTTGACTCACGTGTACCATGCCATCCTCTCTGAAACTAGCCAGGAATGACCCTGTTCTCCTTGGGTCATTTTCCAGGACTTAACGTGTCAAATTGGTCACCACAATCCAGTCTCCTTAGGTCATGGACCTCTCACTGGATTGAGACAGCATCTCTCTCCTGTCTGCAAATTTCAGAAGAAGTAGACTACACAGCAATTAAAATTACAATCTTACAGAGGTCAGTTGTAAGCAACTGACTCGTCATCGGCCCATTCCTGAATCTTTACAACATTTCTTAACTCAATAAAGTTCATGCATATCTCACTCAAATCGGCTATGCTAAAAAAGTTTTTTTGAATAGTTTGCAAATCCATATGTTGTAAACACTTTCGTTATCACTCCCTCCTGTTGAGACATGATTAATCTCATGGCTCAATATTATAGCATAACGAAATAGATTCTTCAGTAACATAAATTCCTCCTGTGAATTTACACAACCCATCGTTTTGGTGACACTTCTTGCATATCTCTCAAGACAGTCTCATCCACATTTCCTATTATTAAGACATCCTGTATGGCTGCATCTTTGCTGCCACATCTGCTTTAGCATTCCCAGAAAAGAAAAAATCAATGTATGAACGTTTAGTAGAGTAAACAAAATCTTCAAAATCGATCTTTCCTTGTATATAGTCACTGAGGTTAAAACATTGCATCTTTTAACCATAGGGAACAGTAATGAGATGCTCTGGCATTGTTCAGTAACATAAAACTATTGTTAAAGCATTGAAACACACATCGTAAACCTGTGTAATCACTCAGCTGGAATAGCACTGTGCCTGGTTGAGGTCTAGCTTGGTGCATGCAAGACAGTTGGATTGCCCTTTTTTTCAGTAAACATTATCTATTCCAACCACAAATTTTCTGTCAGTAAATACAATTCGTAATACTAGTTTGTTCTGCTCGTGTCAGCGGTGTTGTCTTTATCTGTCCTATTGCGTCCACTAGGGGCATCATAAAGGAGCAATCACCTTTTCAAACCATAGTATAGGGAAAACTATTATGAATATAAGCAACAGTAAGCTAATTATGGTACCACAGATGTCACAATACTATGGACGAGGAAATAGGTCATCCATCTTTTCTACCCTTCCCTGCTTACTGTCTCCTATCTTTTTAGCCTATTTAGTCTACACCCTATGTCTCTGTTGGCTGTTGGTTTCTTCACTGAGGTTGAGACGCGCCATTCTTTAAGAGAATGACTCCCCTTTGTAGTCAGACTTGTGCCTCAAGACTGTGGTGCGTAACTAATCTATCCCTGGATCAATGTCCCTTACTTTCTTACAATGTGACAAGCATCTCCAAAGTGTCTTCTCTGCTATTTTGACTGCAGTTGGTGTGGTGAGTAGTTTCTGTTACGGTTCCTCCCACCTGGGCTGGACCAGTTCTTTCTTTTAATAACTTTAATCAATACCCAATCTCCTGGCTTGACTCATCCACGCTTTGGTTTACTGCTTCACCTGGAACAGAATTTAGCAGAAGATATCTCTTTTCTAGTTAGCATTTTTGTATAAAATTGGTTAACTTTTTGATCCACCTCTTCAGGAATTTGGACCACTTCTAGTAGAACCAACACAAGTTCTTCAGAATTCTAATCTTTCCAAGTGATCAATGCCCTATTTATCCATTGTTGAGCAAACATATATAACAAGACAATACCTCATCATTTGATATTCAACTCCTATTACTTATGGCTAGAAATCAGTTTCTTTGTTCCCTTTTAAACAACATCAACTGTTAGTCTAATTTCTTTGACTCCAAAAACCATTTCTTTCTTTCAAAACAGTTAAGTTTAAGACCTATATCATTTTAGATTCTGTTTAACCAAATCACACCTCTTTTTGTCAAAGATATGATCAAAATCATTGTCATTATCCCGAACCAAAATTTAATCTGTATGTTTCTCAAATGAAAATATAGACCACATAATGTTCCCAATGTAGCTATTAACAAAACATTTTTCCAACTATATTTTCCATAAAGGTCAGATAGGTAGAACTTCATAACTTGCTTCGCCTGCAGTCGTCGTCGTCGTCGTCATCTCCCGCTTGTCCGGGGATCGGGTCGCGGGGGCAACGACCTAAGCAGGGAGGCCCAGGCTTCCCTCTCCCCGGCCACTTCCACCACCTCTTCCTGGGGGACCCCGAGGCGTTCCCAGGCCAGCCGAGTGACATAGTCCCTCCAGCGTGTCCTGGGTCTTCCCCGGGGCCTCTTCCCAGTGGGACGTGCCCGGAACACCTCACCAGGGAGGCGTCCAGGAGGCATCCTAATCAGATGCCCGAGCCACCTCAGCTGGCTCCTCTCGACGCGGAGGAGCAGCGGTTCTACTCTGAGCCCCTCCCGGATGACCGAGCTTCTCACCCTATCTCTAAGGGAGAGCCCGGACACCCTGCGGAGAAAGCTCATTTCGGCCGCTTGTATTCGCGATCTCGTTCTTTCGGTCACTACCCATAGTTCGTGACCATAGGTGAGGGTAGGAACATAGATCGACTGGTAAATAGAGAGCTTCGCCTTTCGACTCAGCTCCTTCTTCACCACGACGGACCGATGCAGAGCCCGCACCGATGCGCCTGTCGACCTCGCGCTCCATTCTTCCCTCACTCGTGAACAAGACCCCGAGATACTTGAACTCCTCCACTTGGTTCAGGATCTCCTCCCCGACCCGGAGATGGCACTCCACCCTTTTCCGGTCGATAACCATGGCCTCAGATTTGGAGGTGCTGATTCGCATCCCAGCCGCTTCACATTCGGTTGCGAACCGTTCCAGTGAGAGCTGAAGGTCACGGCCCGATGAAGCCAACAGGACCACATCATCTGCAAAAAGCAGCGACCTGATCCTGAGGTCACCAAACCGGACCCCCTCAACACCCTGGCTGCGCCTAGAAATCCTGTCCATATAGGTAATGAACAGAATCGGTGACATAGGGCAGCCCTGGCGGAGTCCAACCCTCACCGGAAACAAGTTTGACTTACTACCGGCAATGCGGACCAAACTCTGGCACCGGTCGTACAGGGACCGGACCGCCCCGATCAGGGAATCCGGTACCCCGTACTCTCGGAGCACCCCCCACATGAGCCCCCGAGGGACACGGTCGAACGCCTTTTCCAAATCCACAAAACATGTGTAGACTGGTTGGGCGAACTCCCATGTACCCTCCAGGACTCCGCGGAGGGTATAAAGCTGGTCCACTGTTCCACGGCCAGGACGAAAACCACATTGCTCCTCCTGGATCCGAGGTTCGACAATCCGGCGGACCCTCCTCTCCAGGACCCCTGAATAGACTTTCCCAGGGAGGCTGAGGAGTGTGATCCCCCTAAAGTTGGAGCACACCCTCCGGTCCCCCTTTTTAAAGAGGGGAACCACCACCTCGGTCTGCCAGTCCAGAGGCACTGTCCCCGATGTCCACGCGATGTTGCAGAGTCGTGTCAACCAAGACAGCCCTACAACATCCAGAGCCTTAAGGAACTCCGGGCGGACCTCGTCCACCCCAGGGGCCCTGCCACCGCGGAGCTTTTCAACCACCTCGGTGACCTCGGCCCCAGAGATAGAAGGGCCCACCCCGATGTCCCCAGACTCTGCCTCCACGTCGGAAAGCGTGTTGGTGGAATTAAGGAGGTCTTCAAAGTATTCCTTCCACCGATCCAGGACGTCCCCCGTCGAAGTCAGCAGCGCACCGTCCCCACCGTATACAGTGTTGACAGAGCACTGCTTCCCCCTCCTGAGTCGCCGGATGGTGGTCCAGAACCTTTTTGAAGCCGTTCGGAAGTCATTCTCCATGGCCTCGCCGAACTCCTCCCATGCCCGGGTTTTTGCCTCCGCGACCGCCAGAGCCGCGTTCCGCTTGGCCTGCCGGTACACATCAGCTGCCTCAGGAGTCCTACCAGCCAATAAAGCCCGATAGGCCTCCTTCTTCAGCTTGACGGCATCCCTCACCTCCGGCGTCCACCACCGGGTCCGAGGGTTACCGCCGCGACATGCACCGACCGCCTTGCGGCCGCAGCTCCGGTCAGCCGCTTCAACAATGGAGGCCCGGAACATGGCCCATTCGGACTCAATGTCCCCGGCCCCCCCCGAGACATGATCGAAGCTCTCCCGGAGGTGGGAGTTGAAGCTCCTTCTGACAGAGGGTTCCGCCAGCCGTTCCCAGCAGACCCTCACATTACGTTTGGGCCTGCCAGGCCTGACCGGCGTCCTCCTCCACCATCGGAGCCGACTCACCACCAGGCGGTGATCAGTTGACAGCTCCGCCCCTCTCCTCACCCGAGTGTCCAAGACATGCGGCCTCAAGTCCGACGACACGACTACGAAGTCGATCATCGAACTGAGACCTCGGGTGTCCTGGTGCCAGGTGCACATATGGACACCCTTATGCTTGAACATGGTGTTCGTTATGGACAAGCCGTGTTTAGCACAGAAGTCCAACAACAGAACACCACTCGGGTTCAGATCGGGGGGGCCGTTCCTCCCAATCACGCCCCTCCAGGTCTCACTGTCATTGCCCACATGAGCATTGAAGTCCCCCAGGAGGACGAGGGAATCCCCGGGAGGAGCGCTTTCTAGCACCCCCTCCAGAGACTCCAAAAAGGGTGGGTACTCTGAGCTGCCGTTTGGTGCATAAGCACAAACGACAGTGAGGACCCGTCCCCCCACCCGAAGGCGGAGGGAGGCTACACTCTCATCCACTGGGGTGAACCCCAATGTACAGGCACCGAACCGAGGGGAAACAAGTATTCCCACCCCAGCTCGACGCCTCTCACCAAGGGCAACTCCAGAGTGGAAGAGAGTCCAGCCCCTCTCAAGGAGACTGGTTCCGGAGCCCGTGCTGTGCGTCGAGGCGAGGCCGACTATATCTAGCCGGAAACTCTCTACCTCGAGCACCAGCTCAGGCTCCTTTCCCGCCAGCGAGGTGACGTTCCACGTCCCTAAAGCTAGCTTCTGCAGCCGAGGATCGGACCGCCAAGGCCCCCGCCTTCGGCCGCCGCCCGTCTCACACTGCACCCGACCCCCATGACAGCTCCTGCAGATGGTGAGCCCACTGGAAGAGGGTCCCACGTTGTCTCTTCGGGCTGTGCCCGACCGGGCCCCATGGGAAAAGGCCCGGCCACCAGGCGCTCGCCATCGAGCCCCGGGCCTGGCTCCAGGGGGGGGCCCCGGTGACCCGCTTCCGGGCAGGGGCAACTGAGAACCATTGTTGTGTTTCTTCATGGTTGGTTTTTTGAGCCACGCTTTGTCTGGTCTTTCACCTGGAACCTGTTTGCCTTGGGAGACCCTACCAGGGGCATAAAGCCCCCGACAACATAGCTTCCAGGATCACTAGGACACGCAAACCCCTCCACCGCGGTAAGGTGGTGACTCAAGGAGGGGCGCCTGCAGTCCAAAACAAGCTAATTAGCACAAACCATCATAACCACAATTTACCAGACTTAATGAGTCTTCCCAAATTATTTCAGAACAAAGGTTATAATAACCCTCCTTGTGCACTAATATCATTTATTAATACAACACTATCAAAGCCTAACTGTTTATCCCAAACATTGTGTCAGGCTCTTGATACAACATCCAATGAGACTTAAAATCAAATTACAATCAATCTCCAAATAAAAGTATATTTTAATTATTTTCTCTTTCTCATTTGTAACCAAATTGCATCCAATAGCTTTATCAAAACTCTTAAAAACCCTACATTTTACTATTTTGACTTAAAATGTTTTCCCATATACCTAAAGTATATGCGTAGTTCCATTTTCAGAACATCAAAGTGTTTAAACCAATCATCTTTTCACAATCACAAAACGTTCTCTTGTTTCATTTCATAACCTTCCATAATCTTTGATGTAACTTTCTAATCATTTCCTCATAATATTTCACATACAATTCCTCAACCCTAAATAAAACATTTGTGAAAAACACAGCTTCAAAATAACCCAACTGGAAAAGTGCCATCAATTGATTTCATGTCAATGGATATTTGATGTGCATGTGGTTTTTAAAATCAGATAATGAAGTTACAATTACAAATTAAATCAAATCTTTAAACAAAACACATTCCTTTGTCAAATAAAAACAACCTTCCTGTCTAAACACAAACTTCCCATAAGTTCCCATAACACACAAGGTTGCCATTATTGACTTAATTTAGCCTTTGATTTCAAAATTAGCCTTCTACTAATTCTCTGAGCCATATTTTAATTTGCATTAAACTATCGTTATCATAATGTTGTATCATCAAATCAATGTTCGGACGGTTAAAACTGCTCCCAGACCTAAGTCACTCATGCCAGTATTCCGCTCCGTAATCACGACAACCAAACAATGCCCTTAAGACAATAGAAAATATGAATTCTCCCTTTTTATTTTTAAACCTTTAAATTCACAATTTAACAAGAGTAACATAAGCCCATAAAACAAAACCTTATTCTTTAACTTCTCAAAAGTCTTATCAAAGCGTGTAATACAGAGATTACTCCTTTGAATATTCCTATATTCACCAGCCATTACGCTCTCAACATGCGTAATGCACAGACAATTCTTCAAATCTCAATTTTGCGGACCAAAAACCCTAAATGAAAATATTTAATTGGAATATTTTTATAGATTGTATTAGAATTTAATGCAACACTCTTGTTACTTTCTCAATTACTCTTAATTTTTACTTGAATAACTCAAATCTATCACATTGTTTCCATCAGCTTTCTTTGAACAACACAGATGGTTGGCGTTTACCTTCTATTCACTTAAAGGTTTTTTTTTTGGTATTTCACATTGTTCCTTAAGGTCTCCAAATAGGGTATGTAACATTGGTTGGGTTGAAAATGGCCCGGGTGCTGTTCTATGCCCACTGACAGATCCTCTGAAATGTTCCCGGGAAAAAACACTAGCTTTTCTCCTTTTATGGTATGCTCATTAATATTTAGATGAGCTGCGCGCTGATTGGTTGGTTTTCAACGAGTGAAGCTGGGGAGCAAAAACGCAACACGGCCAACAACAGCACTCGCTGAAACACCGAAGTTGGAAACTTGAAATAAAAACGTGCAAATAAATCTATTGTGTCTACACAACACTGTTTTCAACAGATTGACTATATATCATTTGAAATGATAACATTACTTGTTTCCACTTCTGTTGTTGAAGCAAACTGGATTGACTTGGGTGTGTAGAACGTTAGGCTACAGCTTATCAACCAAATCATATCCTGATTCTACTTGGCTTCAGTTACCTTGCTAGCTCTAAATAACTTGCTGAAAAATAACATGACCAAGATCTGGACAAACATGCATCGTGAATTGTAGATTTACATTACAAAGGTTATTTATTTGAATGAAACACAGTCAGGAACATGAATCAACATTAGCCCCATTGCCAATAAACTAGGCTAAATTATCACACATTCTACCAATGCTCTTGCGTTAGCAAGCTAAACTTGTTTACATGCCTACAGTCTAGGTGTTACTAGTAACAGTTACTAGCAATGCAACCGTATCCTGTATCAAGCACCTGCCTTTCTCCAGTTCTTTCAAATAGATTATCATGACAGGCGTTAGCAATAAGCCAGACTGCTGTTCGTTTTCTGGCTATTTTTCGGAAGCTTCCCTTCTAATGCCGACTACAGCTAGTCTAGCTAGAGTCATTTGATGTGTGTAGAAACGTATTTAGCATTCTACCTGGTATGCTATATTATACAGGAAACGTTAGCATTGCTAATAACTGTTAGCACAACATCATACTGTCCTTATAGGCCGTTGCAATGAGCATACAGTCGGAACAGCACCTCTTTCCAGGTTCAGCTTCCTAGCAAATCCTGCTTGAAATTGTCCAAGGTTGTCAAAACTGTCTTGGGTGAAATGTTCAAAGCAAATGAATGATTGAGTGTCGAACTTCGCCGGGATCTTCTCATAAGACAACAGCAGCCATGCCTGTTGAATGTTTGGCTCCTTGGGAAGATTGTGAGTGTTAGCCTTCCCTGTAGGCTACAGCCTGGAACACAGCATTTACGAGCGTGGTCCATTTTCAATATCCTTGTTATAATTCAAAACGTTCTTCTTTGTAATTCCTTATAAATAGCTTACACAGAGCAGCGCGCAGCTAAACTAGTATCGGAGATAGAAGCTACCTCGGGCTGGTCTGGATGTAAATTCTGGGGCGTGACAAAGATACAGACATGAGCCAATAAGAGGGCAATCACCGGTCCTACATAGGACCGGTAGCTTTGTTGAAAAGCTAGCGTTTTACAGCCACATTTTTTCTTTTAGAGATTTGAATAGGAAAGAGGTGTCAATGGACTTTGATATTCACGGTATGTAAATTTTACCCACCGAACTCTCGTTATTTTCAACTATGACAAGGTAAAATCGGTTTTGCAGTCAATTGCCCCTTTAAGTTTGTTCTATAACACTTCTGATTGTAGGTATTAGAACAAATTTGTAAACCAAGGGTTTAATTTCTGCATTCTTATTGAATACCTTCACACATCACAGATATGCATAAATACAAGTTCTGTTCGGTAAGGCTTCAAAAACCTCCCTGTTTGGCTAGGAATTACAACAAATGTTGATCACGCATTTGTTAACCACCAAACATCGAATTCTTGCAACGAACACATCTCTCAGCATTAATACTCTGGGATCACCTTTGTAAAACTTCAACGTAACGGGACTCTTTTATCCCCCACCTTTCCTCGGAATTTCTGAAACTCATGTAGAATGTACTAAAACAACCAAAAACCTTGTTAGCAAATATTTCAAAATACTCATCAAGTAACATATTTTAAAGTGCTTTGCAGCTCTTGAATAGCGTTTTCAATGCTTTTACAATGTTTTGCATGTAACTTCTGGCTGAAGGGTTTTCTTGTTGTTTTAACTTTTATAGCATGTTTATGTGGCTGTTTATACATGGTAAAATACTTTTTTTGAAGGTATTGAGCCATTAGATTCCGTTTTTGAGGCTTTCATTCCTTTACTGCTTTAAAGTGCTTTTAAGCTCTTGAAAAGCGTTTTCAATGCTTTTACAATGTTTTGCATGTAACTTCTGGCAAAAGGGTTTTCTTGTTGTTTTAACTTTTATAGCATGTTCCTGTGGCTGTTTATAGATGGTAAAGGTGTTTAGTGAAGGTTTTGAGCCATTAGATTCCGTTTTTGAGACTTTCATGCCTTTTCTGCTTTAAAGTTATTTTCAGCTCTTGAATAGCATTTTCAATGCTTTGACAATTTTTTGCATGTAATTTCTGGCTGAAGGGTTTTCTTGTTGTTTTAACTTTTGTAGCATGTTTATGTGGCTGTTTATACATGGTAAAGGATTTTTTTGAAGGTATTGAGCCATTAGATTCCGTTTTTGAGACTTTCATTCCATTACTGCTTTAAAGTGCTTTTAAGCTGTTGAATAGCGTTCTCAATGCTTTTACAATGTTTTGCATGTAACTTCATGCTGAAGCTTTTATTGTTGTTTTAACAGTTATAACATGTTCATGTGGCTGTTTATACATGGTAAAATATTTTTTTTGAAGGTATTGAGCCATTAGATTCAGTTTTTGAGAATGTCATTCCTTTACTGCTTTAAAGTGCTTTTCAGCTCTTGAATAGCGTTTTCAATGCTTTTACAATGTTTTGCATGTAACTTCTGGCCGAAGTGTTTTCTTGTTGTTTTAACTTTTATAGCATGTTCCTGTGGCTGTTTATACATGTTAAATGTGTTTTGTGAAGGTATTGAGCCATTAGATTCCGTTTTTGAGACTTTCATTCCTGTACAGCTTTAAAGTGCTGTCAGCTCTTGAAAAGCGTTTTCAATATTTTTACAATGTTTTGCATGTAACTTCAGGCTGAAGGGGTTTCTTGTTGTTTTAACAGTTATAACATGTTTATGTGGCCGTTTATACATGGTAAAGGATTTTCTTTGAAGGTATTGAGCCATTAGATTCAGTTTTTGAGACTTTCTTCCTTTACTGCTTTAAAGTGCTTTTCAGCTCTTGAATAGCGTTTTCAATGCTTTTACAATGTTTTGTATTTAACTTCTGGCTGAAGGGTTTTCTTGTTGTTTTAACTTTTATAGCATGTTCCTGTGGCTGTTTATAGACGGTAAAGGTGTTTAGTGAAGGTATTGAGCCATTAGATTCATTTTTTTTTTGACTTTCATTCCTTTACTGCTTTAATGTGCTTTTAAGCTCTTGAATAGCGTTTTCAATGCTTTTACAATGTTTTGCATGTAACTTCTGGCAGAAGGGTTTTCTTGTTGTTTTAACCTTTATAGCATGTTCCTGTGGCTGTTTATAGATGGTAAAGGTGTTTAGTGAAGGTATTGAGCCATTAGATTCCGTTTTTGAGACTTTCATTCCTGTACAGCTTTAAAGTGCTTTTAAGCTCTTGAATAGCGTTTTCAATGCTTTTACAATGTTTTGCATGTAACTTCTGGCAGAAGGGTTTTCTTGTTGTTTTAACCTTTATAGCATGTTCCTGTGGCTGTTTATAGATGGTAAAGGTGTTTAGTGAAGGTATTGAGCCATTAGATTCAGTTTTTGAGACTTTCTTCCTTTACTGCTTTAAAGTGCTTTTCAGCTCTTGAATAGCAATTTCAATGCTTTTACAATGTTTTGCATGTAACTTCTGGCAAAAGGGTTTTCTTGTTGTTTTAACTTTTATAGCATGTTCCTGTGGCTGTTTATAGATGGTAAAGGTGTTTAGTGAAGGTTTTAAGCCATTAGATTCCGTTTTTGAGACCTTCATTCCTTTACTGCTTTAAAGTGCTTTTCAGCTCTTGAATAGCATTTTCAATGCTTTGACAATGTTTTGCATGTATCTTCTGGCTGAAGGGGTTTCTTGTTGTTTTAACTTTTATAGCATGTTCCTTTGACTGTTTAAACATGGTAAATGTGTTTTATGAAGGTATTGAGCCATTAGATTCATTTTTTTTCAGACTCTCCTTCCTTTACTGCTTTAATGTACTTTTAAGCTCTTGAATGGCGTTTTCAATGCTTTTACAATGTCTTGCATGTAACTTCTGGCAGAAGGGTTTTCGTGTTGTTTTAACTTTTATAGCATGTTCCTGTGGCTGTTTAAACATGGTAAATGTGTTTTATGAAGGTATTGAGCCATTAAATTCTTTTTTTTTTTGACTTTCATTCCTTTACTGCTTTAATGTGCTTTTAAGCTCTTGAATAGCATTTTCAATGCTTTGACAATGTTTTGCATATATCTTCTGGCTGAAGGGGTTTCTTGTTGTTTTAAGAGTTATAACATGTTTATGTGGCTGTTTTTACATGGTGAAAGATTTTCTTTGAAGGTATTGAGCCATTAGATTCCGTTTTTGAGACTTTCATTCCTTTACTGCTTTAATGTGCTTTTCAGCTCTTGAATAGCGTTTTCAATGCTTTTACAATGTTTTGTATGTAACTTCTGACTGAAGGGTTTTCTTGTTGTTTTAACTTTTATAGCATGTTCCTGTGGCTGTTTATAGATGGTAAAGGTGTTTAGTGAAGGTTTTAAGCCATTAGATTCCGTTTTTGAGACTTTCATGCCTTTTCTGCTTTAAAGTGCTTTTCAGCTCTTGAATATCGTTTTCAATGCTTTGACAATGTTTTGCATGTATCTTCTGACTGAAGGGGTTTCTTGTTGTTTTAAGAGTTATAACATGTTTATGTGGCTGTTTTTACATGGTAAAGGATTTTTTTTGAAGGTATTGAGTCATTAGATTCAGTTTTTGAGACTTTCTTCCTTTACTGCTTTAAAGTGCTTTTCAGCTCTTGAATAGCAATTTCAATGCTTTTACAATGTTTTGCATGTAACTTCTGGAAAAAGGGTTTTCTTGTTGTTTTAACGTTTATAGCATGTTCCTGTGGCTGTTTATAGATGGTAAAGGTGTTTAGTGAAGGTTTTAAGCCATTAGATTCCGTTTTTGAGACCTTCATTCCTTTACTGCTTTAAAGTGCTTTTCAGCTCTTGAATAGCATTGTCAATGCTTTGACAATGTTTTGCATGTATCTTCTGGCTGAAGGGGTTTCTTGTTGTTTTAACTTTTATAGCATGTTCCTTTGACTGTTTAAACATGGTAAATGTGTTTTATGAAGGTATTGAGCCATTAGATTCATTTTTTTTCAGACTCTCCTTCCTTTACTGCTTTAATGTACTTTTAAGCTCTTGAATAGCGTTTTCAATGCTTTTACAATGTTTTGCATGTAACTTCTGGCAGAAGGGTTTTCTTGTTGTTTTAACCTTTATAGCATGTTCCTGTGGCTGTTTATAGATGGTAAAGGTGTTTAGTGAAGGTATTGAGCCATTAGATTCCGTTTTTGAGACTTTCATTCCTGTACAGCTTTAAAGTGCTTTTAAGCTCTTGAATAGCGTTTTCAATGCTTTTACAATGTTTTGCATGTAACTTCTGGCAGAAGGGTTTTCTTGTTGTTTTAACCTTTATAGCATGTTCCTGTGGCTGTTTATAGATGGTAAAGGTGTTTAGTGAAGGTATTGAGCCATTAGATTCAGTTTTTGAGACTTTCTTCCTTTACTGCTTTAAAGTGCTTTTCAGCTCTTGAATAGCAATTTCAATGCTTTTACAATGTTTTGCATGTAACTTCTGGCAAAAGGGTTTTCTTGTTGTTTTAACTTTTATAGCATGTTCCTGTGGCTGTTTATAGATGGTAAAGGTGTTTAGTGAAGGTTTTAAGCCATTAGATTCCGTTTTTGAGACCTTCATTCCTTTACTGCTTTAAAGTGCTTTTCAGCTCTTGAATAGCATTTTCAATGCTTTGACAATGTTTTGCATGTATCTTCTGGCTGAAGGGGTTTCTTGTTGTTTTAACTTTTATAGCATGTTCCTTTGACTGTTTAAACATGGTAAATGTGTTTTATGAAGGTATTGAGCCATTAGATTCATTTTTTTTCAGACTCTCCTTCCTTTACTGCTTTAATGTACTTTTAAGCTCTTGAATGGCGTTTTCAATGCTTTTACAATGTCTTGCATGTAACTTCTGGCAGAAGGGTTTTCGTGTTGTTTTAACTTTTATAGCATGTTCCTGTGGCTGTTTAAACATGGTAAATGTGTTTTATGAAGGTATTGAGCCATTAAATTCTTTTTTTTTTTTGACTTTCATTCCTTTACTGCTTTAATGTGCTTTTAAGCTCTTGAATAGCATTTTCAATGCTTTGACAATGTTTTGCATGTATCTTCTGGCTGAAGGGGTTTCTTGTTGTTTTAAGAGTTATAACATGTTTATGTGGCTGTTTTTACATGGTGAAAGATTTTCTTTGAAGGTATTGAGCCATTAGATTCCGTTTTTGAGACTTTCATTCCTTTACTGCTTTAATGTGCTTTTCAGCTCTTGAATAGCGTTTTCAATGCTTTTACAATGTTTTGTATGTAACTTCTGACTGAAGGGTTTTCTTGTTGTTTTAACTTTTATAGCATGTTCCTGTGGCTGTTTATAGATGGTAAAGGTGTTTAGTGAAGGTTTTAAGCCATTAGATTCCGTTTTTGGGACCTTCATTCCTTTACTGCTTTAAAGTGCTTTTCAGCTCTTGAATAGCATTTTCAATGCTTTGACAATGTTTTGCATGTATCTTCTGGCTGAAGGGGTTTCTTGTTGTTTTAACTTTTATAGCATGGTCCTTTGACTGTTTAAACATGGTAAATGTGTTTTATGAAGGTATTGAGCCATTAGATTCATTTTTTTTCAGACTCTCCTTCCTTTACTGCTTTAATGTACTTTTAAGCTCTTGAATGGCGTTTTCAATGCTTTTACAATGTTTTGCATGTATCTTCTGGCTGAAGGGGTTTCTTGTTGTTTTAAGAGTTATAACATGTTTATGTGGCTGTTTTTACATGGTGAAAGATTTTCTTTGAAGGTATTGAGCCATTAGATTCCGTTTTTGAGACTTTCATTCCTTTACTGCTTTAATGTGCTTTTCAGCTCTTGAATAGCGTTTTCAATGCTTTTACAATGTTTTGTATGTAACTTCTGACTGAAGGGTTTTCTTGTTGATTTAACTTTTATAGCATGTTCCTGTGGCTGTTTATAGATGGTAAAGGTGTTTAGTGAAGGTTTTAAGCCATTAGATTCCGTTTTTGAGACTTTCATGCCTTTTCTGCTTTAAAGTGCTTTTCAGCTCTTGAATATCGTTTTCAATGCTTTGACAATGTTTTGCATGTATCTTCTGACTGAAGGGGTTTCTTGTTGTTTTAAGAGTTATAACATGTTTATGTGGCTGTTTTTACATGGTAAAGGATTTTTTTTGAAGGTATTGAGTCATTAGATTCAGTTTTTGAGACTTTCTTCCTTTACTGCTTTAAAGTGCTTTTCAGCTCTTGAATAGCAATTTCAATGCTTTTACAATGTTTTGCATGTAACTTCTGGAAAAAGGGTTTTCTTGTTGTTTTAACGTTTATAGCATGTTCCTGTGGCTGTTTATAGATGGTAAAGGTGTTTAGTGAAGGTTTTAAGCCATTAGATTCCGTTTTTGAGACCTTCATTCCTTTACTGCTTTAAAGTGCTTTTCAGCTCTTGAATAGCATTGTCAATGCTTTGACAATGTTTTGCATGTATCTTCTGGCTGAAGGGGTTTCTTGTTGTTTTAACTTTTATAGCATGTTCCTTTGACTGTTTAAACATGGTAAATGTGTTTTATGAAGGTATTGAGCCATTAGATTCATTTTTTTTCAGACTCTCCTTCCTTTACTGCTTTAATGTACTTTTAAGCTCTTGAATAGCGTTTTCAATGCTTTTACAATGTTTTGCATGTAACTTCTGGCAGAAGGGTTTTCTTGTTGTTTTAACCTTTATAGCATGTTCCTGTGGCTGTTTATAGATGGTAAAGGTGTTTAGTGAAGGTATTGAGCCATTAGATTCCGTTTTTGAGACTTTCATTCCTGTACAGCTTTAAAGTGCTTTTAAGCTCTTGAATAGCGTTTTCAATGCTTTTACAATGTTTTGCATGTAACTTCTGGCAGAAGGGTTTTCTTGTTGTTTTAACCTTTATAGCATGTTCCTGTGGCTGTTTATAGATGGTAAAGGTGTTTAGTGAAGGTATTGAGCCATTAGATTCAGTTTTTGAGACTTTCTTCCTTTACTGCTTTAAAGTGCTTTTCAGCTCTTGAATAGCAATTTCAATGCTTTTACAATGTTTTGCATGTAACTTCTGGCAAAAGGGTTTTCTTGTTGTTTTAACTTTTATAGCATGTTCCTGTGGCTGTTTATAGATGGTAAAGGTGTTTAGTGAAGGTTTTAAGCCATTAGATTCCGTTTTTGAGACCTTCATTCCTTTACTGCTTTAAAGTGCTTTTCAGCTCTTGAATAGCATTTTCAATGCTTTGACAATGTTTTGCATGTATCTTCTGGCTGAAGGGGTTTCTTGTTGTTTTAACTTTTATAGCATGTTCCTTTGACTGTTTAAACATGGTAAATGTGTTTTATGAAGGTATTGAGCCATTAGATTCATTTTTTTTCAGACTCTCCTTCCTTTACTGCTTTAATGTACTTTTAAGCTCTTGAATGGCGTTTTCAATGCTTTTACAATGTCTTGCATGTAACTTCTGGCAGAAGGGTTTTCGTGTTGTTTTAACTTTTATAGCATGTTCCTGTGGCTGTTTAAACATGGTAAATGTGTTTTATGAAGGTATTGAGCCATTAAATTCTTTTTTTTTTTTGACTTTCATTCCTTTACTGCTTTAATGTGCTTTTAAGCTCTTGAATAGCATTTTCAATGCTTTGACAATGTTTTGCATGTATCTTCTGGCTGAAGGGGTTTCTTGTTGTTTTAAGAGTTATAACATGTTTATGTGGCTGTTTTTACATGGTGAAAGATTTTCTTTGAAGGTATTGAGCCATTAGATTCCGTTTTTGAGACTTTCATTCCTTTACTGCTTTAATGTGCTTTTCAGCTCTTGAATAGCGTTTTCAATGCTTTTACAATGTTTTGTATGTAACTTCTGACTGAAGGGTTTTCTTGTTGTTTTAACTTTTATAGCATGTTCCTGTGGCTGTTTATAGATGGTAAAGGTGTTTAGTGAAGGTTTTAAGCCATTAGATTCCGTTTTTGGGACCTTCATTCCTTTACTGCTTTAAAGTGCTTTTCAGCTCTTGAATAGCATTTTCAATGCTTTGACAATGTTTTGCATGTATCTTCTGGCTGAAGGGGTTTCTTGTTGTTTTAACTTTTATAGCATGGTCCTTTGACTGTTTAAACATGGTAAATGTGTTTTATGAAGGTATTGAGCCATTAGATTCATTTTTTTTCAGACTCTCCTTCCTTTACTGCTTTAATGTACTTTTAAGCTCTTGAATGGCGTTTTCAATGCTTTTACAATGTTTTGCATGTATCTTCTGGCTGAAGGGGTTTCTTGTTGTTTTAAGAGTTATAACATGTTTATGTGGCTGTTTTTACATGGTGAAAGATTTTCTTTGAAGGTATTGAGCCATTAGATTCCGTTTTTGAGACTTTCATTCCTTTACTGCTTTAATGTGCTTTTCAGCTCTTGAATAGCGTTTTCAATGCTTTTACAATGTTTTGTATGTAACTTCTGACTGAAGGGTTTTCTTGTTGTTTTAACTTTTATAGCATGTTCCTGTGGCTGTTTATAGATGGTAAAGGTGTTTAGTGAAGGTTTTAAGCCATTAGATTCCGTTTTTGAGACTTTCATGCCTTTTCTGCTTTAAAGTGCTTTTCAGCTCTTGAATATCGTTTTCAATGCTTTGACAATGTTTTGCATGTATCTTCTGACTGAAGGGGTTTCTTGTTGTTTTAAGAGTTATAACATGTTTATGTGGCTGTTTTTACATGGTAAAGGATTTTTTTTGAAGGTATTGAGTCATTAGATTCAGTTTTTGAGACTTTCTTCCTTTACTGCTTTAAAGTGCTTTTCAGCTCTTGAATAGCAATTTCAATGCTTTTACAATGTTTTGCATGTAACTTCTGGCAAAAGGGTTTTCTTGTTGTTTTAACTTTTATAGCATGTTCCTGTGGCTGTTTATAGATGGTAAAGGTGTTTAGTGAAGGTTTTAAGCCATTAGATTCCGTTTTTGGGACCTTCATTCCTTTACTGCTTTAAAGTGCTTTTCAGCTCTTGAATAGCATTTTCAATGCTTTGACAATGTTTTGCATGTATCTTCTGGCTGAAGGGGTTTCTTGTTGTTTTAACTTTTATAGCATGTTCCTTTGACTGTTTAAACATGGTAAATGTGTTTTATGAAGGTATTGAGCCATTAGATTCATTTTTTTTCAGACTCTCCTTCCTTTACTGCTTTAATGTACTTTTAAGCTCTTGAATGGCGTTTTCAATGCTTTTACAATGTCTTGCATGTAACTTCTGGCAGAAGGGTTTTTGTGTTGTTTTAACTTTTATAGCATGTTCCTGTGGCTGTTTAAACATGGTAAATGTGTTTTATGAAGGTATTGAGCCATTAAATTCTTTTTTTTTTTTGACTTTCATTCCTTTACTGCTTTAATGTGCTTTTAAGCTCTTGAATAGCATTTTCAATGCTTTGACAATGTTTTGCATATATCTTCTGGCTGAAGGGGTTTCTTGTTGTTTTAAGAGTTATAACATGTTTATGTGGCTGTTTTTACATGGTGAAAGATTTTCTTTGAAGGTATTGAGGCATTAGATTCCGTTTTTTAGACTTTCATTCCTTTACTGCTTTAATGTGCTTTTCAGCTCTTGAATAGCGTTTTCAATGCTTTTACAATGTTTTGTATGTAACTTCTGACTGAAGGGTTTTCTTGTTGTTTTAACTTTTATAGCATGTTCCTGTGGCTGTTTATAGATGGTAAAGGTGTTTAGTGAAGGTTTTAAGCCATTAGATTCCGTTTTTGAGACTTTCATGCCTTTTCTGCTTTAAAGTGCTTTTCAGCTCTTGAATATCGTTTTCAATGCTTTGACAATGTTTTGCATGTATCTTCTGACTGAAGGGGTTTCTTGTTGTTTTAAGAGTTATAACATGTTTATGTGGCTGTTTTTACATGGTAAAGGATTTATTTTGAAGGTATTGAGTCATTAGATTCAGTTTTTGAGACTTTCTTCCTTTACTGCTTTAAAGTGCTTTTCAGCTCTTGAATAGCAATTTCAATGCTTTTACAATGTTTTGCATGTAACTTCTGGAAAAAGGGTTTTCTTGTTGTTTTAACGTTTATAGCATGTTCCTGTGGCTGTTTATAGATGGTAAAGGTGTTTAGTGAAGGTTTTAAGCCATTAGATTCCGTTTTTGAGACCTTCATTCCTTTACTGCTTTAAAGTGCTTTTCAGCTCTTGAATAGCATTTTCAATGCTTTGACAATGTTTTGCATGTATCTTCTGGCTGAAGGGGTTTCTTGTTGTTTTAACTTTTATAGCATGTTCCTTTGACTGTTTAAACATGGTAAATGTGTTTTATGAAGGTATTGAGCCATTAGATTCATTTTTTTTCAGACTCTCCTTCCTTTACTGCTTTAATGTACTTTTAAGCTCTTGAATGGCGTTTTCAATGCTTTTACAATGTTTTGCATGTAACTTCTGGCAGAAGGGTTTTCTTGTTGTTTTAACCTTTATAGCATGTTCCTGTGGCTGTTTATAGATGGTAAAGGTGTTTAGTGAAGGTATTGAGCCATTAGATTCCGTTTTTGAGACTTTCATGCCTTTTCTGCTTTAAAGTGCTTTTCAGGTCTTGAATAGCGTTTTCAATGCTTTTACAATGTTTTGTATGTAACTTCTGACTGAAGGGTTTTCTTGTTGTTTTAACTTTTATAGCATGTTCCTGTGGCTGTTTATAGATGGTAAAGGTGTTTAGTGAAGGTTTTAAGCCATTAGATTCCGTTTTTGAGACTTTCATGCCTTTTCTGCTTTAAAGTGCTTTTCAGCTCTTGAATATCGTTTTCAATGCTTTGACAATGTTTTGCATGTATCTTCTGACTGAAGGGGTTTCTTGTTGTTTTAAGAGTTATAACATGTTTATGTGGCTGTTTTTACATGGTAAAGGATTTTTTTTGAAGGTATTGAGCCATTAGATTCATTTTTTTCAGACTCTCCTTCCTTTACTGCTTTAATGTACTTTTAAGCTCTTGAATGGCGTTTTCAATGCTTTTACAATGTTTTGCATGTATCTTCTGGCTGAAGGGGTTTCTTGTTGTTTTAACTTTTATAGCATGTTCCTTTGACTGTTTAAACATGGTAAATGTGTTTTATGAAGGTATTGAGCCATTAGATTCATTTTTTTTCAGACTCTCCTTCCTTTACTGCTTTAATGTACTTTTAAGCTCTTGAATGGCGTTTTCAATGCTTTTACAATGTCTTGCATGTAACTTCTGGCAGAAGGGTTTTCGTGTTGTTTTAACTTTTATAGCATGTTCCTGTGGCTGTTTAAACATGGTAAATGTGTTTTATGAAGGTATTGAGCCATTAAATTCTTTTCTTTTTTTGACTTTCATTCCTTTACTGCTTTAATGTGCTTTTAAGCTCTTGAATAGCATTTTCAATGCTTTGACAATGTTTTGCATATATCTTCTGGCTGAAGGGGTTTCTTGTTGTTTTAAGAGTTATAACATGTTTATGTGGCTGTTTTTACATGGTGAAAGATTTTCTTTGAAGGTATTGAGCCATTAGATTCCGTTTTTTAGACTTTCATTCCTTTACTGCTTTATTGTGCTTTTCAGCTCTTGAATAGCGTTTTCAATGCTTTTACAATGTTTTGTATGTAACTTCTGACTGAAGGGTTTTCTTGTTGTTTTAACTTTTATAGCATGTTCCTGTGGCTGTTTATAGATGGTAAAGGTGTTTAGTGAAGGTTTTAAGCCATTAGATTCCGTTTTTGAGACTTTCATGCCTTTTCTGCTTTAAAGTGCTTTTCAGCTCTTGAATATCGTTTTCAATGCTTTGACAATGTTTTGCATGTATCTTCTGACTGAAGGGGTTTCTTGTTGTTTTAAGAGTTATAACATGTTTATGTGGCTGTTTTTACATGGTAAAGGATTTTTTTTGAAGGTATTGAGCCATTAGATTCATTTTTTTCAGACTCTCCTTCCTTTACTGCTTTAATGTACTTTTAAGCTCTTGAATGGCGTTTTCAATGCTTTTACAATGTTTTGCATGTATCTTCTGGCTGAAGGGGTTTCTTGTTGTTTTAACTTTTATAGCATGTTCCTTTGACTGTTTAAACATGGTAAATGTGTTTTATGAAGGTATTGAGCCATTAGATTCATTTTTTTTCAGACTCTCCTTCCTTTACTGCTTTAATGTACTTTTAAGCTCTTGAATGGCGTTTTCAATGCTTTTACAATGTCTTGCATGTAACTTCTGGCAGAAGGGTTTTCGTGTTGTTTTAACTTTTATAGCATGTTCCTGTGGCTGTTTAAACATGGTAAATGTGTTTTATGAAGGTATTGAGCCATTAAATTCTTTTCTTTTTTTGACTTTCATTCCTTTACTGCTTTAATGTGCTTTTAAGCTCTTGAATAGCATTTTCAATGCTTTGACAATGTTTTGCATGTATCTTCTGGCTGAAGGGGTTTCTTGTTGTTTTAACTTTTATAGCATGTTCCTTTGACTGTTTAAACATGGTAAATGTGTTTTATGAAGGTATTGAGCCATTAGATTCATTTTTTTTCAGACTCTCCTTCCTTTACTGCTTTAATGTACTTTTAAGCTCTTGAATGGCGTTTTCAATGCTTTTACAATGTCTTGCATGTAACTTCTGGCAGAAGGGTTTTCGTGTTGTTTTAACTTTTATAGCATGTTCCTGTGGCTGTTTAAACATGGTAAATGTGTTTTATGAAGGTATTGAGCCATTAAATTCTTTTTTTTTTTGACTTTCATTCCTTTACTGCTTTAATGTGCTTTTAAGCTCTTGAATAGCATTTTCAATGCTTTGACAATGTTTTGCATGTATCTTCTGGCTGAAGGGGTTTCTTGTTGTTTTAAGAGTTATAACATGTTTATGTGGCTGTTTTTACATGGTGAAAGATTTTCTTTGAAGGTATTGAGCCATTAGATTCCGTTTTTGAGACTTTCATTCCTTTACTGCTTTAATGTGCTTTTCAGCTCTTGAATAGCGTTTTCAATGCTTTTACAATGTTTTGTATGTAACTTCTGACTGAAGGGTTTTCTTGTTGTTTTAACTTTTATAGCATGTTCCTGTGGCTGTTTATAGATGGTAAAGGTGTTTAGTGAAGGTTTTAAGCCATTAGATTCCGTTTTTGAGACTTTCATGCCTTTTCTGCTTTAAAGTGCTTTTCAGCTCTTGAATATCGTTTTCAATGCTTTGACAATGTTTTGCATGTATCTTCTGACTGAAGGGGTTTCTTGTTGTTTTAAGAGTTATAACATGTTTATGTGGCTGTTTTTACATGGTAAAGGATTTTTTTTGAAGATATTGAGTCATTAGATTCAGTTTTTGAGACTTTCTTCCTTTACTGCTTTAAAGTGCTTTTCAGCTCTTGAATAGCAATTTCAATGCTTTTACAATGTTTTGCATGTAACTTCTGGCAAAAGGGTTTTCTTGTTGTTTTAACTTTTATAGCATGTTCCTGTGGCTGTTTATAGATGGTAAAGGTGTTTAGTGAAGGTTTTAAGCCATTAGATTCCGTTTTTGGGACCTTCATTCCTTTACTGCTTTAAAGTGCTTTTCAGCTCTTGAATAGCATTTTCAATGCTTTGACAATGTTTTGCATGTATCTTCTGGCTGAAGGGGTTTCTTGTTGTTTTAAGAGTTATAACATGTTTATGTGGCTGTTTTTACATGGTGAAAGATTTTCTTTGAAGGTATTGAGCCATTAGATTCCGTTTTTGAGACTTTCATTCCTTTACTGCTTTAATGTGCTTTTCAGCTCTTGAATAGCGTTTTCAATGCTTTTACAATGTTTTGTATGTAACTTCTGACTGAAGGGTTTTCTTGTTGTTTTAACTTTTATAGCATGTTCCTGTGGCTGTTTATAGATGGTAAAGGTGTTTAGTGAAGGTTTTAAGCCATTAGATTCCGTTTTTGAGACTTTCATGCCTTTTCTGCTTTAAAGTGCTTTTCAGCTCTTGAATATCGTTTTCAATGCTTTGACAATGTTTTGCATGTATCTTCTGACTGAAGGGGTTTCTTGTTGTTTTAAGAGTTATAACATGTTTATGTGGCTGTTTTTACATGGTAAAGGATTTTTTTTGAAGATATTGAGTCATTAGATTCAGTTTTTGAGACTTTCTTCCTTTACTGCTTTAAAGTGCTTTTCAGCTCTTGAATAGCAATTTCAATGCTTTTACAATGTTTTGCATGTAACTTCTGGCAAAAGGGTTTTCTTGTTGTTTTAACTTTTATAGCATGTTCCTGTGGCTGTTTATAGATGGTAAAGGTGTTTAGTGAAGGTTTTAAGCCATTAGATTCCGTTTTTGGGACCTTCATTCCTTTACTGCTTTAAAGTGCTTTTCAGCTCTTGAATAGCATTTTCAATGCTTTGACAATGTTTTGCATGTATCTTCTGGCTGAAGGGGTTTCTTGTTGTTTTAACTTTTATAGCATGGTCCTTTGACTGTTTAAACATGGTAAATGTGTTTTATGAAGGTATTGAGCCATTAGATTCATTTTTTTTCAGACTCTCCTTCCTTTACTGCTTTAATGTACTTTTAAGCTCTTGAATAGCATTTTCAATGCTTTTACAATGTTTTGTATGTAACTTCTGACTGAAGGGTTTTCTTGTTGTTTTAACTTTTATAGCATGTTCCTGTGGCTGTTTATAGATGGTAAAGGTGTTTAGTGAAGGTTTTAAGCCATTAGATTCCGTTTTTGAGACTTTCATGCCTTTTCTGCTTTAAAGTGCTTTTCAGCTCTTGAATATCGTTTTCAATGCTTTGACAATGTTTTGCATGTATCTTCTGACTGAAGGGGTTTCTTGTTGTTTTAAGAGTTATAACATGTTTATGTGGCTGTTTTTACATGGTAAAGGATTTTTTTTGAAGATATTGAGTCATTAGATTCAGTTTTTGAGACTTTCTTCCTTTACTGCTTTAAAGTGCTTTTCAGCTCTTGAATAGCAATTTCAATGCTTTTACAATGTTTTGCATGTAACTTCTGGCAAAAGGGTTTTCTTGTTGTTTTAACTTTTATAGCATGTTCCTGTGGCTGTTTATAGATGGTAAAGGTGTTTAGTGAAGGTTTTAAGCCATTAGATTCCGTTTTTGGGACCTTCATTCCTTTACTGCTTTAAAGTGCTTTTCAGCTCTTGAATAGCATTTTCAATGCTTTGACAATGTTTTGCATGTATCTTCTGGCTGAAGGGGTTTCTTGTTGTTTTAACTTTTATAGCATGGTCCTTTGACTGTTTAAACATGGTAAATGTGTTTTATGAAGGTATTGAGCCATTAGATTCATTTTTTTTCAGACTCTCCTTCCTTTACTGCTTTAATGTACTTTTAAGCTCTTGAATGGCGTTTTCAATGCTTTTACAATGTTTTGCATGTATCTTCTGGCTGAAGGGGTTTCTTGTTGTTTTAAGAGTTATAACATGTTTATGTGGCTGTTTTTACATGGTGAAGGATTTTTTTTGAAGGTATTGAGTCATTAGATTCAGTTTTTGAGACTTTCTTCCTTTACTGCTTTAAAGTGCTTTTCAGCTCTTGAATAGCAATTTCAATGCTTTTACAATGTTTTGCATGTAACTTCTGGCAAAAGGGTTTTCTTGTTGTTTTAACTTTTATAGCATGTTCCTGTGGCTGTTTATAGATGGTAAAGGTGTTTAGTGAAGGTTTTAAGCCATTAGATTCCGTTTTTGGGACCTTCATTCCTTTACTGCTTTAAAGTGCTTTTCAGCTCTTGAATAGCATTTTCAATGCTTTGACAATGTTTTGCATGTATCTTCTGGCTGAAGGGGTTTCTTGTTGTTTTAACTTTTATAGCATGTTCCTTTGACTGTTTAAACATGGTAAATGTGTTTTATGAAGGTATTGAGCCATTAGATTCATTTTTTTTCAGACTCTCCTTCCTTTACTGCTTTAATGTACTTTTAAGCTCTTGAATGGCGTTTTCAATGCTTTTACAATGTTTTGCATGTAACTTCTGGCAGAAGGGTTTTCTTGTTGTTTTAACCTTTATAGCATGTTCCTGTGGCTGTTTATAGATGGTAAAGGTGTTTAGTGAAGGTATTGAGCCATTAGATTCCGTTTTTGAGACTTTCATGCCTTTTCTGCTTTAAAGTGCTTTTCAGGTCTTGAATAGCGTTTTCAATGCTTTTACAATGTTTTGTATGTAACTTCTGACTGAAGGGTTTTCTTGTTGTTTTAACTTTTATAGCATGTTCCTGTGGCTGTTTATAGATGGTAAAGGTGTTTAGTGAAGGTTTTAAGCCATTAGATTCCGTTTTTGAGACTTTCATGCCTTTTCTGCTTTAAAGTGCTTTTCAGCTCTTGAATATCGTTTTCAATGCTTTGACAATGTTTTGCATGTATCTTCTGACTGAAGGGGTTTCTTGTTGTTTTAAGAGTTATAACATGTTTATGTGGCTGTTTTTACATGGTAAAGGATTTTTTTTGAAGGTATTGAGCCATTAGATTCATTTTTTTCAGACTCTCCTTCCTTTACTGCTTTAATGTACTTTTAAGCTCTTGAATGGCGTTTTCAATGCTTTTACAATGTTTTGCATGTATCTTCTGGCTGAAGGGGTTTCTTGTTGTTTTAACTTTTATAGCATGTTCCTTTGACTGTTTAAACATGGTAAATGTGTTTTATGAAGGTATTGAGCCATTAGATTCATTTTTTTTCAGACTCTCCTTCCTTTACTGCTTTAATGTACTTTTAAGCTCTTGAATGGCGTTTTCAATGCTTTTACAATGTCTTGCATGTAACTTCTGGCAGAAGGGTTTTCGTGTTGTTTTAACTTTTATAGCATGTTCCTGTGGCTGTTTAAACATGGTAAATGTGTTTTATGAAGGTATTGAGCCATTAAATTCTTTTCTTTTTTTGACTTTCATTCCTTTACTGCTTTAATGTGCTTTTAAGCTCTTGAATAGCATTTTCAATGCTTTGACAATGTTTTGCATATATCTTCTGGCTGAAGGGGTTTCTTGTTGTTTTAAGAGTTATAACATGTTTATGTGGCTGTTTTTACATGGTGAAAGATTTTCTTTGAAGGTATTGAGCCATTAGATTCCGTTTTTTAGACTTTCATTCCTTTACTGCTTTATTGTGCTTTTCAGCTCTTGAATAGCGTTTTCAATGCTTTTACAATGTTTTGTATGTAACTTCTGACTGAAGGGTTTTCTTGTTGTTTTAACTTTTATAGCATGTTCCTGTGGCTGTTTATAGATGGTAAAGGTGTTTAGTGAAGGTTTTAAGCCATTAGATTCCGTTTTTGGGACCTTCATTCCTTTACTGCTTTAAAGTGCTTTTCAGCTCTTGAATAGCATTTTCAATGCTTTGACAATGTTTTGCATGTATCTTCTGGCTGAAGGGGTTTCTTGTTGTTTTAACTTTTATAGCATGGTCCTTTGACTGTTTAAACATGGTAAATGTGTTTTATGAAGGTATTGAGCCATTAGATTCATTTTTTTTCAGACTCTCCTTCCTTTACTGCTTTAATGTACTTTTAAGCTCTTGAATGGCGTTTTCAATGCTTTTACAATGTTTTGCATGTATCTTCTGGCTGAAGGGGTTTCTTGTTGTTTTAAGAGTTATAACATGTTTATGTGGCTGTTTTTACATGGTGAAGGATTTTTTTTGAAGGTATTGAGTCATTAGATTCAGTTTTTGAGACTTTCTTCCTTTACTGCTTTAAAGTGCTTTTCAGCTCTTGAATAGCAATTTCAATGCTTTTACAATGTTTTGCATGTAACTTCTGGCAAAAGGGTTTTCTTGTTGTTTTAACTTTTATAGCATGTTCCTGTGGCTGTTTATAGATGGTAAAGGTGTTTAGTGAAGGTTTTAAGCCATTAGATTCCGTTTTTGGGACCTTCATTCCTTTACTGCTTTAAAGTGCTTTTCAGCTCTTGAATAGCATTTTCAATGCTTTGACAATGTTTTGCATGTATCTTCTGGCTGAAGGGGTTTCTTGTTGTTTTAACTTTTATAGCATGTTCCTTTGACTGTTTAAACATGGTAAATGTGTTTTATGAAGGTATTGAGCCATTAGATTCATTTTTTTTCAGACTCTCCTTCCTTTACTGCTTTAATGTACTTTTAAGCTCTTGAATGGCGTTTTCAATGCTTTTACAATGTTTTGCATGTAACTTCTGGCAGAAGGGTTTTCTTGTTGTTTTAACCTTTATAGCATGTTCCTGTGGCTGTTTATAGATGGTAAAGGTGTTTAGTGAAGGTATTGAGCCATTAGATTCCGTTTTTGAGACTTTCATGCCTTTTCTGCTTTAAAGTGCTTTTCAGGTCTTGAATAGCGTTTTCAATGCTTTTACAATGTTTTGTATGTAACTTCTGACTGAAGGGTTTTCTTGTTGTTTTAACTTTTATAGCATGTTCCTGTGGCTGTTTATAGATGGTAAAGGTGTTTAGTGAAGGTTTTAAGCCATTAGATTCCGTTTTTGAGACTTTCATGCCTTTTCTGCTTTAAAGTGCTTTTCAGCTCTTGAATATCGTTTTCAATGCTTTGACAATGTTTTGCATGTATCTTCTGACTGAAGGGGTTTCTTGTTGTTTTAAGAGTTATAACATGTTTATGTGGCTGTTTTTACATGGTAAAGGATTTTTTTTGAAGGTATTGAGCCATTAGATTCATTTTTTTCAGACTCTCCTTCCTTTACTGCTTTAATGTACTTTTAAGCTCTTGAATGGCGTTTTCAATGCTTTTACAATGTTTTGCATGTATCTTCTGGCTGAAGGGGTTTCTTGTTGTTTTAACTTTTATAGCATGTTCCTTTGACTGTTTAAACATGGTAAATGTGTTTTATGAAGGTATTGAGCCATTAGATTCATTTTTTTTCAGACTCTCCTTCCTTTACTGCTTTAATGTACTTTTAAGCTCTTGAATGGCGTTTTCAATGCTTTTACAATGTCTTGCATGTAACTTCTGGCAGAAGGGTTTTCGTGTTGTTTTAACTTTTATAGCATGTTCCTGTGGCTGTTTAAACATGGTAAATGTGTTTTATGAAGGTATTGAGCCATTAAATTCTTTTCTTTTTTTGACTTTCATTCCTTTACTGCTTTAATGTGCTTTTAAGCTCTTGAATAGCATTTTCAATGCTTTGACAATGTTTTGCATATATCTTCTGGCTGAAGGGGTTTCTTGTTGTTTTAAGAGTTATAACATGTTTATGTGGCTGTTTTTACATGGTGAAAGATTTTCTTTGAAGGTATTGAGCCATTAGATTCCGTTTTTTAGACTTTCATTCCTTTACTGCTTTATTGTGCTTTTCAGCTCTTGAATAGCGTTTTCAATGCTTTTACAATGTTTTGTATGTAACTTCTGACTGAAGGGTTTTCTTGTTGTTTTAACTTTTATAGCATGTTCCTGTGGCTGTTTATAGATGGTAAAGGTGTTTAGTGAAGGTTTTAAGCCATTAGATTCCGTTTTTGAGACTTTCATGCCTTTTCTGCTTTAAAGTGCTTTTCAGCTCTTGAATATCGTTTTCAATGCTTTGACAATGTTTTGCATGTATCTTCTGACTGAAGGGGTTTCTTGTTGTTTTAAGAGTTATGACATGTTTATGTGGCTGTTTTTACATGGTAAATGATTTTTTTTGAAGGTATTGAGTCATTAGATTCAGTTTTTGAGACTTTCTTCCTTTACTGCTTTAAAGTGCTTTTCAGCTCTTGAATAGCAATTTCAATGCTTTTACAATGTTTTGCATGTAACTTCTGGCAAAAGGGTTTTCTTGTTGTTTTAACTTTTATAGCATGTTCCTGTGGCTGTTTATAGATGGTAAAGGTGTTTAGTGAAGGTTTTAAGCCATTAGATTCCGTTTTTGGGACCTTCATTCCTTTACTGCTTTAAAGTTCTTTTCAGCTCTTGAATAGCATTTTCAATGCTTTGACAATGTTTTGCATGTATCTTCTGGCTGAAGGGGTTTCTTGTTGTTTTAACTTTTATAGCATGTTCCTTTGACTGTTTAAACATGGTAAATGTGTTTTATGAAGGTATTGAGCCATTAGATTCATTTTTTTTCAGACTCTCCTTCCTTTACTGCTTTAATGTACTTTTAAGCTCTTGAATGGCGTTTTCAATGCTTTTACAATGTCTTGCATGTAACTTCTGGCAGAAGGGTTTTTGTGTTGTTTTAACTTTTATAGCATGTTCCTGTGGCTGTTTAAACATGGTAAATGTGTTTTATGAAGGTATTGAGCCATTAAATTCTTTTTTTTTTTTGACTTTCATTCCTTTACTGCTTTAATGTGCTTTTAAGCTCTTGAATAGCATTTTCAATGCTTTGACAATGTTTTGCATATATCTTCTGGCTGAAGGGGTTTCTTGTTGTTTTAAGAGTTATAACATGTTTATGTGGCTGTTTTTACATGGTGAAAGATTTTCTTTGAAGGTATTGAGGCATTAGATTCCGTTTTTTAGACTTTCATTCCTTTACTGCTTTAATGTGCTTTTCAGCTCTTGAATAGCGTTTTCAATGCTTTTACAATGTTTTGTATGTAACTTCTGACTGAAGGGTTTTCTTGTTGTTTTAACTTTTATAGCATGTTCCTGTGGCTGTTTATAGATGGTAAAGGTGTTTAGTGAAGGTTTTAAGCCATTAGATTCCGTTTTTGAGACTTTCATGCCTTTTCTGCTTTAAAGTGCTTTTCAGCTCTTGAATATCGTTTTCAATGCTTTGACAATGTTTTGCATGTATCTTCTGACTGAAGGGGTTTCTTGTTGTTTTAAGAGTTATAACATGTTTATGTGGCTGTTTTTACATGGTAAAGGATTTATTTTGAAGGTATTGAGTCATTAGATTCAGTTTTTGAGACTTTCTTCCTTTACTGCTTTAAAGTGCTTTTCAGCTCTTGAATAGCAATTTCAATGCTTTTACAATGTTTTGCATGTAACTTCTGGAAAAAGGGTTTTCTTGTTGTTTTAACGTTTATAGCATGTTCCTGTGGCTGTTTATAGATGGTAAAGGTGTTTAGTGAAGGTTTTAAGCCATTAGATTCCGTTTTTGAGACCTTCATTCCTTTACTGCTTTAAAGTGCTTTTCAGCTCTTGAATAGCATTTTCAATGCTTTGACAATGTTTTGCATGTATCTTCTGGCTGAAGGGGTTTCTTGTTGTTTTAACTTTTATAGCATGTTCCTTTGACTGTTTAAACATGGTAAATGTGTTTTATGAAGGTATTGAGCCATTAGATTCATTTTTTTTCAGACTCTCCTTCCTTTACTGCTTTAATGTACTTTTAAGCTCTTGAATGGCGTTTTCAACGCTTTTACAATGTTTTGCATGTAACTTCTGGCAGAAGGGTTTTCTTGTTGTTTTAACCTTTATAGCATGTTCCTGTGGCTGTTTATAGATGGTAAAGGTGTTTAGTGAAGGTATTGAGCCATTAGATTCCGTTTTTGAGACTTTCATGCCTTTTCTGCTTTAAAGTGCTTTTCAGGTCTTGAATAGCGTTTTCAATGCTTTTACAATGTTTTGTATGTAACTTCTGACTGAAGGGTTTTCTTGTTGTTTTAACTTTTATAGCATGTTCCTGTGGCTGTTTATAGATGGTAAAGGTGTTTAGTGAAGGTTTTAAGCCATTAGATTCCGTTTTTGAGACTTTCATGCCTTTTCTGCTTTAAAGTGCTTTTCAGCTCTTGAATATCGTTTTCAATGCTTTGACAATGTTTTGCATGTATCTTCTGACTGAAGGGGTTTCTTGTTGTTTTAAGAGTTATAACATGTTTATGTGGCTGTTTTTACATGGTAAAGGATTTTTTTTGAAGGTATTGAGCCATTAGATTCATTTTTTTCAGACTCTCCTTCCTTTACTGCTTTAATGTACTTTTAAGCTCTTGAATGGCGTTTTCAATGCTTTTACAATGTTTTGCATGTATCTTCTGGCTGAAGGGGTTTCTTGTTGTTTTAACTTTTATAGCATGTTCCTTTGACTGTTTAAACATGGTAAATGTGTTTTATGAAGGTATTGAGCCATTAGATTAATTTTTTTTCAGACTCTCCTTCCTTTACTGCTTTAATGTACTTTTAAGCTCTTGAATGGCGTTTTCAATGCTTTTACAATGTCTTGCATGTAACTTCTGGCAGAAGGGTTTTCGTGTTGTTTTAACTTTTATAGCATGTTCCTGTGGCTGTTTAAACATGGTAAATGTGTTTTATGAAGGTATTGAGCCATTAAATTCTTTTCTTTTTTTGACTTTCATTCCTTTACTGCTTTAATGTGCTTTTAAGCTCTTGAATAGCATTTTCAATGCTTTGACAATGTTTTGCATATATCTTCTGGCTGAAGGGGTTTCTTGTTGTTTTAAGAGTTATAACATGTTTATGTGGCTGTTTTTACATGGTGAAAGATTTTCTTTGAAGGTATTGAGCCATTAGATTCCGTTTTTTAGACTTTCATTCCTTTACTGCTTTATTGTGCTTTTCAGCTCTTGAATAGCGTTTTCAATGCTTTTACAATGTTTTGTATGTAACTTCTGACTGAAGGGTTTTCTTGTTGTTTTAACTTTTATAGCATGTTCCTGTGGCTGTTTATAGATGGTAAAGGTGTTTAGTGAAGGTTTTAAGCCATTAGATTCCGTTTTTGAGACTTTCATGCCTTTTCTGCTTTAAAGTGCTTTTCAGCTCTTGAATATCGTTTTCAATGCTTTGACAATGTTTTGCATGTATCTTCTGACTGAAGGGGTTTCTTGTTGTTTTAAGAGTTATAACATGTTTATGTGGCTGTTTTTACATGGTAAAGGATTTTTTTTGAAGGTATTGAGTCATTAGATTCAGTTTTTGAGACTTTCTTCCTTTACTGCTTTAAAGTGCTTTTCAGCTCTTGAATAGCAATTTCAATGCTTTTACAATGTTTTGCATGTAACTTCTGGAAAAAGGGTTTTCTTGTTGTTTTAACGTTTATAGCATGTTCCTGTGGCTGTTTATAGATGGTAAAGGTGTTTAGTGAAGGTTTTAAGCCATTAGATTCCGTTTTTGAGACCTTCATTCCTTTACTGCTTTAAAGTGCTTTTCAGCTCTTGAATAGCATTTTCAATGCTTTGACAATGTTTTGCATGTATCTTCTGGCTGAAGGGGTTTCTTGTTGTTTTAACTTTTATAGCATGTTCCTTTGACTGTTTAAACATGGTAAATGTGTTTTATGAAGGTATTGAGCCATTAGATTCATTTTTTTTCAGACTCTCCTTCCTTTACTGCTTTAATGTACTTTTAAGCTCTTGAATGGCGTTTTCAATGCTTTTACAATGTTTTGCATGTAACTTCTGGCAGAAGGGTTTTCTTGTTGTTTTAACCTTTATAGCATGTTCCTGTGGCTGTTTATAGATGGTAAAGGTGTTTAGTGAAGGTATTGAGCCATTAGATTCCGTTTTTGAGACTTTCATGCCTTTTCTGCTTTAAAGTGCTTTTCAGGTCTTGAATAGCGTTTTCAATGCTTTTACAATGTTTTGTATGTAACTTCTGACTGAAGGGTTTTCTTGTTGTTTTAACTTTTATAGCATGTTCCTGTGGCTGTTTATAGATGGTAAAGGTGTTTAGTGAAGGTTTTAAGCCATTAGATTCCGTTTTTGAGACTTTCATGCCTTTTCTGCTTTAAAGTGCTTTTCAGCTCTTGAATATCGTTTTCAATGCTTTGACAATGTTTGCATGTATCTTCTGACTGAAGGGGTTTCTTGTTGTTTTAAGAGTTATAACATGTTTATGTGGCTGTTTTTACATGGTAAAGGATTTTTTTTGAAGGTATTGAGCCATTAGATTCATTTTTTTCAGACTCTCCTTCCTTTACTGCTTTAATGTACTTTTAAGCTCTTGAATGGCGTTTTCAATGCTTTTACAATGTTTTGCATGTATCTTCTGGCTGAAGGGGTTTCTTGTTGTTTTAACTTTTATAGCATGTTCCTTTGACTGTTTAAACATGGTAAATGTGTTTTATGAAGGTATTGAGCCATTAGATTCTTTTTTTTTTTTGACTTTCATTCCTTTACTGCTTTAATGTGCTTTTAAGCTCTTGAATAGCATTTTCAATGCTTTGACAATGTTTTGCATGTATCTTCTGGCTGAAGGGGTTTCTTGTTGTTTTAAGAGTTATAACATGTTTATGTGGCTGTTTTTACATGGTGAAAGATTTTCTTTGAAGGTATTGAGCCATTAGATTCCGTTTTTGAGACTTTCATTCCTTTACTGCTTTAATGTGCTTTTCAGCTCTTGAATAGCGTTTTCAATGCTTTTACAATGTTTTGTATGTAACTTCTGACTGAAGGGTTTTCTTGTTGTTTTAACTTTTATAGCATGTTCCTGTGGCTGTTTATAGATGGTAAAGGTGTTTAGTGAAGGTTTTAAGCCATTAGATTCCGTTTTTGGGACCTTCATTCCTTTACTGCTTTAAAGTGCTTTTCAGCTCTTGAATAGCATTTTCAATGCTTTGACAATGTTTTGCATGTATCTTCTGGCTGAAGGGGTTTCTTGTTGTTTTAACTTTTATAGCATGGTCCTTTGACTGTTTAAACATGGTAAATGTGTTTTATGAAGATATTGAGCCATTAGATTCATTTTTTTTCAGACTCTCCTTCCTTTACTGCTTTAATGTACTTTTAAGCTCTTGAATGGCGTTTTCAATGCTTTTACAATGTTTTGCATGTATCTTCTGGCTGAAGGGGTTTCTTGTTGTTTTAAGAGTTATAACATGTTTATGTGGCTGTTTTTACATGGTGAAAGATTTTCTTTGAAGGTATTGAGCCATTAGATTCCGTTTTTGAGACTTTCATTCCTTTACTGCTTTAATGTGCTTTTCAGCTCTTGAATAGCGTTTTCAATGCTTTTACAATGTTTTGTATGTAACTTCTGACTGAAGGGTTTTCTTGTTGTTTTAACTTTTATAGCATGTTCCTGTGGCTGTTTATAGATGGTAAAGGTGTTTAGTGAAGGTTTTAAGCCATTAGATTCCGTTTTTGAGACTTTCATGCCTTTTCTGCTTTAAAGTGCTTTTCAGCTCTTGAATATCGTTTTCAATGCTTTGACAATGTTTTGCATGTATCTTCTGACTGAAGGGGTTTCTTGTTGTTTTAAGAGTTATAACATGTTTATGTGGCTGTTTTTACATGGTAAAGGATTTTTTTTGAAGGTATTGAGTCATTAGATTCAGTTTTTGAGACTTTCTTCCTTTACTGCTTTAAAGTGCTTTTCAGCTCTTGAATAGCAATTTCAATGCTTTTACAATGTTTTGCATGTAACTTCTGGCAAAAGGGTTTTCTTGTTGTTTTAACTTTTATAGCATGTTCCTGTGGCTGTTTATAGATGGTAAAGGTGTTTAGTGAAGGTTTTAAGCCATTAGATTCCGTTTTTGGGACCTTCATTCCTTTACTGCTTTAAAGTGCTTTTCAGCTCTTGAATAGCATTTTCAATGCTTTGACAATGTTTTGCATGTATCTTCTGGCTGAAGGGGTTTCTTGTTGTTTTAACTTTTATAGCATGTTCCTTTGACTGTTTAAACATGGTAAATGTGTTTTATGAAGGTATTGAGCCATTAGATTCATTTTTTTTCAGACTCTCCTTCCTTTACTGCTTTAATGTACTTTTAAGCTCTTGAATGGCGTTTTCAATGCTTTTACAATGTCTTGCATGTAACTTCTGGCAGAAGGGTTTTTGTGTTGTTTTAACTTTTATAGCATGTTCCTGTGGCTGTTTAAACATGGTAAATGTGTTTTATGAAGGTATTGAGCCATTAAATTCTTTTTTTTTTTTGACTTTCATTCCTTTACTGCTTTAATGTGCTTTTAAGCTCTTGAATAGCATTTTCAATGCTTTGACAATGTTTTGCATATATCTTCTGGCTGAAGGGGTTTCTTGTTGTTTTAAGAGTTATAACATGTTTATGTGGCTGTTTTTACATGGTGAAAGATTTTCTTTGAAGGTATTGAGGCATTAGATTCCGTTTTTTAGACTTTCATTCCTTTACTGCTTTAATGTGCTTTTCAGCTCTTGAATAGCGTTTTCAATGCTTTTACAATGTTTTGTATGTAACTTCTGACTGAAGGGTTTTCTTGTTGTTTTAACTTTTATAGCATGTTCCTGTGGCTGTTTATAGATGGTAAAGGTGTTTAGTGAAGGTTTTAAGCCATTAGATTCCGTTTTTGAGACTTTCATGCCTTTTCTGCTTTAAAGTGCTTTTCAGCTCTTGAATATCGTTTTCAATGCTTTGACAATGTTTTGCATGTATCTTCTGACTGAAGGGGTTTCTTGTTGTTTTAAGAGTTATAACATGTTTATGTGGCTGTTTTTACATGGTAAAGGATTTATTTTGAAGGTATTGAGTCATTAGATTCAGTTTTTGAGACTTTCTTCCTTTACTGCTTTAAAGTGCTTTTCAGCTCTTGAATAGCAATTTCAATGCTTTTACAATGTTTTGCATGTAACTTCTGGAAAAAGGGTTTTCTTGTTGTTTTAACGTTTATAGCATGTTCCTGTGGCTGTTTATAGATGGTAAAGGTGTTTAGTGAAGGTTTTAAGCCATTAGATTCCGTTTTTGAGACCTTCATTCCTTTACTGCTTTAAAGTGCTTTTCAGCTCTTGAATAGCATTTTCAATGCTTTGACAATGTTTTGCATGTATCTTCTGGCTGAAGGGGTTTCTTGTTGTTTTAACTTTTATAGCATGTTCCTTTGACTGTTTAAACATGGTAAATGTGTTTTATGAAGGTATTGAGCCATTAGATTCATTTTTTTTCAGACTCTCCTTCCTTTACTGCTTTAATGTACTTTTAAGCTCTTGAATGGCGTTTTCAATGCTTTTACAATGTTTTGCATGTAACTTCTGGCAGAAGGGTTTTCTTGTTGTTTTAACCTTTATAGCATGTTCCTGTGGCTGTTTATAGATGGTAAAGGTGTTTAGTGAAGGTATTGAGCCATTAGATTCCGTTTTTGAGACTTTCATGCCTTTTCTGCTTTAAAGTGCTTTTCAGGTCTTGAATAGCGTTTTCAATGCTTTTACAATGTTTTGTATGTAACTTCTGACTGAAGGGTTTTCTTGTTGTTTTAACTTTTATAGCATGTTCCTGTGGCTGTTTATAGATGGTAAAGGTGTTTAGTGAAGGTTTTAAGCCATTAGATTCCGTTTTTGAGACTTTCATGCCTTTTCTGCTTTAAAGTGCTTTTCAGCTCTTGAATATCGTTTTCAATGCTTTGACAATGTTTTGCATGTATCTTCTGACTGAAGGGGTTTCTTGTTGTTTTAAGAGTTATAACATGTTTATGTGGCTGTTTTTACATGGTAAAGGATTTTTTTTGAAGATATTGAGTCATTAGATTCAGTTTTTGAGACTTTCTTCCTTTACTGCTTTAAAGTGCTTTTCAGCTCTTGAATAGCAATTTCAATGCTTTTACAATGTTTTGCATGTAACTTCTGGCAAAAGGGTTTTCTTGTTGTTTTAACTTTTATAGCATGTTCCTGTGGCTGTTTATAGATGGTAAAGGTGTTTAGTGAAGGTTTTAAGCCATTAGATTCCGTTTTTGGGACCTTCATTCCTTTACTGCTTTAAAGTGCTTTTCAGCTCTTGAATAGCATTTTCAATGCTTTGACAATGTTTTGCATGTATCTTCTGGCTGAAGGGGTTTCTTGTTGTTTTAAGAGTTATAACATGTTTATGTGGCTGTTTTTACATGGTGAAAGATTTTCTTTGAAGGTATTGAGCCATTAGATTCCGTTTTTGAGACTTTCATTCCTTTACTGCTTTAATGTGCTTTTCAGCTCTTGAATAGCGTTTTCAATGCTTTTACAATGTTTTGTATGTAACTTCTGACTGAAGGGTTTTCTTGTTGTTTTAACTTTTATAGCATGTTCCTGTGGCTGTTTATAGATGGTAAAGGTGTTTAGTGAAGGTTTTAAGCCATTAGATTCCGTTTTTGAGACTTTCATGCCTTTTCTGCTTTAAAGTGCTTTTCAGCTCTTGAATATCGTTTTCAATGCTTTGACAATGTTTTGCATGTATCTTCTGACTGAAGGGGTTTCTTGTTGTTTTAAGAGTTATAACATGTTTATGTGGCTGTTTTTACATGGTAAAGGATTTTTTTTGAAGATATTGAGTCATTAGATTCAGTTTTTGAGACTTTCTTCCTTTACTGCTTTAAAGTGCTTTTCAGCTCTTGAATAGCGTTTTCAATGCTTTTACAATGTTTTGCATGTAACTTCTGGCAAAAGGGTTTTCTTGTTGTTTTAACTTTTATAGCATGTTCCTGTGGCTGTTTATAGATGGTAAAGGTGTTTAGTGAAGGTTTTAAGCCATTAGATTCCGTTTTTGGGACCTTCATTCCTTTACTGCTTTAAAGTGCTTTTCAGCTATTGAATAGCGTTTTCAATGCTTTGACAATGTTTTGCATGTATCTTCTGACTGAAGGGGTTTCTTGTTGTTTTAAGAGTTATGACATGTTTATGTGGCTGTTTTTACATGGTAAAGGATTTTTTTTGAAGGTATTGAGCCATTAGATTCATTTTTTTCAGACTCTCCTTCCTTTACTGCTTTAATGTACTTTTAAGCTCTTGAATGGCGTTTTCAATGCTTTTACAATGTTTTGCATGTATCTTCTGGCTGAAGGGGTTTCTTGTTGTTTTAACTTTTATAGCATGTTCCTTTGACTGTTTAAACATGGTAAATGTGTTTTATGAAGGTATTGAGCCATTAGATTCATTTTTTTTCAGACTCTCCTTCCTTTACTGCTTTAATGTACTTTTAAGCTCTTGAATGGCGTTTTCAATGCTTTTACAATGTCTTGCATGTAACTTCTGGCAGAAGGGTTTTCGTGTTGTTTTAACTTTTATAGCATGTTCCTGTGGCTGTTTAAACATGGTAAATGTGTTTTATGAAGGTATTGAGCCATTAAATTCTTTTCTTTTTTTGACTTTCATTCCTTTACTGCTTTAATGTGCTTTTAAGCTCTTGAATAGCATTTTCAATGCTTTGACAATGTTTTGCATGTATCTTCTGGCTGAAGGGGTTTCTTGTTGTTTTAACTTTTATAGCATGTTCCTTTGACTGTTTAAACATGGTAAATGTGTTTTATGAAGGTATTGAGCCATTAGATTCATTTTTTTTCAGACTCTCCTTCCTTTACTGCTTTAATGTACTTTTAAGCTCTTGAATGGCGTTTTCAATGCTTTTACAATGTCTTGCATGTAACTTCTGGCAGAAGGGTTTTCGTGTTGTTTTAACTTTTATAGCATGTTCCTGTGGCTGTTTAAACATGGTAAATGTGTTTTATGAAGGTATTGAGCCATTAAATTCTTTTTTTTTTTGACTTTCATTCCTTTACTGCTTTAATGTGCTTTTAAGCTCTTGAATAGCATTTTCAATGCTTTGACAATGTTTTGCATGTATCTTCTGGCTGAAGGGGTTTCTTGTTGTTTTAAGAGTTATAACATGTTTATGTGGCTGTTTTTACATGGTGAAAGATTTTCTTTGAAGGTATTGAGCCATTAGATTCCGTTTTTGAGACTTTCATTCCTTTACTGCTTTAATGTGCTTTTCAGCTCTTGAATAGCGTTTTCAATGCTTTTACAATGTTTTGTATGTAACTTCTGACTGAAGGGTTTTCTTGTTGTTTTAACTTTTATAGCATGTTCCTGTGGCTGTTTATAGATGGTAAAGGTGTTTAGTGAAGGTTTTAAGCCATTAGATTCCGTTTTTGAGACTTTCATGCCTTTTCTGCTTTAAAGTGCTTTTCAGCTCTTGAATATCGTTTTCAATGCTTTGACAATGTTTTGCATGTATCTTCTGACTGAAGGGGTTTCTTGTTGTTTTAAGAGTTATAACATGTTTATGTGGCTGTTTTTACATGGTAAAGGATTTTTTTTGAAGATATTGAGTCATTAGATTCAGTTTTTGAGACTTTCTTCCTTTACTGCTTTAAAGTGCTTTTCAGCTCTTGAATAGCAATTTCAATGCTTTTACAATGTTTTGCATGTAACTTCTGGCAAAAGGGTTTTCTTGTTGTTTTAACTTTTATAGCATGTTCCTGTGGCTGTTTATAGATGGTAAAGGTGTTTAGTGAAGGTTTTAAGCCATTAGATTCCGTTTTTGGGACCTTCATTCCTTTACTGCTTTAAAGTGCTTTTCAGCTCTTGAATAGCATTTTCAATGCTTTGACAATGTTTTGCATGTATCTTCTGGCTGAAGGGGTTTCTTGTTGTTTTAAGAGTTATAACATGTTTATGTGGCTGTTTTTACATGGTGAAAGATTTTCTTTGAAGGTATTGAGCCATTAGATTCCGTTTTTGAGACTTTCATTCCTTTACTGCTTTAATGTGCTTTTCAGCTCTTGAATAGCGTTTTCAATGCTTTTACAATGTTTTGTATGTAACTTCTGACTGAAGGGTTTTCTTGTTGTTTTAACTTTTATAGCATGTTCCTGTGGCTGTTTATAGATGGTAAAGGTGTTTAGTGAAGGTTTTAAGCCATTAGATTCCGTTTTTGAGACTTTCATGCCTTTTCTGCTTTAAAGTGCTTTTCAGCTCTTGAATATCGTTTTCAATGCTTTGACAATGTTTTGCATGTATCTTCTGACTGAAGGGGTTTCTTGTTGTTTTAAGAGTTATAACATGTTTATGTGGCTGTTTTTACATGGTAAAGGATTTTTTTTGAAGATATTGAGTCATTAGATTCAGTTTTTGAGACTTTCTTCCTTTACTGCTTTAAAGTGCTTTTCAGCTCTTGAATAGCAATTTCAATGCTTTTACAATGTTTTGCATGTAACTTCTGGCAAAAGGGTTTTCTTGTTGTTTTAACTTTTATAGCATGTTCCTGTGGCTGTTTATAGATGGTAAAGGTGTTTAGTGAAGGTTTTAAGCCATTAGATTCCGTTTTTGGGACCTTCATTCCTTTACTGCTTTAAAGTGCTTTTCAGCTCTTGAATAGCATTTTCAATGCTTTGACAATGTTTTGCATGTATCTTCTGGCTGAAGGGGTTTCTTGTTGTTTTAACTTTTATAGCATGGTCCTTTGACTGTTTAAACATGGTAAATGTGTTTTATGAAGGTATTGAGCCATTAGATTCATTTTTTTTCAGACTCTCCTTCCTTTACTGCTTTAATGTACTTTTAAGCTCTTGAATGGCGTTTTCAATGCTTTTACAATGTTTTGCATGTATCTTCTGGCTGAAGGGGTTTCTTGTTGTTTTAAGAGTTATAACATGTTTATGTGGCTGTTTTTACATGGTGAAGGATTTTTTTTGAAGGTATTGAGTCATTAGATTCAGTTTTTGAGACTTTCTTCCTTTACTGCTTTAAAGTGCTTTTCAGCTCTTGAATAGCAATTTCAATGCTTTTACAATGTTTTGCATGTAACTTCTGGCAAAAGGGTTTTCTTGTTGTTTTAACTTTTATAGCATGTTCCTGTGGCTGTTTATAGATGGTAAAGGTGTTTAGTGAAGGTTTTAAGCCATTAGATTCCGTTTTTGGGACCTTCATTCCTTTACTGCTTTAAAGTGCTTTTCAGCTCTTGAATAGCATTTTCAATGCTTTGACAATGTTTTGCATGTATCTTCTGGCTGAAGGGGTTTCTTGTTGTTTTAACTTTTATAGCATGTTCCTTTGACTGTTTAAACATGGTAAATGTGTTTTATGAAGGTATTGAGCCATTAGATTCATTTTTTTTCAGACTCTCCTTCCTTTACTGCTTTAATGTACTTTTAAGCTCTTGAATGGCGTTTTCAATGCTTTTACAATGTTTTGCATGTAACTTCTGGCAGAAGGGTTTTCTTGTTGTTTTAACCTTTATAGCATGTTCCTGTGGCTGTTTATAGATGGTAAAGGTGTTTAGTGAAGGTATTGAGCCATTAGATTCCGTTTTTGAGACTTTCATGCCTTTTCTGCTTTAAAGTGCTTTTCAGGTCTTGAATAGCGTTTTCAATGCTTTTACAATGTTTTGTATGTAACTTCTGACTGAAGGGTTTTCTTGTTGTTTTAACTTTTATAGCATGTTCCTGTGGCTGTTTATAGATGGTAAAGGTGTTTAGTGAAGGTTTTAAGCCATTAGATTCCGTTTTTGAGACTTTCATGCCTTTTCTGCTTTAAAGTGCTTTTCAGCTCTTGAATATCGTTTTCAATGCTTTGACAATGTTTTGCATGTATCTTCTGACTGAAGGGGTTTCTTGTTGTTTTAAGAGTTATAACATGTTTATGTGGCTGTTTTTACATGGTAAAGGATTTTTTTTGAAGGTATTGAGCCATTAGATTCATTTTTTTCAGACTCTCCTTCCTTTACTGCTTTAATGTACTTTTAAGCTCTTGAATGGCGTTTTCAATGCTTTTACAATGTTTTGCATGTATCTTCTGGCTGAAGGGGTTTCTTGTTGTTTTAACTTTTATAGCATGTTCCTTTGACTGTTTAAACATGGTAAATGTGTTTTATGAAGGTATTGAGCCATTAGATTCATTTTTTTTCAGACTCTCCTTCCTTTACTGCTTTAATGTACTTTTAAGCTCTTGAATGGCGTTTTCAATGCTTTTACAATGTCTTGCATGTAACTTCTGGCAGAAGGGTTTTCGTGTTGTTTTAACTTTTATAGCATGTTCCTGTGGCTGTTTAAACATGGTAAATGTGTTTTATGAAGGTATTGAGCCATTAAATTCTTTTCTTTTTTTGACTTTCATTCCTTTACTGCTTTAATGTGCTTTTAAGCTCTTGAATAGCATTTTCAATGCTTTGACAATGTTTTGCATATATCTTCTGGCTGAAGGGGTTTCTTGTTGTTTTAAGAGTTATAACATGTTTATGTGGCTGTTTTTACATGGTGAAAGATTTTCTTTGAAGGTATTGAGCCATTAGATTCCGTTTTTTAGACTTTCATTCCTTTACTGCTTTATTGTGCTTTTCAGCTCTTGAATAGCGTTTTCAATGCTTTTACAATGTTTTGTATGTAACTTCTGACTGAAGGGTTTTCTTGTTGTTTTAACTTTTATAGCATGTTCCTGTGGCTGTTTATAGATGGTAAAGGTGTTTAGTGAAGGTTTTAAGCCATTAGATTCCGTTTTTGAGACTTTCATGCCTTTTCTGCTTTAAAGTGCTTTTCAGCTCTTGAATATCGTTTTCAATGCTTTGACAATGTTTTGCATGTATCTTCTGACTGAAGGGGTTTCTTGTTGTTTTAAGAGTTATGACATGTTTATGTGGCTGTTTTTACATGGTAAATGATTTTTTTTGAAGGTATTGAGTCATTAGATTCAGTTTTTGAGACTTTCTTCCTTTACTGCTTTAAAGTGCTTTTCAGCTCTTGAATAGCAATTTCAATGCTTTTACAATGTTTTGCATGTAACTTCTGGCAAAAGGGTTTTCTTGTTGTTTTAACTTTTATAGCATGTTCCTGTGGCTGTTTATAGATGGTAAAGGTGTTTAGTGAAGGTTTTAAGCCATTAGATTCCGTTTTTGGGACCTTCATTCCTTTACTGCTTTAAAGTTCTTTTCAGCTCTTGAATAGCATTTTCAATGCTTTGACAATGTTTTGCATGTATCTTCTGGCTGAAGGGGTTTCTTGTTGTTTTAACTTTTATAGCATGTTCCTTTGACTGTTTAAACATGGTAAATGTGTTTTATGAAGGTATTGAGCCATTAGATTCATTTTTTTTCAGACTCTCCTTCCTTTACTGCTTTAATGTACTTTTAAGCTCTTGAATGGCGTTTTCAATGCTTTTACAATGTCTTGCATGTAACTTCTGGCAGAAGGGTTTTTGTGTTGTTTTAACTTTTATAGCATGTTCCTGTGGCTGTTTAAACATGGTAAATGTGTTTTATGAAGGTATTGAGCCATTAAATTCTTTTTTTTTTTGACTTTCATTCCTTTACTGCTTTAATGTGCTTTTAAGCTCTTGAATAGCATTTTCAATGCTTTGACAATGTTTTGCATATATCTTCTGGCTGAAGGGGTTTCTTGTTGTTTTAAGAGTTATAACATGTTTATGTGGCTGTTTTTACATGGTGAAAGATTTTCTTTGAAGGTATTGAGGCATTAGATTCCGTTTTTTAGACTTTCATTCCTTTACTGCTTTAATGTGCTTTTCAGCTCTTGAATAGCGTTTTCAATGCTTTTACAATGTTTTGTATGTAACTTCTGACTGAAGGGTTTTCTTGTTGTTTTAACTTTTATAGCATGTTCCTGTGGCTGTTTATAGATGGTAAAGGTGTTTAGTGAAGGTTTTAAGCCATTAGATTCCGTTTTTGAGACTTTCATGCCTTTTCTGCTTTAAAGTGCTTTTCAGCTCTTGAATATCGTTTTCAATGCTTTGACAATGTTTTGCATGTATCTTCTGACTGAAGGGGTTTCTTGTTGTTTTAAGAGTTATAACATGTTTATGTGGCTGTTTTTACATGGTAAAGGATTTATTTTGAAGGTATTGAGTCATTAGATTCAGTTTTTGAGACTTTCTTCCTTTACTGCTTTAAAGTGCTTTTCAGCTCTTGAATAGCAATTTCAATGCTTTTACAATGTTTTGCATGTAACTTCTGGAAAAAGGGTTTTCTTGTTGTTTTAACGTTTATAGCATGTTCCTGTGGCTGTTTATAGATGGTAAAGGTGTTTAGTGAAGGTTTTAAGCCATTAGATTCCGTTTTTGAGACCTTCATTCCTTTACTGCTTTAAAGTGCTTTTCAGCTCTTGAATAGCATTTTCAATGCTTTGACAATGTTTTGCATGTATCTTCTGGCTGAAGGGGTTTCTTGTTGTTTTAACTTTTATAGCATGTTCCTTTGACTGTTTAAACATGGTAAATGTGTTTTATGAAGGTATTGAGCCATTAGATTCATTTTTTTTCAGACTCTCCTTCCTTTACTGCTTTAATGTACTTTTAAGCTCTTGAATGGCGTTTTCAACGCTTTTACAATGTTTTGCATGTAACTTCTGGCAGAAGGGTTTTCTTGTTGTTTTAACCTTTATAGCATGTTCCTGTGGCTGTTTATAGATGGTAAAGGTGTTTAGTGAAGGTATTGAGCCATTAGATTCCGTTTTTGAGACTTTCATGCCTTTTCTGCTTTAAAGTGCTTTTCAGGTCTTGAATAGCGTTTTCAATGCTTTTACAATGTTTTGTATGTAACTTCTGACTGAAGGGTTTTCTTGTTGTTTTAACTTTTATAGCATGTTCCTGTGGCTGTTTATAGATGGTAAAGGTGTTTAGTGAAGGTTTTAAGCCATTAGATTCCGTTTTTGAGACTTTCATGCCTTTTCTGCTTTAAAGTGCTTTTCAGCTCTTGAATATCGTTTTCAATGCTTTGACAATGTTTTGCATGTATCTTCTGACTGAAGGGGTTTCTTGTTGTTTTAAGAGTTATAACATGTTTATGTGGCTGTTTTTACATGGTAAAGGATTTTTTTTGAAGGTATTGAGCCATTAGATTCATTTTTTTCAGACTCTCCTTCCTTTACTGCTTTAATGTACTTTTAAGCTCTTGAATGGCGTTTTCAATGCTTTTACAATGTTTTGCATGTATCTTCTGGCTGAAGGGGTTTCTTGTTGTTTTAACTTTTATAGCATGTTCCTTTGACTGTTTAAACATGGTAAATGTGTTTTATGAAGGTATTGAGCCATTAGATTAATTTTTTTTCAGACTCTCCTTCCTTTACTGCTTTAATGTACTTTTAAGCTCTTGAATGGCGTTTTCAATGCTTTTACAATGTCTTGCATGTAACTTCTGGCAGAAGGGTTTTCGTGTTGTTTTAACTTTTATAGCATGTTCCTGTGGCTGTTTAAACATGGTAAATGTGTTTTATGAAGGTATTGAGCCATTAAATTCTTTTCTTTTTTTGACTTTCATTCCTTTACTGCTTTAATGTGCTTTTAAGCTCTTGAATAGCATTTTCAATGCTTTGACAATGTTTTGCATATATCTTCTGGCTGAAGGGGTTTCTTGTTGTTTTAAGAGTTATAACATGTTTATGTGGCTGTTTTTACATGGTGAAAGATTTTCTTTGAAGGTATTGAGCCATTAGATTCCGTTTTTTAGACTTTCATTCCTTTACTGCTTTATTGTGCTTTTCAGCTCTTGAATAGCGTTTTCAATGCTTTTACAATGTTTTGTATGTAACTTCTGACTGAAGGGTTTTCTTGTTGTTTTAACTTTTATAGCATGTTCCTGTGGCTGTTTATAGATGGTAAAGGTGTTTAGTGAAGGTTTTAAGCCATTAGATTCCGTTTTTGAGACTTTCATGCCTTTTCTGCTTTAAAGTGCTTTTCAGCTCTTGAATATCGTTTTCAATGCTTTGACAATGTTTTGCATGTATCTTCTGACTGAAGGGGTTTCTTGTTGTTTTAAGAGTTATAACATGTTTATGTGGCTGTTTTTACATGGTAAAGGATTTTTTTTGAAGGTATTGAGTCATTAGATTCAGTTTTTGAGACTTTCTTCCTTTACTGCTTTAAAGTGCTTTTCAGCTCTTGAATAGCAATTTCAATGCTTTTACAATGTTTTGCATGTAACTTCTGGAAAAAGGGTTTTCTTGTTGTTTTAACGTTTATAGCATGTTCCTGTGGCTGTTTATAGATGGTAAAGGTGTTTAGTGAAGGTTTTAAGCCATTAGATTCCGTTTTTGAGACCTTCATTCCTTTACTGCTTTAAAGTGCTTTTCAGCTCTTGAATAGCATTTTCAATGCTTTGACAATGTTTTGCATGTATCTTCTGGCTGAAGGGGTTTCTTGTTGTTTTAACTTTTATAGCATGTTCCTTTGACTGTTTAAACATGGTAAATGTGTTTTATGAAGGTATTGAGCCATTAGATTCATTTTTTTTCAGACTCTCCTTCCTTTACTGCTTTAATGTACTTTTAAGCTCTTGAATGGCGTTTTCAATGCTTTTACAATGTTTTGCATGTAACTTCTGGCAGAAGGGTTTTCTTGTTGTTTTAACCTTTATAGCATGTTCCTGTGGCTGTTTATAGATGGTAAAGGTGTTTAGTGAAGGTATTGAGCCATTAGATTCCGTTTTTGAGACTTTCATGCCTTTTCTGCTTTAAAGTGCTTTTCAGGTCTTGAATAGCGTTTTCAATGCTTTTACAATGTTTTGTATGTAACTTCTGACTGAAGGGTTTTCTTGTTGTTTTAACTTTTATAGCATGTTCCTGTGGCTGTTTATAGATGGTAAAGGTGTTTAGTGAAGGTTTTAAGCCATTAGATTCCGTTTTTGAGACTTTCATGCCTTTTCTGCTTTAAAGTGCTTTTCAGCTCTTGAATATCGTTTTCAATGCTTTGACAATGTTTGCATGTATCTTCTGACTGAAGGGGTTTCTTGTTGTTTTAAGAGTTATAACATGTTTATGTGGCTGTTTTTACATGGTAAAGGATTTTTTTTGAAGGTATTGAGCCATTAGATTCATTTTTTTCAGACTCTCCTTCCTTTACTGCTTTAATGTACTTTTAAGCTCTTGAATGGCGTTTTCAATGCTTTTACAATGTTTTGCATGTATCTTCTGGCTGAAGGGGTTTCTTGTTGTTTTAACTTTTATAGCATGTTCCTTTGACTGTTTAAACATGGTAAATGTGTTTTATGAAGGTATTGAGCCATTAGATTCATTTTTTTTCAGACTCTCCTTCCTTTACTGCTTTAATGTACTTTTAAGCTCTTGAATGGCGTTTTCAATGCTTTTACAATGTCTTGCATGTAACTTCTGGCAGAAGGGTTTTCGTGTTGTTTTAACTTTTATAGCATGTTCCTGTGGCTGTTTAAACATGGTAAATGTGTTTTATGAAGGTATTGAGCCATTAAATTCTTTTTTTTTTTTTGACTTTCATTCCTTTACTGCTTTAATGTGCTTTTAAGCTCTTGAATAGCATTTTCAATGCTTTGACAATGTTTTGCATATATCTTCTGGCTGAAGGGGTTTCTTGTTGTTTTAAGAGTTATAACATGTTTATGTGGCTGTTTTTACATGGTGAAAGATTTTCTTTGAAGGTATTGAGCCATTAGATTCCGTTTTTTAGACTTTCATTCCTTTACTGCTTTATTGTGCTTTTCAGCTCTTGAATAGCGTTTTCAATGCTTTTACAATGTTTTGTATGTAACTTCTGACTGAAGGGTTTTCTTGTTGTTTTAACTTTTATAGCATGTTCCTGTGGCTGTTTATAGATGGTAAAGGTGTTTAGTGAAGGTTTTAAGCCATTAGATTCCGTTTTTGAGACTTTCATGCCTTTTCTGCTTTAAAGTGCTTTTCAGCTCTTGAATATCGTTTTCAATGCTTTGACAATGTTTTGCATGTATCTTCTGACTGAAGGGGTTTCTTGTTGTTTTAAGAGTTATGACATGTTTATGTGGCTGTTTTTACATGGTAAATGATTTTTTTTGAAGGTATTGAGTCATTAGATTCAGTTTTTGAGACTTTCTTCCTTTACTGCTTTAAAGTGCTTTTCAGCTCTTGAATAGCAATTTCAATGCTTTTACAATGTTTTGCATGTAACTTCTGGCAAAAGGGTTTTCTTGTTGTTTTAACTTTTATAGCATGTTCCTGTGGCTGTTTATAGATGGTAAAGGTGTTTAGTGAAGGTTTTAAGCCATTAGATTCCGTTTTTGGGACCTTCATTCCTTTACTGCTTTAAAGTTCTTTTCAGCTCTTGAATAGCATTTTCAATGCTTTGACAATGTTTTGCATGTATCTTCTGGCTGAAGGGGTTTCTTGTTGTTTTAACTTTTATAGCATGTTCCTTTGACTGTTTAAACATGGTAAATGTGTTTTATGAAGGTATTGAGCCATTAGATTCATTTTTTTTCAGACTCTCCTTCCTTTACTGCTTTAATGTACTTTTAAGCTCTTGAATGGCGTTTTCAATGCTTTTACAATGTCTTGCATGTAACTTCTGGCAGAAGGGTTTTTGTGTTGTTTTAACTTTTATAGCATGTTCCTGTGGCTGTTTAAACATGGTAAATGTGTTTTATGAAGGTATTGAGCCATTAAATTCTTTCTTTTTTTTGACTTTCATTCCTTTACTGCTTTAATGTGCTTTTAAGCTCTTGAATAGCATTTTCAATGCTTTGACAATGTTTTGCATATATCTTCTGGCTGAAGGGGTTTCTTGTTGTTTTAAGAGTTATAACATGTTTATGTGGCTGTTTTTACATGGTGAAAGATTTTCTTTGAAGGTATTGAGGCATTAGATTCCGTTTTTTAGACTTTCATTCCTTTACTGCTTTAATGTGCTTTTCAGCTCTTGAATAGCGTTTTCAATGCTTTTACAATGTTTTGTATGTAACTTCTGACTGAAGGGTTTTCTTGTTGTTTTAACTTTTATAGCATGTTCCTGTGGCTGTTTATAGATGGTAAAGGTGTTTAGTGAAGGTTTTAAGCCATTAGATTCCGTTTTTGAGACTTTCATGCCTTTTCTGCTTTAAAGTGCTTTTCAGCTCTTGAATATCGTTTTCAATGCTTTGACAATGTTTTGCATGTATCTTCTGACTGAAGGGGTTTCTTGTTGTTTTAAGAGTTATAACATGTTTATGTGGCTGTTTTTACATGGTAAAGGATTTATTTTGAAGGTATTGAGTCATTAGATTCAGTTTTTGAGACTTTCTTCCTTTACTGCTTTAAAGTGCTTTTCAGCTCTTGAATAGCAATTTCAATGCTTTTACAATGTTTTGCATGTAACTTCTGGAAAAAGGGTTTTCTTGTTGTTTTAACGTTTATAGCATGTTCCTGTGGCTGTTTATAGATGGTAAAGGTGTTTAGTGAAGGTTTTAAGCCATTAGATTCCGTTTTTGAGACCTTCATTCCTTTACTGCTTTAAAGTGCTTTTCAGCTCTTGAATAGCATTTTCAATGCTTTGACAATGTTTTGCATGTATCTTCTGGCTGAAGGGGTTTCTTGTTGTTTTAACTTTTATAGCATGTTCCTTTGACTGTTTAAACATGGTAAATGTGTTTTATGAAGGTATTGAGCCATTAGATTCATTTTTTTTCAGACTCTCCTTCCTTTACTGCTTTAATGTACTTTTAAGCTCTTGAATGGCGTTTTCAACGCTTTTACAATGTTTTGCATGTAACTTCTGGCAGAAGGGTTTTCTTGTTGTTTTAACCTTTATAGCATGTTCCTGTGGCTGTTTATAGATGGTAAAGGTGTTTAGTGAAGGTATTGAGCCATTAGATTCCGTTTTTGAGACTTTCATGCCTTTTCTGCTTTAAAGTGCTTTTCAGGTCTTGAATAGCGTTTTCAATGCTTTTACAATGTTTTGTATGTAACTTCTGACTGAAGGGTTTTCTTGTTGTTTTAACTTTTATAGCATGTTCCTGTGGCTGTTTATAGATGGTAAAGGTGTTTAGTGAAGGTTTTAAGCCATTAGATTCCGTTTTTGAGACTTTCATGCCTTTTCTGCTTTAAAGTGCTTTTCAGCTCTTGAATATCGTTTTCAATGCTTTGACAATGTTTTGCATGTATCTTCTGACTGAAGGGGTTTCTTGTTGTTTTAAGAGTTATAACATGTTTATGTGGCTGTTTTTACATGGTAAAGGATTTTTTTTGACGGTATTGAGCCATTAGATTCATTTTTTTCAGACTCTCCTTCCTTTACTGCTTTAATGTACTTTTAAGCTCTTGAATGGCGTTTTCAATGCTTTTACAATGTTTTGCATGTATCTTCTGGCTGAAGGGGTTTCTTGTTGTTTTAACTTTTATAGCATGTTCCTTTGACTGTTTAAACATGGTAAATGTGTTTTATGAAGGTATTGAGCCATTAGATTCATTTTTTTTCAGACTCTCCTTCCTTTACTGCTTTAATGTACTTTTAAGCTCTTGAATGGCGTTTTCAATGCTTTTACAATGTCTTGCATGTAACTTCTGGCAGAAGGGTTTTCGTGTTGTTTTAACTTTTATAGCATGTTCCTGTGGCTGTTTAAACATGGTAAATGTGTTTTATGAAGGTATTGAGCCATTAAATTCTTTTCTTTTTTTGACTTTCATTCCTTTACTGCTTTAATGTGCTTTTAAGCTCTTGAATAGCATTTTCAATGCTTTGACAATGTTTTGCATATATCTTCTGGCTGAAGGGGTTTCTTGTTGTTTTAAGAGTTATAACATGTTTATGTGGCTGTTTTTACATGGTGAAAGATTTTCTTTGAAGGTATTGAGCCATTAGATTCCGTTTTTTAGACTTTCATTCCTTTACTGCTTTATTGTGCTTTTCAGCTCTTGAATAGCGTTTTCAATGCTTTTACAATGTTTTGTATGTAACTTCTGACTGAAGGGTTTTCTTGTTGTTTTAACTTTTATAGCATGTTCCTGTGGCTGTTTATAGATGGTAAAGGTGTTTAGTGAAGGTTTTAAGCCATTAGATTCCGTTTTTGAGACTTTCATGCCTTTTCTGCTTTAAAGTGCTTTTCAGCTCTTGAATATCGTTTTCAATGCTTTGACAATGTTTTGCATGTATCTTCTGACTGAAGGGGTTTCTTGTTGTTTTAAGAGTTATAACATGTTTATGTGGCTGTTTTTACATGGTAAAGGATTTTTTTTGAAGGTATTGAGTCATTAGATTCAGTTTTTGAGACTTTCTTCCTTTACTGCTTTAAAGTGCTTTTCAGCTCTTGAATAGCAATTTCAATGCTTTTACAATGTTTTGCATGTAACTTCTGGAAAAAGGGTTTTCTTGTTGTTTTAACGTTTATAGCATGTTCCTGTGGCTGTTTATAGATGGTAAAGGTGTTTAGTGAAGGTTTTAAGCCATTAGATTCCGTTTTTGAGACCTTCATTCCTTTACTGCTTTAAAGTGCTTTTCAGCTCTTGAATAGCATTTTCAATGCTTTGACAATGTTTTGCATGTATCTTCTGGCTGAAGGGGTTTCTTGTTGTTTTAACTTTTATAGCATGTTCCTTTGACTGTTTAAACATGGTAAATGTGTTTTATGAAGGTATTGAGCCATTAGATTCATTTTTTTTCAGACTCTCCTTCCTTTACTGCTTTAATGTACTTTTAAGCTCTTGAATGGCGTTTTCAATGCTTTTACAATGTTTTGCATGTAACTTCTGGCAGAAGGGTTTTCTTGTTGTTTTAACCTTTATAGCATGTTCCTGTGGCTGTTTATAGATGGTAAAGGTGTTTAGTGAAGGTATTGAGCCATTAGATTCCGTTTTTGAGACTTTCATGCCTTTTCTGCTTTAAAGTGCTTTTCAGGTCTTGAATAGCGTTTTCAATGCTTTTACAATGTTTTGTATGTAACTTCTGACTGAAGGGTTTTCTTGTTGTTTTAACTTTTATAGCATGTTCCTGTGGCTGTTTATAGATGGTAAAGGTGTTTAGTGAAGGTTTTAAGCCATTAGATTCCGTTTTTGAGACTTTCATGCCTTTTCTGCTTTAAAGTGCTTTTCAGCTCTTGAATATCGTTTTCAATGCTTTGACAATGTTTTGCATGTATCTTCTGACTGAAGGGGTTTCTTGTTGTTTTAAGAGTTATAACATGTTTATGTGGCTGTTTTTACATGGTAAAGGATTTTTTTTGAAGGTATTGAGCCATTAGATTCATTTTTTTCAGACTCTCCTTCCTTTACTGCTTTAATGTACTTTTAAGCTCTTGAATGGCGTTTTCAATGCTTTTTACAATGTTTTGCATGTATCTTCTGGCTGAAGGGGTTTCTTGTTGTTTTAACTTTTATAGCATGTTCCTTTGACTGTTTAAACATGGTAAATGTGTTTTATGAAGGTATTGAGCCATTAGATTCATTTTTTTTCAGACTCTCCTTCCTTTACTGCTTTAATGTACTTTTAAGCTCTTGAATGGCGTTTTCAATGCTTTTACAATGTCTTGCATGTAACTTCTGGCAGAAGGGTTTTCGTGTTGTTTTAACTTTTATAGCATGTTCCTGTGGCTGTTTAAACATGGTAAATGTGTTTTATGAAGGTATTGAGCCATTAAATTCTTTTCTTTTTTTGACTTTCATTCCTTTACTGCTTTAATGTGCTTTTAAGCTCTTGAATAGCATTTTCAATGCTTTGACAATGTTTTGCATATATCTTCTGGCTGAAGGGGTTTCTTGTTGTTTTAAGAGTTATAACATGTTTATGTGGCTGTTTTTACATGGTGAAAGATTTTCTTTGAAGGTATTGAGCCATTAGATTCCGTTTTTTAGACTTTCATTCCTTTACTGCTTTATTGTGCTTTTCAGCTCTTGAATAGCGTTTTCAATGCTTTTACAATGTTTTGTATGTAACTTCTGACTGAAGGGTTTTCTTGTTGTTTTAACTTTTATAGCATGTTCCTGTGGCTGTTTATAGATGGTAAAGGTGTTTAGTGAAGGTTTTAAGCCATTAGATTCCGTTTTTGAGACTTTCATGCCTTTTCTGCTTTAAAGTGCTTTTCAGCTCTTGAATATCGTTTTCAATGCTTTGACAATGTTTTGCATGTATCTTCTGACTGAAGGGGTTTCTTGTTGTTTTAAGAGTTATAACATGTTTATGTGGCTGTTTTTACATGGTAAAGGATTTTTTTTGAAGGTATTGAGTCATTAGATTCAGTTTTTGAGACTTTCTTCCTTTACTGCTTTAAAGTGCTTTTCAGCTCTTGAATAGCAATTTCAATGCTTTTACAATGTTTTGCATGTAACTTCTGGAAAAAGGGTTTTCTTGTTGTTTTAACGTTTATAGCATGTTCCTGTGGCTGTTTATAGATGGTAAAGGTGTTTAGTGAAGGTTTTAAGCCATTAGATTCCGTTTTTGAGACCTTCATTCCTTTACTGCTTTAAAGTGCTTTTCAGCTCTTGAATAGCATTTTCAATGCTTTGACAATGTTTTGCATGTATCTTCTGGCTGAAGGGGTTTCTTGTTGTTTTAACTTTTATAGCATGTTCCTTTGACTGTTTAAACATGGTAAATGTGTTTTATGAAGGTATTGAGCCATTAGATTCATTTTTTTTCAGACTCTCCTTCCTTTACTGCTTTAATGTACTTTTAAGCTCTTGAATGGCGTTTTCAATGCTTTTACAATGTTTTGCATGTAACTTCTGGCAGAAGGGTTTTCTTGTTGTTTTAACCTTTATAGCATGTTCCTGTGGCTGTTTATAGATGGTAAAGGTGTTTAGTGAAGGTATTGAGCCATTAGATTCCGTTTTTGAGACTTTCATGCCTTTTCTGCTTTAAAGTGCTTTTCAGGTCTTGAATAGCGTTTTCAATGCTTTTACAATGTTTTGTATGTAACTTCTGACTGAAGGGTTTTCTTGTTGTTTTAACTTTTATAGCATGTTCCTGTGGCTGTTTATAGATGGTAAAGGTGTTTAGTGAAGGTTTTAAGCCATTAGATTCCGTTTTTGAGACTTTCATGCCTTTTCTGCTTTAAAGTGCTTTTCAGCTCTTGAATATCGTTTTCAATGCTTTGACAATGTTTGCATGTATCTTCTGACTGAAGGGGTTTCTTGTTGTTTTAAGAGTTATAACATGTTTATGTGGCTGTTTTTACATGGTAAAGGATTTTTTTTGAAGGTATTGAGCCATTAGATTCATTTTTTTCAGACTCTCCTTCCTTTACTGCTTTAATGTACTTTTAAGCTCTTGAATGGCGTTTTCAATGCTTTTACAATGTTTTGCATGTATCTTCTGGCTGAAGGGGTTTCTTGTTGTTTTAACTTTTATAGCATGTTCCTTTGACTGTTTAAACATGGTAAATGTGTTTTATGAAGGTATTGAGCCATTAGATTCATTTTTTTTCAGACTCTCCTTCCTTTACTGCTTTAATGTACTTTTAAGCTCTTGAATGGCGTTTTCAATGCTTTTACAATGTCTTGCATGTAACTTCTGGCAGAAGGGTTTTCGTGTTGTTTTAACTTTTATAGCATGTTCCTGTGGCTGTTTAAACATGGTAAATGTGTTTTATGAAGGTATTGAGCCATTAAATTCTTTTTTTTTTTGACTTTCATTCCTTTACTGCTTTAATGTGCTTTTAAGCTCTTGAATAGCATTTTCAATGCTTTGACAATGTTTTGCATATATCTTCTGGCTGAAGGGGTTTCTTGTTGTTTTAAGAGTTATAACATGTTTATGTGGCTGTTTTTACATGGTGAAAGATTTTCTTTGAAGGTATTGAGCCATTAGATTCCGTTTTTTAGACTTTCATTCCTTTACTGCTTTATTGTGCTTTTCAGCTCTTGAATAGCGTTTTCAATGCTTTTACAATGTTTTGTATGTAACTTCTGACTGAAGGGTTTTCTTGTTGTTTTAACTTTTATAGCATGTTCCTGTGGCTGTTTATAGATGGTAAAGGTGTTTAGTGAAGGTTTTAAGCCATTAGATTCCGTTTTTGAGACTTTCATGCCTTTTCTGCTTTAAAGTGCTTTTCAGCTCTTGAATATCGTTTTCAATGCTTTGACAATGTTTTGCATGTATCTTCTGACTGAAGGGGTTTCTTGTTGTTTTAAGAGTTATAACATGTTTATGTGGCTGTTTTTACATGGTAAAGGATTTTTTTTTAAGGTATTGAGTCATTAGATTCAGTTTTTGAGACTTTCTTCCTTTACTGCTTTAAAGTGCTTTTCAGCTCTTGAATAGCAATTTCAATGCTTTTACAATGTTTTGCATGTAACTTCTGGCAAAAGGGTTTTCTTGTTGTTTTAACTTTTATAGCATGTTCCTGTGGCTGTTTATAGATGGTAAAAGTGTTTAGTGAAGGTTTTAAGCCATTAGATTCCGTTTTTGGGACCTTCATTCCTTTACTGCTTTAAAGTGCTTTTCAGCTCTTGAATAGCATTTTCAATGCTTTGACAATGTTTTGCATGTATCTTCTGACTGAAGGGGTTTCTTGTTGTTTTAAGAGTTATAACATGTTTATGTGGCTGTTTTTACATGGTAAAGGATTTTTTTTGAAGGTATTGAGTCATTAGATTCAGTTTTTGAGACTTTCTTCCTTTACTGCTTTAAAGTGCTTTTCAGCTCTTGAATAGCAATTTCAATGCTTTTACAATGTTTTGCATGTAACTTCTGGCAAAAGGGTTTTCTTGTTGTTTTAACTTTTATAGCATGTTCCTGTGGCTGTTTATAGATGGTAAAAGTGTTTAGTGAAGGTTTTAAGCCATTAGATTCCGTTTTTGGGACCTTCATTCCTTTACTGCTTTAAAGTGCTTTTCAGCTCTTGAATAGCATTTTCAATGCTTTGACAATGTTTTGCATGTATCTTCTGGCTGAAGTGGTTTCTTGTTGTTTTAACTTTTATAGCATGTTCATTTGACTGTTTAAACATGGTAAATGTGTTTTATGAAGGTATTGAGCCATTAGATTCATTTTTTTTCAGACTCTCCTTCCTTTACTGCTTTAATGTACTTTTAAGCTCTTGAATGGCGTTTTCAATGCTTTTACAATGTCTTGCATGTAATTTCTGGCAGAAGGGTTTTCGTGTTGTTTTAACTTTTATAGCATGTTCCTGTGGCTGTTTAAACATGGTAAATGTGTTTTATGAAGGTATTGAGCCATTAAATTCTTTTTTTTTTTTTACTTTCATTCCTTTACTGCTTTAATGTGCTTTTAAGCTCTTGAATAGCATTTTCAATGCTTTGACAATGTTTTGCATATATCTTCTGGCTGAAGGGGTTTCTTGTTGTTTTAAGAGTTATAACATGTTTATGTGGCTGTTTTTACATGGTGAAAGATTTTCTTTGAAGGTATTGAGCCATTAGATTCCGTTTTTGAGACTTTCATTCCTTTACTGCTTTAATGTGCTTTTCAGCTCTTGAAAAGCGTTTTCAATGCTTTTACAATGTTTTGTATGTAACTTCTGACTGAAGGGTTTTCTTGTTGTTTTAACTTTTATAGCATGTTCCTGTGGCTGTTTATAGATGGTAAAGGTGTTTAGTGAAGGTTTTAAGCCATTAGATTCCGTTTTTGAGACTTTCATGCCTTTTCTGCTTTAAAGTGCTTTTCAGCTCTTGAATATCGTTTTCAATGCTTTGACAATGTTTTGCATGTATCTTCTGACTGAAGGGGTTTCTTGTTGTTTTAAGAGTTATAACATGTTTATGTGGCTGTTTTTACATGGTAAAGGATTTTTTTTGAAGGTATTGAGTCATTAGATTCAGTTTTTGAGACTTTCTTCCTTTACTGCTTTAAAGTGCTTTTCAGCTCTTGAATAGCAATTTCAATGCTTTTACAATGTTTTGCATGTAACTTCTGGCAAAAGGGTTTTCTTGTTGTTTTAACTTTTATAGCATGTTCCTGTGGCTGTTTATAGATGATAAAAGTGTTTAGTGAAGGTTTTAAGCCATTAGATTCCGTTTTTGGGACCTTCATTCCTTTACTGCTTTAAAGTGCTTTTCAGCTCTTGAATAGCATTTTCAATGCTTTGACAATGTTTTGCATGTATCTTCTGACTGAAGGGGTTTCTTGTTGTTTTAAGAGTTATAACATGTTTATGTGGCTGTTTTTACATGGTAAAGGATTTTTTTTGAAGGTATTGAGTCATTAGATTCAGTTTTTGAGACTTTCTTCCTTTACTGCTTTAAAGTGCTTTTCAGCTCTTGAATAGCAATTTCAATGCTTTTACAATGTTTTGCATGTAACTTCTGGCAAAAGGGTTTTCTTGTTGTTTTAACTTTTATAGCATGTTCCTGTGGCTGTTTATAGATGGTAAAAGTGTTTAGTGAAGGTTTTAAGCCATTAGATTCCGTTTTTGGGACCTTCATTCCTTTATTGCTTTAAAGTGCTTTTCAGCTCTTGAATAGCATTTTCAATGCTTTGACAATGTTTTGCATGTATCTTCTGGCTGAAGGGGTTTCTTGTTGTTTTAACTTTTATAGCATGTTCCTTTGACTGTTTAAACATGGTAAATGTGTTTTATGAAGGTATTGAGCCATTAGATTCATTTTTTTTCAGACTCTCCTTCCTTTACTGCTTTAATGTACTTTTAAGCTCTTGAATGGCGTTTTCAATGCTTTTACAATGTCTTGCATGTAACTTCTGGCAGAAGGGTTTTCGTGTTGTTTTAACTTTTAAAGCATGTTCCTGTGGCTGTTTAAACATGGTAAATGTGTTTTATGAAGGTATTGAGCCATTAAATTCTTTTTTTTTTTTAACTTTCATTCCTTTACTGCTTTAATGTGCTTTTAAGCTCTTGAATAGCATTTTCAATGCTTTGACAATGTTTTGCATATATCTTCTGGCTGAAGGGGTTTCTTGTTGTTTTAAGAGTTATAACATGTTTATGTGGCTGTTTTTACATGGTGAAAGATTTTCTTTGAAGGTATTGAGCCATTAGATTCCGTTTTTTAGACTTTCATTCCTTTACTGCTTTAATGTGCTTTTCAGCTCTTGAAAAGCGTTTTCAATGCTTTTACAATGTTTTGTATGTAACTTCTGACTGAAGGGTTTTCTTGTTGTTTTAACTTTTATAGCATGTTCCTGTGGCTGTTTATAGATGGTAAAGGTGTTTAGTGAAGGTTTTAAGCCATTAGATTCCGTTTTTTTACTTTCATTCCTTTACTGCTTTAATGTGCTTTTAAGCTCTTGAATAGCATTTTCAATGCTTTGACAATGTTTTGCATATATCTTCTGGCTGAAGGGGTTTCTTGTTGTTTTAAGAGTTATAACATGTTTATGTGGCTGTTTTTACATGGTGAAAGATTTTCTTTGAAGGTTTTAAGCCATTAGATTCAGTTTTTGAGACTTTCATGCCTTTTCTGCTTTAAAGTGCTTTTCAGCTCTTGAATAGCGTTTTCAATGCTTTGACAATGTTTTGCATGTTTCTTCTGACTGAAGGGGTTTCTTGTTGTTTTAAGAGTTATGACATGTTTATGTGGCTGTTTTTACATGGTAAAGGATTTTTTTTGAAGGTATTGAGCCATTAGATTCAGTTTTTGAGACTTTCTTCCTTTACTGCTTTAAAGTGCTTTTCAGCTCTTGAATAGCAATTTCAATGCTTTTACAATGTTTTGCATGTAACTTCTGGCAAAAGGGTTTTCTTGTTGTTTTAACTTTTATAGCATGTTCCTGTGGCTGTTTATAGATGGTAAAGGTGTTTAGTGAAGGTTTTAAGCCATTAGATTCCGTTTTTGGGACCTTCATTCCTTTACTGCTTTAAAGTGCTTTTCAGCTCTTGAATAGCATTTTCAATGCTTTGACAATGTTTTGCATGTATCTTCTGGCTGAAGGGGTTTCTTGTTGTTTTAACTTTTATAGCATGTTCCTTTGACTGTTTAAACATGGTAAATGTGTTTTATGAAGGTATTGAGCCATTAGATTCATTTTTTTCCAGACTCTCCTTCCTTTACTGCTTTAATGTACTTTTAAGCTCTTGAATGGCGTTTTCAATGCTTTTACAATGTCTTGCATGTAACTTCTGGCAGAAGGGTTTTCGTGTTGTTTTAACTTTTATAGCATGTTCCTGTGGCTGTTTAAACATGGTAAATGTGTTTTATGAAGGTATTGAGCCATTAAATTCTTTTTTTTTTTTTGACTTTCATTCCTTTACTGCTTTAATGTGCTTTTAAGCTCTTGAATAGCATTTTCAATGCTTTGACAATGTTTTGCATGTATCTTCTGGCTGAAGGGGTTTCTTGTTGTTTTAAGAGTTATAACATGTTTATGTGGCTGTTTTTACATGGTGAAAGATTTTCTTTGAAGGTATTGAGCCATTAGATTCCGTTTTTCAGACTCTCCTTCCTTTACTGCTTTAATGTACTTTTAAGCTCTTGAATGGCGTTTTCAATGCTTTTACAATGTTTTGCATGTAACTTCTGGCAGAAGGGTTTTCTTGTTGTTTTAACCTTTATAGCATGTTCCTGTGGCTGTTTATAGATGGTAAAGGTGTTTAGTGAAGGTATTGAGCCATTAGATTCCGTTTTTGAGACCTTCATTCCTTTACTGCTTTAAAGTGCTTTTCAGCTCTTGAATAGCATTTTCAATGCTTTGACAATGTTTTGCATGTATCTTATGACTGAAGGGGTTTCTTGTTGTTTTAAGAGTTATAACATGTTTATGTGGCTGTTTTTACATGGTAAAGGATTTTTTTTGAAGGTATTGAGTCATTAGATTCAGTTTTTGAGACTTTCTTCCTTTACTGCTTTAAAGTGCTTTTCAGCTCTTGAATAGCGTTTTCAATGCTTTTACAATGTTTTGCATGTAACTTCTGGCAAAAGGGTTTTCTTGTTGTTTTAACTTTTATAGCATGTTCCTGTGGCTGTTTATAGATGGTAAAAGTGTTTAGTGAAGGTTTTAAGCCATTAGATTCCGTTTTTGGGACCTTCATTCCTTTACTGCTTTAAAGTGCTTTTCAGCTCTTGAATAGCATTTTCAATGCTTTGACAATGTTTTGCATGTATCTTCTGGCTGAAGGGGTTTCTTGTTGTTTTAACTTTTATAGCATGTTCCTTTGACTGTTTAAACATGGTAAATGTGTTTTATGAAGGTATTGAGCCATTAGATTCATTTTTTTCCAGACTCTCCTTCCTTTACTGCTTTAATGTACTTTTAAGCTCTTGAATGGCGTTTTCAATGCTTTTACAATGTCTTGCATGTAACTTCTGGCAGAAGGGTTTTTGTGTTGTTTTAACTTTTATAGCATGTTCCTGTGGCTGTTTAAACATGGTAAATGTGTTTTATGAAGGTATTGAGCCATTAAATTCTTTTTTTTTTTTGACTTTCATTCCTTTACTGCTTTAATGTGCTTTTAAGCTCTTGAATAGCATTTTCAATGCTTTGACAATGTTTTGCATATATCTTCTGGCTGAAGGGGTTTCTTGTTGTTTTAAGAGTTATAACATGTTTATGTGGCTGTTTTTACATGGTGAAAGATTTTCTTTGAAGGTATTGAGCCATTAGATTCCGTTTTTGAGACTTTCATTCCTTTACTGCTTTAATGTGCTTTTCAGCTCTTGAAAAGCGTTTTCAATGCTTTTACAATGTTTTGTATGTAACTTCTGACTGAAGGGTTTTCTTGTTGTTTTAACTTTTATAGCATGTTCCTGTGGCTGTTTATAGATGGTAAAGGTGTTTAGTGAAGGTTTTAAGCCATTAGATTCCGTTTTTGAGACTTTCATGCCTTTTCTGCTTTAAAGTGCTTTTCAGCTCTTGAATATCGTTTTCAATGCTTTGACAATGTTTTGCATGTATCTTCTGACTGAAGGGGTTTCTTGTTGTTTTAAGAGTTATAACATGTTTATGTGGCTGTTTTTACATGGTAAAGGATTTTTTTTGAAGGTATTGAGTCATTAGATTCAGTTTTTGAGACTTTCTTCCTTTACTGCTTTAAAGTGCTTTTCAGCTCTTGAATAGCAATTTCAATGCTTTTACAATGTTTTGCATGTAACTTCTGGCAAAAGGGTTTTCTTGTTGTTTTAACTTTTATAGCATGTTCCTGTGGCTGTTTATAGATGGTAAAAGTGTTTAGTGAAGGTTTTAAGCCATTAGATTCCGTTTTTGGGACCTTCATTCCTTTACTGCTTTAAAGTGCTTTTCAGCTCTTGAATAGCATTTTCAATGCTTTGACAATGTTTTGCATGTATCTTCTGACTGAAGGGGTTTCTTGTTGTTTTAAGAGTTATAACATGTTTATGTGGCTGTTTTTACATGGTAAAGGATTTTTTTTGAAGGTATTGAGTCATTAGATTCAGTTTTTGAGACTTTCTTCCTTTACTGCTTTAAAGTGCTTTTCAGCTCTTGAATAGCAATTTCAATGCTTTTACAATGTTTTGCATGTAACTTCTGGCAAAAGGGTTTTCTTGTTGTTTTAACTTTTATAGCATGTTCCTGTGGCTGTTTATAGATGGTAAAAGTGTTTAGTGAAGGTTTTAAGCCATTAGATTCCGTTTTTGGGACCTTCATTCCTTTACTGCTTTAAAGTGCTTTTCAGCTCTTGAATAGCATTTTCAATGCTTTGACAATGTTTTGCATGTATCTTCTGGCTGAAGGGGTTTCTTGTTGTTTTAACTTTTATAGCATGTTCATTTGACTGTTTAAACATGGTAAATGTGTTTTATGAAGGTATTGAGCCATTAGATTCATTTTTTTTCAGACTCTCCTTCCTTTACTGCTTTAATGTACTTTTAAGCTCTTGAATGGCGTTTTCAATGCTTTTACAATGTCTTGCATGTAACTTCTGGCAGAAGGGTTTTCGTGTTGTTTTAACTTTTATAGCATGTTCCTGTGGCTGTTTAAACATGGTAAATGTGTTTTATGAAGGTATTGAGCCATTAAATTCTTTTTTTTTTTTTTACTTTCATTCCTTTACTGCTTTAATGTGCTTTTAAGCTCTTGAATAGCATTTTCAATGCTTTGACAATGTTTTGCATATATCTTCTGGCTGAAGGGGTTTCTTGTTGTTTTAAGAGTTATAACATGTTTATGTGGCTGTTTTTACATGGTGAAAGATTTTCTTTGAAGGTATTGAGCCATTAGATTCCGTTTTTGAGACTTTCATTCCTTTACTGCTTTAATGTGCTTTTCAGCTCTTGAAAAGCGTTTTCAATGCTTTTACAATGTTTTGTATGTAACTTCTGACTGAAGGGTTTTCTTGTTGTTTTAACTTTTATAGCATGTTCCTGTGGCTGTTTATAGATGGTAAAGGTGTTTAGTGAAGGTTTTAAGCCATTAGATTCCGTTTTTGAGACTTTCATGCCTTTTCTGCTTTAAAGTGCTTTTCAGCTCTTGAATATCGTTTTCAATGCTTTGACAATGTTTTGCATGTATCTTCTGACTGAAGGGGTTTCTTGTTGTTTTAAGAGTTATAACATGTTTATGTGGCTGTTTTTACATGGTAAAGGATTTTTTTTGAAGGTATTGAGTCATTAGATTCAGTTTTTGAGACTTTCTTCCTTTACTGCTTTAAAGTGATTTTCAGCTCTTGAATAGCAATTTCAATGCTTTTACAATGTTTTGCATGTAACTTCTGGCAAAAGGGTTTTCTTGTTGTTTTAACTTTTATAGCATGTTCCTGTGGCTGTTTATAGATGGTAAAAGTGTTTAGTGAAGGTTTTAAGCCATTAGATTCCGTTTTTGGGACCTTCATTCCTTTACTGCTTTAAAGTGCTTTTCAGCTCTTGAATAGCATTTTCAATGCTTTGACAATGTTTTGCATGTATCTTCTGACTGAAGGGGTTTCTTGTTGTTTTAAGAGTTATAACATGTTTATGTGGCTGTTTTTACATGGTAAAGGATTTTTTTTGAAGGTATTGAGTCATTAGATTCAGTTTTTGAGACTTTCTTCCTTTACTGCTTTAAAGTGCTTTTCAGCTCTTGAATAGCAATTTCAATGCTTTTACAATGTTTTGCATGTAACTTCTGGCAAAAGGGTTTTCTTGTTGTTTTAACTTTTATAGCATGTTCCTGTGGCTGTTTATAGATGGTAAAAGTGTTTAGTGAAGGTTTTAAGCCATTAGATTCCGTTTTTGGGACCTTCATTCCTTTATTGCTTTAAAGTGCTTTTCAGCTCTTGAATAGCATTTTCAATGCTTTGACAATGTTTTGCATGTATCTTCTGGCTGAAGGGGTTTCTTGTTGTTTTAACTTTTATAGCATGTTCCTTTGACTGTTTAAACATGGTAAATGTGTTTTATGAAGGTATTGAGCCATTAGATTCATTTTTTTTCAGACTCTCCTTCCTTTACTGCTTTAATGTACTTTTAAGCTCTTGAATGGCGTTTTCAATGCTTTTACAATGTCTTGCATGTAACTTCTGGCAGAAGGGTTTTCGTGTTGTTTTAACTTTTATAGCATGTTCCTGTGGCTGTTTAAACATGGTAAATGTGTTTTATGAAGGTATTGAGCCATTAAATTCTTTTTTTTTTTTACTTTCATTCCTTTACTGCTTTAATGTGCTTTTAAGCTCTTGAATAGCATTTTCAATGCTTTGACAATGTTTTGCATATATCTTCTGGCTGAAGGGGTTTCTTGTTGTTTTAAGAGTTATAACATGTTTATGTGGCTGTTTTTACATGGTGAAAGATTTTCTTTGAAGGTATTGAGCCATTAGATTCCGTTTTTTAGACTTTCATTCCTTTACTGCTTTAATGTGCTTTTCAGCTCTTGAAAAGCGTTTTCAATGCTTTTACAATGTTTTGTATGTAACTTCTGACTGAAGGGTTTTCTTGTTGTTTTAACTTTTATAGCATGTTCCTGTGGCTGTTTATAGATGGTAAAGGTGTTTAGTGAAGGTTTTAAGCCATTAGATTCCGTTTTTTTACTTTCATTCCTTTACTGCTTTAATGTGCTTTTAAGCTCTTGAATAGCATTTTCAATGCTTTGACAATGTTTTGCATATATCTTCTGGCTGAAGGGGTTTCTTGTTGTTTTAAGAGTTATAACATGTTTATGTGGCTGTTTTTACATGGTGAAAGATTTTCTTTGAAGGTATTGAGCCATTAGATTCCGTTTTTGAGACTTTCATTCCTTTACTGCTTTAATGTGCTTTTCAGCTCTTGAATAGCGTTTTCAATGCTTTTACAATGTTTTGTATGTAACTTCTGACTGAAGGGTTTTCTTGTTGTTTTAACTTTTATAGCATGTTCCTGTGGCTGTTTATAGATGGTAAAGGTGTTTAGTGAAGGTTTTAAGCCATTAGATTCCGTTTTTGAGACTTTCATGCCTTTTCTGCTTTAAAGTGCTTTTCAGCTCTTGAATATCGTTTTCAATGCTTTGACAATGTTTTGCATGTATCTTCTGACTGAAGGGGTTTCTTGTTGTTTTAAGAGTTATAACATGTTTATGTGGCTGTTTTTACATGGTAAAGGATTTTTTTTGAAGGTATTGAGCCATTAGATTCAGTTTTTGAGACTTTCTTCCTTTACTGCTTTAAAGTGCTTTTCAGCTCTTGAATAGCAATTTCAATGCTTTTACAATGTTTTGCATTTAACTTCTGGCAAAAGGGTTTTCTTGTTGTTTTAACTTTTATAGCATGTTCCTGTGGCTGTTTATAGATGGTAAAGGTGTTTAGTGAAGGTTTTAAGCCATTAGATTCCGTTTTTGAGACCTTCATTCCTTTACTGCTTTAAAGTGCTTTTCAGCTCTTGAATAGCATTTTCAATGCTTTGACAATGTTTTGCATGTATCTTCTGGCTGAAGGGGTTTCTTGTTGTTTTAACTTTTATAGCATGTTCCTTTGACTGTTTAAACATGGTAAATGTGTTTTATGAAGGTATTGAGCCATTAGATTCATTTTTTTTCAGACTCTCCTTCCTTTACTGCTTTAATGTACTTTTAAGCTCTTGAATGGCGTTTTCAATGCTTTTACAATGTCTTGCATGTAACTTCTGGCAGAAGGGTTTTCGTGTTGTTTTAACTTTTATAGCATGTTCCTGTGGCTGTTTAAACATGGTAAATGTGTTTTATGAAGGTATTGAGCCATTAAATTCTTTTTTTTTTTTGACTTTCATTCCTTTACTGCTTTAATGTGCTTTTAAGCTCTTGAATAGCATTTTCAATGCTTTGACAATGTTTTGCATGTATCTTCTGGCTGAAGGGGTTTCTTGTTGTTTTAAGAGTTATAACATGTTTATGTGGCTGTTTTTACATGGTGAAAGATTTTCTTTGAAGGTATTGAGCCATTAGATTCCGTTTTTGAGACTTTCATTCCTTTACTGCTTTAATGTGCTTTTCAGCTCTTGAATAGCGTTTTCAATGCTTTTACAATGTTCTGTATGTAACTTCTGACTGAAGGGTTTTCTTGTTGTTTTAACTTTTATAGCATGTTCCTGTGGCTGTTTATAGATGGTAAAGGTGTTTAGTGAAGGTTTAAAGCCATTAGATTCCGTTTTTGAGACTTTCATGCCTTTTCTGCTTTAAAGTGCTTTTCAGGTCTTGAATAGCATTTTCAATGCTCTGACAATGTTTTGCATGTAACTTCTGGCTGAAGGGTTTTCTTTTTGTTCTAACTTTTATAGCATGTTCCTGTGGCTGTTTATAGATGGTAAAGGTGTTTAGTGAAGGTATTGAGCCATTAGATTCCGTTTTTGGGACCTTCATTCCTTTACTGCTTTAAAGTGCTTTTCAGCTCTTGAATAGCATTTTCAATGCTTTGACAATGTTTTGCATGTATCTTCTGGCTGAAGGGGTTTCTTGTTGTTTTAACTTTTATAGCATGTTCCTTTGACTGTTTAAACATGGTAAATGTGTTTTATGAAGGTATTGAGCCATTAGATTCATTTTTTTTCAGACTCTCCTTCCTTTACTGCTTTAATGTACTTTTAAGCTCTTGAATGGCGTTTTCAATGCTTTTACAATGTCTTGCATGTAACTTCTGGCAGAAGGGTTTTCGTGTTGTTTTAACTTTTATAGCATGTTCCTGTGGCTGTTTATAGATGGTAAAGGTGTTTAGTGAAGGTTTTAAGCCATTAGATTCCGTTTTTTTACTTTCATTCCTTTACTGCTTTAATGTGCTTTTAAGCTCTTGAATAGCATTTTCAATGCTTTGACAATGTTTTGCATATATCTTCTGGCTGAAGGGGTTTCTTGTTGTTTTAAGAGTTATAACATGTTTATGTGGCTGTTTTTACATGGTGAAAGATTTTCTTTGAAGGTATTGAGCCATTAGATTCCGTTTTTGAGACTTTCATTCCTTTACTGCTTTAATGTGCTTTTCAGCTCTTGAATAGCGTTTTCAATGCTTTTACAATGTTTTGTATGTAACTTCTGACTGAAGGGTTTTCTTGTTGTTTTAACTTTTATAGCATGTTCCTGTGGCTGTTTATAGATGGTAAAGGTGTTTAGTGAAGGTTTTAAGCCATTAGATTCCGTTTTTGAGACTTTCATGCCTTTTCTGCTTTAAAGTGCTTTTCAGCTCTTGAATATTGTTTTCAATGCTTTGACAATGTTTTGCATGTATCTTCTGACTGAAGGGGTTTCTTGTTGTTTTAAGAGTTATAACATGTTTATGTGGCTGTTTTTACATGGTAAAGGATTTTTTTTGAAGGTATTGAGCCATTAGATTCAGTTTTTGAGACTTTCTTCCTTTACTGCTTTAAAGTGCTTTTCAGCTCTTGAATAGCAATTTCAATGCTTTTACAATGTTTTGCATTTAACTTCTGGCAAAAGGGTTTTCTTGTTGTTTTAACTTTTATAGCATGTTCCTGTGGCTGTTTATAGATGGTAAAGGTGTTTAGTGAAGGTTTTAAGCCATTAGATTCCGTTTTTGAGACCTTCATTCCTTTACTGCTTTAAAGTGCTTTTCAGCTCTTGAATAGCATTTTCAATGCTTTGACAATGTTTTGCATGTATCTTCTGGCTGAAGGGGTTTCTTGTTGTTTTAACTTTTATAGCATGTTCCTTTGACTGTTTAAACATGGTAAATGTGTTTTATGAAGGTATTGAGCCATTAGATTCATTTTTTTTCAGACTCTCCTTCCTTTACTGCTTTAATGTACTTTTAAGCTCTTGAATGGCGTTTTCAATGCTTTTACAATGTCTTGCATGTAACTTCTGGCAGAAGGGTTTTCGTGTTGTTTTAACTTTTATAGCATGTTCCTGTGGCTGTTTAAACATGGTAAATGTGTTTTATGAAGGTATTGAGCCATTAAATTCTTTTTTTTTTTAACTTTCATTCCTTTACTGCTTTAATGTGCTTTTAAGCTCTTGAATAGCATTTTCAATTATTTGACAATGTTTTGCATGTATCTTCTGGCTGAAGGGGTTTCTTGTTGTTTTAAGAGTTATAACATGTTTATGTGGCTGTTTTTACATGGTGAAAGATTTTCTTTGAAGGTATTGAGCCATTAGATTCCGTTTTTGAGACTTTCATTCCTTTACTGCTTTAATGTGCTTTTCAGCTCTTGAATAGCGTTTTCAATGCTTTTACAATGTTCTGTATTTAACTTCTGACTGAAGGGTTTTCTTGTTGTTTTAACTTTTATAGCATGTTCCTGTGGCTGTTTATAGATGGTAAAGGTGTTTAGTGAAGGTTTAAAGCCATTAGATTCCGTTTTTGAGACTTTCATTCCTTTACTGCTTTAATGTGCTTTTAAGCTCTTGAATAGCATTTTCAATGCTTTGACAATATTTTGCATGTATCTTCTGGCTGAAGGGGTTTCTTGTTGTTTTAAGAGTTATAACATGTTTATGTGGCTGTTTTTACATGGTGAAAGATTTTCTTTGAAGGTATTGAGCCATTAGATTCAGTTTTTGAGACTTTCATTCCTTTACTGCTTTAAAGTGCTTTTCAGCTCTTGAATAGCAATTTCAATGCTTTTACAATGTTTTGCATTTAACTTCTGGCAAAAGGGTTTTCTTGTTGTTTTAACTTTTATAGCATGTTCCTGTGGCTGTTTATAGATGGTAAAGGTGTTTAGTGAAGGTTTTATGCCATTAGATTCCGTTTTTGAGACCTTCATTCCTTTACTGCTTTAAAGTGCTTTTCAGCTCTTGAATAGCATTTTCAATGCTTTGACAATGTTTTGCATGTATCTTCTGGCTGAAGGGGTTTCTTGTTGTTTTAACTTTTATAGCATGTTCCTTTGACTGTTTAAACATGGTAAATGTGTTTTATGAAGGTATTGAGCCATTAGATTCATTTTTTTTCAGACTCTCCTTCCTTTACTGCTTTAATGTACTTTTAAGCTCTTGAATGGCGTTTTCAATGCTTTTACAATGTCTTGCATGTAACTTCTGGCAGAAGGGTTTTCGTGTTGTTTTAACTTTTATAGCATGTTCCTGTGGCTGTTTAAACATGGTAAATGTGTTTTATGAAGGTATTGAGCCATTAAATTCTTTTTTTTTTTTGACTTTCATTCCTTTACTGCTTTAATGTGCTTTTAAGCTCTTGAATAGCATTTTCAATGCTTTGACAATGTTTTGCATATATCTTCTGGCTGAAGGGGTTTCTTGTTGTTTTAAGAGTTATAACATGTTTATGTGGCTGTTTTTACATGGTGAAAGATTTTCTTTGAAGGTATTGAGCCATTAGATTCCGTTTTTTAGACTTTCATTCCTTTACTGCTTTAATGTGCTTTTCAGCTCTTGAAAAGCGTTTTCAATGCTTTTACAATGTTTTGTATGTAACTTCTGACTGAAGGGTTTTCTTGTTGTTTTAACTTTTATAGCATGTTCCTGTGGCTGTTTATAGATGGTAAAGGTGTTTAGTGAAGGTTTTAAGCCATTAGATTCCGTTTTTGAGACTTTCATGCCTTTTCTGCTTTAAAGTGCTTTTAAGCTCTTGAATAGCATTTTCAATGCTTTGACAATGTTTTGCATATATCTTCTGGCTGAAGGGGTTTCTTGTTGTTTTAAGAGTTATAACATGTTTATGTGGCTGTTTTTACATGGTGAAAGATTTTCTTTGAAGGTATTGAGCCATTAGATTCCGTTTTTGAGACTTTCATTCCTTTACTGCTTTAATGTGCTTTTCAGCTCTTGAATAGCGTTTTCAATGCTTTTACAATGTTTTGTATGTAACTTCTGACTGAAGGGTTTTCTTGTTGTTTTAACTTTTATAGCATGTTCCTGTGGCTGTTTATAGATGGTAAAGGTGTTTAGTGAAGGTTTTAAGCCATTAGATTCCGTTTTTGAGACTTTCATGCCTTTTCTGCTTTAAAGTGCTTTTCAGCTCTTGAATATTGTTTTCAATGCTTTGACAATGTTTTGCATGTATCTTCTGACTGAAGGGGTTTCTTGTTGTTTTAAGAGTTATAACATGTTTATGTGGCTGTTTTTACATGGTAAAGGATTTTTTTTGAAGGTATTGAGCCATTAGATTCAGTTTTTGAGACTTTCTTCCTTTACTGCTTTAAAGTGCTTTTCAGCTCTTGAATAGCAATTTCAATGCTTTTACAATGTTTTGCATTTAACTTCTGGCAAAAGGGTTTTCTTGTTGTTTTAACTTTTATAGCATGTTCCTGTGGCTGTTTATAGATGGTAAAGGTGTTTAGTGAAGGTTTTAAGCCATTAGATTCCGTTTTTGAGACCTTCATTCCTTTACTGCTTTAAAGTGCTTTTCAGCTCTTGAATAGCATTTTCAATGCTTTGACAATGTTTTGCATGTATCTTCTGGCTGAAGGGGTTTCTTGTTGTTTTAACTTTTATAGCATGTTCCTTTGACTGTTTAAACATGGTAAATGTGTTTTATGAAGGTATTGAGCCATTAGATTCATTTTTTTTCAGACTCTCCTTCCTTTACTGCTTTAATGTACTTTTCAGCTCTTGAATAGCGTTTTCAATGCTTTTACAATGTTCTGTATTTAACTTCTGACTGAAGGGTTTTCTTGTTGTTTTAACTTTTATAGCATGTTCCTGTGGCTGTTTATAGATGGTAAAGGTGTTTAGTGAAGGTTTAAAGCCATTAGATTCCGTTTTTGAGACTTTCATTCCTTTACTGCTTTAATGTGCTTTTAAGCTCTTGAATAGCATTTTCAATGCTTTGACAATATTTTGCATGTATCTTCTGGCTGAAGGGGTTTCTTGTTGTTTTAAGAGTTATAACATGTTTATGTGGCTGTTTTTACATGGTGAAAGATTTTCTTTGAAGGTATTGAGCCATTAGATTCAGTTTTTGAGACTTTCATTCCTTTACTGCTTTAAAGTGCTTTTCAGCTCTTGAATAGCAATTTCAATGCTTTTACAATGTTTTGCATGTAACTTCTGGCAAAAGGGTTTTCTTGTTGTTTTAACTTTTATAGCATGTTCCTGTGGCTGTTTATAGATGGTAAAGGTGTTTAGTGAAGGTTTTATGCCATTAGATTCCGTTTTTGAGACCTTCATTCCTTTACTGCTTTAAAGTGCTTTTCAGCTCTTGAATAGCATTTTCAATGCTTTGACAATGTTTTGCATGTATCTTCTGGCTGAAGGGGTTTCTTGTTGTTTTAACTTTTATAGCATGTTCCTTTGACTGTTTAAACATGGTAAATGTGTTTTATGAAGGTATTGAGCCATTAGATTCATTTTTTTTCAGACTCTCCTTCCTTTACTGCTTTAATGTACTTTTAAGCTCTTGAATGGCGTTTTCAATGCTTTTACAATGTCTTGCATGTAACTTCTGGCAGAAGGGTTTTCGTGTTGTTTTAACTTTTATAGCATGTTCCTGTGGCTGTTTAAACATGGTAAATGTGTTTTATGAAGGTATTGAGCCATTAAATTCTTTTTTTTTTTGACTTTCATTCCTTTACTGCTTTAATGTGCTTTTAAGCTCTTGAATAGCATTTTCAATGCTTTGACAATGTTTTGCATATATCTTCTGGCTGAAGGGGTTTCTTGTTGTTTTAAGAGTTATAACATGTTTATGTGGCTGTTTTTACATGGTGAAAGATTTTCTTTGAAGGTATTGAGCCATTAGATTCCGTTTTTTAGACTTTCATTCCTTTACTGCTTTAATGTGCTTTTCAGCTCTTGAAAAGCGTTTTCAATGCTTTTACAATGTTTTGTATGTAACTTCTGACTGAAGGGTTTTCTTGTTGTTTTAACCCCTTTTGGATCCTGTTAAATGTGCCCAAAAACGCCTAAACAGCATACCCAAACTAAATTGACTGCTGTTCTTGAACCATTTGGAGTACATGCATGTAAATGGACTCTTTTGAAAGCTGACACTCTGAAGTTATGTTCCTTGTTGTCAGGACCCCTGTCAGTCCTACTGGTGTTGAGTCATAGAAGCTTGAACACAAGGAAAGTGAAAGTTTCTATTTCCGCCTAGATTTTGTGTTGAAAACAGAGGCCTGAAGAGGCCTAGAGGTGGTAGGTATTAGCTGGAAGACAGCATTGGACCACAGGTTGAAGACTTACCCAATTCAGATCAAAAGTCAAACATAATACCACAATATATTCATATTTGACACATGTTTTTATAAGAGTACATCCATGCGTTTTCTAAAAAGGGCCTTTTGGAGAGTCCAGAAAACCCTTGTAACCAAGGTCAAATTCTTAGGATAAAAAGGTATAATTGTTATCTCTAATGAAAGGTGGTACTTAGAACTATCATAAATAACAGCTAAATCCCTCATTAATATTACTGAAACACAAAAACTGAAGCATGAACACATTGGAGTGCTTTATCTGATTCCCAGGATTGGCGCACAAAGAACACTGACATATTGCGCAATCGACTTTTATTTTGAAGGCTCCACAAACCCTGGCATATGGGGTATCGCCATTTACAGCTAGCGCTAAGCTACAAGGATACCTAGCTCATTTCAGTGCCATTGTAAGCCAGTTAGAAAAAATCGTGTAGAGGGGGCGGGGGGGGGGGGGGGGGGCATGGGGGGGCAGGACGCACAGACCTGGTTGGCTTTAGAGGTCTGTCACCGGGGCATGGAAGCTCCTATTGGCTCGACCAAGGTGTCTATCAAGAGGTCAGAGTGTAGCGGCCATTTTAAAATTATCCTTGGGGTTCTAGTGTACTCACATGAATAGCTTTGAGCAATTACTTGTGACACAAATCCAAAAAAAAAATTGACGACGGAACAATGAAGCAACAAGATCGTGGCTATGTGTGGATATAATTCATTGTTTGGACAACTACTCGACATGGTTTGATACTTTGGACCCTTGGGAATGTAAGCAGATGAGGTTTTGATGAGTTGTGTGCATACCTGGAACATTCCTAAGTCATCGTAGGTAAGTACAACTTTTTTCTCTGGCATTGTTGAATGAACGGTCACCGGACAAAGACGTTGATTGTACTTTCTGTTGCGAGTTGAGCTTGAATTGGTTTATTTCAATGGAAGCACAAGAATCGTAGCTTTCCAACGATGTATAACATGTGTACTAGTCGAAAAAAAAAAAAATTGGGAATTGAGTGCGTTCTCACTGAGGGAGGGGGCGCAGTGTTTCTGGCTCGCCGGCGAGCCAAGGAACGAGAACAGGTTAACTTTTATAGCATGTTCCTGTGGCTGTTTATAGATGGTAAAGGTGTTTAGTGAAGGTTTTAAGCCATTAGATTCCGTTTTTGAGACTTTCATGCCTTTTCTGCTTTAAAGTGCTTTTAAGCTCTTGAATAGCATTTTCAATGCTTTGACAATGTTTTGCATATATCTTCTGGCTGAAGGGGTTTCTTGTTGTTTTAAGAGTTATAACATGTTTATGTGGCTGTTTTTACATGGTGAAAGATTTTCTTTGAAGGTATTGAGCCATTAGATTCCGTTTTTGAGACTTTCATTCCTTTACTGCTTTAATGTGCTTTTCAGCTCTTGAATAGCATTTTCAATGCTTTTACAATGTTTTGTATGTAACTTCTGACTGAAGGGTTTTCTTGTTGTTTTAACTTTTATAGCATGTTCCTGTGGCTGTTTATAGATGGTAAAGGTGTTTAGTGAAGGTTTTAAGCCATTAGATTCCGTTTTTGAGACTTTCATGCCTTTTCTGCTTTAAAGTGCTTTTCAGCTCTTGAATATTGTTTTCAATGCTTTGACAATGTTTTGCATGTATCTTCTGACTGAAGGGGTTTCTTGTTGTTTTAAGAGTTATAACATGTTTATGTGGCTGTTTTTACATGGTAAAGGATTTTTTTTGAAGGTATTGAGCCATTAGATTCAGTTTTTGAGACTTTCTTCCTTTACTGCTTTAAAGTGCTTTTCAGCTCTTGAATAGCAATTTCAATGCTTTTACAATGTTTTGCATTTAACTTCTGGCAAAAGGGTTTTCTTGTTGTTTTAACTTTTATAGCATGTTCCTGTGGCTGTTTATAGATGGTAAAGGTGTTTAGTGAAGGTTTTAAGCCATTAGATTCCGTTTTTGAGACCTTCATTCCTTTACTGCTTTAAAGTGCTTTTCAGCTCTTGAATAGCATTTTCAATGCTTTGACAATGTTTTGCATGTATCTTCTGGCTGAAGGGGTTTCTTGTTGTTTTAACTTTTATAGCATGTTCCTTTGACTGTTTAAACATGGTAAATGTGTTTTATGAAGGTATTGAGCCATTAGATTCATTTTTTTTCAGACTCTCCTTCCTTTACTGCTTTAATGTACTTTTCAGCTCTTGAATAGCGTTTTCAATGCTTTTACAATGTTCTGTATTTAACTTCTGACTGAAGGGTTTTCTTGTTGTTTTAACTTTTATAGCATGTTCCTGTGGCTGTTTATAGATGGTAAAGGTGTTTAGTGAAGGTTTAAAGCCATTAGATTCCGTTTTTGAGACTTTCATTCCTTTACTGCTTTAATGTGCTTTTAAGCTCTTGAATAGCATTTTCAATGCTTTGACAATATTTTGCATGTATCTTCTGGCTGAAGGGGTTTCTTGTTGTTTTAAGAGTTATAACATGTTTATGTGGCTGTTTTTACATGGTGAAAGATTTTCTTTGAAGGTATTGAGCCATTAGATTCAGTTTTTGAGACTTTCATTCCTTTACTGCTTTAAAGTGCTTTTCAGCTCTTGAATAGCAATTTCAATGCTTTTACAATGTTTTGCATGTAACTTCTGGCAAAAGGGTTTTCTTGTTGTTTTAACTTTTATAGCATGTTCCTGTGGCTGTTTATAGATGGTAAAGGTGTTTAGTGAAGGTTTTATGCCATTAGATTCCGTTTTTGAGACCTTCATTCCTTTACTGCTTTAAAGTGCTTTTCAGCTCTTGAATAGCATTTTCAATGCTTTGACAATGTTTTGCATGTATCTTCTGGCTGAAGGGGTTTCTTGTTGTTTTAACTTTTATAGCATGTTCCTTTGACTGTTTAAACATGGTAAATGTGTTTTATGAAGGTATTGAGCCATTAGATTCATTTTTTTTCAGACTCTCCTTCCTTTACTGCTTTAATGTACTTTTAAGCTCTTGAATGGCGTTTTCAATGCTTTTACAATGTCTTGCATGTAACTTCTGGCAGAAGGGTTTTCGTGTTGTTTTAACTTTTATAGCATGTTCCTGTGGCTGTTTAAACATGGTAAATGTGTTTTATGAAGGTATTGAGCCATTACATTTTTTTTTTTTTGACTTTCATTCCTTTACTGCTTTAATGTGCTTTTAAGCTCTTGAATAGCATTTTCAATGCTTTGACAATGTTTTGCATGTATCTTCTGGCTGAAGGGGTTTCTTGTTGTTTTAAGAGTTATAACATGTTTATGTGGCTGTTTTTACATGGTGAAAGATTTTCTTTGAAGGTATTGAGCCATTAGATTCAGTTTTTGAGACTTTCATTCCTTTACTGCTTTAATGTGCTTTTCAGCTCTTGAATAGCGTTTTCAATGCTTTTACAATGTTCTGTATGTAACTTCTGACTGAAGGGTTTTCTTGTTGTTTTAACTTTTATAGCATGTTCCTGTGGCTGTTTATAGATGGTAAAGGTGTTTAGTGAAGGTTTAAAGCCATTAGATTCCGTTTTTGAGACTTTCATGCCTTTTCTGCTTTAAAGTGCTTTTCAGGTCTTGAATAGCATTTTCAATGCTCTGACAATGTTTTGCATGTAACTTCTGGCTGAAGGGTTTTCTTTTTGTTCTAACTTTTATAGCATGTTCCTGTGGCTGTTTATAGATGGTAAAGGTGTTTAGTGAAGGTATTGAGCCATTAGATTCCGTTTTTGGGACCTTCATTCCTTTACTGCTTTAAAGTGCTTTTCAGCTCTTGAATAGCATTTTCAATGCTTTGACAATGTTTTGCATGTATCTTCTGGCTGAAGGGGTTTCTTGTTGTTTTAACTTTTATAGCATGTTCCTTTGACTGTTTAAACATGGTAAATGTGTTTTATGAAGGTATTGAGCCATTAGATTCATTTTTTTTCAGACTCTCCTTCCTTTACTGCTTTAATGTACTTTTAAGCTCTTGAATGGCGTTTTCAATGCTTTTACAATGTCTTGCATGTAACTTCTGGCAGAAGGGTTTTCGTGTTGTTTTAACTTTTATAGCATGTTCCTGTGGCTGTTTAAACATGGTAAATGTGTTTTATGAAGGTATTGAGCCATTAAATTCTTTTTTTTTTTTGACTTTCATTCCTTTACTGCTTTAATGTGCTTTTAAGCTCTTGAATAGCATTTTCAATGCTTTGACAATGTTTTGCATGTATCTTCTGGCTGAAGGGGTTTCTTGTTGTTTTAAGAGTTATAACATGTTTATGTGGCTGTTTTTACATGGTGAAAGATTTTCTTTGAAGGTATTGAGCCATTAGATTCAGTTTTTGAGACTTTCATTCCTTTACTGCTTTAATGTGCTTTTCAGCTCTTGAATAGCGTTTTCAATGCTTTTACAATGTTCTGTATGTAACTTCTGACTGAAGGGTTTTCTTGTTGTTTTAACTTTTATAGCATGTTCCTGTGGCTGTTTATAGATGGTAAAGGTGTTTAGTGAAGGTTTAAAGCCATTAGATTCCGTTTTTGAGACTTTCATGCCTTTTCTGCTTTAAAGTGCTTTTCAGGTCTTGAATAGCATTTTCAATGCTCTGACAATGTTTTGCATGTAACTTCTGGCTGAAGGGTTTTCTTTTTGTTCTAACTTTTATAGCATGTTCCTGTGGCTGTTTATAGATGGTAAAGGTGTTTAGTGAAGGTATTGAGCCATTAGATTCCGTTTTTGGGACCTTCATTCCTTTACTGCTTTAAAGTGCTTTTCAGCTCTTGAATAGCATTTTCAATGCTTTGACAATGTTTTGCATGTATCTTCTGGCTGAAGGGGTTTCTTGTTGTTTTAACTTTTATAGCATGTTCCTTTGACTGTTTAAACATGGTAAATGTGTTTTATGAAGGTATTGAGCCATTAGATTCATTTTTTTTCAGACTCTCCTTCCTTTACTGCTTTAATGTACTTTTAAGCTCTTGAATGGCGTTTTCAATGCTTTTACAATGTCTTGCATGTAACTTCTGGCAGAAGGGTTTTCGTGTTGTTTTAACTTTTATAGCATGTTCCTGTGGCTGTTTAAACATGGTAAATGTGTTTTATGAAGGTATTGAGCCATTAAATTCTTTTTTTTTTTTTTTGACTTTCATTCCTTTACTGCTTTAATGTGCTTTTAAGCTCTTGAATAGCATTTTCAATGCTTTGACAATGTTTTGCATGTATCTTCTGGCTGAAGGGGTTTCTTGTTGTTTTAAGAGTTATAACATGTTTATGTGGCTGTTTTTACATGGTGAAAGATTTTCTTTGAAGGTATTGAGCCATTAGATTCCGTTTTTTAGACTTTCATTCCTTTACTGCTTTAATGTGCTTTTCAGCTCTTGAAAAGCGTTTTCAATGCTTTTACAATGTTTTGTATGTAACTTCTGACTGAAGGGTTTTCTTGTTGTTTTAACCCCTTTTGGATCCTGTTAAATGTGCCCAAAAACGCCTAAACAGCATACCCAAACTAAATTGACTGCTGTTCTTGAACCATTTGGAGTACATGCATGTAAATGGACTCTTTTGAAAGCTGACACTCTGAAGTTATGTTCCTTGTTGTCAGGACCCCTGTCAGTCCTACTGGTGTTGAGTCATAGAAGCTTGAACACAAGGAAAGTGAAAGTTTCTATTTCCGCCTAGATTTTGTGTTGAAAACAGAGGCCTGAAGAGGCCTAGAGGTGGTAGGTATTAGCTGGAAGACAGCATTGGACCACAGGTTGAAGACTTACCCAATTCAGATCAAAAGTCAAACATAATACCACAATATATTCATATTTGACACATGTTTTTATAAGAGTACATCCATGCGTTTTCTAAAAAGGGCCTTTTGGAGAGTCCAGAAAACCCTTGTAACCAAGGTCAAATTCTTAGGATAAAAAGGTATAATTGTTATCTCTAATGAAAGGTGGTACTTAGAACTATCATAAATAACAGCTAAATCCCTCATTAATATTACTGAAACACAAAAACTGAAGCATGAACACATTGGAGTGCTTTATCTGATTCCCAGGATTGGCGCACAAAGAACACTGACATATTGCGCAATCGACTTTTATTTTGAAGGCTCCACAAACCCTGGCATATGGGGTATCGCCATTTACAGCTAGCGCTAAGCTACAAGGATACCTAGCTCATTTCAGTGCCATTGTAAGCCAGTTAGAAAAAATCGTGTAGAGGGGGCGGGGGGGGGGGGGGCATGGGGGGGCAGGACGCACAGACCTGGTTGGCTTTAGAGGTCTGTCACCGGGGCATGGAAGCTCCTATTGGCTCGAC